>NC_139621.1:24884435-26359706 GCF_964270895.1 Podarcis filfolensis | reverse complement strand
CTGGGATGCGGGTGGCGTTGTGGGTTAAACCACAGAGCCTAGGACTTGCCGATCAGAAGGTCGGCGATTCGAATCCCTGTGACGGGGTGAGCTCCTGTTGCTCGGTCCCTGCTCCTGCCAACCTAGCAGTTCGAAAGCACGTCAAAGTGCAAGTAGATAAATAAGTACTGCTCCGGCGGGAAGGTAAATGATGTTTCCGTGCGCTGCTCTGGTTCGCCAGAAGCGGCTTAGTCATGCTGGCCACATGACCCGGAAGCTATACGCCGGCTCCCTCGGCCAATAAAGCGAGATGAGAGCCGCAACCCCAGAGTCAGTCATGACTGGACCTAATGGTCTGGGTCCCTTTACCCTTTAACAATTCAGTTACCTATTTACTACATAGAGTACATGTGACACCCAGGTTGAGATATGAACCAGTCCTTGAGGATGGATCCAGAATGTTCCGTGTGTGTCGTGCTGAAAGTGCTAATCCGTGTCTTCAAGACAGCTATCAAATATTTAAGAGAAGTCTCTTAATGTCTCACCGTGTGTGCTTCCCCCCCCCCCCCATCATCTTCCACCCTAGTCAAAAGCACTCCGTGAAAAATGGTTGCTGCAAGGGATTCCTGCCGGTTCACCAGCAGAAGAAGAAGCCAGGAAGAGGCAGTCAGAAGAGGATGAGCTGAAGGTGAAAAACCTTGAAGGAAACATCCATAGGTAGGGTCTTTTTTTACATCTTTAGGCCCTAATCCTGCTTTCAAGTCACCAGGGTTTGTCTGCATGTAATGAAATACAGGGGCACAAAATTTATATCGCTGCTGATTCAATTACATGAGCAATCAATCAAGGATTTAGCTGATGGTTCAGAAGACGGCAGTTTGAGGTGATGAATTTAATCAGCAGTCTTGCAGTTTAAGGCACTACTGGATATCTGACACTACCTAGCTCTGGTGTGTTTGTTAACTGTAACAGGGGGCCCAAAAACTAAAGGTTGCATTTAACTGGGTTTTACTCAGTTGAAATTAATGAATGCAAGTTAGTCTAGGTCAGGGCTGTAGCTAGGGGGTGCTGAGGTGGGCTCCCATTGCACAGGCAATGGGAAGGTGCAAAATAGGCTAAAATATATGTCCATAAATATCAATTATTGCCTCATAAGAAATGGTTTCAAATAGAGGGTGAATTGAATGGGTAGAGGGGGGCAGGGTTGGAGGAGAGGCAGAAAGAATAGCTAATTTGTTCGTGGCTAGGGGGCGCTATCTGGACTAGCTACAGCTCTGCACTAGATACAACACAGAATATTTAAGATCTCCTAACCCTGTGTGTTCTAAGATTGTCAGATGACAGCTGGCAACAATATGGCGGGGCCTTTTTGGAGTTGGCACCCTAACTGTGGGATTCACTTCCCAAGGTGGCCTATCAGGTTTGCTCTTTGGTCATGAAAGCTTTATTGGTTGGACAGGTTTCTATATGCCTTGTCTAATTTGGTGATTGGTAATACTGCTGTGTTGTTGTTGTTGTTCATCTTCCTTGGTGCTTTAAAGTTCTGGTGGTTTGTGTTCAGTGAAGTTTTTATTTCACTTCATGTGCATTTGTTGTTGCTGCTTTTCAAAATTTTGTTGCTGCTCATTTTTTAAAAAAGAAATGTTGATGTATAATAATCTAAATCAATTTGTATGTGGTAGGAGGGAGAGGATGGCAGAAAAGTCAGCCCATGTAACTAGAAGTGTACTTTCAAACTGATTCAAGAGGTCAGCAATATTCAGATTAAAGGTAAAGGGACCCCCGACCATTAGGTCGAGTCGTGACCGACTCTGGGGTTGCGGCGCTCATCTCGCTTTATTGGCCGAGGGAGCCGGCATATAGCTTCCGGGTCATGTGGCCAGCATGACTAAGCCGCTTCTGGCGAACCAGAGCAGTGCACGGAAATGCCGTTCACCTTCCCGCCGGAGCAGTACCTATTTATCTACTTGCACTTTGATGTGCTTTCGAACTGCTAGGTGGGCAGGAGCTGGGACCGAGCAACGGGAGCTCACTCCGTCGCAGGGATTCAAACCGCTGACCTTCTGATCGCCAAGTCCTAGGCTCTGTGGTTTAACCCACGCGCCACCTGCGTCCCAATATTCAGATTAAACCAACCTAAACAGGCCTCCCATCACTTGCGATCTGGAATCATGAAGCTTTAAATCAAGCCCAACAATCTCTGATCTAAACATGGTAGAGATTAGGAATGAGTGCCAATGTAAGTCAGAGCAAGCTCAAAAGGGGCTCAGCACGAGCTGAGTAGGATCTGCCGTATTTGAGGGGTAGGAGGTTTTCTTTCAAACTCCCTCCTTTTAAACTCTTACCCCATCTCACTATTCAATAGTGGGCAGTTTCACAAGGGGTGTTAAGAATGCTCTTTGCATGTCAGGAAAGTAGGTGAGAAAGCAGAAGAGACCCATTTTCATATGTTCATTATTTCATTTTTAATCCATATATTTATATGATTTTATACAATGCCCAACTTCATATTATAAAAGACCTTGATAAAAAAATACATAAAACTTATACCACTTTGCAATTGCACTATTGCAGAAAACATTTTGATCTAATCTAAAGCAGCATGTCAAATGATCATGTGATGAATGTATCTACTGTCCCAATAATGGATGAATAAACTCCAAGGTTGTGCAAATCTATCAAGTTTCTCCCTTCTTTCTTTTACTGTTTCTCTTTACTCTTGTAAGCTTGGTCATTTCTGTGGTGTGCTCATATATGTTTGCTTCTCGTTCTATTAATACTGGGAACTGAATCTTTTCACAGTACTGTGTGTAGCATATTCTTGTGGCTATAGTTATATGAAATATTGATTCTCTTTGCTGTATATTTTGTTGTGTTAGTCAATGAAAAACAAAGCAAGTTCTAAATCTAGTTGCACTTTCATTATTTTCTCTATTATGCTCTCAATCTGATACTTTGTTATTTGCTTTGTCGCACAATTAATGTCCCCTGTTTTGTCTAACACCTCAAAAAGAAGCACAGGGTGTGGTGATTAAAGAATAGCGCCTGTCTTTGGAATGCTGTCCTTAGGGAGGCATGCCTGGTGCCAACTTGACTGTCATTCTGGCGCCAGGTAAAGTTTTTCTGCTCCCCTGGGCATGTGGGCAGCTTTAATGACATTGTTGTTACACTAAAACCTGGATTGAGTAACTGTGGGGGGGGGGTTGTTTGTTTTGTTTTACAGTTGCTGCTATTGCGTATTGGATTAATGTGTTTTTACCATGTTTTGCTGTATTTAGGGTTGCCATATTTCAAAAAGTGATCATCTGGATACAAAAGTTGTTGAGATTTTCTTTTGGCCAAGCTGTTGAGATTTGGGGGCGGGGAGGGGAGGGGGGCATAGTTGTTGAGCTTTCTTCTTCTTCTTCTTCTTCTTCTTCTTCTTCTTCTTCTTCTTCTTCTTCTTCTTCTTCTGTTTTGCAAAATCTCCATGAAATTTTTTTAGGTTGCCATACACCTGGTTTTTCCAAGAAATTCCACCAAGACAAATTCCAATGGAAATCCAAGACATATGGTAGCCCTATATTTCGAAAATTGCTTTGCGGCTTTTATCATAATATATGCAATTAGATCAAATAAATCACCAGATATGGAAGTAGCTTCTGATGTTTGACAATCATTTTCGTATTTGTTATGCATTTGGATTGTAGACATGTGGGATGAGAAAAGCCACTGCTAATACAAGCAGCACTTGTGAAATAGCCAATGTGCCGTGCTTAAGAATTTATTAGTCTTCATTCTCTCATTTTCCCATTCCACATTATTCTGCCCTATTTGTTCCCAGCCTCATTTTCTCTTTCACCCAGAAAATAAATACATCATGGTTTTCAACCAATTCAAACTAAGACCGAAAAACACCACGGCTCTCCCTTCTTCTTCTTCTTCTTCTTCTTCTTCTTCTTCTTCTTCTTCTTCTTCTTCTTCCCATTTCATGTTTCAATTGACATTTTCAAGGACAGCCTTCCCCTATACCAAGGATTGTCATTGTGATGATCACTCGTAGCCGACTAAGATTGTCTTCCATAAACACGGTTTTAACAATGAGTCCGTAAGTGACTGTGGAGGCCAGTTCTGGATCCACATGTCCTTCCACAGTGGGGACATTGGTTTCTGAGCGGGAGTTGATCACGGTGTGGATTTGCCAAGCGTACCTTCCTCTTAGCATGTTTCTCCCTTGCATCCTGAGTTTGAGTGTCTTCAAAGCCTATGACACCTTTGGTAAAGGCTGTTCTCCAACTGGAGCGCTCACCAGCCAGTGTTTCCCAGTTGTCAGCATTTATACTACATTTTTTTTAGATTTGCCTTGAGACAGTCTTTAAACCTCTTTTGTTGACCACCAGCATTACGCTTCCCATTTTTAAGTTTGGTATAGACTGGTTGCTTTGGAAGATGATCATCAGGCATCCGCACAACATGACCAGTCCAACAAAGCTGATGTTGAAGAATCATTGCTTCAACACTGGTGGTCTTTGCTTCTTCCAGTACACTGATATTAGTTCGCCTGTCTTCCCAAGTGATGTGTAAAAAATTTTGGAGACACCGTTGATGGAATCTTTTGAGGAGTTGGAGATGGCGTTTATAAGTGGTCCATGTTTCAGAAGCATATACAGTAGTAAGGTTGGTAGTACAATACAGTGGTACCTCAGGTTAAGTACTTAATTTGTTCCAGAGGTCCATTCTTAACCTGAAACTGTTCTTAACCTGAAGCACCACTTTAGCTAATGGGGCCTCCTGCTGCTGCCGCGCTGCCGGAGCACGATTTCTGTTCTCATCCTGAAGCAAAGTTCTTAACCCAAGGTAATATTTCTTTTTTTTTTTTTTTTTTAAATAATATTTATTGAAGTTTCCAAAATACAGAAAGAGAAGAAAAGAAATTATGAAGATACATTCAGAACCTTATTTTCAAACATCCACTTTCTGGGACTCCCCCCTTCCCCCACCCCTACCGTATTCCCCTTTCATATTGTTGTTTCCACAAGTTCTATTTCTGATTTAAAGCACAATTTATATACCCCATTGTTCAAATTTAAATTTATACAAACCTTATGCAACACCCTTGATAAAAAAAAAAGCAAAAGATCTCTCCCCATAGCCCACCCCCTTTTCTTTCCACAATGTCCCCCTTTTTTCCCATTAAAGTAAAAGCACACAGAATAAAAGTATAAAAAAATAAAAAATATATTAGAAAAAAGAAAACCAATTCAGAAAATAGTTGCAAGCCTTTGGATTCTAATTCTCCCTCCCCTTCCCCGGTTTAATTTCCCTTATCCTCCAATCTATGTTTCCAGCCTGGAAATCTTAAGTCCATCAATCCCATTTTTCCCCCAACTCCTTGCAGAATTATTTCCCATTTCTAGGATTACTTTCTTTAAAAATTAATTCCTAAATCTTTAAAAATGTCAAATTATAAAATTCCCCCCATTGTTCTTTCAAGGTTATAGTCCAGCTTCCTCTTGTTCCGCTGCTAAAACTTTCTTATTCAGAAGTTTAGTAACTCTACATGGGTTGTTGTTATTCAGGAACAAAAACTTGCGTTCAGTCCCTTCCTTCTTCAGTAAGGTATTCTGTTGTCTCCTTTTAGTCTAAACACCCTGTAGACAAGATTCAGTTTCCGTTTTGCAGCTTTCCCAGGAGATAACCAGTTCTGTGAAATTCCGGAGTGTTGTATTTTTCCCGGCTTACGCCCATCTTTGTAATGTCCCGAAACTCCTCTAGGGGGGTTGTTGTAACTTTGTTTCCAAAAATCCGATTGTTCTCCGTATTTTCGCCATTTTGTATTCAAGTCTTAACAAATTATATCAAGTTGTAACAAATTTGACCAGCAAGGTCCTTGTAATAAAATCCTCTTTAATATTCCGACTTTGACAGCTACTTTGACAGCTGTCAAAATCACCGGCTCTTTTCACCAGGCTCACTCCTCAATCGCCCCGGTTCCCAGGGAGGGGGGTGCATTTTCCTTCTCCTTCAATTCTTCCTCCAGCACAATTCTTGTACTTTCCCATCATGGAATTCTTAATTTAGCAAAGATACCGTTCTTTTTGGGCCTTGGCTTCCCAATCCTTGTTTTAAAATGTCTACAATAGGGAGGGGGACTGACTTCCTTTTTAGATCCCCCCCCGCTCGTCTCAAATCCCAAAAATTTTTCTTCTTTTAAACCCGATTTCCAATTTACTCACGGGTTGTTGTTAAAAGTCCAAATTCTCAATGGAAGAAGTCAGCGCTCTCCGCCGGATGGCATGCGGCTTCGCTCGGCAGGGATGGCAGAGGACTCAAAGCACCACGCTTCTCCCCGGCACCCGATCCGTAGCCTTTAAAAAGGCTCCTTCACGAGTCGGGAGGGCGCTAGCGGTGCTAGCCGAGTCTCCAAGTCCACGGCCCCCGTGGCCGTGGTTTCTAAGGGTCCCCGCATCGCCGGTGCGGTAAAACCCAGCCCCTGCCGAGCCGGCTCCCTCCGGAGCTCGGAGGGAGTCCGCCATTCGGCGATGGCGCCAACCCGGAAGTCCCAAGGTAATATTTCTGGGTTAGCGGAGTCTGTAACCTGAAGCATATGTAACCTGAAGCGTCTGTAACCCGAAGTACCACTGTAGCTTTGTAAACAAGCATTTTGGTTTCCCTGTGAATGTCCCGGTCCTCAAACACTCTGCACTTCAATCGGGAGAAAGCCGGACTCGCAGAGCTCAGGCGATGCTGGATTTCAGCATCAATGTTGGCCCTTGTGGAAAGATAAGTGCCTAGGTGGGAGAAGTGATTGACATTTTCCAGTGTTACACCATTGAGTTAGATTTGTGGTGCTGCAGAGGGGTTATTTTGTACATGTTGATGCAGCACTTTGGTTTTTTGGATGTTGAGTGGGGTCTTCGCTGGTGCCTACAAGGCTCCTCCTCCCTCCCCAAATTAGGCATGAAAGGAGCAATTCTATTGTAGCCAGTAAAATTCAGTGTGTGATTAGTTGCAGTGTGTAAGATGCCCGTGGCAGTTCCTCTGGTATGCAAATGTGCTCATTGATCCAAAAAGATTGGCAACCCCTGCCCTATGGAAGTACGGAAGCAGGCCTTCTCTGTGGTGGCACCTGTTCTTTGGAATGCCCCACCCCACATGTTATTCAGGAGGCAAAGATATTAAATACAAATGTATTTCCTTGCTTGGGCTTCCCCCAGCTACTAGCACCATACCCTTCTGTAATTTGTGGAAAGGTCCTCTGTTTCTCTGCCTGCAGTCATAAACACCCCCCCCAAAAAAAATACTTTAAGGTAAATATAGAAGATAATTTATTCCAAATTATTTCATTGTCCTATTAATTATTCCTATAGCATGTTTTAGTGTATACAGATGACCGGTGTGTTTGTTTGGCCTGCTTCCTGATACAGTGGTACCTTGGGTTACATACGTTTCTGGTTACATACACTTCAGGTTACAGACTCTGCTAACCCAGAAATATTACCTTGGGTTAAGAACTTTGCTTCAGGATGAGAACAGAAATCGTGCAGCAGCAGCGCAGCAGCAGCAGGAAGCCCCATTAGCTAAAGTGGTGCTTCAGGTTAAGAACAGTTTCAGGTTAAGAACGGACCTCCGGAATGAATTAAGTACTTAACCTGAGGTGCCACTGTAGATAGTTTAGGCTGAGAGCGAGTGACCTGCCTACGTCAACCAGGTGAACTTTGGATTCTTAAAATTTGGAGTACAGAAGTCTAAGAAATACATGCCTGGATCATGGGGTTATTGCTGAACTCAGGTTCCTAACAAGGCATCAGGTTGGCCATAGCATCCCACCGTTGGGGTGAATGAGCCCTTATTTGGTACTTTTCTCAAACTAACCTGACCCCATGCTATGAGAAGCACAGGCAGGGGCTCATTCTCCCTGAGTGTGCATAGTGCAAAAAAATAAAAAAGGAAACCCATCCGGGGCGGGCAGGCAGAGAGGACCTACAGAATACAATCAGCTTCATTCATAGCCAAGCAAGGGAAATCCACACTCTCTCTGTGATCTCATTGTTTCCATTATTCAATTGCTGCCACTTCTTATGGTGGTGAATTTGTTTCACTGCTGCTGCATTCAACAGAGCAGTAGGCCAAACGCAACTGGCTTTGTCACTGGAAATATTTGTTAAGTGAAGTACTTGGACATGTGTCCATTTGAACACATTTCTTACCCAAAGTGGTCAAATCCCAGTGGGTTGACATTGCAGCCTGGGACCATGTCTAGTTAAGCAGCTGGAAGTTAAAATTGTGGGGAAACAGAGACCTGCTGTGGTGGGAACTTTGGGGATAAAATCACTCATCCCCATATGCTGAGTTGAATGCGATGATGAAGGAGGAGGAGGAGGAGGAGGAGGAGGAGGAGGGTATGGAAACCAATCCTTATGAGGAACTGTTCAAGGAGCTGTTTAGCCTTGAAAAGACAAGACTGAGAGGAGATACGATTTGTTGTTGTTGTTTAGTCGTTTAGTCGTGTCCGACTCTTCGTGACCCCATGGACCAGAACACGCCAGGCACTCCTGTCTTCCACTGCCTCCCGCAGTTTGGTCAAACTCATGCTGGTAGCTTCGAGAACACTATCCAACCATCTCGTCCTCTGTCGTCCCCTTCTCCTTGTGCCCTCCATCTTTCCCAACATCAGGGTCTTTTCCAGGGAGTCTTCTCTTCTCATGAGCTGGCCAAAGTATTGGAGCCTCAGCTTCATGATCTGTCCTTCCAGTAAGCACTCAGGGCTGATTTCCTTAAGAATGGAGAGGTTTGATCTTCTTGTAGTCCATGGGACTCTCAAGAGTCTCCTCCAGCACCATAATTCAAAAGCATCAATTCTTCGGCGATTAGCCTTCTTTATGGTCCAGCTCTCACTTCCATACATCACTACTGGGAAAACCATAGCTTTTACTATACGGACCTTTGTTGGCAAGGTGATGTGATACGATAACCATCTTCAAATATCTGAAGCATTGTCACATGGAAGAGGGAGTGAGCTTGTTTTCCCCTGCTCCGGATTGTAGGACTTGAACCAATGTTACAAGAAAGGAGATTAAACATTAAGAAGAACTTTCTGACAGTAATAATCCCTTTTAATATCTTCCAGTCCTGCTGAGAAATCCTAGTGTGCATTGGATTGTTAGGTAAAGTTCCAAATATACATCTACACAGGAGTAACTCCCATTGTACTCCATGGAATTAATATCTGAGTAAACATGGTTAAAGACTGTACTGTTAAGGAAAAGGAAAATGTGGAAAGAAGCAATGAGGCTTAGAGAGACTTCTCTATGATTTTGGTCTTGGTCTTTTTTTTAGACAAAGAGAAACTTATGTGCCACCTAGTGGCTCAACAATGCCATAAATTTCACAGTCGGTATGTGCTTTTTTAAACAAAGTAATACTGGTATATATAGTTACAAACAGTGGAGCAAAAAGAGGTGTAGCCTGAATGCAGCATACACAATTGGATGGGAGAAAGCCACTTGCTGCCACAGAAAACCACAGAAAAAGACATCAGTTTACATCCATAATCACAGCAAATGTGTGGATGGCGGGGTTGGAAAAGGAGTAACAGCCCCTTCCATTGCCAGTTCACATGTGTGACAGCACATGAAGGGCACTTCTGTGTTCTAGTGAGGCTTACTCCTTTGCAATCTTAACATATTGTCCATGAAGCAAATACAACTGAATTATGTGGGACTAATAGTCTAGTTCAGCCCATGTTTACGGGGGAAGGAAGGAAGCACAAAATTGAAAGTTAAGCCACCACCTTACATAGCTTATGGCCTTCACCCCAATTTCAGCCTTTAAACACAACCACACAACCATAACTACTGCTGTTTTTCCTCCAGTACACCCCCAAGGATTTTCTTTCAGTATGAGGAATGGAAAGGAAACGGAGAAGAATTTGCAAAAGCTTAAATGTAGAGAAGCAGCTTATTACCAAAAAGGTGGCTTTTCTTGCAGCCTTTGCTAACTCAATGTTCTCCAGAGGTTGTGGACTACAGCTCCAATCAACCCCACCTATTAGGGCCCATGGTCAGAGATAATGGAAGATGGAATCCATATTATCTAGAGGACATCAAGTTAGCGAAGGCTGCCTTTTATGGAGTAGTTTGGTGTTCCCTCAAACTCTTTGGTTTCATTCTCACCAAAGGATAGCTGAAGCAGAGGAAATTTCTTCACAGTGCAGTTTGGAAACACAAGGGTTTTTGTTTTTTGTTTACCCTGCTGTCCAAACTAGGTCCAAACTGATATTTGGGGCATCTCAAAAGTCTGAAATTTGGGCATCTGATTTAGCCATCGGCACTGAAATAACCCAGGCTCTTTCCAGTCCTGATTAGATGCATTTCTGACATTCGACTAATCCACCCAGATGACTGGAAATGATTCTTACCAGACACAGAAAGTGCAGTTGAAAATCTGTATATTTCTGGAGTTTGTTGAGATCTCTCTTATCATCTTCCATTAATTATGCTTGAAACAGTGCTTTCAAAACAACCTCATTCTCTCATACTCAGCCATTCTTTCCCCCTGTCAGGCTACATCAGGAGTTTCATACCTCCTTGGTGCAGTTAAATTATTGATTTGTTTTGATCGAAATGTACCATATAGATGAAATGCCGACAATGTTACCTTGTAAAAATAAAAAATAAACTTTTACATATGCTAATTGATGCAATAGGATTCAAACGCCAAAATTCATCTCCACCTTTAAATGATTCTGGAGATTGAAACAAGCAGTGCTTTTCTTGGTGAAAAATGAGATGCCAGCTGGTTAACATTGGCTACCAGACACTTTCTTTGGAGCTGTGGAGCATTAATGGGGTCTTGTTATTGTTCTTCTTGTTAAAATGCAATGTTATGCGTACTGTGGAATCCAATGTGAGCAGCATATGTTTGTATATAGGGAAATGAGGTGCTCATATGGGTACTCATGTCTTGAAAAAGTGCTGTGAGTGCCAGCACAAAGTGGCTTCCATGGGTGGAAGAGGGAAAGGTGTGTTAGTTTGCATTTCTTAGTGCAGAAAGTATTGATCTGATGTGTAGAGATCTTTCCTATTCTAATTAGTTCAAGAGGGTTCTGGAAGGTTTCTTCTCTTTGTGAAAGAAGGCTTTCTTTCTGTGTGAATGAAACAGGCAGAAGGTTCTTGTTTGGGTTATTTCTTCTGGGAAGCTGAGTGCAGCTGGTTTAAACTGGTTCTGTTATCTTTCTGACAAAGTACCGTATTTTTCGCCCTATAGGACGCACTTTTTCCCCTCCAAAAATGAAGGGGAAATGTGTGTGCATCCTATGGGGCGAATGCAGGCTTTCGCTGAAGCCTGGGGAGCGAGAGGGGTCGGTGCGCACCGACCCCTCTCGCTCTCCAGGCTTCAGGAAGCTATCCCCCCAGCCCGGCAAGCTCCCAGAGCGATGCCAAAGCTGCGTGCAGCTTCGGCATCGCTCTGGCTCCCGTTCTGGGGGCTTGGGTCGGGGGAAGCTCGGGCTTCCCCCGCCCCCAGCCCCGCAAGCTCCCAGAGTGATGCCGAAGCTGCGCTCTGGGACCCGTTCTGGGGGCTGGGGGAGGGGGAAGCCCGGGCTTCCCCCGCCCCAGCCCCGCGCCTGGGGGAGGGGAATAAATTTTTTTCCCTTTATTTCCCCCCAAAAAATCTAGATGCGTCCTATGGGCCGGTGCGTCCTATAGGGCGAAAAATACGGTAATACTGTCTATAATAGTAAGACCAGGAGGAGCCTGGGTCTCCCTAACTCACTTTCTCTTTCTGTCTCTTTGTTCTAGTATTCTGTTCTGTATGCTTAGGGTTAAGGTTTAGACTTATGATAAGTTTGTAAGTTTTATTGTAAGTGCTGCAACTGGATTTTTTTATGGACTGTGCCAATCCTGATTGTATTGGATTTGTGACCATTATGCTCATTTGCCTTCAGTACCAGTAAAGCTCTGCAGGATTAAGTACAATTGCCTTTCGTCTAATTTTTGGAAACTCTGCTATCGTGTTTAAGTTTTTTCCTCCTCCAGCGCTGGTGTGACAATGTGATGGTACTCTCAGACCCTCCAATTGTCCCTATTTTCCAGGGACAGTCCTGGATTTACAGACGCTGCACCTGTTTCTGATTTTTTCCTGGGATGTCCTGCTTTTACTTAGGATGTTATTATTTTCACTGGAGAAATGTTGGAGGGTATGTACTCTCTACTGGTGAGTAAAAAGGTAAAGGGACCCCTGACCATTAGGTCCAGTCGTGACCGACTCTGGGGTTGTGGCGCTCATCTCGCTTTATTGGCCGAGGGAGCTGGCGTACAGCTTCCGGGTCATGTGGCCAGCATGACTAAGCCGCTTCTGGCGAACCAGAGCAGAGCACGGAAATGCCGTTTACCTTCCCGCCAGAGTGGTACCTATTTATCTACTTGCACTTTGACGTGCTTTCGAACTGCTAGGTTGGCAGGAGCAGGGACCGAGCAATGGGAGCTCACCTTGTCGCGGGGATTCAAACCGCCGACCTTCTGATCAGCAAGTCCTAGGCTCTAAAAGCCCTGGAATTCATTGCCCTCATTGCTTACCAGGGACAACAGTGAGAATATTGTGAGAATCTGTATTTGTAGTGCCGTGGATGTGAAAACCTGTCACACACATGCTCTTGTGTTCTCTTCCAAAATTAGAAGGCTATTTTACTGGTTTTGTGCTGAGACCTCTTGGCTCAAAGTCCATTGGAAGCGGAGCTGGAATCTAAGTGTAACAGATACGAGCTGACACTCTCTGAAGCTGTGAATGGTATCTGATATGCTACTAAAAGCTTGCCAGTGTCTCTAGCAGTGCGTGAGGCGGGGATTGGAGTATGTTGTGAATAGCTGGTTTAACTGCCCTCTTACCGTAAGATCAATGATGGGCAGGCTGCCACAGAGTGGTTTTGGAATGGCATGTAAATGGGTGAACTGAGTTCTCTGGCTTCTCGCCCCGGAGCCCGTCAGCTCAGCAAAGCTTTAGGAGGCTCAGTGGGACAACTCTGGTATTGGCTTGTTGCAGCTGCTTTGCAAAATATTCTTCTAAAATTAGAGTGGATATTGCATTCCAGGTGTGGCAGCTTGTAAAGATGTGCTTGTGGATTATCACACAGATCAACGTACCAACCACTCCAGCCACCCAAATAGCATTGTTAGACCTAGGAATTAAATATGTGACAATTGCATGTTTTCATAACCTTCTTTTATGCTTTGACGGCTGTGTAGCAGGCTGTAACTTTATGCAGAATTCTGGGAACTGTAGTATATTATGGATGCTGAGAATTATGGTTCTGTAAGGGTAAACTACAGTTTCCAGGATTCTTGGGAGATTAGAGGTGTTTTAAATATGTTTCAAATGTTAATCATTCCTAACTATTGTATTATATAGGAAAGCATATATCAATAAACAAGGATGTGATTAATACTGAATTTTCACCTTATCTGCTTGGGAAGGTTACAGGATTTAGTTCTGTAGTTAAGCAAGTCTTTCCTTAAGCACATTTTTAGTTCTTCCAAGTATGGCTTAACCAGCATTACATATGGTCTGCTATATATCAAAGCAAGAGAAATTAGGAGTAGAGATAACAGTGCTCCCCTCGTATTTTTGTTGCTTGCCTAATGCTGTTGTAAGCACTCAAAAGCAAAGCCTATTGGCTTCGTTGCTTAGCTTGTATTAGCAAAATGATACCTTCGCCATTAGGTAGCATGATCCTCATCATCCTTAAACAGGCTAAAGGATTGCATTATTGAGGCAGTGCAAAAATCCAAAGCCAGGAAATATACACAGACAGAAGGCATGTCCATCTCTGGTGTAAAATTAAAAGACTGCTGTATATCTGTTTCTCCCCTATGGAAAGAGCACATCCTCCGTAATGGATCAGTTTCTATGGCTACACAGTGGAGATCATTCCTGCCCAGCTGTGATACGCTGGACTTTGCTCGCTCCCCCTCCCCTGTCGTGTTTCTGTATTTTGCAGTTTCCGTAAAATTCTTCAGGCAACACCTGTTAATCTGTGAGATTTCATATTAAAGATGGGCCAGAGTCCTGCCCTAAGTGGAATTCAAACTCTCCCTGCCATGTGTATGCTCCTAGCCCATATTTAGAGACCTCCAAGTAGCAGGGAGAACACTCTTTCCGTGCACCAGAAACCTCAATACATAGGAGAAGCCAGGGTTGTTCTAGGCTATACTCCCAGAAGGCTAAACAGGTGGTGTTTGTTCCTACCCATGCTTCAGCGTGCTAAATGCCCCTGGGCATGTGCAGGTGTCTGCAGGTCCCTGGAATCCATACTGAATGATGCAATCCACTCCAGACTTCCTGGAGCAGAGTGCATTGTTTCTGCTCATCTCTACAAGAACAGGATGGTAGACTATAGTAGATGAGCCACTGCAGAGCAGAGCCAGTGTGGTGTAGTGGTTAAGAGCGGTTGTCTTGTAATCTGGTGAACCGGGTTTGCGTCCCCGCTCCTCCACATGCAGCTGCTGGGTGACCTTGGGCTACTCACACTTCTCTGAATTCTCTCAGCCCCACTCACCTCACAGAATGTTTGTTGTGGGGGAGGAAGGGAAAGGAGAATGTAAGCCGCTTTGAGACTCCTTAGGGTAGTGATAAAGCAGGATATCAAATCCAAACTCTTCTTCTTCTTCTTCTTCTTCTTCTTCTTCTTCTTCTTCTTCTTCTTCTTCTTCATCTTCTTCTTCTTCTTCCCTATGTCTGGCACCTTCATTATGCACCTTTAGGTGCCAGGCAAAAACATTCCTCTTCAACTAGACCTTTGTCTTATTAACATCTGATACCTTTTTAAATATGCTAGGGGGTGTTATCAGGTTTGTTTTGTTTTTATTGTGTATTATGTGTTTTCTATCTTCTATTTTTGTGTTGTGAACCTCCCTGGGATCTACAGATGGAGGGTGGTATACAAATAATAATAATAATAATAATAATAATAATAATAATAATAATAATAATAATGATGATGATGATGATGATGTTCTAAAATTAAAGCTTCAGTTCCCAGAATTCTGTTAAGGTGGTATAAGAGTACTTTAAATGTATGGTGTGGATGTGACTAGGGCTGGACCATATATTGATATATCATCCAAAACTGGTTTGAAGTCCATATTGTGATATCAGTTTCATAATTTTTGACCTGTCAATATATCGTGAATCATGTGTGTTAGGACTGGGCAATATATTTGTCCAAAACTGGTTTGAAGTCCATATCATGGTATCAGTTTCATAATTTTTGATCTGGCAATATACTGCAAATCATGGTGGGTGGGTGTTACGCAAAAATCATAATGTGGGCGAAACCGTGAAGCTAGCCAATGTCTCTACATAGCTCCCATCAAGGGGCCAGGCACCCACAAATTTCAGTGCTGGGGCCATGCATGCTGCATGACACCCACGGCCCCGGGCACCCATGGTCACGGGGCCATGCTGGTGCTCCTCTATATTGCAATGTTTAGCTGGTGATATATCATGATACTGAAAACCAAATCTTGCCCATAACTAGATGTGAGCAAAGATCTAAGTGGAAGAAGCATTCAGGGTGGTCTGCAAACAGTACTGCCTGAGTTGGCAAGGGGCTATAGAGGTTGTCTGACGTAGATTATTTCACCGAGGCACACCTGAACAAAGCATCATCTGCAGTTTGGGGGTCGAGAAGGAGGCACAGGTGTATCCAACAAGATTGTGGTGAGGGAAGGCTCACTGTTTGGCTGCTGGGTGCATAGTAACACAGCATCACCCGCCACTTGTTCTGTCCCCTTGTTTTTCTGTTCCTTTTCTCCCGAGTATGAAACTCTTTCCCAGCACACCCTGAAGGTCATTCAGAAGTCACTAATTAACTCTGTCTGCCAGGCTGCATGTTCGCTGTTGCACATAAAACATTGGCTGTTGTTTCTTGCATGCAGCCTCCTCTGCTGCTGAAGCACAGGAATCAGCTTGGCAGGGAGGGGCACAGCCATCAGTACACAGTCTATATCTTACACCCAGAAGACCAACTTGATCGCATCATAGCTGCACCCCATCACAGCTTGATCCCATCATAGCTGTTGCGAATATTCACTTGTATTTATATTTACGCTTTGAATCCATTGCAAACTGACATACAAGAGATGCAGCGTGTTGTATATTAGCTGTGTGTGTATATGTGTATTAGCTAGCTGCATATATCTCACGAACTGGGTTCTGGTCTACAAAAGCTCACCTTTGGGAACTCAGCTAGTCTTTACAGTGCCCCAAGATTCCTTGTGGAATGTCTATAAAGACTAACAAATTATTATGGCATAAACTTTGGTTGATTAGAGTCTCAGTTACAGGACTGGGCAATATATTGATATATTGTCCAAAACTGGTTTGAAGTCCATATCTTGATACCAGTTTCATAATTTTTGACCTGGCAATATGTGACGAATCATGGTGGGTGGGTGCGCACGTGCATTGTGCAAAAATCATAATGCTCCTACATAACCCCATCCTTATTTCAAACATCGTGATATAGCGATACATAGCGATGTTTATCTAGTGATACATCACAATGCTGAAAACCAGATATCATCCAGTCCTGCTTAGAGATAACCTCCTTTATGAAATGGTAAGTCCTTGTATCTTGCAGTGCAATCCTGTGCATATCTACTCAGAAGTAAATCCTGTTGAGTTCAGTGGGCTTTACTCCAATGTAAGCCCTAATAATTCCAGCCAGGTCTGTCTCCTACCATGGTTGGATTACCAGATCCTCCAGTGTCCGAATGTGCTCTCAGTGCCTGCAGTCCTCCAGTTTGATGCCCACTGCAGAAATGAGAATGCCTCACTGTATTGAAGGAGCTGTTGACATTCAGTTTTTAGGATGAAGTAATCTGTAAAATATGCCCAGATGAGCAATTGGATCAGCTTTGGCTGGCAAGCTATAAATTAAATGCCAACACTTTGTCACAGAATCTCAGAGTGATTTAACTGTCAACCCCTCTTCTCAGAGAACTCTGGAGACCGTAGCTCTGTGGGGGAAACAGGAGTCTGCTAACAATTCTCAGCACCCTTTGTTGTTGTTGTTTAGTCGTTTAAACGTGTCCGACTCCTCACGACCCATGGACCAGAGCACCCCAGGCACTCCTGTCTTCCACTGCCTCCCGCAGTTTGGTCAAATTCATGCTGGTAGCTTCGAGAACACTCTCCAACCGTCTCGTCCTCTGTCGTCCCCTTCTCCTTGTGCCCTCCATCTTTCCCAACATCAGGGTCTTTTCCAGGGAGTCTTCTCTTCTCATGAGGTAGCCAAAGTATTGGAGCCTCAGCTTCAGGATCTGTCCTTCCAGTGAGCGCTCAGGGCTGATTTCCATACGAATGGATAGGTTTGATCTTCTTGCAGTCCATGGGACTCTCAAGAGTCTCCTCCAACAACATAGTTCAAAAGCATCAATTCTTTGGCGATCAGCCTTCTTTATGGTCCAGCTCTCACTTCCATACATGACTACTGGGAAAACCATAGCTTTAACTATATGGGCCTTTGTCAGCAAGGTGATGTCTCTGCTTTTTAAGATACTGTCTAGGTTTGTCATTGCTTTTCTCCCAAGAAGCAGGCGTCTTTTAATTTCGTGACTGCTGTCACCATCTGCAGTGATCATGGAGCCCAAGAAAGTAAAATCTCTCACTGCCTCCATTTCTTCCCCTTCTATTTGCCAGGAGGTGATGGGACCAGTGGCCATGATCTTCATTTTTTTGATGTTGAGCTTCAGACCATATTTTGCGCTCTCCTCTTTCACCCTCATTAAAAGGTTCTTTAATTCCTCCTCACTTTCTGCCATCAAGGTTGTGTTATCTGCATATCTGAGGTTGTTGATATTTCTTCCTGCAATCTTAATTCTGGCTTGGGATTCATCCAGCCCAGCCTTTCGCATGATGAATTCTGCATATAAGTTAACAAACCCTCAACAAATCCCAGGATTCTTCGGGGGGAGCCATGACTGTCTAAGGCTGTATGATACTGCTTAAAGAAGTGAAGATGGGACTCTTTCTCTCTTTAAAACTGTTCCATTTCTCCGAGGTCTCCACACAATGACAACAATGAGGAGATAGTTTTCTGACTGACAGCTGCTACTTCCAGCCAAGGAATAGCTTTTCCAAGGCTCTCCTTCTAATTCCAATTACACTGGAGCAGCGTTTGAAACACACACACACACACACACACAAATATATATATATATATATATATATATATATATATATATATATATATATATATATCTGGGTGCCAAATGGCTGCTTAAACAGGGGCCAGACAGCTCGAAAGTCGTATATTTCAATGTGACTTTTTGGTTCCTGAAATTCAATCTGATGGTGCAGATGAAATATCATGGATAGAATTCTTAAGGATGTGTTGTTAGTGTGTGAAAACAGGCAAGATCCAAGGATCCCCAGGCATGCACCTCCAGATGGTGGAGATGTCAGGCACAATCCTGGTGTCTGCATCTTCACTTTGTTGCAAGTGGCCAATAAAGGTAAAGGTAAAGGGACCCCTGACCATTAGGTCCAGTCGTGACCGACTCTGGGGTTGTGGCGCTCATCTCGCTTTATTGGCCGAGGGAGCCGGCGTACAGCTTCCAGGTCATGTCGCCAGCATGACTAAGCCGCTTCTGGCGAACCAGAGCAGCACACGGAAACGCCATTTCCCTTCCTGCAGCATCAGTACCTATTTATCTACTTGCACTTCGATGTGCTTTCGAACTGCTAGGTTGGCAGGAGCAGGGACCGAGCAACGGGAGCTCACCCCGTCGCGGGGATTCAAACCGCCGACCTACTGATCGGCAAGTCCTAGGCTCTGAGGTTTAACCCACAGCGCCACCAAGTGGCCAATAGCCAGGTGTAAAATGCGGCTGGTGAATTGTGAATGCTGCACTGAAATTTTGAACTGTCATCCACTGGCAGCCAGCTTTCTCCAGATGCTAAACTACCATATCCCACAAATAGCCACCTTAAGCACATTTCTCCTTTCAGTTTGATTGTGTTTGTGTCTTCCAAACACTGGAGACCAAACACCACGGAGGCTAAATCTGATGTGAAAGTCAGCCTGGCAAAACTGAGAATATGTATCTCTCCACGCCCCCTCCCCCCAATTCTTAGGTTTCTCCACCCCCTTAGATCCCTGATTCAGCACACATTCCAGTTTTCCTTTGCAACAGCCAATTTGGCCACTGTCACCAGATCAAATATTGAAGTAGCTGAAATGCTCGTCTTGCATTTCCTGTGATGTTTAGCCATACGTATGCAGTGGTTTTAAACATGGCTCAGTTCCAAGTAATGAATATTGTAAAAGCATTCTGGAATTTTTTTTTAATTTCTGTGTGTGCCTATTCTCACAGATGTGCTGTTTAAAAAACAAAATACCGGCATTACATTTCTTTGGATCAACTTATTTTGGACCATTAATTTTAAATGCCTTTGATCCATATTCAAATTGTTTGTGCAATGGTGTTTCCTTCTGAGACATGTATTTGGCTTAAATAAAGTCACTTTAGTAACTATTTTACTGTCCTGGCTTCATTGTAAATTATGCTGGCGTTTAAACAGCTGTATAAATATCTCTATAAATGGGAGAAGTATGTATGACTTTTAAGGTCTCTCGTGGAAACTGTAAAACTCTCCAAATGAAAACCAACTGTGGGCAGATTTAAAGGCATTTCTGTTGTATTCCCTACCCTCACAACTGCATGCACACAATTTGGTATTGTAAGGAGTGATATATTGAGACCTTGGGGAGGGGCAGGGCATTATATAGGTTCATAAAATGATCAACAGTGAAGTGGAAGTGGAGAGTAGGGACGGAAGCAGTGGTGTAGCATGGGGGGACCACGGGGGCCATGGCCCCAGGCACAAAATTCTGAGGGAGTGCAACACAGGCGCTAGCTTTCACAGGGATCCCTGCCCCACCCTGGTGAAGGCAGCGGAGCAGCTCAGGCCCATGGTGAGTGGGTGCACACAGAGGAAGGCAGGCAAGGGGTGACCCCAGGGTGGCCTGGCCAAAGGCTGCGTTTGCTGGCTGGGCTTCCCCCTGCATGGGCAGGCAGATAAAGCAGCATGGCCCTGCCTGTCTGCGGCTTGCCTGCCCCGGGCACTGGCAACCCATGCTATGCCACTGGATGGAAGGAGCTGCCAATTTCAGTTCTCTGGTTCACATTTTCCCAATATTAAATTCAGCTTTCCACATTTCTGCAGCTATTTGTGGTTTTTGTTTAGTTAAAAAATCATCCCATAAATTCTTCATGATGAGTTTTCTTAAAAAAAAAAAAAGAAAGAAAAGAGCACAAACTGATGCAGAAATATGGAGAACTATCCTTGAGACTGGACAAATGAGAATCTGAGAGAAACCAAAATGGAGAGATTTATTGATTCCTAGATGGAGCAAAGCTGAGCAGAATCAGCCCCACCTTAAAATATATATTAGTAATTGCCAGTTTAAAATAAACCATAGAATGTGCACCAGTCTCGCCAAAATCACTAATTATTAGCCTATTCTCCGTAATATTATTTGCTGCTTTTCACTTCCGTTCCTCTGTTATTGTATCATAGTCCAGCATTTTCCTTATATTCTTCTTTCCAATGTTTTAATTTTAATGAAACGATCTAAATTCATATTCTGTAATCATCTCTAGGGTGTGAGCCATATGACGCACACAAACAAAGACCTTAGGAAGAGCACAAAGAGACAAAATGTACGGTGTTTTAGATGCGAAGAAAATTAATTTGCCAGACACATTGTCTGTCGCGTAATAGTAGGTCAAAATTCATGCTTTGTTGGCTACTGTGCATGCAGTTGACTGCTTCATGTCGATAGGTAAACTGTGGGCTCTGCTGCCACAAGTTTTAGGGGTGGCCACCAGCTTTGATAGTTTTAAAATAGGTAGATTTGTGGTCATAGAATCATAGAATCATAGAGTTGGAAGAGACCACAAGGGCCATCGAGTCCAACCCCCTGCCAAGCAGGAAACACCATCAGAGCACTCCTGACATATGGTTTTCAAGCCTCTGCTTAAAGACCTCCAAAGAAGGAGACTCCACCACACTCCTTGGCAGCAAATTCCACTGTCGAACAGCTCTTACTGTCAGGAAGTTCTTCCCCAAAACATAGCAATACCTGGAAGCGCCCATGTTCTGCCAACAAGCTGCAGCCTTTCAGAGCAGCCTAGACATTATTGAATATAAAAACCAGCCTGAATCCAGCTAAAATTAATTGAGACCCTAAAATTAATTAAGTCCCTTTGAAACCGCAACCAACTTAATTCACCATTAACTTAAGTCCCATCGCTTTCCATAGGACATAGTTGTGACAAACTGGACTTGGGTGATTTGCTTGAGTTACAGAACTATGCCCCCCCACCCCCCGAAATATAAAACTGTGCTTTCCATCTATTAGATATAGTCTCCTAATTTGGGAGAGGGCGAAGGACCTCCTTCATTTTTTATAGTACTTGCTATAATATCGGTGTCCACTAGATGCCCCCCTGCATTGTAGTAAAAATAAGCTTTTGCTTCAGAAATTAAAACTGAACTTATTTTCTGATCTTTTATGGCCTAATGCTATTTTCAACCAGTGTGCCATGGCACCCAGGGGTGCCTTGAATGATGGTCAGGGGTGCTGAGGACAACAACAACCCTTTCCTTCCCTCCCTCCTCTGATGCCCTCTTGTGTGTCTGCCTCCCCAAGGCTTGCACAGCTGTTTGTTGCAGCAGCAGCCCTGGCTACAAGCTCTGCAGGTAAATGGTGCCTCTGGGGCTGGCCAGGGGGTGCTTCCTAGGCCCCTGTGAGGCAGTGTGAGGAGGCACCTTCTTTGGGGCTCAGAGACCAGGGGCAGAAGCTGCAGCTGCCCAAAGGAGTCCCAAGGAGGGGAGAAGAGAGGAGGCTGAGGGAACACATCCCAAGGGAGGGTGTTCGAAAAGGGGTGAGGGGCTGCCAGCTCTGCAGGCAAGGGGTGACATAGCTGGGCTCCTGAGCCCCACAGGGGTGCCGCAGAAATAATGTAGTTGGTGAAGGGAGCCATGAACCCAAAAAGGTTGAAAGCCTCTGGCCTAATGCATTGCCACAACTTTTGCGAGAACTGTTTCTCACAGATATACCGCATTTTTCGCCCCATAGGACGCACTTTTTCCCCTCCAAAAATGAAGGGGAAATGTGTGTGCGTCCTATGGGGCGAATGCAGGCTTTCACTGAAGCCTGGAGAGCGAGAGGGGTCGGTGCGCACCGACCCCTCTCGCTCTCCAGGCTTCGTGCAGATCTCCGCAAGCCGTGAGAGCCCGCGCCGGGCTCCCGCGGCTTGCAGAGAGTTGCCTGCATGCTGCATGCGTGTTATAGAGCGAAAAATACGGTATTTCATCGCGAAATCCCTTTTAGGTCTCTGCCAAATGTCTGGGTTGCAGGTGCTGCTCTCGCCTTGATTTTTACCCCTCAGATTGAAACAGTCCAGATGGCTGGGATTTTCTTTTTCTTCTCCTACTCTTGGAACTTCCACACTGTTCTGAAGTCCCCTCAGGGTGAAGCATTTCACCCGACTTGACTGAGACCCAACCCGTCCAGGCAGGAAGTCGTCAGCTGACTCTTACTGGAAATTCTGGGAAAGAAACCAGTGTGAAATCTCTTTGCTTCCCACAGCTCAGTCCTCTTGATTCCAGCATCCCATGAGGCAAAAGGGGATTTTCTGCCGTTATCTGTGTGGTTGCTGTTTTGTTTTCCTAAATTGACACTGTGATTCCGTTTAAGCATGCTGTGCTTACTCCTGGCCTGAAAGCCATCTGGAAACGAGACAGTTATGACTCAGCTTGAGTTAGCTTCATTTGATGTGAGCAAAGGATCAGAAATGCTCCTCCAAAACCCTTATTTCCTGTCTTTGCAATCATTGATATGTACAGCTTCTGACTTGGATGGCTTTGGAAGTTAAGTACACTTTTCCTGGGCTGATACCCGTTGGTCTAAGTCTGGCCCCCAGTGGCGTAGTGTGGTGGAGCAAAGAGGCGGTTGCCCTGGGTGCAAAATTGTTAGGTGCTGGCTCAATACAGTTACACACTTCGGTTGCTGGGCTCTATTAAAAACAGCTTCTCCATGCGAACCAGGAAGTGACCTCTTCAGACAATGGAATGACTCTTCTTTTCTTATCTCTGTGGCTGCAGTCTCCTGGGTGATGCAGACTCTGTTAGGCAGTTTGAAGTATGCTCAGAGTCCTGTAGTGATTTCATGCTCTTTATTGCAGCTTGTAACACTTGAATTGAATTGCCCCCCAAACCTCAGGATTTTATATACATTATTTACACATCCCAGTAGTGATGTATGGAAGTGAGAGCTGGACCATAAAGAAGGCTGATCGCTGAAGAATTGATGCTTTTGAATTATGGTGCTGGAGGAGACTCTTGAGAGTCCCATGGACTGCAAGAAGGTCAAATGTATCCATTCTTAAGGAAATCAGCCCTGAGTGCTCACTGGAAGGACAGATCGTGAAGCTGAGGCTCCAATACTTTGGCCACCTCATGAGAAGAGAAGACTCCCTGGAAAAGACCCTGATGTTGGGAAAGATTGAGGGCACAAGGAGAAGGGGACGACAGAGGACGAGATGGTTGGACAGTGTTCTCGAAGCTACCAGCATGAGTTTGACCAAACTGCGGGAGGCAGTGAAAGACAGGAGTGCCTGGCGTGTTCTGGTCCATGGGGTCACGAAGAGTCGGACACGACTAAACGACTAAACAACAACAACAACAATTTACACAATGAGTCCTGTCTGATTGGCTGATTCTGCTTCCCTCCTGGAGCCTGATTGGTCTTTTCCTGCAGGCCAACCTGTTGTTGCATTCTATGATCCTACCAGCCTAATAGGCTGCTTAACTTCCTCCTGGAGCCTGATTGGTCTTTTCTGGCATGCCAATCAGTTGTTGTATTCTAGGATCCTACTTGCCTATTTTTCTAGGATCCAAGCTTAGTACATAACACAGTTGAATGCGCATGCATACTCTGTCCATTTCCCTTCCTCCCACCCAACCCCTCCATGCTGCCCCGGGCACTGGCAACCCATGCTACGCCATTGCCTGACCCAGTGCAGACATGGCTTAATGTCAACTGATTGTCCAGCTGTCATTAGCAGACCAGGCAACCTTTATGTATTTATGGTTACACCACCCTACAGCACCATAGTCACAGGGTGGTGTACAACAAAATAAAAAAACAACACATAATAAAACCATTAAAACAAATTCCCATAAAATACCTATGTCATTAATACAGTGGCAGTGTCGTATTTAGAAATGACTTCACCCATCACACCTCGCCACATCTAAAAGCCTGACAAAAAGGTGTGTCTTCACTTGTCATGGAAATGAATACACTGTAGAATCAAGGCACACAGCACAATGCCTTTTTTAAAAAAAATCAGTATTTTATTGAAATCACCATCATGGAGAGTAGGGTCTAAAAACAGGGTTTTTTGCAAGGATTCATTTCCAGGAAGCCCCCAGCATTATAATTAGCAAAATGTTTCATGTTTTACTGTTTTGTTGGAAGCTGCCCAGAGTGATTGGGGTAACCCAGACAGATGGATGGCATATTATTGGTGGTGGTGGTTGTGGTGGTGTTATGTCAAGCAATGGTTAGCCTGCGTCTCCAGCCCCATTGTTCTGCCCGGACACTGAAGTCCAGCGCCAAGGGCCTTCTGGCAGTTCCCTCACTGCGAGAAGCCAAATTACAGGGAACCAGGCAGAGGGCCTACTCGGTAGTGGCACCTGCCCTGTTGAATGCCCTCCCACCAGATGTCAAAGAGAAAAACAACTGCCAGGCTTTTAGAAGACATCTGAAGGCAGCCCTGTTTAGGGAAGCCTTTAATGTTTGATGCATTACTGTATTTTAATATTTTGTTGGAAGCCACCCAGAGTGGCTGGGGAAACCCAGCCAGATAGGCGGCATATAAATAATATATTATTATTATTATTATTATTATTATTATTATTATTATTATTACTTTCTTTATTGCAAAAAAGACTGATTGGTGGGGTGCAGCCTGATTCCCCCCCCCCCTCCGGCATATTATTGAATCCCACCCAAATAAAAGTAAACAGTCTGGAAGCACTCAGAAAGATAGAGCAGCTCATATTAAAATTCTGAACTTGGAGCTGCCTGCCGCTGCCCTTCAGCACTTTCTACTGATAAGGAGGCAAATTCCATTCATCTTTTGACAGCCAGCTTTCATTCTCGTCTGTCTGAGCATAGGGAGGAGAAGGCACAAGTGTTGGCTGGCTGGCTTCTTCCATTCATTAATCACTGACAGCCTCTCTTCCCAGAATCTGCCTCCTGTCCTGGGAAATGGCAGCCTAAAGCCACATTGAAAGAGAAGCCAAGAGCTTTTCAGTTTCACTTCCTCTGAAATAGCCCCTCAAATTCCCCTAACCGAAGGTAAGGGCGGCAACTCAAGAGAACTGACACATCACACTCATTTCAGAGGCATTTGTAAGAACAATGGCAGGAAACACTGAAGGGTGGAAACAGTAAATGGAGCGCAGAGTCCACGAATCATGGAGCTTCCTGATTGGCTTGATTTGCAGGGGACAAGAGCACTTGGAATAACCTTGGAATTGTTGTCCCACTGGAATGAAATGGCTTTCAATGAAAGCAGAATTTTTTGTCACGTCAGAAATTGCGTTAGGAAAAGGTCGATGTCCAGAAACTCTAAGGAAAAATCAAGTTAGTGGAAGGGAAGCAGGATGCTGTTGTTGATTCTCTGGGCTGTTCTTTGGAAGGGATGGCTCCACATAGATGCAAGAGGGAGAGAGGACCCGCCCTTGTCTTGAGTTCAACTTGGGTGGCTCTGAAAGAGGATTAGACAAATTTCGTGTGTGGATAAGCCTTTCAGTAGCTGCTAGCTAAGGTGACGGTGTTGTGCCTCCACAGGTGCCAGTTTTGGGGAATCACAGGTAAAAAGGATGCTGATGTACTCATATCCTGCTCTCAGGCTTCACATAGGCATCTGATTGGTCAGTATGAGAACAGGATGCTAGTCTAGATGGGGCGTGGGCCTGATCCAGCAGATTCTTCTTGTGTTCTTAATTTTTTAAAAATCCAGCTGTGTGTTTTTGCTTCGTATTGCTAGGTAAAGGTAAAGGTACCCCTGACCGTTAAGTCCAGTCGCAAACGACTCTGGGGTTGCGCGCTCATCTCGCTTTATTGGCCGAGGGAGCCGGCGTACAGCTTCTGGGTCATGTGGCCAGCATGACTAAGCCACTTCTGGCGAACCAGAGCAGCGCACGGAAATGCTGTTTACCTTCCCGCCGGAGCGTTACCTATTTATCTACTTGCACTTGACGTGCTTTTGAACTGCTAGGTGGACAGGAGCAGGGACCGAGCAATGGGAGCTCACCCCGTTGCGGGGATTCAAACTGCCGACCTTCCGATCGGCAAGCCCTAGGCTCTGTGGTTTAGACCACTGCACCACCCACGTCCCTTCATGTTACTAGCTGGCCATTATTTTACTGGTCTGAGCAGTATAACTGCAGGGTATTGATCCTACCTTGGTTGTTCTCATGGGCCACCAGACTTCCAGTCCCTCCAAGCATCCCTATTTTCAAGGGAGAATCCCAGATTTACAGAAGCCATCCTGGTTTCCGATTTGATCCTGGAATGTCCCACTTTTCCTTAGGTTGTAGGGTGTGGGCTTAATTCTTTTCAATGAGGCATCTTGAACAATAGCCCCTGGAGTGCAAATCAACAGGCAGTGCTATGCTCACAGGTACATCGCACCATTGTCTGTATTCAGCTATTCCAAACAATGGATGTATTTTAGGAAGAATAATATTTACATCCCAACTATTTACTTCCTTAAAATAGGAAATGAACCTGCTCTTGGGGATAGGGTTGTCTTGGAGGACAGAAAAACCACTCATTACACTGAGAGGCAGGTTAAAAAAACCCACAAATGAGTACTTTGGAAATGCCATTGGGTAGAAAAGAGGCTTCAGGATTTTGTTACGTGAATTGCTCCATCTGCATTTTTAAGTGAACAGGCCTGAATCTCACTCCCAAGAAAAGAATGGGAAAAGAATCCAGCTACCCTCTCTTAATTCTGTGATACACTGCAGTTGTTAGCAAGAAAAAAGTACCAGAAATGTGCAAAATGTGTTTTGTGATAAAATGCTTACAAAAAACCAAATGTTTGCATGCTTTTAAAATAAAAATGCAGAACAATGCAGAAACGGAAATGACCAGACTTACAAATGAGCACATCTAAATGGGCATTGACCAAAAACAGACTCAATCCTTCATCCTCAGAAGTTAGATTATCACATGTGGCTGAGACATGGGATGGCAGGGTGGTCCGAGGCTTTCCTTTCTTTTTTTCCCTGGACAGAAAAGGCATTTGCACATGCAAATGAACTGAAGCGGATGGATTTGATCTAGAAGAGGTTTGAGGTGTAAGAAAATAGCAGAATACAGTGGTACCTCTGGTTGCGAATGGGATCCGTTCCGGAGGCCTGCTCGCAACCTGAAAAGAACGCAACCCGCGTCTGCGCACGCGCGGATCGCAATTCACTGCTTCTGTGCATGCGCTTGATGTCATCTTGTGCATCTGCACATGCACGAGTAGCGAAACCCAGAAGTAACCCTTTCCGGTACTTCCGGGTCGCCGCAGGATGCAATCTGAAAACGTGCAACCTGAAGCAAACGTAACATGACATATGACTATATGTTAAGAAGCATGTTAGAGAGGATGGAATTACAGTGGTACCTCTAGTTGCGTTCACCTCTGGTTACGTATCCTTCGGGATATGTACGCGGCAAACCCGGAAGTATTTTTCCAGGTTTCGCCACACACGCAGAAGCACTAAACCACACCACGCGCATGCGAAGAAGCAGCACCTCCCGTTGTGAATTCCTCGGGATGCGGCCGGACCTCTGGAACGGATCCCATTCGCAACTGGAGGTACCACTGTAGATAAGATGGAACCTTAACAATGCAATTGTATGTAATTTGGGTTATAAACATTGATGTTGGGGGAGCAGGAAGTCACTAGTTTTGTTGATTTGGAGTATAATTGTTGAGTAACAAATATAATTTTCAATATGGAAAAAGAATAAAATATTACTTTTAAAAAAATAGAAGGCATTAAAGCAAAGCACCATTTTTGTTTTGTTTTTGAAAAAAGAAACATTTATATTTATACCCCACCATTGTTCCATCAAGGGAGTCTCCCATGCAGGCACTGGTCAGCTCCTGACTTGCTTAGCTGCATCATGTCCCTTCAGACCAGTATAACTGTTTATACTGTTTATCCTCAGGAACAGTTGGCCCTACTGAACTTTCTCCTCTACATAATGCAATATGGTCCACTACCAATACTTTACCCTTGGGACTTGAGAGTGCATTTTTAAGTGGTGGCTGATGCATTACTTCCTGGTGACTGTCCTTGTGTGACTATAACTATGCAACAAAAGTCAGCTAGGTTTCTATCACAGATGAATTGAACTTAAAAGTCATTCACCATGGGAAAGTGCTGAGAAAACCCTTCAACACTTTGAGGGTGTTGTTAACAAGATACATTTAAAACTCGGGAATGCAATGTTTTCGTGGGAGATACACAGATGTCGATAAGTTCGGTCACACGTGTTGATGTTCTTCTCAAGAGACTGAACAGTTATCAAAGGAATGACTATCAAGGCATGAGTTCGCATGGACTAAAGCCATCTTAAACAAGGAGCAGGGCCTGTTTGCACCATTCTTTCTCTCAAGATAAGATTGCTGAATTAATGGGTCTTCATTCTGGAGGCTTTCCAGGCTGCCTTGCTGATTGTCAACATTTACTAATAAATGATGCAATCGGAATTGAATTTCGGTCTTTTGAATTGTGACTAAATCAAAGCAGAATGCTGTTCCCAATGGCCTAGGAAAATAACACCATTCTGAGCAACATAATATAGAGTGATGCACATCCAGAGAGATTTTAGATTAAACTGGTGGATGAAGGAAATAATAGTCGAGGGACTGGCAGGAATGCGGGGGGGGGGGGGACCACTGCTTCCTTCAACAATATAATTAACGGCATCCACATGTGCTGGAAATTATCAATCCATGGTGGCAATATTGGGGATAGAATTATTCCTGATAATGGAGGATATTTGGTGAAAATGTTGCATCCCAATTTTCTGCTCACGATAGGGTGGAACATTCGACTCTAAGAGAGAGAAAAGGAGACAGAAAGGATATTGAAAGCATCTTGGAGTGTGAAGGATCAGAGGCAGAGGCAGCATATCAGCTGCTGGAGTGCCTGCTTGCTCCTTCTATAACTCTGCTTCTTTATTGCTGGCCTAAAAATTAGTTAGTAGCGCTGACTCAAATTTTGCAGGGTAGACAGAGGAAAGAGGACTGAAATCCCCCAAAACAGTTTTCATTGTAGGGGTGTGAAATTCACAGGAGCTGAAACTCACCACCACTCCTGGAACATATACCATATTTTTCGCTCTATAAAACGCACCAGACCACAAGACACACCTAGTTTTTGGAGGAGGAAAACAAGAAAAAAATATATTCTGAATCTCAGAAGCCAGAACAGCAAGAGGGATCGCTACACTACGCAGTGAAAGCAGCAATCC
Organism: Podarcis filfolensis; assembly: GCF_964270895.1. NCBI lineage: Eukaryota > Metazoa > Chordata > Lepidosauria > Squamata > Lacertidae > Podarcis > Podarcis filfolensis. Next base: position 26,330,122 of record NC_139621.1, on the reverse strand, counting down.
CTCTTGCTGTTCTGGCTTCTGGGATAGCTGTGCAGCCTGCATTCGCTCCATAAGACGCACACACATTTCCCCTTACTTTTTAGGAGGGAAAAAGTGAGTCTTATGGAGCAAAAAATACGGTAATAAGGTCCCCACCGTATTATACCTACAAGCCCTGGTCAAAGTGATGCTGTATCACCATGGAGCTTCACTCCCAGTGCTTTGGGAAAGTTTAGCACTCTTGGTTAGAGTCTTCTGCCAGTTCATCAAAAGAAGGGACCACTGATGGGCATCTTTCTAAAGCATCTTCTGGCAAAAGGAAGCTGGCCAGAGGTGAAAAGAGATGGAAGCAAAGACCAGCTCTTTTCTTTTTATTGTGCATGTGCATTGTACAGCATGCAACCACACACAGACGGCAAGGGCCCTGCTTCTGCTCTTGCAGAAAGGAATACCCCTTCCCCCATGCTTTTGGAATCAAATCAGTGCAACGTGAAAGCAGCACCAACACAGCTGGGTGCATCTAAAGGATCAGCAGTGAGAGGCAATCTGTCAAGAGTGAGCTTTTCATACATTTTCCCTTGGAAAGAAAGAAAGAAAGAAAGAAAGAAAGAAAGAAAGAAAGAAAGAAAGAAAGAGGACCTCTTTTTCTTAGGATCACCTAATCAGGTTTTTGCATTTGGTGCAATGCTCACTTAAAGTAACATCTGGAGTTTTCTTTCAGCGTGAACTGCAACAAAGAGCTGATACATTTTTAATATTCTTCCAAGCACTGCAATTTTTTGCACAACATTTTTTTTTCCTATCCAGTGTTATTTTGCTTTGTTACCTTGGAGTTCATTGGTTGGCTTCTGCCATTTCATATGAAGCGTATGATTTGGGATTGCCACCCCATCAAGAGAGAGAGAGAGAGAGAGAGAGAGAGAGAGAGAGAGAGAGAGAGAGAGGGAGAATAAATTGAAAGACAGTAACTGAAATCGATAGAATTTGACTTTCAGGTAGAAAACAGAGAATCGCAATGAAGGTGTTAGAATCAAAGGCAAACTAAATTGTGAAAACTGGGTGTGTGTGTTTTTAAAAAAATCACATTCCATTTCAAAACCTACATTTAGCAAATACATTTGGATCTTTCTGGTTTAAATATTTGTTAAGGGAAAATGAAAATGAAATAATGGGCAGGTATATATTGCAGATGTGTATCTGATTTAATAGTCATTCCCTCTCACAGGGAAATCCTGGGAAATGCAGTTCCTGGACAGGAGCTAATGGAAAATTCTCAGCAACTTCACCCAACAATGATCCCCAAGATTCTCTGGGGGAAACCATTGCAGTAAAAGTTTAATACAGTGGATATAACTGTTGTACAAGTAAACTAGTCAGAAGATTAATTTATAACACCAGAGAATGAAGAATTCGGCTTTTTCTGAGCTCACTGGCATATTCACAATGCTTCAAGGAATGCTTTGATGGTCAGCGTGATGAGTTCCTTTGTTATTTTTTATTTTACAAACTTTTTTTTTTTTTAATGCTTACAGGTCTCTGCTCCTTTCGTGCCACAGGTCATCTTGGTTCACTGAAGGCAGTCATCCTGCTCTAATGAGCTATTGCTTATGTCCGGAAGCAACGCTAAAGGCTTTGCATCTTGCGTTCTCTCCATGTCAAAGGGCACCCAGCTTTTGCTAGTGTTTCTTTGTGAAGTATGGAAGGCGCTGACTCCTTTTACTGTTTCTTCGTTCGCTGCTGTACTTCCAAGATAACAGCAATAGAGACTGAGGGAGTGAAAAGGAAAAGAATATAACCTTACAGATGCCTTCAAAGTTGTAGCCATTCAGTTTCCATATGAATTTGACTTCAAACTATCTCCAGGAGTTCTTCTTTAACGTGATTTCAGTGTAGTATCCCAACAATATTGGAACTATTCCCCCGCCCCACTCCTTATATTTCATGTATTGCATCTGAAGTATGTACCTGAGGGGCACACTAAATGTGAAGTTATTTATTAAACTCCTGGGCTTGTACCAAGTAAGTCATTGTGCAAGCTGAATGACTTCTGCTTATGGAGGAGAACTTCCATTGTCCCACACCCCCTCTCCCCCCCCCCACAAATCTGCTCTGGAAGTTTCCCCTGTGAAAGATTTTGCAGTCAAATCTAACAGTGCATATTCTTGCTAGTTAGCATGAGAAGGGGTTAAGAAGATAGAGCTGTATTGCTGATAGACAGACTCAGATCATAGAAATGTAATTGATAGAGAAGGCTCTGTGTGATGTCATTTCCCCTCGTCTCCTGGGAGGGAAGCAGCAAAGAAATAGTTCCTGTTTCTTTCTTTCTCTCTCTCTCTCTCTCTCTCTCTCTCTCTCTCTCTCTCTCTCTCTCCAGGTACATGCCTGAGACTGTTATTGCTGTAAATGCAAGGATTTTACCTGCATATATTTTTACCACTAAGGATGAATGCTTGACTGTTTTAAACTTTTCAGCCTGTAGCCTGTTTCTTTGATAAACGGGGTATCAAAAAAAGAGAATTCAACCAGTGACTAATTCCTATGCTTTCAATTAAACTGCTTAAGATGGGATTTAAACTCTGCTCAGCCACAAGCTCTTAAATGTAAGCTGATCCATTTGTCTCAACCCACACATGTGGGTCTGCAGATGGATAAAATATAGTTAAGTAAGCGTAATAAAAACCCATCACCCTCAACCTTCTAGAATAGATTTGAGGCACATGAGGAGAGGAGCAGAAGGGCAAATTTCAATGGTCAAGCAGAAGTCATCCTGCTCATACATGGACTTTGTTGGCTTCACACACCCTCTTCTTTTATAAAAAGGGAAAGGCAGGCTTGAAGGCTATACATTTGATGGCAGCTATGGCACAGGAGAGGGATGCGGGTGGCGCTGTGGTCTAAACCACAGAGCCTAGGGCTTACCGATCAGAAGGTCGGCGGTTCGAATCCCCACAATGGGGTGAGCTCCTGTTGCTCAGTCCCTGCTCCTGCCAACCTAGCGGTTCAAAAGCACGTCAAAGTGCAAGTAGATAAATAGGTACCACTCCGGCGGGAAGGTAAACAGCATTTCCGTGCGCTGCTCTGGTTCGCCAGAAGCGGCTTAGTCATGCTGGCCACATGACCCGGAAGCTGTACACCGGCTCCCCCGGCCATGAGCGCCGCAACCCCAGAGTCGGCCACGACTGGACCTAATGGTCAGGGGTCCCTTTACCTTTATGGCACAGGAGGTGGAGGAGGTACCCTTTCCTCCGTGGTCTCTCGGTGATCAGAATTGAACCTGTTCTCAAAAACTGAGAGGAAATGGTTAAGCCCCCTCTACGTCCAGTGTTATTATTCAAATATGTGGTCCTTGCATGCCTGCATTGTCCATTAAAAAACAAACAAACTCCAGGAGAATGGTCATAGATTTCCCAGCATCACTTGCAATTTTGTGCTAAGATGTTCTCAGGGCCATATCTATCAGTGTGTGTGCATAGAATGCATGTATCGGGTCCAGATATTGTGCTTCTCATAAGCATCTGGTTGGCCACTGTGTGAACATGATGCTGGATTAGATGGGCCACTGGTCTGATACAGGAGACTCTCCTTACGTTCCTGCCCCCTCCCCCTTGTTGTGGAACTGGAGTTGGCTGCTTCTCTCTTTTGATGGCAAACCTGGTTTTGCTGCTACAGATAACGGTGCAAGTCTAAATTCATGTCCAGCAAAGCGGTGCTAGTCCGGGAAGCAGAACGTGATGCATTGCGCCAGCCACTCAATACGTTTCCTTAGCACAGCATGCTATTAGCCACTGTGGCTAACCTCCCTTTCCACTATATTGCGCAGTATTCTGGACGCCAGTTGCTGAAAATTGCAGGCGGGGAGAGTGATGTTGCGCTCAGCTTGTGAGCTTGCCATAGGCATCTGGTTGGCCACTGTCAGAACAGAACATTAGACCAGAGGAGCCTTTCGCCTGACCCAGCAGGGCTCTTCCTATGTTCTGTGCCTTCTGTCCTAATTTCAAATGCTTTAACTCAATAGACACCTACCTAATCCTGCTGACGAGGGTTGCCCCTGTTGTCATGCATTAGAAACGAGCTCCATAATTCTGACTATGTTTTGTTGCGAATGCAGAATTCCTATTTTTGAAAAGGCTGCCTTCTATTACGCATTCCTGGCATATACTGAAGGCGGGTGATGCAAATTCTTTAAAATTATTTCCATGTCCTGCTGCTACTTGCTCTATTTATAGTGCACAAAATGCCAGGTCCACGACATATTAAAAGAAAAATCAGGGTCCCCCACCTCCTACACTGTAAAACTACAGCAGATGCAAGTTAGTACCGGAAATGGGTAGATATGTCATTTTTAATTTAGTTAGTTATAACCAGTGCTTTTTTCTGGAGGTACACAAAGGTACACAGTACCAGCACCTCACACACACCCCCAATGTTAAAAGTGTGGCACTTACTGTAACAACTTAATGGTGAGTACTGCTAGCTTTTTTTCTTTAAAAAAATCACTGGTTATAACTGTCCATAGATATATGCATTAATATTTACTTTCAAAAATATTAATGATTTTAACACAGGGCGAATATAGGCCAGCAATGGTTCGTGATGGTCTCCAGCTCTCAGAACTACTAATATCACCACCAAGAACAGATAGCAGTTTAAGTGCAATGTGGCTGCAAACCTTGGTTTAGCAATTACAATTCCGTTTTAATGAGGGTAGTGAAAAACAATCTGTGTTAATAAGATTAATGAAATTTGAAAGCCAGCAATAGCCCTAAGGCTCATCAATTCCCAGAGTGGTCCTCCACACTGAACAGGCCTCCCACTTCTTTATCAAAACGAATTTCCCTAAATGGTATTAAAAAGGAGGGTGGTCTGGAGCCCATTTTTTTTTTAAGATTGCATCCGTTTGCTAAGAGAAAAGGGAAGAACTCCCAGGCTTTGGGATCATAGAATGCAGTTTTGTTATGGAGTAGCGTAGGGGCTAAGAGACCAAGTTTCTGAGGGGAAAGTCCTGAACCTTATCTTTGCCAGTGGCAACAACCTAGACATACCTAGAATACTAAAAGCCAATTCACCCTCTTGATATACAGTGGTATCTTGGTTCTCAAACATAATCCATTCGACTCCCAAAACCATTCAAAAACCAAGGCATGGCTTCCAGTGGCGTAGCGTGGGTTGTCAGCACCCGGGGCAAGGCAAGTAATTTGCGCCCCCTAACCCATGGATTTGCGCCCCCTAACCTGTGGATTTGCGCCCCCTAACCCTAACCCCCAGATGTTGCACCCGGTGCGGCCGACCCCCCCTGCACCCCCCACACTACGCCACTGATGGCTTCCGATTGTCCACAGGAGCTTCCTGCACTCAAGCGCAAGCTGCGCCGGAAGTTCAGCTTCCGAAAAACATTCACAAACCGGAACACTTACTTTCAGGTTTGCAGCGTTCGTGAGCCAATTTGTTCGGCAGCTAAGCCGTTCGATAACCAAGGTACAACTGTATATGCTTTCCTGTTTTGTAAATGGATCAAAAGGAGGGTTCATCAGTAACACAGGGTAACAAACTGCTCTTGTATGTTAACTGGGAGACCCTTTGGAGTTTTGGATTTCATTATTCCATTCTGGTTAAGTCCAGTCCCTGTGTTACCAATTTATGCAATGTGTGTACAGAAATACAACATTTGAATCAGCTCACAACCCTGTAGATTTAGGACTGGGAGGAACCGACCAACATAGATTTTAAAGCTTTTTTACAGAATAAAAAATGACCAGTGGTTCTGGTCCTGTGGAAATGGAAAAGACAGGGAAAGTTCCGAGTTATATTTTCTCTCAGACAACTACAAAAGTAGATAACAAAGCAATCCTGGCTTTGAAGACAAAAGCAGGAGCCTTAAGCCAGAGAGGCTAAGCCGGATGACATGGGAAAGCAAAGCATGGAAGCCACAGTTGCTTAAAGGGTCTTGGGGAGATAGAATCCATCTAAGAGGATTTATGTCAATTCCAAACCAAGGAATATTCTAAGAAGGGTTACTCCATGGACAAATGCTGTCCAGTATATATAAAGTCCTTACATTTTTCATCTGCCAAAGGGATAAGGCTAGAGTCCTGGTTCTTCGACTAAGTGCTAATTCAACAGTATTACGAGCCATCAAAAACACTTTTGTGCGATGGTACTCTTCACAGGAGCCATCACTTTTGAAAGAACTGTGATGTGAATGATACAGAAGAAAAAGGTTGCAGACTCAGAGGAGGAGGAGGTATCAGAAGCTGAAGAGGTAACAGGGTTTGGTGAGCAGGAAGGGGCTGTGGCAAAGAGCAGTCCAGAATCAGAGGCAGAAGAAGAGGCTGGGCCAGAGAGAGAGATGAGGCAGGCTGCTGAAGAAGCCAGGGGGTCTCCCCCTCCTGCTGTGACCTGCTCCTCTCCCCACTGGTCTCCCAGAACCCGGAGAGGTATGAAGAGGGTGGAGCAAAGACAGACAAGGCATCAGAGTCTCAGATTGTTTGGGAAGGACCGGGGGGGAGGAGACTTAGGGCGTTGTGGGGAGGCAAAGACCTTGCAACAGCCTCCTTGGGCCAAGATCTACTGGGAAGAGTCACTGTGCTCGCCAGGCCTGGCCTCCTGTGCTATTTGTTTCTTTGAATAACACTGTGTGAGTTGTTGCTGGTCCACTCTTGACACCTGTCCCGACATCAGGGTGGATGGCAATTGTAATCCAGCAATATATGGAGTTGCCAGAGTTTCCTTATCCTTGCTTTAAAGCTCCCTGGAGCTTGGGAGCTGGGTACTTGAAAGACCACCTGTTCCCATACCAACCTGTCTATGTGCTGAGATCATCAGTGAAGGCTCTTCTCTGTGTGGCATGATCAACTGAAGTATGGTGGGAGGTGATCAGGGGAGGAATCTTTTCAGCGGTGACACCTTGCATATGGAGTTTGCCTCCCAGAAAGGCTTTTCAACACCAGGCAAAAGTTTTCCTCTCCTCCCAGTATTGTTGAGCTTTAAAATTTTAATGGCTGCTTTCCGGTGTAATTTGATTTTGCAATATGGGTTTTGTTGTTTTGTATCTGATCACGGACCACCCTGCAAACTGTTTGGCTGAAGAGTAGCAAAGGTATAAATCTATTTCACACACTGCCCATTGCTCTGTTCCTCGCTCGGGTACTCTCCAAGTTCTTAATCAGTCTCTGAGCTCAGTCTTCGATTGTTTGGCCTGATTGCTACTCGTGTTTCAGATTTGGGCTTGCAATGCACTCAAGAGACAAGAACAAGGAAATGGCTTCCTTGTCAGGTGTCTGGTAACAATTACAAGACAGGAGAGGAGGAAGGAAGGATCTGTACAGTACAATGTTTTTAAAGGCTGTATTCCAAGTACAAACAAAAGGTATGTCTCCTGTGCAAGAGCCAATTACTGCTGAGGTTGTTTATGGTAGTGCATTGCAAGGTTGTGCTTATTTTACAAGTTAAGTTAGGTTTCTAAGACATTCATTGTACATAGCACAAGGAAATTGCTGTTGATTACTGTTTCCTCCACAGAAGTTCACAAAAGAAGATAACAAACATCAATTTTATCAATCGTGGGTAGTGGGTTATACTGCATTTCATCACTTTTCCTGACACTTCTACAAGAAACCTTTTAACCTGGCACCTCTTGGGGTAAAGAAGGAACTCAACAGTTATAATATTGCTCCAAAACCTGCATTCAGATCCTCACTCAGCCAGTGAAGCTCACAGGGTGACCTAATTTATGTTGCAGGGTTGTTTGGGGAATGAAATGAGGAACAGGAGAGACCTCCTCAAAAGAAAGTAGAATAGACATGCAATAATCAATCAATCAATCAATTGTTAACTATAATATCGAATGCTGGCTCGCATGTCTGTGAGCTGTGTTGGGTTAATCAGGCGCCAGTCATTATATTTAGGAATTGGTCATTAAGAAACCAAATGATGTACGAGACTGTGTAAATTAACATTTTTTCAGGAGGCAAGCTGACCCCTGACTGATTCATCTAACCCTTTTTTAAAATTAGCCTTGATGGAGAACTTGTCACAAAAGGTTGTAAGATGTATGTGGGCAAAAGGGAACATCCAAAGAAACTGTTTTTCAGCTAGGAAGCCAAAGAAAGAGCATAAGATGAGATCTTTTCCCCAGATAACTAAAACGTTATTTGATATATTTTCCAGGTTAGAACAAGAAATAGGAAAACTAGAAAGTGAAGAATCCCAAATATCTGCCAAAGAGAAAATCATCTTAGAGAAACTAAAGGAAACGGAGAGATCCTTCGAGGACTTGCAAAAGGTAAAAGCATTTTTTAAATTAAAAAACAACAACCTGATTATCTACAAATAAAGTGTGAGATGTTGAAGTGAGAGATTTTTCTTTTGAAAAAATGATGGGCCTTTCCACACTTGCCCCTAATAGTAGAGTAGTTTGTGGGTTTTATTTGGATTTTTTTGGCATGCTGCTATTTGACATTGGCATCATTCAGCTAGTATTCTGGAATAGGGTACTCAAAAACCTGCTTTTCCTTCTACAAAAAATTGATTTATGTGAAAGATCCAAATTCTCGAATATTTCATGTGTGTGGAATGCGTACAAGCATCGTCCTGCTTTCTGTGTGGAGGGAAGTGGGTGGGCGTGATTTGGAAGACATTGGTTTCGTGCCACTTTCCATGCTGCCTGCCCATTTGCAAGCTCAGCTCAGACGAGAGATGCGGCTTATAGAGACGTTGGCACTGAGTCAAAGTACTCCCCATGACAGGAGTAACTGCAAACAAAATGTCACCGCAATAACCAGGTTGTGAGTCGAGTCCCCGCTCCCCGCTTTGTGACGAAATAAGACACATGGACACAAGCATTTTAGGTTAACGGGTTAAAAAAGGCCACAACTTTATCGGTTACAGAATGTGAGTGGTATTGGCTTAGGCACTGGATCCAAACAGACTATACTTGTCTCCTGTCTGCTCTGCAGGGAGTCACGCACGGGTTAACAACCTGTAGGGGGAGCTTGTTGATGCAAATCAACTGGAAGCTTTGCCCTAGAGTATGGTTACCATATTTTTTTCAATGAATCCGGGGACCCTTTTTTTTTTTTTTTTTTTGAAACTGGGTAGCAACAGGGAGTCAGTAGTGGGGATGGTGAGGGAAAAGACCCTGGGCCCCAAGCACACATGCATATTGTATAAAGGTGCAAAGCCCTTCTTTCGCACCCTGTGAAACATAAATGCGCAGAGTTTTTTTTAAAAAACTGGGCAACAGTGCACCGTGTACCCGTGGCTCCCAAGCCTTCCCCCTTTGTTTTGACAGATCAGGGGAGGCTCGGGAGTCACGGGCAGGCAGTCATTGCCCAGGAGGGGCCAACCTGGTAGTGCAGTTGGCTCTGACTAGCTTCAGGAACTGCTTCAGGAACTGCGCTAACAGGCTGGCTCCGGGCTGCTGGGGCTGCCACTGCCACGTTTCCCGGGGGCAGATTTGCAAATCTGGGGACGTCTGATAACACTACCCTAGAGTCATCCGAGGGTCGTGCCATGGCCCTAGCCACCACCTGGGCATCGGACAAGAACCACGACCACCAGATTCTTTTAACAGAATACCCTTCAACCTCCCCTCTGACACACAACACATTTTCCAATGCCTAACCTCCAAACCTTACAAAGTTGTGACGATTTGCTACAAGGTAGGCGAAAAACCAAGTGGCTGGTGCCAATCTGCCAAGTGGAAAAAATTCCTACTAGGCCCCTTGGACAACCAAGGCAACCAACCGAGGTCCATAGTAAGGTCAGGTACAGAAGCAAAACCTAGAGGGAGGGAGGGCGGGTGATCCGAGGAAGCCGGAACAACAAGACGGCGCTCATGTGCCAGCAGCCATTTTTAAACAGCTAAACCATGCCCCACCCCACCCCCAGCCAGTCGGATTGGCTAGCTAGGGTGTGTGACGCAGGCACAGGACTCCAGTGACGCAGGGGCCTGGCCACGTCCCCCCCGCGAGTGATTCCTGCTCACAACACCTCCCCTCGGGGAAGAGGAGAGGCTTTCAATAACCATATATCAGGTGGACACAGAGTTCCTCTTCTAATCACTTATACTCTCACAAGATCAGTATTCCAGAATACTAGGTGTTAAATACCCCTCCCGCCCTCCCCCCAAAAAAAAGTTGTGGAAGGGCTTTTCCAATGCACATGCTATGAATGCTTATATTTACTGGCTGGATGAACATGAGTATAGATTATGGGTATGACTATAACTGCAGAAAGCTCTGTCATATAGCAAAAATGATGCTGCCCTACTTTATAGGACTGTTGTAAGTATTATTGATGTAATGTATACCAAGCATTCTTGAACATGTAAGAGTTTTATATAAATGCATATAACGTGAAGAAAAAATGACTAATTCCAATATTTTTCATTTTTCAGAGCTTCTCACGCCAAGATGGAGGTAAATGTTTGTCGGTACTTATAACAAGTTACACTGTTTTTGCTCTGCATCCGATAATGTTCTGCATAGTTGTTCTGGTATAGAAGTGATTGGCAAAGCAATCTCAAGCCTCTGAATCTGTAATGACTAGCATTCTGTAATAGATCACCTACAAAATGTTTGCCTTAAAATGCCTTGCAAGAGTAGCATCTGAATCATGACTGCCTTATTTTCTAGGTCTTAGTGGGTTTCCAGTGCTTATGTGATACGCATTACCCTGTAGTAAAGTGTAAGATCACAAACTTTGGGTTTCCAAAGAGATTCTGGAACTCAGCCGTGAGTCATGACTTGAACATTTATTGACGAGGTTCCCTCAGAATTAACTGCAAAAAGGGGGGATTTTCCTGCCAAAGTAATCTTGTAAAACACACAGCAGCTTGTTCCACACATTTGCTCAGTGATGGCAGACAATGGTGTTGCCATAAATAATGGCTTTGTGTCTGTTTGTGGGAGCAGTTTGTAAGGCACAACACACAAAGGTCTGCTTCTTAGGTCTTTTAGATTAGTATGTGGAAGCATGATTTTAAAACAGAAACATAAACCAGCCAGGTACAGTTTAGTTTATACTCATCATTAGTTTATGCTAAAAGCCAGGCTGACTGGCTTATAAATCAACTTAAATAAACTGTTTTTTTTGGGGGGGAGGGACTATACAGAGCTGCAGAAAAGATCTAGGACACCACATGGCCCATTACACAAAATAAAGACTTTAAATGGTGTGCTGTATTACTATATTTTAGCTTCCTGTTTATTAGTGAGGTGTGTGTTTTGTGACTGGCCTCCTTAGAATAAGATGAAAGTCAACCAAAAGGTTTCCAGGTTACCACTTCGGAGAGAGAAAGAGAGAGAGAGGGAGAGAGTTGAGGGATGTATCTCCAGCCCTTCAGTAACCATCAGGGGATGGTTTACAACATTTCAAAACATGACCAAACAATTTTTGCAATAAGCATATAAATTCAAGTTGGATGGAGGGAATCAGAATGCAAAGAGGCTTCATCTGAAATCAGGCTAGATTTAAGCTTGTTGGTGTCTCTGGTATCTGCTGTCTATTTCATCATGGATGTTGGCTTATTTTTTGATGTATGTTCTGTATTATTTTATTAATACTATTGTTACAAGTTTGTCATAGCTAGAACAATAAACTTATGAACTTGTTACTTGTTAAATTAAAACTTTAGTTACAGAATGGTTGCAGTAAATACTTTGCAATACCACACTAGCTTATGAACACAAAACCATAACTAAACAATGTGTTTAATTACATTGGGAAAGATACGAACTCACACTAGCAATAAAAGCTGACAGTTGTAAAATTGATTACCCCTGTTGTGTAACGGTGATTGCTTTTTTAAAATTTTATTTCATGTTCAGGGGTCACTGACCTGCTAAAATCGAGAACCTCCTGACACATGATTATGTGCACGTACAACTAGAAAAGTTTTAGTCATCTGGTCTTTCTCTCTCCAACCTCAGCTAGTCTATTGAATGGCAGTCAAAGCAGGGTGACTCTGCGTTTTGCTTGCTTTGATGCAATTATCTGTCACAAAGCTTCTGATGTCTATTGTTTGGGGCGATAAGTTAGGAACTCTGCTGCCTAAGCGGTGAAGCCTCTGGGGTCCATATGGCTGTACCTAACTGTATTTCCTGTTCCCTGACAACCAGATGCAGTAAATTACATTTACTCCCAGCTCCCCGAACTCACAACCCTCTATTCACGAACAACAGAGCCGGTTCCCGGGAAAGACGGAACAAACAGGGTAACTGGTAAGTCTCAGCGGAGCATGGTTTATTCTTTCAGCCAATGTGGCAGACATTATCTTTTCAAAAACATAGTCGATTCCCTGGGACTAATGCCCAGCTATACTTGAAACAGGAGGAAACAGCTCATGACTTAGCAAGTAACCAGTAAGCAAGCTAAATATGTGTTTTTCTATGTTATATCTATTTTTTTAAAAAAAAATCAAGGGTGATTAAACGTTAACCGAGATATTGTAAGAAGCGGGTTATTTCTCAAATGTAAATATGCAGTCGGAGAGGGATATATTTGAGGGTCTGGCCTTTTAAAAACTTACACAGCAAGGACATTTATGTTTGTGAGCAAAAAAAAAATGAATAAATAGCATCAACCCAATTCTGGAAGTAATTGGTGGGAGACTGCAAATGCAATCCAGCGAACATGAGATATGGTTAGAATTCATGGACCATTTACACAAGTCAGTGCTTAAACACACAAGTCAGGCCACATTTGCACCATAACTTTAAAACACATTTAAAGTGCATGGCTTCACCCAAAGAGTACTGGGAACTGTGGTTTGTTGAGTGTGCTGGGAACTGTATTTTTTTGTTAGGCGTGAGCTGCAGTTCTCAGTATTCTTCAGAGGAAGGCAACACTCCTTAAATGAAGGGTGTAGATGTGACCCAACTACAGAATGCAGCCTATCCTCTGTTTCACTGAAACTCTGTGTCTTGCATGTAAAAAGAAGCACCAGCATTACATAGAGCCTCTCTTTAAAAACACATCTGGACTGGAGAGGATGGTTTTCTGGTTTCTAAACAGACAGCATTCTAGCTTCTCCTATTTTCCACACGTAGACAAAAATACAGCCTCGTGAGGGAAACTGACACTTGTTTTCTGATTAGGATTCTAAGCAAGATGTTGAGTCCAAATGTTTGGGGTTGTTTTTTGTTTTTAGTTCACTATACATTGCAAATGTGCATGTGGGAAATTGCTTGAAAAAATTAAGAAACCTATAAATACCTATTTTAAGAGATGGAATCCAGGTGGGACTTCATTCTCATGAAGCACTTAAGCCGATCATTATTCTTTCACTGCTCATCTGTCTACTAAAGCCCCATTCTCTGGGACTTCTACGACACCAACGGGAGAGATTAGTAATATTCCAAAACGATGCAGTGTAACTGAAGGTGTCCAGGGAAAAGATATTAATAGAGGTGGTCTTCAAATGTAGCTGTCACATCAACACAATGCAGATTAATGGATGGAGTCAAATAAATGGACCTGATTCTTTACAACTATGCATTCTTCCATATAAAAGCAAAACAGCGAGTCTCTATTGGAGTTTCTTCATGCAACCTTTTTGTTTTCAGGTAGGTGGTAGGGGCAGTGGACGAAAGGGCCTGAGTGCTAGTTACGGGCATGGTGCCTCTATTTGAAATTATCTGAAATGTGAGGTGAATTGGGTTTAAATAGGAGACCCAACACCTCTTGCTTGCAACCTGCTTAGATCATCCGTTTACAAAGAATACAATAGGAAATAGGAGAAAACTCTGAAATGGCTAGATATGAGTGAAACGCAAGTCATTTTAAAAAGGACAAGAGCAGAGCTCAGAGCTGATTGGGGGGGGGGGATGCAACATTCTAAAGCAAAGGGATCACATCTGTATATAATTTTACTTTTGCATGATCAAATCCCAGAGCTGCATACGGACCCCGCAAGCTTCAGATAACACAATGTATGTATGTATGTAAAACAATGTTGCTATTGTTCAAGTGTGCTGCAATCTTACAAAATCACATTGACTCAAGTCCTCATTTAATGGCACGAGGGGGATTTTTTTATTTAAAAGATGTTTGAAGATATTTAATCTGAGAGTGAGAGGAAATTTCATCACATGAAAGACCTTTGGAATATTTAAATTGCAGCTGTAAGAATTGTACACTAGGAAGTAAGTTCAGTTGAGCTCAGTGGGTCTTGTTTCTTTCTGCAGTAAGCATGTCTGCGATGGGATGCAAGGTTTGCACCATTTTGTTGTGTTGACAGAATCAGCAAAATGTTGCCCCTAGTTGTGTTCTGTGCTCTGGGGCAGAGAAGCAATGAGTGAAAAACCAGCCTTCTCTTCTGAGAACCAGATGTTGGCGTTGAACAACAAGGGAGCATCTGTCTTCATTATACACAACTTCTCAGATTTCCTGGGTCGTCTGACTTCCCACAGTTGGAGTCAGTGTACTAGATTCAGTGCAGACCTATTACCTGAACCAGCAAAAGAGTTTCTATGCATAGGTACAAACTGCAATACAGGGATGGACACTTGCTGGCCTGCAAGCTGGATCTAGTTCTTGAAACAGCCTCATCTACACACTTGTGCAAATTAATTGAAACAAAGCATGTTTTCTATCTTACTCGTAATCCTGTACCCAAAACAAACACAAAAAGTCAGTTGATTATTATGGTGTCGGAAGCCTGCAGCCAATAGAAGGAATGATGGGCTCGCCACAATATACTGAGGTTCTAAGAAAGAGTTATTCCAGAGCTGGAAAAGAGGTGTCCTGGTGGTACTGGGATATTGCAGCAGGACCTAGCCCCCTGTCACACATCAAAAGTGGTAAAGAAATTCATGACAGAGCAGCAAATACAGGTACTTGATTGGCCAGGGAATTCCCCAGATGTAAATCCCATTGAGGATTTGTGGGCTATATGCAAAAGTCGCCTCCGTGCTGTAGACTGTACGACTATGGAGAAGCTCATTCAGGCACTGATTCAAGTGTGGTACAGGGATCAGAAAGTCAACAGTGACTGTTTGGAACTAGTAGACTCCATGCCAAACCGTTTTCAAATGCTGCTTACAAATAGCGGAGGTCATATCATTTACTAATGTATGCATATGTGAGTTTTGTACATGTATATGTGAGTTTTGTACTACTAAATTCATTGTTTGTTTCAATTAATTTGCACAAGGGTGTAGCTTCCACCAGTGACCCTATCAATTTCCAGCCAATCAAAAAAAACCCAACAACCCGGTGTTACTCACAGGTTCAACTGAAAGGAAAAGAAGCAATGAGGCTCCTCTTGGGATTTCATATAAATGCTGTCTTGTTGCTACATTGTGAACATTCTGAAATTGCAAAGAATCATTGCTAGCCCTCAAGGGATGTTTCAGGAAGCATGGTCTTTCCTCAGCTCGACAGTCAATGAGCACATGTCATCTAAACCCATGTGCCTGTGAAGGCCTTATTGCTGAGTTGGGATGGACGGAACAATATATTTCTGGTCTCTGCCACGTTCACATGTGGTTACTCATGAGGGTGTCCCATTCCATGTCCACATTAATCTACAATTAAAAAAAATTATGCACCCAAAAAAATCACATTTAAATAACTTTTTTGGAAAGTATTTTCTCTTAAAATTCCCATTTGCTGCATAATCTATCTCAAAATATGCATTGTTAAATGCATGTCAATACAGTCATACCTCTTGTTATGTTTGCTTCAGGTTAAATCTTTTCAGGTTGCGTCCCGCAGCAACCCGGAAGTACCGGAAAGGGTTACTTCTGGGTTTCGCCGCTCGCGCATGTGCAGACACTCAAAATGACGACACGCGCACGCAGAGAAGCACCAAATCGCGACCCGCACACACACAGACGCAGGTTGCGTTCTGCTCATGTTGCGAACAGGGCTCCAGAACGGATCCCGTTCGCAACCAGAGGTACCACTGTACAGGTACAGTGTACGAAGGTACAGTGGTACCTTCGTACTCGAACAGCTTGGCCCTTGAACAAATCGGCTCCCAAATGCTGCAAACCTGAAAGTGAGTGTTCTGGTTTGTGAACGTTTTTCAGAAGCCGAATGTCTGACGTGGCTTCCGCAGCTTCCGATTGAGTGCAGGAAGCTCCTGCAGCCAATCGGAAGCTGCGCCTGGGTTTTTGAATGGTTTCGGGAGTCGACTAAGTTTGAGAACCAAGATACCACTGTACTTTTTTTGAACCAAGAACTGTGTTGCAACATTTGGGAAAGTGTGGGAATGTGATGGATGGCTGTGTTCTGATCCACAAATCAGTGTAGGAGGTGAGGAACAGGTCAGCTCATGCTGAAATATAAACAAAATTCTTCAAGCACCCCCTATTGCTAGTTGGTTTTTATTGTAGAGTTTTGGAACCTATAGTATCCCATGAGAATACAGAATTTGGCCAAACCCCCAGTTTGGAATATGTAGCTGCTGGTGGGTCAAAGAACCACAATTAAAACTAATGATGTGATTTATGTTCAGTATTCTTTTTAAAAAGTGCAGCGGAACTAATAGACTCAGCCGAGGTATATGCTAGCTACATCAACAATGTTTTGTTACGATTCATTGTGGCCAATTTCACTGGAATTTTCATTTTAAAACTGTGCTCAGTTAAACTGTTGCCAATACCAGAGTAGTCATTATGGTTGTTTGCTAGAAAACAAGGGAGAGGGGTGGTGAAATCTGTTGAGGAGCCAAGATGTTTGAATCAACATATATACAGTATAACAAACCCTTAATCAGTCTGTTACTTGTAGTAATGCCATAAGTTTTTGGTTTTTTTACAAGTTCTCTTTGGGATATCATGGTACAGTTCAAATCAGACCTCTTTCATAATAATAGACTGTAAAGACTGCCTCTCTCTAAACTTTTATTACGGTGCCAATATATTCTTTGTTCTTAGAAAATGGTTTGCAGCCTGATCTTATGCCTGTTTGCTCAGACATATATGGAGTTCAGTGATACTTACTTCCAAATAAGTAGATAAGATTTCAGCTTGTAGCTGGTCCTTGAGCGAGAGCTTATACAACAAACGTTTACTTTTTTCAAAGTATATATAGATATAGATGGAAGGAAGGCCTTGAGGAAATCAAACCAGAAGCATAAATGTTAATTTACCCAGAGTGCCAAAACTGCATCCAAATTCCCTAACACTAGTATTTAAGGTTTTGAAATGGGTTGCATTTAGATCCTAACCTGCCATGTGTCAGGGACCAGAAGCCAAACTCAGAAAATTAAATTTAAATAAACAATATATTGAAGTGTCAGTAGATGATCAGAGCTGGATGGGTTTGTGGAAGCAATGCTCAAAGTTTATGCCACCTACTGCTGCCTTCTTCCTATGTGTACCAACTGATTCTGTTCTGTTTATCCAGGTCCCAATTTTCTAAAATCCTATGAAGGTCTCCCTTTAATGGCAGTATTTCATGAATGAGGAGTTGGGTTGAGATCAATCCTTGTATTGTAAAAGACATTCATTGGCTAGGTTATCATCTGTCAGCTGGAGAGGAAACTTCGTACTGGGGCTGAGGCCTAGCCTGAACTGGCAGTACGGATCCTGCAAAATACCAATGTGTGTTTTGCTCATCAGAAATAGTTGTATGATATGGCTGTTTACAGTGTGAAGTACATGCACATTCCTGCCGCATGCATCCCAACCTAGCTGTCATGTGCAGCTTAGGGACAGTTTATACATACATGCATGCTTGCCATTCGATAACTCCATCTCAAGAGGTGACTTCTGCACATGGACTGCCACAGATCTGCTGTCATAGAAAGAACTTTAATACTTTCTCGTAGCAAAATGCAGTACTTTCAGTGGAGTCAACATGTGTGTAGTAATCCTATGTACACTGAGTGCAAATGAATCAACTGTTGTTGTGTGCATGTGTGAGCCAGGCCTTGGATGGATCAGGAAGTGGAAGCTGCATTGACTATGGATTCCACATCTTCTAGCTGTATTGACTGATGATGCTGTGAAGCTGGAGGCCAATTCCTTGCTACTCCCTTGTGGACCTTTATATTTCAAGCACACTAAGCCTCCTTCCTCTGTTTCCTTTTGATCTTTCCCTGTTTTCACTGCTGGGTTAAGAGTGATAAGTGAAGCCAAACTTGCCCATCTTTATTAGTTTTTGTAAACCTTATGGAAGACTGTTCAAGCTTCCCCCCAGATTTTGGTAGGCTAAGCAGGAAAAGTATCTAAATCCTTAGTGGGAATATTTGTACACGGAAGCATAGAAGCTCATAATTTATATTTCAGTACTCTCAGGAAGGCCTATCTATGCTGAAATTTGCAGCATGCATAAGTTAAGTGGCTCAATCAGATTTGCGTTCTTTCTTTTTATTCTCAAAATGTGTGTACATGGCTCCGAAGCCCCAGCTAATGGAAATCTCATTGAGCAACTTGCTGAGCATTGGCTTCTGAGATTGTATCACCCACACCCATATCTTTGCAGGACTAGAGAATGGCTTTGTTAGCTGAAGCTGAGATTCTCAGGGAGCTGAATTTTGTACCCCTATTGCCACATTCTGTAGCTTTTCTGCAGTCTTGCAGAATCACGGTATACACCCTAATCTACACATCTTTATGTATCCCATGCTCCCTGACACTTCCTCATGGTGATATGATACGCTCTGGATGTCTTCTCCTGATAAAGTGGAGGTTCTCCTGCACACAAAAAACAAAACAAAACAAAACAAAACACCCAAGGGAATGTCTGACAGTGGTGAAGAAACTCCATATCTGTTGAAATTCTTGATTGACTTTCAGTGCTGTATATAATATCCTCATTATCTAGATCAGTCAGGTGAGCATGTACACTGGTCCTAAGAGTTTGAAGTCATTTGGCCATGGAGACATGGTGGTAGACCTGCTTGTTTGTCACCTCCCTGATTTAACAGAATCCCTTGAACACAGGTAATATTAGGAAGCTCTCTGCTCAAGTTGATAGAGGATATGGCTCGCACCAGTGTCATTGAGCGCTGTAGGTTAACAACTGCTTTTCTTCACAGTATGCACCACACCTCTAACATAGATCACTTGGCGCTTTAGGTGACACCTTATTGGGGGGCAGGGCAGGGCGCAGTTGTCTGCTTGTCTGTTTGGCAATTAACCATTCACATGCTTCTTGTCGTTGTAACATGCACTTCCTCTCTTGTTTCCATTCAAGCTTTGTACAGCATGGAAATTAATGTGGAGAAAGACAAACAGACAGGAGAGACCAAGATTCTCTCTACGTCCCCCATTGGCCCAGAGGCTGCCCTTCAAAGAGGAATCAAAGTCTATGACGATGGTACCAAAGTAGTCTATGAGATGCACTCTGGGGGTGCAGTGGTAGAAAACGGAGTGCACAAGTTGAGCTCAAAGGATGTAGATGAACTCATTCAGAAGGCTGGACAATCAAGCGTAAAAGGAGGGACTGTGTCGATAGCGGACGGAAACCTCAGTCATATGAAGGAACAGATGCTTTTCAAGGAGGCCAAACTAGAGATGGTGCACAAATCCAGCAAAAGGCATTCCGAGAACCCACGACACCAAGCGAAACTTTCTGGGGATGAAGTCCCAGAAGCCACCGCAGATCACCCTGTAACAATGATATTTATGGGTTACCAAAACATTGATGATGAAGATGAGACAAAAAAGGTGTTGGGCTATGATGAGACAATCAAAGCCGAACTGGTCCTCATCGACGAAGACGATGAAAAGTCGCTACGTGAGAAGACTGTGACGGATGTCTCAACCATGGATGGAAACGCCGCGGAGTTGGTTTCTGGGAGGCCCTTATCGGACACAACTGAGCCCTCCTCACCAGAGGGGAAGGAGGAAAGTCTACCAATGGAAAAACTCCCAGGTACAGAAAAGAAAAAGCGCTGTCAATGCTGTATTGTCATGTGACCACCTCTTCCTTTCTTCCTCTTCTTCTGAGCAGCTCGTGCTCCATCACTCCCTTAGACCTCACTGTATTTTTCTAACTGCAATACTGTGAACTGGAAGTGACTGCCTCCATTGCCTTGCAGTTGGGTTTCTCTGGTTTTTTCTAGTTCTTCAAGGGAGATGAATCGTGAAATTGTGATTTCTCACCAAATGCACTGTTTTAGGATTATTTTTTAAAAAGGGTGAGACAGAAACGGAAAGTGAACACACACAAAATCACTTTCGTATTTGAAACAGATCTTATCTATATCTATATATCTATATAAATATATAATATATGAATATGCATCGATGGCTGTGTGTGAATATGCATATTTATATATTGCATATATTTATGAAACTTATAAATGTATATTAAGAATTTTACTTTATATATCTAGCAGGTATGATCAGCCTCCAAGGATGTTGCAGGACTCTTTTAAGTTTCACATACATGTGAGCCTTAAACTGCATTTTAATGTGAGTGTGTGTTTTCTTAAAAAAACAAACAAAAAACCCCACAAAAATAGGTTTTATTTTTTACTGGGGCAAGGGGAGAGCACATGATCATGCTAGTATTTTGATATTACAGCATTTGGGCTTTTCCTTCCCCAAAAAGCTTCACAACCTTTGTTTTGTTCTAGTAGTTTTTCAGCAAGACTTGCCCCCATAAAACCTCCAACATAACTGCTGGGGCTTGTGCTTAGCGGGTGGGTCACAAACAAGTGAGTTTGACTCAGCAAAGCACTGCTCCTGTGCAACCTCCATTCATTTTCATGGGGTTGTGTGCCAGCTTCACTGCTATGAAGAGCTGTAGCTACTCCTTGGGCTCCTCAGAAGAGAGTTCAATGTAGGTGGTATCATTGGCTTCAATGGGACTTGTGTGTGTGCAGCTGTGTGTTGGCCAAAGCAGCGTCCAACGACCTTGTGCCATCCAGATGTTTTGGACCACAACTCCCATCAGCCTCAACCAGGACCATGGCTGATGGGGCTTGTAGTCCAAACCATCTTGAAGGACACCGGGTTGGGAAAAGCTGTCTTACAGACCTGGAGTATATTTTACGACAAGAGAAACACAACATGGTTCACGCCAACAAATGCAGCTGACAGTGAAATGGAATTCTTTTTCTGCCTAGAGAATTGAGAGTGATGGTTTTGGACTTGGGTTCTGGCCTTCCCTAAATCTTCCAGGTTACAGTATTGTGTACCTGCTCCAGCTCCGTACCTTAAGACGGAAGTAGGCATGTTGGGGGGAACAGATCCATGATTGAAGCACAGGCACTGATTTTAATGACTTGCCTTTTGGTAACAGTGCCTCCATATTTTTTAATTTTTTGTGGCCTGCTGTAACCCTGGTATGTGAAAGATTCGTTTGCAGTTGACTTAAGGATATGATAACGATTGCATGGTTTGATCACTGTTCCTATCAAAAGCGGTTAGGAAAGCTGCAGTTTTCCCTAAGGAGAGAAAAGGCCCAGTTCTCAAGTTATTAGATAAGTTTCATCTAGAGTACGTTATCAAGTTTGTCCCAGAAGGGGCGGGGGGAGCAAAGTGAGGAAGCTGATGCCTTCAGATTGGAGTAAGCTCTGCTTTTGCGTTCATGTTGCCTCAGAGCATTCATAAAGTTTTTCTTCAGGAAGAAATGAGAGTAAGCCATAAGGGTAGACCAAATTGAGATGCTGGTTTTTTGTATGACTGGAACGGTTTTCAAGAACATTGCGCTTCAATGGCTGGTGACCAAGAGGAGGCAATTAGGGACCCATTCACCCAAGGTGACTCATAGTCCTCCTTGTTTTCCAAAAGCTCAGCAAAATAGCCTTTCGCTCTCTCATTTCGTCGTGAAGGAATGCTCTGTGAGTCATAAAGGTCGCAGAATAACAGAGGGTCCTTCCCTACTTTGTCTCACTGGGCATAATCAGAGATTATTTTCCCTCAGGATAGCTGCTGAGGGGAGAGGACAAGACTGGTTCTTGAGTTCACATGATCCTTTTATGTTACTTTCTCACTGCGAGGAAAAGTGAAGAAAAAACGGAAAATCCCATGATTGCTTGTCTGTGAGTTCTCTTCTGACCTTAAAAGATGCTACCCTCTAAATCCAGAGGATTTGATCTCTTAAGCTTATAAGACACCCCACATTCAAGCAACAGTGGGATCTCCTGTTTGGTCATTCATGTTTCCCGCAGTGAATTAAATGGCGGAACCGTGGAGATTGTGTGAGCCAGAGGCCTTCTGCCACTCCCTCCTTGAAGGCATTTGAGCTGGCCCATTGTTCCAAACAAGTATCTCACGATCAATGATGATGATGATTAACAATGAACCTGTGGTGAACTTACACATGTACCGATTCAGCTTTTTTCTATCTGCACTCTTGTAGAACTCCCTTTCGGAGTCCATTGCGGTTCTGCGGTGGTAAGAATTTCAGAATTACTCATTTAAGCCCATGACACCCAGTGGCAATTTCTGACTAAAGCAAGTGATAGGTGTCCTCTTCAAGGCACCCTTATGTGAAAAGACAGCCTGTTGATGAAGTCTCAAACTGGAAGGAGGCACAAATTAAGCCACTATAGTAATTTGAGACGGATGGAAAACATCTGTACCCTTGCTTAGGCTCTGTATCCCACTAGCTATTTTTTCAGTGGAGATATTTCTGGTTGATAGCTACATGTGTGACATTCAAATTAGAAACAATATTTTCTAGAGGCATTAAAATGATGTCAACCAAGGAGGAATTTCATTTTTTAGAACGATGGCAAAGCCAGCATCTGAGGTTGTTTCTCACAATGTACCTGTTCTCTCTCTCTCTCTCTCTCTCTCTCTCTCTCTCTCTCTCTCTCTCTCTCTCTCGTGGTGCTTTCACTGTATTAACTATTAGCTTTAAACATTGTGTTGAATGATGTTTCCGCTCTTAACTCTTTTCTTTCTGTGCCATGCATGGTAACTTTCATGTCGGGAATACCAAACGACCACAGCAGGATTTGCATGATTATATCATATCCTGGTCTTAAACACATTTACCTGGTAGTATGTTGTCCTTGATATCAATGGAACATGCTCCCACATAAGTGTGCACTGGATCACAGCCTTAAAAAGATCTCTTCAATGGATGGTCTCTCTCATGCAGCTATTTTATTTTCTGCTAAGAGGGGTATGATAATTTCAAAACCAATGCTGAATATCCAAACTCTACATTATAAACAATACAATAAAATAAACTTGCAGAAGTGCAAAGAGATTAAGCAAGTTTTCCAACTGATCCCTGCATTTCTAATGGATAACAGCTTCCATCTACTTAAAAACTAATTATTAATATTCATATTCTTCCCTCTATTTTTGGTTTGTTAGGTTAAGTGTGGCATAGCCCATAATTTCCCACACAGCATCCATCTGGTGTCTTCCACACCCCTGCAATTCCATTTTTTGCCAGTTCCAAACAAATCCAGTGCCCTTTTTAGCTTCAGTGTCCTTGACGTAGCCCAGTTAGAGAACTAAAGAATTCCGTTGTATGTTATGTCTCACATGGCAAAAGGGAGATAAAAAGGGTAACCATTTGCAGCTCTGACTTGCATAGGTAGCACTGGGAAATATTATTAGGTTTAGGTATTTGTTTTCAAGTTGCATAGGTATGGAAAAGGTTTAGGAATTCATTCATTTAGCATCAAAATGCTTCAGATGACCTTATTATAAGATATAAGGGCACAGCAAAGTTTAATCCTTAATGGTTAGAAAGAGAGCACAAAAGCATTCTTTTTTCCCCCCGATACAGAAAACTGAGTTTCACTCATTGCAGTTTAAGCCCTGAGAAGTCATCTTCCTGGGCTTCTTCTTGTATGCCGTCAATGTTAAACCAGGGAAAAAAATGATCATTTTCATGGAGGTATCTACAATGGCACCTTTAAAATATATGAGAGACTAGTTTCCTACCAAGCACAACCTACAGTAAACATGATTCAACTAAGCACACCTGAACTGCATTCAAGTCAACAGATGGGTCTTGAGCTATATGGGTTTACCCCTGCTGGCTTCTCAAAAAGTATTAGAGCATCCCCTCGGATCCAAGCAAAGTTAGTTGAACTTGGGTCCCATTGTTCAAAGGGAAATCAGTTCAAATAACTTAGTCTTGCTTCCAAGCCATAATATCTGATCAACTCTGCAGCCCAAAATAGTCGTGTTTACATGAGTGAATATATTGGCTGCACCCCAAACTTTTAACAGGGTCCAATGTACGCATAGACCAGAGGTGATCAGAGGCCATCCCAATCAGTTGTACATCAGGCAATGCTCTTTGCATACATTTGGAGAATCTACCCACATGAAAATGAATGAAGCATAGCAAAAATGTAAGTTGCTTTGGGCTGGAACTAACAAATTTAGTAAATATAATAATAATAACAATAATAACTGAATCATCTAGATTTGGGCATGCATATTGTTCTAGAATAACTGAGTTTCGAGGTGGAGGGGGGAGTGTTTTTAAGGGAGGGACCATATAGCTCAATAGCTCAGTCGTAGATCACCTGGTTGGCATGGCAAAGGTCCTGGCATTTTCAGGTAAGGACAGGGAAGAAATGAAGGAGAGCTGCGGCCAGTCAGAACAGACAATACCAGGCTAGAAGTAGACCAATGGTCTGATGTGGTATAAGACATGTTCCTATGTTGCTAAACTAATTTTATTTCAATTTTTTTTCTTCTATGCTGGAAACAGGATAGGCCTGGAAAGTAAAGGTTAAAAAGAACAAAGAGCCTAGGCAGTGTAAGAACCAGAGAGAGATTCCCTGCTGAGTTTTCCTAGTGGTCATTATCAGTTAGATTACACATTTGTGTCATTTTTACAACTTCAGTGACTTCCCTCAAAGTATCCTGGGAACTGCAGACTGGGGAGGGGGCTGACAATTCCTTTTCCATCTCTGTGCCTCTCACAGAACTGCAGTTCCCAGTTGCAAGTCTGCAACGTAGATACACCCTCAGAGCACCTAGATGTTCTTTCAATGATTGCTTATTTGCAATTCCAGCACAGAAAAACACTTTTGTTTAAGTAAATGTAGGCAGAAAGGATTAGCTTCATGACTGGGTGGCACAATTAATGTTTTCGCCTTAACTTTTGTAAATAAATTTTAAAAATACACAAGGGAGAAAAATTTTCTCAGCATGTTTTCATAGAATTAAAAAAAAAAAGGTAACCTGTACATTTTTTTTATATTTTGTATTTTCAAAGTTTCTACAAGTTCACCTAAGTTTTCTTGAGGATTCCCCTGTCCCCATCCTGGCAAAAATCACTACATCCTTATCTGATTATTTTTTTTTTAAGAAAGAGATGTGGTACGGAACCACCATACTGACCAAGCATCCCCTTACAGTTAAAGGAGTATCAATACAGAAAGAAAAGAATTACAGGGTTGTTTTTCTCTTTGGGTTTCCTGTGGCTGATGTACTGTATAGTATATGTTTACATTACTCCTCCAGTTTGCCTTTGTGATATTATCTAAATGAATGACAAAATCTAGTTATGATGTGCCATTGGACAAAATGCCTTAGCACTCTCTTCTTTCTCATTCTCTCCCGGAGACCTCCAGCAATGCAGGCTGCGCCCCAAAGCTGTATGAACACAACATTCGCTTTTAGTCTCCTATTCGATCCAAAAAAGGGCATGATGCATCTCTCAAAAACATAACTAATATGGCACGGTCTGCAAATCTGGGACCCCTATGTACCTGTTTTTCTCATAGTGTTGTTCTGACTTTAACTGCATCCTATATGGTCTCATGAGTCGATCCTCCCAGCTGCATGTTGGGGCATTGCATAATTCTGATATAACAACTGGGGGGGGGAGCTAGGCTATACAACAGATTGATCCTTATCCTTAGTCAAGTCAAGAGGGAAGACGTGGGCAAATTGTGACCAGCGCTCAAGCATAGAAGCGCTTTTGCACAATCAGTTATCAAATATTCTTTAATTTTTTTAAGGTCTTTTCATTTATAGATCGTTGACAGAAAACAAGACAGTGGCCCATTGAGGCCTTGAATAGTGCATCTGGCAGTTCTGGGTGCAGAGGGAATTGCATGGTTGTTTTTACTTTCTGTCCCCTTCACAACAGAGGTTTAGGATTACCTGCTAGCAGTGGTGTAGTGTTAGGAACTCATCATGACACACACACCCCACCAGCATCCCCGGAGAGTCCACAGCCATGCCCTCAAAGAAAATCTAAAAATGCAGGCAGCAGCTGAGGTGATCATGCAATATATATACAGTGGTACCTCGGTTTATGAACTTAATCCATTCCGGAAGTCCATTTTTCAACCCAAACTGTTCTTAAACCGAGGCGCGCTTTCTCTAATGAGACCTCCCACCGCCAGTGTCCTTCCACCATTCGGATTCCGTTCTTAGACCGAGGGAAAGTTCTCAAACCAAGACACTATTTCCGGTTTTGCGGAGTTTGTAAACCAAATTGGACTGTTCTTTCAACTTGTTAGACAGGTTTAACAAAAGATCTTCAGCTAGCTGAATAGCAACAGTCAGCTTTTAATTAGAAAGGCAAGCAACCTTTCAAAGAAATGTTACCATTTAAACTACTAGTATGAAGCAGGAATCCCATCAAAGAAAAGTGACAACATACCCAGCCTCTTCTTCACTGTTTTCCTCATTCTCCTCCTTCCTCTATGCTAATCTGCAACAAACTTGGAAGTTTCATTATCTGTCTGTTAATTATTCTGGCAGATGGCAGCATTGTTTCTGCTCTGAAAAAATGTACTGGAACTACATTCCTCCGTGTTCCCCTTTCCACTGCACTACTTCCTGTTAAGAAAATAGTAAAACGATGCAAAGTTTAAAGTTAGTGGAGGTTCAAGCTGTGAATACATTACTTACTACTAAATGCTGAATGTTGCTGTTTTTAGACTGAAGTTCATCGCTTTCAGGTGTTTGCTTTTCCTTGCTACTGGATGTGATTTTGAATCAATTGACAAGAATCTCATGCAATTCACCTCTTCTAGATTGTTTCAGGGTTCCTTTGCAGTCTGTGCCCAAAATAGTACAGTCAGGATTCTGCCATCTTTAACTACAATTATCTGCCCACTTGAGAGCAGGCTCTGCCAAAATCAGTAAGACATTACATGTAGGAGTAAACACGTATAGGATTGCAATGTTCCATCTACCATCTCTCACTGCATAATGTGTAGAACCGCTCTAACTTTCAACTGACTATGCTCACAGAGCTCCCTCTCTCTCCCCACCCATCACATCACCCACCCATCAAATTTGCAATTTCCAAAACAATAGAGAAACCAAAACACAGCTTCAAAATTCACACTTATCCAAACTTCGCTTTCACCAACCAAACAGTGCTGACGAAGTGCATACATTAGAGAGAAATGTGCATAAAATTAATGTATTGGTGAAAATAACACACTGAAATGCATTAGGTTATGAAAAAAATGCTTGAAAAAAGATGTACATTAGTCAAAATTGCATGCAAAAATGTGTACATTAGGAGAAATTTGCACTTAAATGCTGGTGAATTTTCACGCAGATTTTCTTAAAAAAAAAAAACCAAACCACAAATTGCTGCAAAATGTGGAAAAGTTAAAGTTAAAGCTGGAAATAAGAGAAACTGAGATAACCAAAATTGACATAAACTTCTATCCCTAACACACACATCTTAATTCATAAATATTATTGAGCATGTAACAAAATATCTCACTGCTGTAAATAACCAATCTTATTTACGCATAATATCCACCTGGTTTTATAATAAGACTTTTCCAAGTCTACTGAGAGAGAACTCCTGCACGCCAATAAAAAATGGGATCCATTTCAATTATACTCTGAAAAGAAAATCTTCTGCAAATTGAGCTTTTCAGATTAACTGCATTCCAAATGAGGCTTTTCAAACAGCAATTCATTAAGCCTTTCCGGGTTAGCAAAATATACTGACTTTAAAATGCTAGGGCCCAATCCTGCCAAAGTTCAGCACTTCAAAAACCCATTGATGATGGCAAAATTGGTGCGATTTTAAAGTTGGGTTGGATTGAACTCACAATTCGTTTAAAATACAGGAGAGATGCCCTTCAGTCAACTTAACATCCTGACCTTATAACATTCATTTTGTAAGATAGCATACTTAGAGTGCAGCAATAGCTGGTTAACTGATTTAACTTTAAGCACATGAGCTATCCCTGCTGATAAGCAAATAATATACAGCACAATCCTAAACATGTTTGCTCACAAGTCCTGTTTGTGGGAATATTCAGGGAGGCAGGAGAAGATATATTGTTTATTAATATCCTTCCTAACTTGCACTAGCAAGTTCCTTTACTTAGCAGAGTTTCACATTCCCCTTATAAACGCACAGCAGATGGCTGGTTGCAGGCTTGTGTAAGCCTCTCACTATCATACAATTCAGTATTGAATTGTATGTTCCTGGTAAATTCCCTTTTAATCCCTCTTAAAAAGAATAAACATGCCACAATTTTGTTTAAAGTATATAAAAGAAGTTTACTCACATCATCAGTTCACAGTTGGATCCCTGAAGGCAGACTTGGTTACAAAGTATATACATTTGGATCTACCCCTTAGGGGGGGATAATCCCAGTGACTGCAGATTGGCAGTCACTGCAGTTCACACGACGAAAGGAAGATGGAAAAAGAGTCGAAAAGAAAGAAGTGTGCTGCGTGCCTTGCCATTTTGTTACCTGGGCAGGTAAGGTCATGCCCACCTCTAGTCACATGCAAGAGGAAGGATGCTCCAGGCCAGGAGGAAACAGGAAGTTTTTGACTGGCTGGACCAAACATTCCCCTGCATGTCTTCTCTAGGAAAACAAGGAATGTTGTACTTGACTGCTACTTATGTATCACATCCCACACTGTTGAGTTCAGTGAGGCATACTCCCAAGCAAGTACACATGAGAATGTAGTCTTCAGCACATAGCTAGGCATTTATGGGATCGAAACTACAACAGGATCAAGCATTATATACAGTTTGCATGCCTTCTTCCCCCCCCCCCCCCGAAAAATGTATCAGTTTGCAATGGCCTGACTGACAGCTTGATTCACAATCCAGTTAAGCTACACCATCTTTGGAAAAGTCCCCTGTGCATAAACAAACACAAGACTGCAACTTCTGCCCTCCCCAACTGATAGGGCAGCAAGCTACATACCCTCTAACACCAGAGTGTGGCAGATTAGGAACACAACCTCAATGGAGGCCACACACCCCCTCTCGCTCCAGCCCCGTCCCTGTCACTCATGCCCTGCTCCCCTCTCTGGGCTCCCACCCTCGCACCTTCACCTGCCACTGCCGCAACCTCCCCCGCCGCTGCTGCCATACTTTTGGAAGTGGAGACCGGCTTCTAGAAGTAAATTGGCTGGAAGGCTGCGGTGGAAGGAGGAATAAAAGTGGGCAGCACAGAGGGGGCAAGGTAAGTTGGCTTGGCTTTGGGTTCCATTTTTATTTTATTTTTATTTTTTTGGTCCTGTGCTCTGATGTGAGCCAACTAACACACACGACAGTGCAGGACCAAAAAAAGAAAAAAGGCATGTCTTTTGGTCCCATATTCTAGTGCGGCCAGAGCAAGGGAGCCAAAATGGGACATCCAAGATTGGAATTGGAAGCCAACGCAGCTTCTGTAAATTCTGTAAGTGTCCCAATTAAAATGGGATAGTTGCATGGTATGTAGTTATGCATCGCTGGAAAAGTGGGCAAAAGATGGCAGGTTCGGTATAAAATTTTGCATCTGCTAATTTATATGTGTATATATGCAAATTTAGATATAACTACTGCAATGTAAACAAAAACATAACATTGCTTCCCAGAGCAGACTCCCAAGTAAGTATGCATAGACTTTCTGCCGACCACTACATTTTTATTCGTAAGTCAGTCCCACTGAATTCAAGTGTTTAGCTTGGGAATCTCTGGTTCTCCAGATGTTGTTGGACTCCAATTCTCATCAGCCCCAGTCAGTATAGCCAGTGTTCAAGGATAATGGGAGTTGTAGTTCAGACACATCTGAAGAACCTCATGTCTCCCTTGCCGGGTTTAACCAAGTCCTCCAGTTTGGTTTCCCAGATGTTTTGGATTATAATTCTCATTAGCACCAGCCAGCACAACTGAGGTTGTACACACTGTATAGGCCAAGGCAAGAGACAAATCCATTTAAAAACTGTTTTTCCTTTTCATCAGCAAGTACAAAGCCAGGTCAGAAGAAGGGCAAACACCTAACTTTTAAAAGATTTTCTGTGTGCCATAAAGATTTGAAATTATTTTTATTTTTACAAAGAGGGGCTCAAGAAAATGTTGTGTGAGATACAGTTTTCTGGTGAACGTAGAGTATGGGTGAGATTTTTCTTTTTTAAACACGCCCACTTTCTATGTGAGCAAAGGTTTAAAAGATCCCATTTTGCAGAGGAGAGAAAGAACGACAATAAACTGCTGTGCTAACTACTGGATTAGAATTGCTGAAAATAGCTGCTGTCCTTTGTAACCTGAAGTGTACTTTTTGAGACTGTATATGCTTTTTTGTTTTGTTTTCTTCAGATAAAAAAAAAAGATAGACAGACAAAAAAAATAAAAAGAGATTTCAGAACACTGCCAGCAACAGCCATGCTGTATCTGTGGCTACTTTCTGGGTTTGGGTTTTGTTTTTTTTTCCTTCTCTCTGTATAGTATTACAAGTAAATAAAACTGCCTTTTCACTGCACCTATTTCTGTGTCTTTGTCCTCTTTTTACTCTGTAATTCTCACTCCTCCAGATGCTCTATAATCTCCCGACAGTTTTGCATCCAAACATTTCTCCACCCCACTCACTAAAATATCAAAGTACTAACTTGCATTTCTCCCACCCAACTTGCATTTCTGCTGCTGCTTTATTTCTACTCATCTGGAGCCCCGCTCAATGCTCTCACGCCTAATTAACCCTTCACCGGATTTGGTACTCTTGCAATCTTTTCCCACTCCCCAATCCCTTCCCCAGGGGTGCTCTGCATAACACACTATGCGGCTCCTCTTGCCACAGTGATGATGTGCTGGAAGTGGGATGGAGAGCAAAGGAAGAGTGAGCAGGAGCAGTCAGAACAGTGAAAGACAGGAGTGCGTCAGCAACCACCCCCGCCCCTCCCCCCAATTTATTTTACTTTTTGGTGTGCACCTAAGATTTGTTCAGTGCAAAGCAAAAAAGACAACGTTACAAACAGGAATTTGAAGACTTGTATATCACAGAGGTGTACTTGCCAAATTTGGAAGAGGGCTGCAGTTTCCATTGAGGATACACCCAACAGCAAACTTGAATTTGTTGTTGTGTATAAAGTGTGGACTGCCCCACAAATACCAAATAAGACTACATGAGGTGCTTCCAGATGGGGCCTTAATTTGCAGATGGATTCCTGAGACATTGGAGATGGGTCATTGGCAACAGAATTGGGTTGGGGTTTTTTTACAGAATTTCATTGGAAAGCATAAATTTGGATTAAATGTGTGGGGTATCGACTGGCGTTTTTATGCCAATGAGGTATTGCAGATGCCAGGAGGCGCGGGTGGCACTGTGGTCTAAACCACTGAGTCTCTTGGGCTCACTGACCAGAAGTTTGACAGTTTGAATCCCCGTGACGGGGTGAACTCCCGTTGCTGTGTCCCAACTCCTACCACCCTAGCAGTTCAAAAACACGCCAGTGCAAGTAGATAAATAGGTACCGCTGCGGCGGGAAGGTAAATGGTGTTTCTGTGCGCTCTGGCTTCCATCACGGTGTTCCATTGCGCCAGAAGCGGTTTAGTCATGCTGGCCACATGACCCAGAAAGCTGTCTGTGGACAAATGCCGGCTCCCTTGGCCTGAAAGCGAGATGAGCTCCACAACCCCATAGTTGCCTTTGATTGGACTTAACTGTCCTTTACCTTTACCTTATTGCAGATGCTACAAAATGCTGGCATGTGTGAGGAGCACCCATCTGGAAGCACCCTTAGTCCAAAAATGAAGAGATGGTTACGAACATAAGAATTGCCCTGCTGCATGAGGTCTTTCAAGCACAGCGTTCTCATTCAAAGAGTCACCAGCTTAGATATCTCTTGGGAGGGGGGGAACAGTCAAGAGGCTGGTTGTAATCCTGATCTGGATTAGGAAGAAAGGTTTAACTCTTTCCCCTCACCCCTTTCTTGTCGCATACCATCCTTGAAGCTATTTGCTGCAAAGAAGATTTACAGGTGCAAATAGCCCCTTCTTGGGACTACATACACACTGTGCCTTTAAAGCACATTCAAATAACATTTTCCCTCAAAGAATTCTGGGCACTGTGTTTAGTTAAGGGTTGCTGGGAATGTGCTTCAAATGTGCTTTAAAGGTATGTGTGTACGCACATGTATGTGTGTCTGTGTGTGTGTGTCATTTTTGGTGGTGCAAGAGAGAAAGGGTTAACCCCATCTTCCCACTCCCATCAGAGTGAATCAAAAACAGCTGCAGAAAAAGTTAGGAACAGCAACAACAAAAAGACAGCTGCACAAATAGAATTGGTTCCAAATGTGTTTGGAGAAAACTCTTTAATCAAAAAAAAAATAATGCTTCATGTCAAAAACTGCCTGGGATGCATTTTTCCCTCGAGCTCATTTTTGGTTCCTGGCATCTCCCCTTTGCACCCACCGCCACAGTCAATCAGCCCCTCTCCAGCTGCTTTTTCACACTTAACATAACACATAGTTGGGCTTAAGATTTTTGATATAAACTAGGAATAGCTTAAGGGACATGGGTGGCGCTGTGGGTTAAACCACAGAGCCTAGGACTTGCCGATCAGAAGGTCGGCGGTTCGAATCCCCACGACAGGGTGAGCTCCCGTTGCTCGGTCCCTTCTCCTGCCAACCTAGCAGTTCGAAAGCACATGAAAGTGCAAGTAGATAAATAGGTACCACTCTGGCGGGAAGGTAAACAGTGTTTCCGTGCACTGCTCTGGTTCACCAGAAGCGGCTTAGTCATGCTGGCCACATGACCCGGAAGCTGTACGCTGGCTCCCTCAGCCAATAAAGCGAGATGAGAGCCGCAACCCCAGAGTTGGTCATGACTGGACCTAACGGTCAGGGGTCCCTTTACCTTTAGCTTAGGAATAGCTTGCTGAAACCTTAGATCTGGTTGAGGAAGAGCCCATGATCCCCAAAACCAGCACATGCACACACACACCCCGTCAGCTACTTTCTCCAGATCTGGCTTGGTGGGTCAAAAGCTATAAAGCAGAAGTAGCCAACATCATGCCTTCCAGATGTTGGACTCCAGTTCCCGTCAGTCACCATGGTGATGGGAGTTGTGCTCCAGCAACAACTGGAAGGTGTTATATTAGCCATCCCTGCTCTAAACCCAAATGCATTAAGAGTGCAAATAGAGATTTTTCTTCTTATTAGTTTTGTTTAAATTTACACCTTCCTCCAAAGGAACCCAAATTAGCAAACGTGTTAGTGCTAAAACAATACACTTCAAACTTTTATAAAGAAGTTTAAAAACTCCTAAAACTGATCACCTACTGTCAAATCTAATAATATCAGGGTTACCGGGGACAGGTCTTTCTGTCATCAAATGCCTGGATTGATTAAAAAAAAAGTTTTTAAATTCCAGCTTAAAGTTAATACTGAGGGAGACTGATGCACCTTGCTAGGGAGACTGATGCAGCCAGCTATTTTGCAAAATATATTTCAAAGGAGAAAACTTAAAAAGGAAGTTGATAACAGCTGGATTTTTTTAAAAAATGCACTCACTACCTGAAGTTATGCATCCCACCCGTAATTCTAATTCCCACAACAAACAATTTTAACAGTACAGCACATGTAATTCTAAGTTTATAATCTACTTGATCCAGCTCAAGGGGACCTGACTCAATGGAGGGTACACACTTCAAAATGACACCAAAGTAAAGAGGAGCAGTCATGTTCTTTGCATATATGTGCAGAAATATAGTTTAGATTGATCTTCAGACCAAGGTCATGTTCCCATTGCTCATGCTGCTTGCAATAACTGAGATGCCACCAGTATGTTCAGTGGCTCCTTAGAGGACCATATGTGTGGCCTGCCCACAGAAGACAACGGAAGGTAAGATGGAAGAGAAACAAATGCCACATGCAGATTCCTTGTTGAAAAAGAGGAATACCGTATTTTCCCATGTATAAGACAATGCTTTTTTTGGGGGGGGAGTAAAAAATTGGGGTCATCTTAGACATGAATGGTGAATGCACAGGGGTAAAAAATAAAAATAAAAACCCACTACAGTGGTACCTCTAGTTACAAACTTAATTCGTTCTGGAGGTCCATTCTTAACCTTAAACTGTTCTTAACTAGAGGCATGCTTTTGCTAATGGGGCCTCTTGCTGCCGCTGCACCACCGGCACACAATTTCCGTTCTCATCCTGGGGAAAAAGTTCTCAAATCGAGGTAACTCTTCCAGGTTAGCGGAGTTTCTAACCTGAAGCATTTGTAACCTGAGGCATTTGTAACTCGAGGTACCACTGTACTTAGCTTCCTGCGGCTGCCATGAAGAAGTTCTGCCAGCCATTTAAAAACGCTGGGGGGATTTTCTCATTTATTATTTTTTTTTTTGCAAATACAGTGATACAGACGCTTCAGGTTACAGACTCCGCTAACCTAGAAATAGTACCTCAGGTTAAGAACTTTGCTTCAGGATGAGAAGAGAAATCGTGCGGCCGCGGCAGCAGTTGGAGGCCCCATTAGCTAAAGCGGTACCTCAGGTTAAGAACAGTTTCAGGTTAAGAACGGACCTCCAGAACGAATTAAGTTCTTAACCCGAGGTACCACTCGGGTTTGGGGATTGGGGCTTGCATTATGCCCAATCGTCCATTTGCCCCCAAAAAGCTCAACAACTCTCCACCTCTGCTGCCGCCCTTCTGGATTTCCACTTCTAGAGATATGGCAACCCTAAAATATTGATTTCTTAATTCTAGGTTAAAAGGGGGGGCGGGGAGGTTCATTCTTATACATGAGGGCATCTTATACACAGAAAAATATGGTATATCAACCAAACTGAGGACGAATTTATACATTCAGCCGACTCAAGTGGTCAAGCTTTGGCCGGACTCTTCCACACAATTTGGCCAGACTGATCCATGAAGGCTACACTATGGGGCCCAAGTTCAGGGCTGTATGCTGCACAGCGCAGCCTCTCCCCAATCACCACCCCCCAAAAGCCCCCTGCGACAGGAAACAGCAGGGATGTTCTAGGAAGGAAACTGCTGGGTTGCAGCCAAGGCACCAGCTGCCCATGGTCTTAATTTAAACCATTCCTCAAAGAGCAAGAGTGGCAGCAAGCTCAGCCAATCAGCTAATTAAGTTAACATGGTGGGAAACATGGAGGGGTGTTGACTATCTCAGCACTTCCCCTTGCATGGTGCGGTAGCAAATAGGCTTGCTGGCCCTGGAGAGAGATCAGTGTGACCAAGATGGCAAGCAAAAGGTAAGGGGGGAAAGCCGGTAAGTAGCAGCAGAGAAAAGAGTGGGGCAGTCAAGGCAGGAGGGCACATGGCAGCACCTCTGCAGATAGCCATATAATTTTAAGGGCTTTTCTTGCAGATGGTAGTGAATTCACCAACAACATTGAGAACACAGCATGGAGATAATGAAGTTCTAAGTTTGATGACTGAGGCGAGAGTCGTAAAAATGGGTGTCAGCAGACACAAGCCTATAAAAAGTTCATATATATTTTATTGCAACATGTTTTAATGCCGTTGGTGATTTTGAAGAGGGAGAGCATTGTTTCTGTAATAGATATAATGTAGCCAGGTGTCACTTATCAAAATACAGCCCTTGACAATGAAGGACAGCTTACATAAGTGCTCAAAGAGGGAAAAGTAGAATTGATCTCTAACTGAGGGAGGCAGAAGTATGCTCCAAAGTATTCAATATGAAAGGTTTGCTCTGAGACCAAGGGGGTTTCTGTTACTCATTTCACAATGTTTCCAAGAGAATAGCAACGGAGGCAGCATAATTTCATTTATAAACATAGTCCTTTCAATCCGAGTTGATCCAGAGTCTAAACTACCATGCAGAGTAACCCTAGGCATGTTGACTCCAAAGTAAACCCCACTCTGCACCTTGGGGCTTACACCTAGGAAAATGGACATAGGATTGCAGCCTCAGGAAATGAGCCTCAGAGCATTCTGTATGATGTTTTTATCATTATGCTGCATAAATTATGTTCTTAATGTTGTATACCACCCTGAGATCCATAGCTGTCAAGCGTCCCTTATTTGGCGGGACAGTCCCTTATCCCAGCGCCATGTCCCGCTGCTGTCCCTTATTGATGATGTCCCTTAAATTTCCCGGGTTTCAAAGGAAGCAGCTCCTCTCCCTCCCTCCCTGCTGGCCAGGGAGGAGGGAGGCTCCAACTGTGTTGCTCGGCTGTGTTGCTCACCCAATAAGGAGTCTAAGAATGACTGGGGGGTGGAGCT
This sequence comes from Podarcis filfolensis, assembly GCF_964270895.1. Taxonomy (NCBI): domain Eukaryota; kingdom Metazoa; phylum Chordata; class Lepidosauria; order Squamata; family Lacertidae; genus Podarcis; species Podarcis filfolensis. The sequence goes on along the minus strand of NC_139621.1, from coordinate 26,293,835 downwards.
TGCATGCCTTGTGCCGATCAAATTGGCCGCGTTGCCTGGGGACTCGCCTTTGCTCAGCGCTTCCCAGCGGAGAGGTGACGGTGGTTTTCCTTGCTGCATCCCCTTTGCTGTGGGTTGCTGTGCTGTGGGAACCACCGCTTGAGGCTTTGTTTGGCTTCTGGTTGACTAAAATCCCTTATTTTGGCTGCTGATCCCTTATTTTCGAGGCTGCTGGTCCCTTATTTTCAAATCTGTAAGTTGACAGCTATGCTGGGATCTTTGGACAAAAGGTGGTATATAAATCAAAATAATCCATGCTATTTTTCTAGACAAGAAGTTGCTGGAACTCACCATGAACTTCTCCCTTGTGGGGAAATTTAAATGGCTGCTGTGTCAGTGAGTCTGTTTTCACCAACTTGGCAGTCCTTTCAGTACTGTTGCCGCTTTCGGGCAGATGGTCCTATCCTGACAGGAGCCTGGGCTTTCATGGCAGCACATCATTGTGGGGAAGGTAGGATTTTGGCTGTGTTGGGGGCTGCAGTGCTCGTATCAGTGTTGCAGGCCTTCAAAAAATAAAGGGGTTTGGAGGCCCGATGTCAGTAGTGTTGGGCCCCATCAAGGTCTGTGGAAGGGGTAGCAAGGCCAGAGGGTGATCCAAGGGGAGCAGGGAGCAATTTGTGGGGTTTTGTGCCTCCCTCGGAGTCTGAGCTGGACAGCAGCACCTGGCGGGTTCCAGAGCTACAACACTTGCTCAGGTATGCTGCATGCTAGTGCCAAATCTGATTCCCCATTTTAATTCAACATCTGAGGCTGTGCCCATGTTGCCCTTAAAAAAAGAAAGAAAGAAAGCTGAACATTGTTGGGGTATACATGCAAAAATTGTCCCCACTGCCAGCAGTCCCTGCAATGTATAGGCCCATCATTGGTGAAGACCATAGCTCTAGCACGGTAAGGCATTTCCAAGTAGACCTGGGATGAAACCCTGAAAAGTGACTTCTAATCATTGTCAACGACACTGAGTTAGATGGAGCAATGGTCGGACTCGGTCTAAATCGCTTCCTGTGTCCTTATGACACATACATGCAACTCTTGTCCTCACATGGCAGTCATTTTGCTAGTCACCTAATCCGCTTGGTCTGTTCTGTAGTTGCTGAAAGAAGAAAAATAGATCTTCTGTGCACGAGATCTCATTGCTAAAACACGCTAACACATAATGGCTTTGAAATAAAAGGAAGCAACCGTTATCGTGGCCCTTTGTGGCCACTTGATGAACTGAAGAGGCAGGTTTTCAAAAGATACTCAGCGCCATGAATGCAGGGATCCTTTCAGAGGGTATTTTCAAGCCACAGAAATACTTCAAAAGGGTTTCCCTGGCAACTTCTCTTTCTTTTCTTTTCCTCCGCTTGCAACGCCTTCGGAAAGAATAAGCAACTCTATAGTGTGCAGATTATCTCAATTGCTGTTGTCAGTAGCTCTCACTGGAGCAACAGCTGCAATCAATATCTCTGGCCAATAAATATAGCAGGTAATGCTGTTGTATTATCAATGGAGTAGAAGCACATTTCATTTTACAGTCACAGAATATTTGATGGTGTGATGTCATTAGGTGCCTGGTTAGACCCCAAAGCATTTTTTTAAAATAAAATAAAATAAATCTTATTATTAGTCACATAGTGCTTCTGAGTGTTCAAAGCATTTCACAGTTGTTTTCTCAGTGAACCTTGCAGCAACTCTGTGTGAGGGTTCAGAGACTGAATCAAGGGGAGGCTATGGGAGAGAGAGGCTTGCCTAAGTCATCTTCATGAGCGCATGGCACCAGTGGCATTTCATGTGTTAAGTAATAGTAATTAAGAATAGTTTTATTATTTATATTCTGCCCAATGGACACTCCCATGACAAATAATTCCAGCCAGCTGGGAGACAACCAGTAAGAAAGCCATGCCCCATGGAGCAACTTGCTGCATCTCAACCAGTGGCAGGAAACTTTGAAGATCTAAGCATGTATGTGGGGTCTTAAGGGAAGAGATAAACATTGGACTATCAAAATGCACTCTACGTTGGGCTATCTTTGAAAGTGACTTGGAAACTACAAGTAATCCAGAATGTGGCAGCTAGACTGGTGGCTGGGAGTGGCTGCCGGGACCATGTAACACCAGTCCTAAAGGATCATCACTGGCTCCCGGTACGTTTCTGAGCACAATTCAAAGTGTTGGTGCTGACTTTTGAAGCCCTAAACGGCCTCGATCCAGTATACCTGAAGAAGCATCTCCACCCCCATCATTCAGCCCGGACACTGAGGTCCACTTCCGAGGGTCTTCTGGCAGTTCCCTCACTGTGAGAAGTGAGGTTACAGGGAACCAGGCAGAGGGTCGTCTTGGCATTTGTGCCCTCCTGGTGGAATACCCTCCCATCAGCTACCTGACATTCAGAAGACATCTTAAGGCAGCCCTGTTCAGGGAATTTTTAATATGTAACGTTGTACTGTTTTTAACACTTGATTGGGAGCTGCCCAGAGTGGCTGGGGAAACTCAGCCAGATGGGCGGAGTATAAATAATAAATTATTATTATTATTATTATTATTATTATTATTATTATTATTATTTATTATCAGATGTCAAGGAGAGAAAGAACTACGCTACTTTTAGGAGACATCTGAAGGCAGCCCTGTTTAGGGAAGTTTTTAATGTTTGATGTTTTTATATTTTGCTGGAAGATGCCCAGTGTGGCTGTGGAAACCCAGCCAGATGGGCAAGGTATAAATAATGAAGTTAGCAGCAGTAGTATATTCAGGTTGCAGGTTACTTAGGGAAAGGATGGGGAACCTGTAGCCCTCCATTGTAGGATTATCACCTCTGGCTATTGGCTGTGCTTGCTGGAGTCCAACATCTGGAGGGTCACAGTTCCCCCCTCCCTGGTTCAGGGTATTAAAAGTAAATTCCAGTACTTGGCTCTGAAGTGAGTTGCGGGTCAATGCAGACACTATCATAATGGTGTCTGTAGTGTTAAAAAAGGAAGCCCTTGTGACCATGATGTGAGGCAGGAAGTAGAGAGTTACCTTCAACCTAGATGTTCCTCCATTGCTAGGTGCTTTCTGCAGTAAACTAGGGATGTGGGTGGCACTGTGGTCTAAATCACTGAGCCTCTTGGGCTTGCCAATCGGAAGGTTGGCGGTTTGAATCTCTGTGATGGGGTGAGCTCCTGTTGCTCTTTCCCAGCTCCTGCCAGCCTAGCAGTACGAAAGCACACCAGTGCAAGTAGATAAATAGGTACCGCTGCGGTGGGAAGGTAAACGGTGTTTACGTGCACTCTGGTTTTCTGTCACGGTGTTCTGTTGCACCAGAAGCGGTTTAGTCATGCCGGCCACATGACCCAGAAAGCTGTCTGTAGACAAACACCGGCTCCCTTGGCCTGAAAAGTGAGTTGAGCGCCGCAACCCCATAGTTGCCTTTGACTGGACTTAACCATCCAGGGGTCCTTTACCTTTACCTAGACTAGGCATGGTAAAGGGCTTGCACTCTCTGATCACTCCACATCGCTTGGCTTAGCTTATAAACCAATATCTAAAGTGACAAAGCTGCTGGATTTCTTTTTAATAAGTTAACTCCTTACACAAAAGTCTTCTGATGAATTCTTTGATATCATAAAGGTAACTGCTGATTGAGCCTTTGGGAAGATCTCATCAGACCCTCCAAGTGTCCCTATTTTCCAGGGACAGTCCCGGATTTACAGAAGCTGTTCCGGTTTCTGATTTGATCCCAGAATGTCCCACTTTTCCTTAGGACACCCCTATTTTTATCGGAGAAATGTTAGAGGGTATGGCACCATGCAACCCCCAAGCCAAGGAGATAAATAACTTTTTGAAGACATCTAAAGACATCCCTGCATAGGGGAGTTTTTTATGTTTATAACATTTTATGATGTTTTTATATATGTTGGAAGCTGGCCAGAGTGGCTAGGGCAACCCAGTCAGATGGGTGGGGAACAAAATTGTTGTTGTTGTTGTTGTTGAATAGGACCCTCCCTATTTTCATCAGAGAAATGTTGGAGGGTATGATTCTTCTTGAGTGTGTCCTGTGGAGTGTCTGGAGTACATATGATGAGAACAACATGATTGCATTGCAGTCCAGCTGAAATATCTGAATACTCATCAGCAAACACACCTTTTCAACATTTATTGGTATAAGTGGTGCTGTCCACACATACATAAAAATCATAGGGTCTGATGTGTCACAGGCTTGTGTCCATTTGCTCTTAGGATAAATTATGTTTGGTGTTACTCAGTGGCGAGGGAAATACACTCTGCACCTGCTCAGAGGCATCTCAATCTACTCTTAGTTCCTATGTGGTATTGTTGAGCTTTGGCACTGAAATAGATGCCAGGTCTTAAAAGCTCTTGTGCCTATTTGGCTTAGCTCTCCCATCCCTTGGATGTCACAATTGACCCCAAAGGAGTATAAATAAAACTTTCCCACTGTACTTCACCAGCAGTATATAATCCTACCCAGTAAAGGATTGTTTGATGGCGTTTGAAGACAAACACACTTTCAACATTTGATTAAAATGACCTTGGAGACAATTAGGACCCAATTCAGGTGAATGAGGAGGTGAAAATCAACTTGCCCAAGGTATTTGGGTAGTGAATGATCCCCACGTGTTTAAAATTGCCCTTAAATGACACAGTTGCTGCCTTATATTGATGTGGAGAAGGTGTTGTCCTTTGTCTTTTTAAATAATAAAGATCATCCCTCCCAAGTGATTTGAGGGATGTGCTTCAGGAAAATATCAGCCCCCCCCCCCCAATACCATCCTTGTATTATCAACAATAGTGTTACAAATTCCATATTTTTAAAAAATCCAATAAATCTAATGTTGACCCTCATATATGATTAATAAAGGGAGGAGGTTGTAAGCATGGGAGTCAGATCTGGCCAGCCCTCAGTCTTAACTAGCAGGCTCCTTGCCCTCTCATTGGACGTCTGCTTTGCATTTGAAGAGATAGAATCATAGAATGGTAGAGTTGGAAGGGACCACCAGGGTCATCTAGTCCAACCCCCTGTGATGCAGGAATCTTTTTGCCCAACATGGGGCTTGAACCCACGACCTTGAGATCAACAGTCTCCCGCTCTGCCAACTGAGCTGCTACTACCTCAGTTCTGTTTCTATTCTGTTGTCCCCTCTCTCTGATTGTTGCTGCCCCATCAGCCATCCAAAGCACTATTCAGGGCTGAAATCAACAGTGAATCAAATGAAACAAGTAAGTCAGCAGTGTGCTCAGCGTAAGGGAAGCTAGTGAGCATCAAAAGCTGCCCAGCTAGCTAGTGCTGATTGAGCTGCCCTACAGGAGCTACGCCTCATTTAATTTCCCTGCAATGTGGCCGGATGAAAAGAGAGCTGAAATTGACATCAGTAACATGCGCTGGTGCTCATTCAGCCTGCAATTTTTGAAATTAATCTGTTTAGATTTCTGATTCTATGGTCCATGGTACAGGTGTTTGTTTGTTTGTTTGTTTGTGTGCTTCTACTAACTTTAAATTTTATATACTTCCTTATTTTCCCTTAAAATGTTTATTACAAATTATAAAAAGCTTACAAAGGTTTTTGTAAGCCTTTTAATGCCAGACTCTCCAAACCGCAATTTAAAATAGGACAAATAAGAGTTGTGATTAATGAAATAAAGGCCATATGTTAGGCTGTTTTATTTTATTTTCTGGAATAAGTTCCATTGGAGTTTATAAAGAGAGATGCAAAACCAAATATATATTTTTATCCAATGTTAAATATAATAAAAACATGGAGGAAAAGAGGAAAAGAAAAGAGAAGGAGGAGAAAAGACTTTAAAAGAGAGACTAGAAAATAAAAAGTACAGAAATTAAAGAACTTCCCATTCTTCATCTGTCCGCTATATATAAACAATAAACAATTCATCTGCCCCAATATAACACCCAACAAAACCATTTTCTATAAAGCAACATTATCTTCAGTCCCCAAATTCATATGTTAGGGTTGCCATGTTTCAAACAGTGCAGTCTGTCCATTTTAAAAACTATGCTTCCATTGTTGGTAATTGTGAGTCTCTCCATCTTTCTGCAGACAATAGTCTCGCCGCCGTAAACATATATTGAAACAAAGTTCCATAGTCCTTTTCTAATTATATATCCATAAGAATAAGCAGGAAGAGCTCTGGTTTGGGCATACCCTGTGCAGTTTTTATCCTTTTTCTTTTGCACAGCTGTGTCCCATGCATACCGCATGACTAACCTGGTTTTGAAACTCTTCTCCCTTAAAAAAAAAAAAAGAGCTTCATGTAGATTTGCAACTGCTGCATTTTGAGAAACTGCAAGTCTAAAACTACCATGGCTCTACAAAACTAGTACGACGCTTTGGATCTAGACAGGCCACCATAATTTTTGGGTCAGCCCAACATATCTGCTAATATTACTCATTCTGCTTGTTTTTAATATGTACTACTGATTTCTGTTGTTGCACTGCTGATTTCTGTTTGGTTTTTTAATGGCCTACAAATAGAACAATTTTTTTATATTTAAAAATATATATTTCTTCACAGAAACTAAGGGATTTAATGTATGGCGTGAAGAAATAACTGAAAGCGCTGAGGTGGAAGCGGCAGCCACGGTGAGTTGATATGAACCTTCTTGTAAGTCTGTAAATGTATGTTTTCCTAAATGCCCTGTGGCAATCTGTATTGAGTAAGGGACATTTTTTGCCTTGTAGCTTCTATAATATTACAATCTGGATGTTGAATAAAGAGTTAACTTCAGAGATCTGCTGACCTGCATGTGACTCCAGCCCTGACAGAGTGTCTATTTCGGTTTTAGTTGTGTTTTATATGTATTTGCTGTTTCTGTTTTGAGCTGCTTTTAATGATCTGTAGTGTACATCGCTTTGAGCAGGTTGTTTAGAAGGTGATTAATAAATCAATGATGATGATGATGATGATAGGGCTTCTGACACTCATGGCATTGATAAGACACATATTTCCTCTCTCTCTCTGTAGACATGGCCCAGAAGTTTTAAGAGGGAAGCACAATTGCTCTCTCGCCCTTCCTGCAGAACAGCCAAAGCCGCACTCGCACAAACATCCATTTGCAGGGCACACAGTGCTGTCAGTTCTCAAACTGCTGATTGCTACCTGAGATATTTTAAGTGCCCCACTTTTTCTCTGAAGGGAAACAACTTGGGAATATTGCCAGCTACTGGTTTAAGCCTCAACTATGAATATCAATGGAAGTTAGATGCCCTTCAAGGGCGTGATGTGAGCTGTCAAATGTGCTAACGTTTTTCCAATTAGTTGAAGGGGGGGAGGGAGTAAGTTTTTCAAAGCCAGCCATGAATCGCAAATTAGTGAAAAGTATTTCAGTTATGCCTCCCATAAAAAGGCAGCTGAAAAAGGAGGAGAGGAACACCAGCACATTCACATTCCGGGGGTCTTTTGCTGGAAGGATTTTCCCTGTTTGTTTGTTTGTTTTCCAAAATTGTCGCTTTTTAATAAAGAGCCTTTATTGAATAAGGAGGTTTAATTACATTGGCAACACTTTCCAATAGGGAAGCTGACTCAGTGTTATTCATGTGATGTGAGCAAAATCAGCAAAACACTTTTGCAGAGAAAACAAACAGAATAGTGGAGCAACTTCAGAGGCCTGCTAGCAAACCAAAGCCTCATTTTAATAATAATAATACAGTGGTACCTCTGGTTACGAACTTAATTAGTTTCAGGGGTCCGTTCTTAACCTGAAACTATTCTTAACCTGAGGTACCACTTTAGCTAATGGGGCCTCCGGCTGCCACCACCGCGCGATTTCTGTTCTCATCCTGAGGTAAAGTTCTTACTTCCGGGTTAGCGGAGTCTGTAACCCGAAGTGTTTGTAACCCGAGGTACCACTGTAAAGTTACTCAGATCAACCCCCGAATTTGCATGCCAACAGAATGATTTTTCATCTACTATATTACAGTCTAATTAACTGTGCACACGTTATATTGAAGAGGTTAGACCGCATTATCCAGCAGATCATGCCTAATTAACATGCTGTTGTCATTGTTGTTTGGCTTATCAAACAACTAAATTGATGGGCTTTGTTTTTATGGAGAAACAATGATGCCCTTGACATGGATGCATCTGAAATGCTGGATACAGCAATAAGTTTAGCAGCTAGATGACACTTGCATGTAGATGGAAGTGTTTTCTTTTTTCCCTCCATGTACCACAAGACATCCTTTATGCCAGGGGTGTCCAAACTTTTTTCAAAGAGGGCCAGATTTGATGAAGTGAACATGCATGAGGGCCACTGAAAGGGCCGCCCAAAGTTGTTGACCTTTCTTTAGGATTGAAGTTGTTGAGCTTTTTATTGGATTGAAGTTGTTGATTGAGTTGTTGAGTGTCGGTGCCACAGCAATGTTCAGAGATGGCCCGTCATTGGGTATAGTGAAGTAAGGGGACAGCGGCCCCTGGTTGTTCCTCCTAAGGCCCCTTGGTCAGTCCCCTCTATTGCTCCCCAGAGTTGGTAGCTGGGGTGGGGCTCGGCTGCAGCAAATGCCTTCTGGCAGCAGCATCACTGCATACCCCCCAAATGTCCCGATTTTCCAGGGACAATCCCAGAATTACCAAAGCCATCCTGGCTTCTGATTTGATCCCGGAATGTCCCTATTTCCCCTGCCAGTGCAGCAACTGCTGAGCTCGGAGAGGAGGATAAGCCAGCGCTTGTCATGCACGGCTGCAAGGAAGCACTCTCAGTGGCGGAGGAACCCCCTCCGGCACCCGGGGTGGCGCAGCCTGTACAGACTGTGCATGTGCAGCATCCCACGCGTGTGCACTCCGTACGGGATGCCGCACATGCACAGTCTGTACGGGTTGCCACTCACGCACGGCGGCCATACGGGCTGCCGCTTGCACGGCGGCCTGTACGGACTGTGTGCGCCCTCTGCCGCTCTACAGCTGGGGGGAAGCAGGAGCCATCTTGTCACCCCCTCCCAGAGTGGCACCCGGGGCAGCCCACCCCCTCTGCCCCCTCCAGCCCCCCTTCCTACGCCCCCCTTCCTATGCTCCTGAGCACTTGGTTGCCTCTCCATGGCTGCTGCTGCCTGCTTCCTCCCTTGGGCAGCTCGTAGCAGCTGATGGAGAGCAGGAGAGCAGGAGGAGGAGGAGGAGGAGAGGCTGGAGGCAGCAAGGCCCTGCCCTGTGTGATGCACCAGCTCTGAGGGGCGGGCAGAGGACAGGGCTGTCCTGGGCAGGAAGAAAGGGGGAATGGAGCAGAGCGCAAGAAGTCTTGATTTTAAAAAATATATGTTTTGTGCGTCCACATACAATCCTGCCCCTCTTTATTTATTTTTTGTTGGAGCGTGTTTTCTTTTTGTTAATCTACCAAAGAATAAAATAAAATAAGATTGAGATTAAGGGGTTTTCTCATGACAGTGGAGGGGTGTGTGTGTTCTCTTTGTGTAGTTGTGGTGGCAAATTTGCCCGTCCTCAGATAGGAAATGCTCTGCAGGGGAGGAGGGAGACAAAAAAATGGGGGTTCAAGGAAGGTCCATTGAGGGGTAGTGAGAAATGTCCCAATTTTCATCTGAGGAATGTTGGAGGGTATGTTACTTGTGTTTACTAGGAGGGGGGAGGGGGCAAGTTTGGGATTGTGCAGCGCACCAGCAGAGCCAATCTGATTGTCCCAGCAGTGTGCTCCCACAGATTGCCTAGCCATGCTTGAACGCATGTGCACTGCACTGGTGACACTGATTCTGTTAAACAACACCAGTTTTATTGAAGACCACCTGTTAAAGCAAGTAGGGAAACCAGAGACTTTGCAGATGTTGTTGGACTCTACTTCCCACCAGCCTCAGTGAGCATGGATGATGGGAGTTGTACTCCAGCCACATCTGAAAGCCATCAGGTTCCCTTTCCTTGTGGGTAGCAAACTGTACTGCTGGCCTGTGGAGCACTGTCTGCAGAATACTGATACACCCAAGGACAGAGAAATTCACATTCCCCAGTTAAGTTCAGGGATACCGTTTAGGTGCTGTGATGGCAGTTGAGGGATGGAGGGGCACTGACTGAAGATTGGCTGTTCAGGGTAAAGGTAAAGGGACCCCTGACCATTAGGTCCAGTCCTGACTGACTCTGGGGTTGCAGCGCTCATCTTGCTTTATTGGCCAGGGAGCCGGCATACAGCTTCCGGGTCATGTGGCCAGCATGACGAAGCCGCTTCTGGCGAACCAGAGCAGCGCACGGAAATGCCGTTTACCTTCCCACCGGAGCGGTACCTATTTATCTACTTGCACTTTGATGTGCTTTTGAACCGCTAGGTTGGCAGGAGCAGGGACCGAGCAACGGGAGCTCACCCCATTGCGGGGATTCGATCCGCCAACCTTCTGACCGGCAAGTCCTAGGCTCTGTAGTTTAACCCACAGCGTCACCCGCGACCCTCCTTCAGGGTAGAAGGCTGTATTTATTTCCCCTTCTTCCCCTGCTGAACAGCTGGTTGGCAGCGTTCAGAGCATCTAACCCAGGAGATTTGCTTGTGTAGGTTTGGATTTGGGTTGTCGTATCTTTAGGGTTCTATTAGCAATTCAGCTTTCATTTCTGGAAGACGGCAAAAGCTACAGTTCAGAAACAAGGAAGGAAACTTGTAGGCGACGCATGGCATCTGTTTCAGTTATTTCATCCCTTTTTACCTACTCGATTGGGAATGAGTGAGTTAACACACGCCTCTGCCGTAGTGTCTTGGGGATCCTCAGTTTATGAGACACTAAGCTAATTTCATTGTGTGCAGCCTGCTATTTCGGTTGCGGAACGGAAATCTAATCTGTGTCTGCCTGAGATCAGAAGAGAGAGGAGCACACAAGAAAAAGCCTCTCCCTCAGAGATCATATGATGACCAGTAGATTTACTGCATTCCAATAGACTGCGCATGCATAAACCACATGCTTCATCCCATCACTCTTTCTAGGTCCCACAGTTATGATTATAGTGGATGCCTTTGAAGTAAATGGCACTCCCTTGTCTCTTTCTGGTTCCTGATTTTTGGATTTGGATTTTTCAGTGGCAGTTTCAGGGCACTGAAGAAGTTACTTTAAGTCTAATCTATCTAAACATCTATGCACAAGCATCATTTTCGTTGTCTGTAAGCTGTGAACAGGATGGCGCTTCCTACCACATCCGTCTCCCGCATTGTGCTAACAACTATCATAAGAAATTCTCTTCTCGGTATTCATTTTGGAGGTGGTCACAGCTGCATTGGATGAGATGGATTCATCACTGCAGTGATGGCCCAACTTGGCCCTCCAGCTGTTTTGGGACTACAACTCCCATCATCCCTAGCTAACAGGACCAGTGGTCAGGGATGATGGGAATTGTAGTCCCAAAACAGCTAGATGGCCAAGTTTCGCCATCACTGATCTAATGGGTTTCCTCTTTTTCCCCCAAAGGCTTTAGCAGCCTGGAGAATGAAGGAAGAGCTTGCTATGTGAATTATAGGTTATTTTCTTTCATTTACAAAGCCTACATCTTCATTGTTATTGGAGAACGTGAGGAAGTAGCAAGGGATGGGAGACTTTATTCGACATTACCAGACAATTAGCCAGCATTTATTGTTGGGGTGGGGGTGGTTTGGCATTGCAATTGCTCTGGGTTGGGTCAGGTGGCTCAAGGCATCCAGTGACACTGTAGTGGGACTCTCCCCTGACAACCTGCTCAGCCCCTCCTTGGCATCTAGATCAGTAGCCCCCCCCCCCAGGATCCAGTTTGGCACACTTGTTCCGTAACTCCATTGACCAGACCCTTCCAAGACACCTCCACAGGACTCATGACATCGGGCAGCAAAATGGCGAATGGAAGTTAGTTCAAATGGATGCACACTGGGGGGGGGGGGGAGATCCCAAAGATCAAATACCTCAAGGGTTGTCACATGGAAGAGAGCACAAGCTTGTTTTCTCCTGCTCTGGGGGGTAGGACTTGAACCAATGGCTTCAAGTTACAAGAAAGGAGATTCCAACTCAACATCAGGAAGAACTTTCTGACAGTAAGAGCTGTTCAACAGTGGAATGGTCTCCCTTGAGAGACTGTGGACTCTCTTCCCTGGAGGGTTTTCAGCAGAGGTTGGATGGCTGTCTGTCATGGCTGCGTTAGCTGAGATTCCTGCATTGCTAGAGGTTAGACTAGATGAGCCTTGGGGTCCCTTCCAACTCCACAATTTCCAACATTCTATTATTCTGACTAGCCAGCTAGGGAAGCTTATACTCAAAAGTCACTTTGCCTTGAATTCCTACAAAGACTTCATCCCAGCAAGTTATAAGCAAGTGAAAGAGATGGAAAGGGAGCACCTAAACTCTCCACAGCGACACCTGTTACAGCAAGGAGCAGCTGTTCTTTCGCCTACAGTGGCTTTTATAGGGACCAGCTGTCCAAGGGAGGTTTGCCTTCAGCCACATGTCAAATATAGGCGTGAAAAGATGCCAGCTGTTTGTCCATTTCAAAGAGCCCTGTTTTCTTCCTTCCTTTTATGTTCTCAAATTTGGGGATACGTGAATTCTTAGTAAGCGAAATCACCCTTGACACTTTCTTTCCCTGACTTAGGGGGAAGGCTATTGCCTTGTGATCAGACGCCCCATGTCATATGTTGGTTGCTGGACTGCATCACTTTTGGAACATGCAGAGACGATTAAAAAGACAATACCATTATAGACCATTCAAACTTCTAGGCTGCAATCCTTTACCTACTTAACTAGGGCGAAGCCCCACTCACTCAGTGTGAGTAGATATGTTGTATGCAGTGCTTTTTTTCAGAAATGTACCTGAGTGCAGTTCCTGCACCTCTCAGGTGGGTTCCATTGCAGGCCAACATTCCCCCACCGGCTTCTTGATTTTCCGTACTTCTGGGAAGCCCAAAAAGAACAAAACGGAATCTGGCCAGCATGTGCGAGTCTATACTTTGTTTTTAGATCTATGACCTAGCTCCTAGCCACTCCTAGTCGTGATTAGTCATGGCAAGGCCAATTCGTACTTCTTTTTCTTCAATCTGCCTCCATGTAGCAGTGGCAGGCTTTAAGCATTCCAGTCAAGCTTCTACTGTTGCCCATGTGCATGTCTCCACAAGGGCCCTTCTGAGCTGCCCTAGCCATCTGCCTGAATATAAGAGAACGAGGGAGACGGGGACGCATTTATTTGACCTGCACCAGAACCAGGGGTGACCTCCAAACCAGCTAGAGAAACAGATTGCTGTAGTTCTAAGCACCTCTGCGGTCAGTGAACGCGGCTGTTGTAAAACCAGCAGCTGTTCAGGACTGCCCTGAGTCCCCTGCGACTTACTGGAACAACGTCATGGTGAATTCCAGTACCTATTTTTCTTGGTGGTGGTGGGGAACCACACCACCAGTTCTGTGTATAGGATTTCCCTTGGAGAATTGGTACAACCAGCAATAGAGGCTGCATTTTGCCTCTGGGGTTGCTAAGCTAAGCATATGCTGCCTTGTAAGTTCTGCTGACTATAGCAAAATTTCCACATAATTATATATTTAGGGCTGGGTTGTAAAAGTCACAGCTGGGAAGTGGCCACCCCCCCCCCCTAGAGAGAATCCTCACATCTCTACAGAATTTATTAATGAATATGTGGTGTCCTTCCAGAGTCTCCTGCCTCCCATACTGCTTCTCTTATACCAGGCTACCCTGCGTGCTTGTGATATTAGATATTCCTATGTTGCAATGTAAAGTGCATGTGAAGGTGACCTCCACATTTCCCACAGCTCTGCTGTGTGACTGATGGATTGCCTAGGTTCATTAGACTTTCATGAAACACACAAATAATGCCTCGGAGTTCTGTTTCCTTCAAACATAAACATTTCCGCAAATCCTTGTGTTCCCTTTTTTACATAATTGTATCCGGAGAAGAGCCTAAAAAGGAGATCTCTAAATTTCCATTTATTTTTGGAACCAAAATATGTCCCTCGTCCCCAATGAAGATGAAAACAATTGTTCAGATATGTGTGTTAAGATATATGAGTTGCTTTGCAGGATCAGACCATGGTCTGCCTTAGGAAACTCACAGACTATGATTACTATGGTCCACCCCACAGCTTGTACTAGCATCTGACACCCACAGATATACTGTTTCTGCACATGGAGGTTGTGCTAAGCTACTATGATGCTGATGTAGCATAGTAGTTTGCTGATGTTGCTCAGGATTCGATAAAGACGGGGGGGGGTGATTCTGAAGAACCCCCACATGGAATGAACTGAGTGGATGGTCAGTAAAATGGCAAAGTGTAAAGATACGCATGTTTAGGCAAAGATATCTTAATTTCACATATACAGTTATGGGGTCTGAACTGGTGGTGACTGACCAGAAATGAGATAGACGATAGCTCTATGAAGATGTTAAGCTGGTGTGTGGCAGCTGTGAAAAAGACAATTCCATGCTAGGGATCATTAGGAAAGGAACTGAAAACAACACTGCTGATATCATAACGCCGTTATACAGATTTATAGTGCCGCTACATTTGGAATACTGCATATAGCTCTCATTGCCTTGCCTCAAAAAGGATATTGTAGAATTGGAAAAGGTTCTGAAAAGAACAATCAAAATAATCAAGGGGCAACTCTCCTGTGGGGAAAGGCCGAAGCATTTAGGGATTTATAGTTTAGAGCAGAGGTTTTCCACCTTTTTGAGTCCACAGCTCCCTTGACCAACTACATTCTTTCTGCGGCACCCCTGTGGGGCTCAGGAGCCCAGTTATGTCACCCCTTGCCTGCAGAGCTGGCAGCCTCTCACTCTTTTTCAAACACCCTCCCTGGTGGAGGGTTCCCTCAGCCTCCTCTCCATTCTCCTTGGGAGTCCTTTAGGCAGCTGCAGCTTCTGCCCCTGGTCTTTGAGCCGCCTCTGCTCCTGGCAACCAGCACCCTTTAGCCAGCCCCAGAGGCACCATTTGCTTGCAGGGCTTGTAGCCAGGGCTGCTGCAACAAACAGACGTGCAAGCCTTTGGGAGGCAGAGATGCAGGAGGGCATCAGAGGAGGGAGGGAAGGAAAGGGAGACAGAGGCCAGTTGTTGTCTGCAGCACCCCTGACCATCATTCAAGGCATCTCCAGGTGCCACGGCACACTGGTTGAAAAGCACGGGTTTAGTGAAAAGGCAAGTAGGAGTGGACATGTCAGAGGTTTATAAAATTATGTATGGCATTGAGAATGAGGGTAGCAGTGGGGAGGGGTGTTATTCCTCTCTTGCAGAACTCATGGACTTGTCATGGACTTTGAAGACACTCAAACTCAGGACGAAAGGGAGAAACATGCTAAGAGGAAGGCACACTTGGCAAACCCTCACCATGATCAACTCCCGCCCAGAAACCCATGTCCCCACTGTGGAAGGATGTGTGGATCCAGAATTGGCCTCCACAGTCACTTAGGGACTCACTTTTAAAACCGTGTTCATGGAAGACAATCTTACTCAGCTACGAGTGATCACCAAAGAAGATGAAGAAGGCATCTGGTTGGTCACTGGGAGTACAGGATGCTGGACTAGTTGGGTCATTAGCCAGATCCGGCCAACTTTTCTTACATTCTTAGTGGCCAGTACCACGTAGACCTGGAAGAACTGAAGGCTTTGAGTTTTATGCAGGAAATCAGCTGATTGCTGCACCCTGCTACGTGCTTCAGATATCTCTACATGCTGATTTGTGTCACCTATGAGGGGGACATGTACTTTGCAGATCTGAATCTTTAATAAGCAATAACAACTGCCAATCATCCGTTTTCCATAACTTACCTAATTTTGCATCTGCATTCCTGCCACATTCCAGAATGCCTGGTTCTTAAAACGATCCAGGAATTGTTCCATGTCTCTTCTTATTTTTCAATGCATATCCAAAAGCAAGACGTGAACATTAAGAAAATGTAACTTTATTAAAAGCATTTAAGACAAATTTTGTTCCGCTGCTGCAAGTGTTTTGAAATGCAAATCACGGGCAATGAACAAGAGTTACTAAAATATGCATGATAAAACAGCACTTGATTTCCTCTGTGACTTATTAATAGCCTCCTGCCTAATTAGTATTAATTGAACACACCCTCACATAGGAAATAGGAAAACTGGAACATGGGAGATAGCTTGCTATATTGTGTGGGCCAAGAAAGAAGCACCACCAACATTAAGTTCTGATAAACTGGGGAAGTGGGTCATAGAATCTTAGAACTGTCTCATACGGGGATTGAATCTACAACCTTGGTATATCAACACCATGCTCTAACTCAGGCATGTCCTAAATCCATTTCGGGGGCCTAATCCGGCCTGCTGGTTGGTTTAATCCGGCCCCTGTGGCAGTTTATTTGCTGGGGTAAAATCCTTAAAAAAAACCTCAACTCCAACCCTAAAAAAAGGTTAACGACTTTGGTCGGCCCTTTGATTGACCCTCACGGCCCTTCACTTAATCAAATCTGGCCCTCTTTGAAAAAAGATTGGACACCACTGCTCTAACTGAGCTATCCCGTGATCAAATAGTTGAAGTTTATTAATTAGGTGATCTCCCTGCCATTGAAGACAGCGGGGTAACGTAGGGAGGACTTCTGGGGCAATTGCCAAGCCAGCTCTGTCCCAGTGTTGCAAAGCCACTCAGCATGAGAGGCTGCAATCAAAGGCGCATGGCTGTTGCATCCTTCTCATGCTCCAATGGAGCCTGCTGCGCCAGGCCAGCCCTCACTGCTGAAGTAAAACCAGCCCCAAGCGGCACCATCTGTCTCTGGCAACAGATTTTGAATGTGAGGTAGAGTTGACCCATAGCACACAGTTCACGAGGAAGTCGTCTTGTGCATTCCCTATTGGAAATGAACAGTAGCTGCGTAGTGCACAGCAGTGTTGTAGCAGAGCTCTCCTTCCTTTTATCCTGTATATCCTTTGACTTGCCCTTTAAGGACGGGCGTCACATGGCCCCATTGCGCTGACCCACTCTGCAACGTAACAGCCTCCTCCTTCGCTAGCTGCAGCCTCCAGATGGTCATCAAGGGCAGCTCCAGACAGGCTGCATTCCAGTAGCCCAGGGGAGAGGTCACAAGAAGCAGGGGCACTTGAGGCCAGGCTTTCCCAGTCCGTAACTTAAGCTGGGCATAAAGCACCCTTAGCCATAAAAACCACTTGAGACGGCAGGGGCAACAGGAGTGCCAACTTGAATAAAATATTGGAGGGGGTGTGTGAAAAGACAAAATCGATCACAAAGACGCAGCACATGCACACCATTCGAATGGCAATGGCCATCAATTGGGGAGGTCCCCTCAATTATTTTATTGGGGGGCTAGTTCTTCTTCTTTGGCGATCACTCGTAGCCAAGTAAGATTGTCTTCCATGAACACGGTTTTAAAAGTGAGTCTGTAAGTGACTGTGGAGGCCAGTTCTGGATCCACACGTCCTTCCACAGTGGGCACATGGGTTTCTGGGCAGGAGTTGATCATGGCGAGGGTTTGCCAGGTGTGCCTTCCTCTTGGCACATTTCTCCCTTTCGTCCTGAGTTTCAGCATCTTCAAAACCCATGATGGGACGCGGGTGGCGCTGTGGATTAAACCACAGAGCCTAGGACTTGCCGATCAGAAGGTTGACGGTTTGAATCCCCGTGACGGGGTGAGCTCCCGTTGCTTGGTCCCAGCTCCTGCCCACCTAGCAGTTCAAAAGTGCAAGTAGATAAATAGGTAAACGGCATTTCTGTGCGCTGCTCTGGTTTGCCAGAAGCGGCTTAGTCATGCTGGCCACATGACCCGGAAGCTCCCTCGGCCAATAAAGCAAGATGAGCGCCGCAACCCCAGAGTCGGTCACGACTGGACCTAATGGTCAGGGGTCCCTTTACCTTTTAAAACACATGACACCTTTGGTAAAGGCTGTTCTCCAATTGGGGGGCTAGTAGTTGGCTCCCAACGAGGGTGTGAGAGGAACCCAGCTTCTAGTCGTTGGATCCTTTGAGTGGCAAGTTGGAACCCACAAATAACCCTTCTATTGGCCTATGCAAAATATTGCCCTATGATGGATTTTACTGGGGGTACCAGGGGTGCCAACTTAAATAAAATATTGGGCGGCTGGGAAAGCCCCCAGCCCCAGAAAATCGACCACAAGGTGTAGCACATGCCCACCATTTGCATGGCAACTCCCATCAACACTGAGGGGGACTGGCCCCCTCAATTATTTTATTGGGGGGCTAATAGTTGGCTCCAAAGGGGGGGCGAGGGGACCCCAGCCTCTAGGAGTTGGAACCTAGGCGCTTATGAAAGATATTGCCCTAAGATGGATTTTATTTCATGTCATTTTTTCCCCCTGGTGGCCCACCGCGGCTGCCTTGAAGGCTGGCCGGAGCCTTTTCGTTGGCCTTATCCCCGCCATGGCGGGAGGGCGGAGAGGAGCAGCAGCTCTTTCTGCAGGCGCGGCGCGAGTCTCGAATGGATGCTGAGGTAACCTGAGAGGAGGCGGAGGCGGCGGCTGCTGCTGCCTCTCGCCGCCCCCCACCCCGCCCCGGCTGCACGGAGCGAACGAGGCCGAAAGCAGCGAGCTCCGGTTCGCTTATTTATTTATTATTCAGCAGCAGAGGCGCGAGCCTGAGGAGAGGAGGCGGCGGCGGATGCAGCGTGGCGAGCTGGCAAAAGAGAGAGCGCGCGCGTTCGCAGCCGGCTTCCATCTCCTGCGGTGAAGCTGCCTCACAACACGCCCACCTCCCTTCCTCACAGACCGGAGAGTGTGTGCTGTGTTGCTGCTGCTGCTGCTGCCACACTTCCTAAACTTGGAAGCGGCAGCCGGCCACGGAGGCAAGCCGGAGAAAGAGGAGGCGGAGGAAAGAGACGGCTGCTCGCGTGCGTTATCCTGCTTCCCTCCGCGCGCGCCTTGGCGCAGCGAGCAAGAGAGGAGAGAGAGAGAGAGAGACCCCGCCGCCGGGCTGAGAGACTTGGCTCGCTTGCTGGAGAAGCCGGCGAGAGGAAGAACTGAGGTAGCTCCTGCTCCTTTCTCCTCCTCCTCCTCCTTCTTTCCCTCCGCCTGGGCGCCCAACGCTGCCGCCTCGTGCTCTTCGCTTCGGGGCTTGTTGTGGGGACGCCGTGGAGGGGAGCAACTGTTGGCAACGGGAGGGCGAAACGGGGACGGGAGGGAAAGGGGAGAATTGCCCCGCATCCATCTTTTTCTCCGCGTGATGGAGCGGAGGGGTCTGTGCGCGCGCAAGGGAGCAATTGCAGCCTGCAAAGCTCTCGCATGCATTAGGAGAAGGAGGGTCAGGGCTGCTCTCGGGTTTGGTGTGGCCACAGCTACAGAGCTTGTGTGTGTGTGCGTGCGCGCGCGCGCGCGCGCATAGGGGTCTAAGTCCCTTCGCCCCCCTTAAAATATTTGAGAGAGCCAGCCCCCCCCCCAAGTTGACGTGCATTGCCATTCAAATTTTGTGTGTGTGTGATCGATTACCGGTATGTGGGAAGGGGCTTACCTGCCCCCCCCAATATTTTATTCAAGTTGGCACCCCTGTGTGTGTGTGTGTGTGTGTGTGTCTATGTGTATGAGGAGGGGGGCGATTCCTGGGCTCCTGATGGGAAGCTGTGCTGGAGAAGGGGGGTGCCA
Organism: Podarcis filfolensis; assembly: GCF_964270895.1. Taxonomy (NCBI): domain Eukaryota; kingdom Metazoa; phylum Chordata; class Lepidosauria; order Squamata; family Lacertidae; genus Podarcis; species Podarcis filfolensis. The sequence goes on along the minus strand of NC_139621.1, from coordinate 26,274,292 downwards.
TTTCGGTGCAGTTCCACCCCTCTCTGCCATCACCCCAAAGGCTCTGGATCTGTGGCTGCCTCACACTTCTCACACACTGAGATTGACTCGCAAGGATGTGCATGCAGGGCCTTGGAAGCCTGTCTGCTTGGAAGAAAGCTGCATTGAGCTCAGTTCGACTTGCTCCGTGGTAAGAATTGCAGCATTAACTGATAGGCACGTATCAGGTATGCATGCCAAAGGTACAAAACCTTTTACTTTTCTTATCTTTTTTTAAGAGAGAGAGAGATGTGTGCATGCTCAGGCATCGGATAAACTCTGTCCTATGTGGATGACCTTGCCATAGTTATAATGAGGGGTAAAATAATTGTGATCACACCCGCTGTGAAAAAGGACACACACACCCCTTTTAACCTTGAGTACGCCCAAGAATAAGTCATTCGACGCGGCTGCTTTCCTCTCGGCCACCCACATGCAAATATGGGGGGGGGGTATGAACACTTAGGGGTCCAAATGTAATAGGTTGGATGGTGGAGGGAACTGTGTACGTAGTAACTGCAACTGCTTATGGGGACTGTGGGGACACGCAAGGCTTGAGTGGGCTGGTGGAAACATGACTTGATCCTTCGCAAGTCAACGTGCATGGAGCGGTGGCTTCATGGGCTGTGAACATTACCATGGTTCATTTAGACTTTGCAACTGCATTGGCCTCTTCCCCACCAGATATGAGGGGAATTGTGAGAAAACCGCATCCCCCTACAGTTCAGAGAGAGCACAGGTAACTAGAGAAGTAAGGTGAGATAACTTGGGTGCTGAGGAGGTAGCTGGGATTCTGGAAGGGCAGTATCAGAGTCAACTTGACAGTGTATGTATGTGTGTGTGTGGTCACTGAGGATCACAGTTTGAAGGCTTTGGTTGTGGTTTGCAGGGTTCAGGAGGGTCCATTCTCAAAACGGGGAACGTATATTTAAGGTAGGGGGCAGTGCTTTTTGGGGAACCTTGCATTTTATTTTTTCTTTAGAGGGGAGAAAGAACAGCAAACGGTTCAGAAGTGCTCAGTATAAAAAGGACCAGGACATTGCCTCATCTCTCCGCATGAAGCGAACAGGGAAATGAAGGACAGAATGGAATGCAAAGCACTTCCTCTCTGTATAGAGTGCCATGTCCACAGATACTAGCGTATTTGGGTGCCGTTTTCCCAAATCCTTAACCAGTTGCTTTGAAATAAGAAGCATTTAAAAAGCGAAGGTTGTATCTGGAGGTTTTCTGACCGTTGCAAATTCCAGGCAACACCTGCAGTTACACGGCTTGTCCCTTCTGAATGTCACCACTAGATCCCACTTGCTCCCTGTGTTGCTGGCGTGAAGTGAGCACGACAGTTAATTATTTTTGGTTTTGTTTAGATATTCCTGCCTCTTTAAATTATTGAGCAAGCAAGTCGCCTTTCATTTCTTCGCCTCTAGGAAAGGTGTTAGAATGTGAGCCAAAGGGCAGGTTACATACAGCTAAGACATTATAGCCCCTAAGGGCCTTTCTAAAAGAGGCAGCAGGTGAGGGATGTGTGATCTTTTCTTCCCTTATCTCTTCCTTGCTCAGGTTCCTCCTCCCAGTAGCTAACACCTTCCTCCGCCCATGGGCAAGGGTGGTCTCAGGAATTTCTCAGGGTGGGGGCAAACTGAAGCACTGAAAGAGGAAGCAGGCTGAGAGAATCACACATAGAAAAAGTGAGAGGAATCGTGCCTTTATTTTTTTCCTCCTGTCTCAGGTTCTACAAATGCTAGAAACTTGCTATTTATTTATTTTTAATGATACCTGGGACCTGGAGATTATGGTTCATCTGGTGAGGTGGGGGTGCAATTGCCCCACCCTACCCTTGGAACTCCATGCCCATGGGATTTGCAAGCATGTGTGAACCCTGAAGAGGGAGCTTCTGAGCTCTTGGGTTGCAAAGAAGTGGCATGAAAAGGATTATGTTCACAATCAAATAGCAAATTAATTAGCAAGCGAGTAGGAAAACTTACTAGAATATTTGGAAACTCTGAACAGTTTGAAGACTCACGTTTCTGTCATTTCCATTTATTGATGGACTTGCTTCTATCCCATGGTAATTTGCTTTGCCTATATTCCAAGTTCATTGCCTTTTTAGAATTTCTGTTCAACAAGCTATGTTTTATTTCCAAGTCTGACTTCCCTTTAAAACCTTTTAGGTTTGATAAATTAGCACCAGGAACCTGAAAATAATATAGACTTCACTTTTATTTCTGCATGTACTTTTACACTGCAATCTCATACAGTGTATGAGTCCAGTGAGGCTTACTCACAGGTAGGTAGGAATAGGATTGTACCCTTAGAAAGGTTATTTAATTCAGCCAAAGCTGTCAGCATTTTAGTGGTCAAGATTTAAGCAGGTGCTTGACTTTGGGTGGCTGCACCTTAAAAATCTGATGTTGTGATTTAAAGACCTAAAACCAGGGTAGTTTTTCTTCAATGGGATTGCTTTGGAGTTCATAGGCACAAAAGGAAAGATAAGGGATTGTATCGCATCCCTAACTATGTGAAACCACATTCCTGTTGATAAATATTGCAGATCTGAGGTTCACCGTGAGATACAGCAGCTACCCTACAGCCACAAGAGTGAGTTCATGGCATGAGGCAATGTTTAAGCTGGCGATTTCCTAGCTCAGAGCTCAGTCTGTTGACCAGACCACTTTATTTAGTCTATAAAAATTTTCTAGCACGCCCTTGAACCAAACAGTTCCCAGGATGCTGTCCAGTAATAACAACAATCAGAAAATGCACAAAAAACATATACAAAAAAGAAAGATCAAGCCAAAGTTAAGTACAATTAATTCCAACTAGAGATATTTAAGCATGTGCTTAACTCCTCTTTCAAATTAATGCCAAACGAGTAACAAATTCCAAGATCGGTGGATCTCTAGTACCTGTGTTCTCTGCAAATATTGAAATTGAAATATTGAAATACTTTATTGTCACTTGTACAACTTGTATACAGTGAGATTACACGAGCACAAATATTAAGGTTGTATGGGCTGTGTTTAACTGAACACACTGTTTACCAAAAGGCTTGAAGGATTCCTTAGAAGCAGACCATCTCTCTGAAGTCTTAAGATCTTCCAAGGAAACCCTGCTGTTAATTCTTTGGTGGGGACATGGAAACAGTGACACTATGGAAGCAGACTTCCTTAATGGTGTCACCCACCCTTTGAAATACCCTTCTCTAGATAGTTCAAGAGGTAGAAACAGGAACCAGCTTTAAATGCCACTTAAAAGACAAACATGTTTACCCAAGCTTACCTGGATTCTGATTCCTAATTCTTAAAACTATTTCTTTTTCTTTTTGTGCATTGCTCATTGTTATCTATGGCACTGCATATGATGTCATTCGGATTTTATTTAGCTTTTGAAAAGTGTCATTTGATGTTCTGCTTTATATGACTTTACTTTTCCTGTTACATTCTACGTAAGCAATGTAGTGGTTTCCTGTTACATTTTACGTAAGCAATGTAGTGGTTTGTTTTTTATATTAAGTGGTTTTTATAAATTTAAGTTAAAAGGAGAGTTGCACATTAGTGTTAAAATCCTTGTCCGGAATGGGCACTGATGATGTGAATTGTTTATTGTGGTCACACTTTAACTAAATCACTTTAGCTCTGCAACTTGGGGTGTGGGGAGAGATTGAATACCTCTGTGTATATAAAACGACTGTTCAACAGAATGGAGATAGGAGATTGTTGTCTTCTGTATTGGAAAACCTGATTAACATTTCAGCATTGTGATGGAGCCCATTTGAGATTCCAGCACTATCTCAGCGCTTGGGCATGTGAATTGGTATTCATCCCTGGTGAATGTTTTGCAGAGGCTTCTCATATCTGTTAGGGATTTATTTCATTCTCACAGCTGTATTTTGTATTGACTCGACAGCCAAAGGAACAATGCCCATTCTACGAAAGTATTTATTCTGTTGCTTAGCCACTCCTAACCCAACCACCCCATTTGGGTGGGGGCGGGGTGCACTATAATACATATATTCCTAGTTCACAATGCATTTTAAGTCAATGCATGTAGAAGTGGCTGAAATGCTGGTGACGTATGCATTTAAGGTGTTTAGTATTCGGTGTACATATTCCAAAAAGTCAATGCATGGACTGCTTCCTACATGTTTTTTAAAAAACCAAAAATACTTTTATCTGAACTTAAACGTACAGCAGCCAATGATTTATTAAATAAATAAATAAATTTATTACAGTGGTAGCTTGGTTTAAGAACAGCCCTGCTTAAAAACTATTCAGTTTACAAATTCCGCAAAACCGGAAGTAGTGTCCCGGTTTGCAAACTTTACCTTGGTCTAAGAACAGAATCCGAACAGTGGAAGGGCACTGACAGCGGGAGGCCTCATTAGGGAAAGCACGCCTCGGTTTAAGAACAGTTTTGGTTTAAGAATGGACTTCCAGAACGGATTAAGTTCGTAAACTGAGGTACCACTGTATTCAGTTAATTAGTTTCCTAAAATATATTTCTATACCATGTAATCATGGTGCTGCACCTTTAGATATATATTTTAGAGAAACCACAAGCTTCTACAAAGTCTGGGAAACGGTCCTCATATTGTTAAAAATGTGGGGGGTGGGGGGGAGAGGAGAGGGCATGCAGAAGAAATTGCCATATTTTAAGTTGACATGCTACCATCTTTACAGCAAATGTCCCAAATTTATTCATACCCCTCACCAACTGTAAGAAACGCTTTTTTTAAAAAAAGAAAAAAGCTGAAGTTATTTTTGTAGCCACGAGAAATAACACAATCAGTTATTTAAGCAATAGATCTATTGGAGTAGCTATGCAAGTTATATTGAGGATTGAAAGAACTATATAGACTCACAGATAGTGCTTATTAAACTTACTTGGGACAGGTATGGGGAATCTGCAGTCCTCCACACTCTGGGCTCCAACTCATATCATCTCTCCCTTTTATACCTGACTTAAGGTGTTGAGTTCCTGCTTTCAGACCAATATGTTCCAGATCAACGAACAGTGTTTAAACTAACAGGGTCATGACAACAGAAAAATACAAAAGCACAGTAAAAACAGAAACAGAATGACAATGTTAGTGCTGACCTTTAAAGCCCTAAACGGCCTCGGCCTGAAGGAGTGTCTCCACCCCCATCATTCAGCCCGGACACTGAGGTCCATCTCCAAGGGCCTTTTGGTGGTTCTCTCACTGCAAGAAGTGAAGCTACAAGGAACCAGGCAGAGGGCCTTCTCAGTAGTTGCACCCACCCATCAGATGTCAAGGAAATAAACAACTATCTGACTTTTAGAAGACATCTGAGGCAACTTTAGGGAAGTTTTTAATGTTTGATGTTTTATCGTGTTTTTGATGTTCTGTTGGGAGCCGCCCAGAGTGGCTGGGGAAACCCAGCCAGATGGGTAGGGTATAAATAGTTGTTTTTTATTATTATTATTATTATTATTATTATTATTATTATTATTATTATTATTATTACAGTGTCCAAGCAGAATTTAATACCCAAGTAAAAGCATAAAGATGTAAAACGTGAATGAAAAGGTCTTTACCTGATACCCAAAAAAGGTTTGGACCTAGTGCCACAACTGAGAAGATCCTGTTCTGGGCTGCCTTTGAGGAAGTAATGGCCTGGTTCATGTAGGAAAAGATGACGTTATCCTGGTCCTAGCTATCTAGGGCTTTAAAGTTATGAACCAACACATTGAACTAAACCTAGAAATGCGCTGGTAACCAGTACAAATATGTTAAGACTGGTGGTATGTGCCCAGTGCTGTTCAGTAATTTAGCAGCCATATTTTGTTCCAAATTTATAAACCAGCTTCACAGGCAACCCCAGATACAATATACAAAAGAATGTTGGCAGAGCAGTAATAATTGTGGCCTAGGTGACCTTAGTTGGCATTGGTGGAAAGAGTTTTGTGACACTGAGGTTACTTAGGCTTCCGAAGTAGTCCCTCCCCAACACATGCACAGAAATTGCAAATCTGATCCTTAGGGGGAGGCAAAATCATTTTTGCCTTCCCCCCAACCTTTGAGCATATAACCCTCCATATCGCAAACTGCATTTGGAGTGCCCTCTGTTTCAAAAGCTGGGCAAAATTTGTTGCTTTTATTACCATGTTTCTCCTATTGAGAAAAGTTTAAATGTCTGCCAGAACTTCAGATAATATACAATTGGTTAGCCATGGTCTGTATCCCAAGTTATAGTCATTCACATCCAGGTACGCCCAGTTATATGCAGTTGGAGGGGAACTGCCTTTTTTCTTGTTCCTGGACGGTTGCAAATTTGTTCCATGATCTTCCAGTAGAAACCACATCTACTTTTTTCCAACTCCTGGGCTGGATCTAGACACATCAAAGAAGCGTTTCAGTTTTAAAGCGTTGTAAATTTAAACAGGGGAAACCGGTAGAAAAAAACAGGAGTCCACGTCGCCATCTGGTGGCACAATGTTATATCATATATACAACGCATATACTTTTGCTTTTTCTTTACTGGTCTAGTTGGGTCCCTGGACTATGGGGCTTCATTGATTTCAGACAATTCTGGAGATCAAGTGATGTAACTGGTGATGATGCTTCATTGCAAGCTTTTGCGAACCATTTGGGGGATATGGGGCTTAGCAGAGGATGCTTTTGCCCTTAATGTTGTTGTTCTGTAATTGGAACACTAGACCAGTTACACCTTTCTTTCTTTTTAAGATAACAGTTGTGTTTCCTGTTGTGTTTTAAAGCACCTGTCTTGATTGCTGTTTTAGATCATCCAGGTGAGCTGCTAAGTAAATTAACCATATTTACACATTCCTTTAAATAGCACAGATAAGCTGTACAAGTTCATAGGTTCAGCATGTACAGACTTTTTTTCTCCTTCAAACGTGTGTAATTTCAGTTGCAGCTTAAACTGGACAGGTTTGAGTTTGCTTGAGTGATAGGAAGGGGCACTGATGGGATCAGTCGAGTACTAGAAGAGTATGTGACTATGGCAAGATGGAAGAGACAGAAAGCAAGAGACTTGTTCAAGTGTATCTAGAATTAGGTGGGGTGTCAATGTTTATTATGCTGGATAGAAATATGAGGAACTGCCAAAGGTCCTGAACATCTCAAGAGCTTATTCACATGTAGCAATAAAAATACTGCTAGTAAAATTCTAGTAAAAATGCTGAGCATTTATTTATATAATGCTTACATAGTATTTAGTTTTCTTCATATACATTACTTTAGTAATCCTTACAGGAACCCTGTAAGGCAGGTCACAGTCATTATCCCATACTGCATATGAGAAGAAGGGAGGGAGAGAAAGAGAGAAAAGCTGAGATGAACATTGCCTATGGTCACCCACTGAATGGCAAACTGAGGTTTTCTGCCATGTCATGTGTGAGATTAGAACCCAGGATATCCTGCCTCAGAACTCCAGTCCCTTAATTATCATTCTATACTGTAGCAGCTCTTTGGCCCTGGCAATAGTTTTCTCTTCAGGTGATTTACTCCCTGTGGCAGTGGTTTTCCCATGGGCCCCTGGGATGCCTTGAATGGTGGTCAGGGGTGCTGCGGGCAACACTGGCCTCTGCCCCCTCTTATGCCCTCTTGCATCTCTGCCTCCCAAAGGCCTGTGCAGCAGTTTGTTGCAGCAACCCTGTCTACAAGCTCTGCAGGCAAATGGTGCCTATGGGGCTGGCCAGGGGGTGCTGGTTGCCAGGAGCTGAGGTGGCCTCGGAGTAAGCAAGCAAGCAAGTAAGTGGGCAAGTGAGCCCAGACAGCTGTTGGGAAGTCCTGGGCCCCTGTGGGGCAGTGTGAGGAGGCACCTCTCTTTGGGACAGGGAGGGCAGCTCAGAGACCAGGAGCGGCGGCAGCGGCTGCCCAGCTTGACTCCCAAGGAGAGGGGAGAGGAGAGGAGGCTGAGGGAACACTCCACAAGGGAGAGTGTTTGAAAAAGGGTGAGAGGCTGCCAGCTCTGCAGGCAAGGGGTGACATAACTGGGCTCCTGAGCCCCACAGGGGTGCCATGAAAAGAATGTAGTTGGTCACAGGAGCTGTAGACTTTACCCGTGGGATAAATCAAGGAAGTTGTTATAATGCATAAGTTCACGTGTAACTTCAAACCATGGTTAGGCAATGCATGACTGAACCTTGAACCCATGCTATCCCCCTCATCTCTTCCCTTGTACTGGCCTTAAATAGCTACTTCCTTGTTTGTCAATACACCTGCATTGGTGAGTTGTGGTTGGTGCTTGCCCTGCAAGCTGTGATCGCAAACCAGAAAATGGAAACCCTGGTTTGCTGTTTTGGATGCAACGGCAAACTGTGGTTTGCCACAAACTAGAAAGCAGATTATAAGAAAATGGTCAAAAGTGATAACTGAATTCTGGGCCATGGACACATTGGTCAAGTTCTTGCTCTGTAACTGATAAAGCCTGTTGGGATTCCTTAGCCAGTCAGTGTGCAATTTTAAGCAGGGAAAGGATTCATTAATTTAAGTCTTACTTTTTCAAAGCTGTCTCAGCACTGGGAGTCAGTACATAAGCTGAACGCACAGCTTTGTATTAGTAGGCTGTGCATATACTTTATTTATGGCAAGCTTCACTGGAAAATGACATGCCTTTGTAACATGCAAAGTGCAATACCCACAATTATCTCTTCTATTGCCACTTTCACTGTGATTTTTCCTTTTCAACATTCCCTTGGAAATACCGATTTGCAGATAGACAATTCAGGCACACCAGCAATTAACTCATTTTCAGTCACAAAATGAGCAGTTTTGTTCAGGCGTCTAACTATTGCAAGCTTCTGTTTATTTCCTTTTAGATGTTGCCTACCATAGCTTCCAGTTTATTTAACTTCCTCACATATGCTAATGTAAATAAAAACAGTACAGGTCCTACCTACAAACACTGAACAAAGCAACGGTAACAAAATTGTTTTGCTTTATGTGATCTTAGTAATACATTTAATCTCGTGTAAAAAATAGAAAAGGAAGGCAAATGTGTTTGAAGTTGCTGGCTATGGAAATGTCTAGAACAATTACTTTTAAAGAACCTGGAATAGCTCAGTTGGTAGAGCATGAGACTCTTAATCTCAGGGTTGTAGGTTTGAGTCCCATGCTGGGTGAAATATTCCTACATTGTAGAGGGTTGGACTAGAAGACCCTCGTTGTCTCTTCCAACTCTACAATTCCATGAGTCTATGAACATGTTTTTTAAAAACAACAACAACAAATACCGCCTACAAATTTCAGTAGGATGCAAACCTCATTCCTAAACCTGATTGGAATCTCACCTAAGAGTACAGTCCTAAACCCACTTACCTGGGAGTAAGCCTCACAGTTGGATTTACTTCTGAGTAGACATGTTTAGGGTTGTGCAGCAAATTCCTTTTTACCTGCAACTTTCCTTTTATGCTTCAGTGCAGTCAGAACAATCGCAACACCCCTACCGTATAATGATGACTGAGTTAGATCGGTAAAGAAAAAGCGATTTATATGCTTTGTATATGTGATATAGGGACACAGGTGGTGCTGTGGGTTAAACCACAGAGCCTAGGACTTGCTGATCAGAAGGTTGGCGGTTCGAATCCCTGCAACGGGGTGAGCTCCCGTTGCTTGGTCCCTGCTCCTGCCAACCTAGCAATTTGAAAGCATGTCAAAGTGCAAGTAGATAAATAGGCACCGCTCCAGCGGGAAGGTAAACAGCGTTTCCATGTGCTGGTTTGCCAGAAGCAGCTTAGTCATGCTGGCCACATGACCCGGAAGCTGTATGCGGACAAACGCCAGTTCCCTCGGCCAATAAAGCGAGATGAGCGGCGCAACCCTAGAGTCGGCCACGACTGGACCTAATGGTCAGGGGTCCCTTTACCTTTATATGTGATATAACATTGTACCATCAGATGGCTCTGTGGAGTCTTATATCTCTCTACCTGTTTTCCCTGTTTAAATTTACAATGCATTTAACTGAAACGCTTCATTGATGTGTCCAGATCCAACCCCAGTTTCCAGGCTATGATTTTCTTACATTTGGATATATTCAGGAGTAGGAAGAAGCATTTCATGGAGGTAACTGCTTTCAGTGGCTATTGGCCATGATGGCTGTGCTCTGCCTCCATAGGCAGTATCCTTCTGAATGCCAGTTGCCGGAAACCACCAAAGAGGGTTGTGCTCTTGCACACTGGTCCTGCTTTTGGGCTTTGCAGAAGCATCTGGTTGGCCACTGTGAGACTAGCATGCTGGACTAGGCGGGCCATTGGCTTTATCTACCAGGCTCCTCTTACAAAAGATCTGTACAATATTATGTGTGGTATGGAGAAAGTGGTATTTCTCACAATACCAAGAACCTAGGGTCATCCAATGAAGCCAAATATTGGTAGATTCCGGACACACAAAAGGAAGTACTTTTTCACACAGAGCCTAGTTAAAACTACGGATGTCACTAGCAGAAGGTGCAGTGATGGCCCCCAACTTGGATGGATTTTAAAGGGGTTAAGACAAAGTCTGCCAGTGGCTACTAGTCATGATGGCTGTGTACTGCATCTAGTATCAAAGATGCTATACTTCTGAATGCCAGTTGCTTGGGGACACAAATGGTTGCCAGGGTTTGAAATTAGCCAGGCACCAGACATGTTGTGCACCTTCCTTTCGATCACTTGCAACCAAGTGCCAGGGTGGCGCCTGACAGCTCCACCACCTGGAGGTGCATGCCTGGGGATCATTGGATCTGGACTGTTTTCACACACTAATACTCCACCCTGTAGAATTCTATCAGTTATGTCTTATCTGCACAGTCAGAATGAATTTCTGGAACCAAAATGCTTTTTCTGTGCTGCCTGAGCAGGAGCAGTCACCATTAAGAAAAAGAGGTCGGAATAGGCCAATATATGTGAACTGTCCCTGAACCAAGTGATTTTTCTTCTTTTAAATTCTCAAAGCACTTAACCTAGCTCAGGGTTGTCATCTGAACTAGCTAGATGTTTAACTGAGAATCAGTCACAGTCAGCTGTCATTTGAAAAATAAGACTTTAGAGCAGCCTTTCTCAACCTGTGGGTCCCCAGATGTTGTTGAACTACAACTCCCATCGCCCCTAGCTAGCAAGGCCAGAGCTCAGGGATGATGGGAGTTGTAGCCCAACAACATCTGGGGACCCACAGGTTGAGAACCGCTGCTTTAGAGCCATCTTGCCCCCCAGTGGCAACTAAGCGTTCCATTTTGGTGGCTATAATCATGGTTTAAGGAGCCATTTGGCCCCTAGCTTATATATCTGAGTTTCTAACACTGCATTGGTGGAACTCACATGCTACTTGTGGTCTTCCCGATTGCATCTGATTGGCTACTGTGAAAACAGGATGCATACCTGTAGTACACCAATGCTGCCAGCCTGAGAGCTCCTCTGATGTTGCCACCACCCCACCCTGTCCCAGTGAGTTTCAGCATTTCCATTCCATCCATCTCACACATTACTGCTGTTTGCCCCAATTTTCCTGTTAAATTTAGAAAAAGGGCACAGTGGAGACTGAGAGCGACCTGAAAAATAACCGCTCTCCCTGGTGCATTTCAGGATTCTTCCATCTCATTCTGCTGCATGTGTAGTCAAGGCTCTGGTTCTATACTGAAGTGAAACTAAGGATACCCTCTAATGCCAGGCAAGACTAGTGGGGAAATTCAAGGACCAGGCTTGCACAGGCAATATGGCCACTGAAGTAAATTAGATGGCTTTGGTCCCAAAGCCAACGTAGCTGTCATGTTCACCAGAACCTCGCAAAGAAAATACAGTGGTACCTCAGGTTACATACGCTTCAGGTTACATACTCCGCTAACCCAGAAATAGTGTTTCAGGTTAAGAACTTTGCTTCAGGATGAGAACAGAAATCGTGCTCTGGCGGCGCTGCGGCAGCAGGAGGCCCCATCAGCTAAAGTGGTGCTTCAGGTTAAGAACGGTTTCAGGTTAAGTATGGACCTCCGGAACGAATCAAGTACTTAACCCGAGGTACCACCGTACACACATTTCCTGGCCACCAGATAGATAACTCCTTGTGCAACTGGCATCTCCATACAGAAGCTCAGTTGTGCAGAGGTTCTGTTTGTACAATTTAAAAAGAATGGAAGAATTGCACCGATGTGGCATAGCAGGGTACAGAGACTGTTCCTCTTATTCAGCATTCTGATTTTATGCTCATCCCCACTGGATATATGAAACGGGGGCCATTTTTGTATTTTCACATCCTAATAATGGATGTTTCGGATCTTTACAGAGAAGAACACTGATAGCAGGGGTGGATAACCTTTTGGCGGTCCAGATGTTGTTTGACCCTAGCTCTCTCATCAGCCCCAGGTAGCATGGCCAAATGAGTATGTAGTCCAGCAGCATTATGTAGGGCTACAGGTTCGCCACTCCTGATTTATGATGCCCTTCGATAATGGGAGTAATGGATCTTCGAACAAAGCTCTTAATATTTCCTTTCAGTCCAGAGGTGCATGTGCACCGCAAGGCATACAGAGTTCCTCTATGCACAGGCCTTCCACATTCATTTCAGTGTGAAAAAGCTGAAAACAAAGGCATACATGTATAAAAGTGAATTAGAAACAAGCTGGGGAGATGGGCTTGCATCTTCAGCCTGTTGCTAATCACAGGGTTGTTTAGAAGCACAGAATGAGAAAAAGGCTACATAGCTATCTTTTGTTTGATCAAAATATCTGCTCACTGTTCATTAATTCTGAATTCCTAGTTTAATTTCCTGTTCCTCGAGTATTTGCCTTAGACTCATCTCTTCTAATCCAAGCTATAACTGCACTAAAAACTCAAACTCATAACTTGGGAGTGGGGGGAGGGACAGTTGCTATCATTCAAAGAAACAATAGTAAATATATGCATTATATACAAAAGACATTTTTGGAAGGTGAGAATAAAGGAATTTCCTCCTCCACCCTCGCCGTTGCTAAGCTGTAATCTAATATTGTCGAAAAGGCATAGGAGGGAGGAAGGAATAGAGAGGTCTCACTTATCCTCAGGATATCGCTTTGTGTTTTCAGTCTGAAGCTCCTAAGGTTACAATTCTTGCCAAAAGCATTTAAAAAAACAAAACAAAAACAAAACATGATTGTAGCTGAATGGTTGGGGGTTTATTTCCACTTGAATTGGATGGGTACGTGCTGTTAATTTTAGAGTGTTTGGTTACTTATTTCATGCTCCAGTGCCAATTAAATATTATATTTGTGCTCTTTATGTCCAGAATTTCATAAAATCGCATTTCGACAGAAATAATTAGCATTATGCATTTATTTATTTTTTAAGATGTTTGACAGGGGTATCCCAATTACAGTTCAATTCCATGTCCTCATCTTAATGCCAAATTACATAGGATCCTGTTGCAGAGAGTTCACCAGGGTCCAGGGTTTGAAATTAGCAGTGTGCCAGGCTCATTTGCGCCTGAAGATTCTCCCTTTGCATGCACCTCAAAAAGTCTGGTTGCCATTTTTTGTGTGTGCCTGGCTGGCACTCAAGGATTACTGAAATGTATGTGCTTTGAAGCCTCGAAGAATATGTTAAGGATAGACAATATGTTAAGGAGTTTAACAAAAAAGAGTAGAGTGTTTTGAAAACTGAAGTACGGTACCAATATTTTTATTGTAAGCACCAAATTAAACATGTATTGAAAATTTCTGCTAAAAATGTGATATTAACAATGTGTCACTTACGTGAGTTGCATATTAGTTCACGCTTATCAAAATACAGTGATACCTCTGGTTACGAACTTAATTTGTTCCGGAGGTCCGTTCTTGACCTGAAACTGTTCTTAACCTGAGGTACCACTTTAGCTAATGGGACCTCCCACTGCTGCTGTGCCGCCAGCACACGATTTCTGTTCTCATCCTGGGACAAAGTTCTTAACCCAAGGTACTATTTCCGGGTTAGCAGAGTCTGTAACCCGAGGTGTTTGTAACCCAAGGTACCACTGTAATAAGTAAAAAGTGTTGTCGACCCAACCCGTCCCCCCAGTACAGCAAGGAAATATTAAGTTACAGTGGTACCTCGGGTTAAGAACTTAATTCGTTCTGGAGGTCTGTTCTTAACCTGAAACTGTTCTTAACCTGAAGCACCACTTTAGCTAATGGAGCCTCCTGCTTCCACGGCGCCACCGGAGCACAATTTCTGTTCTCATCCTGAAGCAAAGAACTTAACCCGAGGTACTATTTCTGGGTTAGCAGAGTCTGAAACCTGAAGCGTCTGTAACCTGAAGCGTATGTAACCCAAGGTAAAGGGACTCCTGACAATTAGGTCCAGTCATGGGGTTGTGGCGCTCATCTCATTCTGGTGAATGAGAGCAGCGCACAGAAACACCATTTATCTTCCCGCCGGAGCAGTACCTATTTATCTACTTGCACTTTGACGTGCTTTCGAACTGCTAGGTGGGCAGGAGCAGGGCCCGAGCAACGGGAGCTCACCCCGTCGCAGGGATTCGAACCGCCAACCTTCTGATCAGCAAGTCCTAGGCTCTGTGGTTTAACCCACAGCACCACCTGTGTCCCTTTGTAACCCGAGGTACCACTGTATAAAGTGACAAAAAGGGGAAAGATGTAAGTTAAGCAGAGCCAGTCCAAAACATTTCGCTGCCTGAGGCAGACAAGATTCCCACCCTTGTACAGAAGCTGCCTGAATGGACACCAAGTCTTTACCTCAACAATGGCATTGGGAAAGTGTATCTGAGGGCAGCAAGCTCACTTAGAGGATTCAGGGGGTGCTTTAATACCTTGCTGCTGCTGCTCCTTCCCACCACCCCACATCTGCTCCTGGAGATGACTGCCTCGCTCTCCTGCCATTTGGTACTCAGTGAGGAACCACATAGTACAGAGATTTTCAACCTTTATGAGTCCACAGCTCCCTTGACCAACTACATTCTTTCTGTGGCACCCCTGTGGGGCTCAGGAGCCCTGTTATGTCACCTTTTGCCTGCAGAGCTGGCAGCCCCTCACCCTTTCTCACACCCCTCCCTTTTGGAGTGCTCCCTCAGCCTCCTCTCCTCTCCCCTGTCCTTGGGAGTCTTCTTCACACAGCCCCACAGGGGCCTGGGACTTGTCTGTTCATTCCCAACAGCAAGGGCTGGCAGACTGGCTGGCTGGGCTTCCTTGCCTGCTTGCTTGCTTGCTTGCTTGCTTGCTTGCTCCAAAGCTGCCTCTGCTCCTGGCAACCAGCACCCTTTTGCCAGTCCCAGTGGCACCATTTGCCTGGGAAGCTTGTAGCCAGGGCTGCTGCTGCAACAAATAGCCACACAAGCCTTTGGGAGGCAGAGACGTGAGAGGGCATCAAAGGAAGGATGGAAGGAAATAGGGACAGAGGCCAGTGTTGCCCACATCACCTCTGACCATCATTCAAGGCACCCCAGGGAGCCACGGCACACTGGTTGAAACCACAGACATAGTGTGTTTTTACAGTTGTGACTAGGTATGACATGTTGCTTGCACTGGATGCCCCTCTGAAGCTGACTGACATGGCATCAGAGTGGCAACTTCTAACGATAGAAGTTTGTGGTTAAATATATGTCAATGAAGTTTGTTGTGTATTGCTTATCTTGGGTTAAAATCTGCACATTGCGTTAGTGTAGTTGTAATTTTATATGCTAATAGGTATACTTTTCCTTCTGCCATGCCTGATTCAATTCTTCCATGCCTTGCTTCTCTTTTAGTTAACCTTCCTGTATCTCCCTTTTTCCTGATACTTTACCAATCCATTAGAATTTGTTCACTTTTGTCCTACTGGGACTTACTTTGTGGAAGTTCATCAGATCTTCAGATCTTCACTTGGGAACCTTGCTTCTGATCTCAGTCCAATAAAGCATGATTTATTAGACTGAGAACCGCACAATTTGCCTTCTTCACCTTCTCACCTGAGGAACTGTGGTTCAACTCCCAACACCAAACCAGGCTACCCAATCCACTGATTGATTCTGATATTCAGGCTTGTAAGAAGAAATTAAACTACAGTATAATTTCCTGCCTTTGATGAAACACAAAACAATATTTCATGTTGTTCACCTGCTAAACTGTGGCAGGTGAAATTTGGTAACTGTTTTGCAAAATTGAGCTGCCATGTGAGAAACATGGTTTTGTGTGTGTGTGTGTCTCAGTTCTCAGATTGCAAAATCCAATAGGAAAACACCATTGCATGCCAACTTACATACAGCCAACATCAAATGGTAAGAGTTCTGAAACTTTCATGTAAAAGTTGCTTTATTCAAGAAGAGGAAAGTAACCCTTCAGCCTCTTCCACCGCATTAAGACAGGATTTCTGTTATCTTTTCAGCCCTGAATAGTGGTCCCCCAAGTCGTCTTTAATGAGGGTGGGAAATCACTTTGCTACAATTAATTACCCACAGCCTCTGGACATACAGAAAAGCCAACTCACAACCACTAGAGAATTATGTTTAAAATTTGCCTTTTGTACTGCTTGAAATAAATAGTATATCATGGTTTTTGTCCAGGGGTGTGTCTGTTGTGACCCAAATAAATAAAACGCTTCCTCCGTTTTGGGTGGGGTACCAAAGAAAGGCCTTCTGCAGATGCAGAATTAATGAGATGTTGTTGGTTTTGGGTGGTGGAGGGGAGGAACCGAACTGGAGGAAATGTGAGTGTTTCCTTGCACAGTCTTGGATGATGACGACAGGAAGCAACTGTTTTGGTGACCGGATTGGATCATGTAACTCTATGTACAAGGAATCCGGTAGGAGAGGCTGAGAACATTCCATATCACAACAGCACGGGATCATGAGACCAACCACATCCCAATCTTTAGTCCCACTGGCTGGATAATTGAGTTATATAAATAAATGGTTAAGTTATCAATGCCTCTGATGCAAATGTTTAAAATGTACAGTGGTACCTCGGGTTACATATGCTTCAGGTTACATACGCTTCAGGTTACACACTCCACTAACCCAGAAATAGTGCTTCAGGTTAAGAACTTTGCTTTAGGATAAGAACAGAAATCGGTCTCTGGCGGTGCAGAGGCAGCAGGAGGCCGCATTAGCTAAAGTGGTGCTTCAGGTTAAGAACAGTTTCAGGTTAAGAACGGACCTCCGGAACAAATTAAGTACTTAACCAGAGGTACCACTGTATTTTTAAACCCTTTATTTTGTGCTAACTTTTGCTAAGTTGGGATTTCCCCCTTTTTAGAAAAGTTATCCATCTTAAAATAGCTCTCTATACATGCAGGGATTTTGTATTTTGTTTCAAGAGGCATATGTTTTTAAATGATAATGTTGCTGCCATTTATCAGGGTGGGTTTTTGTTTTTGTTTTAGCTTTCTGTACACATTGTATTTTCATGACCTTGTGAGCTGCCTTGAGTCTGCTGTGCCCTAAAAGGCAGCCTATAAATGATTTTATAAATTATAGCCCTGCCACAGTTACGCTGAGAGACAGCAGCAATTGGAGGAATTTCAAGACTTGGACAGCCAAGGGCTCTGTAATTGGACATATTCAGACTTACGCGTGCAGAGAAAAGGCAAATAATTAGAGCACCTCATTTGAAATCCTATGGAAAGATAGATAAGGCATTAACATGAAGAGTAATTGCTAAAAATGCAGCTTTTATCTTAATGATTAATATACCAACTGAAATGTAATTAGATGTTAATAAAAAATATGAACCACAGCAATATAAGAACTGGACAGAGAACATTGATCAAGGAGCATGGGAAAACACTTTGATTAAATTGTATACATTTGGGATTAAAAGGAATTGTTTTGATATTAATTGGGATCTGTATAATTGGCAAAACTGTGGTATTATTGAGTAAATATTGGGAAATTAATTTAAAAAATTAAAAAATAGAAACATCTTTCAAGTATGAACCCCAGCTTGACCTTCATCAGTGTTGCTGTTCCAGGGGGAAAATCCTTTGCACTGGCAAATTTTATACGGTATATGCATCATGAAATTTTCTAGGTAATGCTAAAGGAATTATCTAAATTAGCATATTTTTTTACTTGTATTTAGTAAACAAAGTTAAAACTTTGACACTCCCAAGCTTACCTAATATCATACTTGCAGTTGGCATTTGTTCATTGTTACTAAGGAACTTAAAAAGCTGATTTTTTTCCACAGAAAGATAAAGCATGGGGGCGGGGGAATCCGCCCCCGTATCGTTCACCCTCATATTCAGAGGAGAGAAAACTACGACATGGATTGCATATGTGAAACAAGTCCTCTTGAACACTTCTGCTTTGCTTAATACAATGCTATTTCTTTCGCTGATTTTAAATATACTGAATGAACTTAACTAGCTTAAGTCCCAAATTCTGTCAAAAGATTCTTTATCGAATTAGATTTGGTGACTTTGAGAATATGCTAATTAAAAATTTGCATAGGAATTGAAAGAGCAAATAATTCGGCTGGCAGCATTAAATGTGAAAGGCTGATCCAAAATTATGCTTGCCCTATGGAGATTTAAGCAGCCCACTCTTTGGTGAGGAGGAGGTCGCATACCAAAGACATAAGCTCAAAGGCAGTGGAAGAGGTTTAGAGTGCAGTTAATTTTGTCTACAGATATGGCACCAATTCTTTGTTAGGGTAGAACTGGCTGGCTGTTAAGTAACCAATTTGTGACTTAATTTGTGGCACATTATTTATTTTCATAATTTATATCCCATCCTTTCAACAAACATTTCATGCTAACATGTAGAGGCAGAACAAAAGATAACAGTGTTCAAAAGAACTAAAAGCTTTTTAAAATCATCATCATCATGGCATGGGTAGGTCAGTTGGTTACAGCATGTTGCTGATAATGTCAAGGTTGCAAGATTGATCCCCACATGGGACAGTTGCATATTCCGGCACTGCAGGGGGTTGGGTTAGATCAGGGTTACCCCAAACTTGGGTCTCCAGCTTTTTTTGGACTACAGTTCCCATCATCTGTTACTTCTGGTCCTGCTAACTAGGGATGATGGGAGTTGTAGTTCAAGAACAGCTGGAGACCCAAGTTTGGGAAACTGTGGACTAGATGATTCTCAGGATCCATTGCAACGCTACAGTTCTTTGATTCTATGAATCTAATTCGGAACAGAATCACAAAGCTGTTTAAAAGTTCAGAAATTAGAAGTTCTTCAAAAGCTTAAGAAACATGCCTAAAATAGCACTGTTAAGGCAATTGGTTCATCTTCTCACCCACTGCTGTCTGCTCTGGCTGACAATGATTTTCTAGGGTCTCAGTCAAGGGCAGGGGTCAGCAAACATTTTCAGCAGGGGCCGGTCCACTGTCCCTCAGACCTTGTGGGGGGCCGGACTATATTTTGAAGAAAAATAATAATGAACCCCACAAATAACCCAGAGATGCATTTTAAATAAAAGGACACATTCTACTCATGTAAAAACACACTGATTCTCGGACCGTCCGTGGACTGGATTTAGAAGGCGATTGGGCCAGATCCGGCCCCCGGGCCTTAGTTTGCCTATGGTCAAGGGCATTCCCAGTCATGCTACATGAGTTGCTTTTAAATCAGATGCTAGGAAATGAACATGGAACCTTCTCTGTGCATGTTATGCGCTATGCCACTGACCTGTGGTCCCTGTAGTGGCCTTCCATTGCTCAGAGAGGGGGGGGATTTTTCTGTAAATGTAATTAATACCTTGGCGGAAATACATGTGATCTCATGAGACACAGATAATTCAAACAATTTTTATTGCTAGTAATCAAACCTTAGCATACAGAAATGTTGCTGAGATCCATGGAATTTTAACATGGAACTACTGGGGTTTTCTTGGGACTCAGCTACATGGGCAAAGAAAAAAATGCTTTATATGTGTTGTTTATGCATTCTAATACTCCGACACCAGATGGCGCTGTGGAGTTCCCTTTTTGCTAACCCGATTTCTCACACAAAAGTTTGGCAATGTGTTTAACTGAAACGCTTCTTTGATGTGTCTAGAGATCCAGCCTTGGTGCGGTGTAGAGAACAACTGTAATTGTAGGCATGGTCTTAGTTCTTCCCTCCCTTGACGTGTGGCCTTCCGACCTTTCTAACACTACCATATAACCATTTCTTGTTAATATAGCTCCTGGCATTTACCTTTTAAACTTAAATTTTCAGTGTGACATTTTGCTTTTGTTCAGCTCTAATCTTTAGCTCCTGCTGCTTCACCTGGAAATTCCTATGTTCACTTGTGTGTAGCTCTGCCTCCAACTTATGCTGCAGAAAATGTCAAGAGAGCAGGTGGAACTAGCAAATACCATTTCCTCTCTATGCAGAGGAGAATAAAATGCTAAATGCTTCTATACATGAAATGTTTGCTTTGCAACTGTCTCCCACCCTCTGGCATCAGGTGTGAGAAACAATAGGCTACCTGTATTACTATTCTACCACAAGTTCTTGCTTCAGACTAAGCGAGAAATGACATTCCAAATGAACCCTTATGTGTATGGCTCCCATGCTCTCCTACATGAGCACCAGCGTGTATGGCCAATAGTCAGGGATGATGGGAGTTGTAGTCTAGCATCTTATGGTAAACAAAGGTAAAGGACCCCTGGATGGTTAAGTCTGGTTAAAGGCGACTATGGGGTTGCAGCACTCATCTCACTTTCAGGCTGAGGGAGCCAGCGTTTATCCACAGACAGCTTTCCGGGTCATGTGGCCAGCATAACTAAACCACTTCTGGCTCAATGGAACACCATGACGGAAACCAGTGCACACGGAAACGCCGTTTACCTTCCCGGCACAGCGATACCTATTTATCTGCTTCCACTGGCGTGCTTTCGAACTGCTAGGTTGGCAGGAGCTGGGACAGAGCAACAGGAGCTCACCCCATTGTGAGGATTCGAACCGCCAACCTTCTGATCGGCAAGCCCAAGAGGCTCAGTGGTTTAGACCACAGCGCCACCTGCATCTTATGGAGAGCACAGTTTCCCCACACTTGCTCTACAAGAGGCTTATAATGCACCCTTTGGAAAGTACTGATGTACTCAGTACTTGCATTTTGTCAAACTTTCAAAGGAATGGATTGAGGATTGCAAACCTATAGTGATCTTAAATTAGAATCAGAACCACAGCTAAGGTGCAGCTGATATAGAGAGTCGGCATCTAGATCAAAACACTAATATATAAATTACTGAGTTAGTGTCAAAACATGGGGTGTTTGTAATGTTGTTGTTTCTCCCCAGGTTTACACAACTTTTATACCGGTCATCATCTTTGCAAAATTCCTATTGACGCAAAAAGTGGGACAATCATGATCTTGCAGGAGAGGCAGCAGGATTATTTCAAAAGAAAATAATCTCTGAATCATCACAATAGTCAAAATAAATTTAAGTGGAAAAAAGATATCTTAATGTGTTTATATGACCTTAAGGTGTTTATTTGACTCTTACATGAGTTGTACAGCCCATCCCCTTTCTTGACTGGAAATGCATAATGATACTGTGGTAAAGCTCTCCTGTAATGAATATAGGTTAGAGGTCAGTTTCTAACCATCGGAAGAGTGAAACTCTGAAACACTTTCAAGTAATGGAGCATGTGTTTTAATTTGATGGCACAGTGTTGGTTTTGTAGGCCATAACTGTTAAGTTGTGGGTGAACATATCAGACGACACAGTGATTCTTCAACAGCTCTTGTTTATTCAGAGGCCAGAATAGAACTGAACTGAAGAGCTCAGTCAGCCTGCTTATATAGAGCTCCAGAACAATGTAACTGTTGCAACTTTCTAAAACTATCCAATCACTGAATGTCACTTTCGATCCTTCATTTGCATACAAACTATCCAATCACTGATCGTCACTTTCGATCCTTCATTTGCATAACTATCTACAGTATCCCCCTGCTGGCCCAGGGTGAGAACTTCAGTACGTAACAATAACTTCTTAGAGAAGGACATGTCTTGAGGGGTGGATAAGTGATGGAGTAGAATGTCCTTTTAAAGAGCTGAGAACAGTTAATATTCCTTTTTGTATGTGTGTAAATGCTTGGGTCAGAATTCTTTTCTGCCAGGATGTTAGCCCTTTTCAGGCATTCAGCTAGATTACTTAAGGGTAAATATACCCTTATAGAGGGATGGGAGCACTCAAGTCATCCCTGTTCCAATGGCACTGGACATGTTCCCTCCACTCTCTTTCCCCCCAAATATAATTTTTATTGAATTTCTATTTCAATTTCTCATCTGTTCCCACTCCCTCCAATACAATTCCTTTATCATTTTTCTTCCACTACACCTATCTCAAACCCTGCCCACGATTTCATTTGTTTCAAGTTCTATTCCAAGTACAGTGGTACCTCGGGTTAAGTACTTAATTCGTTCTGGAGGTCTGTTCTTAAGCTGAAACTGTTCTTAACCTGAAGCACCACTTTAGCTAATGGGGCCTCCTGCTGCTGCAGCGCCACCGGAGCACAATTTCTGTTCTCATCCTGAAGCAAAGTTCTTAACCCGAGGTACTATTTCTGGGTTGGTGGAGTCTGTAACCTGAAGCATATGTAACCTGAAGCATATGTAACCTGAGGTACCACTGTAGTCCAAAAGGAGCCTCCATTCTTCCACAAACAGTTCATCCTTTTTATCACTTTATATTGCTGTCAGCATCGCTGTTTCTGCATAGTCTGTAACTTTTAAAACATTTCCCTTCCCTTGCGACCTTCATGTGTTAAGCAGAGAAGTCTGAAGGGGGTTTGTAAGCTGGTTTCCTGCCATTGTAAGGGTGATTTTAAGCACATTTAGGCGAACACCCTTACAAAACCTCATCAGGCCTTTGTGCTAAACATGAGAAGATTGAGGGTGGAGGAGGCACTAATGAAGAGTTTGGAGTTATCGCTGACAGGCCTACCCCCATCCCTCTCCAAACTTTTGCCCTTGTGTGTCCAAGCTGAATGCCTGAAGTGAATTACTGAGAATCCGTGATCTGTAATAGTAGTCTCAGGTTTCTGCCAGAAATTATACAAGTGCCTTTCTCAGAACATTTCTTTTGTGTGTGTATATCCTCCAACATTTCTCCAATGGTGTTGATTATGGTGGTTTTACTATTTATACTTCACTCATCTGACTGGGTTGCCCCACTCTGGGTAGCTTCCAACATATATAAAAACATAATAAAACATTAAACTTTTAGAAAAAGAAAACCTTCCCTATACAGGGTTGCCTTCAGGTAGCTCGGGGGTCGGACAGCTCCATACCCTCCCAGCATTTCTCCCATGAAAATAGGAAAAGTGGGACATTCTGGGATTAGATGACAAATCAGGACTGCTTCTGTAAATCCGGGACTGTCGCTGGAAAATAGGGACACTTGGAGGGTCTGTGTTTGTGGCTAGACTGTGAGGCAGAGTGCCAGCCAATGGCACCTGTGGGTAAACTATCCTAATGCAGGATAGCTGAAGAGGGTTTTCGTCATGGCTATCTTGGCAGCAGGTAAGCCCCATGTAAGTGTGTCCATAATTGTAGTTTGTGGCTAGAATCTTGTGCACAGTAACATGTACTCAAGTATTCATTGAGGTCTGTGAGATAATATTTCAGCATATGTACATGGGTTTAGGATTGCAAGCCTACCAGGCAGGGATGATGGGAGTGTACTTAAGTTTAGAGAGTTTGAGAAGGATCTCCCCCCTCCCTTTTTTTTTAAGGGGAGAAGAAATCCCTAGTTGGGATTACGTGCTGAGAAATGTGTTCATACTGCAAGGTTTATCTTGTTTTGATGATATTTCACTTGAATCTCTCCTTAGAAACCAACAGAGCACTTCCTCTCTGGCTCAGCAGAGCTTTTCTTAAACAATGCTAATCAACAAGTGGCAGGATTTTCCTCATAAACACATCTTCTAGGAGGTAAAGTCAGGGCACTTAGGCTACACAGCACAGATTCCAGCTGCAAAGTCAAGAATTGTTGTGATCCTTTCCCCCCTCACAGGTTTGCTTTCAAGATATACATTTGGAATAGTTCGAGTATTCGGCCTAAATGATCAAAGTGCAACATGTTTTAATTGTGCACTTCTTTTAAAAAAAGGTGAATTGTGTATGTAGCAACCATGTGCATCACATAGTTCATCGGCTCAATTTTGGCTTCCTGCTGTGTCTTCCTGTCGGCTGGCTTTGCTTCCACATAATGTGTGAAATGGCCCTCGAAAATATGTGATTGATTAGTTGCTTTGGGAAATGAAGAAGCAAGAGCTGACATCTGGCATTTTCCTTTCAAGACTCATAGGATAGATGCTTTTGGAATCTTAAGTCTCCAATAAACTGAATGCCCACCAATGTGTGACCTGGGCTGGGCTGCTAGGGTGGGGTAAGCAAAGTCCTGGTGCAATTGCCACATGGCCTGAATGATTGTGGCAGACCTGCCTGTTGCCCTAATGTCTGACTGGCGAGTGCAAGAAAACAAGCACACATAGTAAATGATGTAACGAATGCCAGCCCTAGCTATGGAGCTGTTAAGGGAATTATTCCATTACTGGATCCCCAGGCTGCTGTTAATGCCACTAATACTCCCATCCATGAAAATAGCCCTTATCTTAAGTCACAATCTTTGGCTGTAGCAGCAGCAGCTGTTGTCAATCCTAATTGAAGTTGCTGGCGAAGCAGAAGCAATGGAGAGTTGAATGGTTACAATGCCTGGAGCCATGATTTAAATACACAGTTCTCTGGTGGCTGGGGGGATGTTGTGAGCCTGCTCAAACTGCACCCTTTAGTTGCTCCTTAAAACATGAAATCTGGCACAAGGGAACACCCACACTCGATAACAAATTGATTCTGAACATGCATCTGTTATTGTACTCCTAGTCTGGACACACTGCATGGAACTAAGTGTCATGAATGTAGTTCTGCTTTCTGCATAGCAGCCCCGGTCAATAAGGAACTGTGCAGCTCATTCTGAATTTCAAGCAGGGTTTTTTATACCTGTTTGTATGTTAACCCATCTCCCTGACATGCTACTATTTTGCTTTAAGGGAATGTCTCCTCTCCCCCGTCCCTTTTGCTTTCAAATGTGCAACACTCTGCCCACACAACTTGAAAAGGTATAGTCCAGGAAAAGCAATGCCGCTTTATTCTAGTGAATATATAGACTGGCTCTGAATGCATGCAATAAAAACTTGCTGTAAAACATTGCCAAAAAGCAAGGCAGGGAGAGGGAGTCTGTGGCCCTCCAGATGTTGTTGGACTACAGCGCACATCATCTCTAACCATTGGCCATGCTGGTTGGGACTGATGGGCATTAGACTTCATCTGTCAGACTACTAGCTCCCCACTATTGATTTAGGAGATGGGGTTGTTGTTTAGTGCCTAGATTGATTATTTTATTTACACTGTACCTTGAACCATCCAGGCAACTTCATCATGTGTACTGTATGTTCTTTGTTGTTGTACACTATATATTTTATATATGGAGTGTGTTAGTGTTCAGAGGGGCAATCGGTAACGGATTATCTTCTTAAAGTGCAGGACATACAGAAGTATATGACCAGGGGCTAGCAAACTTTTTCAGCAGGGGGCCGGTCCACTGTCCCTCAGACCTTGTGGGGAGCCAGACTATATTTTGAAAGAAAAAAAAATGAATGCCCCACAAATAACCCAGAGATGCATTTTAAATAAAAGCACACATTCTACTCATGTAAAAACACCAGGCAGGCCCCACAAATAACCCAGAGATGCATTTTAAATAAAAGGACACATTCTACTCATGTAAAAATGCACTGATTCTCGGACCATCCGCGGGCTGGATTTAGAAGGCAATTTGGCTGGATCCAGCTCCCAGGTCTTAGTTTGCCTTAAAAAAAGGGGAGGGAGGTAAAGGCCTTAGTTTGCCTACCCATGTATATGACCACAATGTTCCCAATATTCCTATGATCTTAAGCATTGTATTTTTTATTTTTTTATTTTGATGTTCTGGCTCCCAATCACATAGGAGCCTGGGTATGAAAATACGTGCATGTTTGAATTTCAGTGCTCATAGAAAGATTGGCGAATGTGCTTACTTGTATTAACCCATCTGTGTCCTGTTTATTTCAGGTTTTAGATTATTTGAGATTTGCCCTGGAGAAGACAAACTGGGGTGTGTGTGTGTGTGTGTGTTTATATTTCTTTGCACTGCCATTTAGTGCCAAGGAAATGAGCTCCAGGAATTTGGCTCAGGCGAAAGCTCTGGTAACTGTATCCAGGGCAAACGGTAGCACAAGCCAGTGCTTAATCATTCATTCATTAGTGCTGAGTACTTTGTGCCTGAAAGACAGATAGAGGGTAAGAAATGGTGTCAGTCTGTCTCAGAGGAGCACACAGAAGATGAATTGGACAAGGGGAATGTCACTTTCTTGCATTTATCTTGTGCTGCTTCCTTAGCGTACAGCTGCTGCTCCCATCAGCTTGGGAGAAAATAGTGGCATTCTGACTTGCCTTTCTGAAAGATCTCAATTGTCTTTAAAAAAAAAGTTAATATGGTGTTTTAAGAATTTGCAATAAATAATAATAATGAACAGGAACCGACACAGTTCCACCTCAGCTAGAGCACTAATATTGTTCTCTGCCATGTGTACTTACGTACTTTATATACTAAAGGCCTTAAATGGCTAAGGGACTGCAATACCTCGAATCAGCGCTTCTCCCCATATGAACAGACCAGGGCCCTGTGATCATCATCTGAAGCCCTTCTTTCTCCATGAGAGGTCTGGAGGGCAGCAACATAAAAATGGGCCTTTTTGTGGTGGCTCCTCCCCACTTGTATTCTTTTTTTAAAAAAAATAATAATATTTATTAGAGGTTTAAAGATTACAGAAAAAAGAAGAAAGAAAAAATGAAAAGTTAAACAAAACAAATCAATACCTTAAAAAAAAAACAATACAGCAAAACAAAAAGAAAAACAAGAACAATTAAAAACACATCCAATATTTCCATATCTTTGTCTTTCATTTACTTGTTTCATCGACCTCCTCACACCTCCCTTTTTTGTATTCTAATTCAATTCACTATTTCAGCAAATCCTTTCCATCTTTCTCAGTTTTGTTCTATAATTCATCTTAACACAATCTAACCTTAAATTTTCCACTTTGGCCCATTAACAATCTATTTTTACTTAATTCTTTATAACATTTCTGCTAAAGCCATATAACTTCATTCCAGCACCCTTCTAACATTCATTAATTTTGCAATATTTCTGTAGATAAACTTTAAATTTTTTCCAATCTTCTTCCACCGGCTCTTCTCCCTGGTCTCGGATTCTGCCAGTCATTTCCGCCAGTTCCATGTAGTCCATCAACTTCATCTGCCATTCTTCCCGGGTGGGTAGATCTTGTGTCTTCCAATGCTTTGCGATAAGTATTCTTGCTGCTCCCACTTGTAGATGCTCTCCCAAGCGAGGCTTCCCTGGCGCCTTCATTCCATGTCTTTAGGTATCCAGGGAAATAACATGTCTCTTCTCCCAGGTCTCTAGCTAATTAAATAATTTATGACCTTTAAGGCGGGGGAGGGGAGTATTGTTCTTTTGTTTGTTATTTTGTTATTAGGATATGTATTTTTCTATCATAAACTTTGGATGGAGAGCGGTTTATAAATTTAATAAATAATAACAATGCTTTGGAGCAGTGTTTCCCAAACTTGGGTCTCCAGCTGGTTTTGGACTACAACTCCCATCATCCCTAGCTAGCAGGACCAGTGGTCAGGCATGATAGGAATTGTAGTCCAAAAAGAGCTGGAGGCGCTGCTTTAGAGGAAGGGCTGCAGCTCAGGGATAGAGCATCTTCTGTGCATCTAAGAAGATTCCAGGTTCAATTCCTGTCATCTCCAGGTAGGGCTGGGAATGTAACCTGTATGTAACCGTGGTGAGTTGTTGTCGGCTGGTATAGACAATACTGAGCCACATTGATCAATGTTCTGACTTAAAACTTGTCAACTATAAGCATATGATTTTTTTTCCTCTTGTCTTTGACTTGCCAGTGGATTGTCCTTTCAACACCGTCAGTATTTCCCTGGGCTCATATCTCCTTAATACAAAATTATTTTGGTGCCCCAAAAGAACTCCAGCACCCTCCCATAGCATAAATTTCATTTGGAAGGCATACCATGGTGGACTCTTGAGTCACTAGGTTTCATAAGTTTAGCAGGGTCAAGATGGGAAACCACCCAAAGAAAACTTTGGGGTGCAAGGAAGGTTACTGGTGATTTAGAGTCCAGCAACTCTCTATTCTTCACGTAAATTACAGGTAGCGTGTTGGTTTATTGGGGAGAACAATCTAAAAGTAGCAGTGGGGAAATACCTTTCTAACAGCTGGTCTAATTAAGTTGCACTAAGGGCTGCTGGGGGAAAAGAAGTTATTTATAGGCAATATTGGACTAAGTACCATATTTTTTGCACCATAACACTCACTTTTTTCCTCCTAGAAAGTAAGGGGAAATGTCTGTGCGTGTTATGGAGGAAATGCCTACGGATGGCATGCCTACGGATTTTCCTCCTCTAAAAACTACGTGCATGTTATGGTCGGGTGCGTGTTATAGAGCGAAAAATACGGTACATAGATAAAAAGCTGCTCTTCAGTATGGTACGTGTTTCTCATTTATAGGCACACACACGCACACACACACACACACACAGAGAGAGAGAGAGAGAGATTGATAAAATGTTATTAGTAGAGATGTGATATTTCTTTAACCTAGTATTCTTTCACGTAGTATTTTTGGGTAGCAGATGGTGAAAGCAGTAAGAGTCTCTCTGACCAATATTTAATCTCCCCTCCATCCAAAAACAAAAAGGCAGTGGAATCTAACTTTATCCATGGCTGTGTGTGTGTGTGTGTGTGTGTGTGTGTTGCAGTTCTCCACAAGTGCAGAATGTAATTCTGAACATAGAATTTACTTTCCTTATCTAAGTTTTCATTTATTTATTTTTTTAAAAAAGTTTAAAACACAAATTCAAAAACAAGCCCTCCTATTGCAGAGTACATAGCGACTGATTTCTTCTCACAAGCCACACCGTTTCCCAAATAAGATTATAAGTGGTAGTGGATCTTAGCTCCTTGTCCTTCCCAAAGAGTAACAGAAGAAATTGTGTTAAGTTTACCAATGCAGGTAATGGAATTCAGCTTGGTGCAGTATTTAGGTTTCTTTGGCACAGATTTTTATATGCACATCTCTCGCTTCATTTCTCAGTCTGTTTGCAGTTCTGTTATGGTAACTACTGCTTGTAATCTGCCCTTCATTTCATGCTGTGACCCAGCTTAATACACACATGGCACGGATGCTACATGGAATAATAATGCTTCCCAAATCAGGTTGGGCAACATACAGACATCTGCTGTTGTGTAACCAACTGAGCTGAATTTTGCTTCAGCCATACTCATATGTATGGCTAGTGCAGTGTGGTGACTCCTATTTTTATTGTAATTTGTTACTGCTCTGTTTTTCGTGATGATGTGCTAAGTATAAAAATATTACAGCGCCGGAACAAAGTGTATGGCTCATTGCTACTTTATCACAGGAGCGCCATATGTTGGTTGCATTCCAAATTGTGTCACTGTGGTGGAACTTCTGAATCTTGGAATTGCCTGCACTTGTTCCTGTTTTAATTCTGGTTTCCCTGGGATATCTGGAACTGTTGCTGGATTGTCCAGCTGTAGTGAAATATGATCCAATGCTGAATAAAAAGATGGAAAATACAAACTCGACCGACAGTTCTAGTGATAAGCTCACAGCAGTAAACTTGGTAGCCAAGTGAAAATGTGTGAGAAGAGTTCTAAAAATTGGTTTTGGGAACGCTGAAGCGAAAAACACATTTTGTGTGTGTCTTTCTCTCATTATCTCTTGTAGTTCGGTAGTAAGTTACATTTAGGGCCTACCTATCTGCATGGCATCTGCATGGCATCTGCTTTCCTTTGGCAGAGAACGCTATATTTGGTAAAAGTGGGAAAATACCATACAGAAAAGCCATGATGAACAGTTGCTTGTCTTAGCAAGGACTCAGGTACTTTCACCCGCCCTACTTAAATTAGTTTTACAGTACGTTCATTTATGCAGATTTTAAGTAACAAGTGTGGTAGGGTTTGATAACAATGTCGCTTAAGATTTCCAGTTTTGAAACAGCTGGGGAAGACACTTCCTTAAATAATCAATCAGTTACCCAAATGACTGGTTTTGGCATAATTGACTTTTAGGATCAAGTCTTAAAGTCACCACTGTGTTTATGTGCTGCTTTCTAATTGAAGGTTTTCTTTAGAGATACGCTAGTCGTTATTTAGGAAGGGTTGTAGCTGAAATGGCTTGTTATGTGAAGCATAAATAATAAAAGTGTGTGTTCTCTTTTCAACATCAGTTGTTTGGAGTCCAAGGCAGGAAGTGGAAAAGGAAAGGCTCTGCCTAAGTAAAATATCCAGTTGTTGATAAGGTCTTGTTCTTTATGACTTCATACATTCATAGAAATGCTGTTGAAAGAGCTACACTTGTACACAGCTGTTGTGAGGGGTGTTTGGCAAGCTTCCCTCCCCTCTCCTTTTTGGGTTTTGTTCTTAAAGCTAGGCTGAAAACTCATGTGCCCCAGACATTATTATAAGTAGCGTTTGTAGATATGTTCTTTTTATATATGTGAAGCTAGTTTCCTTTTCCATGTTGTTCTCTTTTGGAGTATATCGACTGCTATGTTTCTTTCTCAACCATCTTGAACATTTGGGAAAGGAAGGGCATAAATGTTTTAAATAAGAGTGAGGTTTATGATTGGATGGTTTTGATGCGTGCTTTATAAGAAATCTATCAGCACTATAGGCGTTTTTAAATATGGGAGGGTTGGGTTTTGTTTTTTAAAGGGCATATTATTAATGGGTGGGGCCTATTTTCCAGATGGCTTATATCCCCTTACAGTGGTACCTCGGGTTATAGATGCTTCAGGTTACAGACTCCGCTAACCCAGAAATAGTACCTCAGGTTAAGAATTTTGCTTCAGGATGAGAACAGAAATCGTGCAGCCGCGGCGGCAGCGGGAGGCCCCATTAGCTAGAGTGGTACCTCAGGTTAAGAACAGTTTCAGGTTAAGAACGGACCTCCAGAATGAATTAAGTTCTTAACCCGAGGTACCACTGTATAAGGGAGAGTTCAGCCCAAATGGATGGGTATAGCAACCAGCTTGCTAAATGCTTATAATTCATAGAATCATAGATTTGGAAGGGACCCTGAGGATAATCTAGTCCAACCCTCTGCGATGCAGGAATATACAGTTGTCCCATTTGGGGATCGAACCTGCAACCTTGGCATTATCAGCACCATGCTCCAACCGACTGAGCTATTGCGTGTCAAAACCTAGGCCATTTAGAGCAAATCTTCCTTCCTTAAAGTTAAAGAACAAAGTATCCCATCCTAAAGACCAACAGATTTATTGTGGCATAAACTTTTGTGGTCTGGCACCCTTGTCTTAAATGTTATTTGCTAAAGAGTGTCACAATATGGTTTGCATTTCCAGGGACAACAAACATGTTCCTTCAGCAGTTAGAGGAGTGTGAATACAGGGAAGAACACGGAACTAGAAATGCCTTTACAGACCCAGCATGGTTTTTTTAATCATTCACTGGCAAAACGTTCAGCTAGTATAAACTGACACATATTGAGGCTTCCTTACAGCTGTCCATGCATACCTAATTGCTTGGCTTGTAAACATGGAGTTCAAGACTGGCAAATCTGCAGAATGGAGAAAAATGGCAAGTGTTCCATGAAGCAGCGCTGAATAAACAGATATGTTATGGGGTTTACTCATGCTCCTCTGCGTACATTCATATGTATCTGTAGAGGCTATCATATTCAGAGGCACAAAGGCAGGCACCAGTTCCTCTATGCCATTAATCCCAAGTTCGCAAATTGCATAGGAAGAACGATGAACCATTTTCTACTCATCTATCTGCACAGAGAATCAGTGCACATTATGTTTCTCTACAACTGCTGGCTTGGCATCTGTAGCTTTGCATTCTGGTAAAGGAGGGTCACCATGTTTTGAGCTGTTTGGGCAATGGAAGTTAAGCAGTGTGCACCCCAGATACCAAAGCATGTTTTGGCTGAAACCCTAACCCAGGGGTCAGCAGACTTTTTCAGCAGGGGGCTGGTTCACTGTTCCTCAGACCTTGTGGGGGGCTGGACTATATTTTGAAGGAAAGAAAATGAACGAATTCCTATGCCCCACAAATAACCCAGAAATGCATTTTAAATAAAAGCACACATTCTACTCATATAAAAACACCAGGCAGGCCCCACAAATAACCCAGAGATGCATTTTAAATAAAAGGACACATTCTACTAATGTAAAAACACGCTGATTCCTGGACCACCCGCAGGCCAGATTTAGAAGGCAATTTGGCAGGATCCAGCCCCCGGGTCTTAGTTTACCTTAAAAAGGGGGGGGGGAGGTAAAGGACCCTTGACAGTTAAGTCCAGTCACGAACTGGCACTCATCTGGGTTGCGGCACTCATCTCGCTTTACTGACCGAGGGGGGCCAATGTTTGTCCACAGACATTTTTTCCAGGTCATGTGGCCAGTCATGTGCCTAAGGTAAAGGTAAAGGTACCCCTGCCCGTACGGGCCAGTCTTGCCAGACTCTAGGGTTGTGCGCTCATCTCACTCTATAGGCCGGGAGCCAGCGCTGTCCGCAGACACTTCCGGGTCACGTGGCTAGCGTGACAAGCTGCATCTGGCGAGCCAGCCTATTTATCTACTTGCACCCGGGGGTGCTTTTGAACTGCTAGGTTGGCAGGCGCTGGGACCGAGCGACGGGAGCTCACCCCGCCACGGGGATTCGAACCGCCGACCATGCGATCGGCAAGTCCTAGGCGCTGAGGCTTTTACCGACAGTGCCACCCGCGTCCCTAGTCATGTGCCTACCCATGCCCTAATCTTATAAATTAGCTCAGTGGAATACTTGTCTTGTTCCACCGGCATAGTACAGTGCCTATGTCTGCTGTTGGCATTTCAGAATCCAAATAATTGAATTGGTCACCAATAAAAGGCGGAGCTAATGCAGGCAGCTAAGTGCTGTTGTTAGGAAGCCTTGATCTTTATGGTAAATGGATCACCAAGAGAATGGTTGCTGCAGCCCCTCCAGGCAACACTGAATCTTCCAGCATTTCAAAGTCTCAAAACACATCAGGATATAGTAGGCAGATTTGCCAAAAGGATGAAATACATTGCAATTATCAGTTAAGTGTTTTCATCCCCGAGGTCTGATAGGGAATAACTACTAAACTTGTGACTGTTACCCTAAATAAATAGCCAAGCTCAGTAGTTATGGGTTGAAGGAAGCAGATGCAAGGTACCACTGCAGAATGCTAGCATTGATATGCCCCTTAAAAGTTAAGATTTCCCTTCAGGCATTTTGCATAACTGCACCACAATAATCTAAATTTGCAGAACCACAAGATATGCATGTGCTTTTTCCTGGATATGTGCTAAATGCAGTTTTGAGTGCTGATTGTGATGAATCCCCTCTGTTGTTCTAAGCTTATACACAGACTTTTGCCTAGTTCTGCTCAGAATGATCATCTTG
This sequence comes from Podarcis filfolensis, assembly GCF_964270895.1. NCBI lineage: Eukaryota > Metazoa > Chordata > Lepidosauria > Squamata > Lacertidae > Podarcis > Podarcis filfolensis. Next base: position 26,240,834 of record NC_139621.1, on the reverse strand, counting down.
TACTGTTCATGATTTTTTGTTGAGAGGAGAAAAGTGCAATATTTCAAACAGCATTTATTACTGTGCATTTGGGGTTTAATTCTCTTCAAATAGGATAGGACTCTGTTGGGCAGCTCATTGTTGATTTGGAGTGTAACCAATGTTGGACACACCTGTAACATGTACAGTAAAATTGCTCTAACCATTGAGGCCCAGTGCAGAGAGAATTGGTTTGGATGTAACTATCCAAAGTACTCAAGATTAGAAACCATGCCTTTGATCTTGCTTTGCTTAGACAAACCACAGTTTGTCCCAGTTTGACCAGAACCCTGAAGATACTCCCAACCTTTTTGCCCTGATTGAGAGTGTCGCATACACTTCCATCTTCATGGGAACCTGTGCATAAATATGACATATATATAACACAAGCAGCCCTGTTTGCTGGAACTTGTACAGTCAAAGCTCAGTTGTTGAACGGCTCCATTTTCAAATGTTTCAGCACCTGAACGCTGAAAACCTGGAAGCAAATGCTCCAGTTTTCTAATGTTTTTGGAAGCCGAACTTCCGACGCGACTTCCGCTTGAGTGCAGGAAGCTCTTGCAACCAATCGGAAGCCGCGCCTCAGTTGTCGAATATTTCGGAAGCTGAATGGGCTTCCAGAAAGGATTATGTTCAACAACCAAGGTTTCACTGTATTATGTTATAAGACTTGCCTGCTGAATCTGGGAGTTTCCTTGTGTACTCACAATTTTAAACTTCATAATCCATAAAAGCACATTCTTTTTGTGTGTGTTAGTTATTGCTGAGCTTTTAGTTCAATAGCTAATCTGGCAAGCAACATGAAATGCTTGGCCTATTCCAATTTAGCATCTAGTCCCTTAGTATTTAGTACTTTAGTGTGCGGCATGTCCAGAGGAAGACACTATCTGCCCTTTCCCTTAAAAGGATGGAGATGAGTCAAGAGGTCATAACAGCTGCATGTTCCTGTGGGTAAACAGAGAGATGGGAACTGCTTCGGACTCTCCCCTCCATTCCTTGCATAGCAGATGCTTGAATATCTGCTGATGAAAATAGCCAGAGAACATTTAACAACTTGACCCCCAAGACTGTGGCTAATTTCTCCCACCATCAGTGCTATCTTAAGCATCCATTTTACATAAACAAAAGCATGACTTGACCATCCATAATCTGCAGATACAATGTTTGGGCTGGTTATAAAATCACAAGAAGACACCTGTATTTTTTATTTATTTATTTTGCTGTAACCAACACTCCATTGCCTAATGATCACTTTGATTTTTGCAGTCATATACACTTGGAGAACCTTACTTTAAAAATACTATGAATACAAACAATTCTTTACTTATTTTTGATGCAAGTGTGAGGGCTACTGATTTTCTTTTTAAGTAAAGGAAAGCTAGGAACGCTGATGCAGAAGTGCTCCGTGAAGGCGCATTGCTCGCATCTGTCTTCAATAATGAATAGGCTGGCATGGAATGTTGTCTCTGTACTGCTAAGAATGTCTAAACTCTTAACCAGCTGCTGCTGCTAGATTAGGGTGTTTATTACCGAGCTATTTCTAAAAAGGAAAAGAGAGAGAGGGGTAGTCGTCTTTTAACAACAACAACAACCCCAAACTCAAAACTTTTTTCTAGTTCTGTTTCAGATGAATCTGAATTAAGTGAGAGAGGAGGCAGGCACTGCATAAAGTGCCATAACGCCTTTCAAACTCACAGTTATCCAGTTATCCAGACTTTGCAATGCAGTTCTCTAACCAACCAGTGTTTACAAAAATGCATATGTTAGGTAGAAGTGAATATATAAATGAATATGTTAGCGAAGATAATATATGAAAATGCATTATATCAGGAAAAATCGCTTAGGGGAAAAACATCTGTGCGTTACTCAAAACTGCGTACCCAAAAATGCATTTAATAGGAGGCATATGCACTAAAATGCTGAAGAATTTCCTTGAAGATTTTATTTAAAAAGACAATTTGCAAATTACTGTAGAAATGTGGAGAACCGAATTGAAGACTGAGAAAATGAGAAACCGAGAGAACCAAAATTGACAGATTTTTTCATCCTTACTCTGCAGAGACCTCTTCCCTGTTGCATTGCAAATGAACCTTGTTGAACCCCAACAGAATGTTCCCTTTACTGAAAACAGCCACTGGTGGCATTCTGGGGAAATGCTTTGAAACAGGAACTGAAGAGAGGGGAAATGTTATTTGCTCCCATTGCTGCTAGAGATGGAAGGAAGTGTATCTATACTGGGATCCATGGGGCAGTAGGGGCAAGGATTTTATGCCATGCAATTCAGGATATTGTTTCCTGCATTCATAATGGATAGGATTGTCTTGACTTCTTTTCCCCCCTACCCCCGCCTAAAAAAAATAATAATATCTTAACACAGTTGTCACTTCGGGAGAAATACTATTTGTCATTCTTGGTAAACCCCACCCCCTCACTAACCAGCTGTCTTGTCCAGTCCCACTTCAATACTACCTCCAAAACTAAGGTGAATTCTAGCCCAGTAAGATCTTAGAACCATGGGCCAGACCCAAAACTTACTCATACTGTTAAGTTGTGGGTGAACATATCAGACGACACAGCGATTCTTCAAACAGCTCTTGTTTATTCACAGGCCAGAACAGAACTGAACTGAAGGGTTCAGCCAGCCTGCTTATACGGAGCTCCACTAGAACGCAATAGTAACCATTTTCTGTAACTATCCAATCACTGAACGTCACTTTCAATCCCTTATTTGCATGTGTGGACCTGAACTATCTACAGTATCCCCCTGCTGGCCCAGGGTGAAAACTTCAGCACATAACACATACTCTGGCCTTTCTCTGTACCAGAAAATGTACATGAAGTTGTATAGCAGGTATTGCCATAGTGCCCGAAAAAAGTCTCTGTAAATATCCCTCACAATTGGATTGGATATCAGGGTTGGAGGAGAGGTGCCAAGAGTTAGTTTCTCTTGAGTGTGTGCAGCAATGGCTTTCCCCATTGACGGGGTGGCTTATTCAAATGGTTTGTTCACATAAGTCAGCTTCATAACCCAGAGTTTGGACTTGGCTTGTTTGAAGCAAACCATAATTTAATATTAACTACAGTTTGGACCGTGGTGGAAAAGGAGTGGGAAGATTGCCTGAGCTCGAGACTTGGCCACAGCTTATCCCCATCAAAAGGAATTATGCTTTATCATGATATCCAAACTGGCCCATGCAGTCTATTGTCAAACTACACCTTGGAGAAGTGGGAGCTTCAGAGGTTATCATCCTATTTTTGCTAATTGAGTTTGAGCTAAGCTCTTCCCAGGAAAAAAAAGCCTCTTAGTGAATTACTTATTCAGTTCCTCTGGGTGCAAGTGTGATGGTTGTTACTGCAGCTTATAATTCAAGCACAAGAGACCTTTGAGAAATATAACTTCAGCTCTTTTCCTCTTGTTAAATGTTCCCAATGAAAACCAACCCAAGTAGCTGAGAAATTCAGTGTGCCTTTTGCCATTTGTTTGGTGAAGTTGCCAAAGATGTTTAGGTACACAGCGCCATGGCAGGTACTCTGCCTTTCGATGGAACAAGATTTGAGGGTAAGAAAATAATTTGCTTTGTGCTGTCTGAAATCACAATATTTTCTGAATTATGAGAAACATTTGTTGCCCTGTGTTGTTGTTGTTGTTGTTGTTGTTTAAGAATGTGATGTATGATAACCAGTTTTCTTTCTGGTTTTGATTTTGCAATAATTATATGTTTATATAATATCACTGATTATGCACATACAAGCAAATACATCTACTGACAAAACTGTGATCCCTATCTGAAATGTAAATGAGGAACAGTGTTATTAAAGGGGAAGAAGTTTTAATCTAATACTTTAATTTTATAATTCATTGTGCCAAGGATTTAAACAAAATGTTTCAGATTCCAGAACAGCATTGCACCCCCCACCAGCTCTGATTATTGTCATTGCCCATGCTAGCATCCCCAAGTGCTTTACACACACCCATAGGAATAACCAGCAAGTATTCACTTACGTAAAAGGAAGTTAAGGGGTGCCCTTGTGGACAATGAGACTTATACTAGCTACCTGACCCTGGTGGCATTGGCCATTTGAGAATCAATAGCCTGCTGATTTGTGTGTAGCTTCACCTTTTCATCTGCATTGACCCATGCAAGGTTCTGTTTCTTGGTCAGTTTGCAGTGTGACAGAATGTCAAGCACTATCATTGGCTGGCTGGTTGTTCCCTGCAGCTCAAGAGAGGTAAAAGGTGAGATAAGCCAATGGCTGTTCATGCCTAGGAGTTTTGTGCAGGAGTGTACTGGTGATATTCCAGAGCATCCTTCCCCCAGCTTGGTGCCTCCTGTTGTTTTGTACAACTCACATCATCCCCAGCTGAGGCCGATGATGGCGGTACAATATTCCAAATCATCTTAAGGGCACCAGGTTGGGTAAGGCTTCACGGTGCCAGTTGCCAAGAGTTGGGTTGCCTGGGTTGTGGCAATTTCTGCAATTCCGAATGGAAGACTAGGGAATAGCAAGATCAGCATTGTACTTCTGAAAGAGCACTTGTTGCACAACACGCGCACACTCCAGTGCTCATTGGATTCTTCTTCTTCCTCTTCTTCCTCCTTCTCCTCTTCCTCTTCTTCCTCACTTGCTTTCTCTTGCATAGTTTACTGCTGCAGTGCTCCAGACAGGGGAGATGGGTGGAGCAGCAGTCTGGAAAAAACTCCTGAGGCACTGCAAAGTCTCCCATTCCAGTTCACACAGCATGGCAGTGTCTGAGAAGGGAACACTTCTCAGTTCCTTAAATTGTTTAATACTCCATCCGCCTTCTAAATCAGATTACCTTGAGGCCACGTGGATGAAAGATATATATTGCAACAGTAGTGCTGATATATATATATTTAGAATGGTGGGAGAGCAGGAAAGTTTGGAAAAGTCTTGATGTTTAATGTGGTGAGTGACTGGGAGATCATGTGGTTAACTGGGCAGTCCTATGCTAGTCTGCTCAGAAGCAAGTTTTACTCCCAAGTAAAAAGATAGTGCTACTGTGGTTTTATAATTTGTTGGAAACCATTCAGAATGGCTGGGGCAACCTGGTCAGATGGGTGGCAAATAACTTGTTGTTGTTGTTGTTGCTGCTGCTGATGCTGCATAAATATGATCTGGGAGATCTGCAGTTCACTTTTTCAGCCTAGCTTAGAAATCACTAGATAAGTAAGTGGCATACTTCCTTTGGGAAGTTCTTGGCCACACTTTCTGAGTCTCCCATCTGTAATACAGGCCAACCTTATAGGGTTGTTGTAAGGAATACAGTGAGGATGCCCTGACCCAGCCGTTGATAGGGGTTGACCGGGAAACAGCTTGGATCCAAAGCCGTCTCAGTCCCCCTTACACCCACAAACTAGGGAGAGATTTAGACCAGCTTAATGGAAGTTCATTGATTTAACTGGGTCTGTTCTGAGTAAGACTAATATTGGGTACCACCCAATATATTTTACTTAATTTGTTTCAAGCATGGTTCTAGTGACCTTCATCGTATCAGATTTCAGGGTGGTGGTGTACGACATAAAACTTGCTTTTAGTTCTTTTCATCTGTTTAGATCCTACCTTGTTTGTGTATGCTTCATTCATGTTTTTAATTAAAGGACAATGCAATTAATTGATGGGGCATATGGGGGAGGGTGCGGATAGAATAGCTGACATTAACCTGCTGCTATGATTAGGCAAAAGGGACGCGGGTGGCGCTGTGGGTTAAACCACAGAGCCTAGGACTTGCCAATCAGAAGGTCGTGGTTCGAATCCCTGCGACAGGGTGATGGCCGAGTTTGGGGATGCCTGGTGTAGACAATACTGAGTGAGATGTTCTGACTCCATATAAGTCAGCTTCATCTGTTCTTGATCTCTGCTGCTCATAACCTGTTCAATGAACAAATGAGAGGGTTCGGCGGTTCGAATCCCCACGATGGGGTGAGCTCCCATTTCTCGGTCCCTCCTCCTGCCAACCTAGCAGTTCAAAAGCACGTCAAAGTGCAAGTAGATAAATAGGTACCACTCCGGCGGGAAGGTAAATGGCATTTCCGTGTGCTGCTCTGGTTCGCCAGAAGCGGCTTAGTCATGCTAGCCACATGACCCAGAAGCTGTACGCCGGCTCCCTCGACCAATAAAGCAAGATGAGCGTCGCAACCCCATAGTCGGTCACGACTGGACCTAATGGTCAAGGGTCCCTTTACCTTTACTATGATTAGGCAAGGAGAACATGTCCTATGTAATTCTTTAGATATTACATGTGCAGTAAGAAGTAGCTCTTTTTATTTACTTTTAAAGTTGGCTTAGTGTTTTTAATTGACTTTGAAAAGTCTTGGAAAATGCAGTTGGTAACAGAAGTGCAGGACTGCAAAGATTATTTTATTTATTTGTCTTCGCAATGGAGAATAAGTTATATTTCTGAATGTACAATAGCAGTGTAAATCAGGTGCAATCTTTTTCACTTTCTGAGAGAAAGTGGGCACTACATGCCACATACCAATTTGTTTCCAGAGAGTTATAGGAGAAAGTTCTCCCCCCCCCCCCCCAGAGAAGACGAAGGAGGAAATGGGCAGGCAGGGAGTAAGGAACCATGATGGGATGCAAGAATGGGAGAGGCTTTTTGGAAACATCAAGAGCCACATAAAATGAAGCTAGGACTACTTGTGGTTGCTGAGGCACAGGTTGCCAATCTGTGGTGTAATTAAAAGGATGACTTCTTTCTCTGTAATCCGTTTTTTTTTTTTGGTTGCATTCATTCTTTATGGTGATCTCTGCCGTGTAACTAAACAATGCATTAGTCAATCTTAACACATTCAAAGTACTTGGAAAAGAATTGCACTGGAAGCGTCAATGAGTGCAAAAAGGAACTTGGATGCTATCTTTAAGTTTCTGTTCAAAGAAGCTCTCTGGGGAACTCCTGCTGCTGGCTGAAAACATGATGTCACGTGCCATAAATGTTTTCTTATCTTGCAAAACAGTTTACTTTGCTAGATATTTAGTTTCTCTTCAGGCTAGATGAGTGCCAAGACCCATGAGTGGTACTATGTGGAGGACTAAACCTCTAACGAAGTAGGCCTTAAGGAAAGGAAAGTAAAATTGTGCTGTGTGCTGTGAATCACGGTGTGTTGGAGGGGGGTGCCCCTTACTGGACCACTCCTTTTTCTGTAAATGGGTTTCCTCAAAGCAAAACAAAATTACATTGGCTTGCCACCAGACACGACAAACCTCCTGCCATACCCATGTCCATTCAGCCATATGGAGGAGTTTTTGAGTCCTTTCCTCCAGGTCCTTGCCTTCCAAAACCAGCTCTAAAATAAATAAACAACGAGAGGAGCTTTGGACTTAAGTTCCCAGCCCAAAACCATCACCAAAACTTGTGAAGTGTCTTTAGAACACAAAACGTAGGCTAGTCATGCCATTTTAGCACATGGGGGGGGGGGATTGATGAGAAGTTCCAGATATTTGCCTTTTAAAACTGCTATAGCCAAATGTCTAAATATAAATTATATTGGGAGGGGTTAACAGTAGAAGTTTAATAGAAGGCAACAATTAGGCTTGTAAATAAAATTACTAAAGCCAATCTAACTTAGCTGGCCACGTTCCTTGCAGAGACAAATTTCTGAGAGGAACCATCTTGGGACTTCTGATCACATGCTTCCCAAGAATGCAAAAGCTTGAGGGTAAAACTTCACATATTTATGGGAATCTGAAGCCCATAGGAGCCATTCTTCTTCCTAAAACCGATTGGCATTTGACCCGATGGCAAAATGAGACCCATGTCTGATGGCAGTCGTCTCTTTGGCCAATACAAAAATTACTATGAGCCTAGTTGCACTTTCCTAGTGACTCTAAACTTACACTAAAGAAGGCCTGGCAGGGTCAGCTCTGTAAAGCCACTGGGTGGGTGGGGATTCAAAGGCACAGGACAGGGTATGCTTATTTATACTTCTTGCCTGTATCAGAATATAGGGGCTTCTCACAAGTTTGGTTCTCTGGAATGGTCCAAGTTTCACACCAACATTCTATACAGCAGTAAATATCCATAAAGTGCTTGCTGATTTCCTAGACATGTAGAACTAAAAGCGACTACATTTCCCCACCCAGTAAAACCAGAAATATTTTTTTTCCCCTTGAATGTACTGTTGACCTGGGAAGAAGAAATTCCTGTTAGAGTGAATGTAGCATGCTGCTATCTTATTGCATAATCAGAATATTAGTTTGCACTGATAAAATAAACACATGAGACGTATGGGACGGGAAACGTTTGTTTTAGTTGAATGGATCACTTTAATAGCATATTGTTTTACAATGCTTCTTGTGGCTCTTTGTACTTTCGGTTAAGACAAGCAAACAAAAGCTACAGCTTGCCAAAATATAACTCACATTATAAGAAAATTTCTGCTTGGCAGTTATTTGCCTTTCCTTCTTCTTCATTGTACAAGTGTGTTGGTGGAAGGTGCTCTTCATAGCCTGAGCAAAAAATGTAATAGTCCTGTTTATGCTACAAATGAAATTATATGTTACGATAGAAAGAAGTAGGTTCGAAAGCTGGAACCGAAGATGTGCTTGCATTGTAGATGGTGATGGAAAATCCAATGTGGAAGGTTCTTTTCTTGTATTTCCAGTGCAGATAACTGACTCTAAAGATGTGCTGCTATGTTTTTGTATGTTTAGGATTTTAACATTTCTTATTGCACTGTATTTGCACCATGTTTTAGTTTCTCAGTTTCATCATTATCTATACGGTATTTATTATTTTGTAAAACACTTAAGGTACTAGGTAAAGGTAAAGGGACCCCTGACCATTAGGTCCAGTCGTGGCCGACTCTGGGGTTGCGGCGCTCATCTTGCTTTATTGGCCGAGGGAGCCGGCGTACAGCTTCCGGGTCATGTGGCCAGCATGACTAAACCGCTTCTGGCGAACCAGAGCAGCGCATGGAAACGCCGTTTACCTTCCCGCCGGAGCGGTACCTATTTATCTACTTGCACTTTGATGTGCTTTTGAACTGCTGGGTTGGCAGGAGCAGGGACTGAGCAACGGGTGCTCACCCTGTCACAGGGATTCGAACCGCCGACCTTCTGATCGGCAAGTCCTAGGCTCTGTGGTTTAAACCACAGCGCCACCCGCGTCCCTCCTTTAAGGTACTAATCAATATATAAATGTATATTTTAAAAATAAATATACAAGTGATGCTAATTCAATCTTTCAGTTGGTTTTAGCACCACCACCACTAGTAATAGTTGACTTCATAAAGCCATGATCTGTTGCCAATCCCATTTTAAGGCACATCTTGCCTTCAGAATGAATAAAAGCTGCAAGATGTCAGTAGCAGCCAAAAAAAAAAAAAAAAAAGTTTGAGAACCACTGCATTAACAACTTGGGACTGGTTCACCAATATTGACTGGTATTCAATTCAGCTTAAGTTTTACACAGAAGTAGAGCTCTTGAAATTAAATAACCCGAGTTAGTCATGTTCATTAATTTCAGTGGGTCTACTGTGAATAAAACCCAATTGAATACTACCCAATAATAATATTATTTCCCCCTAAGTAGCAGTACAGAGATTTTCTAGTGGAAATTAACCTGGATGCTCTACTATCCTATCCTGTCCTGCCCTGTCTATCCTATAGTTACTGTAGATTTATATAACTGAAGCATTATCCCTGATACCCTAGTTTTCTATGTGCCAGGGAGGTTCCCCCCCAGCCCATAGCCAAGTATTCAACCTTGCACCTGAAGTAGGTCATTTCAGGAGAGGCTTTAGCATTCAGTCCTGCTGAGTGTTCAAACTAACACACAACTTTAGAAGGTAGAAGAGAAGGCAAGTGATGAACAGAAGACCAAAAATACTTGCTCACGCAGAAACAAGTCCCATTGAATTATGTCCAGGTTATGCCTAAGTAACTGTGCATAGAATCTCAGCCCAAACATTCTATAGCTCAGAATAACAAGCAACACTGATTGATACCTGATTATGAAATGAAACATTTTTTAAAAAATAACACTTGGTTAATCTGTGATATGTCTCCATCTTGCTTTTTCAGTCCTGAGATTAGATTTGATGTCCATGTTAAGAGAAAGACCATATAGGATGCTGCAAAATATGTCTATTTATAGGGAAATCCTATTATTCAGTTAATGGTTCCAGTGGTGTTTTTGCACAATGTATGCCACATTTCATTCTGAAGACGCTAGCTCTCCATACATGTGCTTTTTTACTTGTATGAATGCCATTTCAGATTCAGTGCAAACAGACTGATTTGCAGGAAAGAATATACCAGGACAATCTCTCTTTCTCCCCTCCCCACCCCTCAAAAATAATGTAGCATCTACAGCTATTCTCTAGAGGCTTGTGTTCTCCGGTCTACCCCATAATTGCATTAGCATGTAAATGTCTTGATGGCCTGGTTTCCTGTGCTGTTAAACTGACTTCAGGCACCTTAGGATGCTTGCAATTGAGGGCAGTTCCTTTTTGGAAAGCGCCATTGCATTGGATTGTTTTGCCTGCCACCCCAGACCGAGGTGAGGAGTTAAAACATTGTGCATTTCTTATGCCTGAAAATGAGCAACAAATAATGGGCACTGAAAATAAAAGGGAATGTTTTTTGTTCTCTTCTGAACTTGTATTTATAGCCCAGGGATTTCACATAATTGGTTTTGCTAGATATAAATTATTGGAACACACTGCATTGTGTGAACTACACTTTCCTTAGGAACAATGAATGCTTCAGTTTCCCTCGCTATGCTGAATTGTATAGCCTTTATTTTCAAGCAACGGTATATGCACACTGTTTTGCTCATCTAGCCGACACTCACTACAGATTTAAATTGGTTTTGCATTCGTTCCCTCTCCTCTGGGAATCCTGGGAACTGTAGTAAAGTTGGAGGGGCAGAGAGAAGATACGGCACCCAACACGACTTAAACTAGTACAGTTGTACCTCGGGTTACAGACGCTTCAGGTTACAGAAGCTTCAGGTTACAGACTCCGCTAACCCAGAAATAGTACCTCGGGTTAAGAACTTTGCTTCAGGATGCGAACAGAAATCGCGCAGCAGCGGGAGGTCCCATTAGCTAAAGTGGTGCTTCAGGTTAAGAGCAGTTTCAGGTTAAGAACAGACCTCCAGAACGAATTAAGTTCTTAACCCGAGGTACCACTGTATGTAGATATGCCCTCATACTATATTTGTATACACCTGTTTTATTGTGTTTTTAATATTCTGTTGGGAGCCACCCAGAGTGGCTGGGGAAACCCAGCCAGATGGATGGGGTATAAATAATAAATTATTATTATTATTATTATTATTATTATTATTATTATTATTATTATATCATACGAAGTTAGGTGCCCTGATAACCATAAAATGAGAAGGGTTCAGATGTATAAGCTGGGGCTTTCACCTTTTAAAAACACATAAAAGCTGTGACCTCATCTTTTCTCAGTAACACGGCCCAGTAGGAGAAACCAGCTTTATTTATTTATTTTTGCCAATCTCCACTCTGCACAGTTGCTCTGAATTTTGAACAGCAATTACAATTTTGTAAGTGGATCTCTATCATAATACAAAAGTTGCATGAGGAGTTACATTTAAGTGGCAATCCTAAACATGCTTACTAGGAGTAAGCTGTATTTGAACAGGGTTTTACTCATCTCTGAGTAAATATTATTATTATTATTATTATTATTATTATTATTATTATTAAGATTTATATACCATCCTTCATCAAAATATTTCAGGGCAGTTCACAAGACAAAAAACTAGATAAAAGCACAAATACTGTTGTACCTTGGAAGTCGAATGGAATCCATTCCGGAAGTCAGTTCGACTTCCAAAACGTTCAAAAACCAAAGCACGGCAGAAGTTCCTGCAGCCAATCAGAAGGCTCGTCAGACGTTCGGCTTCCAAAAATAGTTCACAAACCGGAACAGTCACTTCTGGGTTTGTGACGTTTGGGAACTATGCTGTTTGACTTCCAAGGAAGTTAAAACAGAAGCAACAATGCCACCCCAAGCACATTTAGAAGGCTGTAGAATATTAATCAGCTCAAGGCCTGGTTCAAGAGGGACATTTTTGCCTGGCACCTAAAAATATATAATGATTGTGCCAGGTGAAACTCCCTGGGGAGAGCATACCACAAATGGGGGAGCCAATACAGAAAAGGCGTGTTCTTGTGTTGCCGCCCTCCAGACCTCTCATGGAGAAGGCACATGAAGAAAGGCCTCAGATGATGAACACAGAGTCCAGGTTGGTTTATATGGTGAGAGGCAGTCCTCTTACATGCCTTGTAAGAAAGCGTCCCTCAGTGTGTTAAAATAATGATATTAACATTTCTTTGCTTCATATACTGCCACCACTTCTGGGTTGTTATTATTATTTTTTGCATTCGGCCTGCATCTTTCCTTTCCTTTTTACATCTTTCAGTACTGTATACTTTTAGGATCCTCGTACAATCTTGTGAATCAGGGCTGCAACAGGATAACTCTGCAGTTGCACCCCCATGTCGCTTTCTAAATTTAACATAACAAAATGATGTGATTTTTGTGGCTGCAGTCCGTTTATACATGGTAACATCATGCTTTCTGACAAAAAAATAGAGAGACTTGGGCTTTCAGTGGCACCACAAATTCTAATTGTGGGGCTAAGCAGTTTGGTTGGTTGCTTGGTTGGTTGATGGATTGATTTCTAGACCGTTTAACACATAGCCTTCCAAACTGTGTGTTACGACAGGTTAGTGTGTTGGCTGCAGTGTGTAGGTGTGTCGTGCTGACACTCCCCGCGCTTCTCCAGGGGCTGGAAGGCAGTTTAACCTCTGGTTTGCTAGCAAAACTTAATTACTGTTTCATGAAGCTCTGGTTTAACATATTAAAAGTATTTCTAAGTTGTGTCAGTGTAGAATGTATTTGTATTCAATAGTGGACATAGTTGTTTTGTTTTATAACATAATGTTTCATAAAGGTGGCAAAACCAGTGGTAGGTCACTGTGGGCAGATACAATCTCCTATAACTACAATTCCCATCAGCCTCAGCATGATCAGGGATTATGGGAGTTGTAGTGCAACATCTGGAGGATGCCATGCTGGCTGCTCTTGCTGGACAGTTTGCATCACTTAGCATCCTGAAAACTGAAGCTGATACTTTCAAACTTTGAAATATTATGGTTTGGGTTTTATTTCAATTGTGTTTGGTTACAAATGGAGCTGAAACGACAGCCTTTGTGGGAGGTGGAAAGTGATGTCAGTGGCAGAGTGAGCCTTGCTAGAAGTTCCTATTTTGCTATACAGTACTGCAGAGACTCAGCCTGACATTTACTTTCTAACATTTCTTTGTATGAATGGATTGAAGGGGGGGGAGCTTGTGCGTGCTCTCTCCCCCTCTCTTTCCCTTTCTATAAACCAGCCCTCAGCCTTCTGACATCACAGTCCCATAAGGAGGCAGAGAAGGAATTTGATTTCAATGAGCTAAAAAAAGGAGTCTTTGTAGGGGGTGGGGAGTGGGAGAGGCACGCGTCTGCTTCAAAGATCCTAGGCATCAAATGAGGTAAGCTCCTGTTTCTTATTCTTTCCTTACTCTAGGCAGCACAGGTTGTCCTGTCGTTAAGTGTTTTGTTCCGAAGAGTGCATTTTATCATAAAGGTTGCAGGCAGCGTGGTTGAGGTTTAAAAGAATATGTGGCTCCCGTCTGCTGCAAACTATGCGGTAACGGTTGCAAATGTTATGTTTCCTTTTCCTGCCTTAATAACTTAAGACACTTCTTGCTTGTCCCAACCAAAATTAATCAGTTAGATGAAGTTAGCAGGAGTGGAGGAAATACTCTGCGCCTTTGCAGAATGCAATTTTCAGAAGTAGCCTGTAATATTTTAGGAGAAATAGGTCTCTAAATGATTGCAGACCCGTTTCTGAGCTACTCGGAACAGCCTCCTTCTTCTCCTGCTGCTGCAGTGCAGTGTAATGTACTTGGGGTTATCAGCAGGATCATGCAGCTTTCTATTCCTTTTCAAAGGGCTATTTTAAAACACAGCTTATACTTTTCTGCTACATGAGACCTTCTTGAGTACAGCAAATGGACACTGGAGAAACACAATAGGGGTAGCTAGCCTCTTGGGTTTGTACAGCACTTGTGAGGTCTGTTTCTCCTTTGACTTCTCTCTCGCTCTCTCCCATTCTAATAATGCACCCATTGATATAGAGAGTGTGTTTAATTGTGTCTGAAAAAGCAAGCATAGAATGGTGCCTTTATATCACCATTCTCTAAGCTGCCTCACACTGCTTCGCTATTTCTTTTCATTCACTTAATTTAATAGTTAAAACACTATTTAGGATTGTTAACCCAAGTTCTACTTGTTACCACTTAACTTGTTCACCGATGAGTTATCAGTTTGTCTGGAAAAATTATTTATCTCTCCTCTTTCCTCCCCCCCCCCCCAGTTGTTTTTAGTTCTCCCCCCTCCTCACTTTCTTTAAATAGCATCTGTCTTGAGTTGTTTCTTGTTGTATAATATTCTGGAAACTAGAGTTACCGTCTACAGTTTTAAAAAGTGTGCATCTGTCTTAACACAATTGCCTTCGGAAGATTAGACCGTTTATTTTCATATAACCATTTTGGTGAGATAATATATACTTCAAACAACTTCTCATTCTGCTGGTTTGGTGTGGGGGCATCTTGCTTTCAACTTACACTCATCCCTCCAAATCTTCATACATTACCCTACCAGACTTTTAGGAGGTTCTTGTTCTGAATAGTTACTTTGCAACATGCTTGTTGAGTTTGTGCCTTCCTTTCATCATCCACCTTTTCTGCCTAATGCAACATTGATGAAAATGTGTTAATCAAATAAGTACCTTAACATAAGCCAGATGTGCTGCTTCTGACTTCATTGGTGGCTTTTCATCAGGAAATGGAGAATCAGTGGCTGCCGGGAGGGAGCAGGAGGAGTGGGTTGGAGAAGGGAATGTCTTATTCATTAGGATTCCTTTGGTTCCTTTTGTCCATACAAGGAGGAGGAGGAGAGCAGTTTCTAAATCAGGCTTCCAGTGAAATGAGCTGGCCTGGGGAATGGTTAGGCGAATGGTTAAGAAAACATAGGGAAATTACTGAGCTTATACTGCTAGTTAGTCGTCACATGGTAGGTCATATGTTATAGCCCAGATACACCAATGGCATGTAAAGAATTTGACGGCATCCTGTTATACTTCCTTCTTGAAAGCAGTGTTGTAAGTCATTCTTTATTAACCTTTCCACACCCCAAAAGAAATAGCTGGTTTTGTGTTTCAGATACGAGTTTCTCACTAACAGCCACTACCCCTCAAAAATGACAAAATGCTTTGGAAACCACCGTGAGATCCCAAAGGACTTCGTGACACAGGATGTGGTCTGCTTTTCTCTCTTTTTTTTACCCTTTCAAGAAAGAAATGATAGCATACGCAAGCTCTTTAGCATGCCCAAAGTAGCTGTTTATGCCAATTTGCTGAGTTGCACAGTGTCCAGCAGATCTACTTGGCTTGTTTTGCCAAGACTCTGGACTCATCTACACTTCCATTTGTCCCATGATTTCTTCAGTTTGTCTTTTGATTTTATAGGCGTGGGTCTGAACATGTGAAGATTCCTGGGCGCCAGGATAGCACCTGAGATCTCCACCATCTGGAGGTGCATGCCTGGGGATCATTGGATCTGGACTGTTTTCACACACTAGCAACGCGTCCTGTTGAATTCTATCACTTATGTTTTGTCTGCACAATCAGAATGAATTTCTGGAACCAAATTGCTTTTTCTGTGCAGCCTGAGCAGTGAACAACGTTATAATCAATTATTGTAGTTTGTCTGCTCACAGTTGTAAAGAGTATTCTTACATTATGAATGGTCTACGTCACCAATTAAAAAATAGAGGTTGGAATAGGCCAATATATAATGTGGACTGTCCCTGGATCAAGTGACTTTTCTTTTTTAAGTTTTCAAAGCTCTTAACCTAGCTCAAGGTTGTCATCCGAGCTAGCCAGATGTTTAACTGAGAACCAATCACAGTCAATCCATCATTTTAAAAGTAAGACTTTAGAGCTGTCTTCCCCAAAATGGCAACTAGACATTCTGTTTTGGCGACTGCAGCCTTGGTTTAAGGAGCCATTTGGCCCCTAGCTTACATATCTGAGTTTCTAACCCTGGGCCTGAAAGGTTTTCCTTTTGTCTCACCAACTTTCCCTTGGGGAAACCCACTGTATACCTCTGAATCAGAACAAACTGCCATCTGAAGAAAACCTGATTGGCATTTGTTACAATTCAACAGTAAATAACAGGTTTTCCCAGGGAAAGTGACAGGGCAAACGAAAAACCTCTTGGACCATTTTTCCCATGCTGGGACTCCCAATACCAGAAGTGACTGAAGACAAAGGGGCTTGGGAAGAGATGCTGAATGGAGACAAGTCATGAGAGGGGAAGAGTTTAGCTTCCTTCACCCATGTACCCATTTTGCTTTGAAGGCTAGACAGTGGCGTAGCGTGGGTTGTCAGCACCCGGGGCAAGGCAAGTAATTTGTGCCCCCTAACCCGTGGATTTGCGCCCCCTAACCCGTGGATTTGCGCCCCCTAACCCTAACCCCCAGATGTTGCGCCCGGTGCGGCCGGCCCCCCCTGCACCCCCCACGCTACGCCACTGAGGCTAGATGTCCCTCATCCTATTACTTCCTGGCTGGGTCCATTCTGGAAAGCGCAACAGTTTGGCCTTAAGGTCCCAAATGTCCAAGCAGCGGATTTTTTCTTCCATCCTGATCACTGGAAGTTCCTTCCAAAAATGTGGTCCTATTGAAACAGTTGGATGCAGTCGCAAGACCCAGGTTACACAGGTTCCTGCATGACAAGAGGTTGCAAGTAATTCAAAGTTGTTGGCTGTTTTGCTTTTTGATCCCTGTACTACCTCTGTTCTGATTTCCATACATGCTCTGCTTCTCAGACACTTAACATTTTGTGCAATAGGAATTCCAAGAAGTGGGGGGTGGGGGGAATTTCAAAAGCCACAAATAGTTGCAGTTTTACTACAGTACATTGCATAAATGTCACTGCTACATAGCAGCTGGAATCAAAAGGCAAAACAAGGCATGTGAGTGTGGAATATGCTACACTTACTAAAAATAACTCCTACGGAGTTTTAATTCTGATTACTTCAAGATGGCATCAGTAGAACTTTTGAGCACTGAAGCTATATGCTAATGTGGTGAAACTAGTCTGTTTGCATGATCTGTTCAGAGGGGAAGGTGGATTTCCATTTCAGGAATGAGCTCCCGTAAGGACAAAAAAATAAGTCTGATTAATTTTTTGTTTGTTTTACTATCACTGGCATCACTTTTTAACTGATGGAAAGGAAGTGTGAACTCTCAAAAGGGACTTTCGCCCCCATTGACCTAATTAGTAATTACAAGCATGTTCAAGCATGGGTTTCTGATACATTATTCAAGCCTCATCCTGTGTATTCTCAAAAGTTTATATTATCCCTCCTTCTTATTCCTATGGCAAGAGCACCATGCTCTAGAAAGGCTGCTACCTTTCTAGATACTCATGGTCCAACTCTAGAGTCTATGTGACAGTGTGAAAGAGAAACCCTAACTGTTGAATGAGTGTCTCCACTCCCATCGTTCTGCTCAGACACTGAGATCCATCTCCGAGGGCCTTCTGGCGGTTCCCTCACTGCGAGAAGTGAGGTTACAGAGAACCAGGCAGAGGGCCTTCTCGGTAGTGCCGCCTGCCCTGTGGAATGCCCTCCCATCAGATGTCAAGGAAATAAACAACTACCTGACTTTTAGAAGACATCTGAAAGCAGCCGTTTAGGGAAGTTTTTAATGTTTGATATTTTATCGTGTTTTTAATATTTGCAAGTAGATAAATAGGTACCGCTCTGGTGGGAAGGTATAGGGCGTTTCCGTGCACTGCTCTGGTTTTGCCAGAAGTGGCTTAGTCATGCTAGCCACATGACCCGAAAAACTGTCTGCAGAAAAACTTCAGCTCCCTCGGCCAGTAAAGTGAGATGAGCGCCGCAACCCCAGAGTCGTTCACGACTGGACTTAACTGTCAGGGGTCCTTTACCTATATATATATAACAGAAGCTGCTTTAATGGTGCTATAGCTGAGTTCTGATTTACTATGCAGAAGTAATTCTCATTTATTTTATTGGGTTCTAATAGCTAATATTAGGGCCTATTTTTCTCACTTTACCTGGGTATTTATTTTGACCCAATAATATGTCACATTTATATGGGGCATGGTCGAGTCAGACTTAAATCTTTCCCATAGAAATCTATGAGACATCACAATGGCTAAGCATGCCCTAAACACTCCCATTGAAATAAATGACATAGAAAACTCTGGTTGCTTCATGTTTGCTTTTTTAAAAACCAGTGTTTTATTTATTCATTCAACCTCTGTATCTGCTGTTTTTAATCTTGTGTTGGTTAGAGGTTTCTGGGCAACTATTTTCATTAGCCTCTTGTACATCTGGATTTGTAAACATATGTTTTAATTAAAAGGATGGTCACAATGGCATGACCTTCAGGAACTGTGTAATGCTATAATTGCATGTCCTGATTTTAGGGTCTAAAATTTAGGTAGTCAGATGTGTATGAGAAAATTATGTAATGGGAATATTATCAGTATGAGGTTTCTTCTCTAATTATTTCACTAACTAGTAGTCAAACTCTTTTACCTTTTTGCTTTGTGTGCTAAACACAGCAAAAGTTGTGAAATGACCGCAAAGCATCATATTTTAGTAAGGCAACAAGAGCAATCAGGGAAATGGAACAAGCTTGCAAAGCAACATCTGTTTTATTTTAATAGTTCATATTGCACCAAGACTTCAGTAACAGGGCAGATGACCTTTTCTCTGTGAACAGAGTGGCCTTGTCTTCCCATTGTTAGGATGAAACCACGTATTACATGGTTGTTTTTCTTAGAGAAAATATATTTCAGAAAGAGGCAATTTTGAGTGGAATGGTGGTCGGGGGAGGTTCCTTCTCTCCCCCTCCCTCCCTCCCTCTCTCTCACACACACACCATGTATGTAACTTGTAATTCTGTCAATGTAATTATTGAGTGTAGTCACACCGATAGAGAAGAACAGTATTCGGCAGCAGTAGGCGACTTGATACCCTCCAATTGTTCTGGATTATAATTCTCATCCTCCCTGTTCATTGGCCATACTCGCTATGGCTGATGGGTGCTGTAGATGAGAACATCTAGAGGGTGCTTATGGGAAAAAAGAGATAACATTCCAGATCACCCCCACGGATAAGAGATTGGGAGTGGGGTGCAAGCTCCCTCTCTCTCCCTCCCTCCTCCCCTTTCTGGTGTAAATTCTCTTTCTGCTTCTTTCATCACCTTCACCATGATTTATCATTATGTGTGCATGTGCTTATTCTGATCAGAGTTCTTTCTCCTTACTGTACCTAACATCTGCTTCAGCTGCTTCTCCTGTCATAAGGGGTGCATCCACAAGTCCTTTGCCACTGCCTACACATGCTGTGTCTTGTCTATGTCCATGCTACGTATGAACCACCAGTTGGATTCCGCTTGTCCATAGGTCTCTTGCAGGCAGAGTCCATTGATATGTATATATAAGCAAACCCCGAAGTCCTTCATAAAAATCATCCAGTGTTTTTTTTGCGGGGAGGAAAGGAACCTTGAGAAGCATCTCATCTAGTGTCCTTAAAAAAGTAAAGGTAAAGGGACCCCTGACCATTAGGTCCAGTCACGGACGACTCTGGGGTTGCGGTGCTCATCTCGCTTTTTTGGCTGAGGAAGCCGGCGTACAGCTTCCGCGTCATGTAGCCAGCATGACTAAGCCGCTTCTGGCAAACCAGAGCAGCACACGGAACGCCGTTTACCTTCCTGCCAGAGTGGTACCTATTTATCTACTTGCACTTTGACGTGCTTTCGAACTGCTAGGTTGGCAGGAGCAGGGACCAAGCAACAGGAGCTCACCCCATCGCGGGGATTCGAACCACTGACCTTTTGATCGGCAAGCGCTAGGCTCTGTGGTTTAACCGACAGCGCCACCCGCATCTCTCCCTAGTGTCCTTAGGTAGTGATATTACTGGCCAAACAGTAGGCAGCAGAGGGAATAGCATTCATCACTTCTTTTGCTCAGAGAAGTAATGTGTTACAGCCCAGTGCACATTCGCCTTTGCTGCAGTGTGTTCAAGCGCTAAGGAAGCATATATTTTTTCCAGCTTGCAGTGTGCCTGTTCTTGATCACAGTTCTAAACTGATGAGAGTTTTAGTTCTATATAAACAATGGTCTGATAGCTTTATTGGCCAGAGGCTAAGGTGATGTTTGATGCATCACTGGGAGCTCTGCGAACATGTCAAAACTGTGAATGTTTATACGGAAGCAGGTTTGTCTGTAACGCAACATGTCCAGAAAAGGATACAGGGAAATAACCCCTCATGGTCCTTTATAGTCGTAGTATCTGTAGAAGCGTCAGAACTCTCAGATCTTGCAAGACTATATATTCGTTATTATAGAAATCACAGAACACTAGAGTTGGAAAGGACCACAAAGTTAATCTCTTTTCAACCTCTCTTTCACTCAAAGTGGGGCTCAAACCCACAACCGTGAGATTAAGGGTCTCGTGCTCTACCAGCT
Organism: Podarcis filfolensis; assembly: GCF_964270895.1. NCBI lineage: Eukaryota > Metazoa > Chordata > Lepidosauria > Squamata > Lacertidae > Podarcis > Podarcis filfolensis. The sequence goes on along the minus strand of NC_139621.1, from coordinate 26,220,194 downwards.
GAGCTATATGAGCAGCGTTCAAACTGATAAAAATTGCTCTGTTGCAATAAGCGGTGGCAGGGGGAACCTCCCTTAAAAGCTCCCATTTGCACTAAATGCAGCTTTTTTCTTATGTTCATTGCAGAGCGGGGATTTTTGTCAGGAACATGCCTTGGAAGGTTAACGCCCCCCTCTCCAACACCGTTGTCCTAACAAGAATCTTCCCTCAGCACTACAAATAAAATTAAATCCCAGACATGGTTGCTAAACATGAAATAAAAGTAATGTCTGTTTTAACTGATAGTTTGCTAACTGTCGCTAGATCATAGCCATATTTGGCATCCAGTATCTAAACTGGGGGGGAAACCAAAGAATGTGACAACTGCAAATTGAATATTTTAAATGCAAACAAATTCTGCAATTGCAGGTTTTTTCCTTGATTTGTTTCGGTTCTAATTTCAAGCCGCATTTTTAGTTTTGTTATTTTGTTTGTAATAAAACTTTTCAAAAGAGCAATGTTTAATTTATGTCCTGATTTCTGCAAGTTACTGCACACTTTTAACATATAGGTCTTTCATTCATTGCTTTAAAAAAAAACACCAGCCACCCCTTCCTTTCTATTTAGTAGGGGCGTAATAAATCAAGGAGAGAGTGTGTGTTTTTCAGACCTTGTGCCATATTTATTAATAGTTACAGAAGTCGCAGTTCATAATAAAGAAGCTATTGTGAATCAGCAGTGTGGTTCACAGTCCTAACTTGTCATTTTAACTTTGAAACCTTTTAATTCCTTAGCCATGCCAAATTCCCTCAGGATGTAAATAAATCTGTAGTGGGTTCTAAACCTTTACACTAAAAGATTAATTCTTTTTCAGCATGTGCTATTTTTCAGTTATATTTGAGGGCTTATCCTGATAATCTCGTATTTCTTCCCCGAACATCAAAATGCAGCATTTTCAATACCAGTCTTTCAAATAAGTAAACAGATGTTATCAGCCCATTAAAAAGTTTCATTAAACCAACTGCCTACCTATACTTAATTTAATCATTTGTAGCCTTAAAGAAGGAGAGAAGTGAATAAATAGAATTTTCCTGCTTGGTCACCTGGAGACTTGGTTTTTCACCACAGGTGACCAGATAGGTGAGTGCTTGCAATGCATTCTATCTAATTGTGCCCTTATGTGAAAGGAAAAAGTATTTCCATAAAGAGAAAAGCTTTTGATTTAATAAATGCCTCTGTTAACTGAAAGGGGAAATGATCTTTGCTGACTTCCTCTGCAGACTTTTACACCACCTTCCACAATCCCATGAAATTGGTTTTCAGGGTCTGGAGGATGATACAAGGGGAAGGTGAATGTGAAAATTACCTCTCTTTTGCACAATGCCCTTCCATTCACAGAATGGAACAATCAGATCCCACCCTTTATCCCGTATTCTGGAATAATTTCCTCATTTGTGAAGTGTAAATTAAGGTTCTAGTTCTGAGGAATCTTCTAAATCAGGGTTTCCCAAACTTGGGTCTCCAGCTGGTTTTGGACTACAACTCCCATCATCCTTGACCACTGATCCACTTGCCCAGAGGAGCTTTGGGCTTACCTTCCTTGAACAGCAGCCCAGCAAACCACGTTTGAAATTTGCATGAGTGCTCAAAAGCGATTGTGATGGAGTTTGAGGTGGGAGGGAGAGAGAAAGAAAGAGGCCTGTTGCTTAAAGAAAGTGTTGAGGAATTTGGGTGTGCCTAAAGTAGCACTGTGGATTTTGGCCTATTGCATTTATCCATGCTATAATGCAAAAGTTCAGAAACCCAAGTTGTAATTTCTCAAAGTGACAATACCCGAAAGGCTGCCCCATAGCCCTGTAAGATCTCACATATCATCTGGGGAAATTCTCTTTGTGGCACTGCACCCTACAAAATATTAAAGCACACCCTTCAAGCGTCCCTATTTTCTAGGGATGTTGCTGGAGTTACAGAAGCCGTCCTGGTTTCTGATTGGATCCCGGAATTTCCCACTTTCCCTTATGACATCCCTATTTTCATTGGAGAAATGTTGGCGGGTTTCGGAGTTGTGTGACTCCTGACCCAAGGGGATAGGTTACTATGCAACCTTTAGAATTCATCTGAAGGCAGCCCTGTATAGGGAAGGTTTTTTTAAAATGTTTAATGTTTTATTCCGTTTTTATAAAAGAAACCGCCCAGAGTGACTGGGGCAACCCATTCTGATGGATGGGGTCTTCTTCTTCTTCTTCTTCTTCTTGAATGGGGCGTTCCTATTTTTATTGGAGAAATGTTGGAGGGTACTGTAGTTTTCCATGTATAAGATGAGGGGTTTTTTTTTTACCCTAAAAGATTGTTAAAAATGGGGGGAGGGTGTTCTGTCTTATACATGGATAGTGCAGAGTTGGGACAGGCAATTGGTTGCAGCCCTGAGAAGGATTTTTTCTGTGGCGATTGGCTGGGTGAATGGTGTATGTGGCCAGGGCTGCTTTGGATTGGCTGTTGCTGTGGCAATTGGGTGGGTTATTGTTGGCTGTGTCAAGGGCTGCTGTGGATTGGCTTCCGTTGCGCCCAGTGGGCGTGCAATTGGCGGCTGCTGCCTACGATCTTGCAGATGGTGGTGTGTTTTGCAGCATTCTCCATTCGTGTCAGTGATTATCTGCACACACACACAAAAAAAAATCAACAACTCTGGGCCATCTCCCCCAACTTTCTTAAATTTTAGTCCCCCAAAACAGGGCATCTTATGGGGGCATGTTATACATGGAAAAAAATGGTATGTTGTAGGTGGTGATTTGAAAACTGGCATTTCCTGTTGTTGTCCCTGTATTATGGGGTGCGTTTCCCTCTACCATACCTGAAGCATCAGGTGCTTCAGGTCTCATTTGGAGGCATATTATTTTGCCCAGGCTTTCCCTGATCTATAAGAACAGGTTTTTCTGTTTTTCTGTTTTTTATACTGCTGTTTTAACAATTTTGTGCTATATTTCTGTTTTAATCTTTTTTATTGGTTTAATGTTGTATACTGCTTAGAGGTGTGTTGTTGTTTTTTTAAAAAATGAGCAGTTTATAAATGCCTTTAAATGAAATGAATAAGAAAAAAAAGTTGCCTTGCATCTCACTGTCACTTGAACTGTGTGCATTTCCTCTTCCTCAGCTGTGGAACACATTTTAATTCACTGCTTCTCAAAAATGCTATGAAATATTGAAATGCAAAAGTCAACTGTTGTTGTATAGTTCTTTGTTTTTAAGTTGATCAACACCCTCATATCGGCGCTCAATGACAAAACAAGCTGTTGCACCTAGCAATTAGTAAGTAGCAACAATAACGAGCGCAGGTGGGAGATAAAGAAGGTGGATATTTTACTGGATTTCAAGTGTGGCTATATAATTATTATAACGTTTTGCATGTACAGTGGTATCTCTGGTTACGAATGCTTCAGGTTACGAAGTAGATGCTCCTGGTTGCGAACTTTGCCCCAGGATGCAAACGGAAATCACGCACCAGAGGTATGCGCGCAGCGGAAGGCCCCATTAGCGAAAGCGTGCCTCAGGTTAAGAACGGTTTCAGCTTAAGAACGGACCTCCGGAACGAATTAAGTTTGTAACCAGAGGTACCACTGTATCCTGTGAAAAGCATAATATTCTCTTTCTTTTCTAGAAGAATTTATTTCCCATTCTCATATAATGATTTACAGGGGGGGTTTTTTGCTGGGGGGTGATGGTTGCTTTAGGCATTTTTTTGCATTACAAGGAATCTTATTTTTCCACAGAACTTCATAGTTGCTTCCCCCTCCCTTTCTATTTCCTCTTTAGAAATCATCTAGACTCTCTGAGGATGACATCAAGTTGAGAAAAGAGACAGACCGATATCGTGCCAATTTCCTGGACCCTGCTGGTGTGCATGCGGCAAAGGGAGAGAGGATGGAAATAGAAGCCCTGGCCTCCGAACGTAGAAGCATCACAGTGGGGGCTTCAGCGCGCGCAGCGGGCAACCAAACTCACTTCGCTTCCCCTGCTGCAAGCCACAATGGACTTAAAGACAGGCACGAATCATTGGACAGTGAGGTTGCTAAAGAGATCAGGTACCTTGATGAAGTGCTAGAAGCAAACTGTTGCGATTCGGCTTCTGATAACCCCTTTAATGGGATGACTTCCTCCTCCCCTGAGCCAAGCCCATCCATTGTTGTGGATGGCTCTGGTCCATCTGTTCACCTTGCTAATGATTCCAGAGCACCCAACGAAAGCAGCACCATTGTAGTTCGCGGGCAAGCGGCTCCAGTTGTGGAGCACAGTGGAATAAACGTTGCGCCTGGGAAGCTTAAGCCAAATGGCCACTCCATGGGCACCCTGCAAGAGGAACACTGTGACAGCCTGAAAGTGCCAGTGAGTCCATGCTCTTCCACAAGCTCAAGGTCTTCCAAGGATGGAGAAGCGACGTTGGCCACCATTAAGAAAGAGGCTAAGTTTGAGCTTAGAGCGTTTCATGAAGACAAGAAACCATCGAAGCTCTTTGAGGAGGAGGATCCAAGGGAGAATTACAGAGTGCGTAAAGTGAGGCCCTCCGAGGAAATAATGGAGCTGGAGAAAGAGCGGCGGGAGCTCATTCGAAGCCAGGCTGTCAAGAAAAACCCGGGTATAGCAGCAAAGTGGTGGAACCCACCCCAGGAGAAGACGCTGGAGGAGCAGCTAGATGAGGAACACTTGGAGTCTCACAAAAAATACAAGGAACGCAAAGAGAAGCAGCAGCAGCAACCACCAATGCCCGTGAAACATGTCTCACATTTGTCTGCAGCACCTGATCCAGCTAGCAGTAAAAAGGTTGATGTTGTCACAGAGCAAATAGATTTTTCAGCTGCACGGAAGCAGTTCCAGTTAATGGAAAATTCAGGCCCGCCAAATAACACAACAGCAGCACCCAAGAGATCAGGGACCCCCAAAATGTTCACCATACAACCCTTCTACAAACCAATAGGCCCATCTCAAATGGACCGGCGAACAGCCTCAGTTACAAAGCCTGTCTCTCCGTGTGGGCAGACTTTGCTAGTTGGTAACAACGATATTACTGTTGTAAAAGCTGAGAAGGTGTCTTGCATCTTAGATGACAATAGCGTTCAGAACATCTCTGGTGACTCGGTGAGGGTCTCTCCATACAGTGATGCCACGAAACATGGCCATTCTACAAAGGGATGGTCAGATGATGGCGAGTTCATGAGTGCAAAGGCAGTCTTTACAGTGGTGAGAGATGATGAGCAGGGCACCTTAGATCAGTTCTCGAGGTCAGTCAATGTGTCTTCCCCTCCAGAGGAACTGGACTCTGGGCTGGATGAATTGTCAGTGAGATCTCAGGATACAACCGTTTTGGAAACACTTTCCAATGACTTCAGCATGGACAATATAAGTGACAGTGGTGCCTCCAACGAGACAATGAATGCCCTTCAAGAAAATTCGCTCACCGATTTCTCCTTGCCCCAGACCCCTCAGGCTAACACTCCTTCCGACTGTCGAGGAGACGGTATTTTCAAGTCACTTAGCGACCACGGCTTTTATTCTCCATCTTCACCGTTACTTGACTCTATGCTCATTGATGAGCAGTTGGAATACCAGGCTGGCCTACTGGTCCAAAACGCCATTCAGCAAGCCATAGCTGAGCAGGCTGACAAAGCAAGTTTTAAGCAATCCGCTGCAGAGCAAAAGAACCTCCAGGTCAAGGAACAGGAGGAGGAGGTGGTCAAGGCACCATGCTCTGAGAAACGGCACAATCCAACATTTCAGCCACCTCAGGTGTCCTCTCCTGTGCAAGAAAAGCGAGATTCAGCACCAAAGACTTCTGCAGCTCAAGACTCTGTACTCAGGGAAAGGCAAGTTCCACAGCCATCTCCTGTTGCTCACACCACCAGACCAGTCACTGTGGAGGAAACCAAGCCAGAAGTCAGCTATTTCAGCAAGTATTCAGAAGCCGCTGAGCTAAGGAGCACGGCTTCCATTCTAGCTATGCAAGAAGCGGAGGTGACAGTAGGGCCTTTCAAACTAAGGTCAAAAAAGCAGAGGACTTTGTCTATGATAGAAGAAGAAATCCGAGCAGCCCAAGAAAGAGAGGAAGAACTGAAAAGACAAAGGCAGGGTATGCAGCTGGCACGCAGCCCTGTTGCAAAGAGTGCGCCTCCTCTACCCACCAGAACTGTGTCTTACAGAACTGCACCAGGTAAGAGCCTAACTTTTTCCTTAATCAGCAAAATAGATGCAGACCAGTGACAGCCAGCGTGGTACCCTTGATGTGCCTGTTACTGGATTCCAGTTCCCGTCAGCTCCAGCCAGAATGGCCATGTATGATGGGGGTTGTAATCCTCCAACATCTGGGTTGGGGCAGCAAATTGGCTATCGCTGGTGGAGACTAGGTTGCTCTCAGACTACAGCCTTTCTGTTTGGTTGCAAACCTTCACCCTGATGAAGAACTCCTCTAGCATGGCAAGCTTTGCTGGATCAGACCAAGGGTCCCACCTATTCCCTGCATCCTGTTAGCAAAAATGGCATCCAGGTGCCTCCAGGGTGCACATGACAGAACATGACGTTATTTCCCCCTCCTTATTTGTTTGTCTCCATCATCTGGCCCTGATCCTGCCATTCCGTTGAGTGATCATGGCTGGTTGCCATTGATAAATCACTGCATTTGCTTTTGTTTTTTGAAGTCACCCACTGCATCTTATGGCAGGGGGTAGGCTAATCTGCAGTGGGGTGGGGGGATCTCTCTGAGTTCCCTAGGAATAGGAATTCCAGAGAGTCTGTTGCGTACTGCTGAATATCTTGCCTGTATGAATGATGGAACTGCAAGGAGAGCCTCAACTGAATATATTATGGCATGGGAAGGTGCATATGGGAAAGGCACTTTATATCATTGCCATCTGCTTTTGAAATGTAAATAAGTGGTGGTCCACCATCCCAATAATTTTGGGTACTTTTGTTTCCTTTGATTCCAGTAGGGGATGGAAAGCATGGGCGTAACTTTCCTATTGATATCAGTAGATCTAATAACTATCTGTGCTACTTCCTAGAAAAGATAAATGATGTAGATGTAGAACAATAGTGTACAATGTAGATCAAATGATAGAGGGGAGGGAAATAGGCTACAAAGGAGTGGGTGCGTCTTCAAAGTTATTTTTTCCATGTGGCATTCACTCCTGACCTTAATGTCATCTGTTGTAAGATGTCAACTTTAAGGAACCTCCAGAAATTGGAACTGCGAGCTTCTGCTTTGAGAACAAACCTGATTAAAAGTGGGCAAGCTGGCTGGCTGCATTTCAGTGTCAGCAACTTTGGGAAGACTGCTAGATCCATCTTCAAGAGCATTTCCAAACATGTGCTTGAATCAGTGCCGGATTTACGTATAAGCTAAACAAACTATAGTTTAGGGCCCCACTCTCTTGGGGGGCCCCCAAAAAATTAAAGGAAACAAAAACTGGATGTACATTTCCAAAATATAAGTTAAGTTCAACAATAACTTTGATAAAATACATATTTCATTATGTGCAAATGGCTTTAGATACCTATCAGGTCCATAAATTACCATATAGCATACATTCAACACAAAAAAAAACAGTGACAATTTGTTGCTGACAAAAGGCAGCTGGACATATAAAGGGCCCCATTACCTTCAGTAGCTTAGGGCCTCATCAGACCTAAATCCGGCCCTGGTTTGCATTATTCCTTTAAGCTAATAAATATTCTCACTCTATTTCACAACTTTGCAAGAAACAAAGAAGGTGAATAAATCATCTCTTTTTTTTTACCCTGGCAAATAGCTAACAATAAAGCCTCATGCATCTCTTTGATAGTTGAGAATAGAATTTGCTGCTCAGTCATATTTTCAGGTTTCAAGAAAGTGGTGAACTGCACAGATTATGTAGGTCAGGGAAGGGTTGTTTTGTTTTGCAATTTGCAGGAAACCTAGATGCTAGTAAAATGCTGGTGAAATTTGAGATACGGTTGAAAGGGAGGTAAACCTGGATTCATCTTTATTTAGAGAACAGTGAAGGTTCTGGGGAAAATATACAGGTTGGTTAGAAAGGCAAACCCAAATAGGACGAATGCAAGAGTGAAGTGAACAGAAAAGTAATGTATGTATTGGTGGTTATACCTCTGTATGTAGTGCTTTTATCCTCCCTCTGTAGCATTCCTTAGAAGTTCTGTGTGACACAGGGAAAAGACGCTATAAATAAGTCAAAAATTAGATTGCTATAATCAAAGAAAAAAATCCCTATGGGAAATCACGTATACAAATTTCCTGCTCTCTGTCACCATCTGGTGTTGCATGTTTATAGTGCATTCAAATTGTTGGGGTTTTTTTAATATTGTAGCTGAGTCCGTAGTTGTTCACAGGCCTGATTTAAATGTTATGCTGGCCATGTTTAAAAAAAACTTGCTGGAAGCAGAGAGGTAACCCAACACTGAGAAATTGGATACTAATAATGTTGGGTGTAGTATATATTCTAAAATTTACCGATATTGTTAAACACCAAGAAGAGAGAGAAAGTAATAGAAATTTTGATGTAAAATTATCTTTGTTATACACTGGGACAATAAGGTACAAGCTTAATAGAAATCTTGTGAATCACTAGAAATTATTGTTCTTTTTGTGTGCATCTATTATTGCTTTCAGGATGGGATTTATAATTATTTTAGAATACTTAATGTCTAGAAGATGTTATCAAATGCATTGCACTGTAATAATAACCAAGCGCCTTTTGGCATCTAAAGGCTGGCAAATGTATTGAAAGACGTTTTCATGGACTCTCGTGACACTTCTTCAGATGCAGCTTGAACTACTACAACTTACAGCTCAAACACGTTGACTATTTTAGTATAATTTTCTACAGAAAACCAGATAAGCCCTTATTTCATTTTCAGTTCTTTGAAACTTTTAGTGCCTTGCTCTTATTGGACTACATTTTAGGGTGTCTATAGAGTTCGCACCCTCCAGCTAACCGCATAACACACCTTTGCTACTTTCTCTGATCTTGGTATTATTTTCTTCATAGATATAACTGAGCTGAGGAAGAATTTACTACCCTGTATTCTTTTGTTACACTCAGGGCATTGTGCAGCTTTCAGTGAGAGACAAAACCATCCATGTGTACCAGATGTCTCATCTGTGAACACCAGGAAATTCCTAACAGGATATGACTGATGCCTCATGGCAGCTGTAGCTTTCCCCAAGCCTCCATTTATGACCCCTATTAGTGTTCATGAATAAACAGTTGCTTCACAAAGACAGAAAGCAGGTTGCCGTTTTCGCTTCGGCTTCAGCTCACCTCCCATGTGTACATACATCTAAGGCTGCAAATCCTATATACCCGTTTTACCTGGGAGAAAGCCCCACTGAACTCAAGCATGCATACTTCTCAGTAGACATCTATTATACTATAAATTAATTAATTGACTGGAGAGAGTCCTGAGACCCCTGGGACTGCCATATTCCATCCCAATAGATCAGAGATCAAAGGATGCAAGTGGAAGGTGAATTCCCCAGAAAGGTCTTAAAGGGAGAGGGAAAAGATTCTCATTATTTTGCCAGGTAACTTAGGTGTGCATTGAACAAACCAGCTCAGTCAGCCATAAAAGGTAAAGGGAACCCTGACCATTAGGTCCAGTCATGACTGACTCTGGGGTTGTGGCTCTCATCTCGCTTTATTGGCCGAGGGAGCCGGCGTTTGTCCGCAGACAACTTCCAGGTCATGTGGCCAGCATGACTAAGCTGCTTCTGGCGAACCAGAGCAGCACACGGAAACACCGTTTACCTTCCCACCTATTTATCTACTTGCACTTTGTGCTTTCGAACTGCAGTCAGCCATAGCTCAACATTATTTTTCTGCAGCTGAAATTCCATTCTTGCTAGGTTATTTTGGTATGTAAAGTGATGGGAACAAGTTCACTTCTCCCTTGCATGCATCTTTCTTTGCCACAGAGGTGAGCACAAGGTATATTTCAGGCCTTTAGTAAACCATGCACAGCCCTCTGTTTGCTGGGATTCTTGCAGAGAATACTGGTCTAAGCAGACCTTGGTCTGATCCACTGCAGTGTTTCTTAATACCTTCAGCAAGAGTTGCATACTGTGGACCACTTAAATGCAGATTTGTTTCTGCCTAGACTGTCAAGACATTCTAATTACATATTCTTGCTTTTTAAGGATAATGCCTATCAGTGGATCATGATAGTACTATGCAAAAGTACAGCACAGATGGGCCCTTCCAGTGGTTGTAGGAGTCTTAGAAATCCTAGACAGTATGGTTGATGGTCAGAGCTTATGGGAGCTGTACCCCAGAAACATCTGGGGGCCACAGGTTCCCCTCACCATGCAACACCAAAGCTAGACTTCTTCTGTTCTCCAAGAATCCCAGCAATTAGCAAGAACTAGGTTGTCCTCCAGTGGTTGATCTCTGCATATTTTTGCCAATGTGATATACACCTTTTTATCCTAGTCCCAATGGAGACAATCCACTTCAAAATTTGGTTAATTTCAGTTGGAGGGGGAAACAAAGCATGAACTTAACCCATTGAAATCTGTGGCACTTAAACATTCTTAACCTTGGCTAGATTCTGCAAAAACACAGATATAATACTGGCAGAGTATAACAGACAATTTTAATGGCCCGAGATCTCTGTAAAATCAGATTTTCTTTTGTGTCAATCAAATTTAATTTAATTCCCAGGCAAATCTTCTAAACATATTGTACAAGTTTCCTCCCAGGATGAGTACCAAGAAATACTTGCTTTGTTTATAATCCATTGATTGTTTTGGTGGGGGTGGGGGCAGGGAGGAGATGACATTTGCAGTTCTTCTGGTAGCAAAATTTCAAAAATCTGTAGCAGGGGTGGGGAATCTTTGTCCCTCCAGATGTTGCAAAACTACAACTCCCATCATCCCTGGCTGTTGGTCATGCTTGCCAGGGGTGATGGGAGTTCATCAACATCTGTAGGCTCTCTGTATCCGATCTACAAACTCAAAAATAAGTACGCTTGGTCTCCTATGTAATTCAAGGCTGCATTTCGTTAAAACCATGGTGTTTGCTAGTTCCATCCAGATTATCTGAAACCTTATATCAATGTAGCTGAGCTCTTCCCATTGTGGTAAATAAAAGCAATGAACCTCAGCTGTAAGTCATGTTGATGTTCACTTCTTTCTTAAACTGACTGTTCATTCTAAGCAGATATTTCTCTGTTTCTGCTCTGTCCCTGACCTCTAGTGGCCATAGTCATTCTGGCTCATTGGATGAGCTTCTCTTAAGATTTTTGTGTACGCTGGGTGCATAGAGATGAGGAAAATGTAGCCTGGATAATTTGTTAACCTATTCAGGTAGATAGATGATAGATAGATAGATAGATAGATAGATAGATAGATAGATAGATGATAGATATAGATAGATAGATAGATAGATAGATAGATAGATAGATAGATAGATAGATAGATAGATAGATATAGATAGATAGATGTCTGCTGTTAACTTCAGGGAAATGTAATGGAAGCTTGAGCCAGTGTGGTGTAGTGTGGTGTAGTGGTTAAGAGCGGTAGTTCGCGTCTCCGCTCCTCCACATGCAGCTGCTGGGTGACCTTGGGCCAGTCACACTTCTTTGAAGTCTCTCAGCCCCACTCACCTCACAGAGTGTTTGTTGTGGGGGAGGAAGAGAAAGGAGAATGTTTGCCGCTTTGAGACTCCTTAAAGGGAGTGAAAGGCGGGATATCAAATCCAAACTCTTTTATCCCTTTTTGACCATGTGAACTACTAATCATGTTGGACTCTAAACTCGTTTATCAGCTGCAGACACCATGGCCAGTGGTGATAGGAGCTGGAGTACAATAAGATCTAGAAGGTCACAGGTTTCCCACCACTGATGCAAAAGCTGATGACCAAGGCAATAGGGGCACCATATTGGGAAGAGGGAAGAGTCGTTCCCTTCCTCTTCTTTCAGACTCCACTCCTCAGATATACCCGCATCTCAAATTACTATTTAAAGAGTAGTAGCATGTTGTTTTAAATACATTGTATTTTTTGCAATTTAGCCTTGCATATAAACAACATAAGGCAAATAAACCTTGCTAGCAAACTTGGCCTCCCCTACACTGAAGCCAATGAACCTAGCAAGCAGTTATTATATGCTCAAATGCAAAAACAAAAAAAAGCACATTCAGTGTCCTTTCCAGGAAGCATAAATCCACAACAATCCATCATTTTTAGAGCAGTGAAAATACTGTAGTGGTGTTTCCCCTGCTGTGATACGATCAGCAAATTTTGTTGTGGCATTTAAATTTGTTCAACCACGCTGGCGGAACTTCACTTCTATCCATTTGTGGCTGTGTACATTAGACTTTACTGTGACTGGTATTTCCTAGGTTATAGCAGTGGTAGCCCACTTTCCAGGCAGGCATGCCAAATCCATTGATTGAGAGGGCAACATCTAGTGCAGAGTCCAGTGCACTCTGGTATACAGTGGAACCTTGGTTCTCGAACTTAATCCGTTCCGGAAGTCTGTTTGACTCCCGAAACATTCAAAAACGAAGGCGCAGCTTCCGATTGGTGCAGGCATCCCGGAAACAATAGCCAACAGCCACATGGAAGGTTCAGCTTCCGAAAAACGTTTGAAAACCAGAACACTTACTTCCGTGTTTTTGGTGTTCAGGACCCGATTTGTTCATCAACTAAGCCGTTCGAGAACCAAGGTTCCATTGTACAGTCAAACCTCAGTTGTCGAGTTTCTTGGAAGCCGAACAATTCAGAACCTAAACACCTAAAACTCAGAAATAATTGCTTCCGTTTCCAAACGTGCTTCAGAAGGCGCATTTTTCCCATTGACTTTGCAGCCTGCTCCTTCATCCTCGGTTTTCGGATGTCAAACAGTCTTCCAGAACAGATAAAGTTCAAAAACCGAGGTTCCACTGTATATGAAAGTGCATTGGAACAGTAGCATAGTACTTGAGATGAAGGCAGGAGTAAAGGCCTGTATACCATAACCAACTCCAAAGGCAGCCCTACCTCTGATCTAAACTACCATAAGCGTCTGTCAAGATTCACAGAAACTTTTCTTAAATAAAAAAAAAAAGCTTGAGAATCTGAATGCAAATATTCTGTCCTGGCCCTTCTTTCTTCATGAGAGCAAACTACCTTGACTCAGTAATTATCTCTTCAGCCCATGCTTAATTTCAGCTCTCTTTCCTTTTGGAAGTATGGTGGTGTTGTTTGGGGGATTTTTTTTTTCCAGAATCTTGCTTGCGAGTCTGTTACCTAGAGAAGGAAATTCTGATTGGGTCTTTGCAGGTAAAATAGAGAAGATCAAGCCACCTCCATCCCCAACCGCTGAAGGCCCCCCCTCGCATTCCGACTCAGCATCAGACGAATCGGGAGGATCCCAAAGACCCAAGAACCTGATGCAGACTCTTATGGAAGATTATGAAAGTCACAAAACCAAGAGGCGGGAGAGGATGGATGAGAGCAGCGTAAGCATATTCTGTTTCCTCTGCCCCCAATGCCCTCCCATTTTTGCACCCAGTAGGGTTTTTAAAAAAATAAAAATTAACAAGTTTCTAAAACTTTTCTAGATCACCTTTCCAGAATTCAGCACAAGAAAGCAATGTGCAAGGCCAGTTTCAGGCACACTTATTAAGGGTTCCGTTCTGAAAAGTGTCTTTTTAAACGGTGCCATTTTGTTGGGAGCTTTTATAAAGAAAAAGCAGTGATAGCACTGATACCTGAAAAACTTGCCAAGGTTATTGGACATTGCTCTTAATCAAAGCCATCTCCTGCGGCTGTAGGATCAAGTATGAATTTATGTGGTCCTTTAACCATACCTTGCAGCATGTCCACAAGGTACCCTTTTCCTTTCTCTCCCTCTCAGAGATGAGGAGTGCACATTGAATATGGCTCACCCCCCCACCCCCCACAATCGTGTACTTTTGTGCAGGGCAGAAGGGGGTCCTAGCAGTAACACTGTGTTCTCCACTGTCCTCGTGACCCCACTGTGGAGCTAAAATGCCATACTTAGATGCAGACGGATCCTCTCGCTTAGATGTTCCTGTGAAATCAGTGGGGCGCTTGGGGCCGAGGCACAAAGCTACGAGACCCTGCCGTGAGCAACATAACTACAGCACAAATATTGTCTGTTTACCTCCTCCCAAACAACCCTCCTGTTTTATCATCACAGCTTGTACCACACCCAGTGTTAAGTTCAAGGCAAAATTCCATAGAGATGGCATTTTGCTTGAAAGCTCGAGTCGAAAACTGCAGCAGAGCCATTGTTGACCTTAAAATTTTCCTGCACGCAATCCGTGCTTCTGTTCTTTATACTTGAGCAGCAGTTAAACACTGTGGAGGGTTTTGCTGCATGTTCCTTGCCTTGTGCAGGCACTGGTGATTTTTTACTTGTAGGAAGTTGGCTTTTTATGTTGGCAGAATGACAGTGAATTTCCTGAACAGTGCCAACTGAAGTCTAGTGAGTACAAAATCAATAGCTGCCCTGGCACAGGGAGCTTCACAAATGTGCTCCTCGTGGAGGTTAGTGGAACTGGTGAATCTAAATGCTTCATGAGAAGCAGATTTTGAGACGCACCTGAGAGCTGGGAGCTCATGTGCCGATGCATGTGTCTTTCCTGGGCCATGTCCATCCCCCAGACCTCCTGTTTATATGTGCTGTTCAGTTAGAAATAACAGCTGTGGCACAATTAGCAAGACCAAGAATATGTTTAGCACCAACTGGATGCAAAGCACTTACTGGACATTTGAAACACTTCCATAGCTAAACGGAAGAGAACTCTTCCTTTCTCTGCCTGCCTTTTCTGGAGGAATCAGATAAAATGGTACAAGGCATATTATTATCATTATTACTACTACTACTACTGTTATTATTATTTCAAATAATGAATAGACTAAAATAATAAATTTAATTGTACCAGAATTCATCATTTAGATTGCCAAAACAGTTAAAGCAGTGGTGACTGACAAACAGCTTCCTTGTTTTGTTTTTATTCTTAAATTGGCTACTATTTTGTTTGTCTAAGCAGGATATTTTTTTAGGTTGGGGTTTGGGGGGGGGGTTGGTAACAATCCAGGCTGCAATCCTATCCATACTTACCAGGGTGTAAGCACCACTTAACTCAGTTGGATTTACATCTGAGTAGACATGAATAGGATTGCACTGTAAAGCTAATTTAGCTGAACTGTGAGATAGATGCCATTTCTCAGTTTAATATGAACTCTCTCTGTCTTTTCTTTATGAACTAATGATGGTCTTTTCCTTTTCTGGCAGTACACCTGTAAATTACTGTCTAACAAGGTTACCTCTGAGGTACTTTTCAAGCACTTGCCTTTGCTTAACATCTTTTTTTATTTTTGCATGAGGATTTCAAATGCATGCTGCTGCAGTTTGCTTTCCATTGCTGTTTGCATAACCACTGAAGTGATGGCTTGAAAGATGAAGGCCTTTGTTTTGTCCAAAATACCGTTCCACCACACCGATAATTTTCACCCAACTGGGCCTTAAATTTATTTTCTTTTTCCCTCCTTTTTTGGGGACTAGGCAATGAATTTGAACAAAATGTGTGATGGGAACTGCAGCTGGTTCCCAGGTATAACTGCCCCTAAACCAGGCATTAGGGACCTGTGGCGCTCCAGATACTTGGACTCGGACTTCCATCAATCCCAGCCAGCATGGCCAGTGGTCAGGAATGATGGGAGTTTTAGTCTTAACAACCTCTGCAGGTTTCCCATGTCTGCTGTAAACGATGATGGCAACTAGTACCTAGCCTCAGTTTTGGGATTCTGTTTACAGTGGGGCAAGAAGAACATAGGACCATTTTCAAGATTCAGATCACAATATTTGAATTATGACTATGACTGCAGTCGTGTGGTGTTCATCCTCATGACTTAATGTGGGGAGTGGTCAAGAGTGATGCCCTCCTTATGCTCTGAACTACAATTACTGTCATTCCTGGCTATTTGGTTGTCATACTGGCTGGCGCTGTTGGAAGCTGTAGACCACAGCAGCTGGAGGGCACTGCCTTGATTTCCCCAATTTAAAGTGAGGGGGGTGTCTGTAAACTGTGCACTAGATTTACAGCCCGATGTGTACCATCCAGAGAAGTAATTAAAGTGTTTTCAGCTCCAGTGCTGTCATTGCGATAGTGCTTGAACTTAATCGCATTCCTACCGCAGTGTCGTAGCAATCACTGATGCTGCCATGCTAATGGTAGCCACCCAGAGTGGCTAAGCAGCCTTTCTCAACCTGTGGGTCCACAGATGTTGTTGAACTACAACTCCCATCACCCCTAGCTAGCAAGGCCAGAGCTCAGGGATGATGGGAGTTGTAGTCCAACAGCACCTGGGGACCCACAGGTTGAGAACCACTGGGCTAAGGAAACCCAGCCAGATGGGCAGGGTGTAAATAATAATAATAATTATTATTATCATTATTAAAATTACTAATGGCTGCCCAGCCCTTATTGCAACATAGCTGTCCTTAAAGGGCAAGCAGTGTGGCTCAAGCAGAAGATTTTTGCACTTCACTTACATAGCATCCTGGCAACCCATAGCAATGAAGGAGGTAGGGCTGATCACCACTTTTGGACAAAGCTCAGCATCACCAGGTCTGGTACCTCTCTACTCTCAAAAGTTCTCAGCAGGAGTAGCAACTCTTCAGTTCTGAGACTGAAATGTTGCATTGCTAACTCATGAGTTTTTAAGATTGTGTAGGTCCATTTCTTCTCTGTGATTTACTACAAGAACTCTTGTAGACTTCACGTATATATGCCTCTGCCCCAACCTAAATTAGATGGATTAAGTTTGCAGTATTTCTTCAAATCAGAATCCCCTAAACCTCAGAAAAGGTATAATGACAAACAGCTTTTTAATCGGGCCTCAAATGTCAAATTCCATATTTTTATTTTTCATAACCTGTTGGACTGCTTTGCTTGGGTGGTGGGGGTGTAAGTTTTGTTTTTTTCCACCACCAGGGTTCATCTGCATTGTCTCCATACTGCCGCCAGGCAACAGACTTGAAAAAAACAACCTTTTGCAGTTTGTTTGAGCGATATTCTTCTGCTATCTCGTTCTTTCCTTTGCGGAAGCAAACTGCAGGGCACGGTACAAATATGAATTTATGGCCAGTAAAAATGGTAAAGGGTAAAGGGACCCCTGACCTTTAGGTCCAGTCGCGAACGACTCTGGGGTTGCGGCTTTATTTTGCTTTATTGGCTGAGGGAGCCGGCGTACAGCTTCCGGGTCATGTGGCCAGCATGACTAAGCCACTTCTGGCGAACCAGAGCAGCGTACAGAAACGCCATTTACCTTCCCACCGGAGCAGTACCTATTTATCTACTTGCACTTTGATGTGCTTTCAAACTGCTAGGTGGGCAGGAGCAGGGACCGAGCAACGGGAGCTCACCCCATCGCGGGGATTCGAACCGCCGAACCTTCTCATTTGTTCATTGAACAGGTTATGAGCAGCAGGGATCAAGAACAGAGGAAGCTGACTTATATGGAGTCTCAGTTTTGTCTAGATGTTTTGGGACTACAACTCCCATCATCCCTAGCTAACAGGACCAGTGGTCAGGGATGATGGGAATTGTAGTCCCAAAACGTATGGAGGGCCGAGTTTGGGGATATCAGTGGCTCTTTCAGGGTTTCCAACAGAGGTCTCTCACAGCCCTGCCTGGAGATGACAGGGCTCGAACCTGTTCTTTCTGCATGCAAAGCAGATAATTCTGCAACAGAGTTATGGCCCTCCCTCTCAGAAACATTTCTGCTTGCTGTTGAATTTTTAATTGTACCTTATAGTTATTTGCATTAATTTTAGAGCTTATCACATATAGTAAACAGTAGTATTCTTTTGCTAAATGCAGCATTTTGAAAATGTAAAAAAAACAACAACACATAAGCACAATTCAGCCAGATGTAAGCACCATTGATTGTAATGGAAGATATTAAATGCATGCATTTACTTCTGAAATGAATGGGCTTCATTCATTGCTTAACTGTGGCTGGACTGCATTGCAACATACGTAGAAGATAGCTTAGTTGGTAGAGCATGAGACTCTTAATCTCAGGGTTGTGGGTTTGAACCCCATGTTGAGCAAAAGATTTGTGCAATCCTGGGTGAGGGTTGGACTAGGTGACCATTCCATTGCGTCCCGTTACAACTCAACAATTCTATTGAGTCTTCTAGCCACAAGCTATAAATGTTACTAAAAGGATGCATCGGAGTCTTCTTCAAAGGGCAGAACAATCTATTCAACAGGCGACAAAACTTCCATTACTCAAGTGTAATTAGTTAGACCAAATGGTTTTATTTTGACAGCTTCATGTATTATGCTCAAGGTTCACAACCTAGATGCTTTTAAGCATGCCATGAAATATCTAATGTGTGACAGCAACATGTCTACAAGCACACCTATTATGCAGGTCCCTTTGACTGGAAGCTGTGTTTGGCTGCAACTTCCTCTACATGACACACTCAATGAGAAACCCAAAGTTCACTTAGGTACAATGAGCTAAAAAAAAGTTTGTTTTCCAAATTGTATGATTTCATAGCTTTCCCAGCTTAGCATTGCAAATTGTTTTTAGGGGGAAAAGGGGGGGAAATGCATTCCTCCACTTTAAAATTTTATTTTCCCACACACACACTGGGGGCAGCACATCCCATTTCGCTGCATGAGGCAAATGGAAATTGGCGTCAGCATCAGCACCAATTCTGGATGAGGTCACACCAGTTTCTGGCAAGGTCGCACATGCTCGTGCGATTTCAGCGAGATTTTGCCAGGTTTATTGCTTGACTGGAGATGATCATACCACACGGGCAACCACCTTTTAAGATACTAACAGTGCAATCCTGCAAACGTTCGCCCAGATTAAGTTCCGTTTTTAAGAACTGCAATCTTGAAAAGCATTGTCGGTCTCCTGTTTTTAAAAAGCTGTTCTCAATACAATAAGCTGCCCTAGAGAACTTCCCTCGCAGGAAATTCCCAAGAAAATGCCAGGGTGTTGTGTCTCAGGGGTGTGTAACATTTATAACAAAGCTATTACAGGCAACATCCCTCGTTCTCGTTTTTACCTGTTTTCATATCTTGGGATCCCGTGGGCTCCAGTCCTCATCCCAACTCTTTTCTGCTTTGTTGCTGGCTAAAGTGAATGGCCTGATAATAGGAATGAGAGACTACCAGAGTTTAAAATGAAATTTCCAGAGACAAAAAGGCAAATGCCTGTTTCCATCCAGCCAAGTGTTTAGACCATGATAGTACTTAACAACTTATATGGTGCTCTGAACTGTTTAAAGGACTTTAGGTACTGACTCAGTAACCTTCACAACTACTCTGTGAAATAAGTCAGTGGGTTCCCCCTGCCCCCGTATTACAAATGGAGCCAGGGCTGAGACTGAGGAAATAGTAGCTTACCTAAGGCCTCCAAGTGATTTTGTGGGTCAAAATAGATTTTAAGCCAGAACTTTCCAACTTCTTAGCACTCCTCCTTGTTTAGTCGTTTAGTCATGTCCGACGCTTCGTGACCCCATGGACCAGAGCACGCCAGGCATTCCTGTCTTCCACTGCCTCCCGCAGTTTGGTCAGACTCATGTTTGTAGCTTCGAGAACACTGTCCTCTGTCGTCCCCTTCTCCTTGTGCCCTCAATCTTTCCCAACATCAGGGTCTTTTCCAGGGAGTCTTCTCTTCTCATGAGGGTGGCCAAGTATTGGAGCCTCAGCTTCAGGATCTGTCCTTCCAGTGAGCACTCAGGGCTGATTTCCTTAAGAATGGATAGGTTTGATCTTCTTGCAGTCCATGGGACTCTCAAGAGTCTCCTCCAGCACCATAGTTCAAAAGCATCAATTCTTCGGCGATCAGCCTTCTTTATGGTCCAGCTCTCACTTCCATACATCACTACTGGGAAATAGCACTTCTCACACACTAGCATAGCATTGCCATGCCCCTTACCCCCTCACTTCCCATGGGGCATCCCCATGATGCCATCATTCATTCGTACCCACTGGGTGCCAGGAGGCTGTGCCCCTGAAAATGACAAATGGGGTTAAAGACCCACAAGCCAGCGAGGACCTTTGGTACAAGCAGTTCCTTGCTGGATGGTGAGTTTTGGTCCCACCAACCATCATTTTTAGAGATACAGCCTTTTCCTTTCCCATATAAACAAATGGAGACGTGTTCAGAACTCCCACACACCCCTGCAATTAAACATTGCCAGTCTCACTTACCATCACGTTTCAGTAAAGTAGTATTTGGGCAGTACAGTAGTTAATTTTTTAAAAAAAAAATAAAAAAATAATAGTCTCTTGCAGTATTCTTTTTTAATGGCCACTCAAGTGAATTGGACCTCCCACTTTCCAGCCACAGCCGATATTGCACACCCATTGGCATGGATGGAACATAGTTGTACACAGAGAAAAAGTACAGCATCCCCCAAATAGCATGGAAGGTCAATTGCAAGTCAGCTTTAGCTTGCAGCAGAAGAAAAATAATTAGTTATGCTAGTAGGTGTCCATTTGCAAACAGCTCAGCTCTCCTCTAAAGTGTGTAGACGCAATGCTTGCTTGCTTTTTTGTCCCAGCCTCAGAAGTTCGTTTCATGGTTTAAAAACAAAAGCAACTGTGATCATCAAAAAACCATTGAGCATGATTAAGACCTGATCGAGTATTTCCAAAAGGCTTTGTAAAGTCACAGATGGAACAGGGGAGAGAAAAGCCTTCTGCTGTTCTTAGTGTTGGGCTTTGATCATCTGCGGATGAAGTGCATTCATTGTGTATTAAGGCCACGGCAACTCTGGGTTCCTCTTTGAGCCTGACGCTGCCACAGCCCTACCATTAGGCAAAATGAGCTGCAGACCTCAGGCAGCTTTTTTTCGAGTGTCAGGAAAGGGGAGCCAATTGTTAAGTTACTTAAATATATTATTATTGCCTTTTACAGCCGGGGAAGAAGAGAGGCATTTGTTAGCTGTTCTGTCTCAGGTGCCAAAATAACTTGATACGGGATCGGCGGTGGGCGAGGGTGACATTTGCTGTTCCACCTCAGGCAGCAAAATGCCTTGTGCCCGCCACTGCTTGTGTTGTTTCACAATGAAATTGCAGTTCATCCCAATGTTGCTGTGCTCTTCCTTGCATGTTGGCTTTTCCATTGACGTGCTTAAATTCAAACGTTTTAGCCTGTAGCTGTGCTGACATGCTTTTTTCATCCCAGGGAGTAAGAAATGCAGAATGCTGCAAGGTGGATATGTCTTTCAAGTTAACCAGGCTCTACTGATGCAAACTTTTTAAGTCCACAGAACTGTTCAGTGGCTGCCCTTTTCAGGAGAATTTGAGATTGGTAACCGAATAAACTATTCTCTCGCTCTCTTTCCCCCCCTCCTCAGGTCCTTGAGGCTACGAGAGTCAACCGCAGGAAGAGTGCCCTGGCTCTGCGGTGGGAAGCAGGCATTTATGCTAACCGAGAAGAAAATGAATAGTTCTCTTGGCAAAATAAGAGAGCAGTTAAAAACAAAACAACAATGCAGAGACGAAGAAACCAAATAGAAGAACAAAGTTTTAATTTTTTTAAAAGGAAAGCTTCAGCATTTTAATCCGGTATTTATTACAAGTGTATCGATCTCTGCAACCCATGTTTAAACAGAAGCAGTTCATATATGCATAGATATACGCACAAAACACGCAGAAAAGTTATACTAAGGAAAAGCACCTGCTACTCCACCCCCCG
Organism: Podarcis filfolensis; assembly: GCF_964270895.1. Lineage (NCBI taxonomy): Eukaryota > Metazoa > Chordata > Lepidosauria > Squamata > Lacertidae > Podarcis > Podarcis filfolensis. The sequence continues at coordinate 26,198,492 of NC_139621.1, read as the reverse complement.
CACACACACCAAAAAGAAAAAGGACGTGAAGAAGCAGCAGCAGCAGCGACAACCCAAGAGGACACATTTCAGAGCGAGCAGAACAAACACGTGTTCCTTCCTGAATATTGTCTTCTTCCCAGCCTTGTATGTGGAACAGGAAGAGTTTGGCCTAGATAGTATTTCACCACAAGATGGCACCTCACATGGAAACAAACAATTGTTCAAGCTATGTTTGAGCTTGACAGCAGCTCTTCTTCATCCCACGTGTAGCGTTGAGAAGAGGGCTATTACTCTGATATATCCTAGACAGCCATAATATAGCAAGGTTTATTTTTATTTTTGCTGTTAACAAATGGGGGGGGGTGGAATTCAGAAGGCTTTCTGTTAATTTAAAAGTTTTTTGTTTTTTTTAGAAAGCAACAAAACAGAGGCTGTTAACTTGCAAATGTGAATGTACAATCCCATACATTTAGCCATAAAATACAATGTTTTGTGTTTTTTTTGCTGTTTATTTTTGAAAGGGTTTTTGGGGGAGATGGCAGATTGTTCGCTTTTCTCTTAACTTATAATGGGGTGGTTTTTGTTGAAGATTTGCCATCCCATTCTTTCCTCCTCACATAATCAGTATGCTTAATAATGTTTCCTTTTAACAGTGCTGCGCAATCCATAGGTAGCATAGAAGAGAGAAATGCCAAATAAGGTTATCTTAGTTTTAGTGGGTCTATATGCTTGAAGTGAGCAGTTTGGCCTCCTCTTTGTTTCTCAGCGCTTACTGGCATTATCATCTGTCTTTAACATGAAAAGGACCATTGGAAGAAGAGTTGGGCAGAGTTGGAAAGATATGGGAAGCATCTGAACCACTGAAAATATTTTTACTTGAGGCAATAACTGACACATCGAGTCAGAATGTTACAGAGAAGGAATGAAAGAAAAATAACGGTATCTTTAACTATATTTATGCTATGTAAAGGTCTTAGTTAATAGAGCGGGAAGGGCAGAAATGTTTTGCGTGACCAGGAAAATGAAAAGTTGGAGAAGGTAACGGAGGGAGTTGGGAAGAGGGGAGCCAGGGCCAAAGGACTATTTTTGCTGTTCAAACAGTGTTTTCAGAGCTAAAAGATAATATTGCAGCTTTAGTTCGAGTGTAAGGTGGGAATCGGTGACAAAGGAATATGGAGTGGTTGTGAGTGTGTTTGCTTGTGTGATTGTGAAGTAGAATGGTGAAGACAAAGAAATGTGGGTGTAGAGATTATTTTCTCCAAAGCTGTTTGCCAGCTCTAGGGGTATAAACGTGTGTGTTTTTTTCTTTTATGAAAAGGGATATAAAAAAGGCACTAAAACTGATGCAGTATTTGTTAATAACTAAGCTGAACTGACATGGTATTTGCATGAGTTAACATTTCCAAAAGTATTGAACAGTTTTGTAATCTTGACATTTAGAAAAGAAATGCGGTATTTATTCTTATGCTTTGCTGTCTGGCGTAGTGTTAGAAGCTGCTGGTTTTCTCTTGTTGTGTCAAGAAATGCAGTAGAATGTGTTTAGTGATGGAATCCCAAAAAAATTCTGGACTAGAGCTTGTCACATTTTAGGCAACTCAAGAATGGTACATGCGTCTTAACTAAAAATTACTCTTCATTGATTTGTAAGAGGAGGCAAAAAAAAAAGCCGGCCCTCCACAAGTTTCTCTTCTGTTTCCATTTTATTTTATGTTTCATGTTATGAACAGGATCTTTGTATTCTGCTGTTTAGACGAACAAGGAGATTTCATGTTGAAATGCATTAATTTCCTCCTGGTAAATGTCTAAATATAAACAGAGTAGTATGAACACAACAGCCTTGGCAAGGATTCTGTACTGTGTGCAGAAACTAAAGTAGAAATATTTGGCTATAACATAGACCAGCTGGTTGGATAACATCTGTACCGAATTCTGATGCAAACCTCCAAACCAAGTTCCTCGCGTATATATAGGAGCCAGTCATAAAGAGTTGAAGATAAGAGTTTTGCGTATACAACGGGAGCTTTCCCTGCCAATAGGAGAATCCACATTCTGTGCATCGGCAACACTCCTGGCTAGCTATCCTCTGCTTACCTCATTAGAAAACATGGTGGATCCTATGCCCTTTGAAGATTTTGTAATCAGAAAATCCAATCAGAAAATATTTTACATAAATGATCTTTATATTAGTGGTTTGCACACTTTTCTGATTACTTTTTTTAAAAAAGAATTTGGGGCACAAACCAGCCAAAGTTAGTTGCTGTTGTCCTATAGATTTCCATAGGACTACGCATTTAGCTGTTGCTTATTTAAATCAGCGGAGAGTTTTGCTTTGTTTTTAGTGTTTAAATTTGGCTGGGTTGTGCCATAGGTGTTTCCCGAGGCTTAAATGCTGCACAGGAGAGAGGAAACCAGCTAATGGGATGAAAGGAAAAATAGGTATGTTGAAAGAGAGAGGGAGAGAGTTGCAACACAGTGGATTCGAAACCAGAAAGGGCCAGAGCCCAGAATTTAGAAAATTCTTTCTTTCTTTCTTGCCTACAAGGGCCACCCAACATTTTTCACTGTTTTCTGAACCTTTTAGCAGAAACTGCCTGTACAATCAAGTTGGGATTTATTTATTTTTTTACTCCAAAAGACTGTGTCTTTCAAAAGTGAGGTTACAAAAAAAATATTCTCAGGATTATGACGAAGCAGGTGGATTCTGTGCTGAAGATGTTTTTAAGCCAGCAGTAGGCAAAATGCTCTGAAAGATGGAGCATGGAGAAGGTGGGTGATCAGCTTACATTACACACAACCCTTGCTGAGAAATGGTGGTTTTCTTACAGGGGAGGTAAAGCCAAAAATATAATACATTTGCTTGGAATGAGATGCTTTCTCCTCCGTTACAAGGTTGTAGTTAACTCAAGGTGAAAAGAGCAAGGAGTTGTTATGGGAAAATCCCCTTTTTTTCTAGAAGCAAAAATAAAAAAAGCCACTTCAAAACATACATTTCATTTGTCTCTACGTATCTTGTTCCTCCCCCTCCCCCCGGTGTTTTCACCCCAGCAGCAAAATCTGAGATGAATATCGTGGCATCATGGGATAACTTTGCTAAAAGGAACGAGAGGCTTGATTCATTATGCTATTCCCACAACACAGTTTTTGATGGTTATTATTGTAAACTACTGACAAAGGACAGTTTCTTTTTCAGGAATTACGGAACCTTAGCTACCATTTTCAGCAAGTGCTTTGATAATGGAGCAATGGACTCATTATTCCCACCACCACTGCTTAATGTCTTTAAATATATGCCAGTACATGTGAATATATTCAACAACAACAAATTAATGCAGAATAAGCTTTGCTTCCAGGCACATACAAAGAGTTAAGAATTATTACTTTTTTGAAGGAAATACTGATAAAATTGAACTGTGCATTGACTAATAGTTAAGGATTGCAATTTTGTGACGATGTCCAGGATTCTATCCCCAAAATCTTAACTGCAGAGCAGTTTCCTCAGACCAGTTCTGACCATTTCAGCCCCAGTCCAGAAGGATCCATTGCAGAATACTGTGGCAACTCCATCGTTGCAAATGACCAACCACTCTCACTGCAAAATAACATGGCTTCTTGTATATGTTTAACCACTTCATTGCTGTACCCTGCTTCTGTTTTATAGTGACTGTGAGGCATACAATGCAAGTATACACTTATTTTCTCATTAAAACTTAAACTTGTCTTGTGTTTCTTATCTGAAAGCAAAGGGGGTTGTGGGGATGTCGCATTGTTGGCAGTGCCCTTTGGATCAAGTGTTTGCCATGACTTTGGCTCAGTGTGGACTGCTAGCAAGCAGCTCATAAGCCAGATTTAGGCCTGCGGAACTTGTATTCTCATCCACCTTCCCTGTGACCCTGTCATGCTTCCATTGAGATGTGGTAAAGATTTCGCCCGCATTTTCAGCTGGAAGGGAAATCAGCTTGTTTAGAAAAGCTGGGAGGGAGGAATTCCTCACTTTATATACACAACATATGCTCGATATATATGGAGACTCCATTTTCTCAGGGTCTGGCGAAAGAACAATGTTAAACAACAATTGATGACCTCCTACCGGGCCACAATAGAAAGTGTCCTCTCATATTGTATCACAGTGTGGTACATTGGCTTGACAGCCACGGACAGAAAGTCTTTACAGAGGGTGGTGAACACAGCACATGATATCATGGGCTGTCCCCTGAACCCGCTAGATGGCATCACAAGGGATTGTTGCCTTAGGAGAGCGAGAAAAATTCTAAGGGACGGTTCATGCCCCAGCCAGCACCTCTTTAATCTTCTACCCTCGGGCAAGAGATATAGAAGTATAATCAGTAATACCAACAGGCTAAAAAAACAGTTTATATCCGTGTGCTGTTAGGCTGCTGAATGGAAAATAATTTGTGCAGCTGACTTTCGAGGTTGGTGTGTTGTATGACAAGCACACAGAGTGCAATGAGATTGAGTGTTTGGAGGGGGGCTCGGTTAATTTCATTGTACACAGGTTGTACATTGACAACAAAGGTACTACTACTACTACTACTACTATCTTATGAAGCCATACCCATTAAATGGGGCCTAAAGCAGCCTCCAAGAATATAGACATTGACTGCCCATGGGCTACTTGTGAATCAGCATGAAAAGGCAGTACCATGAAATCCTTGCAAGCAAACTGCTGTTTAGTCTTTCTCCACCTAGCCCTTGAAATAACCTGGAATTCTGGCATGCACAGCCAATTTTGTAAGTGTAATTAAGCCTTCAAATAACCACATAGACGGGCATATTTTTTCCCCATTGTAGAAAGTGGGTGAAAAGATGAGCACTAGACTTTCAGTCCATACCTGAGGCAGGCTAGAGGCAGCTTCGTATTATGGGAAAGCAACAAAACCAATGTGCTTCCTCTTTGCACATTGTGCTGTCCGTGGTTGAGCAGTGGAGAGCCATGCACCTCTCATGTAGGGAGGTGTGTGCTGCTTATTTTTTGTGCCCATGCATACACCCACAGAGGAAGGCCTGATGCCAGCGGGTGGTGCTGTGGTCTAAACCACTGAGCCTTTTGGGCTTGCCCATGGGTAGGCCTGGGGGCTGGATCCAGCCCAATTGCCTTCTAACGCCCGTGGACGGTCCAAGAATCAGCGTGTTTTTACATGAGTAGAATGTGTCCTTTTATTTAAAATGCATCTCTGGGTTATTTGTGGTGCATAGGAATTCGTTCATTATTTTTTTTCCAAAATATAGTCCGGCCCCCCACAAGGTCTGAGAGACAGTGGACAGGCCCCCTGCTGAAAAAGTTTGCTGACCCCTGGGCTTGTTGATCAGACGGTCAGCAGTTTGAATACGCATGGCAGGGTGAACTCCCATTGTTCTGGCCCAACCTCTGCCAACCTAGCAGTTTGAAAGCACGCCAGTGCAAGTAGATAAAAAGGTACCACTGCAGCGGAAAGGTAGATGGTGTTTCAGTGCACTCTGGTTTCCGTCACGGTGTTCCATTGTGTCAGAAGCGGTTTAGTCATGCTGGCCACATGACCTGGAAAGCTGTCTGGACAAATGCCAGCTCCCTCGGCCTGAAAAGTGAGATGAGCGCCACAACCCCATAGTCTCCTTTGACTGGACATAACCGTCCAGAGGTCCTTTACCTTTTTACCTTTACCATGCCAGCAAAGGTAAATCATGCTGCTCTTCCATGAAAAGCTCTGGGATATAAGTTAGTTGTGACTAACCTATTCCCTTGGAGTTAGGCTGCAGGCCAGATGTACTTACTCTGGAGTAAACTCCATTATGTCACATTGGACTTCTTCGGTACGCAAGTGCCTGTTTTTCACTTAAGATTTGGGAGCATGGAAAGAGAAGGCCTCACTTTCCCTTCCTCTCTCACATACTGTGAGGCCAAGCCAAAAAGCTTTCATTTCTCGTTTCTAAGTGCCCATAACATCCCTGAGAGGACAGCTTCTTTTGATGACCCTTATACTGATGCAACAATAGGTCAAAGAAAATACAAATTTCCAACTGGAACTTTTAAGAGGGGAACTGCTCTTGTAGGAGACACAAGTTTGCATCGGGGATTTCAGATGGATGCATGTGCTGCAATGCCACCTAGGGCACAATTTAAGCAATTCCTCAATTATACAATTGGTCTCATAGCATCAAGCCCTGACTGAAGCAGCAGCTCCCCTCCCAAATTGTGGCGGGAAAACCGCTAATGTGCTAGATGACAATTTGTTTTCTCATATATCGCCAATTCTCCTTTTTCTTTTTTGCGTTTCATAGGTGGTTAGCAGACAGTTTTTGGAAAACTAAAGCAATTTAGTGGTCAGTGTGAGCCCAGTGTCCTCAACCCACAGAGGAGCTGCCCATTGAGTATCTGCATGAGTCACTGCTCTTACCAGCCCTGTGTCTTCTCAAAGTCTGCTGGGCAATAATAATGCTAACCTGTCTGCTTTGACTGAAGTTGGAGCATTTATACAGGGACACAGCAGAATTGGTCACCCCCTGCACCCCTGCTTGTCTCTGCATGAGTCACTGTTCTAGATTTGCCTCCTCCCAACTAGGAGTGACACACAGAGGGGAAAATGGGAGACTCCTCTGACGTTAGGCCATTCTTCTGCCACACCCTCTGCAAGTCAACCTCTTTAAGCACAAAGCATGCCTGTGATTCAGAGTAACCCTATCAGAAGTTTGGGAAATACTGGCGCCTGCCCAGTTTCCCTCTCAGCCAGTAAAAGTGCTTGTTCTTTGCATCAGTTTAACAGCTTCTGCTTACAGAAAAGAGCCTTTTTGCTGGCTTGAGTGATTACAGCTAGTAGTGTGCTCATGGGCCTCAGCCGCAGCTTGGCTGATAAGAACAAACCCAGCCTATTGCAAATGGGATGATGCCCTGCCGCCACTATGGAGAATCACGAGTGCAAGGGAAGCCCCACTAGCCAGGTGAGAAACAGGCCTGTGACCCAAACCTAGAGTGATAACCCGGGGGGGGGCGTGTCTATTGTTCCTTAATTTAGCATCACCAGTCCTATTTTTTCTGCTGTATGTGGCTTTATTGTGTGATGGTTCCAAATTGGAGTCCAACAATGGCGGTACACAAACTCCCTATCCCTGACAGTGGCGTAGCGTGGGTTGTCAGCACCCGGGGCAAGGCAAGTAATTTGCGCCCCCTAACCCGTGGATTTGCGCCCCCTAACCCGTGGATTTGCGCCCCCTAACCCATGGATTTGCCCTAACCCCAGATGTTGCGCCCGGTGCGGCCCGCCCCCCCCTGCACCCCCCACGCTACGCCACTGATCCCTGAAGAAGGTGAGGAACTCAAGCAGCAACCCTAAGTGTGAGAAGGGCTCAGCAGTAGAGTATATTATCAGGCATAGGCAAACTTGACCCTCCAGGCGTTTTGAGACTACAATTCCCATTGTTAAGTTGTGGGTGAACATATCAGACGACACAGCAATTCTTCAAACAGCTCTTGTTTATTCACAGGCCAGAACAGAACTGAACTGAAGGGTTCAGCCAGCCTCCTTATATAGAGCTCCAGTACAATGTAACTGTAACAACTTTCTGTAACTATCCAATCATTGAACGTCACTTTCGATCCCTTATTTGCATATGTGGACCTGAACTATCTACAGTATCCCCCTGCTGGCCCAGGGTGAGAACTTCAGTACATAACACCCATCATCCCTGGCCTGTTAGCTAGGGATGATGGGAGTTGTAGTCCCAAAACATCTGGAGGGCTGAGTTTGTCTGTGCCTGATATATATCTTGCAGGGGAAAAGGGCCTCCCATATTCCTGGAATCTCCAAGTTGCCCTGCGGAAAATCCCTGCTTGAGACCTTGAAGTGCTTCTGCCAGTCGGAGCAGGCAGGATTGGGCTCAGGTGCTCAGTTAGTCTGACCTTTTGAAAACCACCTTCCTATCTCCCTAGCAGCGGTGTTTACAACTGCACAAGGAACATCCCTTCTATTCGCCTGTAATACCTTGACCACAGACTCTTGCTTCCCAGCGCCTCCTTGCTATTCTTGGAATCACCCCTCCCAGATGATAAAGCACCAGTCATCTCTGTTTGCTTTTAATCATCCTTCAGGTATGCTACAGCTCATTGCGATCCTTATCTCTGGACACAGTTTGGGAATTGCTGGTCTCCCAAGTATATATGCCAGGGCCTCTCTCTCTAGTCCCACGCCTTTGCCCTGTTTGCAAAACCGAATGAGGTTGATTGATAAAGGTGCTTCTCCGTTGTGCAATTCACTCTCCCCAGCATTACTCAAGAGGTTCTTTCCCGTGTTTATGGAGCCAGGTTGCAGGGGGTGCTTCTAGGACAGACAAGATAAATGGGCTGAGAGCAGCAATTGATCATCAGACAGTGCAGCAAAGACAGCTATTGATCCAGAAAAGAAGAGAGGGAAAATAAGGGCCAGTGTTTCCTTCTTCTTCTTTTTAATGAGACAATTGATGTGCATGGAGGATGTTTGAGGGCTATTTTGCTACACAGTAGGTATGGAAACAGAGTTAGCTCTTTGCTATGGAAAGCCCAAGGGATTGGGCTGAGTGGTCCCTGCCAAGTAGTTATGTAAGGATCTTAGAGGAGAGAGGCTATTTTGGAAGATGCACCCCTGTGTTCTGTCTAAATATTATTTTACACTCCACAAGACTGTAGCAGAAACCAAATGCCCTGTAAGGCTGATGGACAGGTGTCGCCAAGAAAGGTCCCTGATACCTGGTGCGATTTGCACTTTTTAAAAAATGTCGTTTTTATTATAAATAAGACAACAAGCAATTTATTTATTTATTTAATGACCGAAATGGTTAAGTGTCAGCATGGGAAGGCCGAGAGAACATTTAGGGTTTTTTTCTGGAATGCAAGCCTGCCACTTCTATTACAAAACCGAACTCTCTCTTTTTAATACTGTTTTATTTATTCTGCTAAAGAGGCACACACACAAAATAACAGAACATATCCAATCGGAAATTCTGACAAATCAATAGACGTAAAAAACACACCAGTCAATACAAGATGATCAAACTGTAGATACAATCATCATCATTTTATTTGTATGCCGCCTTTCCATAGTTAAAACAATGCTCAGGGCAGCTTACAACATGACAAGGTTTACATCAGGGGGAGGCAAGGTTTACCTCGCCTGGGCTGTTGTTGTTTAATCGTTTAGTCGTGTCCGACTCTTCATGACCCCATGGACCAGAGCCCGCCAGGCATTCCTGTCTTCCACTGCCTCCCGCAGTTTGGCCAAACTCATGCTGGTAGCTTTGAGAGCACTGCCCAACCATCTTGTCCTCTGTCGTCCCCTTCTCCTTGTGCCCTCCATCTTTCCCAACATCAGGGTCTTTTCCAGGGAGTCTTCTCTTCTCATGAGGTGGCCAAAGTATTGGAGCCTCAGCTTCATGATCTGTCCTTCCAGTGAGCACTCAGGGTTGATTTCCTTCAGAATGGAGAGGTTTGATCTTCTTGCAGTCCATGGGACTCTCAAGAGTCTCCTCCAGCACCATAATTCAAAAGCAGTGAACTCGCCTGCGCTAGTTCACTCCAGCGGAGATCCCTCCATGGGCCAGTTGATGTGCGCGCGTGTGAGTGGCACAGCCACGATTTCTGGCGTCTGCACAGACGCAATTTCCAGCACCGTGGAAGTGAGTCCCCACGCTGCGCTGTGCCTGTTTAGCACAGTGCACAGGGACTCGCCGAGTGGGCAGCTCGGTTCGGGGGCGACTCGTGGGCTGGTTAAATGACCCATGTGGGCCGCTTGTGGCCCATGGGCCTTAGGTTGCCTACTCTGGTTTACATTACCAACATAACAAAAGTCATAAACAATAAATAAAACACATCAAAAGGTACACAACCAAATGGAAAACAATTTCCACATAAATCATAAAATCTAAAACTAAAAATACAACATTAATATCAATAACAATTTGAAATGGCATAGATAAAAAATAAAAGCAATTTTTAAAAAATCATCCATGGGGGGGGGGACAACACGAGTGAAACATACATTTGGGTAGGTTTGCCTAAGCAAAACAAAAACAAAAAACTTCAGGAGACGTTGAAAACAACACAACAAAAGAACCTGCCTAATATTAATGCATGTCTTCATGCTAAAGACTTGACAAACGGCAATATTCACTCCACCTGCTTCTCTCCCTGCCTCTCCCTCTGTCTAATTGTCCCTTTCACTTGCCTCTCAACTATGCTGGTACAAGCCTGCTTTGGGAACTATTAGAAAAAAGTATCTGCTGCTGTCATTATCTATTTTTTCATCCATGTGTGTATGTTTCCAAAGAGCCTTGTAATCCTACCCTATCACCCAGTGCCCTCAAGCATACACAGAAAGTGCCATGGTTGTAGCCAGGATTTTTGTTGGGGGGGCAGGACTGGGGGGGGAGCAGAACCGATGTGGTTGGTCAGTTAAGTATTTCTATTGTTTTACTTGATCTAGGGAGGTGGAAGCTGGCCCCTGCCTGCCCCCCTCTTGGCTAAACCCATGGGAAGTGCCCTGATTATTTGGCTGAAAAGAAACTGACCAAACTGCTTTCACTTCCTAAAATGAGAAGGAGAAATTCCCCAGGCAGGGCCATGTGACCTCTTGAAGCCTCACCAGGAAGTGTAAGAGAGTGTAGGCGGACTCCAAACAGAGAGAGAGAGAGAGAGAGAGAGAGAGAGAGAGAGAGAGAGAGAGAGAGGTGAATGTTTGCCTGTGTGGAATGAGATATCATAGAAGCAGTCTCTGCCCTGACTCCTGAACAGCCCTCTGCCTCTGAAGCTAATATAAGGAGTCTTGCTTTTATAACCAAAATCAGAAACCCTGAACTGGCTCCCAGCCTCTTTTTCTGCCCTAAGCAAAGGATTCAACAAGCAGCAGCTTCCTGTGACCATGCTTGGAGGGATGGAGATGAGGACCTGGATTGAGCCTGTTGTTGCCGGGGCTCAGCTTGCGAGCTCTTTCTACGACACCGGGCTGCTTCTAGTGGTGAAGAACTACTACAACCAGACCAACTCCTCGGCTCACTCCAACGAGAATTCTCAGCAGAAAGCCATCTCCAACTTCTTCATCATCTACAAGCTTCTCGACGGCTTGACGCCGCTGCTGTCGGCTTACGGCCTGGCTAAGCTGGGCGACCTGAAGAGCAGGAAGATCTCCATCTGTGTGCCTCTCCTGGGCTATTTGCTCTCCCGGATCCTGCTGCTGCTCCTCATCCTGCAGATGTGGCCCATTGAGGTGATGTATGGGGCTGCTGTGTTGCACGGGCTGTCTGGAGGCTTCACCACATACTGGGCCAGCGTCATGGCTCTGGTGTCTAAGGGCTCCTCGGAGAGCAGGCGTTCGCTTCGCCTCATCGTCGTCGAGCTCATCTACGGCATAGCCGGCTTCGTGGGGAGCATCGCTTCTGGGCACCTCTTTGTCAGCTTCCACCTCAGCTACCGCCACGGTGCAGTCCTAGTTTCTTGCAGCGTTGCCTTATATGCTTTCTGTCTCCTCTACAGCCTCTTTGTCCTCAGGGTCCCCAAGACTGCAAGGTCTTGTCCTCTTGCGTCCACAGAGCCAAACCATCCGGACATCAAGCTGGCTGAGGATGATGGAGGAGAGCCTCACTTCCACGAGAATCGCTCCTCTATGGTGCCTTCCAGGCTCATCATTGCCATGCTTTTTGTGGCCGCCATAATGTATGACTCAACTGTGGTGGGAGCCATGGATGTGCTGCCATTTTTTCTCCTGAAGGAGCCCCTGAGCTGGGGGCCGGTATATATTGGCTATGCCAACGCTGCTGGCTATCTGATCTTTATCACCAGCTTCCTGGGAGTTTTTATGTTCTCCAGGGTTTTCAGAGACACCACCATGATTATGATGGGGATTGTGTCTTTCTCAGCTGGCATCCTCATCATGGCCTTTGTGCGATGGACGTACCTGTTTTACGTTGGTGAGTAGAGCCATCCTAACTCAGTGGGTTTATTGTGCTTCTACAGTGGTGCCCCGCAAGATGAATGCCTCGCAAAACGAAAAACGCACAAGACGAAAGGGTTTTTCCGTTTTTGCATCGCTTCGCAAGACGATTTTCCCTATGGGCTTGCTTCACAAGACGAAAACGTCTTGCGAGTTTGTTCGCTTTTTTCCTAAAGCCACTTGAAGAGGCGCAGTTGTGACGGACCATGCTTCGCAAGACGAGAAACATCGCAAGACGAAGAGACTCGCGGAACGAATTAATTTCGTCTTGCGAGGCACCACTGTATTCTGATGTCCCTTGTGAATTCTTAGTATGGTTTACATGAGCTACGCAGGATCCTCTTTAGGCACTGACCAGGCAAGTCAAATTCTGCATCGATAAAACCTCAAGTTCTGAGGTTTAGAGATTCACACAATAGTATATTGCACACTTCTTCTAGGTTTGACGAAGGAGCTGTGCAGGCCCTCAGAGCATCACCACCAGCTATTGGCAGTCTTGCCCACCCATCCCTCTTGCTTTCGAGATTCCATCAGGCATTAACCATACACTCCCAAGCATGCCTTGAGTAATCACGAGGGCTAGTAACTCTAAAGCTAAGGTTGCCATGATGCCAGATTCTGCCTCCAATTCTGTCCTGTTGTTAGGAGGTGGAGCATTAATTCCCGTATGCAACAGAATAAGGCGATAAAATATATATTCATATTATTTATTAAATTTGTATACCGCCCTATACCTGTAGATCTCAGGACAGTTCACAACACGGAAGTGTTTCCCAGTTCAGATTGCAGGTTGGGGAGCAAACTCCAGCTTTTTGCCGACATTGAGCAAAAAGTAATAATAATAATATACAAGAATATAAAGGGAAAGGGAAAAGAGAAAGAGTACATGTTGCATTCATTTGATGCATGCAGAAAGTTGTGATGTAGCGTGGGTGACAGGCTGCACTGATAATGGGCATCGTCAGCCTTGGTGGCAGAAAATATCCTTGCTTGTTATGTCTCTCTGAAGATCTCAGAGCAAAACATTTGGGTGTAGCTGAGCCAAACCTGTTTCCAAAGGGTATCACATAGCAACCACAACCATGCACTCGTTCTGGTATTCTGCACTACATTGGCAGAAAGCTATTAATACCTTCCTCAGAAGCATTGCTCAATGCTAAAAGGCGCTTCCTTGTCCTCCCGTTCCAGTACAACCTGTATTGTTCCATTTTTGCACACCTGCTGGGACTGTGTAGAAAGTTAATGTTTGCAAGATTCCCAGAGCACTTACCTGACAGAAGAGATCTTACAGCACAATCTTCTGCATGTTAGTCCTGCTGAGTGGGGCTTACTCTCAGAAAAGTGTGTGCAGGATTGCAGCCACAATTAAATAGGCCCTTCCACAATTAAATAGGCCCTGCCTCGGTCCCTGCTCCTGCCAACCTAGCAGTTCGAAAGCACGTCAAAGTGCAAGTAGATAAATAGGTACTGCTGCGGCGGGAAGGTAAACAGTGTTTCCGTGCGCTGCTCTGGTTCACCAGAAGCGGCTTAGTCATGCTGGCCACATGACCCGGAAGCTGTACGCCAGCTCCCTCAGCTAATAAAGCGAGATGAGCGCTGCAACCCCAGAGTCGGCCACGACAGGAGCTAATGGTCAGGGGTCCCTTTACCCCTGCTAGGCAGTGGAAGTTTGGTCTGATGATTACATGAACCCTCTCCTTTCCATTCTCTTCTGCTCCAGCCCGTGGTGTGATGTTGTTTGCCCTCATTCCCTTGCCGACCATCAGATCTTTGCTGTCGAAACACATAGAAGGAACTTCCTATGGTAAGCTGCTGCTTTGAACATCTTGGCATTGTTCATTTAAATGCAAAAAAAAAAAGTTTACTTATTTCATTCAGAATAAGGCTATGAAGACAGACACATTTCTATCATTTTGTGTAGTGGATCTAAGAAGGATAGATTCCCTCGCCTCCCTCTTTCAAATATAATCATCTCACATGACATAGGTGATCGACAGATTAACTTAATGGTGCAGGCATCTAACTTGGAGCAGACCGAATTAACGAAGGGTCTCTAAGGAAGCTGCCTGATGGTACTAGATGCTAAAGCCAGGCTTGGTTCCCTAAAAAAAAAAATGCTTTTATTAAAGATTTTCTTGGGTTACAAAATCCCTTGCCTGCTGACCCACAGAGAGTCTCTCCCCTCCCCTAATAAGAAGCACTATGTACTAGCAAATGTTTTTTTACAAAAGTTGGGTGCCATCCCCACTCTCCCAAACAATAGCAAGATCCCAGGGGGTTCCAGGCACTCACCCCGGGTCTGTGTTCCTTTGGAGAATTAAGACATGGTGGAGACTGTTGTAGCTTTTTTTTGGAAAAAAAAATGGCTTGTTCACCTGTTTTCACTTTCAGTCTGCATGGATGGGTTTCAGGTCTTACAGCATGGTCATTTCAAGAGGGGCTTGTCCCCCACAGCAGTGCAGCCAGCCTTCAGCCAACCTGCCCAAGATGGATCCCAGTCTTTTCTCTCTCTTCTTCCTTGTTCAAAAACTCTCTTTTCCTGTCACCTCAAACACCTGTCTCTCCAGGCCAAAGGATTCCTCTCAGGTGGTCTATCAACCCCTTTTATCATGATAAGAGATCTGCTGTTTGCAAGGCCAGCCAGGCTAGTTTGCATAATCCAGCCCAGGAATTCCTTGTCTGGCACAGTTCTGAAGCCTGTACTTTCATCAATACCCCATTTAATTAAAATCCTGCCATTTATCAATTTTTAGGATTTAAGCCCCCCACCCCCAAATCTATAACGGTACTGTGTCTGGGTTTCTTTTATAGTCACTTCTTCGGCTGCAATAAATTCTGAACTCCCAACTGCTGCCACGTAGCAGAAATAAGCTGTTTATTATTTACCGGCTCACTTTTCAGAAGCCAAAAGAGATGCAATTAAAAAAAGCCCTTAATTACTCTGGGGCTCTTTAGCTCACTTTCAGCATGATATATCTCCACTTTGGCCATCTTTTAAAAATTTAGAAAGCTTGGAAAGTGATAAATAAAAAGCAAAGCTGTTTAAAGTGGTCGTTGAGTGTTATTTTATTGTGTTCCACTTCCACTCTTGTTTCTAGGAAAGGTGTTTGTCTTGCTGCAGCTTTCGCTGGTGATCACAGGTGTTGTGACCTCAGCTGTCTATAACAAGATCTACCAAAACACCTTAGAGTGGTTCAGCGGGTTCTGCTTCTTGTTGTCATGTGGTGTAGGATGCTTGAGCCTTATCCCTATCAGGTAAGCAAGGCAAAAGGTAAACTGCTATTCTGACAGCCTGCCCTTTCAAGAGGATTGTTTTTGTATCTGTGTGTGGCTCATAAAAACTCTTTTATTTGATCAGGGGTTTTATTGAACTTTTAGCTCTTGTTTATTATTCTAGGTCTACTCTGTGTTTCTGTGTGTACCGTGGTACCTCGGGTTAGGTGCTTAATTCGTTCCGGAGGTCCGTTCTTAACCTGAAACTGTTCTTAACCTGAAGCACCACTTTAGCTAATGGGGCTTCCTGCTGCCGCCGTGCCGCTGGAGCACAATTTCTGTTCTCATCCTGAAGCAAAGTTCTTAACCCGAGGTACTATTTCTAGGTTAGCGGAGTCTGTAACCTGAAGCGTATGTAACCTGAAGTGTATATAACCCGAGGTACCACTGTAATTGGTATCTTTCAGTTGGCTTGCTCTTTTCAAAACAATTAGTTTTGCCTGTGTTAGAAGTGATTAGCTCTCTTTTATAATATGCTATTTTTTTTTCCATATAGAAAGTTACATTTGTTACTCAACAATTATATTCCAGTTCAACAAAACTAATGACTTCCTGCTCGCCCAACATCAATGTTCATAACGCAAATTGCATACAATTGTGTTTTAAGGTTCTGTCTTATCGAATTCCATCCTCACCAACACGTTTCTTAATACGTTCGGCTATTTTCTTACATTTCAAACCCTGCTGTGGCCTTCATGTATGGGAAATAACTTTTTATAAAGACTAGAAAAGATTCCCAGTCTTCTTTGAAATATTCTTTTATCAGAAGTGATGAGATATTGAGAGGGGCACAGAGTGCTCCAGCAACTGCCCCAAACTTGGTGCCTTCCAGCTCCCAACATTCCCAGCCACTGGTCTCATACAAGTTGGGTTTGATGTGAGTTGTCCTCAAGAAACATATTTAGGGGGGAGCTGCTTCAACTGCTATCTGAGGACTGGAGGCAGGGGCAGGTTCAAATCCTCACACAGACATGAAGCTTACTAGCCAAACTTTGGCCAGTTGCTATCTCTCAGACTAACCTACTCTATAAGGCTGTTGTGATTGGATCCCAGTACGTTTCCAAGCACAATTCAAAGCATTGGTGCTGACCTTTAAAGCCCCAGCCTTGGCCCCTTATACCTGAAGGAGTGCCTCCACCCCCCATCATTCAGCCGGAATCTGAGGTCCAGCTCCAGGGGCCTTCTGGCCGTTCCCTCCCTGCGAGAAGTGAGCTTACAGGGAACCAGGCAGAGGGCCTTCTCAGTAGTGGCGCCCGCCCTGTGGAATGCCCTCCCATCAGATGTCAAGGAGTTAAGTAACTATACAGCCATTAGAAGACATGTGAAGGCAGCCCTGTATGGGGAAGCTTTTAATATTTGATGTTTTATTACCGTATTTTTTGCTCTATAAGACTCACTTTTTCCCTCCTAAAAAGTAAGGGGAAATGTGTGTGCATCTTATGGAGTGAATGCAGGCTGCGCAGCTATCACAGAAGCCAGAACAGCAAGAGGGATTGCTGCTTTCGCTGCGCAGCGATCCCTCTTGTTGTTCTGGCTTCTGAGATTCAGAATATTTTTTTTCTTGTTTTCCTCCTCCAAAAACTAGGTGTGTCTTGTGGTCTGGTGCGTCTTATAGAGTGAAAAATATGGTATGTTTTTCTATTTGTTGGAAGCCACCCAGAGTGGCTGGGGTGACCCAGTCAGATGGATGTGGTAGTATTATTATTATTATTATTATTATTATTATTATTATTATTATTATTAGCAGTAGTAGTAGTAGCAGCAGCAGCAGCAGTATCTGCTTTGCCAAACACCTTTGTGAGTTTTACAAGGTGGCAATGGCTGGCCAAATTGCCAAATTGTGAGCATTTGCCCTGTATAGCGGGCTACTCTTGAAATTTGGCAGAGGCTCCATCAGCTTGTGTCCCAGACTAACTCCCTAGTACAGTGGTACCTTGGGTCTCAAACTTAATCCATTCCAGAAGTGCATTCGACTTCCGAAACCGTTCGAAAACCAAGGCGCCGCTTCCGATTGGCTGCAGGAGCTTCCTGCACTCAAGCAGAAGCCACGTCAGACATTCAATTTCCGAGAAACAGCACAGTTTTGCAAGGAAGTCCACAAAAGTGAAAAGCTCTTTTTGAAGCATGGGTTGCATGGTTACCTAGAAGTCATGCTGTAGCAGTGGAGTTCCTACACTGGCAAAGGGTTGCACTAGAGGATCTATCGATCCCCCAGCCGGCCTATGCGTGACCTCTTGGAGGCGATTCTCGCTCATGCATACAGCTAGGCAACCGGCTGCATACAAGGTGTTACTTCTCAATCTGCCAGCAGATGGAGACACCTGCTACCCTTTTCTCAGCCACGGTGGCCAACGTTAAAGTCATCCTCCACAGCAGATTCTTGTGAGCTGGAGAACACCATCCACACACAAGGGAAAAGTTTGCAGAAGTACCAAAATTAAAAATGCTGAGGCTTGTTAGGTGGTCCAGTTCCCTTCACAAAGCTGCAGTCCCTGGGGAGAGGGATTGATTGTTGAACCACTCTGGTAACTGTAGCTCTGGGAGAATTGAGGTTGCCTAACAACTCTCAGAGGGACGCGGGTGGCGCTGTGGGTTAAACCACAGAGCCTAGGACTTGCCAATCAGAAGGTCGGCGGTTCGAATCCCTGTGACGGGGTGAGCTCCCGTTGCTCGGTCCCTGCTCCTGCCAACCTAGCAGCTCGAAAGCACGTCAAAGTGCAAGTAGATAAATAGGTACCGCTCCGGCGGGAAGGTAAATGGTGTTTCCGTGCGCTGCTCTGGTTCGCCAGAAGTGGCTTAGTCCTACTGGCCACATGACCCGGAAGCTGTACGCCGGCTCCCTCAGCCAATAAAACAAGATGAGTGCCGCAACCCCAGAGTCGTCCGCGACTGGACCTAATGGTCAGGGGTCCCTTTATCTTTTTTAACAACTCTCAGCACCCTTAACAAACCACAGCGTGTCTGTTTAAAGTATCATCCTAGTGCTTTAAATGTATAATGTGAGTGTGATCTTGTTGCAGGTCCCACTTCTCCCTAATACTTTATTTTATAAGCCATCTGGTCACTGATTATGCTACTTTGGTTTGGGCAATATTTTTTTTTTAAAGATATGACTTCCAAACAGGAAAATTGTACATTTCAATCCTGTTCTTGGGATTAAGAACAGGCACACTTATCCCTTTGATTTTACACATTGATTCCTCCCTGTGTTTTGCTTCTTTCTCTCTCCCCTGCAGTATTATAGCATGGAAGCAAAAGGCACCATCTGGTTCACTTGAGATTTTGACGGACTGAGAGCAGAAGGAAGTGGCTGTACCTATTTCAGAAGCAGACGTACAGATCAAGAGCATGACTTGAGGGGCCCAGCAGTTGGGCTGCTTGAAAGATGGCCTGCGTCTTGCAATTACCTGCATGGAGAGAGATGTTCGGTATCTACTGACTGGTCTCCATAGCGTTTCAAGGGGATGGTACTGCAGGTTAAAATCAAGATGCAACAAGCGAGACAATTGGCACCTACAGAGAAGGAGGTGGCATTGACACTGTAGCATGGTTCTCCTTCCGCCCAAAACAGTTGCCATCGAAATGCCAATTCCTTCGTCCACATCACTCCAGCTCTGAAAGCAAATGTCCTCCCCTCCTTAAGCAACAAGGGTCTTGCTACCCTCTTTCTAGAGCAGAACATGCCACACCAAAGGCCTTCAAACAGAAGCAGGTCAGAAGCTCTCGGCTCCCCACACTGAGCAATTGGGTTAGACTATATGGCTTCCAATGACCCCTTCCAGCTCTATTCATCTATCTCACTGAAGTCACAGTAGCATTTGAGGTCCACCTCTGAGGCCCTCTGGCGGTTCCCTCGTGGCCAGAAGTGAAGTAACCAGGCAGAGGGGTTTTCAGCAGTGGCGTCCTCCCTGTGGAACACCCTCTTGTCAGACGTCAAGGAGATAAAGAACTACACAACTTTTAGAAGAATCTGAAGGCAGCCCTGTATAGGGAAGTTTTTTTAATGTTTGATGTTTTATTATGTTTTTATATTTTGCTGGAAGATGCCCTGAGTGGCTGGGGCAACCCAGTCAGATGGGTGGGGTATAAATAATAAAATTGTTGTTGTTGTTAGCTTTCATAGTATGAGTTGGAATGTTTAAGGGACCACAGACTGCTGCTTCTTCATGTGCATATCTTCAATGTGTGACTTCACATTCTTACAGATGGCCTTACAACAGGAGCCAAGGAGGGAGGAGAGCAGTTGCTCACACTTCCTTGCTAGGGGAATAGAAGCAATGTTCTATAATCCTCTTAACAGTGACTGGACCAGCCAGTCAGCAATTCCACTCAGGAGTGAGTATATACACTTTGGCAAGATATATCTATCTAATGGTTTCTTTCCCCCAACAGACTATTCATCACATTGTGCTGCAACTCAGCAGGGCTTTGCTCCATTATACCCTTGTCTAAAGTCACCTGGGTACCATGATTCTGCCTCTGTTACACTACAGCTTGGATCATTGCCATTTATCTATTGGGGGGGCAGGGGTTGTAAACACGGTGCTGGAACTCACAACATGAAACGAGGACAAAGAGGTCACATCTACACTGTGCATTTAAAGCACAAAGCTTACCTACCCCCTACTGAATCCTGGCAGCTGTAGTTTGTGAAGGGTGCTGGGAATTCTAGAGGTAAACTATAGTTCCCACAACTTCTCCTTTGGCCATCTAATCTATGTTGGTGCTGTAAGCAAGGTCCTAGGTGCAGGGTTTTTAGTTCACCTGTTCCATTCAGAAGTCAGTAGGATGTACTGTAAAAATCATTCTACTTTGGCTGCAAATGATGCCTGGTGTCAGAAAGGCAAAAGGGTTTTGGCGGGGGTGTCATCACAAGTATTCAAACCTTCACTTCTCAGGCATCTTATACGCAAACACAACACACACCAAAAGCATCGTATTTACTGGTAAAGCAATTTAATCCGTTTATTGATCCAGTCCTCTTTTTTTGTCAAAGAAACCATCCTCATACACACAAAGAGTTTATCAAGCATTATAAATTATTTTGCCTTAAAAAAAACACCACTACAGAATCAACACAGCACAGTACTTATTATTTTGTACATAGGCATATAGAAAAAGATAAAAGTGAGCAGACCACATGCTAGCACCTGGACAGACCTGGAGAACCCAATTCACAGGGAAGCTCCCTCAGAAAGCCTCACCGTGCACAAACACAGCTGACTTTAGCCTTGGTAGGGCATACAGAGAAGAACTTCCTGCTGGAAATATCCTGCCTGTCTCCCAGAACAAGAAGGGAAATGGGTTCATCATGTGCTTAGTTGATATGTAAACTGGAAGTGCTGGGAGAGGAGAGGAATAGAACCAAGAGGTCACCTGCAGCTTCCATTTTGGCGGTCAAATTTAGCTCACAATACATACACATTCATCCACACGTAGTCTATGTTTGGGATGGGCTGGTGTGCTTGTGTTTTGCTGATGACTCATCAAAAGCTGCCACTTTGGGTTTGCAATCCTTTCCTTGCTTTGGCCGTGAATATTTATTTTCTTCCTTTTTACTACTGCTTTCACTTTAGCTTTTAAAAAGCACAGATGGGGATTGAAAGACTGCAAGAACATATCCCATGCTATTCATCATCGGCTTAACTTCTGCCAACAGTTACTAAAACACAGACAAAAACAGACTCCGGCAACACACTCCACGTGGGTCTCTAGCAGATGAACTGCAGAAAACACTTGACAGCAGAGACAGTCTAATCTCCCATCCTCCCTTCCGTGCATCAAACCATTTCCCTAAATAGCAATCTTTGGAAGGGGGTGGGGAAATTGTGGCCCTCCAGATGCTGTGGACTACAGCTCCCATCAGCCCCAGCTAGCATGGCCAACAGTCAGGGGGGTGAGAGTCCAGCTACGCCTGAAGAGAACCTCAAGGCTCCCCGTTCCAGAGTTTTGCTCTTTCACCTTGAACTTGCATCTCTTTTCGGACACTGGCATGGCTCAAAACCCATTCAGAGAGATGCTGCTGGGTGCCATGATTGTGTCTGTCGCTATAGCAGGGGTGGGGAACACATGCCTCTAAGAAGTTGCTGGACTCCAAGGAATTCAACATCACACTACGTTGAACATTCCAGGATGCCAGCTTAGCAGGCAGAAACATCCCCCCTCCCTCTACCTGTGCATCATGGGGGGGGCAGGGTTCTCCCAACCCCCTCAAGTGCAGGGAGGAGAAGCAGGAGAGGTAAGCCTTATTGTGCATGAGGAAGCCCCTACCTGCCTGCTCACTGTCTCGCCAGGGTGGTACATGCCCTGGTGATCTCCCACTTGGACTACTGCAACACGCTCTACGAGGGGCTACCTTTGAGGCTGACTCAGAAACGCTCAGCTGCAGCTAGAGAGAGTCTTTGAGAAAAGCTTAGAGATACGTATTCAAACGAGACACCAATGAACCCAACTTTTAAATTTTGGACATTAAATACACGTTTAAATAAGCAACTTTTGAGTATACCTAAAAGTCTAGCTTATGATAGGAAGATGGTCATCTAAAACACCTCTCTGTTTTGCTCCAAATTGCACTGTGTGCAAATTAGTGTTTGGAAAGGGAGAGGCCACTATGTTAAGAATGCAACTATTTTTAAAGTGTCTGCAAAATGTTTTGACATTTATATGTTTACTGATTCCATGAGGGCGGAGAATTGCTCTGATTCCACGTGTACAAAAATATTTGGGCAAGAGCAAACAGTTTGCCTTTAAAAAAAAAGGTGGGGCAGTTATCTTTGTGAAAAGACCTTTAATTGTTCAGAGTAAGAAAAAAATTGTCAAAAAACAGCTAACGGAACTAAAATGATTTATATTATGTGTGGGGCACTGAATATGTAAATCTAAAACTGACACCCCAGTATAGCTTTATAGGATCTGAAGTGCATACTGTAATTACAAAAAGCTAAGGCTTTTTACACTACCTGTCTCAACTTCGAAACAATCTAAGTCAAGACACCCTTTCAGAATGCATTGGAATCATAAGTGTGTTTGGTTCCATATACACACAGATGGATTCACTGTCCAGATCGTCAAATGCGACAATGGGCTACACACGGCTACTGTGCCCACTAAACATGACCACCTTACTTTCTCTTCAGAGGAGGGAGACCTGGACTCAGCAATACAGATCACCTCTGCAGGTGGCAGTGGTGTAGTATGGATGGGGTCACAGAGATAATTGCCCTGCATGCAAAATTCTTAGTGGTGCAAAATTTCAAAAGAAAACAAGAAGAAAGTAGTAATAATAAATAAAGAATAGTGTGGCCTTGCCCTCACAGAGAAAATCTCCCAGTGCCCACATGGGCAGACTGAGGAACAGATCTGGGTGGTGGCCGGTTGCTAGAACGTCTTCTGCATGGGTTTTAGAAAGATACCCGCTCCTGGCCAATCCCCTGTCCCACACTCCATGGGGCGCCGCAACTGCCACTAGGGTAGGTCGCTGAGGTATTGCCCCTTTGTTCCAGCCTATCGGGCAGTGTCAAGGATACTTGCCTTGCCCCGGGCACTAGCAACCCATGTTACACGACTGCACGGTAGTGAGAGTCGGAGGTATGTTAACTCTTCTCTCTCTCTCTCTCTCTCTCTCTCTCTCTCTCACACACACACACACACACACAACTCTCAAGCACAGATCAGTAGCCAGGCCTCCGTGCTACATGTACTTAAAATGGCCATGACCTTCTTCTAAAACATGAAACCCAATCCATATGGACTGTAGCAAGAGCACTTTTCAATACACAATGCAAACTGTACGATTGCCTCTGTTCAAAGCTTTGCCCCTTCAGCCTGATAAACAACAGCTTCTACTCCAACTGCAAAGAAAGGAGCTCCTAGTATCTTGCCAATTGTGCCCTGCTGCCTGCAACAGGCTTTTTTTAGGAAGAAAAAAAATCATACAGGAGGATATTGAAACCGAGAGAGCAAGCATTAAGGTGTTTGATTTCAGAAGTGAACACAGCCAACATTACAATCTAAGTTTCGTTTTCTCATCAACAATACAATCTATTGAAGTGCACGCATGTCCTCTTAACATCCAATTTCTGCATGGAGAAAATTGTAAGACATTCAGTTTGTTACGTGAGCCTTTATGATAGAATGGGAACTCAAAGCAAAACACCTTATCCATTCAATAAAAATTAGACTTGTTATGTCTGTGTTTCAGAAAACATTTTTCTTTCTTTCACTCACAGATTCCAGTTACTTGTGATCTTGGAAACAGACAATCCAGTGCACAATCTCTCATTTATTTTAGAGCTTGCGGATTCTCCATGATGTCAAAATTGGAAGGCGATGTTTTGGGAGATCAAAAGAGATTGAGAGCTGGTAGACTGCCTTGGAAGGTGGCAAGTCACTGGAAGTGTCTAAGCAAAAGCTGGACAGCCATGTGTCAGGGATATTATATTGCAGATCCTGGATTGAGTAAGTGGGGTTGGAATGGATGGCCTCTAAGCATCCCTCCCAGTGATCATGTCTCTATCATAAACCCTGTTAGACACAGCCCATACTTCTTATTCCTTCCAAGGTATTAAGTTACATGCTGGCAATTTCCATGTTTCTATAGATTCTTGATCCCACAAGTTGACACAAAATCAAAGTATTGCTTGATACTTTTGAACACCACCAGTTCTGGAACCTTTGCTAATCCAAATGAGAAATAACTCCAAACTATTGTACACGTATCTACAGAGAGGTAGCAATTCCTTTCCCCAAACTAGCTGCTGCTAATAAAAAGACTGTTTCTAAGTATTAATTGCTAACATCTATTTTCAAAACAGAGTCTTGGTTGCATCCATTGAGTGTTTATTGGAACAGATGGCAAGTGCCAGGGATTTAAAAAATAAAAAATAACACATGTAAAAAAATAAATGCACAAAATTGCTCATTGTCACTCCCCAGCACAAATGGGGGGAAAACTTGTAAAGCTGAGTAAAATCCCCTTAGTACTTTAAAAAAGGCAGTCTCCACTCTGTCAAATAATTAGCACTTATTTAGTGCCTTTTAGAGTCAACAGCTTCATATGCAATTTCAATATCCCTTCTAGTCCCTTTGCAAGGTAATTTAGTATTATCCACTTGTTAAAAATGAGGGATACAATGGTACCTCGGGTTACAAACACCTCAGGTTACAAACACTTCGGGCTACAGACTCTGCTAACCCAGAAGTAGTACCTCAGGTTATGAACTTTACCTCAGGATGAGAACAGAAATCGCGTGGCGGCGGCAGCAGGAGGCCCCATTAGCTAAAGTAGTACCTCAGGTTAAGAATGGTTTCAGGTTAAGAACGGCCCCCTGGAACGAATTAAGTTTGTAACCAGAGGTACCACTGTACTGAGAGGTAGCGGCTAGAAAGTTCATGGCAGACATGGAATTTGAACCAAAGGTTTGTCAGTTCATAGCTCAATCTCCCAGCCACAATACTAGGTCTCCACACATAATGGTACATACACAGTCATCCTAATGAAAGGCAGGGGAAAGAAAACGGTCGCTTGTTGTGAGAGGTTTCTCTTCAGCTACACTCCCCTCAGACATGTTTAAGAACAGTTTCACTGGCTGATTTTTTGTTTGTTTGTTTCTTTTTAATGAAAGCCCAAGGTGAGAAGGATAAATTTGGTGAGACTTGGGGGTCACTATGAAACAACATCCATCACATGGCAAACACTAGCATTCAAAAAATGCAGAAAAGGTTCGATTTTATTATTATTATTATTAAGAAAAGATTAATAGTTTCATGTACAGACTTTGGGAGGCACAGAACACCCCACACAACTTCCCCCATCCCCAGTAAATGGCTCAAAGGCTCTGGAACCTAACTGCCTACATGCCATAGCCAAAAGACCACCTCTGAAATATTCTGCAGGTTTCCTGTGCATTGTACCAAGACCATACCAACTTTTGCCCTGTAGACCTGACTTTCCCATCCACAAAGCCCAAGTTAATTCAAAGAGACCTTTGAGAATCCAGCAAGAGTCTTCTGTCAGCCAAATTCCCTTTCCACATATGGAGGGTGGGAGGAGGGGGGAGAAATCCAACAGAATTTGAAGAGTGAACACCTGCAATTTCATGGTCAACCACTCCTTACTAAACTAACAAGAAAAAGGAAGGACAATAACGATGTGTTGGCACCTTGCATTTTAAAGAGTCCTTTATTATTATCATTGTAATTATCATCACCATCATCATTATTATTGTAGTGTTCCTTGTATCAACTTCATTCAATATAAAGCGGTCCAAAAGGAGAAAAGTCCCTGTAGTTTCTTTGCCGTCAGCCAAGGATCGTGAGTAGGAGCATTCAAGGCCAACTCGGATGGTTTAATAAAAAGGTGGCACAAAAAATGTACAGTTTCAAACTTTTTTCAAGTTGGATCAGTCCCGAGGTTCAGCACAGGTAGTTGTTCCTCCAGGGGGTGGGTTAGGGAAACCCAAATCTGACACCAAGTCGTGCATAGTGTATCTCCAGTATGTTTAGTGGTACCGTCACTTGGTCAGAAGTCCGTGGTGCAGGGAGGAAAAGGGTGGGGGAAGATGCGGTTTCTTATTTGGTCTCAGGCTTGTCTTGCAAAAGTGGTATAATAGATTCCCACGCCGTAAGGCACTGTTTGAAACAAAGACACAGAACGGCAAACCCATCAGAGCTTCCATTTAAAACCAGCCACTCCCAGAAGCCCCTAAAGAAAGGACATTGCGGTTGAGAGAGGTGCTCTTTCAGGTACCCAGGGGCCTGCGGTGAAATGTTTCACAGGGGAACAGAGGGGGCCAGAGGCACCACCTTGCAAGCGTGGTGGATAGGGGCGTCCTGATGTCACACTCGTGAGCATCGCACCTTCCTTCCTAAGCTGGGCAGAAGCTTCCTGGCCTTTGGGAAGGAGGCCCCCATCAGGGAATAGCCTAGTCCCCTCAGTCCACTGACAACACACCACTGCCTGGGCCTCAAACCACTGAGAGCTTTGTATCCCTCTGCACCTTGAACTGGGCCTAGTAGCTCACTGGCAGGGAATGCTGCTCTTTCAAGACCAGTGAAACATGCACCATTGTGCAGCGTTGCTTACCAAAATTGCAGCAGCTGCAATTTTATTTTTTTCAAAACTGTTTTCATTGACAGATTTTACTCGATGACGGAGGTACATATAATGTCTCTGTTTACAATTCGTAGAGTCCTATCTACAGGTCAGTTACATTCGGTGTGAGACGCTGCTATCGTGGGCATTTTGAGGTTGTGGGGAGAGAGAGGTGGGAGAAAGAAGGGGAAACAATGATTTCTCTCTCTCTTTTTGCACTTTATGCATTGTGGTTTTTGTGTCAGTGTCACATGGACAGGTTATTCATCTATGCATTTATTATGTTTCCTTGGTGGTGAGAGGGATTGGGGAGCCCAGGGCATATTAGTAGGTTGCATTCGGTTGATGGCAGTTGCATTTTAGACAACCTTTAGGACGGTGGTACATGCTAATCAGAAAGTGTTATGAGAATTCAGAGACAGATTCCAGCCAGGCAAAAACACTCGAGGAGGATATGGAGCAAGGCTGGCGAGGGATGTGGCCTGAGGAAAGAGGTCAGAGTGGCCTAGAGAGCTACATTTTGCCCCTCCATTTAGTCCCCCATCCCGGTACGAGAACATTCCACATAAATAGTGACAGTGTGAAAAAGCTAAAACTCGATGGTGGTAAGCAAGAAGCGCGCGCCTCTAAGGCATTCAGCTCTGCTAAACTCTTGTTATCGGGAGGTTCCACTGTCTTTTCACTACATAACAGCGACAACCTTAGAGATTACCTTCTCGTAATATTGGATGTTTTTGTCTGCCATTCCCATCAACAGCTGCCGAAAGTCTTGGCGCTTGTTGTTCTGCCACCGGTCCATATCTGCCTTCAGGTCTGCGTTGAAGCATTCCACACGGTCCTGACACTTTTCGACCTCAGTGGGAACCTGGGGAGAGAGCGAGAAAAAGGAATCCCCCAATGCTGTTGCAGACACAAGTTAAGGGATTTTCTTGGACCAGAAGTCCTTTTATTATTTTATTAATTTTCTCAACAAACAATCATTACACTGAAAAGGAAAACACAAAATAAAACAATTAAAACATCTATATTCATTCTTAATATTAATCCATATTTTGGGATTCGTCGAATCCCCTGACTTCCCTCCACTCCCTCCACTTGTTCCTTTGTGTTATTTTCATTTGTGCATGTCAACATTATTATTATTTATTATTTTACTATTATTATGTTATCCTTCTTTAGTTTTTTATTTCTTTTCCTCTCGTTTTCTCTTTCTTTACGTTTCTCTTTTCCTTGCCTTTTCTTCCTACTTGGTTCTCTTTTAGACTAAGTAGCTGTTTTATCTCAGTAAATTATAAAAAAGATACTATGTAATGGGTATGTATTTTTGTATTTCTTTGAAAAAGTATCAATTATTATTTATTTTTTTAAAGAAAAAGAAGGCACCATATTTGCTTTCCCAGACTTAAGCCCTTGGGTGTTCAGCTTCGGGAAACAATCATTTGAGACGGGAGCGACGGGGGTCTGAATGCACCCCTTGCATCAGCCACTCCCCAATGCCACCCATGCATTGGGGGTACACCTGTACCAGGGTAGCTGGGTGAAAATGCCTAGGCTGTCCCTGTGAGCTGCAATGCAAAGGAGTCTTTAGGGTTGTGGCTCACAGGCAGTGTCAATGTTGCATCTGGGAGATTGCCATGCTGCAGACCCACCTCCTAATGCAGGAGTAGCTTGGGGGGGGGGGTTAGGTACAGGAGTGCACGCAGGGCAGATGTGCCTTGGTATCCTGCATCATGTAATTATAGTCACATGACACTTAACACCCGAATAGGGTGTTAATGCTGGCAGTTATGGAGTAGCACGGGTGGACCAGCATCTTGGACAAGTGTCAAGGGCTAACGTTTTTATTCCCAATAATCTACACTGGCTCCCAGTATATTTCTGAGCACAATTCAAAGTGTCAATGCTGAAGTTTAAAGCCTTGAACAGCCTCGGCCCTGTATACCTGAAGGAGCATCTCCACCCACATCGTTCAACCCGGACACTGAGGTCCAGCGCCAAGGGCCTTCTGGTGGTTCCCTCACTGTGAGAAACGAAGTTACAGGGAACCAGGCAGAGGGCCTTCTTGGTGGTGGCACCCACCCTGTGGAACACCCTTTGTGTCAAGGAAATAAAGAACTACACCACCTTTAGAAGACATATGAACACAGCCCTGTAGCAGGCAGGAAGTTTTTGATGTTTGAGGTTTTATTATGTGTCTCTGTGTTGGAAACTGCCCAGAATGGCTGGGGCAACCCAACCAGAGGGGCTAGGTGTAAATAAATTATATTATTATTATTATTATTATTATTATTATTATTATTATTCCAAAGCCATATTTCCTTTCAGCTTTCAGCTAGGGAGACAACAAGAGATCTTTGTATAGCCAGTGACGTTGTGGCTACACAATGCAATGAATTTGGACCAGACTCACCTTGCTTCAGATTTCCCCCAACACAGCTACAGAATTCACTGGCTAGCCTTGGACCAGCCTTTCAGTCTACTCTAACTTACTTCACAGGACTGTTCCAAGGTTAAAACACAGTTCCTAATACACACTGTCCTGAATACATTTGAAGAGCAGTGGAGCACAGATGAGATAAATCCAGAGCTTAAATTGTTAATTGTTCTATTAGCTTAAACAGAAGACGAAGTGGAAAGGCTCTAACTGGCAAAGCAAACCTATTAGTTGTCACTGCTTTCAAATAAAATTGCATTAATTAAAGGAGGCTGTGCCTAAGATGAAAAGAAAAAGATTAACTTCAAAGTGAATTAGTATAATTACTAATTTTTAAAGCTTTTAAATATTGGTGGCACGGTGGAAAAGGCCTCTGCTGCTTATTCATCAGTTAAGGAATCAATGTGCATTCAAGCACCAGCACTAAGGTAACAGCTTCTATTCTCCAGAAATATAGTGACAAACGTAGTTACCCCACTAATGGATATCTCAATTCAATCTATGTGAAAGAACCGTAACATAGGTTCTTTCATAAAACCTTAAATTGAGACCAGAAATGGAAAACCTATGGTCTTCCAGATGTTGTTGATCTCCAACACCTGTCCGCCCCAGCCAGCATGGCCAACGGTCAAGGGTGATGGGTGCTCCAGTCCAAAATTCAGAAGGCCACAGGTTTCTCATACCTGCCCAAAAGCCAGCCAACACATGCTGTGAGATAAACCAAAGCTGGTTGACGGGAAAGTATAATTTACACAAGCAATGAATATCAATAATTATTGATCAAATCTGCGTATATATTTTATTACACCTTGTCACAATTAAAAGCATCAGACCACCAATTGGCCAACCTGGGGTATTCAATTGGTTGTGGTACTGGGCAGTTTTGTTTCCTTGTGTCCCGAGGACCTCTCCTACCCAAACAAATGATCTTTTCCTCACCAAAGATCAAGTCCAAGAATCCAGTTTGCAGTCCAATAAATTGCTTTTTAGTCACCAGTATTTACTGCCCTTTTCAACATTCCACAAAACCTTTTTAATCCTGCTGAAGACAATGCAGTGGGAGACTGAGCTGTCCAAGAGCGGTTCCAAAGAGGACTAACCTTAGGGCGGTCTTCTCTTTTTAAGACCACAGCTTCCAGTTTGGCTTCATATTCTGCTTGAACTTGATCTCTTTTCTTCAACACATTCTTAAGGGGAGGAGGAAACAGACAGGATGCAATCAGAGGAGATGCAAGGGTTATGTACACACACACACACACACATATTCATATGAACTTGAGCCTGTTACCCCAAGCCAGCTGTAATCCACTTGAAACCAGCACTACTTAGGTGTCAGCAGTGGAAGTCTATTGGCTTGGAAAGGGTGATGGCAGTTACATTGTCTTCTTGCATTAGACCAGCTATGGGAAACCTATGGCCCTCCAGCTGTTGATGAATCACAACTCCCATTGGCCAAGCTGGTTGGGGGCTGATGGGAGTTGTAGTTCAGCAACAGTTGGGGTCCACAGATCACCAGTTGGGAACCACTGTTCTAGAAGGTCAGAAATGAAGGTCCAGGTTCATTTCCTGGCTGCTGGGGGGCAGGTTCAGTAGCCAGCAATGGGGAGAGCATTCTCCTAGTGTTGCGACCCTACCTGCTTGCGCAGTGTCTTCCCAGAGTGGTACATGCCCTGGTCATCTCCCACTTGGACTACTGCAATGTGCTCTACGTGGGGCTACCTTTGAAGGTGAACCAGAAACTACAACTAAACCAGAATGCGGCAGCTAGACTGGTGACTGGGAGTGGTCGCCAAGACCATAGAACACCAGTCCTGAAAGACCTACATTGGCTCCCAGCACATCTCTGAGCACAATTCAAAGTGTGGGTGCTGACCTTTAAAGCCCTAAACAGCCTCGGCCCAGTATACCTGAAGGAGCGTCTCCACCCCCATCGTTCAGCCCGGAAACTGAGGTCCAAATCTGAGGGCCTTCTGGCAGTTCATTCACTGCAAGAAGGGAAGTTAAAGGGAAACAGGCAGAGGACCCTATCTGTAGTGGCGCCCGCCCTATGGAATGCCCTCCCATCAGATGTCAAGGAAATAAACAACCACAGTGGACCCTCAGGTTATGTTACCTTTAGGTAACGTAACGTTGTCGACTTTTCAGGGTACGTAAGAACCCCCGGAACAAATTAAGTTTGTATCCAGAGGGTCCACTGTATCTGACTTTTAGAAAACATCTGAAGGCAGCCCCGTTTACGGAATTTTTTAATGTTTGATGTTTTATTGTATTTTTAATATTTTGTTGGAAGCTGCCCAGATGGGCAGGGTATAAATATTATTATTATTATTATTATTATTATTATTATTATTATTATTATTAGTCTTCCAGATTGCAGAGGTAGACTGGAAGGATCACGACTATTTGAGTCAGTGAAACAATCCTTATTTCAGTGCAAGATCATCATCATCTCCCTTCAGAAGGGATAGGGAATCTTGGATAGTATTTGCAACACAATGGCTTGGTTGTGAAAAAGTTCAAAGTCATTACTCAGCTATGAAGCTCACACATTTTAAGCCCCTTTCAAGAACAGCAGGACAGAGATCAGAAATCATTTCATCCCGGCAAAACAAATTTGGCAGGACTACAGAATGCAGCTCAAAAACTTACAAGCTACAATCATTTTCAGCCTCGAGCAAATCCTTGCTCTCATAGCAGTGTAAATCTTTTGTAAAAATTAACTACTGGTCCCCCCCCCCACACACCCAAGCACTACAAACTGTATTAGTACCTGCAAAACATTTGATTACAGCAAGGCACTCTATTTAAAGCTACCTATCCCCCAAACTAAATACTTAGCTTTGAGATATCAAGCACACCTCCTGAAAGCAATTCTGAATGGCTGGTGCTCTCAGGTTTGCTACCTACCTCAAAACTCTAAAGATCTGGTAAGGGTAAGATCTAGCAAGCAACATATGAATCAGATCGCATATACAGGCAGCCCTGTCTAGCAGCTTTCACTGAAATGGTTCCAAGAGGCTTTGCGGTTACAAGGTTTGGTTTTATTGGCTTGTGGGCAGGAGAGGCTTCAGCAAATGTGCAGAACAACTTGTTAATTGCCCATCAAAACCCATTTCACCCAGTTATGCTTTTCAGCAATAAATTTCATTGGAAACAATTTATATAAAGGCAGCGGAAGGAAACCGTTTTTAAAAAGCACTTTTTCATTCATGTGAGCCAGCAAATTGCAGGGCAACAAATAAAGGGCAGCTATTTCACAGCCCTTTTTTGACATCCTATCTGACAATGACATCCCTAACCCAAACGGAACTTTTCAGTACTCCAGTGATGCCAAAGTCTTTGTTCAAATGATGGGACCATTCTGATCAGATACATTAACTACAGGGGATGTTTTTAGCTGTTCTGTGTGCAAATCTGACACTGAAAAGGCAGGCAGGCAGGTAAACCTAGTGTTGAAGTTTCTTTAAACCTGGCCATAATAGCACCTACCAATTTTGTGATCCATTCAACAGCTGAAAGATAAGCACTTATCTGCTGATGTGATCCAATAACTTAGGATGTGTGACACCTGCATCATGCATGCTTTCTGCAGTTTAAAAGGCACAGCTTTATTTGCTCTGGGAGAATCACAGTGATGTGCAACTTTGTCCTATAGTTATTAGAGAGGTAGATAAGCCCTTCCAATGGAACAGGTATTTCTGCTTTGGTGCAGGTATGCAAAAATGCTAATAAACTAGTTGCCTTCGGCTAAAAGAAATCTGCCTGCAGAATATGTGGAGATTCAAACTTACGGTTTAATCATTAATATATTGCATTCAAAAGGCACATGGCTAGCAAACAGACAGGTCTGGGACAATACATATTTGTTTGCCAACAGAAAGAAAAGGTGAAGAATGATTACGTCAGTTTCTGGAGAAAGAGGATTGATGTTGCCTTCTCTAGAGTCCTACACAGGTGATGTGCTGCCCTCGTGTGATTACGCATAGGGGAGATGAGTTTCACTGGCTCTGCCCCCCATATTTTATGTCCTCATCACCCAGTCCCACTGCCATCCACACTTGGAAGTGGAAAGGTCTTGAACAGGGATGCTGTTCTATGAATGTATGTTCCTCAGTTTAGAACTTTGACTACACAGGAAGTCTACACTTCAGAATTCTCCTCCAAGGAGGCAAGGCTGGCGAGAGCAGGAGCAAGCAAACACATCCCTGCACTTTCCCTCAGACTATGGTAACGGCATGAGGGCAGAACGCCTGTATAGGGCTTAATTTATTGTCTCCCACCCCATCCCGTACCACTGAATGCTAGCTCAATATTCCACCCCATTAATGGAAAAGAAGCATGCTCAAGTCCATCTCAAGTTATAT
The DNA here is from genome assembly GCF_964270895.1 of Podarcis filfolensis. Lineage (NCBI taxonomy): Eukaryota > Metazoa > Chordata > Lepidosauria > Squamata > Lacertidae > Podarcis > Podarcis filfolensis. The sequence continues at coordinate 26,165,399 of NC_139621.1, read as the reverse complement.
GCAGACCTCTATTTTTAATCACACACACAAAATTCACAGGTTCTCTTCAAAAGTTAACCTCCAAGATATGATTAAAGGGGACTGGCTGATATAGGCTCAAATTTACTAGTGATTAATATTCTGCATTTCCCAGAGTTCTTTGGGGGACGCCACGACTGTTTAAAAGTGCTTTGATACTGCTTTAAATGCATAGTGCAGATGAGGCCTTCCCCTGGATGCAACCTGCGCTTAAGCAAACCTTCCTTTCTTTTTATATTTTTAAAACACGTTCGCAGTACTTCCTAGTTTCTTCTCTCTCTTTTTAAGTTGCATAAAATATCAGGGGGGCAAAAAGTTCTCCGTTTAAAAACGGAGTTTGTGTTTTGACCTGGGCCAAGGACTTTAGCCATTTCTTACAGTAAAGAATACAGAAAATTAAAAAGCTCTTGGAAAAAAACCCCGATGGTTACATATTATTCATTATATGTTGTTCTACAAGAAGAAAAATTGAAGCCGATGCATTAATACAATGGTAGGGGATTTCTTAAAGCTGCACAAAGTTGTAATTTCTCAAGGGACTTGAGACGGCAGCTGACTGCTGCACCCACATGAGAATTCATCTGCATACTTTCAGCTGCTCAGGCATATATATATATAAAAGCCCAACCGTTAACTCCATTTACCTAATATCAAAACATTCCACGGGGAACTGTTTGTACTAACTGTGCCCAGAATGCTTTATATCATCTCAACAGTTCCTACTCCTGCTTTTCTTTTCTTGTAAAAGCAAGTCAGCATGAAAATGATACATAGCAGGCCCTGAGGCCCTTCGCACAGCTTATATATCATAATTGGTGCATCAGAGAGACACATTTGGGCAACCCCTTTCATACAGGGGCCACATGCGACTTCTCAAAGCAGTGAAGGCTGCATCATGATGGTTATCAATTACAAGGCATGGGGATATGCAGGCTTGCAGAAGAAGGTAATGTCCCATCTTCATGGCTAATCAGTCCCCATAAAACCTGGAAGCAGCCTGTTACACCCAGTGTTCAAAACTCCCATTGTTCTAGGCGTGTTTTGCGACAGGGAATTTCATTACTGCACGCAGTTTTTGAGCTTTGGGCACAGTAATGTGCCTAAGATTTCAGATTAAAGCTGCGGAGTGGAAGGAAAGGAGGACTTTTTTCTGCCTCCCTACCTCCAGCTAATCTCTTAAGAATATTAGGGGAGTGGGGGCAGGGGAAGGACTAGACCATGTGAAAAATGAACATCATCTTTTAGCTGCAGCTCATTCGTTTTCAGCTTTGTATTCTTGTTATTAAAAAAAGCACAGCCGGACATTCCGTTGTTGCACCCATAACCTAGGTTTAAGGTGCCATTTAGCTTCTAGCTTTCCTAACTCAGTTTCTAACACTGGTTACACCTATTTAAAATCCTGCAGACAGCTAGCACCGCCATGGATACACACGGACACAGGTATACCCTGAAAGTAAGGATTTTCAAGTATTTGGTATGCTAGCGAACTCACCTGTCATCTATGGGGACTACGCATTGCCCCCCCCCCGCTAACCATGCGTAGTCAGAACTGAGAGGCAGTACCTGCAACCTGCCTTCCATCCCACACCTAGAAAAAAGATTATTACATCTTCTACCCTCAATCACAGCTAAGGGTTCACTGGCACCAACATTACTACTACGTAATGTGGTCGTACCCAGATTCATCATGGTTAGGGCTAGCAAAGTGTGGCAGTAAGTCAGGATCTGAAGAACTGCAGGATGAAATCAATTTCAGAGGCTATGTTGAAGGAACCCTAAGTTAAGAACACTGGTGGAATCCAACATCACACTATGGCAATCAGCTTGCCAGACAGGACATTCCTGCCTCCCCTTCCCCAACACGCTGTTCTGGATGGAGTTTCTATAAGTTGTCAGTGTGTGTGTCCCAGGCCACAGAGAGGTTAGGCTGGCCTCAACTAGAGCCAGGGCTTTTTCGGCTGTGGCTCCTATCTGGTGGAACGCTCTGTCACAAGAGACTAGGGCCCTGAGGGACTTGACATCTTTCCGCCGGGCCTGCAAGACAGAGCTGTTCCACCAGGCCTTTGGCCAGGGCGCAGCCTGACTCCCTCCTTTGGCAATCTTCACAGAACTCTAGCCCAATGGTTGCCATCATTTTGAGTTGAATTAATTTTATAATGAAATGTTTTTAGAATGTTGTACTGTTTTATTGTTGTTAGCCGCCCTGAGCCCGGCTTCGGCTGGGGAGGGCGGGATATAAATAAAATTTATTATTATTTATTATTATTATTATACCTTCAATTTAACCCAGTAGCAAAGCAGCAACCAGAGGAGTTCTTTCAGTATCCATGTTACATGGTCCTAACTGGCTGAACCATTCAATAGCCAGAAAGATGAAGTCAAATGTCTGCCATATTAAAAGAGAGGTGAGATTTGTTCCAGGGAAGGAAGCACATCATTTCTGGGAATAGTTCTGACTTTGCTAACCAGGATTAGCAGGAAGCCAGCGTTACATCTGCATGAGCTCCATGATTTTGAAAGCTTGGGATACTTTATCTATCATCTATCTATCTATCTATCTATCTATCTAATTTCTGGAACCATTTTGTGTCAAAATGACAGCAGCAGGTAGAAGAGGCCACAGAGAGATCTTCTGAAGGGGCTGCAGTAGTTTTATGCCCACAAAATGTCCACACGCTGGCATTTCTGGGAAAGCTGTTTTCCTAGATGCAAACATCTGCCTGCCACAAATCCCATGTTACCTTCATGGACTCCGAGTACAGCATATACTCTCTTAGGACAGGAAGAAAGTCTTCGGTCATGTCTTCGCTCAGTTCCTCGAGTGCCGTACAGCAATTCCCAATGCAGGCAGATACTCCTTCAAGAGGCTCCGACAGCTCTTTCTCTAACCCACTCCAGGTTGAGTAAACAGGACCATACTCTCGGAGCTCCACAAGGTATTCTGCAAGAGAACGATGCTATGAAAATAAAAGGCAGGCAAGTTCTGGTTTCTGGGTTTTGAGAAAGCGCCAGAGGGTTTGTGTGTTTGTTTTTAAAGTCACCAAGCCTAACTTTCAGATCAGAAACTTCTCGTGATAAGGAAAATACCAATAATAAAAGTGTCAGAACCTACAAAGGAAGGTCTAGGACCTTTGGGTAATTGTTACAACTTAAGATGCAGGAGGTCAAAGAACGACAAAGGAATTTAGCCATTCTGAATGCACACTCAATACATTTTTAATTCCCCTTTTTCAATTATATTTTATTAAGTTTCACCATTTTAAACATATACAATCCAAAAACAATTTCATCTCTTCTCAGATTTATCAACTTCCCCATTTTCCCATGAAGTTGTTGTTTCCCACCTTCTGCTGCACTATCTATTAAATCATAACCACAATAGTGTTTGTGGCAGAATGGACATCTTTTTCGGACTACTAAATGAAATATTATAGTATGATGAACTCAGGTTTTGAGCTATGAGCAACAGAAGTAATTATATTTTTGATTCCATATGCAACACATATTCTGAAAATGGGTATACTGGGGATGGGAACCTATGGCTTCCCAGACATAGCCAGGCTATAATCCCCATTATGCTTGACCACCAGCCACTTTGGCTCAGCTGATGGGAATTGGGAGTCCAAGCATTTTCTAGGGGGCCACAGGTTCCCCCAGCGCTGGCATCCAGACTTTGCTAGCGGAGCAAGAATTAGAGTTCTAAAGAAAAGCTGCACATACTACTCACCTACTTCCTCCTTGATAATTCGCTGTGCTATTCTGTCAATGGTTCCAAGCTTCAGAGAAAAAGTATCTAGGTAGTCACCAATGGCAGCAAACTCCACCGGTCGACTTCTGAGTTTATAGCTTCCTGTGACATATTTTACCGATTCTCCCATCTTAGAAAGCAAGGCCATTCCCTGCTTTTTATAAGCATGAAGATCCTATGGGCGACAAGAGCAGCCGATTTTAGATTCTCTTTATGTCTTCCAAATACAGTTGTACCTTGGAAGCTGAACGCCTTGGGAGTCAAACATTTTGGCTCCTGAATACCGCAGCAAACCTGGAAGTGAGTGTTCCAGTTTGCGAACGTTCTTTGTAACACGAACATCCGATGCAGCTTCCTGAAGCCAATTCGAAGCCGCGCCTCGGTTTCTGAATGTTCTGGAAGTCAAAAAGACTTCTGGAACTGATTCCGTTCAACTTCTGAGGTACCACTGTATTCGTTCAACAACGAATTTGGGGAAAGTAGAGTTTCAGTCTATTCTATTCTGAGGACCGCACAGAGTTACAGGCCCTTACAACCTGTGTTAATGCTCCAAAACTCCCATTAAGGAGAGTTGTTTTTTGTTTATTCCGAAATAAAAACAACTGCAGAAGCTACACTCTTAGGGCTGTGCCGAACTTAGGCCTCATCTGCATTAGTGGTGATGTATAACAACAACCAAGGGACGCGGGTGGCGCTGTGGGTTAAACCACAGAGTCTAGGACTTGCCGATCAGAAGGTTGGCAGCTCGAATCCCCGCGACGGGGTGAGCTCCTGTTGCTCGGTCCCTGCTCCTGCCAACCTAGCAGTTCAAAAGCACATCAAAGTGCAAGTAGATAAACAGGTACCGCTCTGGCGGGAAGGTAAACGATGTTTCTGTGCGCTGCTCTGGTTGGCCAGAAGCAGCTTTGTCATGCTAGCCACATGACCCGGAAGCTGTACGCCGGCTCCCTCGGCCAATAAAGCGAGATGAGTGCCACAACCCCAGAGTCGGTCACAACTGGACCTAATGGTCAGGAGTCCCTTTACCTTTTATAACAACAACCAGAATGCAAGCAGCAGAAGTCACACCACTGCAGTAACATTACACAAAGTAGATATTTATAACAGGTGAGGGAAGGAGGAAGAGAAACTTGGTGACTCTCTACCACAACATGTGGGGGCGGCTGCCACGTTAGATGACTTTCTTGTGGGCTTCTCAAATAAATCTGTTTAATCATTGAGGGAAACTGAATTCTAGAGTAGACAAGCCTTTGGTCTGCTCACAGTAGGATATCTTATTTCTGTTTGCTTCTCCCACCCACCCACAGCTCAGTCTTCTCTCTTTCTTGAAAGCAAACCTCTCAGTTTCCCCTGTATCCAATCTCTGTCCCAGCTGTTTGTTTGTTTGCTTTTATATACTGCCCCATACCCGGAGGTCTCAGGGCGCTTCACAGAATAAAAACAAAATATAAAACCACAAAATACATAATCAAAATAAAAACAACAACTGAATAAACCTCCCCCCCCAAAAAAAACCCCACATTTTAAAAGGGCATAGGATGTCAATCAAATCAACCAAAGGCCTGGTTGAAAAGGAATGTTTTTGCCTTGTGCCTAAAGGTGTATAATAGGGACGTAAAAGGTGAAAAATAGGGACGCGGGTGGCGCTGTGGTGTGAACCACAGAGCCTTGGGCTTCCTGGTTGGAAGGTCGGCGGTTCGATTCCCTGCAACAGGGTGAGCTCCTGTTGCTCAGTCCCAGCTCCTGCCAACCTAGCAGTTCGAAAGCACGTCAAAGTGCAAGTAGATAAATAGGTACCACCCCGGTGGGAAGGTAAACGGCATTTCTGTGCACTGCTCTGGTTTTACCAGAAGCGGCTTAGTCATGATGCCCACATGACCCAAAAAAACTGTCTGCGGACAAACGTCGGCTCCCTTGACCAGTAAAGCAAGATGATCGCCGCAACCCCAGAGTCGTTTGCGACTGGACTTAACTGTCAGGGGTCCTTTACCTTTAAAGGTGTATAATGAAGACACTAGATTCTATTGTGCTCTTTCAAATGCTAAGCTTAAGGCATACTGAAAAAGATATACCATATTTTTCCGTCTATAAGACTCCCCCATTGATAAGATGCCCCCTATTTTGGGGGGCTGAGATTTAAGAAAATGGGGGGAGATGTATCTGAGTATAAGATGCCCCCTAATTTTTGACATTATTTTTAGGGGGGAAACCTAGTCTTATACACGGAAAAATACGGTAACTGTCAAATACTGGCACCCAAAGTAGCTGTATAACATGAGTGGTTATCGCACGAATTTGATGGTGCTATTTAAAAGCATGTTTAACATTGATAAGCAATATTTCATCAGATTCTAAACAAAGGTTTCCACCTCTAAACACATCCATTTAAACACAGTTCTGCACGGGTTCACTTTACTTACTTTGGCAGTAAGAAACACATGAAAGTGTTCGTTAAAAGAAAGCACGGGATGATCAGCAATCCTTTTCAAAAATTTATCCAAGGCCTTCCTCCTCGTCTCAACAAATTCTTCTGAAAAGCGATCAACAACTCCTTTGACCACAAATTTCTCTGGGAGAGGCTGGAAGGGAACAGGAAAAAATCTTAGGAGCTTAGAAGGACAAGAAAATCTCTATCCTCAAGCTTTGATGTTTTAGAAAACATGCACATTCAAGTTTTTCTTCCACTACAATAGTAAACAGAAGTTTTTAAAAAAAAAAAACACGAAGCAAATACTTTGTAACAGTATTTTCATAGTTCATCAGTGTACCGAGAGAGTTGGAGAGCACAGCACAGATGCTATGAGACATCACTGGGCCAGAAGAAACTGCTGACTTGCACCTTTTCACCTAAAAATAAGTTTAAGCAGTAATTGTTTCTGAAGGGAAGTCAAAGTAGTCTTCACCCATTCAGAGGAAGCTTTTTTGAAAGATGGGTTTTTGAAGCTTTGCTGACTCCGAATGCATTCTGAGTAACGTCATGTTGTTAGAGAGATCTAATGAAATAATATGCAGAATAAACCCACTTAAGTCAGTGGGCTTAAGTATTTTAGGTCCATTGAATTCAATGGGTCTACAGTGGGTACAATAAATGTTTGATATCAACCAGTGAACCCAAATTAGGCAAACATGGAGCACAAACACACACAACCCAAAAGTGTTGGCCAGGTAGCTTCTAGTGGCTTGTTATCTGTGCAAGTCCCTCCCAAACATATTTTTTGGAGCATCATACCAGCAGACAATTCAGGAAGAACTGAGAAACATTTTTTTTGTGATGGGGCAGATTTTTGAATCTTAGCCCACAAGAAGTGAGTGAGGGTTCTACATCAGAAAAGGTACTGTTGATCTAACATGCTGTTTCAGTAAATTTTTATCTGTTATTGTGGACTGTTTTCTGTTTTTATTAAATGCTACACACAATACTTCTGAAAAATAAAGAGGTTTTTAAAAATTAAAAGATACCACCACATAAATGCCATAATGGATGTATAATCTACACACATTATGATATTAGTGTAAAAATTAGCTATTAGTGATTTTTTTAAAAAATCATGTTTTTGTTCTCATTGAAGAAGTCAAGTTTAGCCAGAGTACAGTTTCTAAGGCTCAGAAAACAGTGCAAGTAAGCAGCTGTAATGCAGACCTATAACGTCAGAATATATGAAGTATAAATTAGTTCAGACAGGAATGTTTTGGAGTGTTCTGTTTTGCATTTCCCCAACAAAATATTTGAGGCAAGCATTTTCTTTATCTCTCTTTCATTCTAAACACACCTCAAATCCATTACTGCTGAAAAAGCAGAAATGTGCACTTCTTATAAGTGCATTATTTATTCCAACAAATAGTGGCCCCGACTTACTACCTACGGGAATGAGATGAGTGGGTTGAGATTCCTCCAGTTTATTCCTGAGCCAGTCAAAATCCTGGTATCTTCGGCGCATGGAATACTCTGGCAAGTCAAACTCTGCACGTGTGGTCTAAGAATAAAAATGAAACGAAAGGGGGAAAGCGAGCAAGAGAAATCAGACAGGGCAAGTAAAAATATATATGCTTAAGTCTCTAGTCTTTGCATTCTCCGTATTATTATTAATTTTCTTTTACCAAACGTTGACTTCTTTACTGGCTTGAAGCCAGTACCTCAAGCCGAGCCATTCAAGCATTAGCAAAGAAACAAATTTTATTTTCACATGCCTCTGGCAACTTAAGATGCACAACCTGGGAATCAACTCAATATTGAACTTGGAGAAGTGCCCCTATTTTGAAAGCTCTTTTATTAAAGCTTGGGGGGAAGCAATATACAAAAGTTAACATCAAATATCAAGCATTTTTTAAAGACATAAAAACTAAGGGACAGAAAATAAAGAGGAGGGAAGGGAAGGACTTACTGGGCAAGTGTGTGATACCGTATTTTTCGCTCGATAACACGCACCTGACCATAACACGCACATCGTTTTTAGAGGAGGAAAACAAGGGAAAAAACATTCTGAATGAAACAGTGGATGTATCATTTTTGTGCTTCATGCTGTGGCCACAGACATGTGATCTGATGGTGAATTTGGGGTGACCCAATGCAAAAATCCTGAGAATCCCTGTGGATCCATGCTTTGTAACCACGTTTTTGCACCATTGCAGCCCCAGGCAACAGTGGGTGTGTGATTTTGGGGGGGGCAGGCTGTAGCCATGGACATGCTATGTGCTCTGATGGTGAATTTGGGGTGACCCAATGCAAAGATCCTGAGGATCCATGTGGATCCATGCTTTTTAACCACATTTTAAGTGGGGAAGGAAGGAAAAATACAGAATGGACAAGGAGCACGAGAGGGGTGTGCAGAGAAGCAGCTGGCTAAGAATGCAGGAGAGGGGTATAACGGGAGGGAGGAAAGGAAGGCAAAAGTTTTCCCTCACCTACCCACCCAAGCCAGCCAGCTCGCTCTCTCTCTCTCTCTCTCTCTCTCTCTCTCTCTCTCCCTCCTGCATGTTTTCAGCCGCACCGGAGCACAGAGACGACACTCTGCTTTCCCCTCTGCTTGCCTGGAGGGGAGGGGCTTTCCCTGCTCTTTGTTCTGTTTGAGCAAACACAGCAAGGAAACAGAGGAGGGTGGGCAGTAAGACCCTGAGGCAGAATGCAGGAAAGCAGCCACTTCCTCTTTTCAGGTTTCCCTTCTCCGAGACGCGCGATTTGATTTTTGCCTGATTTTTTTTGCCATTTGGCTCCAGGGACCACACATTCGCTCAATAACACGCACAGACATTTCCCCTTCCTTTTTAGGAGAAAAAATCTGCGTGTTATAGAGGGAAAAATACGGTAGATATGTCAACTTTTCGTTATTTGAATGGAACATTCCTTGAGGAGTGGGAAATGTAAAAGATAACCTTAACATAGTAACTGAGCCTATGAATTTTTTTTATCTTTGATGGATGCGTTCCCTTTCTTTGTTCTGGAAAATTAACACTTAGGGTTGTATCCCAACGAAGCTGTATCGTTTTAGCACAAGAACTTTCCCTGCGCAATGGGAATTCCTCTCCTTGCTTCCCCTCTTACCATCTCTGTGTCCGACACTAAATTTGTGCTTTGCTGGGGAAAACAAGAGCCAGCACATTGGAAAAAACAAAGCAAACCCACACACACACCACTGTCTCTTCGTGTTAATCTTGTTTCTATACCAATGGTTCTATCCAACAGCAGTCACATTTGGACTTAACCCATTAAAATTAAAAGACATCACTCACTTAGGTCCTTTAATTTCAGGAGGATTCTACTGAGTAAAACCTAGTTGGATACAACTGAAATCGAAGCATTTCGCCCATAGTGGAGACTGCAGTTTTTCAGGATAGATGGCAGCAAACCTGCTTCCCCCATTGTTCTACCATCAAACTGGGAGGAATTGTTCAAAACGAAGGGAAGAATTTATATGGGAAGATTTCTGAGGTGAATGCCAAGATTCTCTACTCTCTCTTGCTTATGCACACAACGCCATCAAAAAACAAGCATACATTGCTTGTGAGTTTCAGAGGCATTATCCGATACAAGGCACTGGTACTCATTTCACACAGAAGTATACAAGCAACAGAAATATTCATGAAGAGGGAGAATCGCATTCCACAAACTACAAATGAATGCAAGACCTTTGAACACCAGCAATGGCAGCACGACCTGGAAAATTCTTACATTCTTGTGGCAAGAAGAGGGGAGAGTGAAATAAGTTGTGTGCTCTCAACCATAGACACCCATAGCCCATGCCTATGAGAGAAAATTCTCTAAGCTAGTGAGTCACAAAAACTGTGGAACTTAGAAGTCAAAGAACTATCTTCAGCAAGAAACACAGCTCTGCAAATGTTATTAACCACACAATACAAAGCAAGTTCTCAGCGCTATGAGAAAGCCAAGTGGGTTTAATAAAGCAGATGACTAAAGCTCTCCCCAGGGGTTCCTTGAAACTAGGAAGAAATCTGGAGATCTAACAGAATTTTTTAACACTTGTCACTTTAGACATTGGATTTTCCAGAGAAGCCATGACAGCTAAAGGCATACAATACAGATATTAAGCCATAAAGTGGGCATGACAGCTTCCTTTGATGCAATGTGCTAACCCATCCTAACTTGAATGGGTGAGAGGAGAGGCCTGTCACAAAGTATTTGGAAGTAGATGTGGGCTACACACAATATCACTGTGCACGTGTGCACACACAAACACACACGGCCCCAGTCTCAAATAAGGCATATGAACAAGAAAGGCGATTCCAATTAAACAAAGAACTTTCTGACAGTAAGAGCTGTTTGACAGTGGAACGGTCTCCCTCAGGAGGTGGTGGGCTCTCCTTCCTTGGAGGTTTTTAAGCAGAGGTCAGGTGGCCATCTGCCACGGATGCTTTAGCTGAGATTTCTGCATTGCAAGGGGTTGGCCAAATGACCCCCCCTCTGTATCCCTTCTGACAGTTCTATGATTCTATGAACCACAAATGAGGTGTGAGCTCCAACTGCATATGAATCAATATGGCTAACCTGATTCAAAAATACCCACCCACCCCACTCACACACGAAAATAAACTTCAACACAGCCAGTCACAAACAAGCAACCGCACCCTAGGCCAACCCCAATTTCTCTCACCACCAAAGGAACACAAGCGAATAGCAGAGAGAACCTGCACAAACAGCGCTGACACAAAACCCCACACATACATTAAGCAAAATAGAAATATCGCCTCCCACCCCCACCCACCATGGCCCCCTCCACCTCTTCTCCCCTTTTTTCTTCCTAATGTAACTTGAAAAGAGACATTGTGCATACCTTTGTAAACCAAGAAAACTTTAATAAAAGAAAAGAAAAACTTTAATAAAAGAAAAGAAAAAGAAAAAACCCCAAAAAAATGAAATGAAAAAGTGTGAGCTTACTGTGTAAAGCCAGTTGTGCAAAATAACCTTGAATGGGGTGGGTTTCATAAGGCGATCAATACAGAGGGAAAAGAGAAATATCCTGCAGGAAACACTTGATGTAGCAGTACATCTCAACCATGCTGCTTAGCAGTTCATGTCACACAACCCACTTATCCTTGGTAATGCTACAGAACAGTAGAATGCTGCCTATTTGCAGTTTGCATTCCATGAGATAGAAATTGCTTCAGCAATAGCAAGGTTACAAGCAGAAAAGCTACTTAACTCATATGCTTAAAGGCACTTCAAACATTAAAGATGGGCCACTGAAAAAATGTTCTCTAGGAAAATGCCTCCATTCAAGGCTCTTTACGTCTGTTCGTCATATAAATATGTATTAGGGCTGAGCGATATCTGGTTTTCAGCATCGTGATATATCACCAGCTAAACACTGTGATATACTGATATATCATGTCTGAAATAAGGATTGAGCTATATGGCATTGGCTGATTTTTCCCACATTGTGAGTTTTGCATAGCATACAAACACATGCATCAGGATTTGCAATATATTGCCACATCAAAAATCATGAAACTGATACCATGATATGGACACCAAACTGGTTTTGGACAATATATTGATATATTGCCCAGCCCTACTAGTGCCTGAACATTCTGCTACAGAAGAAGAGTGTCTCTACTCAGTGAGGTCTCATCCATGCACAAAAGCTTCCAGCTACTAATCTAGAAGAAGTGGGATGTGGGTGGCACTGTGGGTTAAACCACAGAGCCTAGGGCTTGCCGATCAGAAGGTCAGCGGTTCGAATCCCCGCAACGAGGTGAGCTCCCATTGCTCGGTCCCTGCTTCTGTCAACCTAGCAGTTCGAAAGCACGTCAAAGTGCAAGTAGATAAATAGGTACCTCTCCGGCAGGAAGGTAAACAGCATTTCCGTGTGCTGCTCTGGTTCGCCACAAGCAGCTTAGTCATGCTGGCCACATGACCCTGAAGCTGTACGCCAGCTCTCTTGGCCAATAAAGCGAGATGAGCGCTGCAACCCCAGAGTCGTCCGTGACTGGACCTAACAGTCAGGGGTCCCTTTACCCTTTACCTTTACTAGTCTAGAAAACTAGTCTAGACCTGAAACAAAACAGAGAACAGAACTGAAAGCCACAATGCACAGGGAGTAAGCTACATTGTATTACCTTGGTTGTGACCCTGTACGTGATATAAGTCTCCATCGTACAGACATGTTTCTTGGGGTCATCAACAGTGACAAAGAGGTCTCTCATCTCCCCATCCAAGTCATCATCCAGCTGCAGTCTGTTCAGAAGTGAGGAAGAAGAGGCTGGGCTTGAAGTGTCTACAGGAGTACCATTGGGCAGACTGAGGTCCTGGAAAAAAAGCAAAATGGCAGGTGTGAAGGAGGAGGAGGGAAACCAGCAGCAAAAAGAATCCATTTCTGATTTTTAAAAGCATCACCCACAAAGGCAGACTGGGTAAGTGGTTCAAAAAAATTCATTTTGCTGAACCCCCCATGCTTGACTAGCAATACTTAGCATGTATATGCTTCATTGTTCAGTGCTGTAGAGAATGAGGCTCCTAATCCCAGGGTTGTGGGTTCGAGCCTCACATGGGGCAAATAATTCCTGCATTGCAGGGGGTTGGACTAGATGACCCTCAAGGTCCCTTCCAACTCCACAATTCTATGATTCTATGAAATCATAGAATTGTTGTGATCCTTACAATGACTCCCCACAACAGACTGAGGCAAGTGAGTTCATATTGGAGGAGAGTCAAACTATGTACTGCCTGCTTTGAACCACTACACTATGCTATACAGTGGTACCTCTGGATGCAAACGGGATCCTTTCCGGAGCCCCGTTCGCATCCAGAAGCAAATGCAACCCGCGTCCATGCATGCGTGGGTCGTGATTTGCCGCTTCCGCGCATGCGCATGGCGCCATTTTGACCGTCTGCACATGCGCGAGCGGCAAAACCCAGAAGTAGCGAGCTCCGTTACTTCCGGGTCGCCGCAGCGTGCAACCCGAAAATACTTATCCCGAAGCTACTTCAACCCGAGGTATGACTGTACAGAAGTTCACAAAAACAAAACCCAGGTTTTTTAGGTACTCAGTTCTTGCAGCCCCTTTTTTATGGCCTTCCACCATAGCTGGGAAAAGTATCTGGATTTTCAGAATGCAGTATATTTCACCAAGTCCTGCTGTAGTATTTGCTGCCGCCCATTCTTAAATTCCACAAGCCTAGCATTAAGTCTTTCGAGCTCTGTTTGCTGAATTGAAGCCAGCATTTTTGAGAAAGCACTTCAGTATTCCCTGGACACATCCAAAAACGCATTTTATAGCCACGAATGCAAGCAGCACCCTCTCTGAAGTACTCTGAGTGTGTGTGTCAGATCTTTCATGCTGAAGAGCAAAGGCAGCCAATATCGTGCCCACCATATGTTGCTGAACTCCGACTCCCATCAGTCTCAATCACCATGGCAAATGGGGTGGGGCATGAAGGGAGTTGTAGTCCAGAAACATCTGGAGCAGTGCTGGATTTACATATAAGCTAAACAAGCTATAGCTTAGGGCCCCACTCTCTTGGGCCCCCCCCCAAAAAAATTAAAGCAAAAAAACAAGAGGATGTACATTTCCAAAATGTAAGATAAAAAACAAATAAAATAAAACCTACATACAGCAACAGTGTTTTGTGTTGTGTGGGCTCCTATGATGTAAGTAATGGGCCCCGCCTGCTAGCCTGCTCCCTAAAATATCACTGGTTTGCTCATTTCTATATATAGGGTGCCAACATTCTGCATGGACTGGTTGCATGGCAACATGGGCAAATGGCTTTAGATACCTATTAGGTCCATAAATTTCCATATAGCATATATTCAACACACACACAAAAAGTGGCAATTTGTTGTTGACAAAGGACAGCTGGACATATAAAGGGCTTCAGTAGCTTAGGGTCTCATCAAACCTAAATCCGGCCCTGATCTGGAGGGTACCAAGATAACTACCCCTCCTGCAGGTTCATTGCAAGATGCTAAATCATGGTGTCTCTCCTCTGTGCTACCTACTTGTGTACAAGTTAAGTTGTGAACCTCGACATCTTTGGCATCTTTATCAGTATCACCCACAAAAGTTTCTGCAATTCACTCTTCTGCGACAGGAACTCCCAGGTTCCACCCCACAGCAAAACCTTTATGTTATAGAAGTTCAGAAGCACAAGTTCTTTGAGACACAACAGCTCCAGAGCAAAACACACTTACGAGAGAGTAAGCCCCTTTGAGCACAGGCCTTCTGAGTAAACAAGCTGAAGACCCAGTACTCAGTAGTCAATTTTTTATTAAACTTTAAAATCTTGACATATATATTCCAGATTCCAAATTTGGTATACATGTCCCTTTAAACTTTTGGCTTCCTGCCTTTCCCTCCGAGATGTTCTTAATCCCATCCCATTTACACGCTGCATTCTAATAAACATTTCTCCAAAGACACATTCTTCTGTTTCATATATAACCTTCTACCGTTGCTCCTATTTCAAATCCTGCTCGCGATTTGCAGTATGTTTACAGCAAAAAAAACAAGAAAGATTCTGAAGCCAGTTGTTATTTAAATTAAGCTACCCAAGGTTCAAATGAGGACGAGAGAAAAAAGCCTCACCAAGTTATGTATTCTTGGAACACACACACACACACACAAAAAGATGGTCTTTGCTAAACAATAAACCACAAGATAAACTCTGAGGACAGCAGATGCTTATCACTCATGTATTTATAGGCTGTGTTCATGCAATCCCTATTAATGAGTGTGCAGTTTTTCTCTGCCACAAACTACCCTCGTGCTTGGTTTTCCACAAAATAAATGCCCTGAACTACAGGAAACACTTGATCAGAAGCTACCATGTCATTCAAACTTTTCCATTTGTGAACTTAAAGTCCTGCAAATTTTGAATTCTAATTTTAAAACTTGCTGAATCAAAATGCACAACTGACATTTAAAATGGCTATATTTCATCAAGTGAAGGTGAGTTATAGAATTATGCATCTTGCATTGAATTGCACTGTTCGTAGTTTATTTCAGTACCAGTTACTTGGGGGGGGCTGCACCTTCCCCCCCAAAGTAGGAGAAAGCCATACTTGGTCTGCTATTGGAGTCGCAGTGCTCTCTATATTAATTTAGTAAGAGGGTAACATTACCACCCCATTTTGGACAAACATGCGTGATTCAGATTTGACCCAACACTTCTTAGCAGTCAACTGAAGGTGGTGTTTTTTCTTTAATATTAATGAATTATTGGACCTGCTTGTAGAATTTGGGTGTTTTCTAAGTACAGTGCATGCTTGGGTTGCGAACGTGATCCATGTAGGAGGCACGTTCGCAACCCGCAGCATTCGCAACCCGCAGCGCCGCGTCTGCGCATGCTCAGGTTGCGATTCAGTGTTCCTCCACATGCGCGAGCGCCGAAACCCGGAAGTAACTCGTTCTGATACTTCTGGGTTCAGCACGGTGCGCAACCTGAAGCGTCTGTAACCCGAGGTATGACTGTAATAAATGGCATAACTACATAGAACTGCATGGGGAGTACAAAAGGATTATTCTTCATGTCTCAAAACACATACCTAGATTTTTTTCCTGGCTCTTGCAAAAGCTAGAATTATCTGAAAAAACACAAGTTGTTTACAGAAAACGAGACAAGATAGAGATGCATGAAAGTATTTGTTATCAGAACATGGAGTGTTGTGGCAACAGGAATGGGAAGGAGTTCAACTGGTCTTTTCTGACTTTTATTTCCCTGTATTTCTCTTCTATAAATGCCAGCTCATCTGAGAATTTATGAATGATGCAGATGTGCTGCTGTGATATAAAGGTAAAGGTAAAGGTAAAGGTACCCCTGCCCGTATGGGCCAGTCGTGACCAACTCTGGGGTTGCGGGCCCATCTCGCTTAAGAGGTCGGGGGCCAGCACTGTCCGAGGACACTTCCAGGTCACGTGGCCAGCGTGACGAAGCTGCTCTGGCGAGCCTGCACCAGCACAGCACACGGAAACGCCGTTTACCTTCCCGCTAGTAAGCGGTACCTATTTATCTACTTGCACTTGAGGGTGCTTTCGAACTGCTAGGTGGGCAGGAGCTGGGACCGAACGACGGGAGCTCACCCCGCCGCGGGGATTCGAACTGCCGACCATACGATCGGCAAGTCCTAGGCACTGAGGTTTTACCCACAGCGCCACCCGCTGTGATGTATACATGTGCTATTAATTCTTAAGAGTAAACAAGCTTCATTTTTAGTACAGCTAGGCAAATAAGGCCAAAAGGTTTCTAGTCCATAAAGTATTCATTGTTGGGTTGCTTTAAAAAACCCCTCAAACTATTCCACCTTCCCGCACAATCAAATCATGTATGGCCTGCCAGCAGCCTGAAAAGAAAAGAAAAACTGCAAGCACTCTTCATTTATAAAAGCTTTCCATACTGGGATAGGAGAGCTGGGGAAAAAGTTCACATCTGGAAACCAACGTGCCCCTCTGGATTCAGATAGTACATGGGTAAAGGTAAAGGACCCCTGACAGTTAAGTCCAGTCGCGAATGACTCTGGGGTTGCGGCACTCATCTTGCTTTACAGGCGAAGAGAGCCGGCTTTTGTCCACAGACAGTTTTTATGGGTCATGTGGCCAGCATGACTAAGCCGCTTCTGGCAAAACCAGAGCAGCGCACAGAAACGCTGTTTACCTTCCCGCCGGAGCAGTACCTATTTATCTACTTGCACTGGCATGCTTTTGAACTTCTAGGTTGGCAGGAGCTGGGACAGAGCAACGGGAGCTCACCCCGTCACGGGGATTTGAACTGCCAACCTCCTGATCGGCAAGCCCAAGAGGCTCAGTGGTTTAGACCACAGCGCCACCCGCGTCCCATAGTACATGGGTAGACGAGTCTAAAAAGCCTGGGACACAAATTTTCACAGCCCTCTAGCAGCCTCATTTATCAGAAGTAATGTATTTCACATTAACTCTGGAAGTGTATACTTGATTCTGACTAAACTAAGCTCTCGAAGAGATTTTTCCTCTAGGAGGCTTTTGCTCTAGATCAGGCATGGCCAAACTTGGCCCTCCAGATATTTTTGGGACTACAATTCCCATCATCCCTGACCACTGGTCCTGTTAGCTAGGGATGATGGAAGCTGTAGTCACAAAACATATGGAGGGCCAAGTTGGGCCATGCCTGCTCTAGATCATTGTTTACCAACCCTGGGTCTCCAGCTGTTTTCGTACTACAATTCCCAGCCTTCCTGACCACCAGTCTTGCTAGCTAGGGATGATGGGAGTTGTAGTCCAAAAACAGCTGAAGATCCAAGGTTGGGAAACACTGCTCTAGATGACCCTTCTGGGCCCTTCCAACTCTATGATTCTAGGAACGCTCCGCACTGCAACATTTTGTGCCAGCTTCTGCTTGCATTTCAGAATCCTTATCTGGGCCTTTGGAATGTTGAGTGCCTCTGCTAATCTAGAAAATCCTCCCAACACCAGCCAACACCTTCTTTTGAGAAGTGCATATATAAAAATAAAACCCCAGCACATGCCCTGGACTTTTCTGAGTTGATTAGAATATCCCAAACTTAGTTACACAATTGTCTTTTTTTATTTGGCAGATGAAAAAGCATACAAATCTCCCTATTCGAGACATTTGAAGAAAGAAATGCCAGCTGGATTTTTTGCATCTGCTTAGCCCCAATATGCACTCTGTGTCTCTTAGCAGCTAATCTTCCCTCCTTCCTCGCAACCATTATGGAAGAGTAGATGTGGGAGATAACCAGCAGGATGAGAAATCCTCTACTTCAAACTCTCTAGCTACCTATAACCCACAGAAAGCAACACTGCAAGTTCAGAAGGAGCGGAAAGGCTATTTGTCATATGCTAAGTGCAATGTATTTAACATAACTCCAAGCACAGAAATAACTGTTTCATAAGAGAGCATCTTCTATTAAGTTTTAAACAACAAAACTTACCCCAATTTCTCACTGTGGTCACATCAACACCATACATTTAAACAGTGCTATTTTTCTAGAAAAAGAGGTGCCAGAACGCACCATGAACGCACTCCCTTGTTCTCTTATAATGGCAATGGAACCCAACTGAGTGATGCAGGAACTCAGTTCCAGCTGAGAAAAAGCCCTGCATTTAAAGAACTCCTATAGGGAAGCAGGTGGTGCTGTGGGTTAAACCACAGAGCCTAGGACTTGCCGATCAGAAGGTTGGCAGTTCGAATCCCCACGACGGGGTGAGCGCCCGTTGCTCGGTCCCAGCTCCTGCCAACCTAGCAGTTCGAAAGCACGTGAAAGTGCAAGTAGATAAATAGGTACCGCTCTGGCAGGAAGGTAAACAGCGTTTCCATGCGCTGCTCTGGTTCGCCAGAAGTGGCTTAGTCATGCTGGCCACATGACCCTGTACGCCAGCAACCTCAGCCAGTAAAGCGAGATGAGCACCGCAACCCCAGAGTCATCCACGACTGGACCTAATGGTCAGGGGTCCCTTTATCTTTATACCACTTTAACAGTCATGACTTCCCTCTCAAAAACTTGGGAACTGTGGTTTGTTAAGGGTGCTGTTAATTATTAGGACACCAGGATTCTTTAGAAAGTAGAACTAAACTCTGGTAATGTCCTGCTCCTGGGCAGGCACACACAAAGCAGGGGAGCAGCATGCAAGCCCAATGCTATGTTCCGGCTCACTGAGAATTCTTTTATGTACTACTAAATCATGGGTTAGCATTGCACGCAAATAGCACCTTAGTTTGCACCAGGCCAATAGGAGACAGATTCACTAGTTTTACATCTAATATAGGCACAGGGTCGCCCTACGTCCAGAATTTCCTGGACATATCTGGAATACTGGAGTCTGGGAAAACCCAGTCATATGCCAGCCTGTGTCAGCAGTGCTGACTTCCCTTAGAAATAGCTCAAAAACATCCCTCTCTCTTTTTTGCAATGTTGCTCAAGAACATGGGTAGGCAAACTAAGGCCTGGGGGCCGGATCCGGCCCAATCGCCTTCTAAATCCGGCCTGCAGACGGTCCGGAAATCAGCGTGTTTTTACATGAGTAGAATGTGCCCTTTTATTTAAAGTGCATCTCTGGGTTATTTGTGGGGCATAGGAATTCATTCGTTTTAAAAAAATAAATCAAAATATAGTCCGGCCCCCCAAAAGGTCCTGGCCTCCTGCTGAAAAAGTTTGCTGGCTCCTGCTCAGGAGCTTTGCCAAAATAAGCTCAACAACTTTTCTGTCTGGATTTTCAATGTTTGAAATATAGCAACACAAACATAAACAGTTCCAAAAGATCACAAATTGTTGCCTTGCCTCGGTGCTGCATGCATCAAAAATAATTTGGTACCACAAACTACGGAACTGATGTTCAGCTTCTTCCCTCGGCTCCTATATTAATTGCAAGTTTGAATAACCCTTTTTACATCACATGTAGCTCATATGCTCCCTTATTCGAGTACTACCACCCCTGCCTTTTCTGGCTCATGCGTAGGATTTGTCAGCCCTCGACTGCCCACATTACGTAAGTTATCCCAGAGGTTAGCAGATTTGCTGAGAAGAAGAAGAAAAAGCCCATTTCTCCAAAACAAGCACAGGGGGCGAGAGGGATTGCAGTGTTACCCTGAAATCCTTTTATTAATAGAAAGAGGATTCTGCCGCAGTGCTAAAACGTTTGCATCCGTCACATACAATCCTTCAATGACACAGGCAGACTTGACACTCATTAAATACCAGGCAGAGGCTGCCATCATGCCACCTGGCGCATTGCTTTGGATTTAAGTGGCAAAGAAGAACATCAGTCACAAATGTGCGAGATTCTCTTCACTGCACCCATTTCTATTCTACCACTTAAACCTTGTGTTGATAGCTGCTACTTTTAAAAATGATGGCCTGGGTGACAGATATTATTTTATCAGCTGGATTCCTCCTCAGGCAGGACTGCCATCCATCCACCTGCCTGCTGCTCCCCAGCACTGAGGAGCCCAAAATAAACCATAATAATTTATTATTTATACCCCGTCCATCTGGCTGGGTTTCCTCAGCCACTCTAGGCGGTTCCCAACAGAATTAATGATAATGATAATGCAATAAAATATCAGACATTAAAAACTTCCCTAAACAGGACTGCCTTCAGGTGTCTTCTAAAAGTCAGATACAGTGGATGCTCAAGTTGTGAACATAATCTGTGTGGGAGGCACATTCACAACCCGCAGCGTCACATCTGTGCATGCGCAGGTTGCGATTCGGCGCTTCTGCTCATGCGCAAATCACAATTTAGTGCTTCTGCACATGCACCGAAACCCGGAAGTAACCCGTTCCGGTACTTCCAGGATTCGGCACATCCGTATCCTGAAAACATGCAACCTGAAGCGTCCGTAACCCGAGGTATGACTGTAGTTGTTTATTTCCTTGACATCTGATGGGAGGGCGTTCCACAGGGCAGGCACCACTACTGAGAAAGCCCTCGCCTGGCTCCCTCACATCTCGCAATGAGGGAATCGTCAGAAGGCCCTCAGCGCTGGACCTCAGCAGGGGTTTATGCATGAAACACTAGCAGTACCTCCCTGCCATCTTCTTTAAAAAAGTGCAACAGAAAATGAGAAGCCACTCCTCTTTCTAAGTTGGCTCAGTCAATAGGGCATGAGACTCTTAATCTCAGGATTGTGGGATTGAGCCCCACGTTGGGTGAAAGATTCCTGCAATGCCAGGGGGGTTGGACTAGATGACCCTCAAGGTCCCTTCCAACTCTATGAGTCTACCATGGGGGAGGGAAAGTTCCAATGGACTGTTTTGCCCTATGGGTGACATCAGCAGTTAGCCTCCGGGAATCTGAATATGTGCACCATCTTGGGAAATCCCTTTCAAGCATGAGATATCTCTACTAAGAGTGTTGGTTTATTTTGCCCCCAAGAACAGTAAGACTGCAACAGGCTTAAGTAAAGTTATTCTTATTATGCGGATTTTCCCCGGAAATCTCCCAGATTATAAAAGCAGCAACCTTCCCTGTTTGTCCACAGCATTTGAGCTTAAGATGTGAACTAACTCTGAACAAATAGGCTCCATGTCATGAATTACTCTACTTTTTAAAAAGTTGTCCAATTTCACAGTCAGTATCATTGTTATCATGGGACACGACGGGGTGAGCTCCCGTTGCTCTGTCCCAGCTCCTGCCAATCTAGCAGTTTGAAAGCATGCCAGTGCAAGCAGATAAATAGGTATCACTGTGGTGGGAAGGTAAACGGCATTTCTGTGCGCTCTGGTTTTCCATCACGGTGTTCCGTTGCACCAGAAATGGTTTAGTCATGCTGGCCACATGACCCGGAAAGCTGCCTGTGGACAAACGCTGGCTCCCTCGACCTGAAAGCGAGATGAGCGCCTCAACCCCATAGTCGCCTTTGACTGGACTTAAACATCCAGGGGTCCTTTACCTTATCTTGGGACAGTGAATTTTTAAGTTGATTTTGTATCTGTGAAGACATTTCTGTCCTGGCTTCCCTTATCAGTCATTTCCACCATTCTGAATTCTGTTGTTATGGGTGAAAACTGTTAACTCTAATAACACAATTAGAAATCAAGCTCCGCTGCAATCAATGAAACGTCTAAGCGAATTATTTAAGGAACAGGATGTAAAAACCAGCATGACTTTATTGAAACATTATGAATGAAGTGAAGCAGAAGAATGTGCCAAGTGGTTCCACGACATAATTTAAGCTCCGTCAAGATTTTCCTAAGCCTATTACACAATAATTTGCACTTTAAAATGTCCAGTGAAAGCACCTCACATCTCTCTCTCCCATGATGGACTAATGGTCTCCCAACTCCATCCCAAATCCAAGTAGTGGGAGGGGAAGCAAAGCTGTATTAGCCATTTGGTTAAAGTGAGACAAGCTGTGACAGGCAATGGTCATTAAAAAAAATTGTATGGCAGTGAATGAATTGCTTCAGATGAGCAGATTTCACTTGCCAATCATAATATCCCTAGAAGTTTAAGGAGAAAACATGCGCCACACGGTTCTTAATTTATTCCAACATATCCGCAAGATTAGGCTAGGCTAAAATAGCATCACTCATTCATAAAGCTTCATGAGGTTCATGTTCAGCCCACATTCATAAATCACCTCTGCAGCCTGGTGGCTTTTGTAGAATCTCATGATGCAACAAGAGTTTACGGATTGCAACTAGTTCAGATGTTGTGAGTACTCTCTATGCTTGTCTCTCCACCATCCAAGCAGGGCTCCTGGTGCCAATATGGGAAATAACCCACCCAATACATAAATCAATTACCATATGGAATGGGAACAGTTTTGCAGCCTGAAATCAAACCACATCCAAATATCATCCACTGCACTGCAAATAAACTGGAGACTCATGGAGATTCAAGCTTACGCCTATTTGGGAAGCCAAAAGTCCTTCCTAATTCTTTAACACAGGCATCCTCAACCTTGGCCCTCCAGATGTTTTGAGACTACAATTCCCATCACCCCTGACCACTGGTCCTGCTAGCTAGGGGTCATGGGAGTTGTAGGCCAAAAACATCTGGAGGGCCAAGGTTCAGGAAGCCTGTTTTAACACCAGGACTGAAGCAGACAAGACCAGTTAGGGTGTTCATCTAAACCAGTGTAATGACTATGATGCACACAACCACCATTCTGAAGCATCTCAGAAGACCATTCTTCAAAAGTAGCCTCAAGTTTTGAAATATTAAAAAAAAATGAAATTATGTAGTGCCACTGCACTTACATAAAAAGATCCATTTTCTTCTAACAGGCCCACTTCAATGCTTTTATTCCACAAGTCAGGGGAAAACCCTTAAGATATCCCTACGGCTTTTAAAATTATAGATCTTCCACTGGAATGCACCCAAGAACAATCTGCAGTTAATCAACTTTATCCTCTTTAGCCAATATCAATATGGAGGAAGCTACTGTAACGTTTTAAAGGGACAGGGAAGTAATTCAACCTGATAAAAGCTAAGCAGCCAACCTTGACAGCACATGAATTATCACTTTGCCTAACGCACAAGCCAGTCGCTGCTTCGTATCTGCTCCTATTCTCACATCACAGACAACCGTATGGAGCCTTGGAAGTTGATGCAATAGCTATTGGATCATCAATTGTCAAAATGCCCACTGCACAGAAGAAACTTGGAAGGAATAGGTAGTATTGTAATTTCACATGCAAAATTCTAGCCTGCAAGAATGTAACAGCCCTGCTGAATCAGACCAAATACCCATCTAGTCCAGCATTCTGTTTTCATAGCGGTCAACCACATACCCTTTGGAAAACCCATAAGCAGGTCTTGAGCACAGCAGTACTTGCCCTCTCATTGGCCAACTGGCATTCCAAGAGAAACTGACTGCTACTAGATGATATATTGTTATCATTAGTAACAACTGATAGCCTGTGTAAAAGGGGGGGTGAGAATTAGCCAGAGTGCTTATTCAGCTAAATGTGCAGCTAATTTGTGCATTTGATTAGAAATATGGCAATCACAATATTTAAGTGGTTGTCAAGTCTGCGGGCATCTTAATACCTGTGTAAAAGAAGGGCATTAATTTTATACGGTTTAGGACAGACTTGTAAATAAGCCCAAACTGTATTCAACTGCTCCAGTGTTGGAAATTAGCCAGGCGCCAGGCACACTTTGCGACTGGGGATTGCCAGAATGTGAATGCTTCAAGAAGCCTTCTTGTAATGTATGGCGACTGAGACTCAAGAATAAAATTGCCGCTGGGCCTTCCTGCCTGTTATAACCCAGTGTCTATGCTGGGTGCAGAAGAGGAAGAGAGATTGCTCCACTCCTCTTCCTCCTCCATCATCCCCTTCACCTATACCTAGCCTATGACTACCAGGCCAGCACGTAAATACAAGGCCTCATGACATTACAAAAGTAAACTCTTCAATAAACAACATACTGCTGACACGCAAGTCCAGGGAAACTAAACTCCCACAAACACCTTCACCAGAAAGGTTACATGCGGTGTTTTGTGTGTTGTTGTTTTTTGCCAGGGAATGTACACTTAGAAAGCAAAGGGTGAAATAAAAACCCTAAAGATGTTGCCATTCATCATCACGCCTTGCAGTTGCTGCAAGTTCTTATGAGCACGTGGTTAGCTGCAGCAAGTCTCTTGGTAAGCCAGATACTAGGGCTGTGAGTGGCAGCTCTCCACAAGACACAAGCCCATTTCGCAAGTTGCCTTTATGCTTATACTAAGTGTATGGAGAGGAAGTGGGTGCTGTGGTCCTGGCTGCGCCCAGACATTCTGCACTCTGCAAACCCCACTGCTGCCTGTTTAGCACGATAGTGGAATCTTGCTTCCCTTTCGCATGATTAGGAGTAGAGATGAAAGAAGGGCCAGTACAACTCAGCATTTGCAGACTGCCTTCGATCAGAGGTTTCAAACAAGTGGCTCATGGAATTGAGCTCCCATGTGGGTGGTCTGTAGAAAAGCTGCAGATCAGTTAAAAATAATTTGTTTCAGTATTTTGCCCTGCACTTAATTCTTTTTGCCAATGGAGATTCAAGGCCATTTTGACAAGGTTCAATTTTATCCAACAGAGTGGCTAGCAAAGGACCGAGGGCTTGTGATTTTTCACATTATGCTGGCACTGTCCACAATTTTTTCTCTACTATACACCAGTTCAGAGAGCCCTTCTCAGCACTCTGTCCTAGGGGGTACAAGACTTTCCTAATGCTGTGCTGGTTTTCATGATGATGACGCCACTGGAGAAAGAAGCTAATTAAGAGATGCGCCAAGGCTCTCAGCAAAATTCAAGTGGTGCAAACATACAGACACTGAAGTCTGGAAACGGCTGCATTAGATACTTCAGAGCATTTCACAGACACGGTCTCATGGCTCCTTGGAACAATTCAGTAAGGTGCACCAGTATTTTTGCCCTTATTATGGGTGAAGGGCAACAGAACAGCTTGCTGAAGAATAGCTTGCAAGTTTAATGGAAATGCATTTGAACGGGGGACCTCCCAGTTCATGCATGAGTTGCTGAATGCCACTGTACTACACCGACTGAAACAGAAAATACTTGTTTCAAAATCAGCCATTGAAAGGATGGGCGCATATGTACACACACTGTACACTTGACATGTGCAAGAGATGGCAGGTATCTCAGTGCTGTTGTATATGTACCCCTTGTACACGCCAAGTTGTTCCAGAACAAATGGCTCCTCCCTACCAGTTTCCATGGGACGCGGGTGGCGCTGTGGGTTAAACCACAGAGCCTAGGACTTGCTGACCAGAAGGTCAGAGGTTCGAATCCCTGCAACGGGGTGAGCTCCCGTTGCTCGGTCCCTGCTCCTGCCAACCTAGCAGTTCGAAAGCATGTCAAAGTGCAAGTAGATAAATAGGTACCACTCTGGCGGGAAGGTAAACGGCGTTTCCGTGTGCTGCTCTGGTTCGCTAGAAGCGGCTTAGTCATGCTGGCCACATGACCCGGAAGCTGTACGCCGGCTCCCTCGGCCAGTAAAGCGAGATGAGCGCCGCAACCCCAGAGTCGTCCGCAACTGGACCTAATGGTCAGGGGTCCCTTTACCTTTACCTTACCAGCTTCCACAGGACAGAGACTTTACCAGAAGTTAGCAAATGGTTGGCTGAGGGTTCCTTCAAGCCAGACACCTTTGTTTTGTAGGTCATCATGACTATTAGGAGGTCTCTTGGGGGAAAACTACACTTTTAACACACTTAGAGATAACCCTAGCCTAATAATGGCCTTCATTGTCCCATGAATATTATTTGCAGTTTCCAAGACAGAAACAACAGGGTTGCTCAATCCTAACCGTCAGGACTCCCACCAGCCACTTCATGTCATGTGCCATTTTACATCCTTCTATGCAGCCTCATAACATAAATTCCCTGGATGAATTATAATAAAAGACACAAAAATGTCAAACAGTTAAAGAAAATACATATACAGTGGTACCTCTGGTTGCGAACGGGATCCGTTCCGGAGGCCCGTTCGCAACATGAAAAGAGTGCAACCCGCAGCAGCGCGTCTGCGCACGCGCGGGTTTTAATTCACCACTTCTGCGCATGCGTGTGAAGCCATTTTGCACTTCTGTGCATGTGCGAGCGACGAAACCCGGAAGTAACCCTTTCTGGTACTTCCGGGTCGCCGTGGGACATAACCTGAAAGAACGTAGCATGAAGCGGACGTAACATGAGGTATGACTATATGCAAACACCATCACAAGTTACAAAAGTTACAAACAGATTTTTAAAAAGAAAAACAGGGTCAGAATACAGAGCTTATTTAAAACAGCTAGGTGAACAACAACAACAACAACAACAAGCACCCCTGGCACCAAACCACCACCCAGGCAAAGCTTTCTGAAAAACCTGTTGCATAACAGATGCCACTACCCAAAAGGCCCTGTCCTTGGAGGTTCACCCACCTCTCTTTATTAACTTCATTAACTTGTGAGGACTCCGAATAGGGCCACTAAAGAGGACCTTAAGGTTCAGATAGGTACATAGGGAACGCAGCAGACTTTCAGGTAACCTAGTCTCAAACATTTGGGGCTTTGAAAGGTTAAAACCAGCCCTTTAAATGGGGCCTTGGAGACAGAACAGCTGATAAAGTGCAGACATTATAAGGTCAATGTACCCAGTTACCAGCAGCTGAAATGTAGCCTGCTGTAGAAAAATAAGAGTTATGTCCATTGCTCCACCCACTTCTTGCCTCTTGGGCATGGAAGAATTCATCTCCCTGGCTGGAAGAGGTTCCCCAACCCTGCTATACATGATACGTTCTTCAGGCTAAAGCATATTTATGGTAACAGATCTGAGACAAGGTCAACATCAAGCTTCCACCACCCAGATTCCCAGCAGTACGAAGCTGGTGCTGATTATCTAGGACCAAGGCCTTCAAGGAACACTCACAGTCACATACCAACCAAGTGTAGAGAAACTGGGTGGCAGCACATGAACGTTGCTTGGCTGCTACACAAGGATTCTCCTAATGCCAACCTCTAAACAATGAAGGTGCCATGTTCCAAAATGCATTGTGAAGACCAAACAAAAAACCCCTACCCAACTCTGCTTCTCAGCAGGTATGGGCCATAAGAACAGATCTCAATGAAATTTCCGCAGTCCACACATTTCAAGAAAGAGAGGCACAACATTCAGGTCCAAATCCCGGGAAGAGGGCTTGAACAGACCTTTCTACATGCAGGCCTAACTGGATAGCTGCTGTCTCTCTATATTAAGCATGCTTGCGAAAACTGCTAAATTGTTGTCAAACACAGTCAAGATGTCAGTGTGTCTTCAAGATAGGGGGAGAACAGGGTTTACTTCAAGCCACAATTGGAGCCTTTATAAAGATCTACAGTGGTACCTTGGGTTACATACGCTTCAGGTTACAGACTGACTCTGCTAACCCAGAAATAGTACCTCAGGTTAAGAACTTTGCTTCAGGATGAAAACAGAAATCGTGCTCCGGCGGTGCGGCAGCAGTGGGAGGCCCCACTAGCTAAAGTGGTGCTTCAGGTTAAGAACTGTTTCAGGTTAAGAACGGACCTCCGGAATGAAATAAATACGTAACTAGAGGTACCACTGTATTTTGATATCAAGGTTCAGCTCTGGAATGAGTTAATGGCTGCTAAGGACATGCAAAGTATATTTTCCTACATAACCTCTCCATGGGGGGTGGGAGATGCAGCTTCTGGCCAGGTTTGACCCCAAACCCCTCGCTCAGATCAGTTGCCTGAAACTACATTCCTGTTGTCCCTTGTCTCAGCACAAGGTGACCCAATAAGTCTGGGGCTGGTAGAAGACACAAGATTTACCCACCCGGGAAGAATGGCAGATGAAGTTGATGGACTATATGGAACTGGCGGAAATGACTGGCAGAATCCGAGACCAGAGAGAAGAGTCGGTGGAAGAAGATTGGAAAAAATTCAAATATTATTTACAGAAATACTGTAAAATTAATGAATGCTAGAAAAATGTTGGAATGAAGTTATATGGCTTTAGGAGAAAGGTTATAAGGAATTAAGTATAAATGGATTTTTAATGTATCAAAGGGAGAAAAAAATAAGGTTAAAATAAGTTAAGATAAATTACAGGACAGAAAACTGAGGAGGATGGAAAGGATTTGCTGAAACAGTTAACTGAAGTGGAATACAAAAAGGGAGGTGTGAGGAAGTCGTGGAAATAAGTGAATGAAAGATAAGATACTGAAATAATGGATGTGTTTTAAATTGTGTTTGTTGTATTTTGTTAATTTAATGTTTTTAATGTCAGTGTTATGTAGTGTTTTTGTTTTTGTATTGTATTGTATTGTATTGTTGAATTATTTTTCTTTCTTTTATACCCTTTAAACTATTAATAAATATTATTTTAAAAAAATAAAAAAAAGTATGGGGCTGGTAAAGTGTCAAGAACTCAGATATACAATCTAGGTGCCAAATGGCTCCTCAAACCAAGGTTGCAGTCACCAAAATGGAATGTATTGTTGCCATTTTGGGACAAGACAGCTCTAAAGTCTTATTTTTAAAATGATGGACTGATTGTGATTGCTTCTCAGTTAAACATCTGGCTAGTTCAGAGCTAGGCTGAGAACTTTGAGAAGTTAAAAGAAGAAAAGTCACTTGATCCAGGGACAGTCCACATTATATATTGGCCTCTTCTGACCTCTTTTTCTTAATGTTGACTGCTCCTGCTCAGGCTGCACAGAAATAGCATTTTGGTTCCAGAAATCCATTCTGAATTGTGCAGGTAAAATATAACTGATAGAATTCTACAGGATGGAGTATTAGCGCGTGAAAACTACCGAGATCCGATGATCCCCAAGAATGCACCTCCAGATGGTTGAGATATCAGGTGCCATCCTGGCACCCAGGATTCTTCACTTGGTTGCAAGTGGCCAATAGCCAGGTGCAAAATGTGCCTGGCATCTGGCTAGTTTTGAACATTGCTGGTGCAACCTTCCTGTGCTGGTTAAAACTGAAAGCTCCAGATCAGGAAAAGGCCAATACCAGGGGTCAGCAAACTTTTTCAACAGGGGGCCAGTCCACTGTCCCTCAGACCTTGTGGGGGCTGGACTATATTTTTTTGGGGGAAATATGAACAAATTCCTATGCCCCACAAATAACCCAGAGATGCATTTTAAATAAAAGCACACATTCCACTCATGTAAAAACATCAGGCAGGCCCCACAAATAACCCAGAGATGCATTTTAAATAAAAGGGCACATTCTACTCATGTAAAAACACTCCGATTCCCAGACCGTCCGCGGGCCGGATTTAGAAGGCGATCGGGCCAGATTCGGCCCCCGGGCCTTAGTTTGCCCACCTATGGCCAATTCTCTCCTTGCACATCAGCAACTTATCTGATGCAGTTATCCGAGTGGCACAGATGGGACAATTCATGCAGCAGCAGCTCCCACACCACTATGAAAAAAGCAGGCTGTGGAACTTAAATTGACCCTTCATGACCAAAAAGGAACAAGCAGAGATCCTGACCGGAGCTGTTACACAAGAATCCTTTGGACGGCAGGGATGAAAAGGGTAGGTGGCTTGAAATCCACTGGCTTGCTGTCAACAAAGCAATGCAGCCCAGGGTAACTCAATCCTTCCATCATCATGTAGCCCAGGTATAAGGAACGGAGGCCTATTGTTTGTTCACACACCTGGTACAAGATTGATACCTCATGGGAAGCCAATTACATGATGTTGTACCATGCGGAACTGCCGCTTGTGTAAAACTCTCAAGGTGGTTAATTACTACACTGCCCCCGTGTGCAGCTGTTAAAACCACAACAGATCTGCAGAGTTTTGGGCTGGTGCGTGGAACACACACAAGTTAAGGTGGCTCTCCTCCAGCGTATTTTGCAGAGTCCCTTCCGACGCGTCCTGAGAAAGGACTCAAAACCAATACATTTGTTGCACCTGCCAGATTTCTCAAGGCAAACGCACGACCTCTCTTGACAGCAACACCTGGAAAAAAAGCTATGAAGCTGGACTGCTTCCACTTATCCCTTCTCGGGACACAACGCAGCAACCAACTGTGGTACTCAGGAAGCAAGCAACCACTGGAGGCTGGTGTACAGGGGCAAATGAAGAGCCTGCCTGCCTTCTTACTTGCAACTCATAAGGTGATGGCTCTGCATGTTACCAGATCCAGCTTCATATACAGTCCCTCTTCCCCTGCCTTCTGCCCTACGAATCTCAGGAGCAGCCTAGGAAGCCCCAGCTGAAGTGAGGTACTCAGAACACAGGGGAGGAAAAGTGCAGTGGCTTTTGGAAAGGGAGCAAGGCCAATGCTCTTGACTTACTTCCAGGAATTTGTAAGCTGCTCTGTGGAGGGTGTTGCTCAAAAAGCTTGTAAATAAACTTATAAATAAATAAATAAATTCAGACCACTGCTGTGCCTCTGGTTGCTTAAGGCACCAATATTTTGCAGCTCAAGTTATACAGTTTTACACAGCTCAAGCTATGCTTAACTGGGGCAGAATCTTCTCTCTTGCCAGATATAAGATGTTGTCAGAGCCTCAGACTATAGTGTATTGAGCAGGGGTCAGCAAACTTTTTCAGCAGGGGGCCGGTCCACTGTCCCTCACACCTTGTGGGGGGCCGGACTACAGTGGTATCTCAGGTTAAGTACTTAATTCGTTCCGGAGATCCGTACTTAACCTGAAACTGTTCTTAACCTGAAGCACCACTTTAGCTAATGGGGCCTCCTGCTGCTGCCACGCCACCGGAGCACAATTTCTGTTCTCATCCTGAAGCAAAGTTCTTAACCTGAATATATTATTATATTATATATTATGTAATAATATTATTATTATTAACCTGAAGCAATATTTCTGGGTTAACGGAGTCTGTAACCTGAAGCGTATGTAACCTGAAGCATATGTAACCCGAGGTACCACTGTATATTTGTGGGGGGGGATGAGCGAATTCCGATGTCCCACAAATAACCCAGAGATGCATTTTAAATAAAAGCACACATCTACTCATGTAAAAACACCAGGCAGGCCCCACAAATAACCCAGAGATCCATTTAAAATAAAAGGACACATTCTACTCATGTGAAAACACGCTGATTCCCAGACAGTCCGTGGGCTGGATTTAGAAGGCGATTGGGCCGATCCAGCCCTTGGGCCTTAGTTTGTCTACCCATGGTCTTGAGTATTCACTATACGTACATCCAAGAAGACACCTATGTCTAAAATGAGGACAGGAACTTGCTTAATGCCTGGGCATCTGTACCAAGCTCTTTAGTCAATCTACCATTTGGGGCTCTGAGAACCAACTTCCAAGACATTGACATGCCATTTAAAGTCAGCTAAGAATATCCCAAAGTGCCAGCAAATACAGGCCTTGATCATCTCTGCACTTCTTTAATTGTCCTAAGTTGGGAATCGAAGAGGTAAGCGATGCAGTTTCTGAGAACCTTTCCCAACAGGTAATGGCTTCTGGTGGACAAACCTAACTGGCAGTAGTGTTGGATTGTTCTTAAATATACAGCCGACTCCCCCAGGGAGGACTTGTCTTAAAGGTAGAACAGAGGCAACTGCAGAAAAGGAAGCCAACCCATTCGGGTCATCAAGGTCAGGTGCACAAACCAATACACACCAAACTGGCAGATAGGAAAAGAGCCTGGCACGGAGCCAGGGATTGCTTCACTGCGCCCCACGCTTGCAACACAGCCTGCATTTGTGACAGCACTGCAAACCCAACCTCCGCACAAGTGTCCTCCACGCACTTTCAACACGGATGAGTCAACACACCATCACAAATTACTGTGTCCTTATTACGAGCCCAAAACAGAAGTTGCTTTGTTGTTTTCCCATTCTTGCCTTGGCTGTGTCGGAGCCAAAATATACTCAGATGGGTTGCTTACACACAAACACAAACAGGAGAGGACAACAGACAAAAAAGACTGGAAGAGGACTTTAAAAAAAAAGATTCCCACCATTTCACCAACTTAGCGAAGGGGGCAAGATCTTGGTGGAAGGCTGAAGTCCAGGGGTGCCAACTTGAATAAAATATTGAGGGGACTCAGGTAAGCCCCGCCTTACACCGTTGATCACATGACGTGGTGCATGGACATCATTTGAATGGCAATGCCCATCAACTGGGGGGGGACTCAAATATTTGGGGGGGGCGAAGGGTCCTCAGCCCCAAAGAGTTGGCTCCCACGCTGAAGTCCCTCTTGCACACATGCCCCCTTGCTTTTTGCACGTTTCCTACACTGCAGCTTACTCTCTTGCAGCCCTGAGCGACCCAGCTGTCCAGGCAAAGAAACGCATTCACACGACCCAGATCGACCACGCACGCCCGGAAGCCAGGAGAAGAACCGAGCCCAGCCCTCGCCCTGGCCCCGCGCAGGCCCCACCGGCGGCCGCTACCTTGTCGGCGATGCTGCGCGGCAGCTGCAAGTCCGGGCTGGGCGTCAGCTCGGCGCCCGCCTCTTCGCTGCTGGAGGCGGCCAGCGGGTGCGGCATCTCCCGCAGAGACTTGGGACCCGACGAAGGCAGCGCCTTGGGAGTGCCCGCCCCGCCGCCGCCGCCGCCCGCGGCTGCGGACATGGCGGAGGCGGAGCAGCAAGGGCCACGGAGCCCGGCCCGAGAGGAGGAGGAGAAGAGGAAGAAGCCTCGCCGAGCCAGCGACCGTCCGGAGGCCGCGCGGACGCTCCGCTCCTGGGCTGGCCGGGAAAGGGGCGGAGGGAAGCGGCCGTGACGGGCAGAGCCCCGCGCGCCTTCTCCGCCCCGCGCCTTTTGCGCGCCCGGAGCCGCCCCCGGCCCGCCCCGTGCAGGAAGCGCGCGCGCGCCTCGGAAAGACTCGACGTTGCAGCAGCAGCAACAGCAGCGGCCGCGGCTCCTCGGAGCAATTTCCCCCGGAGAGGCTAAGCGCCGAGGCTCCGCCCTCCCCGCGCCGAGAGAAGGAGAGCAGCCATAGGCGGAGGAGGGACCTGCGGCAGCCGCGGCGCCTGCTTCCCTCCTTGCCCGCTGCTGCTCGGTGGGGCGGCCGCCTCTCTCCTCTCTCTCACTCTCTTTCCCGGATGATCCCTGGGAAATGGATTTCTCTCGCGCCCGCCAGCGCGCATCCCTCTTTGGCGGAAGAAGCACCGGCTGCCTCGTTATGCAGCTGGTGGATTCTAGCCCCGCTTACCCCAGGACACTCAACAGGTCTTAATTCTGAGTAGACTGGGGTTAAGGTTGCGCTGTTCCCGTCCCTTTGTTTTGAGAATCGTCGAATGGTTGGAAGGGACCCCAAAGACCCTCTAGACCGCCCCCGCCCCCCGCAACTAGGGTTGCCACCTTTGTTCTGGCAAAATACAGGGCGAGGGGGGGTTGTTTTTTCCCATCGGTGCTGAACTGATTTCAAAGCAATCCATTACAATCCATTTCAGCCTAACAAGATGGGCCATCTGGCATTTGTCACTCATGCACACACGTTCACGTGAATTTGTAAATCTGTCTGTGCTTGGCTACCCGGAGATAAAATATATGACCTTTCGCACACCCTTTCAAACACATGTATTTGGAGAGGATCCCTAACTCGGCTGAGAGAGAGAAAAGATCTGAAGTGCAGGGCAAAACTGTATCAATACAGAATGTAGCATTTTACATTGAAATACAGGACAATTCTGCATTATACAGGACAGTCCTGAGTAATATAGGACAGGTGGCAACCCTACCTGCAACGCAGGAATGTTTTGCTCAACGTGGGGCTCAACCCCACCCCCCTCCTGCTCTGCTGACTGAGCTGTTCCCTGAGGAGATGTTCTTAAATGTGTTGTGTGCATTCAATTTGCTGGTATGGGGGGGCGAGCGGTTAGCTTCCTCCCCAACCCCATTCTTTTGGTGCTGGTTCCGACATGCAGAGCACCCATGCAGTGATGGTGTGTGTGTGTGTACATGTGAATACCAGGGGTGCCCAAACTTCAAAGAGGGCCAGATTTGATGAAGTGAACCATTGAAGTTGCTGACCATTTTTTAGGATTGAAGCTGTTGAGGTTTTTAGGGTTGCTAGGGTGGCAGTTGTTGACCTTTTTTGGAATTGACCTTGTTGAGCTCTTTTTAGGATTTGACACCAATAAATAAACTGCCACGGGGCCAAATAAAACCAGCCAGGGGGCCAAATTTTGCCCCCAAAACGAACTTTGGACATGCCTGGAATAGACCATCACAGGTATCCATCACATCATCCCTGGAGTGCCTACATTTTAGACCACTTCCACTTTTTCAGTGAAGTCACTTTGCATGTTCAGCTGCAAGCCACTAAAGATCTTTGGGGTTTGTCCTTGGGGGTGGGGGGGACATGGGGATTTGGGTGTGATGGCCTTCAGCCGGCTTCCCATCTCTGAGCAGGTTTGCGTCCCTCCTCACCATTGCTACCACTGTCCATTTGTTTGCCCCCCCCGCCCCACCAGCAGCAACAAAAGCTTCAGCCATCTCCCCTGCATCCTCCAGTCACAGTAGCTGCTTTAATATTATTTGACATATACATGCTTACCTGTTTTCACTGCTTTCAATAGATATATTAGTATTACACACACACACACATTTAATCAATCAAAACGAGGAATAGCTCGTGTTTTAAACAGCACAGGAGGAATAATAGTTTTCTTACAAACAGCACATCGCAAAATCTCCAAGATCCATTAACTCTGATTTATTCTTCCTGTGAATAAAGCATATCTGACATAGTGCTCTCTCCCTCTCTCTCTCTGTTTTTCTGCTTGCTAATCTTCTCTGGCTTTCGTTTGATTCAAATTGTCCTCTCTGGGCCTCGTCTCTGATAAACATCAGTTTTATCTTTACATTTGACACTAACTGCATCAGAAAAAGATGTTCCTTGATTCCAAATGCCAAGTGACAATAAGCTATGTATTCTGCAATGTGCAGACAGGAAGGATAACATCTTGCTAAAGTGACTGAGGTGACTTTAAGACAGGAGACTTTTCCTTACAGGTCATCATAGGGATGCCAATCAGCTTGTATTTTAATGGTTGTACCCATTAAGCTGTATTTCCAGGTTGGATAACTTTTGGGCCACAGATGTTGGACTCCAGTGCCCACCGCCCCTCAACATGGCCTGTGCTGCCTGGGGCTGATGTGAGTCTGTCAACATCGGGTGGGTTATAGATTCCTCACTCCTGCTGTATTTGATCAGATAAGTAGCAGGATGTCTGAAAAGCAAGTGAATTTGAGATTCTGCCTTGGCTCTTCACCTGTAACCAAACAGGTTTCTATTTTGCCTTATCCAGGACTACCAGGTTCCATCATGACTTCACTCTTGACCCACCAAGTTCTGTCCTGGTTTTAAAACTCACCCATGACCACCAGATTGTGTCAAGGTTCTCTCCACCCTGACCTTCCTCTTGGTCCCACACAAGAGCCCAGTGCTATAAAAAAACAAAGTTGATAAGCGACATGGCCACAGAAGCAGACCCATCATAACTGCATCAATAATTCTATGCTTTTCTATATTTGCATTGGGAAAGCAGAATTTGGGCTTGGCCCAGAAAGAGCTACATTATATGGGGCTCCTGCACTTTTAATAGCTGTGTAGAAGTGGGGATTTCAGCAGGTGTAGCTTGCATGACAAAATTCCTGGCTAAAATCGCTACACCACACTTAAAGGTGCGGGAACTCTGTCCTTTGCCTGTATGACTCAGTGGCGTAGCGTGGATTGCCAGAGCCTGGGGCCACATGGAGACAGGGGAACAGATGGAGAACACATGCCCATTCAACTGTCTAATGGCATCTGCATCACCCAGGAAATCACAGCCACAGAGATAAAAAAAAAAAGAAGTCATTCTGTCATCTGGAGAGGTCACTTCCTGGTTCATATGGAGAAGAGCCCAGAGATGGAAGTGCACAGCTGTACTGAGGCAGCACCAGTTGTTAAAAATTTGCACCCCTAACAATTTTGCATCCAGGACAACTGCTCCTTTTGCCCTTCCCACGCTATGCTACTGGCTACCCTGGTTCTACACCTGGAGTGCCACAACTGTGAAGATCTCTGGTGGCTACCTGTCTTAACTCTGGTCCCCCTGTTGCCGTAGCTCCAGCTTGGACAAGTTCTTCTCTTTGCACCTCAGTAATCCACATATAAAGCAGGAGTAAACAGTGATGGATTGGAGGGATGGTTGCAATGAGGCTTGCGCTATGGAAAATTTGTCAATTATATATGGAAATAATTTGTCTATATTTTCACACACTTTCAGCCTGCCTTTCTTCCCCTGTGGAACCCAAGATGGCAAGGAAGCCAAGAGGTGGCACCTCCGTGAGCAAAGAGCTTGCCAAAATCTTGCAAGATCTCACCGAAATCTCATGAGATTTCACAGAAAACAAGATATCTTGTAAGACATTGGTGAGATCTCACAAGATCTCTTTGGAAGCCACTGGCATTGCTTCACATGCCCCACAGTGCAAGTAAGGGAGGCAATGCGGTGGCATATTCACCTCAGGTGGCAAAACAGGAAGCGGCGCATGTGGTTTCCATACAATCACCTTCCAAGCACTAGCCCAGGGGTCAGCGAATTCTTTTCAGTGGCGTAGCGTGGGGGGTGCAGGGGGGGCCGGCCGCACCGGGCGCAACATCTGGGGGTTAGGGTTAGGGGCGCAAATCCACGGGTTAGAGGGCGCAAATCCACAGGTTAGGGGGCGCAAATTACTTGCCTTGCCCCGGGTGCTGACAACCCACGCTACGCCACTGATTCTTTTAGCCATGGGCTGGTCCACTGTCCCTCAGACCTTGTGAGGGACTGGAAAAGTGGCACAAGGGGCAGAGCTGGAATAAGAGGAGAGGGGGGCCAGCCACTGTGCTTACCTTCCCCGGGGCACGATCCATAGCGCATTTCATCTCAGTGGGCTTGAGCAGTTCTTCAGGCACTGAACAAGCGGCCTTGAAACGATTGCAGCTTACTTGCGAGTATGTGCGTCCTTAGGCTCTTAGTGTCCATGCATCCAATGGCAGAGCAGGGTACGGTTATGCTCAGAGACGCAGCGTCTCCTGGCGGTGCAGGTGGAAGCTGGCAGGGAAGGGAAAGCGGACTTCCAGAGGTGGCAAGGTGAGAGGAGCCAGAGCCGGTGGTGGGCGCTGCCTTGCTTCCTTGTGATGGGAGGAAGAGGCCGAGCAGTGGTGGCTCTGCCAATCAGATGCCACGCCTAGTTTACCTCAGAACGGCGCGGGGACATCTCTGCCAATCAAACGCTGCTGAAGTAAACCAGGTGCGGCAATTGAGTGTCAGAGCTGCCGCCGCTCAGCCTCTCCCTCCTGTTGCCATCGCCGGGAGTCTTGGCTTCGCGACAGGTTCCAGCTTCGCGGCGCGGGGCGGATTTATGACCCAGGTGTGCCTGATCCAGCCCGCAGGCCTTTGTTTGCCGACCCCTGCACTAGCCAGTACCAGACTCCCATGCCTTCAGACCACACTCTAGCACTAGTAGCAGCAGCAGCAGCAGTGATACAATTGTGCCCAGTCCTAATACAGTATATTTAGCCCACCTGAAACACTGACTCTCATGTCTCTTGGAACAGCAAACCTTTTAGAACCTTCCGCCCAAAAGCTATTCATACATTTCATGTATTTTACTACTTCCGCTTTTATTTGTGGATAGATGCCCTCCTTGCAAAGGGCAGCTGGCAACATTGTGCTTTTGTATATTTCCCTGCTAAGTCTTTGTGTTCTTCTGCCTCTTTGTATCTCTTGTTGTATTCTGCGTCTTCACAGATTTTGCCCTCTCTTTCTGGTTGCCTCCAGACAGTATTTAGCAGGAGGGATGGGAACACATCCAGGAAATTTAGGCTAGCGCAATTAAAGTGGATTAAAGTGCTCTGTTGTGTGGGATGAACAAATGAGTAATGGGAAGGTTTATAACTGCCGTGGCAAACAATTCAGGTGGAATGCTCATTGTCATTATAACCTCCCTGTAAATAAATCAGAATGAATGCTCAATAAAGACCAGACATAGCCTAACGTCCTCAAAAGCTTTGAGCAAGCAAACCAGAATGACTGTTCAATAAACAGGTTAGCAGGAAAAATCCTCTTTCTCTTTCTATTATTGCTCCACACCTGCAGATCCCTTTACCAGCTGATATTTATTTAACGGCTTCTTACACAAAATGCCTTAAGATTAATTTTTACAAGCGCTAGGCTGCATCATTGCCAGCTGGTCTGCTCCCATCCCCTTCATGGGGTTGGAAAGGCAGAAATCAGCAAGTGAAGCTTTTAATGGCATGGACCTAAACATTATGACTTGCTAATCATTGTAATTTAAACTGCTATTCAAGGGAGGGTTCGAAAGCTAGCAACTCCATCTGGTGAAATAATTTAAAACTATTTCTAAATGCAAAAACTATTTGTGAAATCACGTGCTATCACAGATTAAATGAGGACTAACAAAACTACTGACACCAGCAGTGAGAGAGAACATTAAAATATTCCTGAACACTTCCTTAGCAGTTAATTCTGTTGAAATTAATGTGGCCGGGGGGGGGGGGGCTTCTGCACCTTTAATATTGCAGAAGAGGCAATCCCACACCACAGACACTTGCTGAAATCCCCTCTCCTGCACAGCTATTAAAGTTGCAGGAGTGCTGCTGTTTTCCACATGCGATCACCCTCATTTAAATTAATGAAAGCATTTATTCCAGCAAGTTATTGGGGTTTGTGCCTTCACTCTATGAACAGTCTGTATAACTACAGATACTTGTCAAACTATTGTCTATCAAACAACTTTTCCAAAACACTAGGTGGGGGGGAAAATAACACAGCATTAACATGGTAGAAGCATGCCATTTTAATAAAAGGGGGCTTTTATCCTCAGTAGGGCCTGGGTCAATTGCTGGTAACATTTTGCACTGATGGGGAAATATCCACAGGGTGGCATAGTTTCATATTCCTTGTCAGGAGCTATTAGTAGCATGGAAGTAAAAAAATGCTGCTCTGCTATTACTGAAGCTCGGTTTGTGTCTTGAGATGTATTTTTATCACAGTCGTTGCATTTGCTCAATAGGGGACAAGAAGATAACGTGTTACTTTGGTGTTAGAAATTCTGTATTTTATTTTTTAATACTTGCATCTGTTGGCAACTGTGTCTGGAAATGGAAAGCCATTCAAGGCCATCCTGCAGTTCAGTCTCCTTCAAAAGAACAACCAAAATGCCATAGTTTTTATTGCATATACATAGGGAATTGTAGGTATTTCCGTACATCCAAAGTTCCCAGATAAACCCAGAATACTGCAGTCATAAGTAGTGTCCGGGTGGAAATCAGCAAAATGTCTGGGAAAATCTGGACATAGCTCAAAAATGTCAGCAACTACCCCCCCCCCAAGCTCAGCAACTTTTGTGTCCGGATTTTCACCTTTTAAAATATGGGAACCCTAACATAGGGGATTGGTTCACATTCTGCTGAATATAGTGAGAAAAGCTGGATTATATTGCAGTGTGCCTTCCCATTAAAGTGGCTACCTTTATTTATTACCAT
The DNA here is from genome assembly GCF_964270895.1 of Podarcis filfolensis. NCBI lineage: Eukaryota > Metazoa > Chordata > Lepidosauria > Squamata > Lacertidae > Podarcis > Podarcis filfolensis. Next base: position 26,125,764 of record NC_139621.1, on the reverse strand, counting down.
CCCCTGCTCTTGTGACTTTGTCAGCTGTTTGATTTGTCAGGATATTTATCTCCAGGCCCGGAAACCTTAACCTGCTACGAATTTCTGCCACTCATGGTTCTTTAAAAGGCACAGGAGCAACTATTTGGGAGCAGCTGGCAAATGTATTTTCAGTTATTGTAAAACATCTCTACAGTATCCTGGGATTTTCATATTGCTTGGTTTGTACAGCTACGTTTCAAATTGTGTTTGCCTTTAAGGATTGCAGTATGGCAGAAATCACTTTGGGGTCTTTGGGGCAAAAAGCAGACTACACTTTTTTAATAAATCAATAGCAATCATAATTTTGGTACATTTTCTTTAAATCCTTTCTTAACATAACCCTGTTTTTACAGTCCTCCACACAAAGGGTCTACGAAGGCCCAAATCTTCTTCTTCTTCACTGTGCAAAACCTTGTATATATGTTTTAGAAGAAATGGTTGTCATTTTCCCCTCTGATTGTCTTGTAGGGCCAGCACTACCATTAGGCAGAGTGAGGCAGCTTCCTCAGACAGCAGACACTCAGGGCAGAACATCCAGTAGCCCTCTGTTTCCCTTGTGCCTCACAGCCTAGTCTACTGCCCCCAGGGCAGGGCAGCATCTCATCCCAGTGTTGAAGCAAGATTCTGCTGCCAGTTGGATTCTAGAAGTGGAAGGGGAGGGCGCCATTTTGTTCTTTGCCTCAGGCAGCAAAATGTATTGCGATTGCCCTGCCAGCCAGAAGCTGAGGCCTAGTTGATGCTAGTCAGTGTATTTGTTTGTGATTGTAGTGTTGTAATGTAATTGTTGCTTGCTTGATACCCAGACGTCTCCAAGTGACTTACAACACATTTGAAAACAAAAGCAGAACTACGTTACAGCATTAAAAACATAAAAGCACCATTCATATATATCATACCCTCCAACATTTCTCCGATGAAAATAGGGATGTCCTGTTTTATCATCTTCATTTTATTATTATTATTTTTATCCTTAATTATTTTATTCACATAATATACATTCTTTACAACAAACTCCAAAATAAACAGACAACTCCAAAATAAAATCATATGTAAGAAAACCTTAAGTCTCATGTTTTCATTTACACGGATCTCCTCTCCGATACCTTTACTTGATATTTCTTGCTGCTTTCTGCTTTCTTTATAGAATCTTTATGAAAATTTAAATCTCTTAAATCCTATACCACTCTTTAACAGTTTCAATTAATCCCTTCACCTCCCTCCCCCACAGCCCAGTACTTCCCTCCACCAGTGTGCGATCTTCTTTACCTACTATTATTTTTGTTATTGTTCTGTCTTCATTTTATTTTTTTTTACCCTGTCCATCTGACTGGGTTGCCCCAGCCACTCTGGGCAGCTTCCAACATAGTAACATGAAACATTTTTTTAAAACTTTCCTATACAGGGCTGCCTTCAGATGTCTTCCTTGGCTCGGAGGTTGCATAACTCCATACCCTCCAACATTTCTCCGATGAAAATGGGGACTTCCTAAGGAAAAGCGGGACATCCCATGCTCAGATCAGAAACTGGGACAGCTTCTGTAAATCTGGGACTGCATCTGAAAAATAGGGACACTTGAAGGGTCTTATATATGAATGTTCACATTTGAATGTTCAAATCCCATTTTCTTTCTGGTGGGAGCAGGAGGTGAAATTTTGAGTCTCAGCGTCCTTGCACAAGCATAGGAGATAGGTTTCTGGAGAAACATGACATTTTTTGCATGTCTGTGCTCTTTATTCCACTTCCCCTCTGCCAAACAGAAAAGATTAAAGCAAGCAGGCACAACTTTTGATCGTGAAACACCAAAATATACATCGCAGTTGAGCAGAAGCTTCACAAACATCCTACTTTGCTGATTTCCTTGACCGTTAAAAAAAGAAGGAATGTCAACCACCTTGCACAATGATGGGGAACCTGATGTTGTTGGACTCCCTGCTTTCACTCTCAATCAGCAAAGCCAATGGGGCAGGAATGATGGGAGTTGTAGTCCAACAAGATCTGGAGACTCATAAATTCCCCATCCCTGACCTAGCAGGACACAATATTTGTGTGGTCTATAGTCAACCATTTGGCCAGGCCAGTCACAAACTGTGCAGGCATGAAATGAAGCACATACGATGTAGGAAGCAAGCAAGCAAAACGAGTGGTTAAAAAGTCAAAACAAACCCCCAAAGTGCTTTTCTCATAGAAAAGCTGCTTCGAGAAAGGGGAAATGAGAACAGAGAATTGATGGCAGAGGAGGCTTAACCCTTTGAAAGAGAAATTCAGGGGAAGTCACTGAGGAAGTCGCCCAGTGGAAAACACAATTTCTTCACAAACAAACACCCCACATGTGTCTGCTGAAAAATCAGCAACCCCCCCCCCCCAAAAGCATTTTGCTGACACAGAAGTGGACACCCAGGATTTTTGTTACGTGTCTGCTTGCAATGATGCCTTTCCTTAGCTATCAGAAAATAAAAAATTAAGTGTTAAATATGTTCACAATACAATATTTCCTTTGCTAAGGAGGCCAGGATTGAAAGCACAAACAGCAACGGCAATTGCATTAATTGATACGTGCATCCACGACACGCAGATCTGTTTGTTTTTCCTACAGCTCCCCGTGCCTAAAGGCACATTCCCCATCTACTCCAGTAGCACACATAATGAAACCGTAGCATGGATGAGCAGCGTAGCAGCTGCCTTTGAGCTGGTTTAAATCCTTTATGCACATTGCCAGTAATGGGGCCCCAGGTATGAATGGGAGGCGGTGAGAATCCCAGGTGCCTAGGCATAGCAGGTGCAGGTGCAAATCAAGGCCAAACAGAAAGAAAACACAGACGCAATACATAGCAGCTTAATGAATAAAAAGAAGGCCAGGGTAATATTAAGAAAAACAATGCCCAGGTTGCTAAGGTAACTGTCACATGTCCTCCATTGTGACATTTCCCCCTGCTGGCTCAACTGTCAGATAACCAGAGGTCTTTTATGAGAGTAAGTGCTTGATGCTTTTTTCTCCCATTTTGTTGACACCCCCCCATAACTGCTATATTTTGATGGTGTACTAATAGAACAGGAGACTGAGGTGGTGCATATCTAGAAAACTCCACAAACTGTAAAGAAGGTCTTATCACCTGCTGATACTGAACTCTCCCCAAAGCTGAGCTCCTGTTGAGGAGCCCCTAGAGCAGGCATGGCCAAACTTGGCCCTCCAGATGTTTTGGGACTACAATTCCCATCATCTCTGCCCACTGGTCCTGTTAGCTAGGGATGATGGGAATTGTAGTCCCAAGTTTGGCCATGCCTGTGGCCTAGAGGAACAGATTAGGTTGAAGAACAAAGGGGATAACTGAGACAACAGCCAATGATCCTAACGCACAGAACACGTGTGTGCTTTGGACTGATTTGTCACATCAGCAGAAAATTGTTTATTGGGGGGGGGGGTTACATACTCCTTGATCGTAATAAAACCTCAAAGCGGTTTACGGAAAAGTAAATTTGTCGATTAAAAGCGGCTAAAAATAGCCTTATAAGAAAAAACATTCAACAACTCATTAAAATCAACAATGAGCTAAAAACAAATTAAAACACATGAAACTACTAAATGTCTGGATCAGTTTGCCGAAATAAAAAAATGTTAAGTAAGCCCCGGAAAGAGTATGTTGAAGACACCTGCCAGGTATCTTAAATAAATAAATAAATAAATAAATTATTGCTTATAGAGAAAAATACAAAGCTTAATATCTTTTCCCCTTTTTAACTAAACTAAGACTTCTATCTAGATTATAATAAAAACACAAAAAGAGAAGGAAATAAAGAAAAAGAATAGAAAACGGGTTAAAAGAGAGAGAGAGATGAATAAGAGACACCTGTCAGATATCAATAGGCAGAGAGTTGTAAAGTGTAGTTGGTGCCACACTGAAAAATCAGTTTGAAATGATGTACATGGGGATTGTGTGTTCATGTCGGATCACATATAGGGGGAATATGGGGGTTGCATTTGTTCCTGATTTGGCTGGTGGCAGCAATTTGTTCAGTCTGAAAATACTTTTGTTTTCTAGACCTTGACCAGGTGATTAAGAAGCCTCCAGACAACACTTCTTGAAGAGAGTGAATGTGACAGAGGGGAATTCGATATTCAGAAATGTAAGTAAGATTTCTTAGCAGCTCTGTACTCTGGTTCTAACACTATACATTTGGAACGGTCCTACCATTGGGCAGAGTGCGGAAATTGCCTTAGGCAGCAGGTGCCGGGGAGCAGCCACAGCAGCCTCCCTGCCATTCCCCAGTTGCTGTGTGAGAGCCATACATATTATGCATCCCCTACACTACTCTGCTGCCCTCAGATTCAGCTGCTAGTCCAACTGACTTGCCAAACTCCCTCAGACAGCCCAAATACCATGAGCCAGGCCTGCTATAGTTCAGAGCAGTTCTAGGGAATTCCTTCCTCCCCAGCCATGGCAGGGTTTATTTTCAAAAGACAGACCTACCTTCAACGGTTCAAGTACAGTCATACCTCGTGTTGAGTTTGTTTCAGGTTGAGCGTTTTCAGGTTGCATCCCGCAGAGACCCGGGAGTACCAGAAAAGTTTACTTCCGGGTTTCACTGCTTGTGCATGCACAGACGCTCAAAATGATGTCACGCGCATGCGCAGAAGCGGCGAATCGCGACCCGTGCATGTGCAGACGTGGGTTGCGTTCTGCTCAGGTTGCGAACGGGGCTCTGGAACGGATCCTGTTCACAACCAGAGATACCACTGTACAGTAATACCTCTGGTTACGTACCGTCCTCCTTGCGAATGCTTCGGGTAACGAGCTCCGCTAACACGGAAGTAGGCGCACCTGGAAGCGAACTTTGCCCTGGGAAGCAAGTGGAAGTTGTGCAGCAGTGGCATGGCAGCAGCGGGAGACCCCATTAGCGAAAGCGCGCCTCAGGTTAAGAAAGTTTCATGTTAAGAATGGACCTCCAGAACGAATTAAGTTTGTAACCAGAGGTACCACTGTAAATAGCCTGCTTTTCTCTGTGTTGTCACTTACTAGCCTTCAGATGGTGGGAGCACAGGAAGCAAGGCCTCCAAGGAAGATCTCAGCAGCTGTGGACACTAGGTTTGCATGGGAAGAGGCCAGTCTTGCGATGTTCTGGCCAATGGTCAGGGATTATGAGAGATAATAATAATAATAATAATAATAATAATAATAATAATAATAATTCATTATTTATACCCCACCCATCTGGCTTGGTTTCCCAAGTCACTCTGGGTGGCTCCCTACTGAATATTAAAAACACAATACAGCATTAAACATTAAAAACTTCCCTAAACAGGGCTGCCTTTAGATGTCTTTTAAAAGTAAGATGGGAGGGTGTTCCACAGGGCAGGCGCCACTACCGAGAACAGTCTCTGCCTGGTCCCCTGTAACCTCACTTCTCACAGTGAGGGAACTGCCAGAAGGCCCTCAGAGCTGGACCTCAGTGTCCGGGCTGAACAATGGGGGTGGAGACGCTCCTTCAGGTACACTGGGCTGAGGCTGCTTAGGGCTTTAAAGGTCAGCACCAACACTTTGAATTGTGCTTGGAAACGTACTGGGAGCCAATGCAGGTCTCTCAGGACCGGTGTTATATGGTCTCGCTGGCCACTCCCAGTCACCAGTCTAGCTGCCGCATTCTGGATTAATTGCAGTTTCCGAGTCACCTTCAAAGGTAGCCCCATGTAGAGCGTATTGCAGTAGTCCACTCTGGTGAGATAGTCTGCAGGCAGGTAGGGTCTCAGTCTGTGTACCGGATGGAGCTGGTGGTCCAACATCTTATGGAGGGCCACCGGTTCCTCATCCTAGAGGGCTAAGGTACACTAAGCTCAGCTTTCCCCCACTCTGTTCAAGGTTGGGAAGACTGCGGGCCCTCCTTTCAAGTAGGAACACCAATGCTGCTCCAGCGGAAGAGGAAAGCGTAAGTGCTCCCGAGAGAGATCCTGATGTTTCCTTGGAGACCCTTCCCAATGGCAGGCCATGCACGGCCTACCACAGGATGCAAGCTGTGGGCCCTGAATCCAAGGATCAGAAGAAAGGGCCTTCCAAATGCTGGAGGTTTCGGCTTTGCAGAGCACACAGGGATGTTTCGGTAGGGGATGGGGGAAACAGAAGACTGCTCTGGGACTGCTGTGGGAACTGCAAGACCAGCCCCCAAAGCTTTAAACCACTACAGGAGAAGCAAGACCCAGTAATGGAGAAGAAGCAACCCAACGTTGATCAGCTCGATGTCCGTGCCCTGACAACCCACAACTCACTAGTACTTATGAGCACCACCCCAGAGAGCACAAGTACAATTGGGGGTACTATAGGTAAGGGAGTGCCTGGAGGTTGTTCAGACAAAAGCCAAGAATCTGGTGAATTGGGTCAGTCACAAAGACTGAGGCAGAGGGGTGGGGCCTGGTTGCAAGGGGTTTTTCCATTGCAATGATGGCACCAAATGGGCCTGTTCAAGGAAGGGTTGTTTTCCCAATGGGCAGGGAGAAATTAAATATCTCTACTTCTACTTCTTCTTCTTCTTCTTCATTTATTACAAGAATTTCATTTATTTAAAAAGTGGTAAAAAGAAAAGAAAAAGAAAAACATGAATGAAAATAAAAAAACAGAGACAATTTGTTGTTGACAAAGAACAGCTGGATATATAAAGGGCCTCATCAAACCTAAATCCGGCCCTGGCTGCACCCCTTTTTGATGAAGTATGGAAATACTGGTTTTCCAGTGCTGTTTTGACATGAGTGCTGTGGGTACCAGCATAAAATGACTGCCCTGGGCAGCAAAAAAAGAGAGAGGTTCTGGTACTCCAGGAGTACGCACTAAAAAGGCCCACTAATCTGCTTCTACCATATCTTTTGCTGTAGTTTCGTCATTCAGTACCTTGGAATCTACGATCCAGTCGATGCCCTCGATCTATTCAGAGATGGGGAACTTATCAGATCTTGACATCATCGTTAATATGATGGAAACACCTAATTGTGAAGAACAGGTACAAACTTCCCCTTCCCTCCCTCCTTCCTTCCTTCCTTCCTTCCTTCCTTCCTTCCTTCCTGCCTGCCTGCCTGCCTGCTTTTGAAGCAGAACTTGTGTTTGCAGGATCCTGAGCACATGGTCACTTCCACACCATGCACTGAATGATGATGATGATGATAATTTTATTATGTATATCCCACCCGCCTGGCTGGCTTTTCCCAGCCACTCTGGGCAGCTTACAGAACACACACAAAATTGTAAAATGTACACAACTGTCATAGACAGGTAACTGCAATTATTGATCTCAGTTATATATATATATAAATAAATACAGAGTTCATCCACACTTCTGCATGTGGTGTGCCTATAAAGCACAAGTCCTAGCAGTTTCCCACTTGGCCCACACTTTCTCAGCATCGGTCCAGGGAGTTTTCTCTTTGTCCTGCTCCTTTCCATGGGAAAACCTGCTCTTCAGTGATATATCAGAAAAAATAGCAATCTGGGGAAAACCCAAATTCCTGTTAGCTCCGTTTGAGCACTAAAGAGCAGTACTCTTATACCACTTTAACAATTGTGGCTTTCTCCCTAAGAATCCTGGGAATTTCTTAAGGGTGACAACCTCACAGAGTCAACAATAACTTACCAGTAAGAAAGACCACCAGGATAAAATACTGTTTTCATTCCCCATCAACCCATCCCTTGCATCAGAAATATCCCAGGACCCTTAAGAAACTGTGAAAGTGGTGAAGCGTAAAACCTAAGACAGATATTGGGAAGCTTTGGTCCCCCCAAATGTTGCTGAACTATTTTTCCTGGCCGTTGACTATGCTTGCTGGGACTGGTGGAAGTTGAAGTTGAGTCTTCAGGGCTGCATAAAAAGTAGCTAAGCAAAAAAATGAAACAAGGATACACTGTCCAGACATATTGCTACTCTCTCTGATAGTGACTCCAGGAGCTCAGTGCCAACAACACTGCAGCTGAAATGGAGCCACTGAAAAACAAAGGGGATGTCTACACATTCTCAGGCGGACTCTGAGAATTTCAGGTTATGCCCAGTAACCCAGGAATGCTGAGAGCTTGGCAAGGTGGGGAGGGCAGTAGCTCAAGGTGGAGACAGAACAGAACCTTAGGAGGTGAGAGTACAGTGCAGTATTTTATTGCAGGCTCTGCTTCTCATTATATATTGTGGAAATGCAATGTATCAAAGGACAGGGTTTATAGTGAGGGGGGGAGAGAACTGGGAGGGAGGGGATTGCATCTGGCAACCAAAGCACCCCTTTGGTTTCAGGTAGTACAAGGGTAAAGGTAAAGGAACCCTTGACCATTAGGTCCAGTCGTGGCCGACTCTGGGGTTGTGGTGCTCATCTCGCTTTACTGGCCGAGGGAGCCGGCGTACAGCTTCCGGGTCATGACTAAGCCGCTTCTGGCAAACCAGAGCAGCGAATGGAAACGCTGTTTACCTTCCCGCCGGAGCGGTACCTGTTTATCTACTTGCACTTTGACGTGCTTTCGAACTGCTAGTACATGGGTAGACAAGTCTAAAAAGCCCATGGCAAATGTTTTCACAGCCCTCTAGCGTAGAGCTTTCCAAGTTGTGTGTCGCAACACATTGGTTTGTCGGCTGCAGTGGGCAGGTGTGTTGTGCAAACGCTCCCCACACTCCTCCCGGGGTTGGAAAGGGATTAGTTTAAGCTCTGGTTTGCTAGTGAAACTGAATTACTGTGTCATAAAATGATGCATGTCTAAAAGGTGTGTCGCCAACATGAAAATTTTGGAAAGCTCTGCTCTAGTGGCTACGGTGGCTCATTTATACTGGATTCTGACCAAACTAAGCCTCCTGGTGTATATTTTGCTCTAGAAGCTTAGTTTGGTCAGAATTGAGTAACAGCAACTCAGCTGTTGGGTGGTCAGGTGGCAGCTGTTGCTTACCATGCCAGCAGCTCCTGGTTCAGGCTGTGATTGCCATAGTTTACATAGCCAAAACAGCAGCATCCACACAGAAGTTAGCCCCAACATTTACCAAAGTGCAAAAAAAAGTTTTACAAAAAAACACACACCCTAAGGCAGGCTTCCTCAAACTCGGCCCTCCAGATGTTTTTGACCTACAACTACCATGATCCCTAGCTAGCAGGACCAGTGGCCAGGGATGATGGGAATTGTAGTCTTGAAACATCTGGAGGGCCGAGTTTAAGGAAGCCTGCCCTAAGGGGATCCCCCTACTCAAAAAAACAGCCCAATAAGGATACAGCATGCTCAGTGGCCATGGAATGATGACTGAGATTTGTGGGTGGAGGAAATGGAAAATGGGAGAAGGGGAATGGAATGGAGTGGGGTGGTGGGAATACTGGACAGTGTCGCTCTGCGCTGCAAGGTTTTGTTGCCGTTCCCACATAGGAGTAGGGGCAGCTTGAATGAATAATATTTTCCAGAGTATCCTGGACAACAATGAGGAGAAAATTAGCTTCCTCCGTGCCATTTCTGCTAGTTGCATGGCTGCGCAGAAAAGTGGCAAGGATACCTTGGATCTCCCATACACGAAGAATGAATTGGTGGAAGCACTTCTGGTAAGTGAGATATTTGGCATCAGGAATCTTGTGGGGCAGATGGGCAGCTAAAGCCTGGGGGGGGGGGTGGACTCAATGTTGAGGAGTACAGAAGCACCCAGGGGAAGGGAGGAGATGTGGCTGTGGCAGAAAGGAGAGAAGTGTGCAGCCATATTAGAACAGGATGGCCAAATCTATTGTAAAAAATAATAATAACAATGATATCCTGAAGGTGTAATGTCGGCTTGGAGGTTTGGGGAAGACGACTAGATGGGGAAAAGTGACAAATACAGCTGAGCAGTGGTGTAGCATGAGGAGACCACAGGGGCAGTTGCCCCGGGCATAAGATTGTTAGGGGATGCAAAATTTCAATACCTGGTCTGCTTCGATGCAGCTGTTTACTTCCATCACTGGTCTCCATTGAAAACAGTTTCTCCGTGCAAACCAGGAAGTGACCTCTCCAGACAATGGAACAACTCTTATTTTCTTATCTCTGTGGCTGCGATCTCCTGGGTGATGTAGATGCCGTTAGGCAGTTGAATGCACATGCGTGTTCCATTTGTTTCCCTCCCACTGTGCTCCTCATGGCCCCGGGCACTGGCAACCCCTGTTACACCACTGCAGCTGAGTAATAGAACCTGGGAGGAAACTGTTACACAGCAATGACTCTCCCCTTTCGTCCTACACTCCCAGATGGTGATGGAGACGCTGCCTGTTCACTCTGTGCCATCGTTCCTCCTATCCTGCTCAATGCTCACGGTCTACAACCTCAGGTACCAAGTCAACCTATGACAATGACATCCAGACTGGCTCTAGCACTGGTATTTCTCAACTGCATCATTGGGGAAGGGGGGATTTTTCCCCCAGTTGCATTTCTCACCTCCCACACCATTGCTGGAATAAACCCAGAAATCCTCAGCTCCACCTCAAACTACATTTCACACAAAGTTCTATGACTCCCTCCTGTTTGTTTTAAAAACCAAACGGGTTTCTGGTTGTTAAGGGTGCTGGGAATTGTAGCTCTGTGAGGAGTAAACTACTGTTTGGGGAAACCCATGTGTTTTAAATATGCATTAAATATATGGTACTGATGTGGCTACATGCTTCTCTTCATTGCTTCCTCTTTCAGTCAGTGTCCCTTGTGACTTCTTTTGGTTTGTACCATCACTGTTATACTGACGATATTCAGTTCAGATTTTCCCATGCCTTTTCTTGCTTTTTTATGGTCATGCTGCAGTCTCCTCTTGGATGATAATCTTTAAACTACAAATGTGCACTAGAATAAATTAATTTTTTCTTACACCCAAGCCCTTTGTTTTGTCTGCTCCTCCTCTTTCTTCCGAGGACGCTACTCTAAATTCTTCTTTGCAACTCCAAAGTTTTCTCCTATAGCTCATATTCCCAATCTAGACAAATCCTGTTGATTTAGAATGCTGCTTTGGGATGTCCTGAGCATTCAGTTTTTGGCACCTGCAACATGGGTGACTCATTTAGAATGCTTGAAAGCAAGACTGTGCTTATCTGGGTTCTGCAAACCTCCTCCTTCCCCAGCCCATGACACCAGAGCAACTTATCTCGCGGCAGGAGACAGGCAGAGAAAACTTCAGGCACTTCCAATTCATAGGCTCCTTAGCCAGGAAAGTGATGCTCAGCATACAGTTCTCATTAAGGAGAAAACCCTACGTACCTTTTTCTTGGACATAGCTCAGCTGGTTAGAGCGCTGTGCTGATAATGCCAAGGTTGCAGGTTTGATCCTGTATGGGATAGCTGCATATTCCTGCATTCAAGGACTAGACCAGGCGTTGTCAACCTGGTCCCTACTGCCCACTAGTGGGTGTTTCAGGATTCTAGGTGGGTGGTAGGGGGTTCTATGGCACAAGTTGAATCCTCCATCCATCAAGCACTGGTGGGCGGTAAGGAAATTTTACCATCAAGAAAGATGCATTAGTGGGCGGTAGGTATAAAAAGGTTGGCTACCCCTGGACTAGATGATCCTCAGGGTCCCTTCCAACTCTACAGTTCTCTGATTCTCAGTGGGATTTGCAGACAGAGCATCATGATCTCTGGTGAGACGGCTGAAACTTGTCATTTCCAGGCACGTGCAGCATCTACATGACATTGTTGGCTTACTTAGGAGAACATGGAGGAAAAGACTCCATGGAGGAAAGAGGTGCCCCCCACTTTTAAAGGGAGAGCAGAATTTGCATTTTTCTCTATTTCACAGCCCCTCCTCTCAACCAGCATAATAACCAGTTGCTTTTCCTTTGGTCCTGCCAGCAAAATGAAGCCCCCATTTGATCCTGAGCAACTGTCTGGTATCTTGCGACTGGCTCTCCATGGCATTTTTAACATGGATACAGATTTGGAAAATCCTCACAGCCAGGTAAATTCAAGGTTTCTTATAAATACTGGGGAAAGAGAATATTCTTTTTCTGGCTCCCTTTAGTTTTGCTCATATTGCTGAGAGACAATCCATCCTCAGGGCTACAGCAGGCAGATGTACCGGTAAGTATCAGAAAAACAAGGATGGGGAGTTGTTTGGCTACATCACACATTCCATCTTGTTATCCTGAATCTGTTTCCCAAAGAAGGGTCTTCCTTCGACAGGCTTATTGGATGATTGATTAGTAGCTTTGCTTGCCCCCGGAGTCCACACGCTTCCTCTGCGCAACTCTGCTCCCTCTGGGCAGCTTCCAGCTTCAGCAGAGTGATACACAGCGTAGAAGCAGAAGCGGTTAGCCGTGTGTGCGTAATAAATCAGGCTGAACGCACGGTGTCCTCCTTATCTTACAAAGAGCTTTATTCTCGTACAGTTCAACAGGTCATAACTCTCCCGGTGACACAGCACTCATTCTCTGCTCCTGTCTCTTCCCGGAGCATAACACACTCTGAGTGAAACGCAGTTGAACACCCCCCTCAGTATTCTAAACCACGCCTCAGAATGTGAGACGTCACTCAGAACTTCTTAACCCTGTAAGTTCTGACTCTCTCCATACCCCCTCTCGTATCACATTCTGAGAGGATTTGTGAACACACATTTACAGACCTCTGAGTGTTCAACACTTTCCCACCTGCCTTTCGCTCCTTCCTGGCACCATTGTCAGGCACCTGTTGAGCCTCCTCACAAATCTCTGGTTCGCACTGTGCGAGACCAACCCACGCATTTGTGACTTGAAACCTCTCAGGTGGAATTCCCTTTGTTGCCCGAGATGACCGCCTGGGCACAAACTGGGGTGCTTCTTCTGACCCACTGGGGCCAGCAAGTGCGTCTTCTTCATCAGACGACTCCCCCTCTGACTTGACCCGTCTGTGAGCTTTCTCCTTTATGCTAACAGGAGATGAGGGCTCACTCTTGGACACTCCTTTAACAACCTGTGGAGACGCCCTACCCTGGTGCTGACCTTGGTCATGGACCTGGTCCCCATCACCTGGCTCTCCCTCCTCCTCAGATTCAGACAGACAATCTGAGTGAACGTCAGGGCTCGCTTTGCGCCATGCCCTACTATCCTCATGGAACTCAGCATGTTTACTGATCAGAAGCTTGGTCTGATCACCTTCTGGACATGCAAATCTCCACCCCTTTGTCGCAGGTTCATACCCACAGAAGATCATTTCCTGGTGCCTTGGGCCACCCTCTTGCTGCAGAAACTTTGGTACAGGCACCAAGGCTCTGCAACCAAACGAACGGAAGAAATGCACCTGCGGTCTCTGTCCGTTGAGCAAGAAATACGGGGTGTCACCTACCACTGAATTGTAGCATCTGTTCATCGTGAAATTGGCCGTCTTTACCGCCTCCCCCCAAAAACTTTGAGGCAAACCAGAGTCACACAGTAGAATCTCTGATGCTTGAACCAGAGCTTTACTCCTCAGCTCTGCCACGCCACCCTCCTGAGGAGAAGTCACCTTGTGACGTATCCCTCTCTGGCGAAAGAAACTCTTTAGAGCAGACCCAGTGACCTCTGAACCTCGGTCACACTTGAACCCCTGCACCTTGGTGGAGAACCTCAGTTCCACCTCTGCAACCCAATCCTTGATCAGTTGCGTTGCGTCCTCCTGCGTTCTCAGCGTGAACGCCCATGAGTTCTGCGTAAAATCATCTGTCAGCGTCAGCAGAAACCTGGCCTTGCCCAGACTTGGCTGTGGCATGGGACCAAAAAGGTCTGCGTGCACAAGCTCAAAAGGCTTTGTGGTTACTCTCTCCACCCTGGGATAACTGTATCCCTTGTTCTTGGCTTTCCTGCAAGCCCTGCAATTTAGAAGTTCACCACATTCTCTTACCTTGCACCCTTTGGTGCACTCTGATAACATCTGAACGTCTTCACAAGAACCATGTGACATCCTCCTGTGCCACACGCAGGCACATGAAACATGAGCGTGAATGGTGGCTTTCCCAGCATTCCCCTCACCCTCCAGAGGTGTTTCCAGAACAAAGAGGTTGTTCTGATTTCTCTCAACACGTACTAGCTGCTTCCCCCCTCTGGAAATTGTACAGACATTCTTCTCAAAACACACCATATACCCCTCCTGTAAGAGACATGGTACAGATAAAAGACAATGTTTTATCCCTGGCGACACGTAGACTTCCAGCCGCGCCTGTAAAACAGAAACAAACACATTTCCCACATTGGTTACACGTCTCTGTGACCCATCAGCAAAACACACTGATTTCCCAGCTGAAACAGCCCTGCAGTTTCTTATCTTGACACCAGGTGTCTCAGTCACGAGATGTTTATTTGCAGCAGAGTCTACGACCCAACGTAGCACTCTTTCCTCACTGGCGCTGTCCTTCGTGGTTGCCTTAGCAACAGACTTCCCGCTGCCCCCGTCCTCGGGGCCTTTGCAGGTGTTCTCTAGAACTGCCATCGAAGCAGATAGCTGATAAACACCGTCCTCCCCCTCCGGTCATCTCCGCGTATTCCCACGCCTGCCTCCTCTGCTGGACTGGTTGCCATGGAAACCTGGCTGGTTCCCATGGGAAACGTCCTTGGAAACATCCTGCCCTGTCTCCCTTGCTCTCTGTGGGCAGCAGTGGCGCAGATGGTCAGGGGAACCGCAAACAAAACAACAACGAGTGGAAAACTTTACAAACTTGCCTTTGGTCTTCTCTGCCCCCCCAACCTTGCCAGCAGCTCTCCTTGAGGCTCTGCATCTGGGGACGTGGCTTTTGGCTTCCGCTGTGGTTTCTCTGCAAACCTTCTCCAGCTCCTGCCAAACAGCCTGGGCACTCTCAAGACCCTTGGAATGGCCTATCTGGCCTGCACCCCCAATCCCGGGTGCACAGCTTCCAGAGGAACGGACTGCTACTGCCTTCCTCTTCCCAGCTCTCAGCTGCTCTCCAGCACACAACCCATCACACAGACGTGTCGAAGCATTGCAACAGCCTCCAAACACAGTCCCAGCCCCCACTGGGCTTTCTGGGCATCCCTCAGCCCCTTCTGGGCTTGGTGCTCCCTCTGGTCTGGCTCCCACTGCGGCCTTCAGTGCCTGCCACGCGACCCAGGGCTTCTTCCTGTCCACCTCTTCAAAAGGGACTGCACACGATTCATGGCTGTCTGCCATCTTCTCCCCCGGGGCCCAGCTTACTTACGAACAGTAGTAGCTTCTTCTCGCACCCGGTTCAAGCGCAGACCTTCCCAGCGAGCTCCCTGCCTCAAGACCGAAGGCACAGCTCCCAGCTGGCTTCAGCTTTTCTCCAGCGTCTCTTCAGCTGGCCACAGCACACACCGGCACGAACGCAGCTTGCTTCACAGCGTTTGCTGTCGACATCCATAACCTATTGGATGATTGATTAGTAGCTTTGCTTGCCCCCGGAGTCCACACGCTTCCTCTGCGCGACTCTGCTCCCTCTGGGCAGCTTCCAGCTTCAGCAAAGTGATACACAGCGTAGAAGCAGAAGCGGTTAGCCGTGTGTGCGTAATAAATCAGGCTGAACGCACGGTGTCCTCCTTATCTTACAAAGAGCTTTATTCTCGTACAGTTCAACAGGTCATAACTCTCCCGGTGACACAGCATTCATTCTCTGCTCCTGTCTCTTCCCGGAGCACAACACACTCTGAGTGAAACGCAGTTGAACACTCCCCTCAGTATTCTAAACCACTACAAGGTTTTCTGTAGCCTATCTGCATATATTTTTCAACTTGAACTACTGCAGACTTCTCTTTTTTGCGTCTCATGACATTTGAGCCCACTGCATCCAGGTCATGGGTAGGCAAACTAAGGCCTGGGGGCCGGATCCAGCCCAATCACCTTCTAAATTTGGCCTGCAGACGATCCGGGAATCAGTGAATAGAATGTGTCCTTTTATTTAAAATGCATCTCTGGGTTATTTGTGGGACTGCCTGGTGTTTTTACATGAGTAGAATGTGTGCTTTTATTTAAAATGTGTCTCTAGGTTATTTGTGGGGCACAGGAATTCGTTCATCACCCCCTAAAAAATATAGTCTGACCCCCCACAAGGTCTGAGGGACAGTGGGCCGGCCCCCTGCTGAAAAAGTTTGCTGACCCCTGATCTAGGTTATACCTCCACTGCTGAAGGCAGTGTGCCTCTGAGTACCGGTTTCTGGGAGGAATAATGCTACACTCAGGTCCTGCTTGAGGGCTTTCCATAGGCATCTGGTTGGGAAGAGGATGCCAGACTAGGTGGACCTTTGGTCAGCTCCATCAGAACGCATCTTATGTTCTTACCTGCCAATGAGGACAACCTTTCAAGTATCTGATGAAGTGGAACTCTGGTCCACAAAAGCCACAGGACTCTGTTGTTTCCCCTGCAACATGGGTACTCCTCAGGAAGTGGCAGTCTGATTATCATCTTATTTGTTAGTGGGCAAAGGAATTCAGTCTGTACACCAGGAGTGGCTAACCTATGGTCCTCCAGATCATCTTGTTGGACTACAACTCCCATCGTTCCTCGCCATTGTTCATGCAGGCTGGGAATGTTGGGAGCTGAAGTTCAGCAACATCTAGAGGGACACAGGTTCCCCACTCCTGCTCTACACATGAGCCCAGGTTTTCCCAAACTTGGGTCTCCAGCTGTTTTTTGGACTACAGTTCCCAGCATCCCTGACAAGTGGTCCTGCTAGCTAGGGATGATGGGGGCTGTAGTCCAAAAACAGCTGAAAACCCAAGTTTGCGAAACCCTGCACTAGCCTTTGGCTCTCTTTCCCTTCAGGCTCTCTACCAATCGTCTGCAGACACAATGGAGATCATGCTGAAGGGTTTGCTGTCTGAGGTTCCAACTACAAGCCACCTGCTGTTTATTTTGAAGGTGAGTGGGTTAAAGGGAAGAGAGTGGCACTTTATCTTGCCACTTATACGATGGAGAGTCTGGCAGGGAAAGCATTTATGAATATTTGCTTAATGTATTTATAGCCAGCTGTTCATTGTTCACATAAATCCCAGAGAGAGAGAGAGAGAGAGAGAGAGAGAGAGAGAGAGAGAAAACAAAAACACAATAAACAATGTTTCATGTAAATACATCTCATGGGAATATAGTTTTCATCGCAGTAGGCATTCTTTGAGTCAGCAGCATCACCCGCCAGGCAACAGTACAGAAACATGGCTTAAGTCACAGTGGTGTCCAAACTTTTTTCAAAGAGGGCCAGATTTGATGAAGTGAAGGGCCGTGAGGGCTGACCAAAGGGCCAACCAAAGTTGTTAACCTTTATGATTTTACCCCCAAAGTTGTTGAGCTTTTTAAAGGGTTTTTTAGGATTTTACCCCAGGAAATGAACTGCCACAGGGGCTGACCAGCAAGCTGGATTAGCCCCCAAAATGGACTTTGGATATGCCTGGCTTAAGGGATGCAAAAAACCAGCATCAGCTTGATGAATGCAGAATCCATTTAGAATTTTTCAGGATCAAATGACAAGGCAGAGAGGAAGAAGAGATGTTTGTGGGGCCACAGTTGTCAATGTGTGGTGTGTAAGTCTCAGTTCAGGTGCTGCAGTCATTCTGAGCTGCTGCTTCCTTCCTCAGCACATCAACTTCTGGATTCATTCCAACGATCCCCAAGAGAGATATAGGTCTGTCCTCTGCAGCACCACTGTGTTGCGACATGCTCTTCTGCTGCCAGATTTCAACGTGAGTACCCCCCAGAACCTGGCTCAATACGGCAGCCCCGATTAGGAGATACGAGTTTGATGTTTTATTATGCTTTTATATTTGTTGGAAGCCATCCAGAGTGGCTGGGGCAACCCAGTCAGATGGGCGGGGTACAAATAATAAAATGATTATTATATTATTATTATAAGTACTAGGCGGGTCCAACCTGCCATTTCCCCTTCTCCATGTTCATGGGAATGTGTCCACAGCAAGGATTCTTGCTAAGGACCTGTATTCCTCACAGGCTAAGATGTGAAGAGTAGAGATCAGTTGAAACAAGGGGAGAAGCAGACCACAAAATATGAGTGAAGATCTCTGTTGTCTTCTGTCCCTGCAGAAGTGCACTGAGCTTCCTGCCTTGGGACACCACGTGGCACAGTTTGGAATCTGTATCACAGATACGATGGAAGATGTGAGCAACCAGGCCAGGTTGACCATCAGCTGCCTTTATGAGCTGCTGCTTGATCAGATGGGTAAGTTGGTTTGAAAACATGAGACCAGCAGCCCCTTGTTGGGAGGCCACATATTGCTTCCAACAACTGATAATACAGTGTCATGAAAATCCATATACAGTGTCTCATCCCTTTAGAACATTTTCCATTAAGGATGTATCTCCTCAAGATGTTTCAAAGCGAGTTGGAGATGCATCTGAACCATGGACATTTTTATATCATAATTTTGTTGTAAATCATAAGTGTTGTGTGTATTGCAATTTTATGTTGTGAACTGCCCTGAGATCGACAGGTGAAGGGTGGTGTGCAAATTTTACACACACACTGACCTAGTCAAAGCTACTCAAATTATTTTGACACTAGAGTTGAAAATCCCACAACTCTGTCTTCCTAGGAGTTAAAAGCACAAGTCGTGGTAAATTAAATAGCTAGCAGTTTCATGACACCCACTATCAGTTGCCTTGGTGACTCCCTCACTCTTCTTAATAGTAGGACCTGTTTCTGACCCTAAGCCCCCCACCTTCACTTATCCACCTGTGCTTAAGGTAGGGCAATTCATGCTTATCACATCTTATAAACTCTTTCCAGGCTTAGCGTTTCAGCACTGAAAAGGTAAAGGTACCCCTGACCGTTCAGTCCAGTCATGGACGACTCTGGGGTTGTGCGCTCATTTCGCTCTATAGGCTCAGGGAGCCAGTGTACAGCTTCCGGGTCATGTGGCCAGCATGACTAAGCCGCTTCTGGCGAACCAGAGCAGCGCACGGAAAAGCCGTTTACCTTCCCGCCAGAGTGGAACCTATTTATCTACTTGCACTTGATGTGCTTTCGAACTGATAGGTTGGCAGGAGCTGGGACTGAACAACGGGAGCTCAACCTGTTGCGGGGATTCGAACTGCTGACCTTCCAATCGGCAAGCCCTAGGCTCTGTGGTTTAGACCACAGCGCCACCCATGTCCCATTTAGCACTGTAGCATTGACCTAATCTCCTCACCCATGCTGAAAAGTGTCATTGTTCTAGTTTCTCTTAACTTGTTCTAGTTTCTCTTAACTTGTATAGATCCCAGAGGGCAAAGTATCCCACAGGGATTAGGACTTAACTGAGAAACGATCTCCCTTCTTTTCACATATTAATTCTTCCACGAGAAAGCTGATACCTGGGGAGGGGGGGAACACACAAAAAACTCCAAAAACCTGGCAGCCTTCTCACTGTTGTGTTTCATGCTGTCCTCATCTTCTCCCATAGGCCACACTCCACATATAAACGTAAGCGTAGCAATTAAGGCCACAAAGTATTTGACATACCTTCTCCTAACCCAGATGCAAATCTTTATTTCTCAAGTCTTGCTTTGGACCACTGCAGGAACAAGTGGGATTGGACAAATCCCCTTGGGGGGAAATCTTAGGATACCTCACAGATCATTGCACGGATAGCAGTTATCTTCTGAAGGGGACAGAAAGATCCCAGGTCGTAATGTCAAAGAGACCCATTACATAGACAGAAACAGAGGTACTTCTGCTGTCTCCCTGTCAGGGCTGAGCGTGAGTGAGGCTGAAGAACTGTGGTGCCACAGTTATGAAGACCAGAAAATGCTGGCTTACGTGGATTCCTGCAGGGTGGGTGAGGTAAGAACATACCTCTGAGGCAGCATTAAATATGGACAAGTTCACACCCAATGGAAATGGCTCGTGCTTTTGCAGAATTAGGCTAGTGTAGAAGAGGCTCATCCATACTTCCACTTTCCCCTGGGGAAAACCCACTCTTTGGAGCTGAATCGGAACAAACATCAGTCGGGTTTTCGGTGATTGATATTTGCCCTGATTCATCGCTAAAGAGTGGGTTTTCCCTGGGAAAGCCACAGGGCAATGGGAAACCACTCGGACCCATTCTAAGAATGCATAGGACAAGCTGAAGACCACTCGGACCCATGCTTTCTAGGCTCAGGACAAGCCCAAGTGTGGACAAGCCCTCAGTATCGGTGGTGCTGGTAACAGAGCCCTCTGACCACAGCACCATTCCTTTCAAGAACGATCTTAGTGGCCCTACGCCATAGTTTCCCAAACTTGGGTCACCAGCTGTTTTTGGACTATACTTCTCACCATCCCTCATTAGCAGGAATGATGGGAACTGTAATCCAAAAACAGCTGGAGGTTCAAGTTTGGGAAACCCTGACCCCTATCTACCACTTTGGCAGCAAAATGGGGCCACCATGGACAAGACGATAGTTTATGCACACTTGAGGGACTCTCTAGATATGTAGAAATGTATCTGTTTACAACCTGAGAGGGAGACTTCATTTTGACTGGGCATGCTTAGTAGCACCCAGGGCCCACCAGGCTTTGTGGGTTCTGGTTGTGGGGAGGGAAGAAAGGGAAAGGGAGTTAGCCTGCTTGAAATAGAAACATGGCACCTAATCCCTTCCCCACACTTTAGAAACCTACCCCACCCTTACAAGCTTGAGCAATAATATACTCAGATTTGAATGTAGCAGCCATCCTTAAACCAAAGCTCTTCAGACTTATTTGGAAGAATGGGGTAAGTTCTCCCAAGGATGGGGGTTAGGAAAGAAAGAAGTATGTCTTTTTCTTCCTTTCTTCTCATGATACTCTTCCCTGCTCAAGCCCAACCAGTGCTACACAGCTCCTAATTCCAGGTTGGGTGGAGCCCTTCACAGGACTCCTGTGAGGGACACGAGATCCCTCCAGAGATCCTTTCCATTCATGATTATTTGTTCTCATGAAGCTATTGGGGTGGTCACACATAATCCTGCTTGAAGGATTGTTTGCAACTGCAAAAATTTTGGAGGTAGTCACACTGCTCATTTCCAGTCAGTGCACACCCCACAATGTCTTGCTGAAGTTCCATAGCTTTCTATACCACAACTGTCCTGGTTGATTGTTGTCCTGCTTTTGTTGCTTGACAGCAATCATGTGGTGGCACTGAGGAAGCATCGCAGAGCAAGCTAAAGCAGAATAAACCCACCTCCCATGTCAAGAATAATATGTCGCAGAATACAACCACAATGACACCCATTTGGAGGGGCCTTAGGAAAAGAAGACACTGTAACCTTTGTTATGGATCTCCACTTGTTCCATTCAAATGTACACACATACACACACACATATGTATATCTATATATATACACTATAGACACACACACACACACACACACACACATATATACAGATATATATATATACATGCACTTCTGCCACGCAATCTTTAAAATGTGGACACTTTTGATTTTAGCTGTTCAGAAACATCTTCACAGAAGATCAGAAGAGAACCTTTCTGGAGACATCTTTGCGGGCCATTTATAATCCTGAGCTAAGGATAAGAGAGGCTGGGATCCTCCTAGTGTTTTCCCACCTGGGGAAGGCCAATGAGATAATGGCAGATAAGGTGAGCTACCAAGATAGGCTTCCAAACATCAGAAACTGCTTTACCACCAAGACATCAGTTGGGCCCTGGGTATCCGCAGTCGTGGGCGCAAGATGGTGCCACTGGTGGATGGACTGTAGCCTACTAGGGTGTATGAGGTGTTAGGAGAAGAGCAGTACCTCTGGTGGGTGACGCGCCTTCTTCTGGGGTACAATGTCCACTTTTGGTCCCCACCCTGCACTCAGCTCTTACCTGTGGCTCCTAGAAGCTGTCAGCATGCGACAGTGGCCACATCCCGGAAACCAGATTTGACTGGCTGCCTAAACCAGGTGAGGATAGCCAACAGGTCTCAAATCATCAGTGAGTTAGGGACTTCCCCTGCATGTGAACACATTCTCTGGCAGATTGAGTGGATGAGACCAATAGTTGGTCCAGCGGTCAAGAAAGTGGTTTCTGCATGTGCTGTAGAGGGAAGTGAAGAACAGATGAGGCTCGTCCACCTGGGGAGAGGGGCCATCTAGGACAGGCTTCCTCAAACTTGGCCCTCCAGATGTTTTGAGACTACAATTCCCAGCATCCCTGACCACTGGTCCTGCCAGCTAGGGATCATGGGAGTTGTAGGCCAAAAACATCTGGAGGGCCGAGGCTGAGGAAGCCTGATCTAGGAGAAGGAAAACTCTGATCTTCTGCTGCCTTGCAAGATATCTTTGGGAGAAGAAAAGGTTAAAGAGTAAACCCTACACAAATCCAGAGTGGAGTCCCTAAGATGGTTAGATGGCACCTTGTACGTCTCCCTCCAGCAACTCCTACAGCCCACGTTTTGCTCTGCTTTCCTTTGGACCACATCAGCAAGCATGAGGTCTTATCATCTGGCCCAGGCTTGCACCCTGATGAGGTCATTTCAGTGCTGCTAGCTCAACTGTTTGACTTCACCCCCAAAGGCTCACTCCTGCAGACCCATCTGTTGCCCCACCCACTATTGGCCCCTGGAAGGTTGTCTCTGAGGCAATGTGGCCCTCAGGCTGAAAAAGATTCCAAACTCAAAGCAGGAGAAAAGAGAGCTCACGTCAGAGCAGAGAAACCTGCACCCAAAGGTAGCCTGATGCTTGCCGTTGTTTCATCTTTCCAGGCAGAAGACGTAGCAGAGAAGATCTACCAGCAGATCCACAAGCTTCAGATACTCAGAGAGGTGCCAGAAGCATTGCAAGGCTTCTTTCCAAGTAGAGGTAATGCTGTCAGACTCAAGAGACAAGGCCAGAGCATATACTTAGCTTGGAAGGTTCAGCACTCCAACCCCCAATATTTCCGTTAAAACAGAGTTTGATAGTAGATAATGGGAACGGCCTCTCTCTGCACAAGAGCTTGGAGGCCTGGTGGCCTTCAAAGTAGATTACACTGTGCTACCTAAGCAAATATTATTGCCTGGTAAACAGCAGTTTCCAGTCCATAATTGGGAAATTGGAAAGCACAATGTCAAGTTAAGAGAATCACATGATAGTTTACTCGTGCGGTTGGGATTTAAGGTCTGCTTGGACTTCAGTGAGCTGTGCTTATGCAGCAAGGATTCAGCAAGACACCCAGAATTAAACAGGGGAGGCAAAAGGTTGACATTTACACGTAGGGATTTTTTCTTATGAAGCTTCATTGCATTTGAGAGCCTAACTACATGTGAAGCTGAATGAGCTGCTAGCAGTCACATCAGCATTGCTGTTTTCTGTTAATAAACCAGGGTGGAGGGCTTACTGCAAATTTATTATGCTGTTTTTGCAATATAGTAGGCTGTCTAAATTGTGTATTGCTTTGTAATGATCTGTTGGGTCTCTGGACCGTAATAAAGATTGAATTGAACTGAATATAGAAATGGCACGAGAAAACTTGTTCTGCTTATTTGTATCATTTATTATTCCCATAATCCTTGTTTGTGGCTGGGGAAACCCTGCCAGATGGAGGGATATAAATAATAAAATTATTATTATTATTATTATTATTATTATTATTATTATTATTATTCCCAATAAAAGTTATTTCCCCCCCCCCAAAAAAAAGCAAGTGTGGGGGCAATTTTCATCAGGACTGTAGTGTATAGGGGAGGAGATGTTTAACCCTTCCCCACCAGCTGCAAAATTTACACATATATACAGACTGGGGCCCCCCAACATGTGTGTACACACACACACACTGCAATAGGAAAAGAGTTTCCACTGATCCCAGTGTTACAAACTGCACCTTTTAATATACTGTAATTGCCCCTAGATCTACATCAAAATTTCAGTATAATGGAAAAAAAATATTCTTATAAAAGACCTGCAGCAGGGATGGGGAAGATGTCACCCTCCCAATGTTATCTGACTACAATTCTCATCATCCTTGATGCCTGGGTTAGATAGATAGATGAACTTTATTCGTATTAGCCAACGGCCATAGCAACATAAAACAAACAGTATATACAATTAAAAAGACAACAATGGGTAAAAAGGGCAATCAAATGACCAAGATTATTGTTCAGATAAAAAGGTAAAGGTACCCCTGCCCGTACGGGCCAGTCTTGCCAGACTCTAGGGTTGTGTGCTCATCTCACTCTATAGGCTGGGAGCCAGCGCTGTCCGCAGACACTTCCGGGTCACGTGGCCAGCGTGACGAAGCTACTCTGGCGAGCCAGAGCCGCACACGGAAAGTGGCCATTAATCTCATTGCACCCTCGATAAACCTAGCAACCTTTGCTGTTGTCTGATCATTTTGATATGATAAAAGAAAGGACAATGTGGCCGCAGATGGGCGGCCTGGGATGGTAAGTAAGAGTGGGGTGATGATCTCATTCCTCAGATCTTTATAAAGGGGGCAGGACAGGAGAACATGAGCCACTGTTTCCAGATTGCCATCTCCACAGGGGCAGAGTCGCTTCTCAGTTGGAATCTTTTGGTATCTGCCCTCAAGCCTGGGTTTGATGGGCGCTGTGGTCAGACAAGAGCTGATGAGCTGCAGCTCCCTCTGAGCCTGAACTTGCAGCCTCCCCTAAACAATGCCTTCATGCTTATCATCTTTAGTTAAATCCTGGCTTGAATAATTAAGTCTCCCTGTTCTACTTGTTTTTCTGTCCAGGTAAAATGATGCCCGAGAATTAAAAGGATGAACCATAATATTCCTTCAGGCAGGAAGGAGAGGACAGCAGCAGATCAGACTTCTCCTCTGTGTGTTTCATCGGCCTCTTCTGCAGAGCTTGTCTCTTCTTCAACCCCAGCCACTGCAGCAGAAAGGCAAAGCAGCTGCCTAGGAACCAAGAGGGACTCCAGGGATGGCTTCTTCCCAGAACCAGCGTTGTACCGGATCTCAGAGCAGCACTGGCTATAAAATACACTTGGGAGCTTGAGGCAGGGGGCATATCGCTGGGCGCAGTGCCAACAGACAGAGGGCAGACAGAGAGGTGCACCTGCTGGGCACACACCCATAAGTGATCCCCAAAGCATGACACAAACTACTTTTACTTTTATTTATTTTTACTTTTTTACAATTAACTGAGCATTGTGATTCCTTTCTCTTGCTGTGAATTGTTTTTGCTTAGGCTGGAGTTTATCTTGTGTTGCACTGAATTGTTTTTTTTGTGTGTGTGTAAGCCAGTTTGTGTTACTTTGCAGAACAGACGTGATTAAAATCAAACACTGGTTAATAATAACAATAACAATAACCATGTGGTTCTACTCAAAAAAGAAAACAAAAAACACGTAAAAACAGCCCACTGGAGGGCAGGCAGGGGAATAAGAAAACAGGTGTGAGTATATTATATATTTATTTTAATTAATTTATATTTATATTTACCCTATGTTTGTCCTCGGTGGCCCTTCTCAGCATGCGCCCTCACACAGGAGGCGTGTGTTGAGTGGCAGCATGAAACATAGGCGGTGGTTCCCTGCTTGCAGAATCCTCTCCCTAGGAAGGCATGCCTGGTGCCATCGTTATCCATTTATAGGCATCAGGCATTAAATATGTTCGAATTCAATGGTGAGTGTAAGAACAATAAAGCTGGCAGTTGAAACACAATGCAGAGAGGCACAGGCTTGATTTGCTTTCTGTGCTGGACCCAAAGCTATGGCTTTGGGTGTTGCTGTCCCCACACTCCTCAAAAAGCCAATGGAGGAGCAAGACCTGTTGCAGTGTTAATGCCTGAAACGTCATCTTTTGCTCAGCCTGTATATCAGACCCTCCCAAGGACTCAGCTGTACAGCTGCAAATATGTTTTAAGTGTGTTTTAAGTGCATTGTACAAATGTGACACTAGATGGCGATGGTGAGCTTAGAGCAAATTCAATATACAGTGGTACCTCTGGTTACATACTTAATTCATTCTGGAGGTCCGTTCTTAACCTGAAACTGTTCTTAACCTGAAGCACCACTTTAGCTAATGGGGCCTCCTGCTGCCGCCGCACCGCCAGAGCACGATTTCTGTTCTCATCCTGAAGCAAAGTTCTTAACCCGAGGTACTATTTCTGGGTTAGCAGAGTCTGTAACCTGAAGCATATGTAACCTGAGGTACCACTGTATATTTTAAAAACTTTTTTAAAAAAGCATTTTCACAGCATTTTTTATATGTGTCTAGATTCCACCCAAGTGTCCCTATTTTCCAGGGACAGCCCCAGATTTACAGAAGCCGTCCCGGTTTCTGATTTGATCCCAGAATGTCCTGCTTTTCCTTAGGACGTCTCTATTTTCATCAAAAGCATGTTGGAGGGTAAGAAGTTATGTGTCCCCCGAACCAAGGAAATAACTACACAACTTTTAGAATACATTTGAAGGCAGTCCTGTATAGGAAAGTTATTTAATGCTTTCTTATGTTTTTATATATTTTGTAAGATGCCCAGAGGGCCTAGGGCAATCGAGCCAGATAAAATTATTATTATTAATATGATGGAATAGGACGTCCCTATTTTCATCGGAGAAATGTTGGAGGGTATGGTATGTACATGTAAATAAATGATATATCACAAAGAGACCACTGTTTCCAGTGATCTTCATTTGAAGGAAGCCAAACCCAAGATATGCGGAGAACCTTTGGGATCTTTCAGTGTTCAGAGACTGGGTTGTGTGTAACACTCATGTTCCTTTGTATCCATTGCCATTTCCTGTGCCACTCTCAGAGTGCTACATTAACACCTCAAAATGCAACACTGAAGCAAGTGGGGGCTATTCTGGCAACAGTGTGTCATTGGAACACTGGTACACTCTTCACTCATTGATCCACCACAGTGCGTCAAATCCTGTGAAATCACCATAAGGAATCCTACAGGTGTACCTAAAACACATTCGGGGCAGACAAGAGAGAGTACCTTTTCACATAATAGTGGTATTTTAAGCAGCTGCATGTAACCTCCTCCCAATTTTACTTTTTAAAGCAGCTTTGAGAAGAGGCAAGTTTAACACCACAGTCTTATGTATGGCTGTTGTTGTTGTTTAGTCGTTTAGTCGTGTCCGACTCTTCGTGACCCCATGGACCAGAGCATGCCAGGCACTCCTGTGTTCCACTGCCTCCCGCAGTTTGGTCAAACTCATGCTGGTAGCTTTGAGAACACTGTCCAGCCATCTCTTCCTCTGTCGTCCCCTTCTCCTTGTGCCCTCCATCTTTCCCAACATCAGGGTCTTTTCCAGGGAGTCTTCTCTTCTCATGAGGTGGCCAAAGTTATTGGAGCCTCAGCTTCAGGATCTGTCCTTCCCGTGAGCACTCAGGGCTGATTTCCTTAAGAATGGATAGGTTTGATCTTCTTGCAGTCCATGGGACTCTCAAGAGTCTCCTCCAGCTCCGGCTACTCAGAAGTAACTAACAGATGACCCCCCCCCCATAATGATAAATTGGGCCAACGGCAACTAACTGCAGGCTGTTCATAATTCCATGGATTTCTTTGACATTATTTGAAATAAAGAACAATCAAATAGGCAGTCAATGGGCTTACTCTCGGGAAAATAGGTATACAATTGCAGTCTATGCAGAGGAGCAGCTGGGGGGGGGGGGAGAGGCAAAGGGACTGCAGCCTTAAACATTCTTAGTGGAGTTTTCGCTTCTCAGAATCCCCCCAGCTTAATGCTTCTAGGCCATTTTGAACAGAAAAAATACCTTGCGGGAAGTGTATTAAGCAACCTCGCCCCCAGTTTATTTCTCCACCCATAGCACAATGAGTAGTGGTAAGGCAAGCTTGCTTTAAAAATAAATAAATCACACGGTAAGACATTAGTTTAAAAGGCATAACTTTTGCCTTTGCTTCTACTTTTTGGGGTGACAGGGTAGTGGAATGGAATAATGATTTATTTTTTTTATATCCCGCCCATCTGGCTGAGTTTCCCTAGCCACCCTGGGCGGCTTACAACATATAAAACACAACAAAGCATCAAACATTTAAAAAAAGATATCCTATATACAAACAACATATAAACCAATAAATCAGTAAAAACCAATAACAATAATACAGTAAACAGTTTACAGTTATACCCAAAAATTAAAGTAGCCACCAACCTCAACTAAACATTTAACCAACACCAACCCAACAAAAATTAAACAGAGAAACCAAAAAAAAATGGGGGGGGGGGCAGAGAGAATACTGCTATACTGTACTTGTAGGAAACACAAGTGGGGAGGGGGAGATTTTGCTATAAAGCTCTGAAAGTATAAAAAGAAAGAAAGAGGGGAAGTAGGTGATATTTGTATGTTCCTGTTACTAATTTAGGCAAAGGAAAGGCAGCCACAAAAAGCTATTTATAACAAAGCAACAGGGACAAGTGAGGAGTGAGCGAGGAGTGATATTGCCACACGGCTGCAGTGATAAACTCCAGGTCTTCTGCATTGTCTCTTATGAGCACCTGTTACTTTTACTCTTCAAATATGCAAAGCACACGCATAGGAAGCTGGCCTTCACTGAGTCCACAGAGCCCAGTGTTGTCTGCACTGACTGGCAACGGCGCTCCAGGGTTTCAGACCGAACATCCCGCATCGACTGAACCTGGGACCTTCTGCGTACGAAGAGATGCCCAGCAGGCACAGGGCATCAAAAGTAGCCACAGAATTCTGCCCACGAGTGAAGGATGTATCAGTCTCTCCCTTTCTTGCATCTATGTTACCAATAGCCACTTTGCTCCCTTGAGTTTTTTTTTTTTGCACTCGCTTCCTGTTTCCTTGCCCTGCAGTGTCTGTCAGTGTTATTTCCCACAGACTTACAAAAGATGAAGACTCGACTTCCATTGCTTGGAGTAGAGACTTGCAAGCTTCTTCCGATTCCATTTCTTTTGAAAACCATCCACCAGCATGGATAGCAGTGGACCATGGAAAACACATGGGCGTAACCAGGAGGGACAGCTGCCCCCCCAATTCAAGTAAATAAATAAAAACACTTAACTAAAAGTAGAAATTGTAGAAAGATTTGAGATATCTTTTTTCTGAGCACTTGGGGTCAAAAGAAAGCAATTTAAAACATTTCATTCCGAATTTGTTACCAAACTTGGGGTCTCCAGACGTTTGGGGGGGGCTACATCTTCCATCATCCCTGACCACTGGTTCTGCTAGCTAGGAATGATGGGAGTTGTAGTCCAAAAACAGCTGGAGACCCAAGTTTGGGAAACCCTGTACTAGACAGAGCCAGATAGAGGATGATGACAGGTGGGTTTCCTGACCCCCCCCCCAACATAAATCCTGACTACGCCCATGAGAATACAGCAGAGAAATTCAGAAATTGAGAGTGCCTTTGAACGGACAGCAATGTAACATCCCCCACCCTATCAAAAGGTAGAAGCAGACCTTATTTTAATGTGAAAATGTGGTTTTAAATTTCAGTTCGATCTACCTACCTACCTACCATTTTCTGCAAAATGCAAACCGATCGCTATTATTATTAAGTTGCGGTTGTGTATGCGTGTGTGTAAACGTCGTGTCTAAGAGAGAGTGGTTTACAACAGCCCCGCAGTGTAGTCCGGTGCAAGCATGCAGTTAGAGACCTCCAATAAAAAAAAAGTAGCTAGTCCTTAAGAATAATAATAATTGAACAACAGTTGGGATTCTTCAACAGCTCCGATTTGGATTTCCAGCCAGAAATCCCACTCACAGAAATTAAAACAGCAGCAAAGATCGTCTTTGCTAACGTTGCCCCGCTCGGACATCCTTCTAAGTCGCTTGTTCGTCCTCATCAAAGCATCACGTGAAAGTTCCAACTCAGCTCGGAAGCTAGCAGACGTGCGGCCCCTCTACTCTTTTTAAAAGTCTGCAGAGAGGCTAGAGCGTTGATTCTAACCTTTTCAGACGCCGCTGAAGATCGAGTGGTGGGGAAGGAAAGGGTGGCGAGTTTCCTCTCGCCGCGCGCACGCGCAGACGCGGCGAAGCGAGTTCATCGCTCCTTCATCGGGAACGTCAAGTTCGGAGGGAGCATCCCAACCGAGGAAGAGGGGGAGCCGCGGGAGAGCCCATCTGTGCAAACGGGGGTGGGGAGAGCAAAGGAGAGAAAAGGGGAGAGCAAACAACCCACGTGAAGGATAGGGATGAATTGGGATTCCCACCTGCCAGGTATTTTAAACTGGGGCGGGGCTATTGATTGATTGATTGATTGATTGATTGACTGAACATATCAACCCGCTAGTCTCTGTCCCCTCGCCTACCCACTATGCAGATTTATTTTTATTTTTTAAATAATTATTATGAGATGGTAACCCTCCTTGTTCCTGCTTCAATGCAAAGGAGGCGAAGGAAGGAAGGAAGAAGGGAGGAGTAGGAGTCAGGGTTACCAAATAAGAGCAGAGAGGAGCAACAGCTTTGGGCATAGTTTTTTAGTAGAAAGTGCAATAAATCATTGTTAAATTGGTGCAGATTTCTGCTGGCCTGCTCAAATAATGCATTGACTAGCTTTGTAACTCTGATGGGATTTAGTCTCAGGTAGGTGGGTATAGAATTGCAGCCTTTTCGTGGGTTTTATTTTCTAAAAAAAAAGCTTGCCACAAGGTTGTGCATATGTATTTAGCAAGCTTTTGTTTTATACAGGGTTGTTTGTAGGGTGCTAGTCCCACCCAGTTCTCTGCTCCACTCTCTTCTCGGCTTTGACTGGTTGAGGGCAGTAAGGTTGCCTATTCATTTTCTGGGCAGGACAGCTTGGTCATTATTGCCTGCGTAATAAACTAAGGAAGAGAGGGCCTTCTCAGTGGTGGCACCCACCCTATGGAACAGCTTCCCATCAGATGTCAAGATAAGTAACGATATAACCTTTAGGAGACATCTGAAAGCAGCCCTGTATAGTATATAGTGTATATATTGGAAGCTGCCCAGAGTGGGTAGAGCAATCGAGTCAGATGGATGGGGTACAAATAATAAAATTATTATTTTAGAGTCTTATTGCCATATCTCATTCTAAGAAGAGCTTTACCTACTGACAATTGGCCCGTAGGTGTGTGCATGATGTTTCATAGGGTGTGCACTCCCCCCCCGACCACCCTAGATATCAAAATTTGGGATGATCTTTGAGGAAGAGATTGGAAACATTTTGTTTGTTTGTTTAATTGCACTTTATTGCGTTATCTAAACCTTAAAGTGAGGTTAACCTGAACTGTGGTTTGTTGAAACAAACTAGCTTCTGAGCTTTTCTAGTGGGATGTTCAAAATGAGCCAGTATTTTTCCCCCAGCTTAATTCTCCTCTTCTGAACAAATGGGAGACCAGCTGCCCCTGAGCCTTGGATATCTGGAACTCCAGATTCCCATTGGTCCATTTAATTTGTTTTAAAGTAGTTTTATCCCATCTTTCATGGAGGGGGGGGAAAAAACACCAAGGTGGGTTGCAACGAGTAAAAAATAAAAGCTGCAATACCATACACATTTACAAACGAGCTACTAAATAGGAACAGCAGTGGGGAAAATAACAGTAGGAAGCACCCTGTTAAATTAATTTTACAGCACAGTTAAAAGCAAAAGGCCTTTCTGGAAAAGGAAGTCTTCCCTCAGGTGAGAGTCAAGGCACAGCTGCTGAGGAGCCATTTTCCCTGGTACCAATGAAATGTATTTCAGTGGTTGTTGGCAGTGGCGTAGCGTGGGTTGTCAGCACCCGGGGCAAGGCAAGTAATTTGCGCCCCCTAACCCGTGGATTTGCGCCCCCTAACCCTAACCCCCAGATGTTGCGCCCGGTGCGGCCGGCCCCCCCTGCACCCCCATGCTACGCCACTGGTTGTTGGCATACACAGGATGGGAGACTTCCAGTGATGAGATCAGAAAGCAGGCAGGTTCATACCTGTGAGCCTTCAGGTATCCTCGTCCTTAGCCGTAAAAGGTAAAAGGTAAAGGACCCCTGGATGGTTAAGTCCTGTCAAAGGTGACTATGGGGTTGTGGCACTCATCTTGCTTTCAGGCCGAGGGAGCCGGCGTTTGTCCACAGACAGCTTTCTGGGTGATGTGGCCAGCATGACTAAACCACTTCTGGTGCAACGGGACCCTATGACAAGTGCCAGAGCGCACAGAAACGCCGTTTACCTTCAAAGGACTTTTAACAAATCAGTTATAACTACTAACAAATCAGTGCAGCAGTCTCTAAAAGTGGGCCGATTGCCTGCAGGTAGCAGCTCCAGTAACAACCTGCCGGCCACTGGCGGAGGAAGAGGAGTGCGGGAGGAGCGCACTGCCCTCAGCAGCACGATCCCGGTGGGGTGCCATTGTGGCTGCTCCCCCTCCCGCGCTGGGTGCCACGCCCCTGCAGGCGGCGTGCCACACCCCCAGGATGTGCACCACATCCCTGCAGGCGGCGCGCCATTCCCCCAGGACGTGTGCCAGCCCTGCCCCCATCTGCTCTCCGCCCCCCGGTGCTGGAGCATGAAGCTCTGCCACTGCTGCCGGCTGCATTTATGTGCAGGTTTTCAATGCAATGACCTTTTTAAACAAAAAACAAAAACTGATCTTTATACCGTGAAAGCTTATGCTGCAATAAACCTGTTAATCTTTGTGTTTGGTAAAATTGTCTTTTCCTGTTTTAATGGTATTTTATATTTTATTGTATATAATGTTGCAGTCTGCCGTCTTATATTGTACAAATTGGCAGCGTTGAAAATACTGCTATAAAGAAATAAAACCAACCTAGCTTCTACTTTGTATTGTTTGCAACCATTCCCGAGAGTTGGTGGTTGTTGGACGAAGCTATTGCTGAGCGTTGGGGTTGTATGCCTTTATGTTCACACATTAATTTCTGTTCATTTTGATAGGTTTTCACATAACAGGTTATAGCTGCTTCTTGTTACATTAAGGGGGAACCTGGCAAGATGGCTTCCAACCCTCCTGGACAAGGTAAATGTTGCATTTCCGTATAACTAGGACCACAGATTCTCTTTTATGTGGAAAAACATGAAATATCCCTGCTAGCTCAGAAATCAGCATTAGAAGTAATTAGAAATCAATGTTAGAAATGTCCTGAGGCAGTAAATCACCCTGGGTGAATTGGCTGAAAAAATAGGGAAACTGATAGGTGGATAAGGAAATTCTACTGTCATTGAATATTGTATTACATGAAGCTTCTGAATGTGTAACTTGACTGTTATGGGGAAAGGTTGTGGAGCCTATACCCAGTGATCAGTTTTGTAAAATGAACTTTTCTCTCATCATCAGTGCTTAAAATAATAATAATAAAGCATTGATCTGTTGGTTGTTTTTGTCGTGTGAGAGTATATAAAAAGAGAACCATTCATAGATCATTTCCTGTTTCTGTAATATGCGTTAATATAGAGTTGACTCTTTTCCTTATTAAACTATCCTAATTGTGGTTGCCAGACCTCCAGGTCTGATCTTGAGTCTCGAACCTTGCCTGGCCCCCTCCTGGTGGCTGGTCTTAAGTCTCCAGGTGGCTGAGAGTGCCTTAAAGATATAGATAGATAGATAGATAGATAGATAGATAGATAGATAGATATTAAGAAGCCTGTACATGTTGCTCGCAAACTTCAGCAAACTGACAGGAGCTGGCTGCAGATTATTGCATTGGGGAGTGTCTCCCCTCCCCTTTCTCCTCCACTCTCCCAATTAACCTCCATCTCCAAAGCCATCAGCAGGGTTGCTTCGGGTCTCAAGAATGGGCCCTGAAATCTCAGGGTCTGGGATGCTCCTGACGTGGCAACCCTAATCTAATTTAAAGTCACAGTACATTTCAGAATTGTGTTATTCTTTGTGAAGGGTAAGGACCGGGACCTTTTTATTTAGCATTTAAATCACTAGTCCTAATACATAGCCTCCAACTTGAGGTCATTAATTAGTCTTTATGTACAGATTTCCCCAAGGACACCACATCCATAATGCCTTGCATTATTCTGTCTATGTGGTCAAAGTTATTGGAGGCAAGTAAAATATTCATACTTTAATAATTCAAAGGAAATCTAATAAGCGACATGAATTCTCCTTAATTGTTACTGAGCATGTGGGAGAATACATCAGAATGTAGTTTGTTGTAAGAAAGAAAGAGGTTGAGAGAATTGGCTTGTAGATGGTAATTGTGCGAGACGCAATTAGGTTATTATAAGTGGTGCAGTAATCGCTTACGCCAACTTTCCCCAAGCCGGGGCCGTCTAGATGTTGCTGGACTCTAATTCCCATCAGCCCTAGCCAACATGCCCAATAGCCAAGGATGATGGGAATTGGCAGTCCACCAACAGGTGAAGGGCACCACGTTGGGGAAGGCAGGGCTACTGTATTCTGTTTCTAAGCTTTGCTAGTCTGTGTGTGGATGATTATTGAGGTCCAGAATTTGGTAGTCTGGCTCAGGAGGGCAGGATCTCTACTGCCAGGAGAGACCCTAGCCTGCCTTTCTGAAAAATAGCAGAACATCCTCCGTAAAATTCTGCAGCACCCTGGAAAGTACATGCATTCTTCCTCTCAGCCCAAAGCCCAAATCAAGCCCATTTATTGTGCTTTTTATGGTGTAATTTTATGTTGTGAACTGCCTTGAGATCTATGGCTGAAGGGCGGTACATTATTATTATTATTATTATTATTATTATTATTATTATTTATTTATTTATTTAAATGGTGCATAATCAGGTGTGCCAATCCCTGACTCTGAGGTGATCATTGGAGGCTTGGACTGAGGAGGAAAACATCACCTCCTGTGCTTTCTCCTTGGTCCAAGGCAAGCTTCCAGAGCAACAGAGAGGCCAGGATCTGAAATCTTGGAGACCTGTGGCCAGTCAGTATCCCTTCTTGACTTAATAAACCATTGGTCTGATTTGGAATGAAGAAGCTTCCAGTACAGTGGTGTAGCATGGGTTGTCAGCACCCGGGGCAAGGCAAGTAATTTGCGCCCCCTAACCCGTGGATTTGCGCACCCTAACCCTAACCCCCAGATGTTGCGCCCGGTGCGGCCGGCCCCCCCTGCACCCCCCATGCTACGCCACTGTTCCAGTAGGCATATGTATGGATATTTCTCAGCTAGAGTACTAACTTGGTAAAGAGACTTTGGCATTCAAAAACAAAACAACCTCTCTTTGTCCTGCAAGATTCCTGCATTTCACAGGGTTGGACTAGATGAACCCTATGGTCCCCTCCAGCTCTACAACTCTTCTTTTTGCCATGTTAGTGTGCTCAGCTCCTTAAATAGGCATTCCTGAGAGAACTGTGTTCTCATGTATTTGTACATTGGCAGCGTATGTCACTTTGGCCAGGACTCCCCATCACTTCACCTCCCCAGATGAGGGCATAGGTGGCAAATACCCAACTCTTACAGATAGTTCCCCTTTCTGGGCTCAGAGCCCAGCACCCCAAGCCCACAGATAAGGAAAACATCAAAGCAAGTCCATCAGCTTATATCAAAGCAAGTGAATATAAGCATCAATGAGCTCATGGTGACAACCACCACCACCAATTAATTGCGGGGTTATATTGAGTACCAAGATGGCGTTTGCAGAGTTTCCAGAACAATTCACCTTTGGTTCAATGCCCTGAGCAAGGGCTGTTCACTTTTAAAGTAAAATATGCATGTCTCACCCCACATTCCCTCCAAGTTGTTGAAGGTCATGCATGTGAGCTGCCTCCCACTTCCCATTTTATCTTCACAACAACTATGGGAAGGATGTCCATATGCGGTGATTGATTAGAAGCTTTGCTTGCCCCCGGAGTCCACACGCTTCCTCTGCGGTGCTCTGCTCCCTCTGGGCAGCCTCCAGCTTCAGCAGAGTGATACACAGCGTAGAAGCAGAAGCGGTTAGCCGTGTGTGCGTAACAAATCAGGCTTAACGCACGGTTTCTTCCTTATCTTACAAATAGCTTTATTCTCGTACAGATCATAACTCTCCTGGTGACAAAGCACACATTTTCTGCTCCTCTCCCAGAACGGAGCAACACACAGACTGAGAGCGACAGAGTAGAACACTCCCCTCAGTATTCTAAACACGCCTCAGAATGTGAGACGTCACTCAGAACTTCTTAACCCTGTAAGTTCTGACTCTCTCCATAGTCCAGCCGAGCAGCAGTGACTGGCCCAAGGTCACCCAGTGAGCTTTATGGCTGGGTGGGCATTTGAACCCTGATGTCCTGGCTCCTAGCCCAATGCCCTAGCTACTACACCATGACTGGCTCCAACAACCAAAACTCTGAATCTTAAGATTTTATCCTGTTCCTATGAGTGGCAGAAGAACACAGACACATATATATGCCTGATTTTTGCCAAACCTTCTGCAATCAGCCATGGCACGAGAGTTTCACACATATAAATTATTCCGGTCACAAATGTTTGCCATTTATAGACTAAGATGGTTGGAATTCAGGAATCTATGCTGAGGTAT
Organism: Podarcis filfolensis; assembly: GCF_964270895.1. Taxonomy (NCBI): domain Eukaryota; kingdom Metazoa; phylum Chordata; class Lepidosauria; order Squamata; family Lacertidae; genus Podarcis; species Podarcis filfolensis. The sequence goes on along the minus strand of NC_139621.1, from coordinate 26,089,549 downwards.
TTCTAATGGAGGAAGCAGTGCTTTTAATACCAGAAACCTTATTGCAGTGTAAAACAGACAGCTCTTGAAAGCCAGGCTTGAGATTAAAGACTTATTTAAATGGTTAGTATGGATGACATTGTTAGGAAGGTATTTCATGTTGTTAATGAGGAGAGGAGAAAGGAAAGTTATAAATAGACTTCAAGGATTGCGCTCGTTGGCTCTGAAGATTAATATATTCATCATTGATATTCATCATCATTCGCTTGGGACAGGCTTTAAGCCAGTAGGGTTACAAGGTGGCTCAGAGAAATAGGATGCATCAGTAACATTTTACATTCCTCTCACTCTTCCCAGGCTTTCAGAATAAGAACAGGGTTGCGATCTTGGCTGAGCTCGACAAAGAGAAGAGGAAGCTACTGATGCAAAACCAGTCTTCCACAAATCACCCCGGAGCCAGGTACAGTATGTTTAGAGACCTGTCTCTTTCTTTCAGTCTTGCTCTCAGATCATAGAGGAAAGCCACATGCAGCTTTCTCATGTCAGCTGCATGTTCATCCAGTAAGCCCGTTTCACAACAGAGTTGTGCACTAGTTGCTCCCCAAACATGTAGCTTTGAGGAGGGCAGCCAGCATGTGCCTTGGATTTCTGTTTTCTGACCCTCTCCCATTGCTCTTTTCCTCTGGAAGAGGAGAAGTTAAATACAGTTGAGGTTGCCAAAACTGATTGGGCTTGTGAATGCATTTGCAAACCAGATGAACTCTTGTGAGCACAACACACAGACAATAGAATGCTTTTTTCAAACCAAATTTCAGCACGAGGAGGGGACCCTGTAGGCACCTGGGAATGTCTTTTTGGTTGCATGTGTGCCCCACACACTAGCAACCCCGATTTTATTTTATTTTAAATCTATTTTCATCCACTCCTCAGACAAAGGTGGCTCTCAAAGGCAGCTAACACACTAAAACCAGTGCTTTTTTTTCCTTTTAAAAAACATTTAGGGGTACTTTCATTTTCTTATTCATATTGAAATATGAGGCCAAACTTAGATTCACAATATGTTTAGGGGTATGTGTACCCCCAGAAAAAAGCACTGACTAAAACACACTGATCTTAATAACCACAACACCATATAGCTTTTGTTTATTGTTTGTTTGTTTGTTTGTTTGTTTGTTTGTTTGTTGGCTGGTTATAACACCCAACATTTCCTCTTGCTGGCACCCAGAGTGGCTAACGTAAATCTCAATAAAATGGCAATTGAAATTATCAAGCAGATCAGTAGCAGCTAACCTTTAAAATACAATACTGTGGATCGGAAGTACAAAGCACTATAAGTACATCTTTGTGTAGAAAATTGGGATAGAAGTTATCTAGATAAACGAACAAATTATAAAAATGCAAACACCAAAGGCTGCCAGCAGTAGAAGATGAGAATGTTAGAGCACATATCAAATTCCAGCAAAAGAACCTCAGTAGGTTCCTGCAACCCATAAAAGCCAAACATTTTCCCTCTGTGTTACTAAATCTGGGTCCATATAACTGATTATTGTCTCTGCCTGACTGGCAGCAGCTCTCCACAGAGTTTCAAGAAGGGCACATCTCCATCGCTACCTGGAGATGCTAGACACTGAATTGAGAGCTTTTGCAAACAAGGGAGATGCTCTACCTACCACTGAGCTACGGCCCTTTTCCAGTATTTAAAAACCTTTCAGAATATTTTTTTAAGGAAAGCATAAGTTGTTCATTTCCACACTTAAAAAAAACCACACCAGTCTTCTTTACAGTTTTATTCCTTCTTAGGTCTATATGCACACAAACTCAACTTAGTGAAGTGCATGCGATTGTTTGATTTCTTAGGTGCTCTATTTCAGCACCAAAACAATTTATCAGAGAACTAGGTGCAGAAAGCTTCTTCCGTCCCTCTGTCTCTCTCTATCTTTCAAATATTTGTTATAAAATGACATTGAATAGCTCACAGGAGCATTTGTGTGTCTGAACACTTTTATTGCCTATGTGGACATTCAGTTTTTCAGAGCAGTTGGGAAAGCCTCGCAAGGTGAACGTAGAGGGGAAGATTTCATCTCTTTATTAGGAGTGCCAAGTTGTCAGAGATTGCCAAGTTGTCATTGTCAGAGATGCATTTGTATTTTGCCCAGAGCGTACACATAACCAGCTATTTCAGGGCACTTTCCCCCAAGAAAGTAGCAAGAAAGAACCTCACAGCGGCCAGTCCACACCTTTTCACCATCACCTCCAAACCTCCCCTTCCAGACGTTGGACCTTATCATAGTTTTTCTAGACCTGAGATTTTACAGTAAGCCACTGAGATGTTTAAGTGGAACCTGAAGGGAACAAGGAATAAGTGCGACTCTCTCTTATATCAGTTCTTCCTCTTTCCCATACCCCAAGAGTTTAGCCTAGAACTTGATTTATTGCTCATGGTGTAGTAGTAGCGTTTTTGTGCAATGTTAACTTGTCAACGTGTTGACTATGGAGAGACCTTGTCCGGGCTTGATCTCAATGGGAAACTCTTTTCCTGCATACAGAGTTCTGCAGCCACTCTTCCAAACATATGAACTCCCCATCCTGAAGACTATGGACCCCTGGTTAGTAGTGCTGTTTTATTCAGGTATCACTTAGGCAAGTCATTGGGTGGCGCTGGTGAACGAGCAAAAACAAACAAACCCCAAAATGTGCCAGGGGTTCCCCTAGCATCATTCTGCTGCATGACTTCCAGCTGACTTCCTTTTGGCTTACTCCGGGGCAGGGCTTTCCTTTCCATTTGTCTTGACCTGCCTCCGCTGGGGTGAGAGTTCCAGAACAGAACGGTCCGTCTGGTGTGTGTTCACACACACACACACACACCGTCTTGCATGTTCGAATCCCCCCAAAATTTCAAGCCTCGTATTTCCAAGTAGGAGATCATGGAACTTTCTTGACTCTGAAATGCCCACCCCACCCATGATCTCATGGTGGTTGTTCCCTTTGCTGCACTTGTGTGATGCCTCTCTTTTCCCTTCCTTTCTGTTGCTTGTAGCATCTCTCTAGCTAGATCCTCCCTTAACAAGGATTTCCGCGATCATGCCGAGCAGCAGCACATAGCGGCGCAGCAAAAGGCCGCTCTGCAGGTGAGTTGTCCCAGTCACATAAGACTCAGGTTGGCAGGATCTGTATTTCATTGGGTTGTGTTTTTTTGTGTGTGTGTTTTTGGTTTTGCTGCGTTGGAAGCTGTTGCTCCTAAGGACCTTTTTGCATGCGGTAGGGACCAAAACTAACATGCATCTTGCAGCTTTATGATTTGCACAGTGATAACATAATTTTATATCAGAATTATTTGTGATGCGGTAATAATAGCATTGGTGCCTGGCCATCCTGTACCACAGGCAGAGGCAAACTCGGCCCTCCAGATATTTTGGGACTACAACTCCCATCACCCCTAGCTAACAGGACCAGTGATCAGGTATGATGGGGATTGTAGTCTCAAAACATCTGGAGGGCCGAGTTTGCCTATGCCTGCTGTACCACACTTTTTTTTTCATTTTAGATTCAGGCTCATTTCTCCCCTGCATCCTGACAGGCTGGAATTCAAGCAGCAGAGGATGCAAAGGCAGCCTGAAGAAATTATAGACAATCCCATAAGCATTAGTGCCTGTCTTTTACATTGAATTCCAGATCCTGACTCTTAACAAGATTTCAGTTGCAGTGCCGCACAGAATTAAATCCCATAGATGTCGAAAGGATTAAATCAATCCAACTGTGTTCAGGATTGAAACCTCCAATATAGATTTAAAAAACAAAACAAAAAAACTACCACCAAACCACCTCTGAATCTGATTTGTGTTTTTCATGCCCTCCAGAGCCAGTGTGGTGTAGTGGTTAAGAGCGGTAGTCTCGTAATCTGGGGAACCGGGTTCGCGTCTCCGCTCCTCCACATGCAGCTGCTGGGTGACCTTGGGCCAGTCACACTTCTTTGAAGTCTCTCAGCCCCACTCACCTCACAGAGTGTTTGTTGTGGGGGAGGAAGGGAAAGGAGAATGTTAGCCACTTTGAGACTCCTTAAAGGGAGTGAAAGGCGAGATATCAAATCCAAACTCTTCTCCTCTTCTTCTTCTTCTTCTCCTATTGCTTGGCTAGCGCCGTGGGGAGGCTACTCTTGCATGGGTGTATTACATGTGCCATTTTCCAGATGTTGTCTCTTCCTCTTCCAGCATGCTCATGCACATTCTTCAGGATACTTTATAACCCAAGACTCCGCCTTTGGAAACCTCATTCTCCCTGTGTTGCCACGACTTGAGTCAGAGTGAGACAGAGAGTCCTTAGAATGAAGATCATCCACTACTGCAGCTGCTGCTTCTCCAAACTTTTAGTCGATGGTTTGTGAAAATAAGAGAGGACTCAAAACTGATTTCTTTTTTACTCATTGTAATGGCTTTCATTTTTATTTTTTTATTTTTGGTGGTGGCATTAAACTACTTAAAATGAATTCTCAGGCACCCTGTTTTTCTTTCCTTCGGTTTTCAAAGTTGGATATTACTATTATGTACTTGAGTTGTGGTTTTCAATCTTTCCTTGTTCTTTTAGTTCAGTTTACCACATGCCCATCAATCTCATTAAGTAACACACTCAGTATAGCCCATTAAATAATTCAATAGAGCACACTGAAGCATCTCAGTGCTCTACTTGCATTATTTCCATAGTTGTTGCAAAAACCTTGTTAGGTCAGTATTGTTATACTGATGTTCCAGATGAGTGTGTGTGTGTGTGTGTGTGTGTGTGTGTGTGAGAGAGAGAGAGAGAGAGAGAGAGAGAGAGAGAGAGAGAGAGAGAGATGTGTGATTTCCTTTCAGCCACCTAGGAAATAGATATTTGTGGTGAGCTTTGAACATTGGGCATCCAGGACCACAGATCACATACTTAACCAACATAAAAGTGACTATTACGTCACCAGCCTGCCCTGGGTTTGAATATGTTAGTATTTGTGTGACGTGTGTGTGTTTCAGAATCTGAAGACTGGGGTAAAAGACAACATTTGACTCAGGTTATTGCAGCAGCAGCAGCAGCAACAACAACAATTTATTGATATGCCACCCATCTAACTGGGTGGCTTCCAACAAATCAAAACATCAAACATTAAAAACTTGCCTATATGGGGCTGCCTTCAGATGTCTTCTAAAAGTCGGATTGGTGTTTATTTCTTTGACATCTGACAGAAGGGCGTTCCAGTATAAACTGCACTGGACTTTATGACTTGCTCCCCTACCTGACTCTACTTATTAAACTGTTGTCAGGTCTTTGACTGCAATAAAGATTGATTGATTGATTGATGATTATTCAGTACAGCACGATGAGTTCTCTCATGGTGGTGTCCAACATCATCGGAAGGATCACAGATTCTCCACCTCTGACGTAGCCCATGATAAACAATTTGTCTGCCACCCTCCCATATTCTTCAGTGATTCCCCCCCGCCCCGAAAGAAAGGCACATGTGTATATCATCATCACAGAGAAGTCTTAAGCAGCACATTTGTTGTTGTTGTTGTTAATGTTTACACAACTAAGCAACAACAACAACTTTAAAGGAACAAGGTAACAAATGCTGACAATTCATGACGAGATGCGAGAATGGAAGGTTGTGTGATTAGTGACAACCGTATAATTTCCAGTTGGGTCCTATTACTTACACCCTGTTCATGATAACTCTGCCTGGGGTGTGGGAGATTGCTGCATTTTCTTGAGTACAAAACAAGAGGCTTCAATTTTGGGGGAACGGAGCGCCCCTGCAACCAAAGTGCAGATTTGGGAGTGAAGTTTTTAAAAGAAGAGACGTCATCAGGCCAATGTTGCAGATTTCTTAAAATGAACCTTGTTTCAAATTTTGGCGAAAGCTCATACCAATAACAAACTTAGTTGGGCTCTAAGGTGCTACTGGAAGGAATTTTTTTCTTTTGGTTAGAACTGGGTTGTTAATCATGTTCTGCCACAAGAGGGAGTCTGAATAAAAAGAAAAAGAAATACAGCCATATAATCTTCAAGACTGGCAGAACCATAGCTGTGAAAAAAAGATCACCTATATGTCTAGGCAAATGAGCTAATCTCATGTCTTCTGTCCACAGAAGATTGTGTTGAAAATATACATGACCACACAACCCAGACCGGTCCAGTTTGGCCCTGATCCAACACTTCTTGTTGCGTCAGTTCCCAGTTGTACATTCATAAACCACCGTTCCTGTGCATGCCCCCCCCCCCACCTTGCTGGATTGCAATATTTGGATAAGCTTCCATTCACTTCTTCATTTTTGTCATTGCTCATCTCAAAATTACTCATCCAAATGTAGTTGGCTTCCACCCTTAGCCGGTACGGCTGAGGATGCAGGTGGCGCTGTGGTCTAAACCACAGAGCCTAGGGCTTGCCAATCAGAAGGTCGGCGGTTCGAATCCCCACGACGGGGTGAGCTCCCGCTGCTCTGTCCCAGCTTCTGCCAACCTAGCAGTTCAAAAGCACATCAAAATGCAAGTAGATAAACAGGTACTGCTCCGGCAGGAAGGTAAACGCCATTTCGGTGCACTACTCTGGTTCGCCAGAAGCGGCTTAGTCATGCTGGCCACATGACCCGGAAACTGTCTGCAGACAAACGCCGACTCCCTCGGCCTATAGAGCGAGATGAGCGCCACAACCCCAGAGTCGTCCGCCACTGGACCTAATGGTCAGGGGTACCTTTACCTTTAGCCGGTACAGCTATTGGTGAAATATAATAGGAGTTTTCATTCAAAACAACTGGTGGGCACCAGGGTAGGGAAGACCATTCTAAGCCATGGGTCCACAAGACTGGAACCGGCCATGCTCAAAGGGCAGTTATGTTCAGTATGCGTCTTATCTTTTGAAAATTTGAACCACGTTTACTTTTCATAGAATTGCAGAACTGGAAGGGGCCATGAGAACAAATCAAGATTTAGAAAGGCTGCATGACTTTTATCACAGAGAATGATAGAATTGTAGAGTTGGAGGCACACTGAGGGTCATGTAGTCCAGCCCACAGCAATGCAAGAATCTCAGCTAAAGCACACATGACAGATAGCCATCCAACTTCTATTTAAAAACCTCCAAGGAAGGAGAGCCCACAACCTCCCAAGGAAGACAGTTCCACTGTCAAACAGCTCTTAATATCGGAAAGTATTTTCCTGATGTTTAGTCAGAATTTCATTTCTTGTAACTTGAAGCCATTGGTTCAAGTCCCACCCTCCAGAGTAAGAGAAAACAAGCTTGTTCCATTTCCCAGGCAACAGCCCTTGAGATACTTGGCTGTCGTATTTCTCAGTCTCATCTTTTCCAGGCTAAACATACCCAGCTCCTTCAAGCGCTCCTCGTAAGGTTTTGTTTCCAGAACCTTGATCATCTTGGTTGCCCTCTTCTGCACATGTTCTAGCTTGTCAACATCCTTAAATTGTGCTGTCCAAATTTGGACACAGTATTCCAGGTGTGGTTTGATGAAGGCAGAATGAAGTGGCACTATTACTTCCCTTGATCTGGACAGTACAGTGGTACCTCGGGTTACATACGCTTCAGGTTACATACGCTTCAGGTTACAGACTCCGCTAACCCAGAAATAGTGCTTCAGGTTAAGAACTTTGCTTCAGGATGAGAACAGAAATCGTGCTCCAGCGGCGCAGCAGCAGCAGGAGGCCCCATTAGCTAAAGTGGTGCTTCAGGTTAAGAACAGTTTCAGGTTAAGTACGGATCTCCGGAACGAATTAAGTACTTAACCTGAGGTACCACTGTATACTTCTGTTGATACAGCCTAGAATAGCATTAGCTTATTTTTTTGCTTCTGCATCACACATATAGAAGCTCAGGTGCTCTTTGTCAGTCACCTTTCAGGACTCTACATACAGCTCCATGTGATTCTCCCGTGGTTTGGAGTACAGCATATTTCAATTATAAAATGCAGAAACGTTTCAAAATTCACACTCCAAAACTGAACTATTTAGGTACAAAATTCACTGGGGTTTCCTTCAAAACTAAGGAAAATCTAATGCTCTGGTGAATGACATGCTTTTTTTCTTTGTCTGATGTTTAAAATTGTTTCTAAAATGGAAACATTTTCTTCCCCCTCCTGTTTCTGACACTATTTTGCTTCTCATGATCTATTTGCTGTCAAATGGATTCCAGGCAGCCATAAGTTAATATACTCCTGGGCTTGCCTAATGCACACAGCCCCATATAAATTGCGAAATCTTCCCATTTGACAGCTCTCTGCCATCTTCAGAAGGAGGGAAATTTGCTGTAAATAATTATTAACAGTGAATTACAAACTGTATCCTACAGTCCCACCATAAATATGTCAGCTTTCTCAAAACAGGGAAAGAGGCTTTTATGAGGAACGAAGCCAGCATTCTGTGAATCACTGTCAGATCTTTCCTAGGTGGGGTGCAATTTATTATTTACCAGCTAACAGCAGTGTTTTTGAACTATGCAATATTTGTTGTTTACATTCAGGGATGTAATTGTGTCTCTAATCCCTTTGTAGTCTGGCCTAGGTAAAAGAACTGGAAAAAACAGCTGGCAGCAGGAAGAAGTGGGAGAAATACCCTCAGGAAATCAAAGCTAGGTAGGAACTCCTATGCATGTAAATCAGCTGCAATATTTTGCCATCATTAACTGTCAGAGGAAGGCGAGCCTTGCATAACACGAGGCTGCATACCCAGCATACATTGAATGCACAGTTCCCCCTGAAGAATGCTGGGAACTGCGGTTTGTTTTTGGTGCAGGAAATTGTAGCTCTGTGACGGGGACACCTGTGACCCATTCAAATGTGGTTGACTCAAACTCTCGTCAGTCCCAGCCAAGATGGTCAATGGTCAGGGACGAAAGAGAAGGTGGCATTCATAAACATCTGGAGGGCAAGAAGAAGAAGAGTTTGGATTTGATATCGCGCCTTTCACTCCCCTTCAGGAGTCTCAAAGCGGCTAACAATCTCCTTTCCCTTCTTCCCCCACAACAAACACTCTGTGAGGTGAGTGGGGCTGAGAGACTTCAAAGAAGTGTGACTGGCCCAAGGTCACCCAGCAGCTGCAGGTGGAGGAGTGGAGACTCAAACCCAGTTCCCCAGATTACGTGACTACCGCTCTTAACCACTACACCACACTGGCTCTCGAAAAGGTTAGGCACCCCCTGGTGTACACGATTGTGCTTCAAAACATACTATTTGGATCCTGGGCTTTCAAACACTAAATAGTGGGGTAGGAGAACTGAAAATTATGCCAATACATCTCACATCTGGCAACCAATGTGCCACTTTGGTTTCAGATAGTACACGGGTAGAAGAATCTAAAAAGCCCACGACACACATTTTCAGAGCCCTCTAGCAGCTATGATGGCTCATTTAGCAGAAGTCATGTATTTAGCATGAACTCTGGAAGGGTACTGCCGGAACAGATTCTGTTCCACTTCCAAGGTACAGCTGTATTCGATTCTCACCAAACTAACGCTACTCCACTGAAAGACACCTTTGCATATTTATGCGCAAGCTGCTAAAAAGCATGCCAATATTAGTTTGGGATGACCTGCTTTCTATGTGGCCACCTCATGCTGATGCAATCCATCGCACAACTTAAAGGGCACACACTATGACACAATATAAATGGCCGACTCAAACATTAAAGCATCATTCAGCTTATTACTCATAAAAAGTCGCCAGTGAAACTTTAAAGGCCCCAAACAAATGCTCTCTCTTGCCCCCCCCCCCACGCTCCCCTCCCCATCTCCCTGTCGCGATCTCCGCTCGGCCAAGCTGATAAAGCTCATTTTCCGGAATCGCCCTCCCGACTATAATTAACAACCTGAGCCTCTGATAAGGCTCCAAGGCACGTTCCCCCATTCAGCAGAGTTACCAGCAGCATGCGGAAGGATGAGAGAGTATGAGCTACATGGTTAAAGAGTTTTATTATCTTCTACGCAGACAGCAAAGAAAAATACATCCTCTCTCTATGAAAGCAGAGAGCAACTGAACAAAGGAACAGGAAACCAGTAACGTCACATCCGTCTCTCGTCCCGTGAGACTTCCAACAGTATGGAATGTGTCTGGAATGTAAACAGAGTCCTGTGACTCTAAGCAGCTGCTCAGTGGCAAACAGAAATTAACACTCCCACCCTAACATCAAGTGCTGGCAGCTTGGTCATCCTCTTGTGTCATTCATCCCTAGCCAGTGGCGGAGCAAGCTGATTGGGTGCCTGGGACGGTGTGTGTGCCCTGCGCCCAGGGGCGGGGCCAGCCGGGACAGGACGCTCCATGGGGCCTCCAAGCCTTCTCCCACTCGGCCACCCTATAGCTGAGGTCCCCTGGCAGCAGGCAAACCATTTGGGGCAGTGTGGAGCCTGTGGACATCCAAACCACTGCATCACTCCCAGGAGAGACGCTTGGCTCGGGCACGCTGCAGGCACCGCGGTGAGTGCCGCCCGGCATTTTGTCACCCCCCTCAGTGGTGACACCCAGGGAAGCCTGCCCCCACCGCACACACCCTTCCTCTGCCCCTTCAGCCTCCCACTATGGAGGAATTATTATGCTGAATCAGGGGCACCGGTAACAAAGAGCGGAGATCAGATGGCAGTCTTATTAGATGGAGCAGAAGTGGGAAACTCCAGCCCAGATCCAGGACACCCCTTTAGAGCGAGAGAAAGTGAGCATGAGAGAGGGAGAGATAAGTTGCAGAGAGAAAGTGTCATCGCAGCGTTTGCAAGAAGAAACAACCCTTGCTTTGTTTTGATGCTTCACATCCAATGAAGAGGCTGGAATAAACTAACCAGCACAAACCAGGCAGTTTTGGTTTCACACGAAAGAACACTTGATGGATAACTGAGGTGGTGAGTCTAGGAAGGAGAGTGTCCACAGAAAGACACACACAAACACGGTTGTACCCCACCACCGCTCATATTTCATTGAACTAGTTACTGAGGCAGCGTGGTGTATTATTATTACAGTTACTACTATCATGAGCCTAACCTTTCCTCTGAGTAACTACCGTATTTTTCGCACCATAGGGCGCACCAGACCATAGGGCGCACCCAGTTTTTAGGGGGGGAAATCAAGAAAAAAATATTCCCCCCCAGCCCCAAAGAGCAGCGTACAGGCTGTGCACAACCTCTCCCTGCCGGAGGGGTTGCGCGTGGCTATGGCACAAGCCAAGGCAGTGAGCAGGATGGATCCCGCTCGCTGTTTTGGCTTCCCCTTTAGCCCCGTGCATCTTCTCCCTCCCGGGAGAGGCTGCGTGGGGCTAAAGAATCCATAGCCCCGTGCAGCCTCTCCTTGCTGGGAGACGCTGCGCAGAGCTTTCCTGGCTTTTCTGGGAGGTGGGGGGGATTCCCTCACCTCTTGCAAAAGCCCGCAGAAGCTGCACAACCCCTTTAAAGAGATCGCGGCTTCTCCTGGCTTTTCTGGGAGGTGGGAGAAGCAACTGATGCGGCCAGTCAGTCCCTTCTCCCTCCTGGGGAAAAGCCCGCAAGAGCGCACGGAGCTTGTGTGTGGCTCTTGGGGGCTTTTCCCGACTGCCTCCCCCCTGCATTCGCTCCATAGGACGCACACACATTTTCCCTTGCTTTTTAGGAGAGAAAAAGTGCGTCCTACGGTGTGAAAAATACGGTAAATTCAATTCTTCCAGCCGCCTCACCCAAAGTGGAAAATTTCCTTCGTGCAACGCTCACCATCAGATTAATTTAGCGGATTCCTAGGAAACAAAGACAGATTCTTGACCTTGGGATGTCCCTGCAATGTTACATTTATCAGTTGTTGACAGCTAAAGCCTCAGAATTTTGGAAATGGCTATTTTTGCCTCCATCCCTTAATCATCAAAAGCATTTGTTGCCTAATTGACGGTCCTGGTGTTTCGATATCAGAGACATCCTAGGATGTTCCACATCTGACTGTAGCACTTGTAGGAAGAAAGAAAATGGCACCAACTGCCTAAACTTCAAAGGGTAAGAGGGGAGACAGTGCTGGGACTGAAACCATGCTAGCAGTGTACTGAAATCAGCACACCTTATATCTCAAATTAAATTAGCTTTCGTCTCTTGTCGCAAATCTGAACCTCTCAGGAGGGTAGCCACAAAGACTGTGTGAAAATAACAATCCTTTTCCAAGTAATTGGCTCCCAGCTTCTTTCTCTGCAAAAGGTCGGGTTTTACAAGGGATGCTTTCAAAAACAAAGTCTCAGGAGTCCAGTAATGGCCACTTAATATATAGCAGAGTTTACTCTTGCTGCTGATAGCTTTCCAGAGAGAAAACACTAAATAATATATCTCTGGGAATGCAGATAATAAAGGGTCTAGAGAAACCAGAAACTTTTGATGAACTTCGTTGTATTTACAATATTGTTCTGGACAATGTTGTTTGCTGGTTTCCCCTCAATTTCAGACCTTACGGTATATTTCCATTGCTGGACTGTTGTCATTCTTTTACAGAAAGGATACATCTCCTCCACAAATATGCCTGCAGAGTTCTCACAACTTATATAGGAGAGAGCTTATGATTTGCATTTGTGTAAATATTATGGCATATATTTTGTTTTAATTGGTGTTTATATCCCCCAAAACATTTGTGACTCCTCGCCCTAAGAACAGATTCAAACATGCTAAAACAAATGTGGTACAGTCCTCTTATGAGATTGTACCACTTCAGAATGAACTGGAGAGATATTCCCCCCCCCCATTTTATTAGAACTCAGGGTCACCAAGCAAAACCGAGTGATAGGGAAATCAAGAAAGCCAAAAGGAAATTAGGAACAATGCATAAAAATTGACTAAATTAATTCACTGGCAAAAGAAGCAACAGCAGATGCAGTTGAACCTCCACATCCGGAGGCAGTATACAGTACAGTGGTACCTCGGGTTACATATACTTCAGGTTACATACGCTTCAGGTTACAGACTCCGTTAACCCAGAAATATTGCTTCAGGTTAAGAACTTTGCTTCAGGATGAGAACAGAAATCGTGCTCCAGCGGCGCGGCGGCAGCAGGAGGCCCCATTAGCTAAAGTGGTGCTTCAGGTTAAGAACAGTTTCAGGTTAAGTACGGACCTCCGGTACGAATTAAGTACTTAACCTGAGGTATCACTGTAATCCTGTTGATCAGATGCTGGTGATAAACAACAGAGGCAGTGTTTTTTTCTAGTGGAATGTGCTGAAACACAGTTCCAGCCCCAGCCCCAGCCCCAGCCCCGTTTTTGGTCACATCTGCTCACCTTCCATTTTTATTTTTTTATTTTTTACGAGCAGCCTTAGACCTGGCATTGCTTGGGAAGTCTAAGGAAACTCCACCATCAGTACAGTTTTGAAAGATTCGTCTGCTGCCTTGATTCAAAATGGCGTCCAGTTGAATCCAAGCAGGACCTTTTCTTTCCCTTAGGAACTGGTATGCAAATTTGGTAGCGATATCTTTAGAAGTATCCAAATGCATAGTGAACGGACAACATTCCAAAAATATATATATTTAGATGTATTTCTTAGAAGCACGCCTATTCCACTTTTCCAGCAGAGTCCTCAGGGCTCCTCACCAACAACTCTCAACAACGCAAGGGGGGCATTGAAAATCTTTAACTTTTAAAACAAAACGAAAACTTGTCCAGACAGCCTGATCTAGTGAAGCCCAGAATGGAGAGTTGAGGTAATCGGGAGAGCATCAAAAGTGAATTCTATGGGGCAAAGATAGAAAAAGAGGAAAAGGTAACAGAAAGGCAGTGGAGAGATTCGCTAAGAATACGTGAAAAAGAAAACACTGTGCTGACAGTGTGACTACCAAAAAATTTTTTTGAAAAAATTCCCCACAGCTAACATAGCCATGCAGCCCATTTGAATTAATTCTAATGTAAAAGTAGACCTCAGAGAGATTTGAACTGCATACCCTTGGAACAGAGAACATAACAATACTCGAAAACCCAATCTTGCATAGCCATTCATTCCAAGAAATGAGGATTCTTTTACCAGATAGCTCATGAATATCCCTTTGTCCTTTTGAATGCTACTGAAATGCTACACCAGAATAATGTTCTACTTGGTCCTTGTTGGGAAGTGACAAAACTGAGCCTATCTGTTTTACAAGTTGTGCAATACTGGATCCCCGTGCAGCGATGGAGTTCATTGAATTGCCTCGGGCATATCTTCGTCAGCCATGCCTACCTGACAGGGTTGTTCGGAGGATAATATGAGGAAAATTCCTTTTCTTTAACTGAATGTGTACTCATTCTGTTGGCCCGTTTAGGAAGCAATCCTATATACACATTGAACATTGAACTTAATGGGACTTCTTGAATAGGCATGTACGGATTGCATTGTTACTAACTTTCATTAAAGAGCTAGCACATGGAATTTATTTTGTATTCATGAATCCAGAATGAGAGAAAGAGAACATGATATTAAGAATGCTTTTTCACATCCTACCTAAGAGCCTTATGGGAAAGGACTTTATTCATTCCAAGTTACTCTGGTCTTCGACTTAATGTCTTTAGGCCAATTAATTGGTTGATGATCAGTTTTAAAGGTGAGGGAATTACCTTGCAGGGCAGAATTTGGTATATGTTTAAATCTTACATTAATATCGTGGTTTTCATACTGTATGTTCAAATGCTGGATTAGATTAATTTAATGATGTAATTTAGCGCCAGAGTATTTTGACATGCCTTGAAATGTATGTTATAGTTTAGAAGAAGGAAAGATCACAAAAACCTTGGAAAACAATTCCATCTGAAGAATATGGGATACATTTGAAGGGGAAACTGAATCCATATGTTTTACCATAAGTCTCAGTAATTACACACACAAACATACACAATTTTAATTCCAGATCTGTTCACTCCCAGTCTCTGAAATTCTTGTGCTCTGATATGTCTGCCTGTCTTCCTATCCATCCATCCATCTATTGCAGAGCATAATTTCAAAGATGGGGAATGAGGTTTAACAAGATATAGACACCCAACTGTAGCCAAAACAATAGCTCCCTCAGAAGAAGGCGTCAGAGCCAAGAATAACAAAAGTCCAAACATTCGATCAATACTTACTAGGTCATATTTATCATGTTTGTTGGGAAAACAGCAACATACACAATCAAACTCTGATTTTCATTGGTAAAATATTAGACTTACTTCCCCCGAATGCCAAAGACAGGCAGGTATCTGAGGGGTGGACAGAGGAGGCAAGGGGAGCAGGAGGAGGATGCAAGGGAAGGGGGCAGTGATTTGTGGGGTTCTGTGCCACCCATGAGGCAGTGGAAGAGGAACAGGTCAGGCCATCAGAGACAGGAGAAGAGGAGGCAGAGGAAGAGTTTTAGGAAGGCTCAGAGAGGGAAGAGACAGTCCCAGAGAAAGTTGGGCCTTTAGATTCTCCTGCATCACCTTCCCCACTATCTCCATGGATGGATGAAAAATGGGTAACCAACTTTCCTTTATTTGTGATTGTTCAAATCATTATCTCTACTTGTATCTATTAACTTCACGGTCCATGTGGGGGGAGGATAAGCCTGGTTTTGTGATGTAATGAACAGGTAGGTGGATACACCTGCAGTTCAGAGGAGCATAACCTTCTTAATGCCAACCACAAGTGGAAACAAAACGACTTCTGTTTCAAGAGATATTAGCCTTTAATTGTGAAAAGTCTCTCATTCCAAAGACATATCTCTAGGGTTACAAAATCTAAAACAGCCTAGTAGAAAATATAATTCGTAGGTCACGACTCCCATCGATCTACCACACTATTCCAGCCTCCTGGAACTGCCTCAGATGGAAAGGCAATAGAGCAAGGATAGAAAAATCTGTGCCCACTTCTCCCTGAACTCCGACTGCCATCAGCTCCAGTCAGCATGGCTATTGGTTAGTCAGGGATGACGGAAGTTGTAACACAATGACATTTGTTAGGCTACAGATCCCCTCATCCCTGCAAGAGAGGAATGTTTTAACCAGAACTAATTAATGCCAAAGTAATTTTTTCCACAAAAAACTTACAAATGAAGAAAGCTATAAATGGATGTTCTGTAGAACCAGAGGGTGGAATTAGGTGTAGCCCGAAGTAGGGTATATGTGTGGAAAACCAGGTCTGCTTGACCATTATTATTAATATTTATTTTCATTATTTATTAAATTTGTATACCGCCCTGTACTTGCAGGTCTCAGGGCAGTTACAACATAAAATCACAAAATAAAAACATAAAATACATAATAAAAAGAAAAATAACCCAATAATCTCTTTCCCCATAGGGCTTTCCCTCCCTCTCTTCTCATTGTGTACCCCATCAACCTGCGCTGGAAATTCTCCCAATGCTCCAGAGCAGATTTAGGGGTTGTGGCAGCACATAGAGGGAGAGAATCTTGTTCCATAAATACATAAACTCATTTGAACCCCGCTCAGAGCCAACCTAAGTTAATCCCCTGGATAGAAAATATCAAACTTCTCCAAAACATTTAATCTCTGGAAAAGACTCTGGCCTGATTCAGACATAACACCTCTCTCTCCTTGCCTAGGTTTTAAGTTGCAAGCATCTCCTGTTAACCCTGGATAAAATTAACCTGGGTAATTCTGAATGTAGTAATTAAATTACAATCTCAAACTGAAGAGGGTGTTGTCATGAATGCACCAGGCTCAGCACATTAGCCGCAGTTGCACACAATACCAAAACCTGATGAAAATGTTTTGCAACAGTCATATGTGATGCTGAATGAGGATAAAGGAGAAGATGCAAGAATTAGCACACAAGAGGGCAGAGGCAGAGGCAGTCCATGCAGGATCCTGAAAAACACTGTCTATCCCTTAACCATGGCTCATTGTTCATCCAAACTCTGGAAGAAATTCAGTGCTGCTGATCAAAAGTCACAAAATGGCTTTTGATCCAGTAGAGGAGTCTGCTAATGGAAGAGGAAGAGAGGCAATATCCTTTCCCCCCTTTCCCCTGCAGCTCCCCTGCACCACCTTTCATGCTGTACTGGAGGGTCTCCCAAATCTCTAGAAC
Organism: Podarcis filfolensis; assembly: GCF_964270895.1. Classification (NCBI taxonomy): domain Eukaryota; kingdom Metazoa; phylum Chordata; class Lepidosauria; order Squamata; family Lacertidae; genus Podarcis; species Podarcis filfolensis. The sequence continues at coordinate 26,072,588 of NC_139621.1, read as the reverse complement.
AGATTTCCAGAGGACTGCAACAGTCAAAGGGAAATCCTTCCCCTCCTCTTATATCAGCGGATGCCTCCAATGGAACAGAAGTTCATCAGGACAGGCAGTATGTGGGGAAGCAGTATTAGATTTCATGCAGTATATCTCCATAAAAGTAAAGGGACTCCTAACCATTAGGTCCAGTCGCGGATGACTCTGGGGTTGCGGAGCTCATCTTGCTTTATTGGCTAACGGAGCCGGCGTACAGCTTCCGGGTCATGTGGCCAGCATGACTAAGCTGCTTCTGGCGAACCAGAGCAGCGCACGGAAATGCTGTTTACCTTCCCGCCAGAGCGGTACCTATTTATCTACTTGCACTTTGATGTGCTTTCAAACTGCTAGGTTGGCAGGAGCAGGGACCAAGCAACGGAAGCGCACCCCATTGCGGGGATTTGAACTGGCAACCTTCTGACAGTAAGAGCTGTTCGACAGTGGAATTTGCTGCCAAGGAGTGTGGTGGAGTCTCCTTCTTTGGAGGTCTTTAAGCAGAAGCTTGACAACCATATGTCAGGAGTGCTCTGATGGGGTTTCCTGCTTGGCAGGGGGTTGGACTCGATGGCCCTTGTGGTCTCTTCCAACTCTATGATTCTATGATTCTATGATCGGTAAGCCCTAGGCTCTGTGGTTTAGACCACAGCCCCACCCGCATCCATATATCTCCATATATGTATATATATTCTTGACATTTACAAATAACCTACATTGTTGGTGTTATAATAAAGCTACTGGGCTACTGAGCCTCTTTCTCTTGATCAGTTGGCTTACAAAGCCTATTCTAAAAGGCACTGATAAATCAGACTCCCAAAGCAATTTTACTGCATGTAGAAGCACAATGTCCTAATAAAATATCAACATAGTTTAGGGGTAGATCTCGGTTTGTATGAAGGTGCAGCCACTTCATTAACGAAACATCAGCAGGTCATACAATATACAACTGCTTATTAAAATTCATACAACAGCCAGCCCGCAAGTGTGCAGACTGAAAGAGGCTCTTGCTGCTGTCCAATTGACTTGGAAGTGATAGAAGGCTGACATGGTGTTAATTGAGTGGATGGCTGGAGAGGCTGAGCAGCATGGGTGGGTAAGTTTAACCCTTTCTCCCCTTTTGTGAAGTTGATAAAAATAGCTCTCTCCGCCCCCCTCCCCCAAAAGCTGCTATTTGTACATGGAGGGAAGTTTTCCTTCCAATGCAAAATGAAGCATCAGGGATTGGGGCAATTACCACTGGGATCATAGCAAAGGAGAAAAGACTACAATACCCATCACCTTCAACATCCATGCTGTTCAGCGTGTTCTCACCCAATCTCTTTACAGGTTTTTATAAAAAATTAAAAATGCAGAGCAATTGCATTCAAACAATTAACTTCACACCTAGATTGGCCCTTACTAATAGGAGTTCAGAGAGCCAAACTTCCGGGAGGCCTGGGTGAAGGAGATGAAAGTGAAGTTCTCGCAGTGGTCAAGCTTGACCTTTTTGGCCAGCTTTGGGACAACCCCCCTCAGTGACCGCAAGCCCATCCTCTGCTCCTCATACCAGACGCTGCCCATGCCAATAGTCTCTTTCCGAGCAGTCAGGTAGAAAGGGGACCTGCCTTCCATTTGCGAAGGAGGCCGGTGGATGTACATGTACTTGTAAAGGAGGCAGTAAGGACAAACCTTGTGCCCTTTGGAGTGGTCGTGGTATATCTGGCCGTAGCACACTCTGTTTGAGCCCAGCCTTTTCTCCCGTTTCACATTGTCTGTTCTGGCAAAAAAGGGCCGGTTCTGTGAATCTTTCAGCAGCTCAATGTCCCCGTACATTAAATCAGCATGTTCCTGAAGTGTCCTCATGTTGAGGTACTGGCTGTTGTATTTTACCACAGTGGACAGCAAGGCTACTGGGCTCCCGTCACCCAAGCACCCAATCCTCCACATCTCTTCTTCGTCGGAAAGGGAAAAATAGATGATGTTGCGAGAGCGGGCACCAGACATCCCAGCCTTGCTGAGCACCCTCAGCTTCTCCTTGAGCTTCTTGGTGGAAGAACCAAAGCTTCCGCTTGTGATGGAGAAACCAATCCCAGCATTCTTCAGGATCCGGTCTAACCCTCGGCGGATAGCGTGAAGAGAGGTGGCCAGGAAATCAGAGCCATCGGTTTTCTTCACGGTGACATAGAAATCTTCAAGGAGCTCGTTCAGCTTCACCGCTGGGATCTGGCTTGCAAGGAATGGGAGCGTTTGCATTAACTCTCACAGAACAATTTCCCCTGCCCACCTTGACCACCTTTGTTTGTTTAACAAGAGCTGGGTCTGAAAAATTGAACTGAGCTAATGTATTAGCATTCAGACAGTGGTGTAGCATGGGTTGCCAGTGCCCGTGGCAAAGCAAGTATACTTGGCACTGCTCGCTGATAGGCTGGAATGAAGGGGCAATAGTTTGGTGACCTATCCAAGTGGCAGCCGCAGAGCTCTGTGAGTGTCAAGCACAGCAGAAAGCGGGAAGGGGGATTAGTTTGGAGCAGGTATCTTTCTAAAGCCTTTGCAGAGGACAATCTAGCAACCAACTGCTCCTCTGTCTACCCATGTGGACATGGGAGATTTTCGGTGTGATGGGGAGGGTGCACAACTTATTGTTATTATTACTACTACTTTCTTCCTTTTTCATTTGAAATTTTGTGCCCCTAAGAATTTTGCTCCCAGGGCAACTGCCCTTGTGACTCCGCTCATGCTACACTACTGCACTCAGAGCCAAACCAATCTTTTGCAGAGAATGGACCTTGCAGATCCAAGTACTACTTGTGGTGGCAGCGGTCTGGATCTGCTACCCAAGGCAATGGCTTCATCCTGCCTTATGGGTGGGCCAGCTATGCTACACTGTCTGGCAGAGGCTCTCCATGAGTCCTTTCCCCCAGTCATGCCAGGAGATGCTGGGGATTGAACTTAGACCCTTCTACCACTTACTTACTTCATGGTTCCAAGGGCCATGGCAAATTCCTTATTCACAGAGCTGTCCCAAGACATTTTGCTGCCTAAGGAGGAGCAGAAAGAGCCCTCCCCACATCTCGTCAAGGTACCCAAGGCCAGCCAAGTTATTTTACAAGGCAGGAAATTCCAGAATTGCCTCTCCCACTTCCCCAGCAGTAAAAACATAATAATGATATGTTAGATAACTATCCGCTTGCTGTCTTTTCGTGGCACCCCAAATTCATAGCTGGAGGTGGCTCCATCTAATGAAAAGGATATCTAAAGATAGTTTCTCTGTGCAGGAGGGACTTTGTCCCAGATTTTATCTTGCAAACTGCCCTGAGATCTTTTGATGAAGGGTGATATATACCGTATTTTTCGCTCTATAAGACGCACCTAGTTTTTGGAGGAGGAAAACAAGAAAAAAAATATTCTGAATCTCAGAAGCCAGAACAGCAAGAGGGATCGCTGCGCAGCGAAAGCAGCAATCCCTCTTGCTCTTCTGGCTTCTGGGATAGCTGCGCAGCCTGCATTCGCTCCATAAGACGCACACACATTTCCCCTTACTTTTTAGGAGGGAAAAAGTGAGTCTTATAGAGCAAAAAAATACGGTAAATCATCATCATCATCATCATCATCATCATCATCATCGGGCTGGTCCTGCATATTCCCTAATTCATGTCTAACAATCATCAAATTACCACACTGTAGCAGAATACAACGCTACCTGAACAAAGGAAAGGAAGTTGGATGGAACTGAAATGCCCCAGTCAGGATTGCCTTAGGGTGACTCATTCCCAATCTCTGACCAGTCACCAAATCTGGGGGCAGGAAGGAATTTTCGCCCAGATTAGACTACTGCCGACCTTCCATATAGCCCCTTCCCTGCGCTACCTGTGGCACATGGCTTCCAGATATGTATCAATGTCTACTGTTTGCTCTGCAAATGCCTTTCTGCAGCATCTCAGTTTGTGGCGTGCTGAAGGCCAAACTTGCCCCAAGGTTCAATGCACCTATGCATTTAACATGCTTGTTTGTAAAGGGCAAAGAGCAGGTGACTGTCCAGAATAGGAGATTTAACCCCCTCCCCTTCCCCAACCCCTGGGGTAAATAACTCTTCTAAAGCTAGAATTTGCTTTGAGGGAAATTATCTGTTGACATCTACAGCGCAAATGCTAGCTTCCGTGAGGGTTTGTCCTCAGTGGCTCAGCAGGGGAAGAAAGGGTTAAACTCTCCCTCCATGCCTGCTATGATATTACCAAACTCTCCCCAGCTAATGCTATTGGCATTTCTGTTTTTTAAAGAAGCTGTGCACATTGACAGGAAAAAACATATATCGAACAATGTGTCTAATTTGGACCTGAGATCTATAGCCTGGATTTTTCCAGCTATTAAATAAACAGCTGTCCAGCTCTTACATTTTCCCTGTTGCACCTGAGTAGCAGAAACTTCCCATCCTGCCTTGCCACTCAGATCTACTTACAGCCTCTATAAAGCTCATAATTAAAAGGAAAGCTTTGAGCTGGTTATAATGAGATGCTGGCATAAACAGGAGGAAGGCATGAATAACATTGCCTTTGATGCTGAAAGCCATGAAAGTTGCAAGGAGCCTTTTTCTTTGTGTTGTCTCATCACAAGATTAATTTTGGCTATCTTATTTCACATCTGTACCTCAGGCTTTATTAAGCTACACGGAGACTTCTCAGGCCTGTAGCCAGAAATTTTGCGAAAAACACGGGGCGGTGGCTAATGATAGATCAGGAGCGAGGAGAATCAATGCAGAGCAGCCCTGAACACAGGTAACCTAATATATTAAAGTGATTTACTATCAATAGAATAAGCCATACATTTATCAGCAGGAGCAGATTGACATATTACTTAGCACTGTATTTTTCGCTCTATAAGATGCACCAGACCACAAGATGCACCTAGTTTTTGGAGGAGGAAAACAAGGAAAAAAATATTCTGAATTTCAGAAGCCAGAACAGCAAGAGGGATCGCTGCGCAGTGAAAGCAGCAATCCCTCTTGCTGTTCTGGCTTCTGGGATAGCTGCGCAGCCTGCATTCACTCCATAAGACGCACACACATTTCCCCTTACTTTTTAGGAGGGAAAAAGTGAGTCTTATAGAGCAAAAAATATGATAATTGGGTAGAAATGGGACTTGCATGTTTCCTTTCGAACCTCTATTAGTAAAAGTGGTAGAGACATCATGGTGTTGACCCCACACACTGAACGTTCTCTGAATACTAGCAGAATGGTGTTTTCTCAAACAGTGGTTCTTGGGCCTACTTTTAGCCAGTCCTTGGTGCCACAGCCTGCCCTCTGCCTCCTCACTTGCCTGCCATCCCGCCTAGCTATGCCATCGCCAGGGGTGCCAACTCCTGGGGGCCAAGTCCATTTTGGGGGTTGGTTCTGCCCCACAATGTCCCAAAAGCGTGGAGGTGAAGCACAGAGCCAAGCACGGCACAGCTCCAGTGGCCATCTACTTCTTCTCCTCCTGCTGCTCCTCCTGTGGACAGAAAGGTGGGTTGAAGCAGCTTCCTGCCAGTGACAGCATCAGGAAGAGGACGAGAAGGGGCCGCCAGCCATTGAAGCTGTGTGGCCACTGCATTCAGCTTCTCCCTCCAGCTCCTCCTGTCATCCCGTGTACATCACATCGGGACACTGCACATATCTGACATCACACGTGCAACGTTGGCCCCTCCAATCGCCCTCACAAGCTGGCACCTCTGGCCATCGCCTATTGGTTAGACAGCTACCAGCACCACCAACTCCTTGCATGCTGAGTAAAGATTCCTGGGAGATTCTCGCTCAGTTCAGAAACTACCTGTGTCAGATAGTAGGATATTCCACAGCTTAAGCACCACCGCTAAGATAGGAAGGGCTGCCATATTTCAAAAAGTGAAAATCTAAGAAATTCTGGACGTATGGCAATCCTAGCAGCCTCACATTCCCCCTGCTGTACTTCAGAAGCCAGAACAACAACCAACTGGGCTTCAAATGCCAAAAAGAAACAAACACAGGGAAGTTCAGACAGAAGGAGGTTGTCCTTGAGATATCAGGCCATATGGGCAGTAAACATTGAGACCAGGACTTTGAACTGGGCCTGGGAACAAAGTAGAAGCCTACAGAACCCTTCCTCAGCTGGTGCCCTCCAGCTGTTTTGGACTACAAATCCCATAAGGCCTTAGCATTGGTCATGCTGGCTGAGGCTGATGGGAGTTGTAGTCCAAAATACCTGGAGGGCACCAGATTGGGGCAGGTTTCACCAGATAAATAAGGCTTCTGCATTGCAGATTTAATCTAGTTACAGTACATCATCAGAACTATGGCCACTCACCTTTGTAATGTCCATGTAATCTTTCAGGCCTTTTGTCATACACCAGTATCGCCACACATTCAGAGCATACAGAGTTGCTTTTGTCGTATTTGGGCTCACTGCACTGATGCAAAAGTACTTCAAGTCATCATCAAAATTGAAGATGGGGAATTTATTGAGCTTTGTTGAATAGGCTGAAAAACAAAGAGGAAGGGAAATGCAAAGTAAATTTGTCTTGCTTCTATAATAATATGTCTGCTGAGAGCTGTTGTGCCAAGAATGTAAGGCATATTAAGAAAATGAAGATGCAATCCAGCTCCTACTGAAGTCTTTAAAACAAAATAAAAACAACTCCTATTCCTTTTAAAGGGGCAGGATTGCAGCCCCCATGAGCCAACACAGGGAAATCTCACTTCAGCCATTAAACACACATTTATTATTGAAGCTTTCGGCTCAGGGAAGTATTTTCAGCACAGCTCATATTGAGATTGTCTCAGTGGTCTCAGCGATGAAAAATATTAAGCACTATAAATTTTGTAGGTGAAAAAATACACATGACCTTTTTCCATTGAGAAAAGATCTAAGGAAGACCCTTACTTGCTGCTGCCAGGAGGGGGAGAACTCTATTAAGATAAGGAATGTGTAGGCTATTTATGCTCAGCATTATAACTGATTTTGTTTCTGCATCCCTATATATACTTTTTTCACATTCTGCTAGAAAATCTATATGGTAATGCACTCAGAGATCATGCACTTCAAATGCTCTGGCACGGGAAGTGACTGGCCAAGCCGCCCTGAAGTCACAGAGGAGAACCATAGGCTTCTTGCTCTCCTTGGCAGAGCTGCTCAGATCTGGAAAAAGAAAACTTGAGTTGGGGCGTGTGTGCGCACACTCCAGATGACCTGTTTACTGAGCATTCATCTTGATTTGCTTGCACATACACAGCTTAGACTATGTCCAGTCATAATAATTCTGATATTTGTGTTGCAGTTCTATGAAATGATGAGCATTCCTCCTAATTTGTTTGCAATGCATTTATTTGTCTTCTTGTTAATCATTTGCCTGCCCCATCGCTTTCCAAACTGCAAAAAAGTCTGGAGCATTTTGTTGTTGCTTGCTTGCTTCTTAAGTGGATCTTCTGCGTTTGAGCAACAGAGCACTTTAATTCACTTAAATTGCACAAACCTAAATTTCAGACCCTCCAAGTGTCTCTATTTTCCAGGGATAGTCCCGGATTTGCAGAAGCCATCCTGATTTCTTATTTGATCCTGGAACGTCCTGATTTTCCTTAGGATGTCCCTACTTTCATTGGATGAATGTTGGAGTAACTATATAACCTTTAGAAGACATCTGAAGTTTTTTTTTAAATGTTTCATGTTTTATTATGTTTTTATATGTGTTGGAAGCCACCCAGAGTGGCTGGGGCAACCAATATTGGGGGAGCTGGACCCCCTGATTCAAAATGTGGCTCCAGTGCTTCAGCTCTAACTTGTGGTAAGTTAGACAGTGTTGCAGATAAGAGGATAGGGACCACTCTTGCCCACCCCCCTAATTTGAGTACTGGCATACATACAGTCTTCTGTTGTTTTCACATTCAGCTGAGTGGACAATTAAGCATACTGAAGACCAGTGTGTTTTTTTTTCCTTAAAAAAATGTTTAGGGGTACTCTCATTTTCTTACTCATATTGAAATACTGCCTCTCAATGAGGCCAAACTTAGATTCACAAAAAGTTTAGGGGTGTGCGTACCCTTGCATCCCCCCAGAAAAAAAGCACTGCCTAAGACTCACAACCACAGATCCTTGGACACTGGACTGCAGCTGCCATGAGAAAGCAAGAATAGCAAATGTGCAGTGATGTTGCAATGTGTATATGAGCTGAAAGATAACTCACGAATTGGGAAAGGGCTCTTAATAACTCTTATGAAAGAGCAGTATCTTTTTATCGCTGCACTGTAATTTTATTGCATACGCTATGCTTTCAAATATGCTTTCAAATATGTTGTGAGTCAGTGGGGGCCCAGGCCACCATAATCTTCGGACTCAACAAGTGTCAGAATTTAATTAAGGCTTGGGGTGCTAAACTGTGTGCCCGACACTTCTAATCCTTGGGTCTACAAGAGTCACAAGCTAATTAAGCCAGGCTAGTCTCCTGTGTTGTGGCAATTGGCTTTGTTACATATCCAGAGCATTTTTGCGTCATTTTCCTTATTGCGAAAAATTTGATCCTTTGGGGAAACAGATTCGTTCCACAAGTGCTACCAATCAATTGTAAACGCACAAACTTAGAATTGTAGAATTGTAGAGTTGGAAGGGGCCTCAAGAGTTATCTATTCCATGGATAGGCAAACTAAGGCCCAGGGGCCGGATCCGGCCCAATCGCCTTCTGAATCCGGCCTGCGGACAGTCCGGGAATCAGCGTGTTTTTACATGAGTAGAATGTGTTCTTTTATTTAAAATGCATCTCGGGGTTATTTGTGGAGCATAGGAATTCATTCATATTTCCCCCCAAAATATAGTCTGGCCCCCCACAAGGTCTGAGGGACAGCGGACCAGCCCCCTGCTGAAAAAGTTTGCTGACCCCTGATCTAGTCCAACCCCCTGCAACAAAAGTATCTCAACACGTAGGGGGCCCCCATCCAATTCAAAACCATATCAAACCCTGTTTTGTTTTGCATAAGTGCTAGCAGTTTTATTCCTGGTATGTCATTGAATCCCACCCAAAAATAGCTACAGTTTGGAGGTACCCTTAAAGTCTTCCTCTGTTTACCAGTCCCAGTAATAAATAAATAAATAAAACTGCATCACAGCAAGCGTAAGAATTTATCACAGGTTAAAATGCTTTCCCCCAAGTAGCTGAAGCACTGGCAGTGATTTGCATTGGGTCCAGATCTACAGTGGTTCATGGTACATGAAAAAAGAGAAAGAGCGCTGTACTAAACAACAGGAACATAACTCAGTTAAGAGCATACTGTAATAGAATTAGTGGTTGTTCATAAGGTTATATCAGGCCAAATACAGAAACTGACTTAATTAAAAAAATGAAATTCTGATCTGACTTCATGTGAAAATGCTGCAGAAACTTGCATTTGTTTTCTGTTTTCAAAGTACTCCTCCCAGTGTGCTACAAAGCAGCTCCTATTAACGTTACTATCTGTAATTATAATATTAATATGTGCAATAATAATACAAACAGAGGAGAAAGAGACGGGGTGAGAAAACCATTAGTTCTTCTTTATTAAAACCCCACAAGCCTTTCCAGGGAAAGCAGCCAAGTTTCATTTGTTCTTGGCAAGAATTATAAAGCAAAACAAGGGTTCCTTTCCAACTGCAGTGAGAGTTTTGCTCTGGTCTGCATCACGAGAGTCACTCCCTTGATCGTATCTGAAGAGGCAGCGTGCCAGAGCTTGAGCTACTTTGAGGTGAGTTAAAATGAAGTCATTTGAAGACAGGGAGGCTCTGAAACTTCCATAACAGCAGGAGAAGTAGTGGGTTAGTTTTAAAGACTGGAATGTCGTCATAGTTTATGGCTGATGCGTGTACCATCTCTATACCACTTAAGAACACTGAGTGGCTGCTCTGTACTTATATTATCAGATTTTTATTCCACCATTCCCATAAAGAGCTTAGAGGAGCACATAAGGCCTCTAGGTCTTTTACCTTCAGGGGGAAAAAGTCCTTGTGAGCCTGAGAGAAAATCATGGGGTGACTATTACCCAATAGATTTTGCAGATGATGGGGGACTTGAACTTCGTTCTCCCTGGGGTCTCTCTAACACTAACCACACCACCACACTGGCTTTCACGTGAGGCATTTCATGCTCTTACAGCAAGGATGGAGAATCCATGGCTCTCCAGATGTTGTTGGACTCCAATTCCTATCAGTCCAATCCAAAGGTCAGGGGTTATGGGAGATGTAGTCCAGCAATATCTGGAGTTTGCATTTCTTAGTGTAGATCTGATGTGTAGAGATCTTTCCTATTCTGATTAATACAGGAGGATTCAGGATGCTACTGGAAGTTTTTCTCCTCTGTGTGAAAGAAGGTTCTTGTGTCGGTTATTCCTTCTGAGAAGCTGAGTACAGCTGCTTTAAACTGGTTCTGTTATCTCTTTTGCAAGGTCATGCTGACTATAAAAGGAGGCCAGAAGGAGCCTGGGTTTCACTCACTCTCTCTTTCTGTCTCTCTTTTGTTCTGGTCTGGTGTTCTGTACATAGTATGCTTAGTGTTAAGGTTTTGCACTTATTATAAATTTTTGTAAGTTTGTTAACTCTGCTGCAACTGGATTTCTATGGACTGTGCCAATCCTGAATGTATTGGATTTGTGACCATTATGCTTATTTGCCTTCAGCACCAGTAAAAGCTCTGCTGGATGAAATTGCCTCTGGTCTATTTTTTGGGAACTCTGCAACGTGTTTAAGTTCTTCTTCCACATGTATGACAAGGTTCCCCATCCCTGACACAAAAGCCCAAGCTATTTGATAGCTCAGAATAAGAGTAGGGTGGATAGAGAGTTGGAAAACCAAGCCTAATACTCAAACCATGGTACTGTCCTGAGAAACTGGGAAACCATGATGAAAGGAACCCAACGGCTAAGTCCCTGATAAGTGCAGTTTTCTTGGTGACTAGGACATAGCCAACTTGGCAATAAGACCTGGATGTCACGATGCTGGAGGAAGGGGCTAGAAGTAACAATGTAAGACTAGCCTGCAGGATCAGGCCAAAGGCCCATAGTCCAGCATCCTATACTCACAGTGGCCAACCAGGGCCTGAGTGTGATTGCAGTCTCCTCACTTGTGCTTCCCTGCAACTGGTATTTAGAGACACATAGCCTCAGATACTGGGCTTTGCCACTAAGTAGGTTAAACCACTGAGCCTAGGACTTGCCGATCAGAAGGTCGGCGGTTCGAATCCCCATGACGGGGTGAGCTCCCATTGCTCGGTCCCAGCACCTGCCCACCTAGCAATTCGAAAGTACGTCAAAGTGGAAGTAGATAAATAGGGAAGGTAAATGGCATTTCCGTGCACTGCTTTGGTTTGCCAGAAGTGGCTTAGTCATGCTGGCCACATGACCTGGAAGCTGTACACCGGCTCCCTCGGCCAATAAAGCGAGATGAGCGCCGCAACCCCAGAGTCGGCCACGACTGGACCTAATGGTCAGGGGTCCCTTAACCTTAACCTTTAGCTGCAAGGACCCCATTCCTGGGTTGGAGAATGAACACTCCAGGGTAGTTCCAGGTGTGGCAGCCCATATTTACTGGTCCATGTCATATGAAAGGCCACATGGCAGTGCCCATGACACAGCTGTTTCATCACATGCTAATGAACTTTGCACAAATTCCGCCCTGCCCATATCACCAACATGCTAATCTGGTTGTGTGAGTGGCTTTTTCTTTTTAAAAACAAAAACAAAACATTCGTTTTGATGTGTTTAGGTTTAGGATCACGGTGCTGAGAGCTTCTTTCCGAAAGCAATCCACTGAGCTGGTCAATTAATTCTGCGTTACCAACACATGCCATTAGCCTCAGTATTCTATCTGTGCCTAGGTAGGGTGGCATGCTAACTTAATGAACTGTTTTCTGCAAAGCCGGCTGCTTTCTTTAATCACAGGGAAAGAATTTGCCCGTGGTTTTGAAGCACGCTGTAGACACAACACAGGCAAAGGGAAAGACTCCTGTTGGAGCCTCCATATGATTTGTCTTTTTGCTTGTCTGCCTTGCCTTAGGCCTGCAGACTTGGATCTGTGATGTTATTTCAGCCCTTCTTTCTTCCAGAGAACTCAAGAGTGGTGTTTTGTCCTCCCAGCCCAAAACATAGGCTGAGAGAGATGGACTACCCCTGGTTATCCAGTAAGGGTCATAGATGACCAAGGATTTGAACCTGAGGTTTTCATGTGCAAAACTAGGCCTGTACAACCTGTAAACCCATTGTCACAATGGCCTGGGGGTCTGGGTAGCCAAAGGTCCTTAGCAGCTTTCTATTGTGCTTCTGCTGCGCTTTAAAGTTAGGAAGCCATTAGCCTCGGAGGGGAGTTGTTGCTGTTATTGATTTGATGGCATCCTTGTCCCTACGCCGTTCAGCCTCAGGACTAGGGAAGGAAGTCAGAAATAGCTGGTGTTAGCTGGCCTTTATCTCCAGTGGGACACTTAGCAGACTTAAGCAGGCAACATGACAGAGGCATATACTGTTATGCACTGTGTGGAGAAAATGCAGAGGGTGTTTCTCTCCCTCTCTCATAATAATAACAACAACAACAACTTGAGGACCAACTGAGGGGAGAGAGAGTTTCTGCTGATCATAAGACAATGGTTTTTCCACCTGCCTTGCCCCACCCTCAAGCCTTGGGAGTCTTTCCTGCAGAAGCAGCTGAGAAGAGAGTGGAGGAGTTCAGGGATATGTCCTTGGTTTTCAGTTTGAATCTTTAACATGGTTTTGTATGTTTTGTGGTATTTTATGCACTGTGATTTGCTGTTATTTTTTATTGATTATAGATTAGTAATTCTTTATTGTAACCGATAAGTGCAAAGTGTTTAATGATTATTTGCTGATGTTAAATTTTACTGTTTACTATTGGGTTCTAATGGATTTATTGAATATTGCCTTATCTGATATAAGTTGTTTATTTTAAAGTTTTATATTGGGTCAGATTGTATTAATGTTTGGTGTTTTATTATTTTTATGTGTGTTGGAAGCCACCCAGAGTGGCTGGGGCAACCCAGCCAGATGGGAGGGGCATAAATAATAAAATATTGTTACTAAGTTATTGTTATCTGACGAAGCTGAAAGTGGCAAGATTCAGGACAGGCGAAAGGAAGTACTTATTTGTACGGTGCATAAACTATGGAATAAAATGTGGTCTTCCGCATCTATGCGAGCCCAAATTATAGGGAAGAAGAGTGCGATACAAATTAGATAAAGAGCAGAACCTTCTGAGCATTGCTGGCACACCAGAGCATTACTCTACTCACACATATTTTAAAATGATAAAATTCCACACAACAGTTGTCAACACTGTACATCCAATGAAATTAACCTTTCAAAAAGTCATTTATGAAACTTTTTAATACAATCATGGGCAGTAAACAATGACATTAAATGTTTTCCCCCCACTAAAACATCAGAATTGGCCATTGTAAAATACAAGCTCTCACCTTAAAAAAAAAATCAGATTAAAACACAACTACATTTTTCTTTTGAGAATCATATAATTGCCTGCATAAATGAGTAATCTACTTTTTTAAAAAAAAACTTTCACTTTTTCTATGTATATAGCTCTTCCCTGTTTTCCTACTAAATTGCACACAATTTGCATCAGGATTTTAAGGGGTCACGGATATTTCTCAACCAATACAAGTTGAGGGAAGGGAGCTCGTTTGAATCCCCAGAGTGCCCCAAATTTCCTTTACCATGCAGATGTCCCTGTTTGCTATCAGATTTAACAGCAGGTGCCTTTTCTTTTGTAACAAATTTAGCATTTAGAGAGCTGAGCGTCACATGGAACACTGTGGATTGGGAGAACATAACATCACATTTGAAGTGGCTGTATGTGTCTTTTTTTCACTATATGCATTGCATGCACGCTGGAGCGCCGTAGCTGAATTGCAACTTCCGACCTTCAACGTGCCATGGTGAATCTCCAAAATGTGGCGAATGATGGCATTCACATATGAATTTGACAGCCCCAGATAAATGTTGGCATTGTTCGAAACCAGCTGTTCCCTAGCTGCAACACACAGAACTGACCACAACACTGATCAGAGTTGAGTCTCCATGCCACATCCAATTCTGCTCTGCTGTCTAGGTGGCCACTGAGAGTCCCGTGGAATCTCACAAGTTGCTTTGTGGTCTTGATACATTGCATTATGGCTGGGGTTGAATAGTTCATTGTAGCTGTCTGATTTCAGTAGCATCCCTGTGGTAAGCTGTAACATGCATTTCAGGTCTCAGGGCATACATACGCCCGGCAAGAGGGCTCCAGCATCCTCTCACAGCCTTGGCACCTTCTTCCCAAAGCCCGGAAAGTTTCTGCCTGGCTTAGGGAGGGAGGCATGATGCTCATGCTCATGACATCAAGATGTTGGAATGTGTCTCCTCCCCACCCTGCAATCTGGTGTCTCTGGCCCCAACTGTTCTCCTACAGAAAAATTCACTGCAGACCACTGATGTTTTAAGGTTTATCTTAGGCTCCTTCCACCTTCCAGATTGCAAAAGGAGCTGAAAATAAACCCGGGTCAACGGGAAGCAAATTCTTTTTATTTTATTTTATTCTTTTTATTGAGTTTCAGTTACAACGTCAAAAAAAGCAAAGAAAAAAAACCAAAAAAGAAAATAAAAAAAAGCGAAACAACAGTTTCAGAAAAAAGGGAAACCAAGAAGAAAAAATATCCATACATAACACCAAAAAGAACATCAATCTCTGTTACAGTTCTTTATCTTATTCTTTAAATCTTTATATGTTTAAATATTTAGATCTTTCTTCTACACCAACGGGAAGCAAATTCAGTTTTGCAGATTTGTGACCTGCTAAACTGAATGCCACTCAGCTTCAGAATTTCTCTAGCACATAGGAAGCTACCTTAGACAAAAGTCAAACTGTTTGGCCACCTGGCCCATTCTTACCGTATTTTTCGCTCTATAGGACGCACTTTTCCCCCTCCAAAAATTAAGGAGAAATGTGTGTGCGTCCTATGGAGCGAATGCAGGCTCCTTGGCTTCAGCGATAGCAACGCGAAGCCTCCAAAGCGCAGAGGGAAAGCTCCCCCCACGTTCCGGAGGCTTTGCGTTGCTCCGGGGGCTTCTGGCAGCTATCCGCAAGTCTTTGGAGCGCAGCAGGAGTTCCCGCTGCGCTCCGAACGCTTGCAGATAGCCACCTGAAGCCTGGAGAGTGAGAGGGGTCGGTGAACACTGATCCCTCTTGCTCTCCAGGCTTTGCTTCGCTGGAGAGGCAATGCACAGTTTTCCCTCTCTGCGCAGCGCCTCTTCAGTGAAGCGGGAGGAGAAATGGAAGGGGCTCCATTTCTCCTCCCGCTTCACTGAAGGGGCACTAAGCAGAGGGGGGGAATATTTTTTTTCCTGTTCTCCCCCTCCTATGGTCCGGTGCGTCCTATAGAGCGAAAAATATGGTATATAAAGGAAGGGCCATAGCTCAGACATAGAGCATCTGCTTTGCATTCAGAAGGTCCCAGGTTCAATCCTCGGCAACTGCAAGCAGGGACCGGAGACACCCTGGCCTGAAACCCTGGCAAGCTGCTGCCTGTCAGTGTAGACAATACTGAGCTAGATGAACCACTGGTCTGACTCCGTACTGAGCTGATTGCCTTGCTCTGTGGGCTCCCCTACAGAACCAGGACAAGTAGTGCAGCTCCCTACCCAAATCAATCATCAGATAAGACAGAGTAAAGTCAAAGAAACAATTCATTATGTCAGAACTGAAATATTTATTTTAAAAGTCTTCCCTAACCTGGTGCGGGACGCCGGTGGCGCTGTGGTCTAAACCACAGAGCCTAGGGCTTGCCAATCAGAAGGTCGGCGGTTTGAATCCCCGCGACGGGGTGAGCTCCCGTTGCTCGGTCCGAGCTCCTGGCAACCTAGCAGTTTGAAAGCACATCAAAGTGCAAGTATATAAATAGGTACCACTCCGGTGGGAAGGTAAACGGCATTTCTGTGCGCTGCTCTGGTTCGCCAGAAGCGGCTTAGTCATGCTGGCCACATGACCTGGAAGCTGTACGCTGGCTCCCTTGGCCAATAAAGCGAGATGAGCGCCTCAACCCCATAGTCGTCCGCAACTGGACCTAATGGTCAGGGGTCCCTTTACCCTTTTTTAACCTGGTGCACCCCAGCCATTGGCGTCCCAAGTTCTGTCAAACCCAGCCAGCATTGCCAATTGTCTGGGGTAGCAGGGAGCTGTAATCTAGAACACTCAGGGGGCCCTTCCCTTCTTCTCAAGGTTCAAGTCCTCTTGATATCCCTTTTATTTTATTGGAAGGGATAGACCAGTGGGCTTATACCACCAAGTCACCATACAAGTACAGTATGCAGGTCTTCAGGACAGGCTACAACAATTGCTGTTTCTGCATCTCATAGAAGGTGCTGTTGTGTTACTTTTGCAAGGTTTATTTGCACCACAGTTTTTGTACTGTGTTTGCACAGTAGTGTTGCACAAAACGGTTGAGCAGCACAGAACTGGCTAGGAATGGGACATTTCAGGGACCTCCATTGAATCTATCCTAAAGCCATTCTGATGATCAGCCACCTAGCGTCTTATAATCAGATTGCAATTGGCATGGACCACGGTGAGACAAAGTGGACCTTCTGTGCTTTGCCATCATTGCATTGTCACAGATACATATTTCCATTAAAAGGGGGGGAGAGAAGAAAATTATTGAATTAAAATACGCTTGTGCAATTTATCATATACCAGGTTGAATGCATCCCATCAGTCATGTATTGTGAGTTGCCACTTGTGTCTGATGGTAACTCCTCTAAAAGCATGCAAAGGAAGCTGGAGGTGATAGTGCTCAAAGCCAAACATGCAGAGGATCTGATTGCCAGTCTACTTTAATCTCTTTCCTTGGCAGCTGCTTTCCCCTAAGTATTAAAAGAGATAGGAGCAGGGGAAATTAGCCTCAAGAGAGAGAGAGAAGCAAATATGCTCCTTACGTTCTGCATATTTGACTGCCATTTGACAGCGGAGAAGCCTTCAGAATTCTCAACAGGCATAGCTGATCTGCTCTCACACAGCAAGTGCGATGTGCCATTCATACATTCGTTTTAAAAGTGGGGTGGGTTTTATTGGGGGGTGCTTTTACCTATTTCTAAACTGTTTTCTGAAGATCATGGCCACTGGTCCCATCACCTCCTGGCAAATAGAAGGGGAAGAAATGGAGGCAGTGAGAGATTTTACTTTCTTGAGCTCCATGATCACTGCAGATGGTGACAGCAGTCACAAAATTAAAAGACACCTGCTTCTTGGGAGAAAAGCAATGACAAACTAGACAGCATCTTAAAAATCAGAGACATTACCTTGCAAACAAAGGTTTGTATAGTTAAAGCTATGGTTTTCCCAGTAGTGATGTATGGAAGTAAGAGCTGGACCATAAAGAAGGCTGATAGCCAAAGAATTGATGCTTTTAAATTATGGTGCTGGAGGAGACTCTTGAGAGTCCCATGGACTGCAAGAAGATCAAACCTATCCATTCTTACGGAAATCAGCCCTGAGTGCTCACAGGAAGGACAGATTGTGAAGCTGAGGCTCCAATACTTTGGCCACCTCATGAGAAGAGAAGACTACCTGGCAAAGACCCTGATGTTGGGAAAGATGGAGGGCACAAGGAGAAGGGGACGGCAGAGGATGAGATGGTTGGACAGTGTTCTCGAAGCTACGAGCTTGAGTTTGACCAAACTGCAGGAGGCAGTGGAAGACAGGAGTGCCATGCGTGCTCTGGTCCATGGGGTGACGAAGAGTCAGACATGACTAAACGACTAAACAACAACAAAACTGTTTTCTGCTGTTTTTACTGCACATCACCTTGAGAAGCTTGTGACCAGGAGCTTTTGCACTTCATAAAACTCCCGTTTTAGCAAGTAACTCCTAGTGATTCCTGCATGAGCTGGATCAGCTTTTGGATGGAACAAAAATAAAAAAGAGTCATGCATATTGCAATTAGCTTTTTTAAAAAAATTAGAACAAGGTCATCACGAAAATAATAAAGTAATTTGCAAGTCTTTCGTCTGAAGGTATTGCTCTCTGAATTATAGCTTCACTACTGATTTATTATACAAATGATCGTTCTATTCCAGGAATAAAAGGTAAAGGTAAAGGGACCCCTGGATGGTTACATCCAGTCAAAGGCAACTATGGGATTGCGGGGCTCATCTCACTTTCAGGCTGAGGGAGCAGGTGTTTGTCCGCAGACAGCTTTTTGGGTCACGTGGCCAGCATGACTAAACCACTTCTGGCACAACGGGCCACCGTGACAGAAACCAGAGCGCAAGGAAACACCATTTACCTTCCCGCCACAGTGGTACTTATTTATCTACTTGCACTGCCGTGCTTTCGAACTGCTAGGTTCGCAGAAGCGGGGATAGAGCAACGGGAGCTCACCCCGCTGCGGGGATTCAAACCGCCGACCTTCTGATAGGCAAGCCCAAGAGGCTCAGTGGTTTAGACCACAGCCTCCTTTACCTTACCTATTCCAGGAATATAGGAAATGGCCTTATACCAAAACAGACCATTAGCCCATCTAGGTTGGTAGTGTCTACACCAGGCATCCCCAGACTCGGCCCTCCAGCTGTTTTGGGACTACAACTCCCATCATCCCTAGCTAACAGGACCAGTGGTCAGGGATGATGGGCATTGTAGTCCCAAAACAGCTGAAGGGCCAAGTTTGGGGGTGCCTGGTCTACACCTATGTTCCTTTGGACTACAACTCTCATAATCCCTGACCATTGGACATGCTGGCTAGGCCTGATGGGAACTGGAATCCAACATCTGAAAGGCCACATGTTTCCCCATCTCTGGGGATTGAACTTGGCGCCTTCTGAATGCAAAGCAGGTGCACTACTGTGGAGATGTGGCTCTCCATGAAGCTTACTAAATAATCAGATAAAGAATTCCACAAAACCATGTAACTAACCGGGATCCAGAGTTCCTCAGTTAGCAACTTCCTGTTTCACCAGCCAAGAATCCTTTGCTGCCATCAAGCACCTAAACTTTTTTTTTCACTTTTATGTTAATTAATTTAGGGGAAAGACCTCAACTGCTTATCTGGTTTCCAATTGCAAAACTGAGAGCTTGTTAGTGGCCAACTCGCTTGGTGAGATGACAGTCTTTAAATGATGTTGTAGACACTGTGAAGGGTTACAGCACTTCCCATAAAATACACTGCAACACTGTGGGGGAAGGGTTTATGAAAATTTATTAGGAACTACCTTGGTAAAGATAAAAGGTAGTCTTTCCCAGGGCCAAAGTTTCACTAAAACCTTAGACTGTGAATAGCTGAGAATTCTGTTATATCTTTAGCATCCCCCCTCACAGTTACAATAGATTTTTTGGGTTTCATGGGGAAAAGAAATGATTGCTAAACCAGTTAAAGTCTGTCATCTTGATGCACCCTGGGAAGCCACGGTTTCCCCAACTGTATAATGAGAATCATAGTGACCCACCTAGGACATTTTAAAAGTGCTATTTAAATGATTTATAATAACAATATAAAGTTGGGCCCAAAATAACACATTAACTGTTTGTTTGCCCTGGTCGCAGACTGGATGTCTTAGAACAGCATGACTTGAAAATTTGGCACGATTTATCAACCACAACATATTATATTTTCCTTCTACAGAAGGCACTAGTATGAACTCCAGATTAAAAAATATATAAATAAAAAGTAAAAAAGATACAAGTTGTAATGTCACACAGAAAACTATTAACTTGCACAGCCCTCACAGTAAACTGTACCATTTCCCCCCATTTAACTACAATAAATGGTTATAGCAGCAATGGTTAACAATCCTACAAAGATCACAAATGCATTGATAAAACATGCATATTTAACAGGAACATCACTGAATTACACAATGCATAGAATTTTTTTATTTTTTGGCAAGACAGAGATTTATTTATTTTTTAGAAGCAAATTACTTCTCCCTCCCCCCCCCAAAAAAATACTGCTAAAAAAGTTGACTTCAGTTGGAACAGGGAATTGGTTAGAAGAAAACAGGGACAACCAACTTCCATATTCTCAGCAGTCAAGGGAAGAGGGGAAATATATTTTGCTGCACAAACTGATCTCTACACAAATGGGCAGGTTCTGTACTAAAGTTGATGACATCTACCAGTAAGAGTGCTACAAGTTAAGGGGCAATGTGCTCAAGCAAAGCTGGAGCATTATAAACTCCCAAAGAGAGATGCAACTATGTATGGAATGGCTCCTGTAACATGAAAACATTTTTTTTTTATCCTTATGAGTGGAAATATGGGCATAGACTATATAATAGCCTTGGTGGCCAAATGAAAATGTAGACAGGGCTATTGCACCTTAAGCAGATTGTGATGCTGAAATCCCCTCTTCTACACAGCAATTAAAGGTGCAAAAGTCCTAGCTGCTCTTTCATCTGCCCCATACATCAGGCACAGACAAAGGGCTTCCAGATCTGCTTTTAGGCCCCACATGAATAGTTGGTTATTCTTGAGTTAGAAAACATCAGATGCATAGGGGCCAACTCCTATGGGCTGAGGTCCCTTCTCCCTCCCCCCCATAAAATATTTGAGGGGCCTGTCCCCCCTCAAAGTTGATGAGCATTGCCATTCAAATGGTGTGCATGTGCCATGTCTAATGATCAATTATGCATTCCTGCCCCCCGATCAGATGTTACTGCATGAGATTTAATATACTATAAAAAATTCGTTCAATAGAAAATTGTTCTGTAACGAAACAATGCAAATTTCCTAAAATATGTGATGGGAGAATCAAATCACCAGGAGGATTAAATGTGGCATATAGATCAAAAGTCCCCCGGCCCCCCGCTACAGATTGCCTAGTGCTAAGTTGTATATAATGGAATATGGGGCCAGATCAGCTTTCCTCAATCTGGTGCCCTCTGTACACACTGGTAGTGTGGCAATCTGTAAGAACCACATACAGTCATACCTTGGAAGTCAAATGGAATCCATTCCGGAAGTCCGTTCGACTTCCAAAACGTTTGGAAACCAAGGTGTGGTTTCCGATTGGCTACAGGCTGCATAACCTGCGTTGGACATTTGGGTTCCAAAGAGCATTTGCAAACTGGAACACTCGCTTCTGGGTTTGCGGCGTTCGGGAGCCAAAGCGTTCGAGTCGCAAGGCGTTCAACTTCCCAGGTATGACTGTATTGCAGAGGTAGCCAGTGTAATGGGAAGATGTTTCCAGACTAAAACTCTGATCATCCTTGGTCATTGGCCATGCTGGCTGGTGATGATGCAATCTGGGAGTCCCAACACCATATGGAGGGCCCCACATTGGCTACCCTTGATATACCGTATGGCAGGGAAACCCTGCTGCTGGGGAACAACTGTGCTTGAGCCTTGAAAAAGAAAGCCCAGTTCTCTCCAGATCTAGCCAAGACAAAGACTCCAAAAAGCATGTGTGTTTATTATGGAGCATCACACAACAAGTGTGCTTGGAACTTAGTGGAGCAGGGAGGTCTCTCTGTTTTCATGTTGATTCCCTAGAAAAATCCCCCCCATTAAAACAACAACAAAATGAGGTTTGCGACTGTACTCTCAGCTTTTCATGGTTTCTGGGAGATGGGGGGCATTGTTTTTGCTGTTATTGCTGTATTTTATCAAGGAAATACAAATGCTGGCCACAATTTAAGCAACCTTATAATTCTGTTTTGCATTGTGGCTGCTTGGTGTAGCATCTAGAGCTGAATCTTTGACAGTATATATATATTTTAAAAATGACTTGTCACAAAAGTGCTAAAACACTGGTTTTCAGCTAGGGAAAGTTAAGATTGTTTGTTTGTGTAACAGTCTAGTTTTTTGCCATGACACTTGTTTTTGCATATGGATAAATATTATACTTTTTTTTTACGACCACTGTTATTTTTCACTTTGTTGATCATTATCATGTCTTCCCCACCCCACAAGCTGGCACAACTGAGACACAAGGAGCAAATGAAAAATAGAGTAAAAATGCTCCAGTAAGCTGCATCCCATTTTCTTTGTTCCTTCTCTCCCCCTTAAATCAGGCTGGAAAAGAACCATATTTGCTGGCAAGAAAGAAAATAGAAAATTATCCCTCTTCCTTCCACACACAATACTGAATTCATGTCATATTAACAGCAAACTTTCAAAAGACATGAAGCATCAAGGGGAATATACACTCGTTATTATTTTTTAAAAAACCAAATATGTTTAGGTGCAAGTGATGCATTTTGGACATGATTTAATGACATCTTCTGCACAAGCTCAAAGGCAATAAACAGGAGGTGCAGAAAAGCACTTTGGGGCACCAATATTGGGCACGGTGTCCCCAGTGCTTAGTTCCCACTTGTGAACCATGTTGTCTTCACAGAGGGTCTTCTCACGATATGGCTGTGTTACAACTGACTTAAGTGCGTAGTGTTGCTTGCTTCTGCCTAAAGACTATGGCCTGCCTTGTATATGCCTGAAAATTATTTCCCATTTTGAAAATCTACCATTATATTAGCACCCTATAAGTAGGTTTCATTCCCCCCCCATATCAGCACTATAAATACTATATAAGTTAGACTAAACTATTTCTATTCACGTCTTTGTAAAAAGAATATATATTTATATTTATATTTATATATTATTTGTTTTAATAAAGTGAATTAACACTGGGGAAAGGTGAGTCAGGAGGGTAGCCGTGTAGAATCACAACTGATGTGTGTCCCTGGGCACAGACCCACAGCTTCAAACGCAATATGTTCCCATCTTGAGTCCTCTCAAGCCGTGTCTGAAGAAGAGTCATAAGATGCAGACACAATGAAGTTGCCAGAGCCGGAATGGTTCGCCATGGACTGAGCAGCCTGCTGGCTTAAGTTGTTGCAAATCAGAACCAGCTGGTTGCTTTGAGCTTCGGAGAGTGTGCTGCAGCTCTGGTACACGCTGAAGTTGGTCTTCCTACCAGGGATGTTCCCCTTCTCGCACATCGTCTTGACCATCTTGGCCAGCTTATTTTTACCTAGGGCTTGGCAATTGTACCAATGAAGTGCAGCTAGGTTAACAACTGGCTTGATGGACAAGTAGAAGGGAGCGTCCTCATATCGCATTGCAGGGGGGCGCCTTTGTGCGTACTCCTTGTAGTCTTGCACGGGGCAGGTCTGTGGTGCGTGTTGCGTTGCGTACACTCTGGAGTCTGTGCCCGTCCTCTTGGTTTTGGTGCTCCCATCGCCGCTGTCTTGACCCATCCATTCCAAATATTCCAGCCCTGTCTCTGTCACCCGAAGCCTAATGTCCCCCCATTTGAGGGTGGAGCCGTGGAAGCCGGTACAATGGCCAAACGCCTTGGTGTTGTTAAGCCAGACGAGGTTCAGCAGTCCCTCGGGGTTGTATCGGCTCAGTAGGCCTCTCTTGCGTAAGATAAGCTCATCTGCAAAGGTAAGCTTCATGGACTTGTGCGGCTTGTTGCCTTTCCCTTTGCACCTCAGCTCTATCTGCTTCTGCTTCAGGGCTTCTTGAGACCTCTTGAATTCCTTGTCCCTGGTAATGCTGTATCCATATCGGTGCTCCTTGAGATACCTCTCCAGCCCACATTGGTAATTGGCCAAACTATTTGGCTCGTATTCTGAACCATCCTTCTGCCGGGCATCGACAAAGAACGATGCTAAGTAAGCATCCAGCTCTTTGCAAGGAATGATGTAGATCTCCCGGGTTTCCGAGGGATACTTAGAGATGAGAAACTCCCTGAAGTTTCGGAGGGCTGTCTGGGTACTGCGTATGGTTTTCTCATTTTGCTCTCTGCTCAGTTCTGCAGCTCTCTCATCTTGGTCTGGGAGAGGCAAAAGAAGAGATGGGAACGGAATGAGTTTAGGAGATAACGCTTTTTTCTCAAATTTAAATTTTCCTTTAAACAAAAGGGGGAAAATTAATGTTCACAAAGTTCGCAAGGGTATTACGTATTACATACCTGCCATGTTTGGAAAGCCAACTTCAGTTTCACAAATGATGTTATCAAGGATATGAAAAACTAACTAGTCACTGGCTCACATTTTTTGTGCAGGGAGATTTGTAATAGGTGCGGGGTGGAATATGAGATTTGAGTTGGTCTGCATTTTGAAAGAAGCTAGAAAATAGAAAAACTCTCCACTGTTCTGTGCAGACGCCCAATTAAGAAAGGTAACCCCCATTCTCAAACCATTTCATTTGTGAAACCAGAGGTTGCGCTGGTTCCAACAACAACACAAAACTAAAGCCACATTTAATACATCGAAAACAGTTTTAATGAAATGCACTTTTCGGCGTGGTAAATCAGCTGTCTCTTTCAGCATAATACATATTTGTGCAATACAGTATGTTAACATACCCAGAGCAAAATGTTTTAATTGCAGTGCAGTTTGCTACAAGCGGCAAAAATATAGTGATACGTCTACAGCAGGGATGGAAAATCTGAAGCCCTCCAGATGCTACAGGGATCCAACTCCCAACATCCCTGACATTGACCATGCTAGTTGGAGCTGATGGGAGTCCAACAACATCTGGAAGGCCGCAGGTAGAGATGGGGGAGAAATCCATCTGAATTTACATTTAAAGGCAAACCTACCTAATTCACACTTCCTCCCCAAAAATGCACGAACTAAAACACAGCAATCCTTCAAAATCTACAGTTTTCCAAATTTTGCAGTGCAGTTCTCTAGCCAAATAATGTGTACAAAAATGTACAAGTGTGTATAGAAATGCATATATTGCTGAAAATAACTTATAAAATGCATCATATCAGGCAAAAGTGCATTGCAAAAATATGAATCTTAAGCAAAAGTGCATACAAAAAGATGTCTACTAGGAGAATGCACTAAAATGCTGATGAATTTTCATGAGGACTATCTATCATCTATCTACGTATCTATCTATATCTATCTATCTATCTATATCAAACTGATGTGGAAATGTGGATAACTGGATTTAAGTGAGAATCTGAAAATTGACCAGAATAGGAGAAGACCCAATCTGAAACAGACTGACGTCATGTGACTTCAACATCATCACCTCTCCATACCTTTAGAAAGGAATAGTTTTGTTTTGATTGATTTCAGTCTCTTAAAATGTGACCTGGGTCTCCAAATAATAAAGAAGTTCCATGTCAGGCTCTTCTGGTTTTGGTCTGAACTGTGGTGGAGGTTCAGGTTTAAGTCATGGCTAAGTCCAAGAACCACACCAGTCTCGCAAGTGGCACAGAAACGGGCAATAAGAAACCCAGATCAAATAGATATGAATCTCTGAAGGGGGCTGATCCCAAGTTCCTCCAGAACATGCATTTTGCAAAGGAAAACTACAAGAAAGGGCTGTAGAAAATGAAGGCCAACAATGCTAAGAATGCAAAGTGACCACCTTGCCGCAAGAGCGACTGACTAGCGATAGTTTTCTTCTTTTCACTCAAGGCATTTTGTATAAATAAAATTGAGTGTAACATGGGGGGGGGGGAGAAGTTCCATGTCCTATACCTCCCAGAAAATCAGCTTCAGTGAAGCCAGGGGGCTGAAAAGTTTGGTCTTTCTGATAAGATTTCTAGCACATCCCTCAATCATGGTTCCTAGCCAAGTTAAAACCAGCAATAAGTAAAAACCATTATAAATGAGCATAGCTATTACTTCCAGCTTTTTTCAAGAACATGTATCCCCTTCATTCTTCATATTCGCTTAAACATACATTCATCTGTCAGCAACCTTGGCCCCAGATTAGGATCATAATTGGGATATATAGAAGTAAATAATCCAAGCCAGCTCATATGTTTAATTCTCTTTTCATATAAATTGTTAACAGACTCCATTTCCTTTGATCATGATCTCTGTTCTTTAACATGCAAACCTTTGAGAGAATATAAGTTTTGGCGTGTGTTTGTTACTGTATTATAACTGTATGATGATTACATTGTGAAAGGGGTTTTCATTGATACTTTAACTACTATTACTACTACTAAGACTGGGAACGCAGCACACAGGGAGGGGTTTTAACCTTATTAGCATGCCACTTGAATAAAAAAGGGGGGGTAGATAAGCCCCACCCCACATAACTGATCACAAGAGGTGATGCACACACACCATTTAAGTAGCAATGCACATCAACGGGAGGGGGGCTCAAATATTTTATGGGGGAGGCAAAGGAACCTCAGCAGCCACTAGGAGCTGATAATAATAATAATAATAATAATAATAATAATAATAATAATAATTTTATTTGTACCCTGCCCTCCCCAGCTGAAGCCGGGCTCATAGCAGCTAACAACAATAAAAGTAACACAGTTTACATCAAATCACAATCAATTCATTGAAATTCATTCTAAAATCAATTCATTCTAAAATCAATTCAAAATCAAATCAAATTAATGGCAACCATTGGGCTAGAGTTCTGTGAGGATTACCAAAGGAAGGGGTCAGACTATGCCAATGGAAGCTGCTGTTAGCCCTTGGCTGAAGATTCCACAATAAGGAGACAATTTTGATTAGGACTGCATCATGGGGGAAAGGTTAAAAACCCCTCCCCTGAAACAACAGTGCATTGTTGAAGGAAAGAGTGCAGGCTATATGTACAAAATGTGCACCTGTCACATGAAAAGTGGTGGTCCATTAGCTATTTCTCTGCTCTGTCTGATAAAGTCTTGAGTATGCTGGTCTAATCCCACACCAAAATAACTTGGCCCAATAGAGGCTGCAAGAGGAGGAGGAGGAGGAGGAGGAGAAGGAAGCAGTGTTTTGGAGTCTCCAGTCGTATGGGATGCAGGAGATGAGGTGCATCCTCTCCCCACCCCCACACAACTAAGAGATCAAGGAAGACCTATTTCAGCAATAACAAGGATCAAGAAACATCGCTGGGTAGTGACTATGTGGCAACCATATACCTTCCTCCACCTCGCTCTGAGATATTCTTCATGTGCCAGTGAAGTGTGTGCACTGCAGATCAGCTCCCACAAAGGTGATGTTATGAAAGAAAGACCATTCTGACTCGCTCTTCAAGTGCCCTGGTTTCCCCAGCAAGAAAGAGGTGTGTGTGTGTGTGTGTGTGTGTGTGTGTGTGCAGCTGACTTCATGCTCACTGTGAAATGCTAACAGGCATACAATTTGCATGTCAGCTGTTTTGACACAACATCATATTTAATGTTGATCACTGTGACAAGGACTAAATGTTTTCTAAAATGATATTAGCCCATGCAAATGAATTATGATCAAGGGCTGTGACTAAATGGCTTGAGGAGTTTTATTGTCCTATTTTCAATGCAAAAGAGGCTCTCTGTATTATTATGTATCCATGTCCTCCCTCTTTCTGCTGTATGATTCCGTATCTGTTTGAAATATATATAAAATAATGTTTTCCAGGTTTTGGTTTGGTTTTAGATGCGGTAAAGGAAACCTGTATTGTCTCCAGTGCTCAGCAAAGGCACTGATTTGAATAAAATATTGGGTGGTGCCCAGGTAAGCCCCACACCACATAATTAATCATATGATGTGGTGTACCCACACCATTTGAATGCAATGTCCATCAATTTTGGGGAGGACGGACCCTGACCCCCTCAAATAGTTTATTGGGGATGAAGGGACCTCAGCCCCTAGGAATTGGCTCCTATGCTCTCCACCCCTTCACCTGCAGCTGACTGCCTTATCCCATATCACTTGGGAAGACAGGTGAACAAATGCCAGTGTACTGGAAAAAGCAGAGATCACTGGTGTCGAAGCAATGATTCTTCAACATCAACTTCATTGGACTGGTCATGTTGTTCGGATGCCTGATTACCGTCTTCCAAAGCAATACTCTGTTCTAAACCTGAGATTGGTAAGCGTTATGCCGGTGGGCAACAAAAGAGGTTTAAAGATGCTCTCGAGGCAAATCTTTTTTAAAAAAATGTAGTTTAAACACCGACAACTGGGAATCACTAGTCTGTGAGTGCTCCAATTGGAGAAGAGCCTTCACCAAAGGTGTTGTGAACTTTGAAGAAGCACAAACTCAGGACGAAAGGCGGAAACGAGCTAACAGGAAGGCACGTTTGGCAAACCCTCACTGTGATCAGTTCCTGCCCAGAAACCTATGTCCCCACTGTGGAAGGACGTGTGGATCCAGAACTGGCCTCCACAGTCACCTACAGGAAGACTGTTAAGACCATATTCATGGAAGTCCGTCTTATTCAACTATGAGTGGTCACCAAAGAAGAAGAAGACACCCGGTGGAGGCTCTTCCCCATTTCACCTAGGTAGCCTGAAAGTAGGTAGGCCTGAAACTAGGTAGCCTCCATCCCAGTTTAGGAAACCTGAGTAAACAGAGTGGAGGAGGTGGAGGAGCCATGGAGCCCATCAAAAGCCCCACCTAGAGTCTAGCTGGAACTAGGTCACACAAGGAGGGGGTGGGAGCTAGTGATCTGTCAACGAAACAATGCAGGCGACATTGCCAATGCCTTTATTGAACAGTATCCAGGTTGGAGAAGATTGTGAACCAGAAAGATACACAGGGAGAGTTGGCAACCAGTTGCCCCAGCAAGATTTCCGTGCTCAACAGACAGCAGGTCCATTTTTAGCACAAGCTCCATGCTAGGAACACCTTCACCTGTTGCATAACTGCCTGTCATAAAGAGATTTTCAAGGGTGCAGGAGCCTACCAGGAGCAGGTAGGTCACAACCCCCCCACAGAGGTCACCGCTACTTGTCATGGGGTGGGTCTCCCTTGTGGTCAGCACAGAAAGGGGGTGTAGGGCAGATCCTGCCCCTGTGGGAGAGTGGCCTGTGGAATGCAAAGGGAGACAGAGAGAGAATAATGAACAACAGCAAACAGCTGAAACACACGGTCCCTGGACTTGGATGCTCAGTTGTTTTGTGAGATGGAAGAAGAGCATGTTGCACCTGACCAGGCTAGATTTGGAATCACAGGACTATTAAAGTGGTAGGTGAGTGCTTTCAATGTATGGTGTGGATATGGCCATGGTCTACCAGTGACAGGTTTATATTCTGGTGGTAGCATGATGTGGTTATGAGTGGAGCTACCTCCTGATGTTCTCCTGGTTTTGCTGGACTGCAGCTTCCATCACCCCCAATCATTGGTCATGTTGGCTGGGGTTGATGGGGATTATAGTCCAAAGATACCAAGGGCACCATGTTGTTGAAGGCTGAGTTACACTATATACTATGCTCTGTCATGGTGATGTGGCAGGGCTGTCATGGATACAATTCCCCCCCCCCTCCACCAAAGTCAATAGGAGGGATTTTTTTTTTTTTGCACCAGGCCTAGGGCTGGTGCAAGATTAAGGCATCAACGGGGGCATCTGTGTGGATTAAAAGGGTGAGATGTGGTGCCAGTTATGCCCCTTCTTTGTGCTGTCTCCATCCTGCCCGTGACTTTGCCCTGTTTCATTCATTCTAAATGGTTCAGGACCGCAATACCTCAAGGACCGCCTCTTTCCATATGAGCCAATCTGGACCCTGAGATCATCCTCTGAGGTCCTTCTTTGTGTGCCTCCTCCTTGAGAGATCCAGACGGCGGCCACCCAGAATGGGCCCATTTGTGGAGGCTCAGGGAGGTTTGGCTGGCGCCTTCATTACAGTGGTACCTCGGGTTAAGAACTTAATTTTTTCTGGAGGTCCGTTCTTAACCTGAAACTGTTCTTAACCTGAAGCACCACTTTAGCTAATGGGGCCTCCCACTGCTGCCGCACCGCCAGAGCATAATTTCTGTTCTCATCCTGAAGCAAAGTTCTTAACCCGAGGTACTATTTCTGGGTTAGCAGAGTCTGTAACCTGAAGCATCTGTAACCTGAATGTCTGTAATCCGAGGTACCACTGTACACACCTTTAGGTGCCTGGCAAAAACATTCCTCTTTAACCAGGCCTTTAGCTGATTGGCATCTAATGCCCTTTTAAAATGTGTTGAGGGGGATTATTGGGTTGTTTTTGTTTTTATTATGTATTTTGTGTTTTATATTGTGATTTTATGTTGTGAACCGCCCTGAGACCTAAGGGTATAGGGCAGTATACTACTACTACTACTACTACTAATAATAATAATAATAATAATACCAGTGTACCTTTGACAATGGAATGTTCCGATTTCTGTATTGTAAGATTCTGATACTATGCACTCTCACCTAGGGGTTAACCCCAATGAACACATTGTGACACACTTCCAAGTAAACATGCATAAGAATGTGCTGAACCCCTGCAATTCTATACACTTGAATTCAGTGCATGCCCATGTAAACACACATAGGACATTGAGCTCAATGGGGTTAACATCTGAGTAAACATGTGCAGGATTGTTCTGTTAATGTCTCTTCCATCGCTGATGTCACCGTCTCTATATAAGACATTGATCCTGAAGCTTCAAACACATTAGTTTCAGAAGAAACCTGCACAACATCCCACATCACTGACAAATGCCACCTAGTTACATTGGGGGTGGGGGAGTAATCTGCTATAGCAACATGAAATTGATCAGCCACAATGTGATCATTACAATCACAGATTTTCAGAGGCTATATTGTGCCAGTCTTCAGAAAATTACTTCTACAAAAATAAGTAAAAATAATGCAAATACTAAATGATTGATTGAATGAATGAATGAATGAGTTCAGTATAGAATAAAGGAACTCCAGTTTAAGCCACTCAGAGTGACCATTCTTCAGGGTAGGTAACACACACACTCAACAATTAGAACTTTCCATGTCAGCAGAATTTTGACTGCCAACATACCATACCAAAACAGGCTCCTGTCTATGTCTAGACAGTCATCCAATTATTATAGCAGCGCTTGTCACAACATAAGTCACATGGATTATGGGTTTCTTAATTCTTGCATGAGGAAAGTGAATGACAGCCTGCAATGAGGCTATTATGCTATTATGAACTAAGAGTCTCATCAACTCTTCCAACATTAGCAAATATAATATATGCTCTTGGAGTTATATAGCCACTAGACATGGTTTAGGGATCTGGAGTTTGTTGAGTGACAGGTTCTGAAATAACCTTCACCAGAATTTGCTGGCCCTTAACCAGGTATGATGACAATCAGCAGCTGAAGCGAGGGAAGAGGGAAATCCCTCTTTAAGATCAGAAGAGAGCTGTCAGGGTTGGTTTTACCAGCAGGAAGTGTGAGCAGCATTCTTCAGGTGGGAGATTTTGCATGCCATTACAGGGCAAGCAAGCCATCAAATCACTTTGCTTATTTCACTGGTTTTTTACCAACCTTGGGCTGTGTGAAGAGCATCATCTGCTGCTCTAAGCACTAAAAAGTCACCAGTCATTTCTGGCAAGGGCAGGAAGAGGAAGCTGGTTATCCTGTGTTCCAGTTCCAGTCTCTGACCCCTGATTGGCTATGACATCCAAGTTACAGCCTTTACATTTACAGAAGAAATAGTTATTATTCTGTTTTTTGTTTTGTTTTGGAGAAGAAAAAGTCTGAAGATGACAGACCAGATTTCAAATGGTATAACTTCTCTCTTAGATTCACTGACTCTAGTTTACTTACATCCACTAAGAATTTGGTTGGATTTCCAGGTGCCAAGTTTCAATAATTGTTTCTATTCTTGCTTGACCTACTTCAATTAATAAATCAGAGCAGAGGCTCATGCTATAAAAAGTTCATTTCCTGGTCCAGCGCACATGACTTGCCTTTTGAGAGACAATGGGCTATTCTGGACTGTTGCTATTCTGAGGTGTGATACAATCACATATCGAAAAGTTCAGGCTCTGCAATTCAAGTGGATTTGGTGTTCTTGCACAACAAGCCCACTCCCCACCCACCCCTTCAAAAAAGTCGGGTTTTTGTGATAAGCGAAGTAACAGGAAAGTGCAATGGAAAGTGTGGGATGAAAATTGCCTGATGTAATGCCTTATAACCTTCTCACAAACCAGTCAGAATGAATGAATACTCAATACGCTGGTCAGCATTGAAGAGCCTTAATGCAATGACTGATGGAGCCTGGTCCACTGTCACCCAGTGAGCTTCATGGATGAGCAGGGATTTGAAACCTGGTCTCCCAAATCTAACACTCTAACCAATACACCACACTGACTCTCAGTATATTCCAGCACTTATATAGGCAGGGTGTCAGTGGCACAGTACAAGAGCATATTTATGACTTATTACATATTCCTACAGACCATCAGTAGTGCAACTTCACAGCAACACAAGACCTGATGCAAGAAATTTCCCTCCCTTTGACTCTGCAGCTTGGAAATGGACTTTGAAGTGATGACAGGCAGGCATTTACCTGCCTCACCCATGATGTGACATACAATATTGGGGGTGGGGCAGGTGGGTGTGATTTGGGGATAAAGGGCCTTGGGAGCCAAATTAAGACCCCTAGAGGCAGCAGTGGCCAGGATGCTCCCAGATAGTCCTCTGTAGGGTTGTTAACCTACTTGCTCTAGACAGGATTCTGAGTCCTTGGAATCTCCATGGCAGACAGTTATGCAAGGAGTGAATGCATTCCTAGCATGAAGCTAGTGCCATATAGGGACACTTGTACCTGCTACCCTACTATATATCAAGCCACTGCCCAACACAGATGCTTACCTATAAAAGGGTTTTCGTATTATCATGATCACCTGGATAGCTCAGATGACTAGAGCATGGTGCTGATAACGCCAAGGTTGCAGGTTCGATCTCCATATGGGACAGCTGCATATTCCTACATTGCAGGGGGCTGGACTAGATCAGGGGTAGACAACCTTTTTATACCTACCACCCACTAATGCATCTTTTTGGATGGTAAAATTTCCTTACCGCCCACCAGTGCTCGATGGAAGGATTGAGCTTGTGCCATAGAACCCTCTAGTGCCCACCTAGAATCCTGAAACACCCACTAGTGGGCAGTAGGGTCCAGGTTGACAACCCCTGGACTAGATGATGCTCAGGGTCCCTTCCACAATTTTATTATTCTATGTGTTTATCAGTAAAGGGTCTTCCCTATCATCATGCATTGAATGATTGCTTCCGTGTTTGGGGGGCATGTGGACAGCATCACCAGTGCAATTCCTGATTGGTAGGGTATGGCAGCATTTCCAGGGATGCAGAGGGTGCTGTTTTCCTGTTTTTCTTTATTACATACCACCCTTCATCCAAAGATTAAAGGGTCATTCACAGCATAAAAACACAAAACGTTCCGGTTGGGTGCCTTCCCCCTTCCATGCATAGGATATGGTGGTAATTCTGTCACTGTATCTCCTGGTCCTGACATAATACATATATAGAATTGTTCTGTTAGTGAATTGTCTTGTACCCTTCGTTATTTTACATTTTTCAGTTGTCATGTTATTCACAATCAGCATGGCCTGTTGGTCTGAATAAACTGCGTCAATTCCTCTACAGAATGATTCTCCAAAATTTATAATTTCCATTGTGTGTGTTTTTCATAAATAACCATGAAACGTTGTCAAAGGCCTTCTCTGCATCTATAAACACCAGCGCCACTTGTTTTTCATTCCTGACCTCCAGATATTCTATAATGTCAATTATATTCCTTATATTGCCTTTCATCTGACAGCCTGGTAAAATGAATTAATATGGTGTGTCAGCATTGCATAACATGTGGGGAGAAGGATAAGAGGAATTGGTACTGATTTCAACCTTGTTATAGAGTATATAGCAGGCCTTTTCAGGGGTGTTTCAAATATAAGCGATTTCACTTAAATGCACAGTGCCTTGGAACATAACCCCTACGTAAATTGGGAGTTGCCTCTACACTACATGCTTTATGCCTGAATAGGGCAGACGCATATTGTTGCCATCGCATCCAGTCTGGCCTTGGTAATGTGATGCTACAACTTTTGTACAGGCCTCCTAAGTAGGGCACTAAACAGAGAAACAAAGAAAAAACAGAATATGGAATAAATATTTTATTACATTAATCATAATAAGCTGTGCTGTATTCCTAACCAAAGAATATTCTTAAATCAACTTTGGAATGTGGTTGTAATTTCAGGCTTAGCAGCACGAAGCCACAAGACTGTAATTAATATAGTAAATCACACTCTGGAGTTTTCTGTAGAACCTGACAGTACTCAGGTGATATATTGCTTATAAGAGGGTCCACACAGTTCTTAGGCCCTAAGCAGGATTTCTTATATTATTATATTGCCAAAGGTAGTGAATCACAGATGCTCTGTTCTGATTTATGTGTTATATCCACTGGAGATGTAAAGATATAACATGTGAGCTATTGCTGTCAGCTTCTAATAGTGCAGAGAGAACCCATACAAACTGCCCAGGGAATCTCATTTTCATGGTGTTCTCACCTTGGAATGAGCATAGCTACAAAAAGATTGCTTTTACATGAATGTTCCCATTTCCTTTTCAAATTTTGCATCAGATCAAGTTTCTGACTTTAAAAAAATAATGTGCCTCCCGTTCCCCCAGCTTGCATTCTTTCTGATTAGGCACAATATGAAAACTTAGAAACCTCTCCAGTGAATGCTGTTGGCAATTTGGGGCGGGGGAAGGGGGTAAAGCCTTGCCAGGAATAAAGGATATCCAAAATCAGGAGCCATTGCCATCAAGATCAGGCAGATACTTGTTCGTATCAGCAATTTCTGAATTTCCAGGGGACCTATTATTTATTTTATTTAAAATATTTATAGCATGTCTCTCCCTATAACAGCTCTAGACAGTTCACAACAAAAACCCAACAAAAACACAACAAATAAAGATCTGGAAGCAGAGCAGGGCTACTTTTTCACTGGTCAGCTGAATACCAAAGTTGCACTTTTTCTGGAGTAGATTCTAATCTTTAGTGGGTTTATGAACTAGGGTTCATAGCTTAGTGGTAGATCTTGTGGTTTGTATGGAGAAGGTCTGAGGTAAACTGAAGCACACCCAAGTATGGCTTCAAAGGACTCCTGCCTGAAAGTTGAGAAAGCTGATGTTTCATCATTGTTGACGATATTGAGCTAGCTCAGGGTTTCCCAACCTTGGGTCTCCAGCTGTTTTCATACTACAATTCCTATCATCCCTGACCACTGGTCCTGCTAACTAAGGATGATGGGAGTTGTAGTCCAAAAACAGCTGAAGTCCCAAGTTTGGGAAACCCTGAGTTAGATGGAACAATGGTCTGACACAGCATAATGCAGCTTCATACGTTTATATATTTCTTAATTATCTATGCAACCAGGAGTATATTTATTAACAATGTTTATCCTCACTTTTGGGACTTGTTCGCATTTGAGCTGGATCTCACTTGGAATCCATGTTTTCTCCATTCAAATTCGACTTCATCAGTCCACACACATGTTGATTGTGGAAATATATGTCTGTGAACATCCAAAACATGTAAATTGGTGGCAGTCTGAGTTTCATAAATTGTGCTAGTGAACATTGGCCATAACCATTACCCCCCTTACCTAATTAACTCTGGACTTGGCTCAGCTTTTCTTCTTCATACATACTTGCTGTTAAAGGGCAGTGTTTGTGCATATCCCCAACGTAATTGTGCAATGGATATTTTTCAGCTCGTCTCCCCACTCCCTTCCTCCCATAATTGTTTCCGGACTCTTAATAGCACAAACTGAATAATTAAATTCTGGAGAGGAGGGGGGAATCACCTCAGATGTTTTTAATTCATCATCTTGAAAGGGAGACATTTACGATTGCCTTATGTTATACATAATCTGTTTTGCTGTGTGGTTTTCAGATGCCTCCTTGCTTTCCTGTAATAAATATTCACACTTTTGTTTAAGCCTAAAACTGGCAGTAGGCTTGTTGCGTGATTTAGTTGGGGCTTCATTGTTTGACAGCTATCATAAGCCAGAAGACAAAATGCAGCAGAATGAATATATATGTGTGTGTTTATGTATATCTGTGAATGGAGGCCAAAACAAACAGCATATGCATGCACAGCTGAAGTGAGAATGCAAAGACCAACCTTTCTGACTCTTAATTTGTTTTCCCAGAGTTGCAATTAAATCAAGTGAGCTTCACAGGACAAACCCCAAACAATACAGGAGACCGGGGAGCAGCGTGTCTATTTGAATTTCTATGGAGCCAGACTACAAAGCAAGAGGAAAGAAAACAGAAACTTGGCACATAAACATATCTGCTCTAGCAACACCATGTTGTACTGGGTGGGGAAGACAAATGCTCTGATTGTTGGGTATGGGAGCAAACAAGTTGCCAGGGTGCCATAAGGAAATCCCAGCACACAGAGCTATACATTTTTTTGTCAGTACTTACTGGCAGTAATATAAATAGATGGACACCATGATAGGGACAGCATGATAGGGCAGGGTGGGGTGGGGGATAAAGCAAAGGTCACCAGTGCAAGGAATGAGTGTAAAGCATATGATTTATAATTCCTTTTCTGCAAATGAATCTGCCAGCACTATCAGCTTTGCAAAAACAAAAACAAAAATCTGAAAGTTCATTGCAGAGGAAACAGTATGCAGCAAATGAAATCTGAATTCTTCCCATCTGCCCTGTGAAAGGGATGTCACATATTTTAAATTTTAAGCATTGCCTATTTTAAGCATTCTGACTTATTACAAATCCACAGAATACAATCAGCACTCTCCCAGCTAGTTTTCCTGCCTTCACGCTGCCCAATGAACAAGTAAGTACTTCAGGGTTTGCAAATATCCTTTGATTTTGATTTTTTTTTTAAGGTGTAGAACTGAGCAGGGCTGGATTTAGGTTTGATGAGGCCCTAAGCTACTGAAGGTAATGGGGCTCTTTATATGTCCAGCTGTCCTTTGTCAACAACAAATGGCCGCTGTTTTTTGTGTTGAATATATGGTATACGGTAATTTATGGACCTAATAGATATCTAAAGCCGTTTGCACATAACAAAATATGTATTTCATCAAAGTAATTGTTGAACTTATCTTATATTTTGGAAATGTACATCCAGGGTTTAAAAAAATTTGGGGGGGGGACCCAAGAGAGTGGGGCCCTAAGCTATAGCTTGTTTAGCTTATACCAGAGATGGCCAAACTTGGCCCTCCAGCTGTTTTGGGACTATGACTCCCATCATCCCTAGCTAACAGGACCAGTGGTCAGGGATGATGGGAATTGTAGTCCCAAAACAGCTGGAGGGTCAAGTTTGGCCATCACTGGCTTATACGTAAATCCGGCACTGGAACTGAGGCAGAAAGATGGCCAGCTGTCCTACATTACAGAGGAGAACCTTGTACTGAAAGGTCATCAGAGTACAGTTCTGTACAGGGAGCCCTGTATTTGAAGGCCCAGGTTCAGTTTAATAACAAAGAACCATAGGAAGGATGACCAGCAGGAGCTGGGAGTTGCCCCCTAACAGACAGCACAGAAGGCTGAAAGGCACACAGGTCTTCCCCAGAAGAGAGAGAAAATGTACTGTGCTTTCTCTTTATATTATAGCAATTACTTCTAAATATGCACCTATGCTTATAAATTAGCACATGCAAATTGGTGTTCTGTTTTGTCTTTTTTTTTTTTTTTAGTGTTGCATTTCCTCTTTTTGGGCAGTGTGCAGGTAGCCACAGGTCTGAACTCATATATACCAACTGTTTTTGTAGCTAACCCTGTCCCAACAGCACACAGTACATTACATTAAAGCCACAAGAGTTTGGACATTTCTCCAACTGAAAATGGTGTGCCAGGAGATCATGTTATATTTAGCTCAGCAGCAGAGCTAGGCTCCATTTTTTATGCTGAATGGCCAGTGGCCTCTGAACTCCTCTTTATTTCAAGCAGGAAAGAGAGAGAGGGCATCTGATTAATCCAAAACAGTAGTTTAATTGTTCATTTGACCACTTCCATCTGGATGTGACCCTAGAGGCTATCTGCAGAAAGCGCCTTAGCCAAGAGCTATAAATTCTGTCATGTAAAATCAGAGCCCAATTTGCCGTAGTGGTTGAGAGCTCTGAATCTTAAGTTAAGGTTCTGTAACTTTCTCTGCAACGCATGTATGCATGTATGTTTTGATAATTCGTTTGTTAAGATTTATGCTACAAAAAGCCTAGCCCAGTCCTGGGGGCTTAGGATAGATGATATACGGTACTTCTATCAATCATGCAAGCAAGCAAGCAAGCAAATTTTCACATCACTTGTGATCAGCAACTGGCATCAAAGACACAACTGGCCCTCATGCAATGGAAGACAAAACTTGTGCACCTTTAGTGGTTATACAGAAGAGGAAATTTCAACAGATGCAGCCTCTGTTGCCCCAGCACATTCCAAATCACTATCTAGTGGTGCACTCAGATAAGGACAGGGCTTGTTCTGTACCTGAGGAATGAATAGCAGTAGGGCTGATTTACCACATTTTGAAATAACTAATACACATTCGCATCTAAAGACAGGGGTCCTCATAAGATCATTCAGTCCGGTTAGGACAGGGCCACAAGATCATTCCACCCAGAATCAAAAACTACCGTAACGGTACCACTGATCACATATGTTTGAACATCTTTAAGTATCTATTTCTCCAGCCAACATGCTAGTTCTGCACACTGCATGCATATTATTATGAAATATTAATTGGGCCCATGTACAAGGCAGAACACGGGTGGCGCTGTGGGTAAAACCTCAGTGCCTAGGGCTTGCCAATCGCATGGTCGGCGGTTTGAATCCCCATGGCGGGGTGAGCTCCCGTCTTTCGGTCCCAGTTCCTGCCCACCTAGCAGTTCGAAAGCACCCTTAAGTGCAAGCAGATAAATAGGTACCGCTTTATAGCAGGAAGGTAAACGGCGTTTCCGTGTGCTGCGCTGGTGCTGGCTCGCCAGAGCAGCTTTGTCACGCTGGCCACGTGACCCGGAAGTGTCTCCGGACAGCGCTGGCCCCCGGCCTCTTAAGTGAGATGGGCGCACAACCCTAGAGTCGGACACGACTGGCCCGTACGGGCAGGGGTACCTTTACCTTTACCTTTACAAGGCAGAAACCACTTTCCTTTTTTAAAAAAGAAAGATGTCACTGTTAAGCAGTGCTATATTGTTAAGTTAGTATATTGTTAAGTCACTGTTAAGTCAACTGTATTGAAAATATCCCGCAATTGTATAAATATTGTTGAATTTAAGTTTGAATGATGTTAATGATGAAAAATTGAAAATAAAATTTAAAAAAGAAAAAAGGAAAAATAGTTATTATGAGGCATTAAAAAGTAGGAAATGTTCACAAGAAATGTTCTTTGCAATCTTGTCTTTTTCATAATTTAATTTTAAATATATCAAAAGGAAACTTGGGGGGGCCTATCTGAATCTTGCCCCTGTTCTCAAACCACATCTAAAATCTGCAAGGTAAGTTGTCTATGGTTTACATACGCATAGCGCTAAAGGACTGGAATATTAAGGATTCCCTTTGGTAAGTCTTCTGAGTAGAGAGGATTGCAAAGGACAAAATTTAAACCTGTGTTTAAGTTTAATATACTTTTTGCTGAATAGATAACCAAGGTTATAAAACTGGTGAACAAGTTTTTATTTTCAGCATTAAAAGGTTTATAATGGACTTTGGCTAGCCAGACTTCTATTTAGGATGGATAAACTTTTTTTACCATTAAAGGATTGCAAGGTCCATATAAAAGCACTCAACAGTTACAATGAATCACTATTTATTCAATAAAATCTAAGTCTTAGCAACATTCAGATACAAATACTCTTAAGAAATGTTCACTTTTGTCGGCAAATAAAGCACCTACTGTTTTAAACATCTCACATTTTGCTGCTAATTGTCTATGCACAACAAGGGAACTATATACAAGATGCAGTATTAAAAATACTATTGGTTCAAAGGCAATAAAACTTTTAGAAGGTTCTGACGTCAAGTTGCAACATTAAAAAAAACCAAATAAAAGCAAAGCACATTTCAAACTTCACTTCATGACATTCCAAAACATAGAGAATGTTAGACTGAAACCAGTTGTGAAATAGTTCATAAAAAGGATTTCCAACAAGAAGCTAAGAAGAAAACCTATTGACCAGGCAAGAGCAGAAATCTAGACTCCTAGCATATGTATCAGATTGCTTGGCCTAATACAAATAACTTATAGAGCTTTCCAATCACATCTCTGTTCCCTTCCATGCCTGAAGAGGGCTTTGGGACCAGAGCATATATACAGTCTGGATAACTCACTAGGCTAGACCCCAAGCTTAAGCCATTGAAGTCCTAGATCTACTGATCGACAAAGCCTACAAAATTTTGGATTAACATTCAAATTGTAACTTCATTAGTTTTAACATGACAGGGGTTGATTTTGTTTAATGGATTAATACTATAGTAGCCTCTCTTTTTTTGGAGTGGGGGACAATAGCAATTGATGTCAGTTACAGCAACCCTTAAGTGCTGCTGGGTTGCACTTAGTTTATACACTGGTATCGCTCAACCCATAGCTTTTGATCTTCAAAAGTCAAAGTATGAGAATGAGAGCCTCTTCCTGTACTGTATAGTCCCTCTTGTTCCTTAGAAGAGCTGAGCTGGGGTCCTGCTTGGATTATGCCTGAAGTCTGACAAGAGGCTATCACTAGCCTTCTCTGTAGGAGCTGTAGAACTCTTTCATCGTGGAGTTCCCTACCAAGTCTGGTTGACTCCCATTTGCCCTCCATGAAATGCAAGGCAGTTCAGGAACAGAACACGATCATGTTGCAATTTCTGCCCATCACTGCCGGAGGTTGCCCAGGAACTAGCCCTGATAAAAATCCCTCCCTCTCAGAAGGCTCACCTTCTAAGAACCAGGCATGTGTCCCCCTCCACATAAGAGACAATTTATGATGCAGCGGCTTGGCCCAGCCATTCTGCAGAAACAAGCCCCACTGAAACACTGGGTCTTACTTCCATTTAACTGTATTTGACTGTCATGACGCATTGAAGTCTGTGCCATGGCATGGTAAACAAACCCCTTTAGTGATCTCTTTGTGAACTACCTTTGCAGGAACCATCATACTTATTCTTTACCAATATGTTA
Organism: Podarcis filfolensis; assembly: GCF_964270895.1. NCBI lineage: Eukaryota > Metazoa > Chordata > Lepidosauria > Squamata > Lacertidae > Podarcis > Podarcis filfolensis. The sequence goes on along the minus strand of NC_139621.1, from coordinate 26,031,739 downwards.
ACACATTTTCTTCTTTTTTTAATGTGACCTATAATCAGTGTTTCCCCCCCCCCGGGGGGGGGAGTGCTTGCGCTCACCAACAAGCAAGGGGAGGAACCAGCAAACGGGGGAGGGGTGTGGCCTGACACCAAGGCTGGGAGGTAAAGGCGGGTTAGCTGATTGATGCTACCTTGCCCAGCCACTCACCTACTAGGGTGCTGCTGCCCAGGTGAAGAGGCTTTCCCCACCTGGCTTTGTGAAGGAGGTGCCAGGGCTCTGGGGTCCTGTCAGAGCATAGCACCTCCTTCCTTAAGCTGGGCAAATGCTTTCCAGGCTTGGGGGAGGAGGTATAATGCTCTGACAGGGTCCAAGAGCCCTCCTTCCTCCTTCCTTCCCCAAAGGTGGCGGTATTGCGTACTGATGCGTACCACCAGAGAAAAAGCACTTCCTATAATATGATCCATTCTTGCACTAAAACTTTTACCTAATAATATTAAAAATAATAATAAATTTTTATTTATACCCCGCCCTTCCCAGTTCAGAAAACCGGGCTCAGAGCAGCTAACAACTAATTTAAAACACTTAATTGATGCAACAACAAAAAATAGCATAAAATACAGTATAAAACATGAATAACAATAAATTCAGAATTCAAAAATCAATTTAGGGGGGGAAATCCATCCAATAAACATTGATCACCAGGGCTAGCTGGCTAAATTAGTCCTATTTGGGCCAGCGAGGAGACCAGGGGAGCATTAGCTGTGGGATCCCAGAGCATGTAATCTTCATAAAAAGGGGAGTGGAAGGGAAGGAAGGGGAATAAAAGATCAGGCTAAGTTCAAGTTGAAAGCCAGGTGGAATAGATCTGTCTTACAGGCCCTGCGGAAGGAAGTTAAATCCTGCAGGGCCCTGGTCTCATGGGACAGAGCATTCCACCAGGTCAGAGCCATCACTGAGAGGGCCCCATTTTAAAATACGCCCCCCCAAAAAAAACCCAATACATCATGAGAAGCATTCCAAGTATTGATACCTGGTATTGTCTGTGCCATTGGCTCTGTGGTGATGGCGGGAGCTGTGCTTGGGTGCTGCTGACTGGAGCTAACTTCTGGCTCTGTGCTAGCAGAAGGAGACAATGCTACATCGCTGGGAACCTGATTTGGCACAGGCTGGAGGGCATCTTCTGAGGCTGCTTGCTCCTCTTGCCCAGGGAGTTGCAAGGCCGATAAAGGAATGCTTAACGGCTTGCCAGCATTGGAAGTGCTGGCAGGCATCTGCAGGGCTGCCTGAGGGTTGGCGGCCAGGCTGCTACCAGGCCCTTTACTTGGAGAAGACAGAGTTACTTTGGGAGGCTTCTGGGAGGAGGCAGAGATGTTCTGCAAATCATATTCAGCAATGAGTGAAGGTGGCGAATGAGGGGTGGATTTAGATGGCACAGGGTAGGAGGCTGCGGGGTGAGCTTTGGGTTTCGACATCTGTGTCAAGGACAACGCAGGGCCGTCGATGCCGCCGGTGATCTCTGCGTTAGCCACAATGTAATAATCCTCGGGAAGTTCTTGCTTGATTTTTTTGACAGACACATTGCTGCTGTTCTCGTCGACGACCTGAGAATGGGAGCCTGGATGGAACGAGGAGGAGGTGGCCGGGGCTGGCCTTTTGCGGGAATTGGTCTGAGATCTTTGAGGGCGAGGTTCAAAGTCGCTATCTTCATCTGTCACCGAGGACTCACAGACCATGTCAAAAAGAGTAGCTTCATCTTCATATTCCTCCACGGTTTCGTCTAACTCTGAGGGCTCACTGCAGTAAGAGAAATCACAGGACTCTCTGGTTCTGTTGCAGTCCAACTTTGCTTTCCCTGGCCTCCCAGAGTAGCGTTCCACTGGGCTGGCTTGTGTGTCCGAGGGCATGCCCATGAGGCTGGGGCTGTCCGAGTTGAAGCTCCTGTTGTCCTGGAAACATACTCTTTCCTGCGAGCCTGCTCTACAGGTTGCCGTCAGGGGCCAGTGATAGGCATGGCCTGCACTGCAGCCCCACATAGCTGTCAGGTTGCCATGTGAGCCCTCTGAAAGAAGGTGCTTCAGATTTGGAATGAGGGTGCATATGGTCCCATGGCTGTGGGCCCAGCTGACCAGCTTGGAAAGGTTTTCGGAAGAAGTGTGTAGGCAGTCCTCCATGGTGCAGGCTCAACAGCTCTGTTCCTAGAGGAGACACAAGAAAACTTTACACTGGAACCAAAGTTTGCGGTTGAATTTGACTTCACATTTTACGTGTGTGTGTGTGTGTGTGTGTTATTTATGTTTTCCTTGCACACAAAAACCATGTGAAATAGTAAACGCAGTAATCAACAAGTTTTAAAAGGTATTTCTCAGCAAAGCCATTTACTTCTGCAGACATTCAGTTTTAGTTGGTTAAGCATTTGGATGTAGCAAAGATATTAAGGATCCTATCCATATGTCTTGCTCAAGGCTGCAGTCCTATGTAAATCCACTTGAAATCATTGTGGCTTGCTTCTGAGTAAGCATGTTTGGACTCGGGCTGCAATTCATGCTGTAATCAAACGGGCTTAACATGCATCTAACTATGGGCATGACCCTATCAAAGTGAAACAATTTTAGATCACAAATTAGGCAATATATTAGCTCCATGTTTGTTCCCTTAAGTGCAGAAACTGATAGGGATCAGGACTCTAGCATGAGGGGTAGGGACTTGAAACCTCTGTCACTCCCTATAGCATGGCTGCCATATGGCTGGGTTTTCCCAGACATATCCAGGATAGTGTCCAGGTGAAATTTCCGAAAATCACGCAAGTGTTTGGGGAAACCCGGACACATGGCAACCCACATTCCTTTAAAATAGCTCAGAAACTTCAAATTTCTTTTGAAGTTCAACAACTTTTGTGTGCGGATTTTCATTTTTTGGAATCTGGCAAAATTTTCAATTCAGATTGAAATGCTTGCAGTTTGCATGTTGGGTGGCGAGCAGAATCCCAATCTGCTTTAAGGATTAACCCCCTCTCATGCTATGCTCCATGTGGAACAAGGCACTCCCACAAGTAAAACTGGATACTGGTTATGGCAATGCATTCTATGGGGGGCTTCCCTTGCACAGTTTCCTTGATGGGTGTAAGGAGGTTGCAGTATGGGACACAGCTGACAGAGACCAATGACCCAGGGCCCTAACACTGCGGTCATCAAAGGAGCCAGTTTAGTGCCTGACACAGTGCTGTCCTCAAGTAGCACTCCAGCCATGGTAGTCACCATGAAGGCTTAAACGCTGCCTTTGACCTGGCACCCTCCTTTGGCCCTCCTAGATTCTCTTTCTGTTCTCAGAAATGGTGGGCAGGAACATCTGGTTGCTCCCCATCCTGTTCGACTTTGTCACCTTGCCATGGAGCAAAGAAAGCCTTGAGCTGTCTTCACCCTTGGCCTCCTACTTACATCTGCCATAGGCACACATCGCAATCTCATGAGAGTTCCCTGGCTCCTCAAGAGGCTTGCTGGACTTCTTAAGGAAGAGTTGCATTTCTGCCACCATGGAAATGGGGGCTCCCCATCCCTCACTTGTGACCTTGAAGGATTCCACAGTTCCTTCAAGGGGCTATGCATGCGTTCCTGCCCTGCCATTTCTCCTGAAATCAGGGGATGTGGAGTCTGGATTGGCTCCACAGAGGATGTACAGGCACAGTCCTGGAACAACATCCCTAGATCTCTGCCACTTAAGTGAATTGCTGCTTTTCATTCCTATTGGGATAAATGTTGCGCCTGGGAATAATGTTGCAGTAGAGGCTGCAGGTGACCCTTGAAGGACTGAAGGGAACAGAGGACTCAAAATGACAACCTCTTATATGGAGAGTGACTTGTAGAAGGACTATCCAATGAAGATCTCACTTTCACTGTCGGGGACAGCATGGACAGATGCAATACACAGACACACAGACACACACACCCTCTGCACACCTTATCTATCGTAATGAGAACACACTTTGAGAGAAGATCATTTTGGGGCCAACTCACATTGTGCTTAGTACAAATAAAATAACATTGAGGTCCCAAAATATTTTCCTTTGAAGCTTCTCAGCTGCATTTTACATAGAGTTCTTTGCTCTTGTGAGAATTAATTACTGTTCCATTTCAGTTTTATTGCCTCACACAGTGCAGCAGCAGTTTGAAAATTCGTGCTTCCTCTATTTATATAAAACACAACCATAACTGCATGTTAATTTGGGGGGGGGGGGAATAAGTTGCTTCAACGGTGTAATGGCGTTAACAGAAGAGGATACTGGTGTTTTGCTTGTTTTTGCTTTTAAATCAGGAGAGACTGCTGTAGCAATGCAGTATCACCAGCAGGTGATCTAATAAACAGTGAACCATTTTTATTAATATATTTTGTTCTTTCCAGTTTACAGCATTTTAATGAAGGATTTCATTCATTTTCCATTTGCTTAAGCCATAGCACAGCACCGCATTCCTTCTACTACCATTCTGCTACCGTTGGCAAGTCTTCTGGGGAAAAGGTTGCTTTGCCAAGTATAGCATGGCAAGACTTCAGCTACAAGTGCCTGCTCAACAGGTGCTGAACAGACTGCAAACAGATTGACTGGTAAAGTGCATTCTGCCATCTGAAGAACACTGAAAAAAGCCCTGAGAATACACACAGTGAGCAATTACCTTTTTCAAATTGTTTTGGGATAGTGTGTGGGGTGGAGATGAAGGCTGAAATCCTGTGCACACTTCCAAGGGAGTCAGAACCATTGAATCCAGTAGGACTTTGCATCTGAATATACCAGTTTAAGGGAGCACTGCACATGTATCACCAAACACCACTACCCTTTCAATCCCTAGCAGAAAGGCTGGTTTTAATTTTTTTATATACGGATCAAAGTTACATTGCACCTCAAAGAACCAATTTAGGGTTCACGATTGCACTAAAACAACAGGAAAAGTTTTGAGCCTGCCTTTGTGCAGAAAGGTAAAATAACACCTGTTCTGCTTCCGCAACCAAAATACACAGTATTCAGTTGATAGTGGCATCAGATGTCTGCTGAACATTTACATCAGATACAAAAAATAATACACACCTAATGAAAAATAAAATCCATTTTATTCTGTGACTGATTTCTTGAGATTGCACAACACTCATTACTGTGTTGCAAACTGAATCTGACCAAACTCATAACTGGAGAGTGAATTAAATGTCCTTACCAGTAATGCTATTATATGTGGTGCATGTTTATCTGGTGCTGCCTCTTCAGTTTCCTCTCCTAAATGTCTGGAAGATGTAAAAGCAACAGAGTGTACTATTCCATCCACCCTCAAATACTTTCCAGTAAATAATTGTAATGAATGAATGACGTGGAAACGATACGGTTGTTTTTCCTTTGCCAACCTCCTGAAAACCTGTCCGAAGACAAAAAGAAACTGTTTCTCTACTAAATATATATTATAACTTGATTTCCGCTGCTCTGGTGCTGTATGAAACTCTGTACATTACAATTATGTGTGTGGAGAAAATGATATTGGTGAATTAGCTTTCAGAATTTACTATGCACTTTCACAGCTTGAGCAGGCAATTAAGGACAAAGCAGAACAACATTTGAATAAAGTCACATGCTAAAGCAATGCCAAACCCAGCATCTGTAACTGAAACTTGAGTGTTGTGTTGAGTTAATTCAGTATGAAAGTGTAACTTGACCTGATAGTACAATGTCTTATATTCTACATTATACCAGCTACAGTCATACCTTGGAAGTTGAACGGAATCCATTCCGGAAGTCTGTTAGACTTCCAAAATGTTTAGAAACCAAGGCGTGGTTTCCAATTGGCTGCAGGAAGCTCCTGCAGCCAATCGGAAGCTGCGTTGGATGCTCGGGTTCCAAAACATGTTTGCAAACCAGAACACTCACTTCTGGGTTTGCGGTGTTCGGGAGCCAAAAGGTTCAACTTGCAAGGTATTCGACTTCCGAGGTACGACTGTATACTATAAGAAAATCCCTTCTGGATCAGACCAAATAATGATCTAGTCCCAATATCCTAAGTCTTCCAGCATACTTTCCTACTCAAGCTCTTCCTTACAACTTGCCAGGATACTGAGAACTGTCATACTGCCCAGGTTAGTGTTACACTACATAAGATTGAACTTCCACTAAGAGCAAATTCAGCTGGTGAATACCAGTAGAACTGTAGCCAAAAAGGGGCCACTGAGAAACAAGAAGATACCATCATGCTTGAATTAAGCCTATGGTTTGTAAAAGTACAAAAAACCACAAAGTGAAGCCAAAGATTGTTCTTGGGTTTCCAAGCATGCTATGGTTCACTTAAATGTGCAATGATGCCTGGTTTGGATCCAACCCCGGGACCACAGTTTGTCACTCCTGCTCACAATAGGTGAAGGAATAAAGTGGGAGCAATCTTCACATTCACAGTAAAGCATTGACTATGGTTTAAAACAATGTGCAAACTGGGTCATAAATTTAGTATGCTTTCATCTCATTTTTACTTGCGACATTTCAGTTTTGAAGCATCGCAATATCACTGATAAAAAAATACTTTCTGTCTGTCCAAAAGCTACATTCAGTCGAAACAACATAAACAGAACAATTCTGTTAGTAGCTGAGAGAACAGGTGGCAACAGAATTTGAGATATGTGGGTTTTTTAAACTCAATAGTTTACCTTTATGGGGTCAACTAGCCAGTACAATACTGGTTACTTATCTAAGCAGTTAAGTCCAAAAGGGTTTAGTTCCCTTTGAATTGCAAAGGATAACCTTATTTTGATTCATGTATTGCTTCAAGAAGTAGGTGGCTTCTCGTTAAAATGAAGACAAAATTGAATTTCTCCCTACTCCCTAATTGCACTTATGCATTTTCCCACTTGTAGTTTTTAGGGGAACACCTACACTGAGCAATTGGTATAGAAACAAAATATTGACTTGCCTTTGCACCTGCACATTGGCTCTACTCCATTAGTAGGCAAACTAAGGCCCAGAGGCCAGATCCGGCCCAATTGCCTTCTAAATCCGGCCTGCGGATGGTCCTGGAATCAGAGTGTTTTTACATGAGTAGAATGTGTGCTTTTATTTAAAATGCATCACTGGGTTATTTGTGGGGCATAGGAATTTGTTCTTCCCCCCCCCTCCAAAATATAGTCCGCCGTCCGCCCCCAAGTTCTGAGGGACAATGGACCGGCCCCCTGCTGAAAAAGTTTGCTGACCCCTGTTCTATGATGTGCACACTGGCCAGGCTCCTCCTCTGCTGGCCACATGTTTGCCAAGCATGAGAAAAAGCCCTCTGCACATTCTGATGTACACACCTAGAGCATTTCCACCAAGGGGAAGGGTTCCTGTTTGGCCCCAAATATGCCACATGGAGAAGCTAGCAGTCACAAGTCACATAGCTGGTAGATACAAGTCCACTGCCCGCCTCAACATAAACAGAGGTGTTTATTTTAGTCTGCCTGTTCAAGAGTCAATGTTGTCATTTGTCTGCCCCTCGTATTAACTGAAAGGCATCACTTTTCAGAGACAGGGAAAGTACCTTCCTGCCATTAGGTCCCTTTTGGGGAACAACCAATCACCCCAGGCTTATTAAGCAACCAATCTACTTAATAAAATATGGTCACCCAGCAGAAATACAGTGGTACCTTGGGTTAAGTACTTAATTCGTTCCGGAGGTCCGCTCTTAACCTGAAACTGTTCTTAACCTGAAGCACCACTTTAGCTAATGGGGACTCCCACTGCCGCCGCGCCCCCAGAGCACGATTTCTGTTCTCATCCTGAAGCAAAGTTCTTAACCTGAAGCACTATTTCTGGGTTAGCAGAGTCTGTAACCTGAAGCGTATGTAACCTGAAGCGTATGTAACCCGAGGTACCTCTGTAATAATACCATCTTTATAATATAGTACTAGCATTTCTGTTTGGCCTTGGCTTCTGATTAAAGCGAACAGATTTTAACCGTCCTTCAGAAATTGTACATATGCACACAAGATGTGTCTGTAAAAGCAGGTGCAGCTTGCTGAAAAGGGCTCAATTAAAGTGTAACATGTTTCTTGTAAATTAAGACCCTGTTGAATAACAACCTCCCATACAAATGTTTCTGTTTCTGTATTAGAGCAAAGCTCTACTGCTGTCATGCATAGCTGGTTCAGAAAACACAAGCTTGGCATAATGGAGTATTTGTCATGCCAAAGGGAAATATAAAAATAAAATTCCACTTCGTACATTATCCTATGCCAGAGAGTTCTCTTTGATTGCACCCAGAAGGTGGCCAACCTTAATTTTCTGCAGATTGGCATATTAGAATGCAATGCAATGCTTCAGAATAGTTTATTTAGCAAGACGCTAGCTGGAACAGAGGCATGGTGAGAACTGCAAACAAATCTGCAGCAGGGAGGAAACATGACATAACTACATATATTTTGTTGGAACTGTGTGGATTCCAAATGCTATGTCAGAGTGAAAAAGGTACTAAACCTATGACAGTTCTGAACCCATACTAGGGCATTCCAAATCAATGTAATTGCTTGCAAGCATATGAGCAAATATTTTTTCACCTTCGCTTTACAGAGGCAGTATAATTGGCTCCTGCCAAACAAGACATCTGTTATCCAGTTTCATTCAGGATAAAGCTACTGATTTGGCATGTGTTACTGAAACCTGGCTGGATGATAAGGAAGACCACATCTGGCCAAACCAGTTCCAGTCAATATCCAACCCAGAACCATCACAGAGAAGGATGAGCAGGATATAGCATCATATCACCCTACAAAGATACTACCACTTTGCCAAGTATCCAGTGCAAAATGCAGCCAGTTCATCTGTGACTGTATGTGTGGCATTGTAAATCAGGGACAAGTCAGGAATTCCGACACAGATCGCTGTTGAACTGATTATTACCTAGTAAAGGCTCCCAAATCTTTGCAAGGATGGATGGCTAATTTGGATGAACTCTGTCTCCTGAGACATAAAGATTCAATTGGTTGCCAGAACATTATGTGGAAGCAGCTTCCTGGTTATGACAACAGCTGCTCTTTCAATAGCCTGACTGACCTGTGGAATGAGAAACTCTCTTACTGTGGATCTAATCTGTCCTAGGTACTTTTCTTGCATTCCTCTGCTTCTGGGTAAGTCCTCGATCTACTAAGATGCTCAAGTAGATGGTAGAAAACTTTAACCTGTACCAGGAGGAGGCAAGATGATACACGACTGCTTCACCATACCATGGCAATGGTGATGGGAGGATCATTTTTTCCCCTTCGAACACTAATCACACAGGAAAAAAATGGATCTCAACTTGTGAGATATTGGCGTCTTTACACGCACTTTTAAAAGCAGTACCAGTTGGCTCGCTCAGGCAGAGGTCAACAAAAGAGAGCAGACTCAATCTCTCACTAGGAGAGTCCGAGGTCAGCTCTTCTGGGAAGCCAGGCAACCAGCACTGGCTTCTTCAGGCAGCTAGGTCCTGGTAGCCTCCCTGCACAATCAAACTCCTCCCTTGGCCTCATCCCTCCTCTTCCTTTCATATTATGATTTCCAACCACACCTGCCTAGGACATTAGGTCTTTGCTTCTGAGAAGACTATTGCTCGTGGAGCTATTCTCCCATGGCTCCAGGAACACGGTCAACTGTGGAAGCTAACAACTCGCTTCCACTGCAACAGGTTAGCTGCTTCCTATGTCTTTCAGCCTTCCATCTTATTCTGCTGCCCCTATCATGCATCTTGGGCTATGTCAGGGAAGAGCTGGATAGCTTTTCTCTATGTACTTTCTCCACACTGTGTATCATTTTATTATCTCCTCTCTCTCACACACACAGTCCAACTATAAAGCCCAAAAAAGCATAAACCTTTCCCTGTACGCAAGGGGGTTAAAGCCTTGTATCATTTCAATTCACCTTCTCAAGCTGTACAATTTAATAACCTTTTTGAGATGAAGCAACAGGAACTGTACACAATGTTCCAAATGTCATTGCACCATAGATTTATGTAAAGGCATTAAGGCAGCAACAGTTTTATTTGCAACCCCTTTCCTAATAATCCCTCGCATGGAATTTGCTTCTTCACCCACCCACTGCCACACAATGAGTTGACATTTTCATTGAGTTATCCACCACTGAACTCACTGGGGTTAACTTCTCAGTAAAAGCACATAGGATCAGATTGCACATAGAAACTGAATCCAATGAATTACGAGCTTATTGTACTGCAGGCTTAGGGCGCATGAGCAGTACATATTATGTATGAGCTTATACCTTTAGATGCAAGATCTCTCAAGCAGAATAAATATTTTGCATTATTTACGCAAGAACTTTTATACAATATATCACTCTGTATATACCAGAAATATAGTCCCGTAGGTGGAAGATTTCCATTTTTCAGTGTAATTTATCTTTGATAGCATGTGTTTGAATAGTCATATAAACAAGACCTTGTACTCACTTCAAGACACAATTACTGAGCAAGGCAATATACACAGTTGCTAGCAGACTGAGCAACTCATTATGGAATCTGTGTAGTATATTAGTTACCAAGGAAACATACTTGAGCACAGATACATGATAATTTCTGCCTTACAGAATAATTCATTCAATATGGCTGATTTCCTTTTTTCTTTTACCCACAAAAAAAATCAACATTTTGGAACAAAGATCAATGGAATTATAATTAAATAGCTGTTGCTCCAAGGTCATTTTATGAAAAGTTTGTCAGTTAACTTTGAACCACTATTACATAGGTATTGTAAGATAGAGTGCAGAGTACAGTGGCATTGTGCCAAGGATGCATGAAATATTTTTTTGTTTTTAATGTCTTTATCTTTATGTCAGTCAGATGGGCAGGGTACAAATAATAAAATTGTTTTGGTTATTGCTAATTTTTCTTACACTTTTGGCACAAGTCTCTAGAAAGGCTAACACTGCATGATGACTGTGTAGGGAAGGAGACGATTTTGCCCTTTTTGCATTCATAGGAGACAGAAGAGCACTGTAAGTTCATGCATCTTCTCCTATCTCAGGTCATTTTATGTTGATCTTTAAACAAAAGTAATGGAACCACTGCAGTCAAGACGTGTCTCCTCTTTTGCATCTCTTTAGTCTGCCTTTCTCTTTAGCCAAATGCACATCGCTTTAGGGTAGAGAACTTTATTCAAGTTGTACAGGCATCCTTGTACAGCATCACTGTGGACCTGATAGAGAGGTAAAGGTAAAGGGACCCCTGACAATTAAGTCCAGTCATGAATGACTCTGGGGTTGCGGCGCTTACCTCGATTTACAGGCCGAGGGAGCCAGCGTTTGTCCGCTTCCACAGACAGTTTCTCCGGGTCATGTGGCCAGCATGACTAAGCTGCTTCTGGCGAAACCAGAGTGGCGCACGGAAATGCCCTTCCCACCGGAGGGGTACCTATTTACCTACTTGCACGGAAATTACCTTCCTGCCGGAGGGGTACCTATTTACCTACTTGCATTTTTGGTGTGCTTTTGAACTGCTAGGTTGGCAGGAGCTGGGACCGAGCAACAGGAGCTCACCCTGTCATGGGGTTTCGAACTGCCAACCTTCTGATCGGCAAGCCCTAGGTTCAGTCATTTAGACCACAGCGCCACCCGTGTCCCAGTACATGGATAGACAGGTCTAAAAAGCCCAGGACACAATTTTTTACAGCCCTCTGGCAGCTATGGTGGCTCATATACCAGAAGTAAGGCATTTAACATTAACTCTGGAAGTGTATACTTGATTCTCACCAAACTAAGCCGCCTAGAGCAAAAGACTCCTAGGAGGCTTAGTTTCATCAGAATTGAATACAAAATTCCAGAGTTAATGCTAAATACATTGATTATTCTTTTTTAAAAAAATAGTATTTTTCCCCATATAGAAATTTACATTTACTCAACAATCATACTCCAATTCAACAAAACTAATCGCTTCCCACTCACCTAGCATCAATGATTATAACCCAAATTACATACAATTGTGTTTTAAGGTTCTGTCTTATCTAATTGCATCCTCTCTGACATGTTTCTTAATATATTCTGCTACATTCTTATGACAAATCCAAGTTTGCTTTTGCATAAAGCAGTAAACTACTCTCAAAGACTGGATCCTGTCTCTTAGGCTCATTATGACTAGTATGTACCGGTAGTTAAAAAGTGGGGGAGGCTATGGCAACGCATCACATTACTATAACTTGTCGGTTTTCTGCTCAATTAAAATTTGCTCCATTGCTCCTTTGAAGAAACTAATTAAAGTAACATCAAGAGGAATTTTTAAAGCAAACCATAATAAAGTACATTTGATCACAACAACTTATGAAACGGTAGCAAAGTCAAGTGATTCTTCCAATCAAATCTGATACTATATTTAAACACAGTGTCGTTATACATTGTTTCATTTGTAACTATGTTGTATATTTTGTGTTTTTTATATTGTAAACCATCCTGTGATCCTTGGATGGAAGGCAAAATATAAATGTAATAAATAAATATATAACAATAACATATAATGTTGGAAGTGTTACACAAATAGTTTTTGCTAGCCAAGATGGACATTTGGCAAATGGCTAGGCAATTATTTAAAGAATGTGTGTGCCATCACAAAAACTTTGATAACTTTAGGTGAGCATTATTTCATATTGTGCTGTTTTACTCGGACTTTCCATGAACCTTACAAGTAATTTGAGAACTCATAAAAGGTGCCCATCACTAGCCAAAAAGTAATCTAATTTCTAGCCATGCTAAACCTTAGTCTTCAGAAACAGAGGTCTAAACCAAAAACTGACATATAAGAGCTAAGCCAAACTTTTACGCTCCGAATGCCCTTTTTTGCCTGATGAAGAATTCAGGGAAACTCAAAATTCTAATATGTCTTTGGACAGGTTGGTTAATCTAATCAAAGACAGTATCTCATATGTTCTACAGCTGTCTGTTCTGGGAAATAAGTTGTGAGATATAGATGTAGTTACCAGAGTTTCAAATCAGTGATGCTGGAAGTTGGCTTGAAGAGCTGCTCAAAGCTTAGAGGAGCCAATATGAGTTCAAATAAAAGAAACAACCGAATGTATACCCCTAGGTGTATGCCAAATGAAGAAAGTGTTCTATTTATCATGGAAGAATCTACTCAGTGAGTTTGTCATATTCTTTTCCTGCCCTTCCTTCAAGGAAAACAGAGCAGCATGCATAATGTCTCCTTACATTATAATCGCAGCAACCCTATGGTGCATATTAGGCTGAGATGTAAGTCTTCTTCAGGCATTAATGTTTCCATATTCAGTTAACATGCGAAGAGGGTTGTGAGAATGAATGCACTAGCTCTGTTGCCCTCCACAAGTTGGAGGAGGGTGAAGATCTGACATAAGGAGCCTCCTTGAGTACAACTGTCTCCTGCTTTGGATCTTCACCAAGAGAGACAGTGATGTGGATCAGAGCAAGCGCATTCATCCCTGCCTTACTTGTTAACATGGAAACAAAATACCTGGAGAAGGTTATAGTCAATGGCCCAAGGTCATGCAATGAATTTGATGGGGGTAGGGGAGTTGAATATAGGTCTCGCTGGTGCTGGAATCCAACATTCTAGTACAGTTGTACCTACCTTGGCTCTCGAACGCCTTGGATCCCAAACAAATCAGCTCCCGAACAATCGAAACCCGGAAGTGAGTGTTCCAGTTTTCAAATGTTCTTTTGGAAGCTGAATGTCCGACAGGGCTTCTGCAGCTTCTGATTGGCTGCAGGAGCTTCCTGAAAGTGTCCCAGATAACAAATCCATGGCTCATAAGATATTAAACAGCAACCCAAACAACGTAACTGTTATTTGCATACTTTTTTCTATTACTATTTCTATTTTCTATTACTTATATTGTATATCTAGTTTTAAAAGGCTTGCCTCTTTGCAATTAGCACGTAAGTATGACAACCATCAGTTCAATAAGCTGCTTTACTTTTATACTACACTTCAGAGAGCCTAATAATTTAAAGCAATAGTTCTGTATTGTAAACAAACACATTAAATAGGATCCTGAATTTTAATCCAAAAGGATATACAGAATCAGTGCCAAAATGTAAATAAGACTCATACTTTTTTTCTTCAAAAACATACAAATATTTGTAGCCATGTAGAGCCCACAAGAATGAGAGCCACAAAGTAGATGAAGATACATTGTTTCATCTACTCTTTTTCTTTCCTTACTAATGCAACTTTACTAATGCAATTGACTCTTAACAATAGAGTCAATAGCAAGAGCTTATATAAAAACAACAAAGCTTACTGTGGAAACTTAAAAGACAGATTTATTGTGGCATAAACTTTGTGGACAAGAGCCCATTTCACCAGAAACTCTGGGCAAGAGAGAGATAGATGACTTCAGAATTAGCGAAGGTGACTAAAATATGTGGAACTTGGGGGAAGGTGAAATTCTGCTAATCAGCTTTCATAGAAAGATATGAGAATATACTACATACACGTTTACCAACTACAGTGGTACCTCGGGTTAAGTACTTAATTCGTTCTGGAGGTCTGTTCTTAAGCTGAAACTGTTCATAACCTGAAGCACCACTTTAGCTAATGGGGCCTCCCACTGCCGCCGCACTGCCAGAGCACGATTTCTGTTCTCATCCTGAAGCAAAGTTCTTAACCCGAGGTACTATTTCTGGGTTAGCGGAGTCTGTAACCTGAAGCGTATGTAAGCTGAAGCATATGTAACCCGAGGTACCACTGTATCACTTTTCAGACTGAGGGCACTTCCGGACCGTTGCAATTTTCAGGTGGGATTCAATAATTTATCAGAAAACATATATCAGGCTATGAAGCTAAAGTCCATGCTTCCCTTCTATTGCAGGGAAAGTAAATGTGAAGCAGAAAGAAAAAGAGAGAGAGAGAGAGAGAAGCAAGCAGGGAAGGAAAGCATTTTCTCCCTTCAACTTTGCTGGGACTCTAAGCCTTTAGTTTTGCTAGCAGTGCCTGGCTTTGACTTCTGCCATGAACACTGTAATTCTGTACAAGCCTACTCAGAAGTAAGCTTCAGGGAGTTCAATGTGTTTATAGAACTGTGCTTTAGAGGACTGTAATAGATGCATTTGCTACCAAAATCAACGAAGGACACCTTTCTACAGCCTTTCTGCTGTTAGGGAACAAGCCGCAAGCAAACGTGCGACACCCGGCAAGAGAAACGCGCGCGCGAGAAAACTTCCAACCAACTAGAGACTCTATAGACTGGGAATGCTGCACCTCTTCCCCCCCCCCCAACACACACTTAACAAAGCAGAAAGCTTTTCCTTGTAACTATTCTTGCCCCCCCCCTCCTTTCTGCTTCTCCTTTTCGTCTTTTTAGGTCAAAGTAAAGAAAGGCTGATTTCTGCACGACGAATTTCCAGGAACAGGGCACAACGATTCTCGTGCGCTAGTGCGGATCCGTATTAAACAGAAGAAGGGGATGAGCTCTTTCCGAGTGGGAAGAGTCCTTCACCCACTTACCTGAGTGCAAGAGACGTTGAGCTTGATGGCTCTTACTTCTGAGTAGGCATGTATAGCAGGGCGCCGCTTGCCTCAAAGAGAGACCCTTCATCCTCCTGTCCCGCCACACCTTGCCCCAGCTTTCTTACTAAATACTATATATAACATAGGATTGTTACATGAACCTGAGGATCATCTAGTCCAACCCGCTGAAACGAAGGAATACGCAGTTGTCCCACACGGGGATCGAACCGGCGACCTTGGCGTCGTCAGCACCCTGCGCTATCCAGGCTGATAACGCGCCCGCTAAGAACTGGAGACCCCACGCCAGAGCCTCCACTCCGGCCACGTTTCCTCCCCGAACGCGCGCGGCCCCGCTCCCTCCGACCCCACAGAAAACGCGCTTTCCCCACGACCCCCGCGACACACCTGCCTCGCGCGCTCCGTGCCCACTTCTGAATTCAGCCATCTCTCGACTCGCGTCTTCAAAGCCTCTGTTTCCCCCCCCCCACACACACACACCCATTTCGCTAGAGGAGGAGGAAAGAGAGCCAAACGCTTCGTTCCTTTCATGCTCTAATAAACTTGCTCGCGCAATAAATGCCGGTCAATACAAGCCCCCTCGTTAAGTGCGGGCTCGAGGGCTCGAGCTTTCCAAAGAGGCCACGGCAGAGACACAGTGTTTATTTGTTTGGATTTTTTTTTTTTGGGGGGGGGGAGACGCTCCTCACCCATATCGCCTCCTTCCTCCATTCAATAACTGCCCTATCTCTCTTAGATGCACACACCTCTCTCGTCTGAACGCTAGCTGCCTTCCCGCCCCCTCCCGCCAAAACGGCAGAGCGAGAAGAAGACTTTCCCCCTCTCAGGTCCCCTCAGTTGTCAAAAGTACTCCGGAGCGGCCAGCCCCCCTTTCGCAATGTGCGCGCGCGAGAGAAAATAGAGCATACGCGCCCCTTCCACTGACTCGCGCCATTTCGCTTCTGCTTGCCCCCCTCCCCAACTCCAACACTCCCCCCCCCCCGCCGCCGCCGCGGCTCTCCTAACCACCTACCTGCACGTGCCTGTCCATAGGAATGCGGGGCGCGCGTGTCGCGAGGGGCGGGAGGCGCCGGTGCTCTATTCGTGATATTGAATGGCGCGGTTGCGCTCCTGACCGTCATATATTGTTCGGACTAGGAAGGGGAGTGTGTTGTGTTGTGTGTGTGTGTGTGCCTGAGGTGTCTTTCATCCCCGCGCTCGGTCTTCCTCCACCTCACCTCACACTGTGTGCGCGCGCGCGCGCGTGTGTGTATGTGTGTGCAGAAAGCTTTCCCTCCTCCTTCCCCCTCAGCGATATTATTAAACGCTCCGTGCGAGCAGAGAGGGCTCGTATCAGCTACCGGAAATCGAAGCCCTGGCCATAAATATACCACAGGAAGTCACACACACCCAGCCCGGTTACACACGCGTCGCCAGCCCCTGCCGCCGCCGCCTCCCGCTGCCCCAACACACAGAAACACAGGCGGAGACCTCCATGCTATATATCCCTGCCTCAAGCCCTCAGCTACAAAGAGATGGTGATGGATAATCTAGGAGTGGCGGAGAAGGCATCGCCGCCACCGTACTATATTCGGGGCGTTTGTGTGCCAAAACATTATTATTATTATTGTTATTATTATTATTATTATTACCTCGCCCAGCTGGCTGGCTTTCTCCCGCCACTCTAGTATACAGCCATCTATAGGAGTACAGTCAGTCAATACACTTGGCGTCTCGACACAGCGTTAGTGCATACGGTGTAATATGCAACATCTGTCGGATCAAATACATAGACGCCGAGCATGTAATATATATCCATGGATATATATATACATATATATATATATCCATAAAGAGATACGCAAGCGAAAGCTAGTGCGCGCATTTTCAAAGCCTTTTATGACTCTGTAGGGGTGTGCTGTAGCCGTGCCCCCCCCCCACCACTCCCCCCCAGGGGGAGCAGATGAGAGAACATCGTTGCCATAACTAGTTCTGCCATAACTGCAAAAAATCCCTCCCCCCCGTCTTGACAAATTTTCGCATCCTATTAAAAACGGCAGAAACCCTGCAAGCGATTCTTTTTTTTTTTTAAGGCGTTGATTTGCGCCGAGATAAGGCAGGCTAGACGTGTCGCGAATCCCAAAGCACTGCTTTGAGAACGCGAGCATTGCGAAATAATACGTGTCAACACCGAGGGGGGGTGTCCTCCGCTTCCCAGGCATATATAACACGGCATATATGTGTGTTAAAAGACACGGGTCATTCAGAGAGAGAGAGAGAGAGAGAGTCCAGAACGGGCGATCTCCTCATCCTTTCCCCGTTTCCTTCATTTTGGATTCTTCTCCGGCGTTTATTTCATAGGATATCCTGGTCAATGGCGAGAGAAGTCCCAACAACGCAGTTTCAAGGGAGC
Source organism: Podarcis filfolensis (assembly GCF_964270895.1). Taxonomy (NCBI): domain Eukaryota; kingdom Metazoa; phylum Chordata; class Lepidosauria; order Squamata; family Lacertidae; genus Podarcis; species Podarcis filfolensis. The sequence goes on along the minus strand of NC_139621.1, from coordinate 26,013,901 downwards.
GACTGTGAAGAATTGTAATATAGCACAACAGCAGTACGCCTTTATTATCGTGGCTTTCCGGGGAGCGTCGTCTCCCGCCTTCTCAGAGCGCAGAGAGGGGCGCCTAATCTCCCTGAGGAGGGAGAGGGAGGAAGATGGAGGAGCGGGAGGGAGGGAGGGAGCGTGTTATTCAACGGCGAGGCAATAAGCAGCACGTTCAATACAATGTCGAAGCAAATGTCCGCCTTCGGGAAAGGAGCCGGGCGGGAAGAGCTCTCTCCGCGCTCTCTGTGTGCAGAAGCAGCAAAGAAAGCAGCAGCAAGGGGGATATTTTCAATCACTAAATCGACAGATCTCTCGTTTGTCTTGTTGGTGGGAGGTTTGTACTGTATTGTTGTTGTTTGGGAACTAGGAAAAGCGTGGCGGAGGAGAGAGAGAGAGAGCCGAAGTGACGCGCTGGGCTCCTGTCGTCCTCCGCCCCCAACCCAGTTGTTTCTCGACCAGGGGAGAGTATTTTCTGAAGCACGGCTGCAGCTTGCTGGAGCCCGTGGAAATTGCAGGAGATTTCCATAGCGTCAGACTCTCTCCACGCTTCGTAGTAGGTTCCTGCTTCCCTCCAGGAAAACATCAAGTGTGGGTGGCAGATTCTTCTCTAAAGACGCGCATCTAAGGGCCAAACTGCAGATTGGGCTTGGCTTTTGCAGCCCATCAAATGACTGTGTATGTCCTTCCCCCCCCCCCCCGCCCCCAGTCAATTATCGGTCAGAGAAAAATGGGTGGCGGCAGGGATCCAGGGAAGAAGAAGAAGAAGAAGAAGAAGAAGAAGAAGAAGAAGAAGAAGAAGAAGAAGAAGAGGCGGAAGAGGAGTTTGGACTTGGTATCCCACCTTTCACTCCCCTTGTTGTTGTTGAGTCGTTTAGTCGTGTCCAACTCTTCGTGACCCCATGGACCAGAGCATGCCAGGCACTTCTGTCTTCCACTGCCTCCCACAGCTTGGTCAAACTCATGCTGGTAGCTTCAAGAACAGTATCCAACCATCTCGTCCTCTGTCATCCCCTTCTCCTTGTGCCCGCCATCTTTCCCAACATCAGGGTCTTTTCCAGGGAGTCTTCTCTTCTCATGAGGTGGCCAAAGTATTGGAGCCTCTGCTTCAGGATCTGTCCTTCCAGGGAGCACTCAGGGCTGATTTCTTTCAGAATGGATAGGTTTGATCTTCTTGCAGTCCATGGGACTCTCAAGAGTCTCCTCCAGCACCCCTCAAGGAGTCTCAAAGCGGCTAACAATCTCCTTTCCCTTCCTCCCCCACAACAAACACTCTGCGAGGTGAGTGAGGCTGAGAGACTACAGAGAAGTGTGACTGGCCCAAGGTCACCCAGCAGCTGGATGTGGAGGAGCGGGGAAGCGAACCCTGTTCACCAGATTACGAGTCCACCGCTCTTAACCACTACACCATCTTTATTTTTCTGTTGCAAAAGAGCCCCCCCGCTTGCAAGGAGGCGAGAACCCAGGACAAAGGTGTGCAAGAACTTTTAAAGACTTTAGAAATTGCCTGGCCCCTTAGGCAAAGACTACCCAAGAAGCATCATCCATACATCACAGAAAAAGGCAGTCCACAACAGAAATTGGAGAGTGCTGCTTCTCTCCTGTCTCCCAAGATCCCTGATAATGTTTTACTTGACTGCATTGCCTGGGCAGTCTAGCCCTTCTTTTGAGATGGTCAATAACTTCAGTTCTTGAATCCAGGTCACAGGATTTGAAGGATTTGTAAGTGAAAGAACTCTGGAGAACGGTTTCTCCAAGACATTTCCTTCTGTAGGGGAAATATTTAGAGTCATTAATTAGGAGAGCCTGGTTGGCTTTTGGGATTATTCTGTGTGCTAAAATAAAGTGTGTTTTTTCCCAGGGGATATTTGCTGAATTTTGAAGGGTGAAGAGTTAGTTTTCTATGGAGTGTGTGTGTGCATGCTACAATTTTCTAACAATGTGGTATTAAGTGCATCTTTGAAATTTATATTTTAAAAATGCAAATTGATTTTGGGTGGGCAATAATTAATGGGGGACCAGAGCAGTGGTGGAAGGGGAAATAATCATTTTCTTCCCTGCCGAGGGTCTAAGGAGCATCTCTTCCCTGCAGCTATTGATGGGAGTGGGGTGTTGTCCCCTGTTGGCTCCAGGGTCCCTCCCCCTCAAAAAGCAAATATTAATTTTGGAAGAGGTATTTGAGCTTGACAGGACATACTCCCGAGTAACTGTGTTTGGGAATGCAACCTAAATTTCTTGCATCAAAGTAAAATCTGACTGCTATTTCTGGATTGTAGAAACAGGCTGTCTCTGTCTGAAGTTCTCCCCCATTTTATTAGCACATTGTATCAAACATCATAGAATTGTAGGCGTGGCGTAGAAGGTTAGATTCCACAACCCTGGGATTAAGAGTCTCATGCTCTACTGACTGAGCTATCCTGGCTAACTCAGGTGTAAATATGTGTGAATAAACCACATTTCATAAAGACACCAGTCTCTACTGTGCCTCATTTTCCCCAAGAAAACACAAACCCTGACGGGGCAAAAAATGTGGGTTATAATATACAATTTAACTTACGGGAGAAGTTGTGGAAAGAGGACTTAAAATTTACTTAAAATTAAAAGAAAACTACATGAAAATGATGTACCATTGGTATTTGACTCCAGTAAAATTAGCGAAAATGTATAAAAACACCTCCAACTTATGTTGGAAGTGTAAAGATAAAGAAGGTACTTTTTACCACATGTGGTGGACATGTAAAATAGTAAAAGACTTCTGGGAAATGATATATAATGAATTGAAAAAAAATGTTTAAGATAACTTTTATCAAAAACCAGAAGCCTTCTTACTAGGGTTAACAGGAGATTAAATACCAAAAGGTATACAAAGACTATGTATGCAACAACAGCCACAATAATGCTACTTGCCCAGAAGTGGAAGGAAGAGAAAGTGTCAACTGAAGAAGAATGGATAACCAAGATACTGGACTATGCCAAAATGGCAAAGATGACCATGAGGATCAGACACCAAGATGATAAGAAATTCAGTCAAGAGTGGGAAAAGTTTGTAGAATATCTGAAAGACCACTGTTTATACTTAAAAACGTTACCAGGATTGTTGTAACACTTATAATGTAATATGAGTCAAGGTAAAAAAGGAGATCAAATGGATTAGAAAATGTAATTAGCTGCAAAAAAATATATATAGGGGGAAATTGGAAACCGGGTGGGCTGGGCTGGGGGGGAAGTCCAAGGGATCTAGGTAGATTGAAAATGATGTGAATGTATAAGAACATTGTTTAAAAAATGAAAATGAAATATTAAAAAAAAAGAAAACACAAAGTGCCAAGTCCCCTGGAATTTGGGGATGGCCTGTAACAGTATAAATAATCACTGAAGTGAGTGGTTGGTTGATCGATTTAAACCACTGCAAAGGCCTGAAAAGTCTCCCTAGTTGAGACAAATCCTCTCTCAGAAGCAGTACTTTTTTGTGATGATACTCTTTTCTTTCTTTCTTTCTCTTTCTTTCTTTCTTTCTTTCTTTCTTTCTTTCTTTCTTTCTGTCATTCATTTTTGCTGCCCATGGTAGTCTATTTGTGCTGGCTTCCAATGGCACTTTTATCAAAATATGCATCCCAGCACCTCATTTCCTACCAAAACACTCTCCTGAAGTATTACTGATAAAGCGAAACCAAATAGTTTATACGTGTCTGGATCATTTAGACACACACCCCCCCCCAGCACTGTGGATGTGTAATGTTTATAACAGAGATTCTAATAAGCCACAAACACTTGAGCCCATAAGGGAAAAGCAGTTGAAATACCAAAGCACAATCAACCCCTTTATTAACAGGAGACTACACAGGGCATGAAGTGGCAAGGTTTAAAAAGATTTTTTAAAAAAAACATTAATTTTGAATTCTGTAATATCCCTAAATACAAATGAGGGTTACACTGGGATTACCTCCAGAGAGTTTGCATCTCTCCAGGGGGAAAGCAGCATAAACAGTTAATTAAAGTACCAGAGATGCTGTTTTTTGCTTCAGATGGGTCCCCACCACATCCCTTGTGTTATATCAGTGTTCCCTAAACAGGGAAAGGCGCCTACATCATCAGCTCTACTTGCAGAGTAACATGTGCAAAAGTATCTGTTATAAGAATTTTAAGGTCAAAGTGGGAAACCTCCCCATTGTCTCTGTCCTCACAAATCCTGTCTTAAGGGCACATTCAGGATATGAACAGGGTGTGAGCCTGTGACCTGTGACCTAGATTCAGGAATTAAATAGTTAAAATAACAAGAGTGGCCAAAATCCAGATAATGCAATCAGGTAACATGCCAGACAGGAGATAAACAACACACTCAGATTTCTGATGTAGGTATGATGTATCTGGGGGGTGGTCTTGGGCTACACCCCTTCTGTGATGTATGTATGATGCTTCTGGGGATGGTCTGGAGTTTGAGGGTGGGCAATTTTAAAAGTCTATATAAGGGCGGGTATACCTTTGTTCTGGGTCCCTCCTCCCTCCTGGGTGTGGCTATGAGCACCCTGTTGCAACAGCTTTAATAAAGATCAGGCTTACTAGCTGCCTTGCTTCTCAATATTCTCTAGTTGGCCTCTGTTATTTTCTCCTGCCAATAGGGAACCTAAAAAGAGGACTCTTGGGTACTCCATAAAGGAAAAAGAGCAGCTTTTTCTTATAACATATCATAGATGCAAGAAAAATCAGAATAGGTTCATTTCAGTGTCAAGACAAGGCATGTATGTCTTGCATAAGACATTCGGGAGCTACGTGCTTGTATAACGATTCTAGCTGCAAGAAGAAATTATGTTATAGTTGCCTAATGCTGTGTAACACTTACCTGGGAATAAGCTGTACTGAACACCATGAGAGGTATTTCCAACTGCTTATGCAAAGGATTGTGCAACAGACACACTGGCCCTGTGTGAAGTGGCAGTGGAGGTGTTTTGTTGAAATGGCTCTTCTCTGTAGAAAGCAGAACACGATAGAGACTTTGCTTTCTCGACCTGCAGATTTCTTAAGCCCATATGGCAGCTCATATGATAAGGCCATAAATAGGTTGTGCAACTAATTTTAGCCACAATTTATTCTCACAATTATAAAAGATGATAAACCCAGTAAAGCAGGTAACCTAATTAGAGAGTAGGTGGTTGAATGGAATTATTAACAATATATGGAAAGGCATTTTTAATTACCTGAGGATAACACAGTGTATCTTCTGGATACGTTGCAAAACCAAAGAACACATTGGGCGGCTATTATAAATGTAATCTTCACTTTTCAGTATACAGTACAGTATTATTTTCACTATGCAGTGTCTTAGATTTTTACATCTTTAACTACTTTTGAAGCAATATGCCTCTGTATGTATTAGGACAAAGATAGTCCTGTTCATGAACCCTTTATTATTCACTTGGCCGAAATCCATTTTCTGTCCAATTCCTCAGACTGCTCTTGTGCTGTTGTGCCAGGTTCACAAAACTTGAATAGACTAGCATCTTCCTGAGATCTGTAACTGTGACACTAAAAATGATACCATACTTTAGGGTCCAGGTTGATAGAAGAAGAAGAAGAAGAAGAAGAAGAAGAAGAAGAAGAAGAAGAAGAAGAAGAAGAAGAAGAAGAAGAATTATTATTATTATTTGTACCCCTCCCATCTGGCTGGGTTTCCCCTTCCAACAAAGATTAAAAGTACATTAAAACATTTGTCATTCCCTAAAGATGTCTTCTAAATGCCTTCAGGTGTCCTCTAAATGTCAGATAGTTGTTTATCTCTTTGGCATCTGATAGGAGGGTGTTCCACAGGGCGGTACCTTCTAGCGAGAAGGTATGTTCAATAAAAATTGAACAAAAATTTCAATAAAAATTGAACATACACAGAGGGGGGAAATACAGAAGCAATAACCCACAAACATGTGAAGATTTAAAAGTACAATGGTAACCAGTATGAGATTAACTTTTCGGGGAAAACCCTAGACAATCTGTGGCTCTTGTAATAGTTATACAACAGTGTTTCTTCGTAGAGACCGAGCCTATTCTCAGGGGCATCTTTTCAGACTCTTTGTTGTTGTTGTTTAGTGGTTTAGTTGTGTCCAACTCTTCGTGACCCCATGGACCAGAGCACGCCAGGCACTCCCGTCTTCCACTGCCTCCCGCAGTTTGGTCAAACTCATGCTGGTAGCTTCAAGGACACTATCCAACCATCTCGTCCTCTGTCGTCCCCTTCTCCTTGTGCCCTCCATCTTTCCCAACATCAGGGTCTTTTCCAGCGAGTCTTCTCTTCTCATGAGGTGGCCAAAGTATTGGAGCCTCAGCTTCACGATCTGTCCTTCCAGTGAGCACACAGGGCTGATTTCCTTCAGAATGGATAGGTTTGATCTTCTTGCAGTCCATGGGACTCTCAAGAGTCTCCTCCAGCACCATAATTCAAAAGCATCAATTCTTCGGCGATCAGCCTTCTTTATGGTCCAGCTCTCACTTCCATACATCACTACTGGGAAAACCATGGCTTTAACTATGCGGACCTTTGTTGGCAAGGTGATGTCTCTGCTTTTCCTTTGTTAGGAGAGGCCAAAGGAAACAGACGTGCCTTATATCTCTTGTGCATATGCATTAATTGTGCAATCCTAATCCTGTGTACTTTATAAAAAGTTAGTCTTATTGAATTCAGCGAGGCTTATTTCCACATCAGTGAGGTCAGGATTGCAGCCTGGGGACTATGAAGTGACTGTCCTTTCATAAGCAGCAGCTAATGATGTTTCTGAATGAATCCTAAATTTATCACCAGATCTTTATCTGTTTTGCTTTCATAAACAGAACTAGAGCAATACAAATTTCGAAGGTGCTATTCAAATGAAGTTTCCTGAAGCTCTCACCACTTCAATTCAGTGCCTTTTTCTTCCTTTGAATCACCAGTATGCTTGTGAACATTTTTTATTTTAATCACATGGAAATAACAATTCTATCAAGATTCTTTTGCATAGGGTGTTCCTGCAATTCTGTATTTAATTCTGGAATTCAAGCATACAGTTGGCCACAGCTTTTGGTTTCTTCAGTTATTTTGTATATATATTTTTCTCTTCTGTGGTAGCCATGCAATTTTGAAGATCAATAATGCATTATGCAAAAAGAATCTTGATTCAAGCATACATACATTGATTTATCAATACATATGAGTAACAGAAGGGGGAGGGAAAGATCCCAGTGGAACAGTGGAAGGAACAGAAAGTTGCAGCAAATTGCCCATCCTCCAATTTCAGAATTATCTTTTGGAAACTCTCCAAGCGTTAAGCAGGAATTCGGGAGTGGGAAGTTGCAGGACAGAGCAAACTCACAAAATTCTGCCACTTACTAGCTGCAGCTGGTGCAGTTCGTTTTGAACTGTTGATAATGTATTGTAGCAAAGCATGTTGTTGTGGTAGAGCCTTCCCCAACCTGGTGCCCTTCAGAAATTTTGTAGCACAAATCCCATAAGTTCCAGGCAGCATGAAGCATCTGAAGGGCACCAGGATGGAGAAGTCTGTTCTAGTGAATCTTTAACAAACAGAACAAAACTTCACTTTTAAATCAAGTTAAAACTCTATTCACTTTTAAATCACTACAGAGCAAGCTATAGCAGAGTAAATGAATACAGTGGTACCTCGGGTTACATACGCTTCAGGTTACAAACGCTTCAGGTTACAGACTCTGCTAACCCAGAAACAGTACCTCGGGTTAAGAACTTTGCTTCAGGATGAGAACAGAAATCGTGCTCCAGCGACATGGCAGCAACAGGAGGCCCCATTAGCTAAAGTTCAGGTTAAGTTCAGGACCTCCAGAATGAATTAAGTACTTAACCCGAGGTACCACTGTACTGCATGTAGAAGTTGTAGTAGTGCATTCAGCAAATAGGTTCAGGCACAATAGCTTGGTGTGAAAACAGGGGTGCAACATAATTGAGTTTCTCTTTTTCCACCTGTGAAATGCTGTAGGCAGGTTCACTCTGTATTGGTGACAATGCTATGTTATAGTTGCTAAGAAGTATTAAACAACTATAGTATAGCATTGTCAACAACACAGAGCAAACATTCCTCTCCTCCCTTTTTTTGGAGAGAGAAAAGGGATTTATGCCTTTGGTATGCATAAGCCCATCTAAATGAGTAAACTAGCCAGATATATAGGTGCCAATGAGGAAAAACAAGGGGGAATAATTGCAGTTCCCCAGATCTGCTTTGTCCATAGTTAGTAATGTCACAACCTGACTGGCAACATCAGCAGAATTCTTTTGATCCATAAAGTATTAGGATATAAAATGTTCTCTTGTGGGTTCAGAGAGACGCAGCCTGCTGAAAATAACGCAAACGTGTTTGCAGCAACACCTGGTGTTTGCGATAGGTTTATTCAGAGATCTATCCATAATTAATTTCCCCAAATGCCCTTTGAACTTATTGGTATGTTTTGTTTTGTTTTGTTTTGTTTGTTTAAAAATTAGCCTGCCCTTATTCATACATGGTATCGGAGTGGGATGAAGTCAAAATATTAAAAGCACAAAGAATACAATCACATTTACAGAGATAAAGGAGCAAATAATATCATAATGCAGGAACAGCAGCTGAGCAATCAGAACAAGGCTCAGGTAATTAAGTCACTCTAAAGGCCTGGTGGAATAAATAGGTTTTCACCTGTTGCCAAGAACTGAAAAGAGCAGGTACCAATTTGCAGTCAAAGGACAGGGCGCCCCATCATTGGGACACCACTGCAGAGAAAGCCCTCTCTGGTTGTCCCATTCTAAAGCAGAGTACACGTCTTGCATTTTGCCTGAAAGATTGAACCCTGGTGAAGATTCCAGACTCTGTTAATAGAATCATAGAACGGTAGAGCTGGAAGAAACCACTACGTCATTCAGTCCAACCCCCTGCAACGAAGATTTGTTTGCCCAACATCAGGCTCAAACCCACAACCCCGAGATTAAAAATCTAATACTCTAACTATACTGAGGTATGGTCAGACTGAAGCCTTTGTCCCTAATGTTGTGTCCCTGAGCCCCCAATCCTTCTCACATATTATTAGGGCTTTTCTTACCAGCTGGAACTTGCCGGAACTCAACTCAGTTCCAGCACCTCTCAGGTAGGCGCCATTGCAATTCTAAGAGAACAAGGGAGAAGTTCGTGGTGAATTCTGGCACCTCTTTTTCCTAGGAAAAAAATAGCACTACATATTATGTTCAACTTTAGATCATGCTCATCATTACAATACCTTATTCCTCCTCACTTCTGAATAATATTTTTTTCTGGTAAAAGTGGATTAATTTTTCCAAGGCAGCTCTCCTCCCTCCACAACTGGTCTCCTTAGGTCCAGAATTATCATATTTAAAAGGTATGAAGTAGAGTTAGGAAACTCAGGCAGTGTAGAAGTTGCAACAAAAACTCTTACTTCTTATAAATTTGATGGAGTCCCACCTAGGAGGTCTGCAGGTGGGTGGGTGGGGTGTAATTATTCCTTCTTGCCCTTTCTTTTTTCCACTGCTTCTTTCCACTGACCTCCATCTAAATTCACATTGGTATGTGCCATTTTCTTTTATAATCAGGTTTAATATTGAAGAGGGAGACGGGGGTGGGGGCAGATAAATCCAGCAGAGGACAAAACGCAGAGGCAAAACCAGACTGCACTTTGTCTTGCGGTTAATGTGGAAGTTGCTAGGCTGTGTGAAATACACAAAATCACAGTGGGAGTCTGAGCATACATCGCTGTGTGTGTCGCTTTGAAAAAGGTCACTGCTATTCTTCTGGCAAACATGAAACGTTCAGAGTACATAAACATCACATGCGTAAGTTACAAAAGGCTTATTCACTGGGAAAACGGCTACTCTTTAGAGCTCAGAGATAATCCCTCTGAACGAGATCTGCTTCACAACTTTATTTGAGAATATATTGCCACAGGCTTTTACAGGCCTATATGGGACCGTGGAAGTAGCATGAAAATATAAAAACCAGGAGAACAAATAAAAATCTGGTGCTCTTCAGTGTTGCTTTGCAGACTTCTTACTTTCAGAGAACCCTTTCTGCACGTAAAAATTGCTATGTATCTGCCATAGAATCTCAGCGTGTTGGAGAGGTTTCAGGGCAGTGCTGAAGGGTGTCCATCATCATCCCTCTTGAATGGAGAGTGAGCCAGGCAAGGAGAATAAGGCATCTTACAAAGGATTATCTGGCTGTTACTGATATTTTTTATTGAGGAGGTCCTGTTTTACTAAATAATAATTACCATACTGTTCCGTGTATAACACACCCCCATGTATAAAACGCCCCCTATTTGGGGGGACTAAAAATAAAGAAAATGGGGGGAGATTGCACAGAGTTGTTGAGCTTTTTTTTTTGTCAATAACCACTCACCCGCCTGGCCGACGCTGACACTCGTGTGTGTCGCAACAGCCTCCTAATGTCTATCGCCTATTGCCCGCCCAATTGCCACAGCAACATCCAATCAACACCACCCCTTGCCACATACACCAATAAGATGCTACAGACCATCTCCGGCTTGCGGCATCAACCAATCCCACGTCCCCCCCAGGCACTACCCATGTATAAGAGGACCCCTGATTTTAAACAATTTTTCAGTAAAAAAAACCCTAGTCTTGTACACAGAAAAGTACAGTACATGTTGCATTTGTATAGCACTTTCAAGTGTTCGAAATGTTTCAGAACCATTATCTAGTAGTAATCCCAAAAGCAACTCTGCAAGGCAATTCAGTATTCCTCCTCACAGTACAAATAGAGAAGCTGAACAGGCTTGCTTAAGGTCTCCTCATTAGTTAATGGCAGAAGTGACAATTGGAACTTCCCAATCCATAGCTGAGTCTTTTAGCCACTATACTAGGACGCAATCCCCAAACCCTGAACCAGCAATGCTAAACTAGTTTTGTTTCATTTGCACTGATTATATATTGTCAACCATAGTGTATTTGATAGGGACACTGTGCTGTTTGGTTTAACAAATTTGTCCTTCAGGCAAAAATAAAAATAAGATTCTGAACATCATTCTTTTGCAGTTACATGTGTTTCTAATGTCTTTAAGCTTATGGAGCTAACTGAAAATTAAATAAAAGCTGTCATGCATTATTAGAAGAAGAAACGAGAGACTTTTCATTTTCAGTGACCTCTTAATGTTAACAAATCAAAACAGCCTAAGAAAAAGAATATTGTGAACTCACAAAGCCCCATCAATAAAAATGTGCCCTCTTTAAAATGGAGCCTACTAATCTAATACACTAATGCTTTAATAAATTAATCTAGCAATTAAAGTTTGCAGCCCCAAGAAAACGGAGGACGGGGAGAGAGCAAGTTGTGGACTTGATTCCCCCCCGCCACTGTCCCTCGTTTCCATTTTAGATAAAAATAGCAGGAAATTGTGATGGCAGCAAAAACAGGCCTAGTCTATACATGCAGTGCATTGAGGTCACAGAATTCCAAGGTGGTTCAACAGATCATAAAGGTAAAGGTAAAGATAGCCCTGACCATTAGGTCCAGTCGTGGATGACTCTGAGGTTACGCGCCCATCTTGCTCTATAGGCCGAGGGAGCCGGTGTTTGTCTGCAGACAGCTTCCAGGTCATGTGGCCAGTATGACTAAGCTGCTTCTGGCGAACCAGAGCAGCACACGGAAATGCTGTTTACTTTCCCGCTGGAGCGGTACCTATTTATCTACTTGCACACTGACGTGCTTTTGAACTGCTAGGTTGGCAGGAGCAGGGACCGAGCAATGGGAGCTCACCCCGTTGCGGGGATTCGAACCACCAACCTTCTGATCGGCAAGCCCTCGTCCCTCAACAGATCATAACAGTGCTCAAATTGAAAGGTGTCTCTATGCACAAGGCCCATTCCTCTGACTCATCCCCCTATGGTTCAATTAAATCATGCCCTCCGAGAATGACAGCTAGTCGAGGGGGGGGCCATGCCTTTTGAATCTTTTCTGCAATTTGAACACTGAAATGTACAATGGACGGCATTATTGGAGGATTTTATTTTTATTCTTTAAAAAAATGCTTTTGGATGGGTGGTGGGAATTTCCATGCAAATAGAAGACTAGCCCTGTAGAGAGCGGGCTAGGTTTACACTTAATCTCCCCCATCTCCCCAAACTGGCATGCTCTGCTTTACTTGCAGAGCGGGTGATCAATAAAAATTGCTTCCCTCAAATCAAATTTTCTGCAGATTAATCTTGTTTTCTACGTGCAGCAGGCTTTGCTTTTGTTTTCGGGATGGAGAACAGCTCATGCAAAACCACACCTGCACTCTGAAGTACTGAAGCTTCAACAGAGACAGAGTGCCTCGGTGAATTTATGGCTCAAACGATAGGTGACGTTAATCGCCTGCACACACACCCCGCCATATTTCCCTTTTTTAGCTAATGCAGCTGTTTGGGCTGCAATCTTGAAAAGAAGACGAGCAATTTTGGGAGGTTGGGGGAGAAACACACACACACACACACACACAGAGAGAGAGAGAGAGGGGAGAGAGAGAGAGAGAGAGAGAGAGAGAGAGCATGCAACTGGCACTTTAACCACTTCATTTGGTGCTTTTCTTTCTCCAGAATTACCCCTCCATGCATAACCTTTTCTCTTTTCCTCCCACTATCATCCAGCCTAAGAACAGCTCTACAGTGATCTGGAAGCTGAAAACCAGAATAAAAGATTAAAATGACCATCTCAGCTCCCCTGATGTGGTCTCCCATTAGAGGTTGCAGCTTGTGTGACCGTTACAGAAAAAAACTAAGAAAATGAGGGCAGGGAGGAAAGTGGACAACACACATGCAGACTCTGAGCTCAGTATCACAACCCCATGCATGTTTACTCAGAAGTCTGTATCCCAAGGGGAATATTCCTTAGTAACTGAGTTTAGAAGTGCAATCTTAATCTGCGTTTCCAGAACTATTTTCTACCCTTGCTTTCAGCCATTCGGTTTTCAGGGGAATCTTAAGAAAGAAAGAAAACACTTCTGCCCAGCTCCAAGATTACGCCGTTTCAATTGAGTAGCATCTCAAACACTATCTACGGGTTTGTTTGTTTTTCTATAAAACAATGGAGAGCTTCTGGCCTGCAGTTATTTGTAGATAGGTTTCCCAGATGAAATAGTTTAAATTGTGGCGAAACGGTTTTCTGCAAGTATGAAATCCCACTAGCATTTCTGATTTGAACTCAAAAGCTTACCCAATCAAATCACAATTGCTTGGAATGTCTGTGTGAATGATCCATCTATATTACCAGTCGGGACTCTCTTTGCATCAAAGATATTACCTTGGAGAAGATCTGTGCAGTAAACCTGGAGACATGTGGACTTTTTATCTTCCCTTTACCTAGGGGTGGGAAACTCCCCCCCCCCCCGGATTAATAGTCATTTAGTTAATCAGGGCCTGCAGCTAACAGTGGGTGGAGTCAAAGCCCCAAATGGGAAGTTTGCAACACTGTGAAGCTCTCTCTCTCTCTTGTGGTGTCCCTCAAACTTTCTAAACTCACGCCCCCATTTAACTATCATAAAAATCCCACGTTCCCCCTCAAATATAACTCCCTCAATTATTTTACTTGAATTTTCAAAATGATTGAAATATTGTGACTTTAGTTTTGACTTATATTGTACATATTTTTTGGGAAAACCCTTGCCTAAATCTTCATATGCACACCTCCTTGGGTGGGTAGGTGGGCCTCATTGGATGAGAAACACAGTTGTGGAGTCTAAATCATAATAACTTTTTAAAAAGGCACTCTACCTGCAGCCTGAAGTAGTCCAATTCATGCTACCTCTTCATTCTGCCGAATGCATAGGCGTATGGACGAACCCTTTTTTAGATGAGACTGTAGTAAGGTGTACTATCTTTGTCACAAAACACAAGCACATTCCCAAGGATAGTGAATATGATTGATCAGTGGGGGGAAGCGATAGAAAGCCGGGCTGCAAAGAATCTTATTAGCTATCAGCAGTGTTCCAAGGTTTCGTTATTGACATGTAAATCCCTAAACAACATGAGACCAGAATACACTGGTACCTCAGAAGTCGAACGGAATCTGTTCCGGAAGTCCATTCGACTTCCAAAATGTTTGGAAACCAAGGCATGGCTTCCGGTTGGCTGCAGAAAGCTCCTGTAGCCAATTAGAAGCCATGCCGGACGTTCGGGTTTCAAATAACATTTGCAAACATTGCAGTGTTCAGGAGCCAAAATCTTCAACTCGCAAGGCGTTTGGGATCCAAGGTGTGACTGCACCTAGCAGACCGCCTCTCCAGGTACCTGAGGCCAAGGAGACTGTGACCAGCAGGTTGTCACTCAGCGACAATGTAGGCGCAAGTCTTCTTTGAGATAGCAACCCACACTATGGAATATTTTCCCTCAGGTAATTTGTGAGGCAGAGACGAAGCTTGTCTTGACCCAAGCTTTGCCGGTGGCATTTTATTTTATTTATTTTCTAGACTGCTCATTTTTGCTTGTTATTTTGCTTCAATATTATCTTTAGGAAATTTTATTTAATGCTGCGATTTCATTGGCTTTTTGTAAACTGCTTAGAGGGTTTTTTTTTAATTCTATTATGTGCTGGGATTGCTTTATAAATAAAAGGGGGGGGGGTAAACGTGACAAGGATTATGCAAGAAGAAAACACCTACCTGTTCATACTTTGCACAGACTGCATAAGCACCTGCATTCCCCCTCTGCCGAAAACAGCCTACCCACCTGTCCATTATGTCAAGAAGAAGAAAAAAACAGGACCCTTCAGTACAGTGGTACCTTGGTTCTCAAACGCCTTGGTACTCAAACAACTTGGAACCCAAACACTGCAAACCCGGAAGTAAGCATTCTGGTTTGCGAACGTTTTTCGGAAGCCGAACGTGCTCCATTTTGAGTGTTACACTTCCAATTTGAGTGCCACACTTCTGTTTTGAATGTTATGCTGAGGTCTGTTTGTTTTTGCTGTTTATTTTGAGTTTTTGCGGTTCTTTTTTGTTTTGTTTTTGTGACTGTGTGGAACCCAGTTCAGCTACTGATTGATTGTGTGACTGCAGTACATTGTTTATTGCTTTCATTTTATGGATCAGTGGTCTTGTTAGAAAGTAAAACTCATGTTAAATTGCTGTTTTAGGGATTGTTTTTAAAAGTCTGGAATGGATTAATCTATTTCACATTACTTTCTATGGGAAAGCGTGCCTTGGTTTTAGAATGCTTTGGTTTTGGAATGGACTTCCAGACTGGATTAAGTTTGAGAACCAAGGTACTTTTCCACACAAACTTTTCCACCACCCAATGCTGAAGCTCCAAGTGTCAGGAAACATTTTTGTTTTGTTTTTGCACTATACATAGTATGAGAACTTGTAAGCAAAACAGACTTGTCACACAAAAAGATACATTTTATTTCAATTCTCTCTCTAAATACAGTTTGGCAGGATCAATTTTTCACAGGAGCAAATGTATTAAAAAATATTTCATTCCAAAATACTACTCTCTGAGGTAATATTATAGGCACTTTCGAGTAGACATAGTTAGGATTCTGTTGCAAGGCACATATATCTGCCCCCTTTTAAAAAATAAAAATCTTTGATCACTGATCTCGGTCTAAAAATTCTAAGGAAAAAGTAATTACGTAACTGAAACACAAATCTTTTTTTTAAAAAATAACATTAAAAATAAACCATATAAATCAAAATGTCAGTACTGACAAAGAAAAAGACAGACGTGTATTTGAAGTACCGTATTTTTCCGTGTATAAGACTAGGTTTCCCCCCTAAAAAATAATGTCAAAAATTAGGCGGAGTCTTATACATGGGGCCATCTCCCCCCATTTTCTTAAATCTGAGTCCCCCAAAATAGGGGGCCTCTTATACATGGGAGCATCTTATAGACGGAAAAATATGGTAATTTAATGGGCAATTCTAGCCTGGTGTCCTCTGCTGAAATCAATGAGCTTTCATACCAAATGATTCTATGGGGTATTCTTTGGGTTTCGAAAAGTAACAGGATGTAGGATCAAGTTTTCCTTTTGGGGAATGAAGGCCTAACTCATAGCCACCCCAAATCAGTGCAATTTACTTGTTGTATTCACTGGTGCATGGGTTTTAAGGGAACCCAACCCTTGGAAAGTTTGGAACATGGATACCTCAGAAAAGGAAAATGCCAACATGATCTAAGCCAATATGGGGGTTCACAGTGCCACCAAAAGGAGTAAATGTCCTTCTGCAAATTTATGGTGAATTGATTTTTTGAAAAAAGATGTGTTCCACGCTAATCTAGATGCACTTCTTATGAAATACATCTCACTTTAATCACTAGGATTTTCATTCCAAATAAACAAAGTTAAAAATTGGTGCAGTTATTCCTACAAAACGTCATATATTCAGGAAGCTATAGATTAAGAGTATTTTAAACAAGAGCAAGGATTAGTTATCTTGAAACAGCAAGGTAACTGAATATTTATTGAAAGTTCAACGTGACACCATAAACCGTCACAGTTTGGCATTAAACTGACCCATCAGTCTTTCCAACTTGATTGCTAAGGCCATATCACCCTTGATTGCCAGCTTTCCAGACATGAAAGCCAGGGTTGGCTTCAGTTTGCCTGAAAAGAGAAAAAAAAATGGTTTAAAGAACCACAAAAGAGTTGCAAATTGCAGTGCTTTTGCCATGTTTTTCAGTTAAGCAACCTCTCTACTCTTAAGACCAACAATGACATGGATAGCTTTAAATGTGATGTTGCCACTTCCTGTTTTCATAAAAAAGTACAGCATTACAGGTAACTTGTTTAAGGCGTGAACGATATGTCTGCAATTGCGCACAGCGCTGAACCCGGAAGTGACCCAGAAACGTCATAACGACATCACTGAAACGTTTTAATAAAGTTTTGTTCTTAAAAAAGGACTATGCTGAAATGGCAAAGTTAACAGCTGAAACAAGAGAACCTAAAGATGACTGTTTGTGGAGGAATGGAAGCCTTTTTCGGACTACTTAAGGAAATGGTACCGTACAAAGCTCACAAGCAGGATTTGAATTATGAACAATGAGAGACTATAGTATTGTTGTTATGGTATAAGTGATAGAAGGTAGGGTGAGGCAGGAGAGGAAAAAAACCACCATGGAAAATGAGGTGGGGAGTAAAACAGAGAGAGAGAGAGAGAGAGAGAGAGAGAGAGAGAGAGAGAGAATTATTATATATGTTAAACAGCAGAAAATTTAATAAAAATAATTATTTTTTAAGAAAGACATCACTGAAATGTCACTAAAAGGACAGAATGGGGGCGGGGTGGAACAGAGCTTTTTCAATGGGTTTCCGATTTCACGCAAGTGCACAATGACCCGGAACGCAACCCCCGTGCAAACGGGAAGTTGCCTGTATTCTCATTCCAGGTGAGTAAATATAGGGTCACATGCGTGGTGAGGAAGCAAGATCATGCCACACATTGTCCAACAGGCCTCCCCCCCAAAAAAGGCTCTGCACCCCGCAAAAATCGGGGCTTTCCTGCTTTGACCTGAACCCCCCACTGCCAGTTTTTAACTCTGCGAGTAGATCACAGTCTTGCCGCTTTCTGTGCCGCATAGACCTCCCCACACCTCATGGCTTCTTGTGTACTTTTACATGTGAGGAAGCTCCCGTGAGCTCAGTGAAACTTAGTAAACATGCATTTGATTAAATTGCACTGGCCCTGATGATCTGCATCATCCTACCACTTGCTAACTTTACACAGGGGGAAGGGGGTAGCAGGTTTGTTGTAAAATGGTGGTGGTGAAATGGTGAAGAACTTGTTGGCATCCCAAATGTGGAATATTTCCACCAACACTCTTCTCTGCTAGCTCACTTCTAACGCTTCCCGTAAATGGCATCCTATCTACAAGCAGAAAAGAAGGTCCTGGACATATAGGAGACTTTGTTAGCGGCTTCTTCTCAAAGGGTAGAATAAAGAAACTGGAATGAAATACGTAATTCTACACGCTCCTGAAAATTTATCAAATGCAAGCAGCTCTACGAGCAGATACACTTAAGATTAGCAAAAGTCCAATGCAATAGCTGAACACGAATACATTTGGCTAAATGAAAGGAGCGTTTCTCCCAATACCTACCTGAAAACATTTTTACGAAGTCAGTGCTGGACATGCTCATAACCACATCAACTTTTCCTGGTGGTTCTCCGCTTCCTACACTGCCACCTTTGTTCTTAAGATCAATATACCATGTTCCTCCTCCTTCACCTAACACAAGAGTAATGCCAAAATTATGCCACGTAAAATTAGACACATTCATTTCTAAGCTGAACAAATGTCAGATAAGGAGCAAAAGCCAATTAAGTCTTTCCAAGAGTTAATGATCCACTGAAATGAATAACTGGAAGTCCAGTGATTTCAGTGGGTCTTCCCAGAGTATGACTAATGTTGGATACCACCCTTTGAAGTTTAAAATCAGTTTCATTATAATCTTTTACAGTGGTATCTCCGGTTACGAACTTAATTCATTCCAGAGGTCCGTTCTTAACCCAAAACCATTCTTAACCTGAGGCGCACTTTCGCTAATGGGGCCTTCCGTTGCCGCCACGCCACCAGCACACGACTTCCACTTGCATCCCAGGGCAAAGTTCGCTACCAGGAGCATCTACTTCCGGGTTAACGGAGCTAGTTACTCGAAGCGTTCGTAAGGAGGACGGTACGTAACCCGAGCTTCCACTGTAGTGACATTTCTTTCCCTTAATAAAGGCACTATGCTCCCCTATAACTTCCACTGCCAACCCAGCTTATTCTAACCACTAGAGAAAGAGACTGACTGCCACCTTCAAGAACAGTAGCACACCTGGTAGTAAACAAAACTTTTGTCCCATTCATCACAAATGACTTTTGCTCAATTTTGGTGTAATTGCTATTTTGTTGTAACAACCACATCCCTGTTTTTTATGTAGATGCCCAACCTCTTCAATTTGTGTCCATGTGAACATTCACAAATAAAACATACCCGTGTGTGTGTGTTAAGTAGATTGCCATATTTGTCTTTTCAAAATATTTCAGACAGCACCGAGTGTGAATTATTTGAAAACTGCCACCACTATAAAGGTGTTTTGGCATCTTTTCTGCAAAGTCCATGTGCTGGTACTACTGGTATGCAGGCCTCTTGCCTTAGCAGTGATCCTAGGCCCTCCCAACATAATTTCAGGAACTCTTAAACAGGTATAAAGATTCTTACCAGATAATTCAAATCGATAAATTCCTTGGGTGGACTTTACAACTTCGTCACTGATCGCACCTTTTATAATTTTAAAAGTTTCTGCTACAGGCCCCCCTGATTTCTCGGCAGCAAAATGCACATGAAGCTTTCCTCTGTCGGGACCTTCAGGTTTAGTTTTGTCAGGACCTTCATGCTTGGGAAGGTCTTGTTTTTTCCCTTCTCTGAAGGTTGGAGTAGCTCCTGTAGGACCAACATTGACCAATAGAGTCAACAGTTACAATAGTGTGCACTCAGGAACTCATATCAAACAAGGAGAAAAAGGTTGGCGGTCCTGAGCACTACAGCAGGGAAACTACTGGAGCAAGGAGTCATAGCTCGGGGGTAGGGGACATGTTTTTTATGCAGGTCTCACGTTCAATCCACAGCAAAAATGACCAATCAGTGAGCCTTTCCCTTGGAGCCTTTCCCAGTGAGCTAGACTGGTGACTGGGAGCGGCCGCTGAGACCATATAACACCAGTCTTGAAAGATCTACATTGGCTCCCAGTACGTTTCCGAGCACAATTCAAAGTGTTGGTGCTGACCTTTAAAGCCCTAAACGGCCTCGGTCCAGTATATCTGAAGGAGCGTCTCCACCCCCATCGTTCTACCCGGACACTGAGGTCCAGCGCCGAGGGCCTTCTGGCGGTTCCCTCACTGCGAGAAGCCAAGTTACAGAGAACCAGGCAGAGGGCCTTCTCGGTAGTAGCGCCCTCCCTGTGGAACGCCCTCCCACCAGATGTCAAAGAGAACAACAACTACCAGACTTTTAGAAGACGTTTAGGGAAGCTTTTAGTGTTTGATGTATTGCAGTATTTTAATATTTTTTTGGAAGCCGCCCAGAGTGGCTGGGGAAGCCCAGCCAGATGGCTGGGGTATAAATAATAAATAATTACTACTACTACTACTACTACTACTACTACTACTACTACTATGTTTGAATGTGATGGAATTCAAGAGAAGAGACATTTAACATTCACCAGGTGCTATACCAGCTTCACTGGCTCTTGGTGGAGTACAGGATCAGGTTCAAGGTGCTGGTTTTAACCTTTAAAGCCCTATACGGCCTAGGACCCTCGTATCTACGGGACCGCCTCTCCTGGTATGTCCCACGGAGGACCTTACAGTCTTCAAATAAAAACACCTTGGAGATCCCGGGCCACAGGAAGGTTAGGCTGGCCTCAACCAGAACCAAGGCTTTTTTGGCCGGGGCCCCGATTTGGTAGAATTCTCTGTCACAAGAGGTTAGGGCCCTGCGGGACTTGACATCTTTCCACAGGGCCTGCAAGACAAGAGCTGTTCCACCTGGCCTTTGGCTGAGACACAGTCTGACCTCCTCCTTTTGTAATCCCCATAGAACTCTAGCCCAATGGTTGCCATTAATTTGACTCTGAATTGATTTTAGAATGAATTGATTTTAGAATGCATTTCAATTAAATGATTATGATTTTATGTAAACTGTGTTATTTTTACTGTTGTTAGGCGCTCTGAGCCTGGCTTCGGCTGGGGAGGGTGGGATATAAATAAAATGTTATTATTATTTATTATTATTATATTTCCATAGTAACAGAGAATGTTAGATAAGTAAGTTTGGAAATAATTGTCTAGTTAAATATGACCTCCCAGCCTCTTTGTAGGGCTGTCATGTGCCTTGGAATTAAAACAAACAAACAGAAAAGTCTAATGGGGAAGGGGAACATTCGCAATCTTGAAATGAAAGAAAATTGTTATAAAAGTATGGATTTTTAAAAATTGGCATCTGTATTTTTTATGTAGAGCTGTTGCTGCAATTCTAGTTACACAATATGAGTGAAATAGACAACATCTGTGATTCATGAAGCCCTGTCAATTAACAATGGGCACTTCTGTTCTATTTGCTTGGCACGGAAAGGTCTGCAGCCAGGAAAACTGTTCAGGTAAGAGGCTTAGTTCTGGCCTCCGATTTTAGGCCCAACAACATCTGGGTGGGGTGGAGGCAATTATGTGGTTACCTTGTGCTTCCATTTTCATTGCTAGTGTTTCGGGATCCACATCTAAAAAGAAGTCTGGTAGCAAAGGATGACCTAAAAATAGAGTGAAACAATAAATGAAAAAGTCCGTATTTTGTATAGCAGCATAACGCTGTGCTGTGCAGTTAAATAGATGTAAATGAAAGGCTGAGGGCTGAGGGCATCTCCACACCTTAGCTATTGGTGTTTCCTAGCACAACTGAAGCACAAACATGAAGACAGACTTAGGACTTTACATTATACGTAAGACACCAGAGTACACTTATTGGGTCATAAATGGGACATCTGGGAAGACACTCACGGTATTGCAAGCACAAAATACATAGTTTACGGCTATATATTTGTAAACCGGCAAATACGAATGCAATATGCAAGAAAATAAATCTAGATTACCTGGGGCAACCGCATATACATCAAAATTCTGAATTCCTTCTTCTCTCAATAAAGTTTCATCAATGACAAAGTTTCCGGTGAAAGTTTTAGGCTTTGTTAAAATGCAGTATGCGGCATCTGCAAGTATATCTGTTTTCCTGCACTGTTTCTCTACGCCAGCTCCTCCCAGCATATCCATTGCAGAGGTATATATAGCTAAAGACACACACAAAGGAGAGAAGGGATAAGTTAGCAATTATTTTACTGCAGCATGCAAGGGGTGAACTAGATGGCCTATACGGACCCTTCCAAGTGTATGGTTCTAGACCACAGGTTAGCAACCTAAGGCCCATGGAGGCTGTTTAACCGGCCCACAAGCCACCCCCAAACTGAGCCACCTGCTGATCTATAGCACTGTCTACCAACAGCCTTTAGATCAGGGGTCAGCAAACTTTTTCAGCAGGGGGCCGGTCCACTGTCCCTCAGACCTTGTGGGGGCCGGACTATATTTTGAAGAAAAAAATATGAACTAATTCCTATGCCCCACAAATAACCCAGATGTGCATTTTAAATAAAAGCACACATTCTACTCATGTAAAAACACCAGGCAGGCCCCACAAATAACCCAGAGATGCATTTTAAATAAAAGGACACGTTCTACTCATGTAAAAACATGCTGATTCCCAGACTGTCCGCAGGCCGGATTCAGAAGGCGATTGGGCCGGATCTGGCCTCCGGGCCTTAGTTTGCCTACCCATGCTTTAGATATCTGAGGTGGTGGAAGGATCGGTAAAGATTTAAAGTTTATAAAATCTTGAAGTCTAGCCATTGCAGATAATGGGCCAGAAATGTTTAATATTCCATGGAACCGTCACATTCTCTCTCTCTGACCTTGTTCACACATAATGCTAAGCCAAACAACTACTAAACAAGAACCAGCAGTTGTTCAGTTACAGAGAGCCAATATTGTGGTTGCTTCACTCCTCCTCTGATACGGCTGCTAGTGGCACTACCTGGAGCCAAGCCATGTGCAAATGCAGACACATAGCAGCCACAATTTTCACTCAAAAGCTTGGGACGCAGGTTAAACCACAGAGCTTAGGGCTTGCCTATCAGAAGGTCGGCAGTTCAAATCCCCGCAACGGGGTGAGCTCCCGTTGCTCGGTCCCAGCTCCTGCCAAACTAGCAGTTTGAAAGCAAGTTAAAGTACAAGTAGATAAGTAGGTACCACTCTGGCAGGAAGGTATCTGGAGTTTCAATGCACTGCTCTGGTTCACCAGAAGTGGCTTAGTCATGCTGGCCACATGACCTGGAAGCTGGACGCTGGATCCCTCGGCCAATAAAGCGAGATGAGCGCCGCAACCCCAGAGTCAGCCACGACTGGACCTAATGGTCAGGGGTCCCTTTACCTTTACCTCTTTACTCAAAACCTTACAGTACTTGTTCTCACTAAGCCATAGTTTGGCTTAGCATTAGGCGTGATCCAGCACACACACACTGTTCTCTTTACATATGTATTAACTGGGCTGCAGATTAGGTTTTCGTGGTATGAGCAAACTGAAACTATGAAGCAAAATATGAATTTCTGATAATACCAAGCATAAAAATTATCCCCACACCACCCATAGCAGACTTCTGTCTGAATTTACATAAGAATTATGAAAGCACACTCTGCTGAACATAGGGACATTATATTCACACAAAAATGTCACCCCAGGGAAATTATAAGGAAAGGTAATCTTCCTGCGACTGCTTTGGTCCCTCTCCACCTGATCCTGATGGCAGATGTGTAAATTTCCCCAGTTAAGTGTTAAAATAATGGGCTAGTTAAGAGTAGTAACACAAACTCAGATCTGTTCTTCTGGTTCTGTAATAATACAACTTCTTAGGTTTTTCACAATATAGTTAACAAAATTAGATTCAGGTATGATGCAGTGGTAAAGTACATCTGTTAAGCAAAAAAGATGAACTCCTTACCAAATGGGTATACTGTGCATATAGGGGACACAGATGGCGCTGTGGTCTAAACCACTGAGCCTCTTGGGTATGCCAAGAGGTCGGCGGTTCAAATTCCCACAACGGAGTGAGCTCCCGTTGCTCTGTCCCAGCTCCTGCCAACCTAGCAGTTTGAAAGCACACCAGTGCAAGTAGATAAACAGATACCGCTGTGGCGGGAAGGTAAATGGCATTTCTGTGCACTCTGGTTTCCATCACGGTGTTCCGCTGCACCAGAAGCAGTTTAGTCGTGCTGGCCACATGACCTGGAAAGCTGTCTGTGGACAAACACTGGCTCCCTCGGCCTGAAGCGAGATGAGCGCCGTAACCCCATAGTTGCCTTTGACTGGACTTAACTGTCCAGGGGTCCTTTACCTTTTACTGCGCATATACTGTTAACCTATGGCTTTGATCCTATGTGCGCTTAGTTGAGAGTAGTGTTAGTATTGTAATGTCTCATTCTCACATTGCATAATGTTGTGGGTTGCCTTTAATTACTTAATTGATGTATGAGTATGGGAACTATTTAAAAGTCTCGTCCCTCTCTCTGCTCTTTCTGCTCCAGAAGATGGATGTGAGAGTCGTCTTGTTGTTTTGTTATTTGCTTTATAAATAAAACCTTTGATGTTACTATTCCAACCACAGTTGCTTCGCTGCATTCTGCTGTAAAGGACCGAGTTTACTATCTGCAAATGGGCGTTTAATGCTCACAGGTAGGTTCCACTGGAATCGATGGAATATGTTCCCAAGTAAACATGCATAGAATTGGGTTGCATCTCAAATATTTTGAAAAAGGTTAATTTCAGTGCATCAGCTTTCCAGTGTCAGATGGGAGGAGATCAAGCCAGAGCAGCGGTTCTCAAACTTTCTAACCCCAGAACCCAGCTGGGAGGGTTGAAAATTACTAAGTCCCACCTGTCACAAAATGGCGGTGCAGGGGCAGATTCACTGTTTGAGAAACACTGTCAAAAACCATGTAAATGATGATGATGATAATAATAATAATAATAATAATAATAATAATAATAATAATAATACATATGCTTCAGAAGTCTTGAATATTGAAGGGAAACTGTGTATACACTTGAAGCAAATGCAAGACATCATATTCTCTGAACACATTGAAACAAGAATTAAGCTCAGTCAACCCATCAAAAACATTATATATTTTTAAAAGATATATAAACCTGTTTGAGGCCATAATGCATTGACTGCAACTTCTCCTCTAAATTCCTCTGCCATTCCCAGCACGCACATGGACATTCCATATTTAGAAATTGTGTAAGCTAGAATAAGATGGAAAACTAGAGTTAGACATCAAAAATGTTTCCTCCTATATGCAGTATGAATTGTTCATATTTCAGAGGGAAACTCTTATAGTGGGTAGAGGATTGCCAAGAAAGAGACAGGCATTTGGTTGGCTATTAGGGGAAACAGAATGCTGATGTAGAGCAAGGTTTCCATTATGTTCTTATCTAAATTATGGTTGTTTTTTCCAAACAGTTTCACAATCTGAATGTTGTAAACAGATCAATTATCTCATAGTCCGACAATGCATTGTGTGAAAAGGACAATGGGACACCTTGCGTCAAAGAACATCACGGAAACCCTGGTTTTGTAAGTGGTGTTAGAAGATTGTCGCTAATATCTGGGCTTGATGTACAACGAGGGAGAAGGGGCTGTAAGCTTAGCAGAATAGTGCATTTTTCGCATGCAGAAGGCTCTTATTTAAAAGGATCAGGCAGCAGGTTGTTATAAGAATTTTAAGGTCTCAAATACAGAATAAATATTCATAAATGCACACATATCTAAATATATGAACCATGTGTCTGAAATAGTATGGGAGAGCAATCCTGGAGCCATTTTGACTCTTGCAATGACCTCAAATATTCCTCTGCAGTAAGGGAGGCAAATGGGAAAAGCCTTCCCATTGTCTTTTTGCTTGCAAATCCTGTCTTCAGGGCATTTTTGTGTATGAATAGGGTGAGCCTGTGACCTGGATTCAGGAACTAAAGTATTAACCATCACAAAAGAATGGCCAGACTGCCCAGGTAATGCAATCAGTGACCATTATCCTAGCAGACAGGATTTCTGCTGTAGGCCGCCTCCTCTGCTGTAAGATCACCTCCTTCTGTGACGTATGTATGATGTTTTAGGGGGGGTGGTCTTTGGCTACAGGGTGGGCAATTTCAAAAGTCTATATAAGGGCTTGCACACCATTGTTCAGAGTTCTCCTCCCTCCTGCGTGTGGTGAGTGAGGACCCTGTTGCAACAGTTAATTTCCTTTAATAAAGCTCAGGCATACTAGCCAAGCCGCTTTGCTTCTCAATATACTGTGGTTGGCCTCTGTTTTCTTCTACCGATAGGGAACCCATTTAAGGACTCTATATATGGGCTCCGGAATACCCCATAAGGGAAAGGGAGCAATTTTTTTCTTATAACGGTAGAAGGGAAAGATCTGCCCAAGGCCTAGGGAAGCTGCTGCCAGTTAGAACTGACATTACTAGGTGAAATGGACAAATACATCAGATAGCTTCCTTCGTCTCCCTCACCCCAATGAGAATCTCTTTCCTACCTTTGTATCTAATGCATGATCTCTCCTCCCCCCCCCCCGCCCTCCCTTATCTCACATTTCTGCCTCTTTTCATGTATTGATAGCAACAGCCCTCCTATATTAAGGAGCTGAGAAACTGCTTTCTGAAGTGGCTTAAATCAGATTAAAAATTAAAAATAAACACAGGAACCACTTGAGTGCCAAGGGCCACCGGTTGGCCATTCCTGTTGCACATGAGCACCTGATTGAGAAATAAAGCTTGCCCCCTGACATCCAACCATGACCTAGGAATTATTTCTGCAGAACGGCATGCAGTTAATGGGACGCACCTTCTGTGGCACTGCATGCCTCATGTTTCCCCCTGTTAGGCTGGGTGGGGGGGACATGTTTCTCCAGCTCAGTCCAAAAAAGGAATGCAAGGTGTCACTATATTAGAACTGGACGCAGGTGGCGCTGTGGGTTAAACCACAGAGCCTAGGACTTGCCAATCAGAAGGTCGCGGTTCGCATCCCCACGATGGGGTGAGCTCCCGTTGCTCAGTCCCTGCTCCTGCCAACCTAGCAGTTCGAAAGCACGTCAAAGTGCAATAGATAATTAGGTACCGCTCCAGCAGGAAGGTAAATGGCGTTTCCGTGTGCTGCTCTGGTTCGCAAGAAGCGGCTTAGTCATGCTGGCCACATGACCCGGAAGCTGTACACTGGCTCCCTCAAGCCAATAAAGCGAGATAAGTGCCGCAACCCCAGAGTCGGTCACGACTGGACCTAATGGTCAGGGGTCCCTTTACCTTTTTAAGGACTATTTGGGGATTAAGTAGAGAAGCTGCTGATGTGAACACAAGGTGCAACGATTTAAAGATTATTTCCCCACAAATTTTCAGGATGCAAGTACAGTGTTACCTTGGTTCTCAAACGCCTTGGCACTCAAAACACCTTGGAACCCAAACACTGCAAACCCGGAAGTAAGCGTTCTGGTTTGCGAACCTTTTTCGGAAGCTGAACATGCTCCGTTTTGAGTGCCACACTTCCGTTTTGAGTGTTACACTGAGGTCTGTCTGTTTTTGCTATTTATTTTGCATTTCTGCGGCTTTCTTGTTTTGTTTTTGTGGTTGTGTGGAACCCAGTTCCGCTACTGATTGATTGATTGTGTGACTCCAGTACATTGTTTATTGCTTTCATTTCATGGATCAATGGTCTCGTTGGATAGTAAAATTCATGTTAAATTGCTGTTTTAGGGGTTGTTTTTAAAAGTCTGGAATGGATTAATCCGTTTTGCATTACTTTCAATGGGAAAGCGCATCTTAGTTTTGGAATGTTTTGGTTTTGGAATGGACTTCTGGAATGGATTAAGTTTGAGAACCAAGGTACCATTGTAGAGGAAAAGAAGGGGTAGAAGAGAGACAGCCTTTACACTTCCTTGAGTTTGGAAGAATTTCAAAAAAAAATGAGCATTTAAAACTATACTTACCACAGTGATTTTTGAACCAGATAGGGTTTAGGTTAATCGGTGGGCTAATATTGAGGATATGGCCAATCTTACTCTTTTTCAAATAAGGGAGGCATATTTTAGATCTGGAGAAGCAAATAAACACAAGGGAATAGAATCAGATTTGCTTGTACTTATATCATGAGCTCTGGTCAGATTTTGGTTTTCATGTGTGTTTCTCTCTCTCTCTCTCTCTCTCTCACACACACACACACACACACACACACACACACACTGGCCCTTTCATATACAGTCTGGGACTTACAGAAGGCATAATTTTTTATTACGTTTCCATCCCACTTATGAATTAAATTAAATAATAAAATAATAAATAAATAAAACACCCAGAAGTCAATCACTATGAAGGTTATTAGTAAGAGAGGTGGGTGTGTTTAAACTCTCTGCTATTAAACCCAATGGGATTTCAAAAGGGCATAACTTTGGGCTCAATAATTCTCTTTAGAAATAATGTTTTTTTTAAAAAAAAAAGTAATGTAAAAAGCGGGGGTGTGGAAGCGTCATACACATTTCTGAGCCATGTACCGAGATAAAGCATCTGGCTGCAACCCAGTTAATGGCTGAATTCTGTTTGACTTCTGAGGTACGACTGTATATGAGTGTCATGCTGTCTGATTGCTCCAGCTTCACTTTTCGCTTGGTGAGAACAAGATCAACAAACCAGGAAGCCTCAGTCTCATGCTACATCCAAACCAGCGATTGTGGTTTATTGTGC
This sequence comes from Podarcis filfolensis, assembly GCF_964270895.1. Taxonomy (NCBI): domain Eukaryota; kingdom Metazoa; phylum Chordata; class Lepidosauria; order Squamata; family Lacertidae; genus Podarcis; species Podarcis filfolensis. The sequence goes on along the minus strand of NC_139621.1, from coordinate 25,985,543 downwards.
CCCAACAATGCAAACGTGATCACTACCCAACTTGAAGCCATGGTTTGCCATCGGTTTGCTGATTGTGACTTCTTAGAGAGCAACCAGCCACAATCTCTGGTTCAGACTTTATGCAAAGCCACAGCTTCTTGCTTTGTTTACGTCACTTACACCTGGAGAGCTGCAAAGCAGAAGTGGCCAGGCAGCGAGCATCACAGCATGTTGCTCTTTCCAGATAAACCACAAAAAGCTTGAAGTCCTGGCTTATTGTTATGTGAAAATGCAGCCACAATCAAAACAGTATCAAATTGCTCTCTTTGGAAAGGCACTTCTCTCAATAACTCAAATAGCTATTTTCCTCATTTAACGTATTGCAGAATTAAGAGCAAAAAAACCCCAAGATGTTCTCCATAAATGAGAATAATCAAAACTGCCTGCATATATTGGTCAGAGATAATGCTACTAAGCAAATAATATATGGAGAAAAATGTCTCTTCCACCAAGAAACCAGTGGACCCAATACATCTGAAACATCTGTTATACTGTCAAAGGCATTTGCTTTACTGGAGAATTTTGCATGAAGTTCTCTTTTAAAGAAATACATGTTTACAGCTATAAAGGCACATTTTAATGAAACGTAATTAAAAAGCGGAGCAGGGTTAGTAAAAGATATGCCCTGAGCTTCTAAGCTTTCTAGTCAACCAATGAATTTAAGCCATGAGTGATCTTAATAATTAAAGGTGTCAAGGCACAGCTCTAGGGCAAGAGTAATAAGACACAAGAGTTTGCTGAGGACTGCTTCAATGGAATGTTTCAAGATTGAGAAGGCTCTATTTTCTGAGAAAATTCTCACAAAAGGAATACGGAAATTCATGGATCAAGTTCTCCATTAAGCATGTCAGTTTTGGATGCCAGTTAAAACTGCCAGATATAGCCTCATGAAACAAACAGTGTCTACATGGCTACATTTCCCCACAACCAGCTACCTACTTCTCAGTAATTTCGATTTCCTTAGGGTGGAAATGCTTTTTATCTCTGCAGATGGCAGAACAAACAAAAGTAGTTCTATAGGAGCTACAGGAATGCCTTTACAGACAACCCTTAGGCAAGTATTTTCAAGTTCATAAATGCTCTTGAGCCAGCAGCACACTGCAGAAGCAGTTTACAATGCAGTGATAATGATGAAATGTATTTAGAAACCGATATAGAATTAAGAACATAAAACAGTATTAAAAATGTCAGAGATCAGAAATGAACAGGAGGCACTGAACATTCGACTGAACAATATGGCTGTTGCACGCTTAGCTTCTCTGCACAAGGGATTCAGACAGGTGGGTGGCCACACCCATCTTTCAATCATGTGACACCATAATTGCATTGTGTGACTGCCAAGTGGGTGCCCCCCCACCTGCCAAATTGGGCTTGCAACGTCAATCCTGATAAGGATCTAGCCTAGGAAGCCAAAAGGGGTTCTCTATCCCTGGTTCCGAAAGCATAACCTGGAAGTAGACCAAGCACCACAACAGAGGCCTTGGGACAAGAAGGCTGTTCCCTCTAAAATGTTTAGAAGTCCTGGTATGAGAGTTTACCCTCTGTTCCCTCTCACTGTCAATAATGCCAGGCAGTAGCAGTATAATCTCCATTAACATCCAAGGGCTAAAAGGAATAGAGACACAGCTTCCTAACCCCTTTACCCAGGGACAGTCAATGTGGCGGCCTCCAGACGTTCTGGACTAAAACTCCCATCATCCCCAACCATGCGCCATGCTGGCTGCGGCTGATGGGATTTGTATTAGAGTACAGCACCTGGAGTGCAATACGTTGGCTACCTGTGCCTTTCCTCTTCTGCAATAACAAAACTGGTAGCCCAACCTGATGCTCCAGAGATGAGCACCTTTTTCAGTAGCAGCATCCCAGTGCTTGTGCGAGGAGGAGGGGGAACCTTGCTGCTTGCCCCAGTTCAGTTGGACTTGGTCACAGTGATAAGACTCTTAGGATACTGATGTTCCGTTCCACCTTAAAACAGATGTGTGGATTGTTGTATGTCGCATGTCTGTTTACACTCCAGCACAGCTTGCTGGGAACTTCCGTTTGTGTGCATAGCTATTGCTTTTGCTGCTTGCTCTTGGACATGAAAGGGAGAAGACATGTTTGTCCTGATATACGCTGAATAAACTGCCTGTAAACATGCTCTCACGGCCGTCTCTTGCCACTTCTGTCTGCGCAGTGTTATTTACTCTGCTGATTAGAGTGTGCTCCAGCTTCTGAAGCTGCAGGTTGCTGTTTCATGCTGAGCCAAGGACAGGAGATCGCTAGGCTACCGGCTGGTGGGCTGGAGCCAGCTGGGGGTTTGCAAATTGTCCCCGTTCCCTTGGAAGCATCCCAACAAAGACAACTACGATCAGGAGCAAAGGAGACACAGAGAGAGCCTCAAGAGCAGCAAGGACACTGGGAAGGTAAATAAGTGTAAGGTGGGGCTCAACAGAAAGTATTAAATATCTAGTTGGATCTGAAGCAGACGCTAATTATACAACTAGCAAAACCGTCATCATCGTGACAGATGGGTGTCTGTGGAGGAAGGTCTTGCACTGGTGCGAAATAAATAATACAGTGGTGCCTCGCAAGACGAAATTAATCCGTTCCGCGAGTCTCTTCGTCTTGCGGTTTTTTCGTCTTGCGAAGCACAGCTATTAGCGGCTTAGCGGCTTTAAGAAAAAGGAAACAAACTTGCAAGAACTTGCAAGACGTTTCGTCTTGCGAAGCAAGCTCATAGGGAGAATTGTCTAGCGAAGCGACGCAAAAACCGAAAAACCCTTTCGTCTTGCGCGTTTTTCGTTTTGCGAGGCATTCGTCTTGCGGGGCACCACTGTAATAATAATATGCAAATGTACACACTGTTCCCCTTCTCATTGTGCAGAGCTCTGCTCACTGCAATTATGTCTCCAACTGAGCACTTTGTCATTTCTCCCTGGGAAGAAAAGTAACCATCCATGTTTTTTTTTAAAATGCAAGACAGTATACAAGAGGGTACTTGGGGACACTGTGTGGTAGTGACTAGTAGTCATTGCCCCTGGCGACCCCAGCTATTGAGAAGCCAGTCTGATCCTATCTGCACAGGTGCCACCAGGGTTCTGCTTCTTGGCCACTGTGGAGTGTGACAAGATTGTTGAGAACTTGCATATGATGGGAATGTAAAAAGGTGAAATGCTTCTGGGAGGTGATATATAATGAGTTGAAAAAAATGTTGAAATATGCATTTATAAAGAAACCAGAAGCATTTCTCTTGGGTATTGTTAGAAACGATATAAATAGAAAGGAATGTAAGCTTTTTCTATGTGCAGTAACAGCAGCAAGAATACTATTGGCCCAAAAATGGAAGCAAGAAGAATTACCAACGATGGAAGAATGGAGGATGAAATTAATGGACTATGCGGAACTTGATAAACTAATGGGAAGGATCCGAAACCAGCAGGACCAGAAGTTTACCAAGGACTGGAGTAAATTTACGGATTATTTGAAAAGTATTTGTGACGACCAGACGACATTTGTAGGTTTGCAAGAAGTTCTGTGAGGAATAATATTAGAAATATTGCAAAAATGGAGAAGGAGACATGATATGTTAAGAGATGTAAAGGCAATATTAAGTTAGGAAATGCGTAAGAAGTGATTAAGACGGAGGATTATCAGAGGTGCTGATGGAAGTCCAATAAGAATGTATTTGTGATAAATTGTGTGGTATGTTTTATAATTTTGTATGTTAAAAACCAATAAAAATATTTTTTTTAAAAAAGAACTTGCATACGAAAGAGCATTTAAATTAAAGGGGTGAGACAAAGACACTAACTGCTCTCATATCCACTATGGTAGCACTCTTTGAATATCCTTTTCCTTCTCTTACCGGCTAACGCGCAAACATTCTGAGCTCGGCAAAGCGAAAGAAAAAGAGGAACATTTTACGGTGCCAAATTGTGTCTGTCAGCTGAGCATTGCCTAAGAAAGGCCTGTGTTACTGGATATACGGCAGTTATCAAAAGACAGCGGGTGGGGCTGCTGAAAGGCTCGACTTGCGCAAGGTCCCCTCTTACTGCACAAGCTTCTGTGCTGCTCCCACTGAGCCAAGGGAACAGCAGCAGGCCTAGGAATGCGTTTTCTGCACAAGCCCAAGGAAAAGAGCAAGGCAGAAGGAAGATCAACAAATGAAGCAAGACAAAGAAGATAAGAAAAATATCCTCTAAGACTGCAATTACCCAATCATGGAGTATGACCTCTGTACTAGAAACTGATAATTTCCACAGTACAGTGGTACCTCAGGTTACATACGCTTCAGGTTACAGACTCCGCTAACCCAGAAATAGTACCTCGGGTTAAGAACTTTGCTTCGGGATGAGAACAGAAATCGTGCTCCGGCAGCGCAGCGGTAGCAGGAGGCCCCATTAGCTAAAGTGGTGCTTCAGGTTAAGAACAGTTTCAGGTTAAGAACGGACCTCCGGATCGAATTAAGTACTTAACCCGAGGTACCACTGTATATCTTTGAAAGTAATCACTGCCTTTTATTTTATTTATTTTTTAAAAAAAATCAAGCAAATTTCTACACTTCATGGTGGGTACGGAAGAGAAATGAGAGGAGTTTCAGCAAATGGCAAAAAAAAAAAAAAACTAGACAAATTTGTATAGGTAAGGCTTTTTACTCCTAATGCCTCCAAGACCACCAGGTACAAGCCATACCTTGGAAGTCGAACGCCTTGCCAGGCAAACATTTTGGTTCCCAGAAGTCACAAACCTGCAAGTGAGTGTTCTGGTTTGCGAACGTTCTTTGGAACCCGAATGTCCATCAGGTCTTCTGATTGGCTGCAGGAGCTTCCTGCAGCCAATTGGAAGCCGCGCTTTGGTTTCCGAATGTTTTGGAATCCGAACTTCTGGTTCGGATTCCGTTTGACTTCCGAGGTACCACTGTACTGTTGTTCCTAGTCGCCACATTCTGACTTCTAATTACCCATGCAGAATTTAGCTGGATTCGTTATAAGAATTTAAGGTCTCAAATATATAAAATAAATGGTCATAAATGTACCAGGCAAACATATATATAAATATATAAACCACATGTCTGAAAACAGTTCAGGAAATCAGTCCTGAAACCATTTTGATTCTCCCCAATTGACTTCAAATGTTTCGAAATGGGAAAACCTCCCCATTGTCTCTTTGCTCACAAATCCTGTCTAAAGGGCGTATCTGTGTATGAATAGGGTGAACCTATGACCTGGATTCAGGAACTGAGTATTTACCATCACAAAAGAGTAGCCAGACTGCCCAGGTAAAAGTAATCAGTGACCATTATAAGATACCCTGGCAAACAGGAATCTGCTATAGACCGCCTCCTTCTGTGATGTATGTATGATGTTTCAGGGGGGTGGTCTTAGGCTACAGGGTGGGCAATTTCAAAAGTCTATATAAGAGCTTGCACATCAATGTTCTGGGTCCCTCCTCCCTCCTGGTTGTGAGCACCCTGTTGCAACAGTTACGGTAATAAAGATCAGGCTTACTAGCTACTTTGCTTCTCAATATTCTCTGGTTGGCCTCTGTTATTTTCTCCTACCGATAGGAAACCTACATAAGAACTCTACACGGACTCTTGGGTACTTCATTAGGGAAAAAGAGTGTTTTTTCTTATAACGATTATCAAATTCAGAATCTTTCTCTCTAAAAGGTCAACAGACTCTAAAGCATCCAGGATTGTATTTTGCCCATAATGTCTCCAATTTGGAATTACTGAGTATACAGAGCTATTTTTAAAGATTCGATACCCACAAACACTTACGTGAGGTAGGTTCCTCTTGTGTTGGCACTCATCATTAGGTCCACTTTTTTTGTAGGCGTATCCAGTGTGCCAGTTAAAGAGATAGCACTTGCATTGTTGACAAGAACATCTATCCCTGATTGTTAAAAATAAGACATTTACGCATCATAAAAGTCAACCATTTAAAACAACATGCTAATTATTACACAAGGATTAGCCACTTTGAAGGTTGGGGTTTAAAAAAAACATTCAAGCAGGTATATAACCTTTTACAAAATAATTATTTAACACAATTGTTTTGTTATTGAATTAAAAAAAAACTTTTAAACTGTGTAATTAGTGATTACTACACTCAACATGGGACACGGGTGGCGCTGTGGTCTAAAGCACAGAGCCTAGGGTTTGCTGATCAGAAGGTCGGTGGTTTGAATCCCCGCAACAGGGTGAGCCCCCATTGTTCGGTCCCAGCTCCTGCCAACCTAGCAGTTCGAAAGAACGTCAAAGTGCAAGTAGATAAATAGGCACCGCTCTGGCGGGAAGGTAAACGGCATTTCTGTGAGCTGCTCTGGTTCGCCAGAAGCGGCTTAGTCATGCTGGCCACATGACCCGGAAGCTGTCTGCGGACAAACTCCAGCTCCCTCGGCCTATGTGAGCTAGTGTGGTGTAGTGGTTAAGAGCGGTAGTCTCGTAATCTGGGGAACTGGGTTCACGTCTCCGTTCCTCCACATGCAACTGCTGGGTGACCTTGGGCCAGTCACACTTCTTTGAAGTCTCTCAGCCCCACTCACCTCACAGAGTGTTTGTTGTGGGGGAGGAAGGGAAAGGAGAATGTTAGCCGCTTTGAGACTCCTTAAAGGGAGTGAAAGGCGGGATATCAAATCCAAACTCCTCTTCTTCTATAGCGCAAGATGAGCACTGCAACCCCAGAGTCGTTTGCGACTGGACCTAACGGCCAGGGGTACCTTTACCTTTACACTCAACGTAAGCTGCAGAATTTAATTTACCTCCAAATTTCTGGACAGCCTGATCCACTGCATCGACAATTTGCTCTTCTTCTCTGACATTGACAATGCATGCTAAGGCCTTTCCTCCAGCTGCTTCAACTGCAAAAGAAGAGCATCACTTAAGTCAAAGAATAGCATACACGAACTAAATACAAGAATACTTCTTTTTAAATATTCTGTTGGGAGCAGTCCAAAGTGGCTGGGGAAACCCAGCCAGATGGGCGGGGTATAATTTATTATTATTATTATTATTATTATTATTATTATTATTATTATTACTCTCTGCACGTGAACAGGGCCATGGGTGGGAACTGGCACCAGAAATATCCATGGCAAGGTTAGTTACTGGATGCAGCTCTCCAAGGTTGCAGCAGATGGTGGCACTCAGATCATAATCTATGCACCTCGCTCTTTCAAGCTTACTTTCTTCTGCAGCAGTGTAGATAGTTCCTGGAAGTGTGCGATGCGGCACTCCAGTCTTGGCAGCTATCACAATATTTGCCCCATCCTTGGCTGCCTTCAAGGCTATCGCTTTTCCAATCCCACGGCTTGCACCTGTGATAAAGAGAGTGCATCCTGCCAACCTCCTAAAAATAAATGATAAGACAAACAGTTATCTTTTAACTACTGGGGTTAAATAGAAGAAAATGCAGGATTAGAATCACCTGAAATTGGCAAAGACCTGAAATTCAGTGGAAAACATGCTCTTAAATTTTATTAACTAGAAACCACAAATAACATGACTATAGCTTTATAATTTACCAAGGCTGGATCTAAAGGTAAAGGTAAAGGGACCCCTGACCGTTAGGTCCAGTCGTGGACGACTCTGGGGTTGCGGCGCTCATCTCGCTTTACTGGCCGAGGGAACCGGCGTACGGCTTCTGGGTCATGTGGTCAGCATGAATAAGCCGCTTCTGGCGAACCAGAGCAGCACACGGAAACGCTGTTTACCTTCCTGCCGGAGCGGTACCTATTTATCTACTTGCACTTTGATGTGCTTTCGAACTGCTAGGTTCGTAGGAGCAGGGACCGAGCAACAGGAGCTCACCCCGTCGTGGGGATTCGAACCACCAGCCTTCTGATTGGCAAGCCCTAGGCTCTGTGGCTTAGATCACAGCGCCACCTGCATCCCGGGCTGGATCTACACAGCTATAAAAAAAAGCTACAGGGGGGAAAAACATTCTAAAAGCTCACAATGAAAATTATCACTGACTTTGGATTTCAGCTCTACAGAGCCACCTGGTGACACTGTTATAACGTTATAAATCGACTAGTGTAGCTGAGTCCCCAGTGCATTCTATTTTGCATACATTGACTCAACTTGCATAACTGAGTTTATACAATTTGTTTTAACTGCTGCATGGTAAGAAAATGATGACACTGTAGCCCACAAGTCACTTCCAATTTCCAATACTATTCCGATCTTACCCCTACTCTGTACTTTTCTCAATGTCACCAAGTGCAGGAATGCCACCAGGTACCTCCTCTTCTGGCAACTGAACTTCATCCCAACTATGGCATCTAAGGCTCACACACAAAGCGATGAAGCTGCCTTAAACCAAGTTAGACCATTGGCCCATCAAGGTCAGTCATGTCCCTTCATGAAGATGCCAGGGACTGAAACTAGGATCTTCTGCAAGCAAAGCATGAGCTCTACCCAGTGGCGGAGGAAGGGGGGGTACAGGGGTGTGGTCCGTCCCGGGTGTCATCACTGAGGGGGGAGGGTTTTTTAAATGGGCTCACAGAACTTTTTAGGAGTGATGTGGTAGTTTAGGCCTGCAGGTTCCATGCTACCTGAAACAGCAGTGTGGGACTTGCGTCTGTCTGCTGCCTCTCCCTCAGCAGCCCTACAGCTGAGTGGGAGGCGTTGGAGAGGCTCCAAGCGTCGCAGAGGCTTGCCCCACCCCCATGGGCATATTGCCCCGCCCCCATGGGAGCGGATCGCACACACCCCGGCTGCAGGACATACCCCCACACCAGGCATCCAAGTGGCTAGCTACGCCACTGGCTCTACCACTGCGCCATTGTCATCTTCAGACAAGTAGAATGCCTATGGTTGCCTGACCCACATGTGAAATGAAGCAAACTTTCTGTTGTTATTATTATTCACAAATCAGAAAACACATACAGTGGTACCTCGGGTTACATACGCTTCAGGTTACACACTCCGCTAACCCAGAAATAGTGCTTCAGGTTAAGAACTTTGCTTCAGGATAAGAACAGAAATTGGGCTCCAGCGGTGCAGCAGCAGCAGCAGGAGGCACCATTAGCTAAAGTGGCGCTTCAGGTTAAGAACAGTTTCAGGTTAAGAACAGACCTCCGGAACGAATTACGTACTTAACCCGAGGTACCACTGTACTTCTTTCAGCTCCTGGAAATAACAACCGAATCATGAATGAAAGATTAAAAGAAAGCTGCAACCCTGAGCATGATCACTTGAAAGCAACCTCCATCAAAATCAGCTGGATTTATTTCAGAGAACATATACTTGGGATGAGAGCATTAACATGAAACATTACCACTGTCTCAGAAATCTAACGTGTGGCAAAGCTCCCAACTGCAAAAGTGTATTTTGTCCCTTCTGTGCAATCTCAATATTTTTTCTGGTGCCTCCACTTTGACTCATAGTGTGACGGCATTTGTTCATTCCATCCAATGCCTTCCAGACACAATACAAACTGTTTAACACCTCTTTAAAGCAGCAGCTCTGTCAATATATAGAGGCAATGGGGTTATTCAATTAGAGTTCTTACCATGTTGGAGTTACAGTGGTGCCTCGCAAGACGAAATTAATTCGTTCCGCGAGTCTTTTCGTCTTGCGATGTTTTTCATCTTGCGAAGCACAGTCCGTCGCAACTGCGCCTCTTCAAGCGGCTTTAAGAAAAAAGCGAACAAACTCGCAAGACGTTTTCGTCTTGCGAAGCAAGCCCATAGGGAAAATCGTCTAGCGAAGCAACGCAAAAACCGAAAAACCCTTTCGTCTTGCGCGTTTTTCGTTTTGCGAGGCATTCGTCTTGCGGGGCACCACTGTATTTAATTTCCATTACCTTGGATGCACAGCAATTCATTTCCCCATTTGTCTGAACTGGGGGTCTAATTGATTCCAGTGCCCTTTCAGTGAAACCCTCCCATTAACACACACACACACAAAATGGGGTGGGAAGTTAAAACACCACAGGACCTCCCACCCTTTTATTAGGGGAGAATAAATGTAACACAACATGAGAGAGGGAGGCAATTGACCTTCCAAGTAATTAACTTATTTCTTACGTATTCACTTGACAGAGCAGAACCAAAAATTGGTAAATGGTCTGAGAAAATTAGTCTCATCCTTACTGCATGTCTCCAAACTGAAGTAATTTTTTTATCTCTGTTTTTGGTATGTAGCAATCCAGAAGCCCAGCAATGGGAGCAGGCATTAACAGATTTAATTTGCCTGTTGAAATTCTACTGGCAGCTCAGTCTGGATTCTGCAACCATACAGCTGCAACAGTAGGGCTACTTGTAACAATTTGCAACGTGGACAAAGCAAGCCACAACAGGATTCAACCTGTGTTCCGCACAAAATTCACTCGTAATCTTTATGAATGTAGATCACTTGAACTGATAACTGCCGCTCTTCTTTGAAAAATAAATCCTACGCAGCAAGCTCTTTCAGTCAATAAGGCCACATACTTCCCAACTGCTCCATCTTCTCACACTTTTTGCAAGCTGGAATCTTTATAGTCCAAGTGAGGGCAAGACTCCTTATGCCAGGGATAGGCAAAATGGTGCCCTCCAGATATTGTTGGACTATAACACTCATCATCCCTGGCCATTGGGCCATGCTGAGCAGAGCAGATGGGATTTGAAGCCCATCATAATTGAGGGGGACAGACCAGAATGGGGAATGCTACCGCTGCATTGTTGAATTTTTCACTTGTACCACACACATTTACACACAGCAGTAGGCAAACAGGCTGCAAAGATTAAATTCTGCAAATCTTTTTCTTATGTACCGCATAACACATCTGTAGGATAACTACTGTGAAATCTGAAATAGCTATGTGTCATGTGCTTAGAACTCTTAAGTAAAATGAGTGCTACAGTGGACTTGTTATACTTCATAAGGAAGCTCACATAGATAAGAGAAAAATCAATTCCTTAATCACAGAAGAAGAAGAAGAAGAAGAAGAAGAAGAAGAAGAAGAAGAGGTGCATGGTTCTCAATAATTTCAAATAAACACTTCAAGAAGGGGAAATAAAGTACAGTGGTACCTCTACTTACAAACGCGATCCGTTTTGGGGTGCTGTTCGCACCCTGAAAAGTCTGTAAGTAGAGTGCCGCTACTGCATGTGCGCAAAGCGCGATAGAGCGCTTCTGCGCATGTGCAAAGCGCAATCGCTTCTGCACGTGTGGTGAACCCGGAAGTAAACACATTCACCACATTTGTAACCTGAAAAGCCGCAACATGAAGCAAACGTAACACGAGGTATGACTGTAGTTTCTCATAAAAACTGCTTGGGACAATTTTTTTGCAACAATACACCTAAATAGTGACACTTTACATTGTTGCATGTGGCATGTTACTTAAATGAGATGGTGCAACACAAACTATGCACAATGTTCTAAATACAATTATACCGTAGATTTATATAAATGCAAGACAACACTTGCTGTTTTAGCAATAGCCTCTTTCTTAATCACCCCTAGTACAAGAACACGCCTTTCCACCAGTGGTGTCGACTGTTTGGTTACGCTGCCCACCAAAAACCTCAAAATCTCTTTTCCGATTCAGGTTCTGACTGCATCAGTATACATGTGAACAAGTGATTTGTTTATTTATTGCCCCATGCACTCCTTTAGATTTAACCGAACCTGAATGGCTGACTTGCTTTCCAGTTTGGAGAAACCACTTCAAACCTCTCCACCACTTCTGGAAAATCCACCACTGCAAATAGTACTACTGTATGTCATCTTACTAACATTTGGCTACCTGCGCAACTATGAAAGGTTTGCATTGCTGTTTGCAGTATGGAAGCAAAGAGGATGGCATGCTGCTGACGAAGGTTAGGCACACATGGTCAGGCACACATTACAGACAGAGGTCACCTACTTGGCTCTGCGTCCTCTCTCTCTCTTTCCTCCCCAAGAGGAGCCAGGGTAAGCTGCCGCTGGTTTAGCAGTTGTCAAGTTTTGAGCCTCTGCGCCCCCCCCCCCCATGTCTTTCAACAACGGCTTGACCTGCAGGTCCAGGACCATCTGTTTTGCCCCATCTCCGACCTGACCAGCCCAGCTGTGGAAATGCCGATTTGGGGTTGCCACCTTTGATCTGGCAAAATACTGGGCAGGGCAAGTTGGTGGAGGGTATTATATTTTTTTTCCCATTTCTGGGAAAGCTCAGTCAGTACAGCACTAGACTCTTAATCTCAGGGTTATGGGTTTGCGCTCCACATTGGGCAAAAGATTCCTGCATTGCTAAATGACCCTTGTGCTCCCTTTCAATTTTATGAGTCATGACAATCAATTGCAGCCTAACAGGATGGCCCGCTCTAGAATTTGTCGCACACATCCATGAATTTGCGCACCTGTTCAATGCATGACCTTTCACACACATGCATTTGGAGAAGATCCCTAACTTTGCAAAGAGAGAGAGAAAGAGAGAAAAAAGACCTGCAATACAGGACAAAGCTGCCATCAATACAGGACGCAGCATTTTGCATTGAAATACGGGGCAAATCCTGCATTACACAGGACAGGCTGGGGGGGGGGGCGACCCTAACTGGGGGCGACCTACTCGCGACAGCGCGCGGCGGGAGGAGAGCGGGAGCCCCTCGCAGCTTACCCTGTGTTGGGCAGCATGGCCGGGTCCGGAGGAGGAGCGGGAGGGGGGGTCCTCTGGGCAGGTGGCAAGTAGCAGAGCCCAGGCCCGGGCGGGACTGCGCCTTGGTGCCTCGCACGGCCGCTCAGGGGGCGCAGCGCCTCGCTCGGAACGCTCAGCGGCGGAGCAAAGGGCGCAACAATCAATCTTGCCAGCTCACTCCGCCCCTCCCTTGTTCCGCGCCCGTTCTAGGACGCCTCGAATCCGCTCTCTATGGTCCCCTCTCTCTTCCGCGAGACGGCGCGCCCGACCGGAAGCCCACCCCTTCGCGGCTTCCGGCTCTTTTTCGGCGCTGCCATAGCAACCACGCCACGCTCTTGTTTGCGGCCTGAGGGCTCTGTGTTTGAGTGACAGAGAGAGAGAGAAAGAGAGAGAGAGAAATGAATTTCGCTTTTCCTGACCTAGTGACCCGTTAGAGTCGGCGCTCTTGCGCCCCCCTACCCTACCCTACCCCACACCCCGCAACCGCCATGGACGGACTCTCCGCGCGCCCCTCCCGCTTCCCTTTCCCTCCGAAATGGAGGCAGTGATAGATTTTACTTTCTTGGGCTCCATGATCACTGCAAATAGTGACAGCAGCCACGAAAATTAAAAGACGCCTGCTTCTTGGGAGAAAAGCAATGGCAAACCTAGACAGCATCTTAAAAAGCTGAGACATCACCTTGCCAATAAAGGTCCGTATAGCAAAAGCTATGGTTTTTCCCAGTAGTGATGTATGGAAGTGAGAGGTGGACCATAAAGAAGGCCGATCGCCGAAGAATTGATGCTTTTGAATTATGGTGCTGGAGGAGACTCTTGAGAGTCCCATGGACTGCAAGAAGATCAAACGTATCCATTCTTAAGGAAATCAGCCCTGAGTGCTCACTGGAAGGACAGATCCTGAAGCTGAGACTCCAATACTTTGGCCACCTCATGAGAAGAGAAGACTCCCTGGAAAAGACCCTGATGTTGGGAAAGATTGAGGACACAAGGACACAAGGAGAAGGGGACGACAGAGGACGAGATGGTTGGACAGTGTTCTTGAAGCTACCAGCATGAGTTTGACCAAACTGCAGGAGGCAGTGGAAGACAGGAGTGCCTGGCGTGCTCTGGTCCATGGGGTCATGAAGAATCGGACATGACTAAATAACTAAAGAACAACAACAGTGTCGGGCGGAGGAAGGGGGGGTCAGGCAGGTGGGCCTCGGGGCCCCGGTTGGCGTCGTGTCTGTGGATATTTCAGTGCCGGATTTACGTATAAGCTAAACAAGCTATAGCTTAGGGCCCCACTCTCTTGGGCCCCCCTAAAAAAATTAAAGGAAAAAAACAACCTGGGTGTACATTTCCAAAATATCAGATAAAAAACAAATAAAATAAAACCTACATACAGCAACAGTGTTTTGTGTTGTGTAGGCTCCTATGATGTAAGTAATGGGCCCCGCCTGCTAGCCTGCTCCCTAAAATATCACTGGTTTGCTCATTTCTATATGTAGGGTGCCTACATTCTGCTATTTATAATTATTAGTAGTTTGCATTATATATTTACACCTATTATTATTTTATGTTATAACAAGTTTTTAGAGTCTTTGTAAACTGTGTTTCTAAAGGAACTTTTGTTATTGCCAAATGCCAATGTGTTTGCATTATGAAGTTTGTTATGAGTAAAAAAATCATTTTAAGTTAGAGCTTAATAATTATTTCACTATTAATATACTTCTTAATTGCATTTCAGTTCAACAATTACTTTGATAAATATTTTGTTATGTGCAAATGGCTTTAGATACCTATTAGGTCCACAAATTACCATATTGCATATATTCAACACAAAAAACAGCAACAATTTGTCGTTGACAAAGGACAGCTGGACATATAAAGGGCCCCATTACCTTCAGTAGCTTAGGGCCTCAGCAAACCTAAATCCAGCCCTGATTATTATTATTATTTGTTGAATTTATGTACCGCCCTACACCTGGAGGTCTTGGAACAAAATCAATATATAAAACCACAAAATATATAAGCGAAATAAAAACAACAACCCAATAACTACCCGCCTCCGGCCCCAATTGTCTATTTGGATTTTCTTTCCCCCCCACCACCACCACACCACTTTTTAAAAATCATCACGGGGTCCTGCCATTTGGAGACTCTCCGCATCCTCAGCCTGTTACAGTAATTGAATGCTTCTAGCAAACTTCTGGGAATGACTTCTCCCTTCACCAAGTTTTGGAAGTTGCTTGGAACTATTGTAGAAGGGTAGAGCTGGAAGGGGGTCTGAGGGTCATCTAGTCCAACCCCCCCCCCCCAGAGTGCAGGAAATGTGTTTGCCTGACTGGGGCTCGAACCCACCGCCCTGAGATTTAAGAGTCTCATGCTCTACTGACTGAGCTGCCTCTGCCGATAAAGGATGCCTGGCCAAGAATATAAGCCACAAAGTGCTGTGCACACTTGCATTGGGGCAGAGGCATAGCCAGGATTTATTCCGGGGGGGGGGAGGGCAGGATGCCCACCTGTCATCATTCTCTGTCTGGCTATATTAAAAAAAAAAAATCGGTTGCCATCCGTCTGTCTCAGGAGACAGTGGAGGAGTGCGCTTTGGGAGGTGAAATCTAACTTTTGGATGGCTACAGCGCCTGCTGTGACTGTAGAGACCAAGACGGCAGAGACGTGTTGTTACATAGCTACAAACATAACAAAAGTAGTCATAACCAATAAATGAAAATGAAAAAGTACACAATTTCCACTTATTTCATACGATCCAAAATAAAAGACCATAATAATAATAATAACATTAGCATCAACAGCAGCAATACTGCAGCAGCCCAAGATTCTGTTCAGCAGCCTCAGCTTTTGTAGCTGGAGTCAGTCAGGGCCCTGTTCTCCCAGGCCAGGTGGGGAAAGGCCTTCAAGGCAGGGTGCAGGTCTTCCAGGACTCAGCCAAGATGACATCTTAAATGACACATCAGAGAGGGACTTTTTTCAAATAATAGAATTCTACAGTTGAGTTTGACCCCAGGAGTCATCTAGTCAAACCCCCTTTGGCAACTTCTCAGTCTCCCACATGAGAGCAATTTGATACAGTTTTGATGTCCTGGGGAACATGATATGGCAAGGTCTTCTTGTGTGGGTGGGAGGGATTTTCCATTTCAATAACAATGAATTGCCCCTCAGATGCTTTCCTTGTGTGCTTGAACCATACAGATAAAGATTTGGATATATAGATATTTAAATAGACATTAAATATAAGACAGCATGAAGTTGCAAGAAGATTGTGTGTGTGTGTGTGTGTGTGTGTGTGTGTGTGTAAGGACACTGCTACAGAATCACTGGAAATCTTAGTTTCATCAGGTGGCCTGGGTAGAATCAGCTTTTGCAAAAGAAGCTGACAAGATCTGAAAATTGTCTACTATCTTTACCCTTTAGTCAGTGGATTGCCGGACTCTCAAATGCATCCCATCTGTATTCTTAGAAGGAATAGATGTGTTTTTGTCAGTGAACTGCCACGTGAGGTTTTGTTACCATTATATTGTTGCTATTTTATTTTTGATTTGGCTGTTTTCCTTCACTAAGTCAAGAGGCATTAACAGAATCTCTCAATTGCTTCTCCAAATAATGGTTTTCAGGCTGAGCAGTGTGCAATTCAGCAATACATTAGTAAAGAAAGGGTGAGGTGATGAGATTGAAAAGATACATCACATTAATATCACTCCCACAGACTTTTGGGAAAGCTGCAAATATTCGAAGTGTAAGAAACACATAATGAACAATTAGCTGCCACACATCAGATCAGTGAGTCAGCTGGGCTTAGAACACTTGGCATTAAGTTTTCTTCTCATGCCACTAATCTGCCAGTCTCAAGGGAACAAAGGCTAGAGCAAAGTACAGCAAAAATCTAGATTTGCACCCACCATCAATGATTGTTTTAGCAATATCTGTTACAGCTAGCATAATGTACAAAAACACACTGCAGCAGACAGCTTGAATGTCTGTCAAGGCTCTTTCAAATTGTTGAGACTGATACAAGGAAAATATTGCAGCAGAGCCCATTGTTAACGTTACAAGAAAGAAATATTTTTTTTATTGGTGAGAGTGATACAGTATCCTCCCAGTGAAATCTAGGAGAGAGAACATCATTCTGGGGCACAAGTAGTGTTTCAGCTGAAATGTCAGAGAGTAGCCAAAAAAGATGTATGTGTTGTGGAATCTTACAGTCTTGTCCCCTGACCCATTTTACGTGTTCAAGGAAAATAGCTCAATACTATTAAAAAGAATCCCACAAATAAGTGTCTTTAAACCACCTTCCCTATGTATAAAACATTTAATTAATAAAACCAGTAAGAGCCCAATAAGAGATAATTGTATTGAACAAGGACTAGGCACACTGGATGATCTTATAGAATCATAGAGTTGGAAGGGACCCTGCAAAGCAGGAATATGCAGCTGTCCCATACAGGAATTTAACCTGCAACCTTGGTGTTATCAGCACCACACTATAATCAATTGTGCCAATTGATAGCATTCAGTATGACCTACCTCAGATTGCAGTGAAGACAACAGATAATATGCATTTATGTCCTTATAGACTCCTTGCAAGAAGGGTGGGATAGAAACATAACAAATGTTTCAGGATGTAAAACTCAGTTCTTGTCTAGATGAGTGAATGTGTTTTCCAACCATGTATTCTTCTTGTGTGCAAATCTTGCAGGCCCCCAACAAGCTACCGTATACGGGAGTGGGGGCGCCTTTGTACTTGGGTAATATCTTGACTTCAAAAAGAAGTACCGTAAATATATGTGTTCAGACCCTCCAAATATCCCCATTTTCCAGGGACATTCCTGATTTAGACAAGCCATCCCAGTTTGTGATTTGATCCCAGAACATAGCTGTCAACTTTTCCCTTTTCTTGAGAGAAATCCTATTCAGAATAAGGGAATTTCCCTTAAAAAAAAGGAAAACGTTGGCAGCTATGTCCCAGAATGTCCCACTTTTCCCTGGTTTCATTGGAGAAATGTTGGAGGGTATGGAGTTATGTGACCCATGAGCCATCTGAAGGCAATTCTGTAGAGGGAAGGTTTTTTTGAAGTTTAATGTTTTATTATGCGTTTACAGTGGTACCTGTGGTTACAGACGCTTCAGGTTACAGACTCCACTAACCCAGAAATAGAACCTCAGGTTAAGAACTTTGCTTCAGAATGAGAACAGAAATTGTGCGGCAGCGGCACGGCGGCAGCAGGAGGCCCCATTAGCTAAAGTGGTACCTCAGGTTAAGAACAGTTTCAGGTTAAGAACGGACCTCCAGAACGAATTAAGTTCTTAACCCAAGGTACCACTGTATATATCTTGGAAGCTGCTCAGAGTGGCTGGGGCAACCCAGCAAGATGTGTGGGGTATAAATAGCAAAATTATCATTATGGAATGGGACGTCCCTATTTTCATCAGAGAAATGTTGCAGGGTATGTGTGTTTCATTGGGGAAGAAGGGATTCAAAATATTAATAGCATAACATTCTACTAAGACATGCAGTGGCCCCTTAATGAGAATAGGGCATTCAAATCTATCTCTTGCAGTGATTGGGCCTTAACAGGCCCATCAAAACTAGACAGAAAGCAGAAGGAAAAAAACACCTCAGACTCCTACTACTTCTCCCCAGTATAGTGGGATGCAGTTTGTGATCTTTTTCATAGGGTACAAACTAAACCACGGTAATCTGAAAAGAGCTGCCTGAATCACCATCATTTATGTAACAGATTGCAAGTGGCTTCTCCCATGACCTCTAACAGCAATATATTTTTCTCTCCACCACCATTTCTTTCTTTTAATGTTGAACCTGAGGAAGAGTTCTGTGAAATTTGAAAAGCAGTGCATTTCTTTTTTTTTTTAAAAAAACACCTGCTTATTGTTCTTGTTTGGATTCCTCACCCCCATAATGAACCCAAACAGCTGCTTGCATTTTAGTGTCTATTAATATTAGCTTCGCTCTGCTAAAGCAGTGGCAAGACCAATCAGATACTATTCCCAGAATAACGGAAAGATGCCATGCAGCTTACACAGGCTAATCCTAAATCTCTATTATTTTTATTTTAAAACACTTATTATTTCTCTGATTTTCCCGTTTTTGTGTGGATGCTGTTCACCTGTGTGAGAGAGAAACTGGACTTAGCTTAGATTTGGAAGAGACATACCATCTGTGTTTCCACAGGCAGAGACAAGTCTTCTTTCACACTAGAGCGCTTGGCTCCTTTGCTTGACCTCCTAAGGGCTCTGATGGATTGACATCAAGTTTTTGAAAGGCTAGTGCATGCTGGAGTACAAAGTAGACTTCAGAAGCCTACAGTGATCTAGGTATCCCCTTTTTCTAATGAAAATCAGGTCCATTATAAACACGATGCATTCCTGCAGTACTGATGGGGGGCAGGGAGATTAGAGTATGTGCACAGAAGATAAAATGTGCTGATTAACAAGTTTCTCTTGTAAATCAAAGTAAGCAAATAAATGTCAAGCATGCAACCGTCACAGCAATAAATTCTAGATAAGGGGAGCTGGGTAAGGAAAAGTATCGTCTCCACAGATAATTTAAACATTCTGAACCAGAAAAGACCCAAACTTTTAAGCAAATTGCAAATCTGCCCTTTTGCCTCTGTTTGGAACACTCCAATTTTTGTATCATTAGAACCCTTTAAAAAGAATGCTTGGTAGCCATTGTTTTTCTTTTAGATATCAGATTTCCTAAGAGAACAATAAATATGCAAATATAGGCAACAAGCAAGAGAAGCCACTGACGTGGCAAAAACCCTGAGAGCAAATGGAAATGTATTCAGATTACATAAACGTGCAGCTATAATGTATCTCTAACTCTATTTTTTTCTTGAGTGAAGTAGGTTGCCCCAAAAGCATACAGGCGATAAATGGGCAAAAAATTAAACATGCCCTTTCTTGTGTTTTGGAATGTGAAATCATACAACTACAGGTTTTTAGCTGAGGATGGCTGCAACCTTTTAGCTACATCACGTGGAACAAGCAAAGAACGCAGCAGAAGGAATCTCACCGCCCCAAGCAATTACTTGGGTGGCTAGGTGGTTGAGCTTGCTCTGGTGGAAACAGAGCTGTCCTATCTGTGTACAGTGTTAAGTGTTCTGCAGGCATTTTGATGAAAGAATAATTAAGCACATACTTAGGGTTTGTGTATTAAAGATGTGTGATGGTTACAGAGAACATTTAATTTGGGCTGAGTAACAAAGCAGAGGGAAATGAACGATCAGTTAATGAGTATTTTTTGGGGGGGGAATCTAATGCAAATTTGAGTGATGTTCTATCCGTAGTTTGAAGCTGAAATGTATCAACCAGAGAAAAGAGATGTTCTAGTAATTAATAAATGCCAGCAGGAAAGCTATTATTCTTTCCAGCTTGCTGCTATATACAATTGATTTCATCAATAGGCCTCAGCCGGATATGCATTAGAAAGCTGTTGGTGCACACTTTTGAGGGTGCTGTTGAGAAACATCCTGAAGGTTTTACCTTCTACCTGACAAATGCTCCAAGCTAACATTGTAATTCTATGCCCATCTGCTCAGTGAGACTATGTAAGTGGGTATAGGATTGCAGCTTAGTTGTTCTCTATAATATTTTAGGGAAACAAAGGGAATTGTTCATCATGAGGTGGATTGCACACATGGAACAAGGTGGAAATTTGAAGTGCACCATGCCATTTGCTAGTAAATAGGACGCAGAGTAAACCACAGAGCCTAGGGCTTGCCAATAAGAAGGTTTGCAGTTCGAATCCCCGCAACGGGGTGAACTCGCATTGCTTGGTCCCTGCTCCTGCCAACCTAGCAGTTAAAAAGCACATTAGAGTGCAAGTAGATGTGCTTCCCGCTCCGGCGGGAAGTTAAACAGCGTTTCCGTGCGCTGCTCTGGTTCGCCAGAAGTGGCTAAGTCATGTTGGCCACATGACCCAGAAGTTGTATGCCAGCTCCCTCGGCCAATAAAGCGAGATGAGCACCACAACCCCAGAGTCGTCCGCGACTGGACCTAATGGTCAGGGGTCCCTTTACCTTTACCTTTAGGACTGGTTAAATTTATCCAGATTTCTTCTTTTCTGTGATGGGTACAGTTCTTCGCAATGGATAAAATAGTAATTAATTGGGGGGAAAGTATTGTTGAAGTGTCTAAAATATTCAGGTTCTTCTTTCTGTCCATAAACACAGGAGTTGGTGGCTTGATCAGGAACATCTACCTTCAGTCAGTACTCATTAAATCTAAAAAATGAATTGTTGTCCATATATGGTTCCTCATTATGTCTTTTTGTATCTTCTGGCTTGATTTTAAAAAGGTACCCAATGTAGTGTTTTACAGATGGGAATATATGTGGTTCTTTGCTGTTTCCATTAGTTCTATGGAGCAGAGGTTGCAGACTTCAAAATGATTGTAAGAGAGCATAACCCCCCCCAAACAAGTAACTAGATGTTCCTGAATGCCCTTTGCTTTCTTCAGTACAAGTGGGTGTTTACGTTTTGGCACTGTGGGAAATGAAGTGCGCTGTACGGAGGTACATTCAGAGAAAATCTCTTTCCCTGCTACGCATCAGTTTCACTGTGTGACATCTAACAGAAACATTTTCAGCAGTATTTGGAACATAATGTTTAGAGAATGACACAAATAGGCATACTTTGAACCCACTCTCTTGCCTGTAAATAGTTTTAAAGATAGAATGTTGCACTGTGCTATGAAATACTGCCTTGGTTTTATTGCTTTTTGGGTGTTGATAGTTGTTAGTTTCACGCTTTTTAATTTACGTAAGGGGTAGGGAACCTCAAGTCTGGGGCTGAATGTCCACTCTTTGGCGCTCAAGACTCTTCCCTTACCATGCCTCCTTCTGAGACAACATACCCATCACCTGCTCTGATCCACACCCTCAAGTGCTTTGTCACACTGGATTGTGTCCCTGAAATGTGATGGTGCTTCTTTGACTTTGGCACAGCTGAAATGTGGGCAACTGTACAAAGGTAAGAGGCATATTTCGTGCTCCCTCCCCCTTTTATATACTCTGGCTCCACGCACTACTGGCATGCAGTCCCTGGAAGATTTTCTATGATGAAGTTTAGTCCTCTGGCTAATATTTATTTTGCATTGCATCTATCATTTTCACTAAGGGACACGGGTGGCGCTGTGGGTTAAACCACAGAGCCTAGGACTTGCTGATCAGAAGGTCGGTGGTTCGAATCCCCGCGACAGGGTGAGCTCCCATTGTTCGGTCCCAGCTTCTGCCAACCTATCAGTTCTAAAGCACGTCAAATTGCAAGTAGATAAATAGGTACCGCTCCGGCTGGAAGGTAAACGGCGTTTCCGTGTGCTGCTCTGGTTCACCAGAAGTGGCTTAGTCATGCTGGCCACATGACCCGGAAGCTGTACGCCGGCTCCCTCGGCCAATAAAGCGAGATGAGCGCCGCAACCCCAGAGTCGGTCACAACTGGACCTAATGGTCAGGGGTCCCTTTACCTTTACCTTTACCTTTCATTTTCACTTAGATGCCCTTTGTGAAAATAGGTTACTGATTTCTTGCATTCTTGTGTCTTTGAATTAAGGAGACTTCGCAGGTCAACGTCAGCACAGGGTTTCAGATGCTAAGCTGTGGAAGCCATTTGCAAGAGGAAGTTGGCAGGCACATGCAAGGTTAAACACCCCCTCCTAAGGCAAGTACTGCCTGCCTGTATTTCCTTACAAACCTTATCTTTGCATTTGTGTTATTTCAGCCAACACAAGTTTGGGGACATGTATTTGCCATGGTACCATGTAGTTCTGAGTTGGTAACACATTGCATAAAATACTCATTTAAACAAGCTCTAAAAGATAACTCCTCATATTAGTCTAGCATTTGATGGTCGATTTCAAATGACTAAAACAGCTGCAAATTAGCCATTACCAGCAGATGGTTTTAGTTGTTAGTTAAATACTATAATCCTGTGCAGCAGGAACTCTGGGCAGGATTTACTTTCCATGCTGCCTGCCTTATTTGAATACCATGGGCCAACCCCTCTCTGCCAACGTAATGAAGATAACTCTTAAATTAGTATCAAGATATAAAGCGTTGATTCTTTCTACGTCATTTTAAGCACACACACAGTTCATATGTTAGCATATTAACATATGCCAGGGAGATCAGAAGCGTTGTTCACAATGACAGCTAAAGGATCACATATACATGACTGAGGAGCTGAAATAATATTAAGTGTCTGCCATATGGTCTTTCTCCTGAACTGTAGAAAATAAGGTAACCCATCTGCTAAACATGTTTTGCTGCCATCGGGGGGTGGGTGGGGGTGGGACGTAATGCTGCATTTTGCTCACAGATATTATGTTAAATGTTAGCATGTCCTGGAAGCATTTCTACAATCCCAAGCAGTAGTAGTGGCACCCACAAACTGATCTTGGATATAACAAAATGCATCTCAGGTTATGTCCAGAGCAAAATATATATATAAAAAAAAATAAATGTCGAATGTTTCTATGTTGAGAATTGTAATGTACGGTGTTCATGTCACTGGCATTACACAAATTATTTTCAAACTGTGCTTTAAAAAACAGCTCAGGGGGTTTCTTGAAATCCCATCAGGCATTCTTCATTGAGAAGATCAGCAATGGCAGACAAACTTTCCATAAAGAAATATTGGCTTGTATCCAAAGTGGTACTGTGTCATACCATCAGTGCAAGAATTTCTGCTTGTGCAACAGAACTTTCCTCCCTTCTCCCCCTGCACACACCTGGGACCTGAGGTTTTCCCTAATCCTCTGGAGCAAATTTGGGAAAGGTACACATGGAGGGAGGAGAGAGGGGAATTTTTCCAATGCACAGGTGTAATTCCTTGCACTAATAGAATGAGGGCATTGGATACTTCCTGTGGTCACTGCTCCACTTTCCCTCTGTTCATCGTGTGCATTCACATGCAGTTCATATGCTGATAGAGTCCAGCAGGCCTGGGAGATATTCAGCATGAACTTACCGTGTGCTTAACATATGTCAGAATCTTACATGACACACAAGGTTCCAAAGAAGATATGCAGGGCTTCCCAGACAAGAAGTCAATGTGAAAGTGTCCCCTGAAGGTACATTAATTAAACAAAATACAATTAGTTCTACATAGGTAAAACATTTTGGTTTATTTATTATGCTACATATGATATTATTGTTATGAGTTTACGGGTGCTAGATCTGTATAATCTCTGCATTGAGCTAGTATTAGAATTTAATTGAGGATTTGGGTGTTACAACTGGGTGCCAGGCCTGTGTGTATTAAGTTGTGTGCTAGACAGTACTAATCCCCTGGAATCAGCAAGTGTTAAAAGCTAATTAAGCCTGGCAAGTTTCCTGATGAAGTAATTGCCTGGGGTGAAAGGCCATTAAGAGAACAGGGGATCAAAGCACTCAGTGTCAGATGGCAAATGGGCAGAGCTCATAGCTGTCAACTTTTTCCTTTTCTTGCGAGGAATCCTATTCAGAATAAGGGAATTTCCCTTTAAAAAAGGGAAAAGTTGACAGCTATGGCGGGGCTGCTCTCTAAACAGATTAAAGCCAGAGTTCAGAGTAGAGAGTTATGAGCAATTTGTTTTAGAGTTAGAAGTTATGCTGGCTTGCTGATCAGAAGATTGGCAGTTCAAATCCCCACTAGAGTGAGCTCCCATTGCTCTGTGCCAGCTCCTGCCAACCTAGCAGTTCGAAAGCACACCAGTGCAAGTAGATAAATAGGTACCGCTGTGGTGGGAAGGTAAATGGTGTTTCTGTGCACTCTGGCAGTCGCCACTGTGTCCTGTTGCACCAGAAGCGGTTTAGTCATGCTGGCCAGGTGACCCAGAAAGCTGTCTGTGGACAAATGCCCAGCTCCCTTGGCCTGAAAGTGAGACGAGCACCGCAACCCCATAGTCGCCTTTGACTGGACTTAACCATACAGAGGTCCTTTACTCTTTACTCTTTTTTAGTGGTGCAGCTTGAGCTAACCACAATATAGGATACCATACCATATGCATAGCGCTTATATAACGCATAAGTTACATATGTGTTAGTTAACACCTGCAATTTCCCAATATTTTGTAGCTTGAATGAACAAAGAAAGCCCTTATGCTAAACTGAAAGCTCCCCCTTTATATTATATTATATTATATTATATTATATTATATTATATTTTATATTATATTATATTCATGCACTGTTTTTAAAAATATCCTGAGCATTACATGTTTATATATATTTAATGGCTAAAACACTTGTATGCTAGTGTAGCATGGAAGGTGAGCTTTACTCTACAGGTGATAGCTGCAGATCCATGTGTTTAAACCTGATCTACTGCACTCACATAGAAAGCAAGACTGAGCTGGGTGTTCCCATTTTAAAAGCTGAGAAGGACTGAACTTCCTTACCTAGCTTTGTGATTGCTTAAGATAATACATATGGAGCACTATAGACATGCTAAATATTTTTATTAATACATCATTTATTTTATACATGATATCCTTTATTAACGCTGTATATGAGCATGCATGTGCTATTATTTCACGAGGAAGCAAATAAATTCAAGGGCAACTGAAATAAGACAAGGAAGGGAGGGAGAAATGGCAAGTGGGAGCTGGATTGTGGTCTATCTATTGAGGAGCAGGCGCTTAGAATCCACCAAAGAAATTCAAGGGATGATGCAAAGCTAGATAAGGTCACGAAATTAAGTCTCATTTCCCCCCTTTTTCCTCTTCACAAAACAACAGTGTAGCACAAACTCAGGCTTTTGCAAGTGGTCTGGAGTATAATTAAATTAAGAAAAAGACCCAAAGCAGTTCAAATAGGGAGAAACAGCCAAACGTTAAACAGGGGGCTCTGAGCCAGGCAGTAGAAGCACAGGGAAGGTGTAGAAAGAATCAGGTTAAAACAGTAGTACAGTGGTACCTCGGGTTAAGTACTTAATTCTTTCCGGAGGTCCGTTCTTAACCTGAAACTATTCTTAACCTGAAGCACCACTTTAGCTAATGGGGCCTCCTGCTGCTGCCATGCCACCGGAGCACGATTTCTGTTCTCATCCGGAAGCAAAGTTCTTAACCCGAGGTACTATTTCTGGGTTAGCTGAGTCTGTAACCTGAAGCGTATGTAACCCGAGGTACCACTGTACATGTTCAGCACAGCAGTGGCATAAGCAGAGGTTTGTTGCCTACAGCAGCCAGCACAGGGGAAGGAAGTGTTAATTCTTTCTACTGCATGCCCCACATTCCTATGGGGCTACTAATAAGAATTTGTTGTTGATGCAGGATAGCAAATGTAGGCAAGAGTTTAACAGGAAATGGTTTGGTTTGTTAAAGGGATGCTACATACATAAATGTCCATTGAGTTTTCTGCCAACACTTACTATTTTTTAGGTTGCCAAACAAAAATGTCCAATTTATTAAACACTTTAGTATCCTTTTTGAGGTGTCTGATAGTACTTTAGTGTTTGAAACTGTGTGTGTTCATGCAGATAAAGGATTTCTGCCAATCTTTTATTGCCAAGTGATTTTTCTCTAGCCTTTCTTTCCTTTGACTATTTCCTGTCCATGTCAGCATACAACAGGCTCTTTAGCCCTATTATGCCAAATCTCCAAAGTGTCTTCTTGTATTTTATTGTAGCCATTAAACAATGTAATAGTACCTACAACCAGAAGTCAATCTGGTTTTCTAGCAAGACAGCATGGACTACAAGGCCACTGGCCTACTTTTTATATACCAAATATAGAAATATCCTGTAAGTCAGACTTTAAATTTAGCTTATAATAAGAAACATCTGTGCCCATCCATAAAAATGTGGGGTCTTTTCAAAACCTCTCAGGGAGATATTTTTCAGGACACAAAAGGAAATCACTTTTCTTTCTCCCTTTTGCTGATATCAAAAGCCCAGTTTTTGAGAGAAGGGGTGCTCTGGAGGGGCAGGAACAAAATAAAACCCCTGAAACGAAATTGATACCTCTTCAAAAAGTGGTATTTAATGGTGTGTTCATCAGTAACCGCAAGGCTTTTAGGTTAATAGATACAAATGCAGTTCCACACATTATTTGCCTTCTATAGTTGGTACAAGGAACCTTGTGGACCGATGATGCTGGATGAAGGTAGTCAACCAAGCAGAACTCGACCAGCTTACTCGACCAGAACTCCTCCCCACCTGTTCAAGGGAGAGGGAAGCTTTCCTGCTTTTGGCTCATTTTCCAGCACTCTTAATAATATATATATATATTATATGATTGCAACTTGCATATGCAGAATGGCAGCATGCATGTTGTAGCTGAAGAGATAACTGACAGTGACGTATCTTGTGTGCAAGTAGCTGGTGCCAGCAGTGAAAGAAATCAAAGTGGTCCACCACAGTGCCAGTAGTGTAGGAAAGCAGGCGCTGGGTGTACCGGGTGCTGGAGCCACTGTCCCTCCTGGATGCCTGGCTTGGGCAGAGCTATCCCCCCCCCAAAAAAGCTGAATAATTTGGGGCAATCTTGCAAAAAAGCTCAACAACAGTGCCCCTTGGGCTGCGTCTCCTGAGTCCCATTTCCCTCCCAATTCCTTCCTATGGCCTAAGGTCCTCAGCCTCTGTTGTTCCCTATATGCTTTGGGTGAAGATGAGCCTACGAACTAGCAGTAAATGAAGATGGTTTGGAGAAGCCATGCCACAGCTGCTCTGGCTGCTTTGTTCCACTCCTGGCTTTCCTGAGCCAGTCACTGCCAGCGCTCCTGCTACCCACCTTGAGCAACCTGGCCCCAACCCTGCCCCAGCATCATGTTTTCCAGCCCCAAACAGAAGGTGAGATGGGGCAGAAGTGGAATACAGGATGACAGAAGGGTCTGTGTATGAATGCAGGAGATATTCTTGTTGGTAATGGAAGGGGGTTGTGAATGTCTTTGCTTCTCCGTGTGTTATGAGAGGCAAAACAAGGTATGCATGCAAACAAGGGGTAAATGTTTTCAACGAGCTTAATTCTTTGACATGATTCCTGTTGTGACAACTTGTACCATCATTAGGTTGACTCACTTTCTTGGTTGATCTGCTTAATATTCTCCACCATGTTTTCATTGCTTGTCATTTGGGCTGTCACTTAGCACCAGTGTTTTCCATATGCAAAGTGGGTAAATTGTTTGGGGGTGTTTTTTGTTGGTTTTTTTAGAACATCTTCTAATTCCTTAATAATATACTGCATATACAGTATGTCTTAATAATCTATGTCTCTGGCTGTGATCTTTTTGCTCTTGCTTTGTGCTTGTGACACATTTAAGAGTTTAGCCTTGAATCATGTTTAGATGTACTGCTTGGAGGCAGAGGACTTGTAAACAAATCCTTGGTGTAGCAGTATACCTTAGATGAGCAGCTGCACTCTAATCCAGGCAAAGGACTCCACACCTTTGATGCAAGGCCGTACCCTAGGATACAAGGCCTTGCACTTTATCTCCTATCACTGTTTTTGTGATTACAATTTATCACCTGCCCTTCACACTAAGATCCCGTCCTTCAACCTGTTGAGTCCTGACTCTCTGAGGTCCCACCGCCAGGGCCACACTCAGGTTTCAGAGTTGTCTTTCAGGAGTTGGCAACCCTGGGGACTGCGTGTACTCATATCTCATGGCCTTATTTAGGCACAAAATAGGAGCATGCAATATAGGTCTCTGCAATTGTTAGGTAGCATTTTGTTTCATTTATACATTTAAAATATTTTTATACAGTGCTACCTCGGGTTAAGACCTTAATTCGTTCTGGAGGTCCGTTCTTAACCTGAAACTGTTCTTAACCTGAGGTACCACTTTAGCTAATGGGGCCTCCCGCTGCCGCTGAAGCACGATTTCTGTTCTCATCCTGAAGCAAAGTTCTTAACCCGAGGTACTATTTCTGGGTTAATGGAGTCTGTAACCTGAAGCGTCTGTAACCTGAAGTGTCTGTAACCCGAGGTACCACTGTACCACATTTCATCTCAGTAGGGAGAGCATTCCAGATGGTGGGCACCACAATGTATAAAGGAAAAGTATAAAGCAAGGTTTGCCAACCTTTTGTGGCCCGTGAGCACATCTGCACACCAGAGGAACTGTTGTGGACATCACACACACATACTTTAGCCAAGCACACCACACCCTATTCCACTGGCTTTGATAAAATGTTTATTTCAAGCCCAATTTCAACAGAGGAAGGGTGCCAGGAAGGTCTCTGAGGGTCTATGTGTGCTCATAGGCAGGGGCATAGCATGGGGGGTGCCAGCAGACCCATGGACCCAGGCACACAATTTTGAGGTGGTACAAACCAGGTGCCCCCATACAGGCTACTCCAGCATGGTGCTCTTCTCCGCAGGTGTTGGGGGGATTTGCCCACCCATGGCCACGTTTGCCGGCTGGGCTCCCCCCCCCCATGAGTGGGTAGGTGCCACAGTGTGGCCTTGCTTGGCTCCAGTGGGGGTGGTCACTCCAGCGGCAGCGGCAGTGAAGACTGGGCTAGCGTGGTGGGCTCCATTCACCCTCTGTGCCCTGCCACCTGGCATGCCTATGCCTGTGCCTGCCCCAGGCTCCAGCAACCCACACTACGCCACTGGTCATAGGCACCATGTTAGTAAGTCATGGAAGAAAGCTGCTGAAATTTGGATTGTCCAGGCATAAAATAGGTGCTAGTAGCCTGTTCCATGGCTCCCTAATAAAGCCGTGCTTCATATTGCAGTTTGGCACTTTGTGCTTCAGCTTTTTGCAGGACAGCAACTGATCTCGGGCTGTAGCACCTACATCCAATTCAAGTATGGTCTCCTACAGGTCCAGTCTGACTCTGGCACTGCCATTCAGATGGTACCACTTAAGTCAAAGTAGTTATGGGCTTTGTGTGCCCCAAATATATGACTCTCTTATTTGAAAAGATGTAGAATGTGGCCTGTGTAAAGAATCTGAAACAGAAATATGATTAAAGATTTAAAAATAATAACATGGGGTGGTATCCAACTGTTACTCAGAGTAGACCCACTGAAATTAATAAACATGACTAAGTTAATTTTGATGGGTCTAAACTGAGTAAAACTAAGTTACATACCACCCTTAATCCGCAGTGATTCAATGGCATAAGCCCAATGGGGTGAATGAGACTTTATGCTATCATGGTGCTTTTGAGTATGAGAGCCTAATAGGATGTAAAAAAAGAAAGGCTTGACTCACATTTTTATAATGCTTGTGGCTGGGCATTACTGAGCTCTAAACATCCTGGTGGGAAAATACTCTATACTAAAATGCAGAGTGTGGGGGAAATTCAAGGCCCAGTTCTCCCAGCCCTTACATAAAAGCTTAGGCATCTGTTATCAAAACAAACAAAACTGGCAGCTTTGACAACTGACACTGTAAAACAGGGTTTGAGTTTCAAAGACTTGAACAACTCCCTTAGATTTCTTCATTGGCACAAGGCAATCTATCTGGGTTCTGCTGTCTACGGGATTCTCCTGTGCATGTGGAGCTCTTCACTTGCTTCTGATTACCATATCCTGGGTTCAAACAACAGGGGGTGCCATCATGCTGCATTTGTGAGCCTTCCAGAGACATCTAGCTGGATGCAGGTGATAGAATTCTGGACTAAATGGGACCTTTGGTCTCATTTCCCAAGGAAGTACTTAAGCTCTCAGAAGAGTTTATCTAAAATTAATTTCAATATGGATCAGCTCTGTCCACTAAAATCAATAGTCTGCTTTGGACAACACCCAGCAGCAACTGTTGGGTGTACAGAATCCATCCAGGGTCAAGAATTGTTTAAGTAACCCCAGATTGAGCTGTGGATACAGTGTGATCCCTAAGCCACCATTCCTGCTGCTCTTCAAAGCTGCAATCACTTATTTAGGGGGCAAGTCAGTTTTATTTTAGTGGAGCTTAATTCTGAGTAAATGTGTATAGGATCACACTGCATGTGTTTAGAAGGCCACTAAGTAGGGTGAGTCGAGGACAATGAAAATTATACGAACTGTGTGCTCTTTCTGGTGGAGGAGGGTTAGGGTTGTTGGGTTTTTTTTTGCATTTTACTCCTTTTGGAAAGTTTCCTTTTGTTGTACCATGGCAGTCTCAATCCTGGTCTTGGACAAATGAAAGCCTGGTATGGCTGCCAATTAGATTCCCTCATAGTCATCTGTAGAGTGGATTACCTTGGTTCTCAGGTTACAGAATGGAAAGGCAACTGAAAGTGCAAGGTAAAATAATGGAAGATGAATTTTCAGTTTCCTTTCATGTCAGTAACTTGAGGACTAGCAACAACTGCCTCACTTCCAACCAAGAAAAAAATCTAAATAGGAGCCACACCCAAATATGGTTTGCTGAAGCTGAAATATAAAATCGACATACAGTGTGCAGTATTTTAATGAAATCTGTTCTCATTTAGCCTGGCAAAGACTAGGAGTTTACCTGCTATGTCTTTGTATGAATGACTAGCACACTGGCTCAGAATATTCACATGGCACGCCAGGTAATTCTGACACAGCTTTGAATTGGGTGTGAATGGATAATTCAGTCTTTCTCCTGGATGCAGAGACAACTGCAGAATTACCTGTCCTTAGAAGAGGCAGATACTCCCAAGAGCCTTTAATCATGTTTATTCCTAGCAGCACAGAAGCATTTATTTCTTCAGACTGGTATGGCCCTGCCCACAGATGGTTGTTCGCTAATATCTCTCATTGCATGCAAGAAGAGCTTTCCCATGGATTGAGAAGATTTAACATTTTACCTGTACCTGTAGCAATTTGGGGAACTTCAAGTTATCAGTGTCTCCAGTCCTAGGGTGTGAAAGCCAGGTCACCCTGCCCCTGTAATATGGGCTTTTTGGAAAGCTTTTTGGCCACTGTCCAATACAGAGTTAGGAACATTTTACAATGCAATCCTATACATGCCCAGAAGTTTCATTGCCTCCAATGAGGCTTTGTTCCAAGTTATAGGAGTGCAGTCTACTGAACTCAACATGGAATTTACTTCAGAGCCTGTAAGCTTAGGATGGTGTTGTTAAACACACTGCCTAACTCGGCTGGTTTGTAGCCCACACATAGATATTCCTACTGCTACATGTTCAATGGAAAATAACCCTTGCACTCCGGGAGCTGCTGGACGTTCCCAAAATGGCTTTGGTAGCAAACAATCCACCAACTACAACCCACCCTGCTTTCTGTCTTCTACGTCTGCCATTAGGAGGGCAGAAAGGCGCTTCTCATAGTGTTCAATCGGAGAAAGCTTTTTCTTTCTCTCTCTCTCCCCCCCCCCCTCATTATTATATATGCGTCCATTTTAAGTCTGGCTAAACGAGGCAAGGAGAACCGGAAAACTTTGAGAACAGGTCCGGAACCGTTGCGAATACAGCAGATTATTTTCTCTCGTATTACTGTGCCATCCATCCCGCGTGCCGACTCTTTCCCACGTCTCTCCCCCCCCCCCCGAAAAACATTCCTCGAGAAATGGACTTGCCGAGTCTGAGGGGAAGGGCAGCGCGCGCGCACCCCGCCCGCGGCAACAGCAGCAGCAACAGCTGCTGCCTGTTGTTATTGCCGCCGAAGGCTCGCGCCCCGAGATCTCCCGGGGGGCCGCGCGTGTTCATTTGCATGCGGGCGCGCGCTCTCGCTCGCCTCTCCCAGGCAAGGCAAGAAGCCTTCGAAGCCGGAGGGCGGGGGGGGGACGCACGCGCACCTTGCCTCCCCCGCGTGCGCGCCTCCCCCGCCCCTCTCCAGCTGACGCTTGGGTGTGTCCCGGAGCCTCGACGAGCTGGGCGGCGGCAACAGGAGGAGGAGGGGGCGGGCGGGGCCGGGCCGGGCCCAGCTGTCGCGCCTGCGCGCCGCCGGCAGCCCCGCCCCCCCCGCTTCGCCCATCCTTTCTCGTTTTTCCTTCTGTGAGGCGGCCGCTCCGCTCCCTTTCCCTTCCCTCCCCCTCGCCCTGTCCCGTCCCTCGCCGCTTCCTTCCTCCTGTCTGTGCCATGGATGGGTAAGTACCTGCCTCGCCCCGGCGGTCGCGGACGGGCGGATTGCACCCGCCTGTGGAGGCGAAAAGCGGGGGGGGGGTCTTTCCCTTTCCAAACCCCCCTCCCCATCCCTCCCCCGTCCCCACCTCACCGGGGCCAGTGGCTGCTTCGCTTTGTGCACACTGTTATCTCTCTACCTCTGTGGTTTTTTTGCCCAATATCCCGGGTTGGTGGAGGGGCGCCGAGGGCAGCGGCGGGGCTGGTGGAAGCGAAAGAGGAAGCGCGGGGTGGGGGGTGGGGATCGGCGGCGGCGATAAAAGGTGCGGTCACCCGGGCAGGTAAGTAGGTAGGTGGGGTGGGGCGCAGAATACGTAGGTGGGACAGGAGGCAAGGGCGGCATCTGGCGCATGTGTTGGGGGATGTTGCTTCGAGCCGCCTCCTTTCGGATCTGCGCGCCCGCCCCTCCAAAATCCGGCTCTTCGCATTCCTTCTCCTCGTGTCTTTCGGGGGGGGGGAGGAGAAGAGGGGTCATGGGGAGTTTGCAGCGGGAGCTGCTTCTCGGGCATGTGAAGGCGAAGGAAAAACAAGCTGGCCCGGCCTCCTCTTCCTCTCCCTTCCCCCGAACCTGCCGGGGTGGGGGAGAAGGAGGAGAAAGAGCGAGCGCGCAACTTTTCCCCCAGGTACGGCCTCGAAAACTTCTTACGTCTTGTTGCGCTCGGGAGCCGTGCAGCTGGCTGGGGCGACTTTTTAAGTCTCTCTCCGTCCCTTCCCCGCTGGCCATTGTTGGATCTTTCCTTTTCTTCCCTCCTCCTTCCAAAAAGGAAGCCTCCCACAAGAGCAACAGATTTCTCTCCGTCCCCACCCCGCTCTCTCTTCCTCTTTCGCGTTGCGACAGCAGTAAAGGAGACGAGCCTAAGTTGCAAGGCTTGCGAGGACGGCGTTTTGTTTTGCTTGTTTCTCTCCTTTTGCAGCTGCTGCTGCTGCGTGTCAGGTGTGGTGGGCAACAGGAGTTTTCCCTTTGCGCGACGAGTCGCTCGCGCGGAGGAAGGAAAGCGTGGCGATGTTCTTGGGGAGGGAGGAAGGCGCATCTTGCGCGGGGGAGACGGAGCTTGCTGGTCGTGGGGAAAGGGGGGTGAGCGAGAGCAGGCCGCGGGAGGAGCGCTTCCTCGTTGAGCCCGGGGAGACTCCCACCAGAGGGGGTGGTTGCCGGAGCGCATCGTGGCTTTTCCGCCGCTGCGCAAGAGCAGAACCAGGAAATAGAGAGCGCCGCCTTAAGTTAAAGGTTGCAGACGCCCGCTTCTAACATTGCATCGTGACTCGCGGTGTTTCTGCCCCCCCCTCCCTTCAGATTTCTTTCCCCCTCTTCTTAAGCAGATACTGTAGTAGCCCGCCTCCTTGTAAAGCGCAGTCATCAGCAACAACTGGAGAAGCTTATCGCTTTAATCTCTACTTGGGACTGGTGAAGGCCATTAACTAATTAATTGGAACTCTAGTCTCACGCAGTAATGAAAACAGACCCCGTCGTGTTTGCTCTTCAGGTGTTTAAATCAGCCTCTGGAAAAGTCATACCTGTACCTTCTCTCTCTGGATGTTGCCTTGCGATGGTGGTTTTCTTAATTGCAGCTTTTTCTGTCCCGACTGTAATGCAAAATTCAAATGTGTGTTTTAAGTTCCATGGGTTTTGATAGCTTGGTGCATTTCAGGTTCTGATTAACACCCCCATCCCACCACATGCTATTTTATCCTCAAATACAGGACATGTGAATATTATGGAGACTCTTATTGTGGAGAATATTTACACACACATGTGCATACTATATTATGGAGAATATATTGGTTGGTACTGTGTCTGTGCACATTGATCATTTGATTGTTGGCTATCAGTGTGGGTGCTCATTCTTTGGACCATTGTGTGCAGATCAAGAGTATCTGCCTGGTGGAGCATGCATGAAAAGTTGGGTGGTATTTAGTGATGAAGATCAGATAAAACGGTTCATATTTTGCAATATGTTTTCCTGCACTGAAAGTTTCTGCTTTCTGTTACTGTAAACAAGACTCAGACTGGCATTTAAGTTAAGCATATGTACTTTGAGAAGGCTCAGTGCTCTTATGCATAACTATGAGTGGGTTGCTTCATAAAATTAGTTGCTAAGCCCAGATTTCAATTACTTTTTTTGGAAGTATACTTTTGTTTTATCTTCTTGTAAACCTCTTTGAGGGCTTTCAGCAATCAAGCGGTGTGCAGTTTAATAAATAAATAAATAGGTAATAAATGATACGGGATTATGAATAGTACAATTGAGTGTGCAATCTGATTCACTACTGAGTGAAGCATATCTACTGAGAAGTAATTCCCATTGAGGTCAGTGTGGTTTATTTCCAGGAATTTAGGTACAGGATTGCAATCTTCACCTCTAACTTGAATATCAATGTTTCTCTATGGCGAACACATTTCAGGATTCTGTTACTTAATAACTCTTAAAAATATACTTTAGTAGATTTCATCTAGACATGACATCATTGGGGTTAATCTAACCTTTATACCACATGATTTATCCCCACTAATAAGTCATATTGTGGAAAGCTGACTTTCATACTGATATACCATAGGTAGTTGAGCGCAAGCCTTCTCAGAAATTTAAAGTGAATCAGTAGCGTGCAGTGTAGATGCGCGATTTATACCATGTTTAGAGTACACATTTGCGTATCGTTTTCAATAAAAACCCCAGTATCTTGAATAAAAGCAGCACCTCTCCTTGTAAGCTGAATAATTGATACTGCTAAGCACAAGTGTTCCAAATGTGTTTTTCCATCTTCAAAACTGTGAAATGAAAAAACAAATATAATTAGCCTACATTTTTAACCCTTTCAGGTACTCTTTTGCAAATACATGGGTTGTAGCACATTTCAAACAAAGGAAACCGATATTCTCAGGATTTCAATAAGTGTCTGGTGGTCTCTTAGTTGCATGTGTCCTATTTGTTAAAAGATGTATTTCCTACTTGATATAAATTATACACCATAGTTTATAGTTCTACGCTGTATGAAGAGGTTGGCCAGAAGACAAACTTCAAATCCCCTTTTAGGTGTGAATTTGGTTCTACCAGCTTTGCTTAGGTGCCCACCTATAAAATTGAAATGACTAAACTATGGTTTCTGAGTTTGCTTTAGAAGATTACACGAAATGTGCAAAGTACTTTATATTTACTTCACTATATAAAGCAGGTATAGGTTTAACCACTTCCTAAGTGTAAAGCAGGGACGCGGGTGGCACTGTGGGTTAAACCACAGAGCCTAGGACTTGCTGATCAGAAGGTCGGCGGTTCGAATCCCTGCGACGGGGTGAGCTCCTGTTGCTCGGTCCCAGCTCCTGCCCACCTAGCAGTTCAAAAGCACATCAAAGTGCAAGTAAATAAATAGGTACCACTCCAGCGGGAAGGTAAACAGCGTTTCTGTGTGCTGCTCTGGTTCGCCAGAAGCAGCTTAGTCATGCTGGCCACATGACCACGGACAAACGCCGGCTCCCTCGGCTGATAGAGTGAGATGAGTGCCGCAACCCAGAGTCAGCCACGACTGGACCTAATGGTCAGGGGTCCCTTTACCTAAGTGTAAAACAAAGCTTTGAAATTTTGGTCTGTTCGCTAGAATACCAGCATTGAATTTGGGTTTAAATTCGTACTTAGCCATGATTTTTTAGGCAGTTTTAAGCTAACGATTATCAGCCTGATGTGTACTTAATACAAAGGCTGTAATGCAGAAGGTCCACAATACTTCTCAGAAGTTGTCACTGCAACCTCACCCACACCATATTTAAACCCTTAAAGCATACTTCTGGCTTGGACACAAGATTTTTATAGGTAGACTAAGGAGAATAATTTTCCTTTAACAAAAACAAACCACCCATCTTGTGCCAAGTTCCCAATCAAGTTCAAAAACCATCCACCATAATTTCTGCAGTGCTTAGACTGTTCTAAGCTCTGTACTTTGATTAAAGAAACGAGGCAGGCTATGCCCACAGGCATAATGTTTATTAGACGTATCATATTAAAGGAAAGAGGAATGAAAGCAATAAAGCACATTCAACGCATCAATTCTTAAAGTTAGTGTAGTTCAACTTGTAGTGACCAGTTGAAATGGCTGCTGAGGAGGCAGTTCTGAGAAACAAGGAAGCAAAATGGCAGTTGGAGCCAGCTAACCTGATGGAGTCAGTTTTGCTGCCTCCTCAGACACAGTCACCAGGAAAAGAATCGGAAGCAACTTGGTGACAGGGCAGCTTCTTAGAAACAAATTGGAGCTATGGTCATATTGCAACACTCTTAGCAGGCTGGCAGTTTAACTCGATATATGTTGATTCCGCTGAGTTCACAGGAGCTTGCTTCTAAGTAGACATACATAAAAGTATTACATGCCAGTCATTACAACTATCTTGTGATCTCACTCCCCACCACAATCACTTCACTTATAGTGGGCTTGCAGTTTGTCCTGGAGGCAAAGTAAGTATTAAGAATGAAATCTAATGTGTCTCCTCTGCCTGTGGAACAGGCTTCATTGATACAATGGATTTCCCATCCAGTCCCCGACACTGACCCAAAATCTGCTCTGGAGGTCTGGGAGGCTCAGCAGAGCAGATGTGAAGGGGGGAAGGGGAAGTCTGTCTGTGCAATAGTGGTGTCCTAAGAGTATAGGAAATTGGTTCAAAGGTGCAAGTTTTTAACACAGAAATGATGCTCAAGTCATGCTGTAAATGGGTGTCTGTGTGCTTAATTCAGCTAATTACATTGAGGCAAGATGTCTGTTGGTATGTGGCTTTACTTATACTAAAGCTGCAATGTGGGTGAGGTGTGGGTTGTGTAACGAAAGTACAGTGGTACCTCGGGTTAAGTACTTAATTCGTTCTGGAGGTCTGTTCTTAACGTGAAACTTCTTAACCTGAAGCACCAGTTTAGCTAATGGGGCCGCCGCGCCGCCGAAGCACGATTTCTGTTCTCATGCTGAAGCAAAGTTCTTAGCCCGAGGTAATATTTCTGGGTTAGTGGAGTCTGTAACCTGAAGCATATGTAACCCGAAGCGTATGTAACCCGAGGTACCACTGTATCTAGAATGCATTAATACATGGTGCTTAGGAACCTTATTTGGTGAGTTTTAGGTACTGGGGTGTTGTGTAACATTTCTGCTTAGTTTTAGTTTGTTGAATGGCTGAAGGAAGTATTCCCCAATTAAAGTTAATGAAAATTATATACGGTATCTTTCATATTGATGGATAGGGCGAACAATTGCTAAGAGGCAAATAAATAACCCTTTAATTGTAAAAAAAATGAATGTTAAGTATTTTGTGATATAGAACAAACAAATCTATATTTTTAAAGGGATGTAAATAATTTACTTTGATACCTAAATAATAGAGCTGAATGGTTTTTTGTTCTGCCTTTCAGGCAACTGATATATCTACGTATCACCAAAACATCAACACAGATACTTAGCAAAACATTTACTAAAAGCTATCATTCATTTTTAGAAGAAAGGTGGACTTGAATGTGTTTTGTTCATTCCCAGTGGTGCTAATATGCTGGAAATAAAATGACTTCAAAAGTAACTTACAGCCTTAAAGTTTAAGATTGCCCACACTATTGATTGATTAATGCTTTAGTTGATTAATCGGCTAATTAATATTTACAGCCATACTAACAGCATTCTTTTAAATGCTTGCAAATATGCGTCGGGCACCATACACCATATTGATTTGATGTTCATGTCTATAATAAAATAATTGGATAGCAACAAATGTCAATATGTTTATTTATGAATTTGTTGTATTTCTCACAAAACCAATTAGATTTGTAAGTAAAATGACTTCAGATTAAGATGCTTCTGCATAGGATATTTGTGTTTAACACCTCCCCCCCAAATCAAACCTCTTTTGGGGAAGAAACAAGTGGGTTTTCATCCGTGATCATTGCAATATTTGAATTAGGGGAATGACTACTTGGCTATGTGGATATGGAGAATCCATGATAGTACATTTTATTGGGATATGGACACATAGTCTGGAGAGCCACGGTGTGGCTTTGTGTGGCAGCATTATTAGGAATAGGTTGAGTATTTTTATTGTCAATGAAGCTGCTGGGGAGAGCAGTGCTGTTAGCTGAATATCAGGTACAGTGTGTATGTATTGAGGTGACATTGATGTTGTTCTTGTGGGGCATTTCATGACCTTTTTTGGGGGGGAGGGGGCATTCTCGTGTGAACCACTTTACTACGTAAAATAGTAAACAAACCTACAGAGGGATTGTACACTGGATGACAAAGAGTTTGCAAAAACTTCCTAATTTGAGCTCAATCTAGTCTAGGGCTGAGCAGTGGCTGGTTTTCAACATCATGATATATCACCAGGTAAAGATTGCAATATACCAGTACAGGCAGCCCTCCATTTATGTGTGGAATACGTTCTGATGCATCACACACATCAGTAAAATTGCGTATAATCGAAACCCATTGAAAAAGCCCAGAAACCTCCCATTCCGCCCCCAACCCACCCTTTTAGTGACGTTTCAGTAACGTCTTTATGACGTTTCCGGGTCTCTTCCGAATTCAGTGCAATGCACATATATACGGTTTCACACATTGAATGCGCATAAACGGAGAGCTGCCTATATATCACAATGTCTGATGTAAGTACAGTGGTACCTCGGGTTAAGTACTTAATTCGTTCTGGAGGTCTGTTCTTAACCTGAAACTGTTCTTAACCTGAAGCAATGGGGCCTCCTGCTGCCAGAGCACGATTTCTGTTCTCATCCTGAAGCAAAGTTATTAACCTGACGTACTATTTCTGGGTTAGCAGAGTCTGTAACCTGAAGCATATGTAACCCGAGGTACCACTGTATGTAGAGGCAAATAAGGTGAAGTCCTGGCAACTGCTACTATTTTAGGGGCCTAAAACTGATACACCATTACTTACCTTTAATGTATTGTTACAATTGTTATTTTATAGTACAGAGCAGCGGTAGGAAACCTAAGGCCTGTGGGCTGGATTTGGCCCAATCGCGTTCTCAATCTGGCCTGCTGACCGCCCTGGAATCAGCGTGTTTTTACATGGGTAGTATGTGCCCTTTTATTTAAAATGCATCTCTGGGTTATTTGTGGGGCATAGGAATTCGTTCATTCCCCCCCCCCATATAGTCCGGCCCACCACATGGTCTGAGCGACGGTGGACCAGCCCATGGCTGGAAAAGGTCGCTGACCCCTGGTACAGAGAGACACTGTGGCAGGAATCACAAAAGAAACGATGACTGGCTTCACAGTTGTTACCACATCACGATTTTTTACATAGTGCGCGCACACACATTGTGATTCACAATATATCACCATGTTGAATATTATGAAACTGTTACCACAATGTAGACTTCAAATTTATTTTGGACGGTGTGTCAATGCATCACCCAGTCATAGTCTAGTCATTGAACAAAAAAATTAAATATTATTGTGACCTGATTTGACCGTTCTTCTTCCCATATTCTCCTACTTGTTGTTCAAGTAAAAGAACTACAGCGGTGCCCTGCAAGACGAATGCCTCGCAAAACGGAAAACTCGCTAGACGAAAGGGTTTTCCGTTTTTTGAGCTGCTTCGCAAGACGAATTTCCCTATGGGCTTGCTTCGCAAGACGAAAACGTCTTGCAAGTTTGTTTCCTTTTTCTTAACACTGTTAATACAGTTGCGACTTGACTTCGAGGAGCAACTCATAGAACGCAGTGTACATAGTAGCCTTTTTTGAGGTTTTTAAAGACTTTGGTGATTTTTGAAGCTTTTCCAAAACTTCTTTTGCAGCCGTTTGGTAAGTTAAGCTTTTAAAACTTTTTTTGGGGGGTTTGGATTTTGGGTTGGGATGTTTGGAATTCAAGGATTTGGTGTTGGGGAGGGGTTTGCAAGAATCTGGAAGCTTGTGTGTTTTTTTCCCTGCATTTTTATGATTTTTTGTGACCATTGGGCTACTCTGCTGTTTTTTAAAAAAATTTCTGGGTTTGAATTTTGAAATGCTCTTTACAGTATGTGTGACTTTAAAGAGCACTTAATAAACTCTTGTTGTACCAAATTTGGCTTTGTTTGGACTTTTTTTGACCATAGGAACACATTAATTGATTTTCAATGCATTCCTATGGGATTTCGTGCTTCGCAAGACGAAAAATTCGCTAGACGAAAAAATTCACGGAACGAATTGATTTCTTTCTTTTAAAATCAATTTCAAAATTAAAGGAAAATCCCAAAATTCATCAATCATTTTATCTGTATTGAGTTTTAGTATTTTTACTAGGGACATTCATTTCTGTACAGTGAGCATACTTGAAACTATCACATATGACACTAATTCTGTATCCATACTTACCCAACTGTTCTGTGTAGTTTAATAATCTTCATAATGGGTTGTGTGTTACACATAAATATTTGTATTCTGGTTTTGTGTTTTTTCCTTTACTTTTGTTTTATTTACACATGGCTAGCATAAGCAGTTAATGCTACGTGTGATACTGATAGATGAAGCAAGTTCTATCAGATGTGGTTTGTAACCTTAGAGATTTGGGTGTGGGTGTGTTTGGCAAAGGTGAAGATCTCTATTCATTGTATCATTTCACTATCTACCATGCATCTATGAATTTAATAAACTTAAGGAAGCAGTTATTTGATTAATGTTGCATCACATTTTCGCAAATCAAATAACAGTCTTGCTCAGTTTTAGCTAGCAGTTACAGTTCCGCGCACCACAGATTATCTTGCATCTTTCAGCAAGAACAAAAGTATTTTCTATCATCCAAGCAAGAGCACACATTCTGCCTAGAATGTGTTATCCCTCTAGCGCTCACAACCGTGGGCTGCATACATAGGGTCACAGAGGATCTCATCTACATATAGGAACAGCCTACATTTTGCTCCTCTTTCTTGATATTTGGCAGGATCTTTAGAAGAAAGGGGTTGGCTGTTGCTTATAGAAAACAATAATAAGTCTGCTTGCCAGAGTGCCCAGTAGCACACATCTCTTTCTAGAGCTCTTATTTGGGCTGCAGTTTGGAGAAGATGAGAAAATAACAAGTAGTTGCTCACAAGCAGCAGTATTAATGAATGTGAAGTTGAGACATAGATGAGATGAAGAGGAGATACACATCCAGGTTTCCATTTCCCAAATTCTTACTTTTAGGGGAGCAGGTCTGATTGCTGCGGTGAATTACTGGCCAGATGCTGTGGCTTTAACTTCTACTCAGTGTTGGTTAGGAAGTGACATGGTGGGATTGTATTCTTTAGAATATATTGAGCTTAAATATGATAATATTTAGGGAGGTTTTTAATATTTAATGCAGTATTGTTTTTAACACTCGATTGGGAGCTGCCCAGAGTGGCTGGGGAAGCTCAGCCAGATGGGCGGGGTATAAATAATAAATTTATTATTATTGTTGTTGTTGTTGTTAATGGTGAGCAAATTTCTTAGCTGGGTTTGATAGAACATATTAGGTACATGATACATGGCTTGATCTCTTGGTTTTTTTGTACTGAGGCATACTGATGGGGAAAATCATTTTCTTCTTTAATGAGCATATCTCTACACATAAATTGTTTGATACAGTAGAGTGTAGGAAGAACAGAAGTAAACGATTAGTTGTTAGATTAATCTCAAGGTAGCTTAAATTTCACTTAAATTTTGCCTTCATTTGGTTCTTGTTGAAATATGTTTCGGGGCTTGGGCTTGGATGCCCAGGGTTATATTTTGTTGTTTGGAGAAGCTATGGCCCTACTGCAGAACAATCTCCTTGAAAGATCCTATCCATCTGTTTCTCAGTGGCTTCTGTCTGCTGTATCATCTTTAGGATGGAATGACAATGGCATCCCACAAACGGACTGGGCATGGAAAGGAATATGAGAGAAGTGGAACTACTTTTCATAACTTTACTAGACTTCATTATCCTTAAGGAGACAATGTAGGATGTGTGGTCTTGTTCTTGCATTTTATTGTACAGTACAGAAGTAATGACTTTGCTATAGGAGTATTTCACTTTTCCTGGTTTCATACAGTTTCCCACCCTAAAAAGCAGTAGAAATTTAATCCAAATGTGTCTGGCTTGTAAAGGAAACGTCTCCACTACTTCCTGTGTAATAGATGTGTCTAAAAACTCCTTTAATGAGTTGTGTAAAGGGGTTTTGTTTTTTGTTTTTACTACATGTTCTAACTAAACTTTCCTTTTCTCACACTGTGTGTTACTAAACTGTCCCATTTCTTTTGCAAAATGCTCCACAACTCATTTCATTCTTCTGATATTTTTTCTTCCTTAAGCTTTATTTACCACTGCCTGTGCAATAACTATTTTTCTAACTTTTCCATTTTCTCCCATTTTTTTTCACACAGTGTTGTTACAGATCTTATAGCAGTCGGTTTAAAGGTAGGCATCTTTTTCTGTCCTTTCATATGCACTTGTT
Organism: Podarcis filfolensis; assembly: GCF_964270895.1. Lineage (NCBI taxonomy): Eukaryota > Metazoa > Chordata > Lepidosauria > Squamata > Lacertidae > Podarcis > Podarcis filfolensis. Next base: position 25,942,548 of record NC_139621.1, on the reverse strand, counting down.
ACTCCATTTTTATTTTCAGATTTGGTATTCATACACATCTTTTGCTTTTGTGGCATTGTTCTGTTTCAGTCTGATTCCCTCCCCTCCCAAAGAAGTCTCTACAGGTTTTTTTTTACACCTTTACAATTATGTTTCTTCCAGTTCAGCTTGCTGTCATTTGTAGCCCAGAGATTAAAGTGTTTTTGTTTGCTTGCAAGTTGTCAAATGAGAAAAGCAGATACTTAATAGCGATGGTTTTGAGTCTCCATACTTTGGTTGTTTTCAGATCCTAATGACCAAAATGCTGGGTTTAAGAATTAGTTCTTAATAATAACTATCTAAAGCATTGTACTCTAGACCTGTGCAGGCCGTATTAATAAAATCAGATAATCATAAACTGAATTTTAAAGGTCAAGTGACTAATACGTTATAGCAGTCTCTGAACTTCAGTTCTGCTAAAGACTTCTAGCTAATCCCCTAGCTGCTCTGTGCTCTTTAGATGTTTGTAACAACAGCATTTTTATTTCTTTGTCTCATAAAATGAAGGCTACTGTGTAATTTGTAGACTTGGAATATATTGGGTTATTTCCAGTGCTCCACTTGCATAGTTCCACTGTTGGAAAGGAACTTCTGCCTCCTCTCATGCCCCTACACGCCCTCAAAATCTGCTCTGGAGGATTTCCTAACCCCAACCCGCCCCCCCAGTTGATTTTGAGGGTTCACAGGAAACTGCTCCATTGTGCCATTGTAGCTGCTGCATTGAAAATGGCTTGTGTTCACGATCAATACTGAGACATACTTTTATTGTACCATCACAAAGCTGTTGAATGCTGCAGCTTCAAAAGAAAATTGTAGTCCATGTATGCTAGTAAAATATAGTGCCCTAATATTATGTTCCTTACAGCTCAATGTGTACCTCCGGTTGCTCATGGGATCCATTCCAGAGCTCCGATAGGATCCCAAGGAATTCACAACTGGAGGAACCTGTTCTGCGCATGTGCACGGCACGGTAGAGTGTTTCTGTGCATGCGTGCGCGGCGAAACCTGGGAAAATACTTCCGGGTTTGCCGCGTGCGTAACCCGAAAGATACGCAACCAGAGAGGTGTGTATCCAGAGGTACCACTGTGTCAGTCCCTTTACCTAAAAGGGACTTGCTCCCAAGTGAGAATACAGGACTCGAGCCATAGAAAACGTATATGCTTTGTTCAGATAAACAAGCAGACAAAATATGAAAACTTTTTATGCAAGCCTCTGAAAATAGACAAGCTAACAAAAGAATAAAGAAGTCATGGCTAATATTTTGGGGGGGGGAATAACATTATGCAATATTTTATACATTGAAATAAATTGTATACAGTTTTCTGAAGAGGTAAACTTTATTAGGACATGGAGATCAGTCTTTAGGAATAAAAGACTGGTTTTAGACTTCGGGGTTTAAAAGACTAGATTTGGATCAAATTTCGTTATCTGTTGAGTCATTGCTTTTACTTAACATACCAGAAGGTTTAAAGACAAAATGGAAGTGAACCTGGCAAAATATTATAGTTTGAGTTCAAAAGGAAGCTACGCTGCATGTTATGAAATATTTATAAGAGATTATTGGACTCAGGGTTAGGCAGAACCAATTCTGTAATAGGACTTCTGATAAATATCTTGAATATTTGTACAATATATTTTCAATTATCTGCATAGTAACCCATTTTTACAGCAAAATGGGATGCAGGTACACATAACTGGAAAACATAACCAGTCTTAAGGATACTTCAGTTTCAAATAAGTTTAGTGCATGATGGTATCATTAGGGCTGTATATGCTAAAGTACAAATTAAATTTTGTGCCAAGGTACCCAAATTCTAGCATCTGAGTGCACACTGTCAGTAAGTGCTTTGAAGTACCCCTCCCCCATTAGTCTGAATTGTCCATCTGATGAGGCAAGAAAATACCCAGCTTTATGTTATATTGAGCCCTTTGTAATAATTCTTATTCTCCCTGCTTGTTCTGTGTACAGTTCATAGATACTATAGTGGCATTTCCAGAATCTCTCCATTGCTTTTTTGTCTGTTTGTTGTTTTCTAGCTGTTGTACTGCTACTGGCTATCTCTACATTTTCTTTACTCGGTTGCAAGTGGCCAGTAGCCAGGTGCAAAATGTGCCTGGCACCTGGCTAATTTCGAACACTGTTGGAAGTATTTCAGTCACACAACTCTCCATGTAGCCAGATATCTACGAGGCTTGATAGCAGCATATCACTAGAATGTCAGGAGCAGTCCTGTGTCAGCTTCTAAGAGTACAATAAGAAGTAGTGCATTTTAGTCCTCTTCAAATGGTACCTCAAGAGAGAACTAGATTTGCCAGGTGTAATATTGTGATTTTTTTGGTTAAGGGGCCTTGCTCTCTAGTTTGTTCTCGAGAGTAATTCTTAACATATCAGTGTTTCAAGAAATGTATTTGGTCTTTTCTTCCTACTATACTGTATGGTGTGTTATGATTTGGGTACAATGCATATGTAGGATTTTGTAAAGTCTGTGGAAGGGGAAGGGAGGAAATGATGACTTTTTGTTTTGCTGACACTCTCCTCGAGCAGTTTGAATGTGTGAAAATTCCATGACTCCAGAGCAGCTTAGCCAGTAAGTTTCATAGACTCTACTTAATCAGCACCACCAAATTGCATACTTTATTATAATATAGGTATCTAGTAACTGCAGGAGGTTGGTTAATACAATCTAGTGTTGTTGTAGCCTTTTGAGATTGGGAGGCAAGCCTGTTTAATTCAATAATTAACAAAGCTGTTGGAGTCTAAACGTCTCATGAATTAAGAGAGAGCAAAGAATTGCTTCAGATAAAGCATGTTATCTGGCTCCAACTTGACCCCCCCCCACCTTGTAATTTTGTAAGTCCATTTTGCAGCTTAACGGTAAAGGTACTACTCTGCGGTTGCGGCGCTCATCTTGCTCTGTAGGTTGAGGGAGCCGGCGTTTGTCTGCAGACAGCTTCTGGGTCATGTGGCCAGCATGACTAAGCCGCTTCTGGCCAACCAGAGCAGCGCACGGAAATGCTGTTTACCTTCCCGCTGCAGTGGTGCCTATTTGTCTACTTGCACTTCGACATGCTTTCCAACTGCTAGGTTGGCAGGAGCTGGGACCGAACAACGGGAGCTCACTCCATTGCGGGGATTCGAACCGCCGACCTTCTGATTGGCAAGTCCTAGGCTCTGTGGTTTAGACCACAGCGCCGTGGGGGTGAAAGGGAAGGGGAAGCCCTCTAGCACTGCCCCTTCTTGCTGTCCATGTCACCCTCCGCTTGCGTAGACTCCCCATGATTACATCCCAGTTTTTCAGAGTCCTAAATCAAATGGGAAGCCTACACATGTTGTGAAGGCTCCCCATGGCAGAAGTTATTACTTCAGCTTGTGAAGGACAACTGACAGGCAATAGTAGCGTGCTTGTCTTTGCTTCCCCCTTGTATGTTGATTAAACATAGTAGAACACCTGAATAGAATTGTACAGTGATAAGAAAGAAAGTGTTACACAGATTGCATATATGTTATCTTTTGGAAAAGTTATCTTTTAGGACTCCTTACTAATCCGAATCTATACAGTTTTAGGTTCAGCACCAGAAGCATAATAAAGACATTTTTCATTAGTTTGAAAGTTAAGAAGTAGCACTCACCTGTTGAAGTCCGACAGCATTTGAAATTGTTGGGTTTCTTACAGATGAATTGCACATTTTAATTCTGGATTTTACTTTCTCTGTTCAGACCGTTTGTGGTCAATTTAATTTTTTGAGGTTGCTTGTAGAAAAGAGGTTGATTGAGAAAAGAGGTAAGATTGACAGCTGAGCCTTCTAACAGCTGCCTCTTTTCAGTTGCTAACAGTTTACTAACCAGTTATAGAGGCCTAATACCAATCTTTTGCTCAAATTTATTGTGGTCACCTCCCAGGCAGAGTTCATTTTCATACCAGACAGACTATTTAGCTAGATCAGTGTTATTTCAAACTTGCCATCTTTTTGGAATAATTTCTATACTTTTCTGAGAAGGGATCCCTGCATATTGTAGATGATCCTTTGTGCATGCGGTCAAGAAATAATAGTGCATTCTGGACCATGTCTACTCAAAAGTAAGTCCTATTGAAACCAGTGGGTCTCCCCCACCCCTGGTAAATGGTGTTATGATTGCAGCATTGGAATGCAAACACTCAACAGTGCAAAAACAGTCTTGTGGATGCACATTGACAGGGTATATGGAATACAACTTATTTTTTTCATAAATCTAGTCTAACAGTTTTATTGTTGGATTTCTGAGGAATCTGTAATATGCTTCCAAGGAGCCCTAAGACATTCTAATATGGTTTGAAAAGTTCTTATCCAGAGCAATTCATTTCTAACCATAGAATCCAGAGCAATTGTTTCGTTGCCTTAAGAACTTCTTGCTGTTATTTCAAGTACCGGTAAGTCAGATCCATAATTAGTAGGACATCTTCATTCCAGGATACAACCAATATGTTTTCTAGTTACCTCACTTGCACAGTCAAGGTTTCGACTTGTGTATTCATGAGTGGCATACAAGTATGTTATTAACCAGATGCAATGTCAACCTAAATTTCTTCAAAACAACCATGATACCCCCTTCCATCCCTGAAAGTTTTCTTAAGGTTGCTAAGAGAAAAACAATAGAGTTGTATATCACAATATCGCTTTCAGCCAATTGTCAGCTAGGATTTTTCTTTCTTGAATGTAATAATGCTTGCTGCTCTGGCAGGATCTGATAACTTACTCCTGCAGAATTCACTTTAAGATGGAGGAAATGTGCCTCCTAGTTCCTTTTTTGCTCATTTATTTTAACATTGTTTCCTTAATTACCATACATTTTCTGCTTTGTGACACTGAGTAGTCATTTGTCATTTAAAATTAGTGTTGTAATTTCGGTGTCTGTGGGGGATCACACGAGTTTTCTAACAGGACTGACTTAGCTAATAAGACTTCCTGGGAGATAATTGTCCTGAATGTTCTTAACTTCATCCTTTTTATAGTTATATATGAACAGTTCCAAGTAGTATATAATAAGCAGTGTGCAATAAGCAGTTTACATAGGAAAGAAGCAGTTGCTCCCATAGTACTTCTTATTATTCAGTATAGGCCATATCGTCAATTTGGTTTCCATGATATTTAGAGTTTAAATACTGTTGGGTTAGGTTGGCACTTATTAACTTTATTTAAGTTTAGGGTTAATAACCTTTATTGCTTTAAATAACTAAGTATTGATTTAATTATTGAGTTATTAAATTACAATTTTAGTCAACTACTTCAAGAATGCCTATATTCATGGTTGGAGCGGTTGGTTAAATGCACTGTTCATGTTTGGTTGTCCTAAATATGTTGTTTGCTTCTAACAAAAACTACAATTGGGTATTTCCTTAAGCATCTCAAACTTGCTTGTATTTTTGGTAATGCAGAAGCCAGTTATTTAATTGGTTGAATTGTAGTTTAAGGGTGCTTTCTTTAAATATCATTTGACTATGAAAAAAATACAAGTGACTCATACATATTCTGGTTTTATGTAGCCACTAACTCCACAGCTATGTGTGAAAAGTCCAAGATTTTCTGCATTTGCAGTTTCTCAATTGCTTATTTTTCACTGTGTTAGCTGAACACTTTGAGACTGACTTTCACATTGTATATGTTGCCCAGGAGACTTCAACTGGGATGGCAAAAAACCGCATATTTCTAATGGAAATATTTAGGTACAAGATAGGAAAAAACATTGGTCACAACTGTACATTATAGATGCAGTGGTGGACTGGATGTTTATCAATAAAGTGGGGTTGAATCTGGAAAAGATGCAGGCCATGTGGGTGGGTGATTGCCGTGTCTGGGAGATAGATCTGTTGCATTCCCCCTGAAGGAGCAGGTACACAGTCTGGGGATGCTCTTCGATCCATCTCTGTCACTTGAAGCTCTGTGACTCCTACATCAGCTGTAACCATTCCTGGACAACACAGTAGCCTGACCACAGTGATCTATGCATTGGTAACCTCAAGGCTTGATTATTGTAATACGCTTTTATATGGGGCTGGCCCTGTATCTGGTCCAGAAGCTTCATCTAGCACAGATGCGGCAACCAGGTGGTTCACAGGAACAGATAACAGGCAATGTGGTACCCTGCTGCTGTTAGAGCTGCGCTTGTTGCTGATTTACTAAAAGGCCAGGTTCAAGGTACTTGTGTTAATTCACAATGTTCTGAACAACTTTGGCTCAAAGTACCTTAAGTATTGTTACATCCCTCCTTGATCACTGAGATCCGGGTTCCCCACGACCCTCAGGTTTGGCTCGCCTTCACTAGGGATCAAGCCTTTAGCATGGCATGCCCTGCGCTTTGAAACTCTACTCTACCAGAGGTTTAGCAGAGGCCTGTGCAATATGAACTTTCTCCTTTAACCGATTAGTATTTATTGATGTTTTGTTTGATATTTTTCACTGATTTTATTCTTACATGTTGTATACCACGATATATTGTTAATGAAAGTGCAGGTTATAAATACATAAATATAAAGAAATGTGCCCCACCCCCACCCCAATTTAGCTTGCTATCAGATACTGTATGTACAGTTGGCCATAGCTTGGATCCTAAATGCCTTGGTACTCAGACGTTTTGGCTCCCAAACCCGGAAGTAAGTGTTTTGGTTTGCGAACATTGTTTGCGACTGTATTGCTATTGAGGTAAATTTCCAGACCCAAACATTACTGGTGCCCACTTCTCGGTTCCTTGCAAATTTCTGCTGCATTTTACGTCTTTGCAGAATAGATAAGGGGCAAACACATGGGTACAATTCATGAGCACAGTTTGTCCAGGGCAGGAGCTGGACTTAGCACACTGTTCACATTTTCCTGGTTGGGGAACCAAAAGCTGTAGGATCATTGAGGCCACCCCCTGAACTTGAACCTGTACTTGAAAGTGGTTTTTTTTTTTAACATGAAACCTTTCTCAGTCAAAAATTACCACCAATTTCTCAAAGTATAGTCTCATACTTTTACTTGGTGAAAAGAGAATTCTAGAAATATTCTAAGGCCTTTGTGAATGAAGAGTCTCTTGAGCTTTAGGTATCTTGATTTTATTATTCCTTGTAGTCCTTACATAGTTGCTGAAGCCATTCCTTCAATTATAGGCATCCTTTCCACTGGCTCTTTAATTACAGTCTTGTGTGCCTTTTGTTAGGCCCATAGTATCTTGTTACTGATCTAGCAGGCAGCCTCAATAATTGATACATGAGACAATGGAACTAGCTGCATGCTAACTAACTGTGCCAGTGAGAAGGCAAGGCTGAAACAGCTGCTCCCTCTGTTAATTTAACAGCCCTGTTTCTAGGGAGATTGCTGATCAACTTGTTGGACTAGTATTGGAATGGGACGTCTTTGTTGTCAGTGAAGCTTGTTGCTATCTCATTTAGGTAATTTGGCATCATGAAATGGTATGTATGTAGGGCCAACACAACCACGATATTTTGCTTCTAGATTTTCTCTGTCAGATTTTTTTACCATCTGAGGCCAGCTTTCCCCTGTCAAAGCCTAAATGGCTCTTCTTCACGAATCAACATTCGCATCTGCATTCCTGCAAGGAGCTCAGAGCAGCAGTGTAGCTTCACATAGCTACCCTGTGAGAGTGGCTTAGGCTGAGGCTGACTTGCTCAAGGCTTCATAGCTGAACGGGACTTTTGAACTGAAACCCAACCCTCTGGCTACTGCGCCACACGGACTTTGTTTATACTGGAAAATGGAAATCTTGGGATCTATGTAAGTGACACCAGAAGCTCTTTTGCATGTGTTAGGTTACTTCATTCTAAAGAGTTCCCAGCTGGAACTAAAATAGTACCCAAAAAATGTGACGATAGTTATTTTGAATTCATCCCAAATTTCAGTATTGTTTCCTGCTGTTTTTGTCCTTTTCACTTGAGGTGAAAGATTACCAAGCAAGCCCACCCATCATTTGGCACTTTCGGAAGGGGGTTGCCTAATGGCATTCTGTACAAATCTTCATCAAGCTTGTACTAATATCAAAAGGCTGAAATTGAAGTTCTGTAAAGTAGCAGGCAAGTGGAACACGTTCCAGCAGGACTGGGGAAGATTACCAAGGGTGCTTCTCTCTCAGCACCTATTGTTATTGTTGTTGTTGTTACTTTTCCATTTATGAATTGCATCCCATGAGGCACCTCAAAGCAATTTACAATATGACCTAAACATTAAACATGATTAAAACAGTTTTATATATGTAGCTTACCTATAAGTTTGTTTGTAGAATTTTATTTCCCCCCCAAGATAGGTGACAAGATAAATGTTTGAAAGCAATGTGAGATTTGTGTATCAATATTAATTTTGAAATAGATGTTTGTAATATAGTAGTACAAGACCCTTGTTTCTGATTTCCTATACACTGAGTATAAGAGTCTTAATGGTTTGTGCTCATTTTGTAATAGAACATGTTAGTGCAGAAGCTCAGGTTACTAATTTTTTGCTCACTCTTGTCTAAATAGCTATACTTGTATGAACCAGGATATTCTAGTCTGGTTGAACTTGAATGTCAGCTATTCACATAAAATATGCCAACAATACGAAGATCTTCTTTGGAATCACATAGTGAAATCTAAATGTTGAAACATCTGAGATATTTGAAGCTACCACTCTTATCATTCCAGATGTATTGCAGCATCAATGACTGTTTGTGATATTGCCAGGTGGCAGTTAATGTGAGACTGAAACGGAGAATGGAGGAGGAGGGATGAGCCGTAACTGTGAACTACACATCTATGGCACTTTTAAGAAATAAAAATTGACAAACATTTTGCCTCATTTTGAACTAAACGTAAAACAGACATCTATTAAGGATGTGCTGCTGTCTGGTTTGAAATATGTTTGATTTAGATTATTTAAAGTAAAAAAGTACTTCTAACTCTGGTGCATAGCTTTTTAGAGAGTGATTAAGGCATAATACAGACTTTACTAGATTATGGTGAAATTGGAAATCATTCGACTCCTGTGCCTCAAACTAGAGGGATTTGCTTTATGACAGCAGTCAATTAATCGAGAGTGTGTGCATATGAGAAACCCAATCCATTTATTTTTAAGAGTTATATGAATTGCGTGACGCATACTCGAAAACAATCCCCACACATTTATTGTTGATTTTAATTATTCTTTGAATTTACGTTTTACTGTTTTTACTGATAATTTCATTGTATTCTTTTTGGGAGATGGGATGAGGCTTTATTACAGTCAGGACAGCCTTCGCTGACTTAACCCGTGGGCCCTTAAGGCCAGCCCAAACAGGTCTTCCAAGGAGGCTTTATTTTATAGCCTGCAAAAATAAATAGGATTGATTAAATATTTGTAGTCTGCAATGAGTTTAGTTTCTGTTGGAAAACCCACTCTCTTCTATTGCCTGTAACTTTGATGTTTTCCAGGCAAATGATATGAAATGTGCAAACATTTTGAAGTATTATAATTGGCAAGTGCCAGGCAGGTTAAGAAAAGGGTTCCTGTCTTAGTGGTAGTTAAAAGGGAAACATTGTGTAAAGTCTGCTCTTATTTTTAGCGAAAGACCTAAGCAGTCTGCCCAAGTAACATGGTACTACTATGGGCAGAAACTACTACTTTGCTAGGACATCAGAACATGCTAGATTGGAGACAGATTAGAGAGGTCCCAATTAAGAGGAAGTGTGCATGCACATTCTATAAAATTCAACCAAGTGGCATTGCAGCGAATGGAGGCTTTTGCAAGCTCCACAGTGCCTATGGGCACTAGGTTGCCAGCCTCTGCTCCAGGAGCACAACTTGATATGATCTTAGATTTACTATACTATTCTCTGAAATAGTGATCCATTTACTATTGCTTATTTGTAGTATGGCCCGCTGGACCAAGAATCCTTCCATGTAACACAAATGTAACCTCATACTCTGCCCAAATCATTGACTTTTTAAATCTGAGGTGTTAAATGTGGGTATCGGGTAAGTTTTCAAATTAATTTGTTTGAGTTGCGGTACTTTGTGAGTAAGGGAAGTATAATTTTCTCAGACATGCCACCTTTGTGTATCCATAGGAGCCAACTCCTTGGGGCCCAAGGGGCCTTCGCTCCCCATAAAATATTTAAGGAGGTTGCCCCCACCAAAGTTAATGGGCATTGCCGTTCAAATGGTGTGCGTGCACCTCATCATGATTGATTCTGTGGGGCGGAGGTTACCAGACACCTGACACCACCAAATAGTTTATTCAAGTTGGCACCTCTGCCTGTATGTGAATTTAAAAATGACAGAGGAGAAGCAGAGAGTGTCATGCAATGTGTGAACCACCTGCCTTTTAATTCTCTGCTTTTCCATCTAACTGCTGCTGATCTCGGCAACACAGATATTGAACCTGCAAGTATCGCCGTGATGAGCAGCTGCAGCCCAGGAATTTTTAGACCCAAGAAAGTGAATTCCTTCTGATTTTAATTCCTTCTGGCATGTGAACTTAAGTATGTGCTTCCAGACCTGTCAAACTCCACTGTGTCGTTTTTCTGTCCTTCTTATAAAGAAGAGGTGTGTGAATGCAATGTAGCAGAGTGTTTAAACAGAGCTTCTGTTCCCTACAGGGATGCGGGTGGCGCTGTGGGTAAAACCTCAGCGCCTAGGGCTTGCCGATCGCATGGTCGGCGGTTCGAATCCCCGCGGCCGGGTGAGCTCCCGTCTTTCGGTCCCAGCTCCTGCCCACCTAGCAGTTCAAAAGCACAATTAAGTGCAAGTAGATAAATAGGTACCGCTTTATAGCGGGAAGGTAAACGGCGTTCCGTGTGCTGCTCTGGTGCCAGTTCGCCGGAGCAGCTTTGTCACGCTGGCCATGTGACCCGGAAGTGTCTGCAGACAGCGCTGGCTCCTGGCCTCTAGAGTGAGATGAGCGCACAACCCTAGAGTCTGTCAAGACTGGCCCGTACGGGCAGGGGTACCTTTACGTTTACCTCTGTTCCCTACACATTTTTCTGAACTTGATTTAGAGAAGACTTTCCCACTTGCTGTTGAACTAAAATAACTGCAGAACAACCAACCTCCAGATGTTTTGGGCTAAAGTCCTTCAGCCTCAGCCAGTGTTGCCAGTGGTCAGGGATGATGGGAGTTTTGACTCCCAACAATATGTGGAAGGAACTAGGTTGGAGAATGCAGTTGTAACAGTTCTGATTACCTCTATAACCAATGCACAATGAAGTTTTCACTAGTCTTGAACAATACTTTTTTCTCTTCAAAGAGAAGAGGCATTATAGTGAGGGTTATAGTGAAACTGCTTCGTGCTAACTTGCATGCTTTTCAGGCTCTGTTAGTTAGTTAAACTGCAACCCCCCATTGTTAAAAGATCTGTAGATCTAAGTGTAATACAGCTAAAATTACTTGACTGTTACCCAACTAGTATTTCAAGTCGATCCACATTTTTGTTTAGTCACAAATGGGGTTTGTTATGGCCAATGGTAAGCAAGATCATGACTGTAATTGCAAGATCCCATTGCATGAATAGAAGGAATTTCTGCATGCACATGGCAGTAGTGTTCACTGATTTCCCCCATGTCTGCAGCCCCTTAAAAGCTGGAAAATCCTTATTTTCTAGCGTTGGAATGTTTGTGGGGGAGCGTCCTTCAAGGAAAGGAGAAAAATTGAGCCCTCATCAGCAGAAGTATCTTCACACATAAGTGTTTAGAATTTCATGTTTAAATGTTTTGCAACAATATATGGTGTTTCAGCAAAGAACATATTTTTGCTTCCACATAATGGCCTGATTTGCACATTACGTTATGCCGCATGATCCCTTGGTACAAACATATGAGCTGGGAGAAGTTACCACAGCTGTATGGCTTCTCCCTGACCATTTGTTGTTGTGCTGCAATGAACTAAGTCATAGTTTTGGTTGGTGTGTCTTCTGAACTCTTGGCGTAGATCTCCAGGACCAACCATAAGCTATTAACAGGCAAACCTTGGTTCCTGCTCATGGTTAGTCTGGAGAAAGTTAAACCATGAGTTCAGGTGGATGACACGCTAAGCCAGTGTTTCACAAATGGTGGGTCCCTGCCTCCTTTCAGGTGAGCCTCAGGGCCACAGCCGGCCCAGTGCTTCCTCACTTGCCTAGCACCCCACCCCCTTTGCTGTGCCATAGCCTTCTCGTTGGAACAATACCAGCCTCAACATCTCCCCACAAACTGGTGACTAGAAGACAACAGAGGTTCAGTGCGGGAGGAAAGCAAGGTATTCCTCTTAAGGGGAAAGGGGCAGAGCAGGTATCAAAGATATTAGATAAAAAGTTAATGTCTATTAATAATAATTGGGAATAGAAAGGAACAAGCCAAGAGAAGACAAAAAATGTAAAAGCTGCAATGAGGAAGGAGGAAAGAAGTAGTTTATGGGAAAATACAATACAAGATAAGTGTGAAAGGGGAAGGGGAGAATAAACGACAGGAGATGTGTAAAAATATTTTAAGTGATATGTTTGGGAAATGCAAAAATAAAAAGTATTTTCCACCTCTGCATTGCCTTTTTGTGGCTGGTGGGCCTCAGTAATTTTCATACTTCTTAAGTGGGCCCTGGTGGGGGAGGGGAGAACCCCTGCTATGGATTAGCGTGGCACAAGGCAGCAACAAAACTGGGGAGGCCCAAAACAGTTGTAATGTCCTTTCTGGGAGCCCACATGCTTGCACATTTGTGCTAATCCATGGTTTGGCCTAGCAAACCAGGTCAATCAAGGTTTCGTGTAGAACACAAGTTGGAGGGTTGTTTTATTTTCAGGCAGCGGGGCATATTTTAAGGTTCTCATATTTTATTATTATTGGGTGTTTATTTTATTTTTTAAAGCTATCTACCATTGTCAGCTTTTTAGAGCCAAGAGAAAGAAATTTAAGCATTATGAAACCATTGTTGAAGAGGAAAAAATACATTAGTTGTGAAAATGCAGCTGTGGTTCATAGCAAGCCACTCTTGCATTGAAATATCTCATTATACCTCATAATTATTTCATTTTTGGCATGTCAAGTGGATAGGGCTGTTTATGCTGCAGAGCCTCTGGGGCTTGAAAAACCTCCCATGTGTTTGGTTCCAAATTCTGCCTTTTTTAAAAGAAACCATAGTTCCTGGTTCCCAAAATGGGAAGCTGTGGTTAACTGCGACTTTCTGGTTTTTCCTTTCTGTTGAACAAGTATATGAGCCCTCAACAAGAATGTGTAGAGATATCAATGATAGTTTTGTGAGAAATGTAGTGGCTTGCATATCTGACACTGGCAATAAAAAGGGAACCTTATATAAGATGTATATATGGGAATGCCAGCTTGAGTGAGAGTGTAAAACAGACTAGTTAGATAAGTGGAGGAACCCTGTGAGTGTTGAACCCATCTAAATGTTGGTCTAGTATTTGTTTTCAGATGGTTGGTAGGGTGGATTCTTTCATTTGTGCAATATGTTGAAACATTTTCATTGTGCATAAAATGATAGGATAAAATAGTGGTTTTCAAGCCACAAAAAAACTGTTATTTAAAGTAAAACTTTGTTTTTCCTTCCAAAAAAAATCTTCCTATTATCAAAAGTTGCTGAAATACATGTGTTAAAATAAAACCTGAGGCGCAAGTATTTTTACATTTTACTTTTATGGTGTTTTTTCCAGCGTGGATCTGATGAGCTTCTTCCACCTAGTTTCGCTTACGGGCCTTTTACCATGAGCAATTCTACTCCTGCTACAGGTATGATTGTATGATTAAAGAACACACCTTGCAGCAGGTTTGCAAATAGCCCCTCGCCTTGTTTCCTGTGTAAAGTTCAATTTTTATGAGCTGGTCACATCTGAGGACTTATTTGCAAAGCTATTCTGCAGTGTGTTAACGTAAGCAGAGGCAGACCCCCAAGGATTGCTGCCACAACCCCAGTTTGATCAGTGTGACAACTTTCCATGGGACCTGTGCTTGTAGCAACAGTGGAGAGTCTATCACATGGCTTATTTAAGAAAGGACCCATGGGAAGTAGATGAACACGCCTCCAATGATCAAGATAGCTATTGAATTCCCATTGCCTTATATTGTAACTCACTCATAACACGTTCTTTAGTTTTAATGCTGCCTAATCTAACCATGGTTAAAACTGGGAGTCTCCCCAGACTCACACGCTCCTCCCCTCTTGTGTGAGCATTCTCTCTTACTCCCTTTAAGAGATAAATATTGGTTAATGTAACATCTGCATAAGAGTTTTCCCTGCGCATTATTGGCATGGAATAATTTGTAATCAGCTTCAAAATGAGAAGGAAGAGGAAGTCTGGGAAAGTTCTCAGACTTTGCTCTGTGGACCACCAGTGGTCTATAAGGTTTATTCAGGTGGTACACAGCTTGTCTGTAAAAATACAAATAAACCGTACAGCATCTAGAAGTGTATTCCTATTCCTACAACAAGACACTAGCAGTTTTCAAGTGGTTCATGGGGAAAAACATTTAGGAACCACTGGATTCCCCATGGAGCAGTGAACAGTGTTCCAGTGAACAGCCTTATTTATGTAGATAGTCTTCCATTATCAGCTAAAGGTATGAAATGGTGAATTTATAGATGCTGTCAAAATATTTATAGCTAGTTAGGTCTAAAAGAGGCTATGAAAGATCTTGAATTACCTGTAAAGCAGGCATGAAAATATCATTTATTGCTCTTAATAAAAAAAAGTGCACTAAGAACTGCTTTGATGGTTTTCTGCAATCAAGCGGTGTATAAATTTTATGAAATAAATAAAATAATAAACCATTTGCAGTTAATTTTTGAATTATCTCAATGGTCAGTCAAAGGTCTTCTTCAGTCAGCCCCTTGCCTTAGTAATTTCAAAAAAGTTTTCTCAGAACTTGAGAAAACAGCAATGCATTTGAGAACAATCTTTCCAGTTAATCAAACCTCAACAGGCAGAGCTGTAAATAGCGAAGGAACGTTATTTAATAATATTTTGCAATTGGTCGTTTTTCTCAGTACTTGAATATTGTCATTCTGGTTTCCATATTGGGGAAAAAGTGACGTAGCATATCTGGAGGAGTTGCAGAGAGAATCTGCAAAAACGGAAGAGTTGAAGCAGAGGAATGGAGAGTCTTCAGTCCTGTCCTGCATACTCCCTTCAGGTGTACCCCTACAGTCCACCTCTGAAGAAGTGACTTGCATAGAGATCCGCTACTTACAAAACAGCCTGATATATTCACCCTAGGCAGATCAAGCTTACGCTTATGAGCACATGTACAAACCGCCTTTACACAATAGGCTTCTGCAATAATTTACTGCTGATCTGGTTTACTGGCCCATTTCCCATGCCTGGTGAGCTGGCAGCAGCAATGGAGGCTTCCTCACCTCGTTCAGGATGTCTGTGTGAGCAGATAGTGGACTCGCCCACTCTTTCCCTTCCTAACATAGTCAGACATTGCCTGCCAAGTCAGTCCATGGCTACTGTGCATGTGCTAGTTCAGGAATCTAGGGTGGGCATCAGTGATCCTCCTCTTCCATTTTTGGCAAAGCTAAAATATATTTTATTGACACTTAAGATCCTCTGTGCAGTATTGTAAATTGGTTGTCTGCAGAATCAACCAAGATGCTATTAGTGTATAGATTAGCAAAAGGTCCATCGTCAAAACAGGCTGTAGCATTGTTGACTCTCATGCTCTGATTTTCTCACAATCTCCCCTGGAGCGTTGATCTCTCCTGCAATACCTTTCTTGATGCTTTTGTATGATGTTAGGGGGCTTTATTACTCCTATAAAGTTCCAAAGCAGCCAGTAGCTGGGTAATATGCTTATAAACCTCTCTGTGAAAGATGCTCAATAACAGGCCCAGCTGCTGAAGCCCTTTTGGTTGCTGTAGAATTAGTTGCCATGATTTCCTAGAGTGACTAGTGAGCCAAAAGAAAAATTCCCAAGTTCTGTGACTGGAATAAACCTGTACAGACTTTATCTAAAACAGAATTAGAACTTCCTGTGATTAGAGCTAGAGATTAGTGAACAAACACAAATGTCATAAGGAAACAAAAAGCTTGTTATTGCTTAGTACAGGTGGTTTGATGTTGTGACCCGCACAGCAAGCAAAATTTTTAGCAATGCTAAAGTATACATTTTTATCTGAAGTGTTTCTTTATATCTTAGCTAATGGGAATGACAACAAAAAATTTAAAGGAGACAGATCTCCCTGCTCCCCTTCTCGAGTCCTTCATCTTCGTAAAATTCCAAATGACGTCACTGAAGCGGAAATAATTTCTCTAGGTCTACCTTTTGGCAAAGTAACCAATCTCTTGATGTTGAAGGGCAAGAGCCAGGTATGTATATACTTTGCAGTCAATACCCAAAATACAAGAAAAAGTAGTTCATGTAGCGTATGCTATTTGGCTAGTATCCAGTGGAATAGTTAAGAGTTGAGCAATTCAAATCTCCCAATTGTCTCACAGTAGTTTTGCCTCTAAAATAAACCAAGCATGTGCCTGAAACCAGGAAGTTACTCAGATTGTTGCCTAGCCCACACCCAGCCCCAAAAGGCTATTGACCATGATTCCTGGGCTACAAAGAAGTTCTCTGCAGTATCTCTCCAGCCCTTCAGGGAGCTGCCTGCCATTTGCAGTCCAAGAGCACAGGTCACTAGCAGGTGTCCTCAATCTTCAGCTGCATGAACCACGAAAGTGTAATTTTGTATCGTAGCTTTGCTCTCAGACCATAGTTTTAAACAAAACACATGTCTCAAAATTTGGACCTGTCAGGGACCTGTGATGGCTTTAATATCAGAAGTGGAAGCTTTCAATCCCTTCTTCTCGGTGTACAAAAGAGGTAGAAGAAGGGAACGTGCAATTCTGAGGCGCGCTCTTGTAGAGGAATACAGTGGTGCCCCGCAAGACGAATGCCTCGCAAGACGGAAAACTCGCTAGACGAAAGAGTTTTCCGTTTTGGAGGTGCTTCGCAAAACGAATTTCCTATGGGCTTGCTTCGCAAGACGAAAATGTCTTGCGAGTTCCTGCGGGGTTTTTTTCTCCCCCCCCCCTTTTCTAAGCCGCTTATCCGCTAAGCCGATAAGCCGCTAAAAGCCGCTAATAGTGCTAATCCGCTAATCCATCAATGGGCTTGCTTCGCAAGACGAAAAAACCGCTAGACGAAGAGACTCGCAGAACGGATTCTTTTCGTCTTGCGAGGCACCACTGTATTCTTATTCTTCTTATTAAATTTGTATACTGTACTGCCCTTCAACTGTAGATCTTAGGGCAGTTCACAGCATAAAAATACAAGATAAAAGCACAAAATGCATAATAAAAGCAAGAACAAAACAAACCGATAACCCACCCCACGCCCTCCCACAAACACATTTGAAGGAACATAGGATCCTATTCAGCCAAAGGCCTGGTTGCTGAAAAAGATGGTTTTTCATCACATCTGAAGCTGGTCACTGTATAGTTGTGAAGTTTTGTTTTTTTTAAAAAAAAAAAGCTTTTGGGGGAAATCACTAGAAATATAGAAAACTTGTGTCATTTAAACAAAAATATTTTTATTTGTTTCCTGCAATGTCTTTAGCAGTTATAATGGTATTGGGTGTTTGGAGAGCACAAAGGAAAACAAAATCTGAAAAAACTTATATTGGGTCACACATTGATAAATGCCTGTCTATCTCCAAGTTGTGAAATAAGGCACCTTTACATACCGTATTTTTCGCTCTATAGGACGCACTTTTCCCCCTTCAAAAATGAAAGGGAAATGTGTGTGCGTCCTATGGAGCGAAGACGCCATAGCCCCGCGACCCTCTCCCGGCTGGAGAGGTGACGCGCGGCTATGGCAGGAGCCTCTTTAGCTGCGTGCCACCTCTCCAGCCGGGAGAGCGCGTGCGGGGCTAAAGAAGCCATAGAAGCTTTCCGCTGCTCCCCGACCTGCTCTTTGGGGCTGGTGGTGGGCTTCCCCTCGCCAGCCCCAAAGAGCAGGTCAAAAGGAACCTGAAGCTCACTGACCCCTCTCGCTCTCCAGGCTTCCAATGTAGCCGCCTGAAGGCGACTGAACGCACCTTGTTTTAGAGGGGGAAAACAAGAGTGGGAAAATTCTCCCCCTCTCTGCGCAGCGCCTCCTGCCACTTCGCTGAAGGGGCGCTGGGCAGAGAAGGGGAGAAATTTTTTTTCTTGTTCTCCCCCCTCTAAAACAAGGTGCGTCCTATTGTCCGGTGCGTCCTATGGTGCGAAAAGTACGGTAATAAAAATAAGGAACTACTTGAAGTAAAAATAAATAAAAAATACAATGTTTTCTTTTGTAAATAGATGTATTTTTAAAGTACATAGCAAATATAAAAGCAGCAGTCTGTGCATGGTTTTTCGTTTGTTTGTTTGTTTTGTTTGTTTGTTTTCAAGTGAAAGTGGTTTTACAATCATAACGCTCCTCTGTTTGTGTTAATTGCAGGCTTTCCTAGAAATGGCTTCAGAAGAAGCTGCCGTTACTATGGTGAACTACTACACTCCTGTTACTCCTCACCTCCGCAGCCAGCCTGTTTATATTCAGTATTCCAATCACCGAGAACTTAAGACTGACAATCTACCCAATCAGGGTGTAAGTATGGTACTTTTTTGGGGGGAGGGGGGAATCCATAATATTCATTAGAACTATTAGTATGTAAATGATTTTCAAACCACTTAAATATCCTGTTTTTATAAGCCTTCAGTTTACTTTCCTGAAAGCAGGCCAGTGCTTTGATTTTGAGCAAAGGAAGTTGATCTTCAGCTACTTTTAGTTAGCTGTTTAAAAACTTTCGTGCTTTCTTACTAGGCTGGACAGTACAGCTAATAGATAAAGTTTGATGGTGTGCTGACTACATATGTGAAGGTCAGAGGGGTGCGGGAACTGTGGTAGGAGAGGTTTTCTCCACCCCATGAGGACTTCTCAACTTTTCCATTGGAAAAATCCGGAAGGGGCTGTGTACACTGGGATGGGGAAACACCTGGAAATGAAACATCTTTTGAAGGAGTGAAATGTTGCAAAGGCAAGGTTTTGCTCACTCATAATATTTATTCCGTTTAGTAAATCGTTCCCCGTGACTCACTCTGAAGCAATTTACAATATACTATAAAAACAGTAAAAACAATTGCATATATAAGAACAATTACGTAGCAAAGATTTTTACACAAGACAGTCAACAGCAGGGGTGGGGAAGCTTTTCTGCGCCCCCCCCCCCCGATTTTCTCTTGACTGCACCTGGTTTTTTGGCACTTCGAGTGACAGGTGCCAGACACCTGACACACTCTAAATTCCTGAAAATGAGCTGGCTTTGCAAGCCCTACGCTTGGTGTTTCAGAAGCACTGAATACAGAATGGGAAACTTGTAACCTTCACTAGTATGTGCTGTATATCAGGGGTAGGCAACCTAAGGCCCATGGGCCACAAGCAGCCCATGGTGGTTGTTTAACCGGCCCACGAGCTGCGCCTGAACTGAGCCGCCCACTCAGTGAGTCCCCGCACGCTGTGCTAAACCAGTGTGCTGCGGGGACTCGCTTCCGTGGCGCTGAAAATTGCGCAGGTGCCAAAAATCACGTCTGTGCAGGCGCCGTAAATTGCGGGTGCGTGCGCTCATGTGCGCACGCAATCCGGTCCATGGAGGGCTCTCCGCTGGAGTGAACAGGCCCAGGCGTGGTAAACCTTGCCGACCCCTGCCATAGATGAACAATTTGCCCACTGGGTGCAGTGGAGAGAAAGTGTAAGGTTACGCTTTGAGGGCACATAGATCCTTATCCCTTGTAACTCTTTAAATAACACGTGTGCAAGTTAACAATGGCATGTACAATACACAGAATGTTATGTACTGAAGTTCTCACCCTGGGCCAGCAGGGGGATACTGTAGATAGTTCAGGTCCACATATGCAAATAAGGGATCGAAAGTGACGTTCAGTGATTGGATAGTTACAGAAGGTTGTTACAGTTACGTTGTACTGGAGCTCTATATAAGCAGGTCGGCTGAACCCTTCAGTTCAGTTCTGTTCTGGCCTCTGAATAAACAAGAGCTGCTTGAAGAATCACTGTGTCGTCTGATACGTTCACTCACAACTTAACACAAAACATTTCCATCCTTTCTTTCCACCCCCTCCTTAGAGAGCGCAAGCTGCGTTGCAAGCAGTGAATGCGGTGCAGTCCGGAGGCTTGGCCCTTACAGGTGCTCTCGCGACTGAAGGCGGACTACCTCCTGGTCAGAGTTCTGTTCTTCGAATTATAGTTGAGAATCTCTTCTACCCTGTAACTCTAGAAGTGCTGTATCAGGTAAAAGACTTTAACACAAAAAAACCAATTACCGTATTTTTTCGTGTATAAGACCCTGTTTTGGGGGACTCAAATTTAAGAAATTTGCACTGTGCACTATCCATGTATAAGACGATTCCCACTTTTTGGCATAATTTTAAAAGAAAAAAACCTAGTCTTATACACGGAAAAGTCAGTACTTTTTTTTTTTTACATTGTTGTATTTGGTAATGAAAAACAAATTGTCAGATGCTTATTCCTTCACTACTTCCTCTCCAGGGCTGATCTTTCATAGTGTTGGGCTGGTCATCTATTTTCTGACAAGGGGAGGGCATCTGGTGATGGTTATTTGCTAAAGAGAGTATATGCCTATAGCGATTGGAGCTAATAGCACCAGTTATCTGGTCACGTGCAAGCAGTCAGAGCATAGCTGTCAACTTTTCCCTTTTCTTGCGAGGAATCCTATTCGGAATAAGGGAATTTCCCTTTAAAAAAGGGGAAAGTTTGCAGCTACGATTCAGAGTGCAGCCTGTTTCTCTCTCATACACTCCCTCCAAAATAGCCACAGATGCATATGGGTACAGATTGTTCCCCTCAATTGCCCTGGAGAAACCTGTTTCTTCATGTCAAGTGTTTTTGCTAGACTGTGACGATAGGTTTGGCTAAAAGGGAAGTTCTGAACCTGGAATTATATATTTAACTCAAGATTAATAGGGACGCGATTGGCGCTGTGGTCTAAACCACTGAGACTAGGGCTTGCCGATCGGAAGGTCAGCGGTTCGAATCCCTGCGACGGGGTGAGCTCCTGTTGCTCAGTCCCAGCTCCTGCCAACCTAGCAGTTCGAAAGCATACCAAAAGTGCAAGTAGATAAATAGGTACCGCTCAGGCAGGAAGGTAAACGGCGTTTCTGTGTGCTGCTCTGGTTTTGCCAGAAGCGGCTTAGTCATGCTGGCCACGTGACCCAGAAAAACTGCCTGCAGACAAACGTCGGCTCCCGCGGCCAGTAAAGTGAGATGAGCGCCACAACCCCAGAGTTGTTCGTGACTGGACTTAACTGTCAGGGGTCCTTTACCTTTATCTTTTTAAATAGGGGTTACTTATGTATTCATTTAAATATTCTTAACAATTCTGTTGTGCTCCAGCTGTATGTATGTAAGCAATCATTCCCTATAGAACAATTAAATGATTGAGTGGAATTTGCTTCACTCTGCAGCAAGAGTAGTAATATAACCGAACAATTTCACAGGCACAGCTATCTAGTTATTTCGCTGAGAGAACCCCTTCACTTAATGATTTTGTTATATTTACATGTGGTTCTCATGATAGAAAAACATCTCTGTCCGCATGGTTAAAATGTAACGTTGATTCTTTTGCTGGGGGTCGGGTACACATGAAGTTTGCTTCTCAAAACTTTTCTGGAAAGTATCGAGGTGTGAATTGGCTACCTGCATTTTTATTCAGATCTTCTCCAAGTTTGGGACAGTCTTGAAGATTATCACTTTCACAAAAAACAATCAGTTCCAGGCCTTGCTTCAATATGCTGATCCAATGAATGCACATTATGCCAAAATGGTAAGTGCAAAACTATGCACCTGATAAGTTTTGGATTTTGACCATGTTAACAATTTGCTGCGTATGACTTTGATTTTAACATGCATCTTAATTTTCCAGTGTTTTGTGTCACTAGTATCCCATTTGGAGTTGCTACAGGAGGTCCATACCGATATACATTTGTGGCACATACCGGTGCAGTGATTGTCTACACAAACCTGTCACAGCAGGCTTTGTTTCTAGATATTTAGTCAAGATATTTAAAGTCAAATTTAAAACTACTTTATTTAATGGTGGATACTGAGTCTTTTATATGTTTTATGTGTTCAATATGTCTGGATTACTAATATTTTATAGATGGTGAGTGTTTTTTGTTTTTAAAAAAATGATGTTACTTTGTAAACTATGCCAATGAAGGCTGAATGAATGAATATTACCTTGTCCACCCAAAAGATCTTGCATAAAGTGTCCAGATAATTAATGTTGGGGTGTGTGGGCATAGTTGTAAAAATCTCTTCTTCGCATGTTAAGAAATGACAGAAAGTCGTCCTTTGCAACTGTCATAAAGTATGACTGACAACCGTAACTTACAGGTACTCTAATTGGAAAAGCATTAATGATACACCATAAGCTTGACCAATGCAGATAATAAAACAAAATGCTTACGGCATTTGGATGTGTATGCTGCTTACCTTGATGGCATGTGGTGGTAATATTGTAAGGAACTGTATGAATGATGCCGTTCTTTAAGACTGTAGTGAACATTGGAGAATGGACTTGGAAAAACATGGAGGAATGGCACAAGAAATGTTCACTAGCTGCTTGCCCCTTCTGCTCTACCCAAAGCATGTTCAAGATTGCTAAAAGGATTATTTGGCATATATCAGTAATGTAAAAGATTAGGACTTCATAAACTCAAGTCAGCTCTTCTATCATCTTTGCAGGCTCTAGACGGTCAGAATATCTACAATGCTTGCTGCACTCTTCGTATTGATTTCTCCAAGCTAACAAGCCTTAATGTAAAATACAACAATGATAAAAGCAGAGACTTTACTCGTTTAGACCTTCCTTCAGGTGATGGACAGCCTTCCCTTGATCCCACCATGGCTGCTGCCTTTGGTAAGAACGCTTCATTTCTCTGTGTGTGTTTATTTTATGTACCAATTTTCTAGACTGTCCTTCATTAAACAAAGGCATCATATAGTACAACAGACAATGTATAGCAATAAAATACAATCCTTAAAACTAATAGCTAATAATACAAGCAGTTCGGGAGGCGGACGGACAACATCATTGGCAACATCAACAGATTTAATCCAAGATTTCCAATATTTATAGACAGCTTTTCACCACAAATTGAAAGGCAGCCCACCAGTATTTGCATACTAGAATTCTTGCTAATCTAGGTAAAAATGGTGGGTATTGTATTTCTGTGTTTGGTATCAGTATTCATGCAGGTTGTGTCTGACTGAATAAGTGCATTGTTGCTGGTTGCATGTATAAAGAATTACAATGGAAATCGGAATTGTGAATAAATGATTAATACCTATATTGCCAATAGTAGGAATGGTACCAATCCATGTATTATAGGTGTTTAATATATGGTGTTTTTGCTGTATTTGTGTAACTGCCCTATTGTCACTAAAGATAAGGGGTGAAGGAAGCTGCTGAGTCTGCTTAGATTGGAAGGACAATTTACAGCTGTTTATGTAGCAATTTGCATCTAATTAGGTTAAGTATCACAGTTCAAGTGTGTGAGTATACTTCAGGAAATGTAGCTTGAGTTTCTCTGATCAGGACTATCTCTGCATATTATAAATCCCAAATATTTATCGTCTAGCTTTTTATATTACGCCT
The DNA here is from genome assembly GCF_964270895.1 of Podarcis filfolensis. Lineage (NCBI taxonomy): Eukaryota > Metazoa > Chordata > Lepidosauria > Squamata > Lacertidae > Podarcis > Podarcis filfolensis. The sequence continues at coordinate 25,918,919 of NC_139621.1, read as the reverse complement.
CTATTTAGAGCAATAGTTAGACCTAAACATTCAAAGTTATTTCGCTGTTGGATTTTGCCCTAAGTAGCGAGAGCTGGGAAAACGATTATGATTTGGCTGAAAATATATAATAGTCAGATTTTTCTTTCCTTCCCTCATCACAATTTCAAATCTGCCACAGAAAAGGAACAGCATGATTTGGACTGCTATATGACAAAAAGGAACACTACCACCTGTTAAGCTTATTTTTAGTGCATTGTTGATTTTAATTATATTTTGTTCCTAACTGTTTTTACGGATAATTTCATTGTTCTTTTTGTAAACAGCTTTGGGTTTTGTTTTGTTTTTTACAGTCAGACAGTATATAAATATGCAATAAATAAAGTCATGAAACTTAAAAATAATAATAAGACAAAGGGCTGGTGTACAAAGCTGATTCTTGCACTAGATTTTGGATCTTTGCGGCGCAACCTTATACACATCAACTCAGAAGTAAACCCACCAATAACTTTATACTGTGTAAGCCACTCTTGTGATCTTCAGATGAAAGGTGGTATATAAATTAAATTAATAATAAAATACACTTACTCCTAGGTAGGTGAGTATAGGATTGCAGCCACACTTTGTGAGCTGAGTTGTGCAAATTGCACAGCTGCTGTTGATCCCATGATTGCTGTATCGTCTTGAAGTAGGAGCAACCAGCACAGACACATGTAGGCTCTCAAGCAGGCACCCCCCAATTTGGCCCTCCAGATGTTTTGGGACTACAACTCCCATCATCCCTAGCTAACACGACCAGTAAGGGATGATGGGAATTGTAGTCCCAAAACAGCTGGAGGGCCAAGTTTGGGGATGCCTGCTCTACAGTGACTAAAAGCACCGAATGTGTGTATCCAACCCCTGAAATAAGTGCCAGGTTAATTTAGCAAGCTTTAGAGGAATTGAAATTGCTTTCCGTTTTCTCTAGCAGTTAATCGCTTGCACCCTAATTTAATTTCTCTTTTTTAGGCACTCCAGGTATCATCTCCTCACCATATGCGGGGGCTGCTGGTTTTGCTCCTGCCATTGGGTTTCCTCAGGCAGGCAAGTCCTTTTCTGTATGCGTAAACCCTGTCTGTTATTGGTCTGTCTGTTTGTTTTTGTTTAAACAAATTAATTCAAATGGGCACTGGAGTAGACAAAGGACCTAGCACGCCTTTGTGTATGTAGGCCATGGTACTGTCAGAAAGCAGTGTCTTTTATACTTTTCTGCACTTAATTTTAGTTAGAGAGCTTGGGGCATTTGGGAATTCATCCATCTTTGGACAAGGAAAATGTTTTTTGCCATGTTAAAGTGAATCATTGTAGTGGGGCTGTTCTTTTTGTACCTGTATTTAACAACTAACTGGAAGTATGAGAACTCAAACTCCCAATGTACTGAAATAAATCTTAACTCATCAAGAAATGGAAAATCCGTAAGAATGGGATGGTACAGTTTCTGTTTGTCTTATCAAGATAGGCTGCAAAGATTTATTTGTGGCATTTTAACCAGGTGAGGAGGAATAAATGGCAGTCCTTTGCTTATTTATAAAGCATTTATTATAGAATGTTTCGCTCTGAGCTTGTGCTTTAAAATGAGAGATAAAAATTGAACTGCCATGTGCATCTTCTGAAATATTTCTATAGATCTGTTTTGACTTTTCCAGGTCTCTCCGTCTCAGCTGTTCCCAGTGCACTTGGTCCTCTTGCAATCACCACCTCTGCTATGACTGGGCGAATGGCTATCCCAGGAATGACTGGAATGCCCGGAAATTTCGTTTTGCTTGTTAGCAATCTCAATCCTGATGTAAGCCTCATATATAGTATTTTATAACATAAACATAGTTTGCAGTTAAGCTTATGGCACTTAACCCAAAATCTAAACTAGAGATTGGATAATAACCAGTATTATCAATGAAAAATATAACTGAAATAACTTTTCATGATGTGTGTGTGTATATATATATATATTTAGAACATTCTGGGGCAGGGGATGTTTGAAGTAATTTTACTTTATAATAGCACTTTGGTCTACCTAATATTGTATTTCACATATCTATTCATGCACTTGCTACCTGTTAAGGTTCTCTGGCAATCCTAAAATAATTGACGCACCTTTTCTTTTTAATACATTATGCTTGGTTAAAAAATATTGCCTTGTGATTTTTTTGCAGGCAATCACACCAGATGGACTCTTTATTCTGTTTGGTAAGTTGGTTTGTGTACAACACCAGATTAAAATAAGAAAGATATTAGCTGAGGGACTGATTTTTCAAACTGTGTTGGTTTTAAATTCTGCGGAGTTGTCTACATGTGGCGATTATTTAACTGTTTGCTAGTTCTTGCTACAGTCTCAGCTGTATTCATTGCAAATACTGATAATCAGATGCACATTATGTGCTTCTTAAACATATATGTACTGGGCCAAGTAAATGATTACTTCAGGATGGAATAATTGAGCTTAGGATAAAACAAATTCTGGATCTATGCATTCATGTGGAAGATGTATGTATTTAGTACACTCATCATATTTGCGCAATGTCTGGCTTTATTTCTAACAAGCTTCACCAGCTTCTTGGTTGTTTTTTAATGTTCTCTTTGAAGTGATCCTTAGCATGACGTGGATGTGATACTCCAGTGTTGCATATAAAGGGTTGCATTCAATTAAGTTTTACTAGGAATAGAGATACTGAAATTAATAGAACTAACTTAGTCTTGGTCATTCGTTCCACTGGATCTACTTGGTTAAATAGTAGCCAATAACTTGAATGAGATTGGTGCATAAGGTGTGTTGAAAAATACTTGTTTTGCTTTTGCAGGTGTTTATGGTGATGTCCACCGTGTAAAAATCATGTTTAATAAGAAGGAAAATGCCTTAGTTCAGATGGCAGATGCAACCCAAGCCCAACTAGGTAATAACAGTGTCATGTTACAGTTTACACAGGTCCAATTGAAGAGCGCCTACTGCTTTTGGAGTCTTCATTAATGGGAGGGGGAGGGGATTTTTGCTGGTTCCTCTGTGTCACCTTCTCTGTATTCTGGGGATTCCCCCAAACTTGTTGAGCAGGTTTTCAGGGGAAAATGAGTCTCTCCACCACCTTCCGTTAAGGGGGTCTGCTGTGAATCAAAAGCCCTTTTGCAAGCGGAAGGGACCAAATGGATTTGATCCATTATTTTAAGTGTCCACGATTAATTTGAAAGAGGTATTCAGTTGTAGTAGGAAACACGCTTGACTGAAAATAAAAGATGTGCTGGAGTAGCAATATTCTGTGCTTTCAGCAGCTCTCTGCAAATCAGAACTCTTGAAATGTGCAACTGTGACTGAGAATAAAGCTGAGTTGAAGTGTGTCTACTCCTCACTTATTTGACAACTGGGGCAAGCATTTTGGAAGCACACATTCAGTGGAGTAGCGTTCCATCTGTTCTCTTTCTTTTTCTAGCCATGAATCACTTAAATGGACAAAAACTATATGGGAAGGTGCTGCGTGTCACACTCTCAAAGCACCAGACAGTACAGCTTCCTCGTGAGGGACAGGAGGATCAGGGTTTGACTAAGGACTATAGTAATAGCCCTTTGCATCGCTTCAAGAAACCCGGCTCAAAGAACTTCCAAAATATCTTTCCACCATCTGCCACTCTGCACCTATCCAACATTCCGTAAGTATCTAAATGTGAACAGGGATAGCCCAAGTGACTTTTTCTCCTCTGCAATAATGTAAAAATAATTAATTTAAACAGAGAACAATTTGTTGCCCTTCCATGACATCTGAAATCCCTTGCCCAATGGCAGGGCCGGCCCTGGACATGAACAACTGGATTTGAGAGGCGAGAAAGAGCATGGCACATCTCAGTTGCAGGACAGCTCCTCTAAACCACTTGTGTTCTGTAACAGTCTGCTGCATGACTTACAGGTTTTGTTTACATGACAAATAAAACAAGCCAACTTGTAGGCCATGGCCTATATACAGAGAAGCCATTTGCTCATGGGCTCGAAATAAATTCTTTTGTTCCAGCAGCAGCAGCTTGCATCAGCAGATGCTGAAGAGTTGCTTCAGAATGTCTGCATCCTGGGTGGAGTTTCTTGTGCAATAATTCCATGGATTTTAAGAGCATCTCAAACATTTATGTACAGCTATCAAGAACAGCAGAATTATGAAGTAGTCTAAAACATGTTGTATTGTGTTTTTAATATTTGGTTGGGAGCCGCCCAGAGTGGCTGGGGGAACCCAGCCAGCTGGGCGGGGTATAAATAATAAATTATTATTATTATTATTATTATTATTATTATTATTATTATTATTATTATTACATAATTCTCTATATAGCATTGGTTTTCAATCTCTGATCTAAACTGGTGCTGGATTATGTCTGATCAATTGCTCAAGGGAATTTTAGATTCCTAATACTGGGTGATACCCTACATCAGTCATAGTCAGAGTTAGTTCCATTGTAAACAATGGAATTAAGTTATGTCTGTCTATTTATTTCAGTGACTCTGCTCTGAGTATTATTTAGTTACGAATCACCCTGGAGTGGGTGGGATATTAATGGCATAAGCAAGGTTATTCCTCCACAATAGTACATAATAAAAAGACAGCCCTACAACCTGTCAGAGCTAAGAAGGTTACATCATTCAGAGGCATTGAAGTTAAACAAAATATTACAAATTCTGCTAGATAAATTTGCACGTAAGAGGGGATAAGAGCCCAGAAAGGTTGGTTGCTTACCCTTTATTTGTGATGCCACTAGAATATAAGAAACCCAAATTGTCTGTGAAATGGGGAAAAGCCAAAAGGGGTGTTGCTGAGCTCTGTTTCTGGACAGGTAGCCATGGTAGTAAGTTACAGCAACACACTAAAAAGCAACACACCTTAAAAGCTAACCAGTTTATTTTGACATAAATAAAAAAAATGTGGTGGTTTTTGTTGTCGTCGAGACCTGGATATTTAGCTAACACGAGGGATTTAATCTATTACAGACCTTCTGTCACAGTAGATGACCTGAAGAATCTTTTTGCTGGTACTGGATGTATTGTGAAAGCCTTCAAATTCTTCCCGTAAGTATCCACTGTAAATTAAGTTTTTTAAAGCAAGGAATTCATCCATTGCAGTCATACAGATGGAAAATACAGATGGAACATGAAATTCAATACTGGGACTTAATCCGGGGTGGGGTGAGGATGTAATTATATGAACTTGCACCACTTAAATAGGTCCTTTCTCTTACACATAATTTCCTGTAAAGAAAGCTGCAGAAGCTGAGAAGCTATAGCTGGAAGTCTTTGGTTCAGCATAATCTTGCACTAAGCAAGGCTTTGGAAAACTGATGTGTGGAAGGAAGGGAGACTTAACCAGCTAGCGGCTGAGCTTCTTGGTGTTCATCTCTTGAGATGAAGGCCAAATAAAAGACCATACATGAAATGCCTACAGATTGTACCATATCATACTGTGTGTTTGGAATTGTCTTGTGGTTCTGTTTCACTGATTATCTGTCAGAGATCAAGCTGAGGAGTGCTGCTCTGGTGAGGAATGGTGGGAACATCCCCCTCCCCCTGCTCCTGACCAGGATCCCGAAGCTGCCCAGGAGCAGTATAGATTTGGAACAGTGGTTTGCAGAGGGGTATAGTTCTGAAGACAAAAGTTGAAATGAACTGGGGTGTGAACAGCAAAGTGAAGAAGAACTGGAAGAGAGAGAGAGCTAACAGACACTCTCTTGCTGCAAAGTATTCAGCGTATCAGTCCAAGGTCACGAGGAGCAGGCATGTCCAACAGGTCGATCGTGATCTACCGGTCGATGGCGAGATGTCCATGCTCGATCGCGTGATTATTAGCGATCACCCCCCACAAAAAAGAAGCTTAACAGGGTTACCTGCCCTAAAAGAAGAAGAAGAAGCTCAACAACTTTGGCTCCCCCCCCCAAAAAAAGCACAACAACTTTGCCTGGCAACGACCATGGGTAGATCACAGCCAGTATTTTTATACTGTGATTACAGTCATACCTCATGTTACATTTGCTTCAGCTTGAGCATTTTCAGGTTGTGTCCCGTGGTGACCCGGAAGTACCAGAAAGGGTTACTTCTGGGTTTCGCGGCTCGCACATGCGCAGATGCGCAAAATGGCATCATGCGCAGAAGCGGCAAAGTGCAGCACGCACAGACGCGGGTTGTGTTCCTTTCAGGTTGCAAACGGGCCTCCGGAACGGATCCCATTCGCAACCAGAGGTACCACTGTAAATCACATTCTCTTGGGAGTTGGACGTGCCTGATAAGGTGGCTATACAAAAAGCATGGTGGTTGCGAGATCACTTTGCAAGATGGAAGTAACTAGGAGGGAAGTGGGTGGAATCCTTAATTGGGAACACCTTTATTCCGAGAATGAATGCTTTGTTCTTTTGCTGTGATCTTTAAAGGCTCTTTAAATGGTAAGGGACTCTTCGCTTTGTCCTGCTTATCTAAGGGGAGGAGGAAGCTGGGTCCCCAGGGGCTGACATTATCCTGACACTTAGTTCTAAAAGTGCACTAAGATTTTGGGAAGTGAAGAACTCTTTAAGATGTGGTTGGGATTGACACTTTCCTTTTCACTTTTAGAAAAGACCGCAAAATGGCTCTCATCCAGTTGGGCTCTGTGGAAGAAGCAATCCAGGCTCTTATTGAGCTTCATAATCATGACCTTGGAGAGAACCATCACCTCAGAGTTTCCTTCTCCAAATCTACAATCTGACACTTCTGTGACCTTTTCCTTTTTAAGACTCTACCCACAATTACCAGTAAAATTCAGACAAGAGACTGGAGTAGCCAAAACCAACGCTGCGTCCTTAAACCATTAAACTTGTGTGGCTCATGTGTATTACTTTACACAGTAAATGAATCAAGGGGTGATTTTTCATATCTTCTTCTGTTTAAATGGCTAACAGTCCCCCATGAAATTTTCTTCTGTAGTATTTAATAACGCAACATTTTCAGTAGAAGCCCCTCTTTTGTTTTTAATGATTTCAGAGGCATATTTTTTTTGGTTTTTATTCCAAAACAATGTTACACAACATTTCTGTGCCCCGTTAAACTACTATCAAAATAATGTTTTCAAATAGATCTAGTGGATTATTTTAAGCACATAGAGTGTTCTGTGGGGGATTTATTTGACCCCTTAGCTAATAATTTTAATCAGTACCTGTTGAACATATTGGAGGAAAGGCAGTGCCTTCTTTTTCCATGGAGCAAGGTAATTTTTTTTCAAATAAATTGTGTAAATGACACTGGTACATTATTTTAATGTGATCATAGTGAAATTTTAAACTAGGTATTGAATCATGGTGTGAGAGACCACTAATTTTTATTACTATGAAATGCTGTGTAATAAGATTTTGGAGAAAATGAAAGAAGAAATATGTCCTGATTTCAAGTTTTGTACATTTCTTTCAGAAAAAAAAATGTTTACACTCATAAGGAAAAAAATTCAGGTCTGTCATATGGTTTGACAAATTTTTAGAAAGGTTATTTTTGGTAAGGTCTTGTTTAAAAATATAAAATTAAACCTCAAGGGTTTTTTGTACCACTATAATCTCTAATACTTAAATCAGAATTACTGTGTATTTACTTAATTTCTTACGTGCCTTATTATGTGCTTATAATGATACAATAGTTAGAGTTTTATCTGAAGTATCTTTAAACTGTATTGTGGCTTGGTGAGATTTTTTTTCCTTTGTCCTAGTTTTTAAACGCTTGGTGATTTAAAAAAAAAATGTTTTAATAAGTAATAGTCAAATCAGATTTTTGGTGCTTTGGTACAGGGGTGGTGGTGGGGGACTAAAGATAACTCAATGCATATCCTTATAGGCCTCACAATATTTTGGAGGTTGCAGTTGAGTGACACCACTGTTGGGTTTTAAAGAATGTTCTCCAGTTTCTGCATGATATCTAACCTGTAGAGCCATTGGCTCTTTGAGAATATTTTGCCTCAGGATTCCTTTTCACCCAACAGTACTTGCTTGCTGTACTAAATGTGGACTGGCTTTCCTCCATAAATATCACAACTTCAATACTGAATGTTCACTCCTCTTTGGAGAGCAAGATGAGATGCAATCTTAACTATTTTTTGTGAAATCTAGGCATACACAAATTATTTCTATGATTGTAATACAATGTTTTTAGAGGTGTCTCAAGATGTTACGTCTACTGAAATTTTTCATTGTTTTGTAAGGTATTCCTCTCAAGTATAAGGGTTATTAATCCTTAAATTGTGTTGAAAATGGGCACAGAGACTTAAGAAGTGAAATGGAGTGTAATGATTTGTAGCTCTCATTCTGCTTTTGGATTTTTTTAGCAAGTCAAATTGCTCTGTGAAGACTGGCTGTTGGTCAGCAAAAAGAATTCCATAGCTTTAGATCTAGTTTGAAAGCTTCTTTTAAAATGGTAACTTGGTAACTTATCTTTGAGATGTCAGCTTCTTGATAACATCACTGTAGGATGAAAGGATAGTCAGTGAGACATTTTTGCAACCTTATATAGCTATATTTGTGTCAGCTGGCTGATAAATCACCTTTGGACATTAAATGAATGTGTTCATTTTGTCACCCGATAAGAGTGTGTGTAACGCTAGACTAACGTCCAGTAATAACTGATCCTGTATTCAAAGTCCACCACTGCTTTGCAGCTGTTTGAAAATAGCATTTTAAAACACCTAGAGTACCAATATCCTCTTTTGTTTTAGCAATGCAGTTTAATTGGTCCCAAATTCCAGCCTAAATGGGTCTCCTTCATTCCATGGAACCATGACTTCAAGTAAGCATGTTCAAGATGACAGCCCATTTAGGTGTGTAAATTAAATAGCTTTTTGGATTTATATCCCCAATCAATATGGCTCCTCTTTAGAATAATTTGCTAAGTTACCTTTTAATCTTGGTCACCATGTGTTTAATGCTGCTACAAAGGGGACGTTATTGCAGTTGATGAATGTACCTGAAGTAGGGGAAAAACAAGTTCTGAGAATGAGCATTAGCATGTATAATATCAAGGGTGGGGAATGTGTGTGTGTGTGTTTGTGTGTGTGTGCGCACACACATGTGTGCTGTGTGAAGTTTCCTATATGTATGCTAATACACATTGCAAGCATTTAATTTATTGACTTAACTAATCTAAAAACGAAACATACCTTCATAATGCTTAACAGAGAAGTAAATGGTTAATCCTAACATGAGAGACAGCTTCACTTAGTCCCTAGAAAATACCCTTTCTAGCCAACGTGTCGTTGTAAGCAGTCATTTCTCGACTACTTTGAGTTGTAGGGCGTACGGTTTATATGCTGGCAAACTTTTTTTTTTTTTGAATTTTATTTTGGATATACTCAACATATTCTGTGTGGTCTTGTCATAATTATGTTATATTCTGTATTGATCATCTTGGTTGTAGTGCATGTGTGTTCAATGATTGGGTGGTTGATTTCCTTTTTGAAATTGTTTCTCCATGAGGTGCAAATACGAGAAATGGCAGTACAGTACACACTTTGTTTGCATTTAAAACAGTAATTCCATTTGCAGCAATAGCTAAGCTTGATTTCCCCCCTCCCCATCAAAGCAAAAGAAACTTAGACCCACAAAGGCGACACTTTCTCACTTTCTGACCCCTTTATTCTTTTGCTGCAGAACGCTAGCATCTGTTCTGTCACCATTTAGCAGATCTACAGTGAATGTCCTGCAAGATTAAGGTGTTCAAGAGGATGTTGTTAGCATCCCTTTGTGAAAAAATATTTGACAAGAAGTTTCGTGCAGAGGAACTTACTTTTCCAGACTTACTTGGACCTTTGCTAGCATTCCTATTATCAACTGAATTTTCTCTCGCCCTAAAGCGGTTGTCATTTTAAGCTGCGAGTGGCCCTTGCTTTCAAAGTGAATTCTGTTTGTGTCACCTGCGTGCCAGACATTTCTGTCACCTGTAGAGTATGGGATATGTGTTTAGGGCTTTGGCCAATGAAGTCTTTGAAGAATGCTGGCTTTTAATAACATTTAAATATTTTTGCTCATTATGCAACCTCAGCAAAGGTTCCCTTTTAGCCTTTTGGGCAAAGGAAATATTTTTCTCAATTGGAAGATTTGCAGTTTCGTTCATTGTAAGAAAGAAATGCTAACAAATCAAATTAAGGGATATGTAACACCACAGGAGCCAATGTGGTTTATAAAATAAACAAGCCTAAATCTCCTTGGTGTTGAGAGGCCAGATTTAAAAATGGTATTTTAAGTTACTTAACTGATTAGTCACCTACAGTTGCCTATGATTCTTACTTCTAGAGGCTAAGCCATTATAGCTTTCACAACCGAAAGACAAACTGCTGCTAGCTTTTGGATACAAACTGGAAGGAAAAACTGGCTAAGGAAGGCCAGAGTGCATAGTTACAAGGCTTCATGTTTGCAGTCTTTGCTTTTTAGCCCCACGATAATCTGGGGAGAGGGGCTTTTAATACTCTAATGAAATTTTTTATTGCACCATTGAATCAACTAAGCCCATCCAGACACTTTTTGCAAGTTACAGAACTTCAAAGATACATTCATTTTAAGCCTTGCCCCCAAACTTGGTTGCCTTTCGTGTCTCCCACCAGTTGCACGGTTACTGTGCTTGGAGAATTTATTGAGGGCTTGTCGTGCCTATATCTATCTCCGAATGTAGCCTTGAGTTGTCCACGTGACACCTCTTTTTCCCAGACGGAGAGATTGTGCAGTGGAATCTTTTTGCTGTAAAATAAAGCAGAGCGTGTGAATTTTACAGTGAACGAGCCTATCTAACTGCTACACTTTTTACTATGACCAAGAGAGAGACAGCTGGATATGGGCTTTTTTTCTGGGAATGACAAACCTGAGATGTGCTCTTTCAGTCTTCATCCTGTTATATATAGTATGTACTGCTATTTTCAAAGGAGAGGGGCTGAGTAGTTTACTGTATTAAAGCCATTTTTATTTGCCTTGACTTTTTTTTGTGGACTGGTAACTCTGAACAAAACGGTCAGATTTAAAACAGTTGTGCTGAAAACTGTTCAGGTCGCACAGAGATTTTCTTGAAGCAAACTCACTCCTAATTGTCTTTGCAATTATCTGTCTGTGGTATATGAGACTGTTCTTAATTTTTAAATCAAATCTTAACGATTAGGAATTATTTGAAGAAATTTAAAACTTCAAAGATTTAATTTCAGGGTTTTTACGGAGAAGAAAACAATATGGGACCAAAGTTTATGTGCCTTCAGTAGTCTTGTGTAATTTTTTTGCTATCTCTTTCAGTCTTTAGAATAAATACTATTGTTTTCAAGAAAATGTGTATTTATATAGTAAAAAAAAAACACACCAAATGACCCATGAACTATCCATATGTGCAGTCAATTGCTAACTGTTTCATTTGGCTTTAGTATCCCTTTGCTTTCTACCATTATAACATGAATCAAGTTGCACCACACAGGAATTCATGTTCAACTCTAGGCATGTGGCTCATGCTTGTCACAGTAGCTTACAACTGGGACATTATTAAATATTGAGGATCCTTGTATCCAGAAATCCTCAGTTATAAATGAAGAGTGCATGCTTTGGTAGAATTTTCAATTCTTGGATCTATGTGCAGTATTAGGAATGATAGTGAAAAGTCTAACCAGCGATGTACTTAGATTCATCTCTCTTTGACTATGTTTTTTGCTGTTTTCCAAATTCATTCTCCTGTTCCTGAAAACAACTCATCCCAGTCTCAAAATACAGTTGCCGACCAAGCAAATTGTTGTATCAGATTTGTCACCTCATTGCAATGACCAAAGATTGTCTGCTCTGGTTTCACTGAGACATCTTGCCAGTTCTCTCTCTTTCTCAAGCGATTTTTTTTCCTGAAAGACTTGGTGTAAAGTGGCCTTTTATATGAATGTTATTGGTGAATGGACTACTTAATGGGAAATTAGATTTTTTTAAAAAGAAAGAGAAAAGCGAACCAAATGTAATGGCATAAGGCAAGAAAGAGGCTGATGGAAAGAGAGTGCTGTGTTAAGAGAAAGAATGGTGCGCAATTACAAGAGTCAAAACATTCCCTTTTCATGTCTTCACAAATCCCTTTTTAAGTTTGTAAAAATATTCATCTAACACAAGAAAATGCTGTAAATATTTATAACAACATTTTTTACCTGTCAAAAAAAAAAAGGTTTTTGGGAACAAGTATAAAATGGTTTTTATATTTAAAAAAAAACATCAATTATCTTGTATATTTTGATAAGCAACAGTACCAGCTTTCATTTGTTAAGCAGCTTGTGGCAATTGGAGGGGGGAAAGGATTTCATGTTGTTGAGATGACTTGATGTTATAAATGCAAAGAAGTTGAAATATTAAAGAAACCTATTTTCTAACTGCGTAGTGCATGGTTAATTTGAACTTCTGTACACTGCCGGATGCTCCATTCCTTTTTAAGTTTTGTGTATTTGATTACTTGAGTATCTATACTTAACTCTTTTTCTAACAACTCTAGTTGTAGCATGCCTCTTAATAAATGTCATGACATCTGTACTCTCAAATTTTTCTGCGTTCTTGTCTATTACTTTGGGTTCCCCCCTCCCCTCTAATTGTAAAGCTAATGTCTGTCTCTCTTTTGTGTTCCTTTCTTCTATTGGCCATCTGCACTTGCTCTCTCCAGATTGTGTTTAAAGTCTGTGACAAGCTACATTTTCACAGAGCATCCTTATGTTTTAAGTAACATCACATAATTTCAAAGAAACAAGAAGAGGCTGACTCTTGTTTCTCATGCACGGGCAAAACAAGTCTTTCAACAGTGCTATCCAACAAAGGCATTGCGTAAGCAGAATGACTTCCACTTGGGCAATCACTTCCTCCCCTTCCCCCTCATATACCCCCCATCTGCTCTGGAAGTTTAAGGGGAACCCTTGGAGCATATTTGTGTGTGCATGCAGGACACATGGGAAGGGGAAATTCTACTTCAGGAGCAGAAGTCATTTGTGGTTACTTTATTGGCTATAACTCAATACGAACAACTGAGCAGCTTCAATATTTTACAGAAGTCAATTTTCCAACATTTTATGCTGAGCCACTCGCCATGACTCTTTAAAGCAGGGGTCAGCAAACTTTTTCAGCAGGGGGTTGGTCCACTGTCCCTCAGACCTTTGGGGGGGGGGGCAGACTATATTTTGAAGGAAAAAAATGAACGAATTCCTATGCCCCACAAAAAACCCAGAGATGCATTTTAAATAAAAGGACACATTCTATTCATATAAAAACACACTGATTCCCGGATTGTCCAAATTTAGAAGGCGATTGGGCCAGATCCGGCCCCTGGGCCTTAGCTTTAAAGTTGAGCCTTGTTGAGATGCTTAAGGAATTGCACTACCTTATTTGTGCCTCTTATTTAATCTAAACATTTATTTAATAGATTTTTTTTATTTAAAAAAACTACATACTCCCACCTTTCTAAGATGCATGAATTACATGTTAGCTCACATTATGTAAAACTGCAAATAAAAAGTATAATATCACCAAACTCAGCGGGAAGAAGCACAACACATCACAAATAGTTTTCCACTGTCAATAACTCTGCCTTTCACTGGCTTGCAAAAACTTTGCTCTGGCAACCTTTTGTCAAACACTCAAAAGATGGAGCCATCTTTGCCTCCTGAGGTATGGCATTCTGTAATACTGGTACAACCACCAGGAAGGCTGTATTTCTTGTCCCAAGCAACTGTACTTTTCCACAGCTGGCAGGATACCAAAAAGGGCATTCCTGCAAGATACGAATAAGTGGGCAAGTTGATATAGGAAGCAACACCCTGTAACCGAGCCAGGTAGGGCTTTACAATGTACAAAAACACTTCAAATTATTCCCGGGAAGAAACTGGTAATTGGTGCAGGCATTGTAGGGCAGGTGTTCTGTGAGCCCATGGGGTAATCAGCTGCTAACATCACTGGAAAGTACATTGCACGAATCCAGTCTAGATGGTGCTAGAACATGTTTTGTTCTAGTTGAGCCAGACCTCTGGAACGGGCACAACTATCACACCAGCCTGAACAATGCAAAGACACACCTGGCCCCTGGCACCCCCTAGGAATTCTCCACTTCTTCAGAGGCACTGCCACCCCACCCAAAGCAAGTTGAATCTCTAGTCCATCTTCCTGATCATGGGAAACTTCTGTCTTGTCTGGTTTATTTGTAAATTTATGAGTCCTTATCCAGCCCATTTATCACCTTGAGGCACCCGTTCAGGATATCTGCAACTTCTCTGGCACTGGATGAAAAGAAGAAACAGAGCTGTGTGTTGTCATGCTGTTGACCTAAAAGCATCATAGGTGAGAACCTTAAACCCTGAGGGACACAGAATGCCAATTGCCCTGTCTCTAACTAGGTTCGCCTCAGCATCACCACCTGAAAATGATCCTTGAGAAACCAAGTCACCTTAAGAACCAAGGGAAACCAAGGGGTGCTTGCTAACTATTGCGTGTCGGGACCCCGCAGCCACCCCCTCATTGGAAATAACTACACAAGGACACAGATACTAGGTTTATGTTATTGGGCAAATTTTGGCCACAACTTTATTGAAATTACAGAATGTGAGCGGTATTGGCTTAGGCATTGATTGGACCCGACTATATCTGACTCCTGCCCATTGTGCAGGAAGTCCAGTAAGGGGGAGCCCTGTCGATGCGAACCAACTCAAGCTCCCCCTGGTGTTCCCGTCGGGGTCGTGTCAAGGCCCTAGCCCTCAGCTGGGCTTCAGACTAGATCAACACCCCCGGATTCCTTTAACGGAATACCCTTAAACATGGAGGGGCAATGATGGCCACACCTCCCCTCCCCCACACAAGGTCAAACAATGCCTAACTGCAACCCTAACAAAGTTGTGATGATTGCTACGAGGTAGGTGCAAACCAAGTGGCCAGTGCCAATTTGCCAAGTGGAAAAATTCCTACCAGGCCCCTCAGACAACCAAGGCGACCAACCGAAGTCCATAGCAAGGCCATTGCCTAACCTACAAAATAGGGAGGGAGGGTGGGTGATTGAGGAAGCGAGCCAAAGAGGAAGTCCTCTGGCTCACTCCTCCATTTAAACGGCTCCGGCCACACCTCCCCCCCAGCCAGCGGATTGGCTGGCTGGGCTCTGACGTGGCTGGGATCCCCCAGGCAACGGGGGACAAAGTCCCCCACCCCCGGTGGGGAGTGGGTGGCCACGCAGTCCTCTGGGAAGTGCAGCTGATTTGTCTAGCAACATTTTGAAATCCCTATACTGTAGTAGACCAATGACTTAATGTGCATTAACTTGGGCGCATTCAGATTCGCACACTTGGGAGGACATCTTGGGGGTGGGGACTTAGGCAACCCCACATGCCGTTGCACCCAGTGTGTTTTGACTATATGCGATTGTGACTTTGTGCACTTTCCCCAGAACGTAACCTCCACATTCTCTTTATATTCATTTGTGGCCCACACCAGGCCTTTTGGATGTGGAAGTTGCTGGAGTGGCTTGGGATTAGTTGGAAGCTGCAGATTCTCTTCCTGAGACTCTTGAATGCAAGGCGATTCTATGCCACTCTGCTTTTAAAGCTCATGGGGCCCTGTAACAGAATGTTGCAGCGAAAAGTGCTGTTGGGGCTTCATTCTTTCTTCCCCCGTTCCACCAGCCATTATTCTATGCCCTGCGAGAATGCTCAGTAATCACTGGCTTGTTTTAAGTGGATGAAGATTCCCCATTTCAGGAGTTTGGGTTGCTGTGGAGAGTGCTGTATTCTATCCCCGCTACATTAAAACATTGTACAGTATTTCTCCACTGATGTATATGGGCAGCTCATTGTGCTGTTCCTGGGTACATTTTAAAATAGCTTCTCAGTGTGAAACATGATGTGCCCTAGTTTCTACACTTTTTGTTTCTGCGTGTCTTCTTCCACTGCCCTCCTCTTTTCCTTCTCTAACCCACGTTTCTGTTTTTCTCCCCATAACAGTCAGCATTATATGTCAATTGAACACTCTCAGTCCTCATTGTTTTGGTGAACATCTCCCCCACCACACGCTTCAGCTTTATTCACAGCCGTGTGAATTTTCCATTTGACTGTGTCTTCAACTGCTAGGCTGGGGCGCACTGGGGGAAAACATCAATAGGAAACAGTGGCTGTGCCTACTTCATTATCTCTGTTCTCAACAGTTTCAAACCATGCCTTCTGCTTTATCTTCAAACTCTCCCACCCTACCTACAGCGATGAACATCTGAAGTTTGATGCTGTGGCCAGTGTATTGATAAGCAGTCATTTCATAAGATCATCAGACCACAGGCCCATCTCGGTTTGCATTCTGTTCTCACAGTGGCCAGCCGGATGCCACAAGCAGGACATGAGTCGTCCTTGTGACTGACCCTCGGCAAGTGATATTCGGGAGCACAGAGGCATCATCTTCTTAACAGGATTGAGGGGGTGTCAGGATGCTGTCAGCAGCTCCTGGCTGGTGGCCCAGGAAAGTATTAATGGGCTGGGTGTCCATCAATATGCAGATGATACCCAGCTCTACCTCTCTTTCAAATCAGAACCAGTGAAGGTGGTGAAGGTCCTGTGTGAGTGCCTGGAGGTGGTTGGAGGATGAATGGCGGCTAACAGATTGAGGTTGAATCCTGACAAGACAGAAGTACTGTTTTGGGGGGACAGGAGGCAGGCGGGTGTGGAGGACTCCCTGGTCCTGAATGGGGTAACTGTGCCCCTCAAGGACTAGGTGCACAGCCTGGGAGTCATTCTGGACTCACAGCTGTCCATGGAGGCACAGGTCAATTTTGTGTCCAGGGCAGCTGTTTACCAGCTCCATCTGATACGCAGGCTGAGACCCTATCTGCCTGCGGACTGCCTCGCCAGAGTGGTGCATGCTCTGGTTATCTCCCGCTTGGACTACCAGCCACGGAGCTCAGTGGGTAACTTTGGGTCAATGCGCAGGCTCGGTGAGGAAAATACAAGGGTGGGGGGAAGAAATGTCGGGCCCCTGTATTCTTGCTACAGCATGCCGTTTCCAGCGGCTGATCTCTTGCATTCTGCTGACAAAATGGAAGTTACAGTGAGGCCGGCTGTGAAAAAAACTAACTGCACTATGGTGCAAATGTAGTTGTGTTGGGTTCCTGGCTGTAGCTGCAGTGATTTAGTAACAGCATCCTGTTTTGAAAAGAAACCTGCATGTTAGGCAATGGTCATGTAGAAGCTGCATAACTTGCGAGAAAGTCCTTTTGTTGTCAGCACAACAAAACATCCCTTAAGGCAGTAGTTTCCAGTTATGTGCCAGGGCCCACTTCTGTGCTCTTAAGGAAAATTAAGTTGTGATATTGCATGCATCCACCACTCACAGCAGCAACACCCCCTTTTGCACTAACAACCCACTGGCTGGCTCATATACAGGCAGTGGCAGCTGCAGATAAGAATGTGAGTACAGCTAGCCGACAAGTATGGGGGAGTCCCAGATGAATCAGTGTTGCCCAGAAAGCACATTCCTATTCCTGAGCTGGCCTAAGTGGACAAAAAATAAATAAATGGTGGGATAACGGGAGGCGATAATAAACTGCAGGGTCCCCTTATTCCTAAGCAGTATGCATGCTAGAGTAAAACAAAATTTCTGCAGCAAAACAATCCCTAGTCTGGTGTGTGTGTGTGTGTGTGTGTGTGTGTGTGTGCGCACAAACATGTGTGCATGTGTGTGTAGTGTATCAGGCCAATTTGCATATGTATTGTGACGTATTCTGATGTCAATGAGCTATGAAGTCCTGATCTATCTCCGCTATTAATCCTCTTCCAGTTTTATTTCTGCCGTCTCTGATTTTGCCATGCACAAAAGATAAATGCAGGTGAAGCTCCCCCTTGTTAATGGACACAGGAGCCAAACTGACTTACGTAAGTTGTCACATAGCCTCTCCTCCTTGCAGAGGGGAGGAGTTGTGAGGGGGACCCGTTTCCCGCGTTGGCAGGGGGCGTTTCGGCCCCTGCCCAGCCGTCCTGGCTGCCGCGCCATGCCCCCGGGTGGCCAACCAATCAGGTGGAGGCTTGGGGGTGGAGTTTCGCCACTCAAACACAGCCACGGCAGCGCTCCCCATCCATTGCACTGCTGGCTTTTGTCGGATCACCCACCCACCCTCCCTTTAGTTCAGTGCTTGGTTCTTGACATTACTATGGACCTGCGGTTGGTCACCTTGGTTGGCCAAGGGGTCTGGTAGGAATTTTTACCCAACTGGCAAATTGGCACCGGCCACTTGGTTTTTCGCCTACCTCATAGCAAATCATCACAACTTTTGGTATTGGTGGTTAGGCATTGGGATATGTTTTTGTATTGGAGGGCAGGGTGTGGCCATCACCTACCCCTCCACTTTATGGGTATTCCGGTAAAGGAATCCGGCGATCGTGGATCCTGTCCAATGCCCTTGCTGGTGGCTAGGGCCATGGCACGACCCCCCGGTGACATCAGGGGGAGCTTTCAGTTGTATTTGCATCAACAGTCTCCTCCCACTAGTGGTTAACCCTTGATAGACTCATCCCTCCCTGAGGGGGTGGAGTCACGCTTTGTTGTTTTATCCAATGCCTAAGCCAATACCTCTCATATGCTGTAATCAATAAAGTTGTGGCCTTTTCTTAGCCCATTAACCTAATATACCGTGTCCATGTCTCTTTCATATCCTCAAGTGGGTGGCGGGTCCTTGAATCACATATAACCACCCTTAAGGGGTTTTATCCAAGTTGCAGAAACCAGGGGGTGAATTCTGCCATGAGGCAGACCTCAGAAATATTCTTAAGTAAAGAAAAGGCTTTGATGAAAAACAGCATATAGGCCATACTTAAGAGGCCCACTCATTCTCACTATTACACTGCATGAACATAGACGTTGAAGCCTTCGTTTTAGCTAATAAAACACAAAGCAAGCATGCAGCAAATAACAGCATACAGGTACTTCTCTAGCACCATCATAACCTATGAGTGTGCATAAACACATAATTTATAGAAGTTAAAGAATGTTATACAAATTATTGTCATCCGCACTTTGGGGATATGCTACCACAGTGAAGTTTGTAACAAGACATATAATATATAAGCTGCAAATCTTTTTTCCTGCAATGTAGATAGGTGGTCTATTGCAAAGAGGAAAGAAACATATTTTCTGTAAGTCTTTATGAATTTCTTTGCTCATACTCTACTTTTCAATCCATATACTTGCCGTCTTTTGGTAAGATCATGAAGAGCCCTGCTTTTAACCTTCAGCCGTGTTTATCAGTCTAGGGAAGGGTATGTATTTGGGTTAAAAGGTTTTTAACACAAAAAACAAGGTTGTATGCTCTAGTGGCAAATTTGCCTTCTCATTCAAGTGGCAAACGTTTTCACTGCAGATGAATCCACATCTCATAGAAGAGTATAGTCTCTTGAGGGGATACTATAAATTATCTAAACATAAGGAGTGTGTGCTGAATTCAATTAATATTTCAGGGGGACCATTTCCTTTCCCCACAAAGGTCACTATTATTCTACATCTGGATATGTATAAGGAATAAACAGCACATGCAATTGGACTGATGAAATGTAGGATGGAATTCAGCGCCACACTGTTACAAACACTGTGTCTGCATGAGTGCACCTGTGAAATATTATTTTATAATACCTATTTCGTAAAATTTATACACCACTTTTGGGGGGGAGGGGGGAATCCATCAAAAATATTAAAAAAAATCATGAAAAAAACCCTCTGGTTACATAAACTTCGGGATGCATACACGGCAAACCCAGAAGTATTTTACCGGGTTTCGCCGTGCACGCAGAAGCAGTAGATCGCTTCTGCATGTCCTCAGGTTGCAGAAACCTCAGGATCCGACCGGACCTCCAGAACGGATCCCGTCCACAACCGGAGGTACCAATGTATATTAAATTTACATCACAGCCTTCCCGTCCCTATACTTCTATAGTGGTAGCTATGTTCACATGTGTTGGTTTTCTTGTTCTGTTTGTGTATTTTACGCTTCTGTGGGTGAGGAATCACAAGAAATATGAACTTAAGAGGCACTGCCCACACCATCAGACTTGAGTGATAGCATGTTTTCTTCGCAGTGAGTGTTATTACAAGAAAAACACTTAGGTGGCACAATAACCACTGAAGCGTTTTGATGAGAATTAGAGAACCCTGGTCTGGCCAGCTATTTTTCAGTCCCACTTTATTGCTTATGCTTGCCCTGTCATCTAATGGGAGAAACAGGAGGAATTGTTAATTAATCTGCAAATTTGCAAATAGGCCAGAAGGACAGTGTTTGCTCCCCATGCGAGGCACGAATAGGCAGCCCTCCATCAAATTCCATCAACTCTCATCTCAGCTGGTCAGCAGGCAACCAACAGAGCATATAACAATAAATGCAAGTTGCATTTTGAATGGGTAATCCATATTCACTGAGCTTACTTCCAGGTTACTGAAGGGCAACTTTCATTATATATATATATAAAACCTGCTACCAAAGCCATAAAAGTCCTTCATATTTATTTGCTGTATTTGCTGTCTATATTTATGCTTGAAAGAATTGAAGAGCTTGTTGAAAGCATAAACTGCTGGTGTACTTCTAATGCAAGGCAGTTGAACCTTGTAATACTTCTCAGGACAAAAGAAAATACAGTAGCTTGATGGGAAAGTAAATCGCTTCTAACTTGCGACCTATTTTCTAACATCAAGCCCATTTTCACGACTGTCTCCGTTTTTCGTTTTGTAATATTATTTTTAATTGCTGATCACTTCTACAGGCCCCTACTTGTGATTCTGTGGTCCCGAAAGGTTTTTGTGTTCCCCTGACCTTCCCAAAATTTGTTGTTT
Organism: Podarcis filfolensis; assembly: GCF_964270895.1. Lineage (NCBI taxonomy): Eukaryota > Metazoa > Chordata > Lepidosauria > Squamata > Lacertidae > Podarcis > Podarcis filfolensis. Next base: position 25,898,120 of record NC_139621.1, on the reverse strand, counting down.
GATTTTGATAAAGTATTTGCTTATTTTCACTTTCACTGTGTATCATGCTGAAAACTGAATGATACAAATGATTTAAATTTGTGTAGAAAAGCTTAATGGGAAAGTCTTCTGGAGGGCAGCCATAAGAACTGCAGTTCTCACCCTGCTAACTTTTGTGGTTTGGTCACACTTGCTTTTACATGCCTGCCCCATAAAAAAAGCACGCAAGCAAGCCAGCCAGCCAGCCAACCAACCAACCAACCAACCAACCAACCAACCAACCAAACAACAGCTAGCTAGTCTACTACACTGGGAACTGATTGTGAAAATGGGAACTCAGTTATGCTTTGAAAGACTACAGCTGCAATCCTAACCCGCCTTTCTGGGGAATACACCCCACCACTGAATTCATCCGGACTTACTTCTGTTAATGGAAAAATCTGAGGGCCTCCTTGGACAAAAAACAAAGACACCAACCAGGATAATTTGGAGCAAAACAGCAGCCTGTAGGCTTGGCTTTTATTGATCTGTTGCAACAGGGTGCTCCCCTCACCCGCAGTAGAGAGGAGGGACCTCGAAAAAGGGTGTGCAAGGCCTTATAAAGATTTTTGAAACTGCCACCCTGTAGGTCAAGACCACCCCCAGAAACATCATACATACATCACAGAAGGGGTGTAACCTAAGACCACCCCTCAGATACATCACACCTACATCACAGAAAAGCCAGTCTGAAACAGAAATTTTAATATTGTTTTTCTCCTGTCCTTGTTTATCTCCTGTCTGGCAGGTTACTTGATTGGATTGCCTGCGGAGCCTGGCCAGTCTTTTGTAATGATAAATACTTAGTTCCTGGGCCATGTCACAGGCTCACACCCTATTCAAACACAGACATACCCTTAAGACAGGATTTGTGAAGGAAAAGACAATGGGGAGCCTTTTCCATTTTGACCTTGCAGAGAAAAGATTTGGTCAGTTTAGGAATCAAAATGGTTCCAGGTTGGCCTTCCTGTGCTGATCTATGTACAGGTATGTGCTTGGTTGGTACACTTATGAACATTACCATATATTTAAGACCATAAAATTCCTATCACACTTCTGAGCAGGCATGGTTAGAATTGCACAGTACAGCTCGGTAACACGTTGCAACAGACCTTTTGGTTTCCCTTCTTAAAATCCCATGTGCAGGGTAGCATATGACCAAGGAATCGACTGAAATGCTGTTGCAACAACTTCCAAAATGTGAGGTTCTCGCTTCCTGACCATGTTTCCCGCTGCAAGCATTGCAAAACACACTGAAGTGTGTGACAAATTATAACGCTGTGCAGCCCTTGTGATCTCAAACATTGTAGCTTCCAAATAACTATCTCTGTCTATACTATTCTTATAATTTGGGCTCATCAGGTAGCCATAAGCAGATTTTCATTTACTTGTGACATTTGTTTGCAACCCCATAACATAAAGTTATTGGGATGGCTTACAAGAAAGAAGCCAAAAGGAAGCAAACAATTGATTTACAGCTATTTTGCTTCAGAGCTCGCCCACTGCTGGTTTTAATTAGGTGAGAGAGGTGACACTGGAAAAGGCTTTGTTTTTAAACTCTGTGCTGTTATCCTGACCTAAATTATACTTGTTAGCTGTCCTGCTATGAAAAAATACAGGTATTTTTTGAAGATTGCGACTGGATTTTTCAGATGCTTTTTTCAGACTGTAACTACCGTACATATTCCATTTAGAAAATACGACTTTTCAGTTTGAACAGGAAGAATAAGGGGATTTACAGAAACAAAGAATCACCATTTTGGCTGCTAGCTGAAAATAGCCACCGTTTCGTAAAGCCACAAATAATTCTTATCAGTACGGCCACTTGTGTGTTTCAAACAGAGACCGCAGCAAGGGTGGCATATGGAAAGAAGATAGGCAATATTCAAGGAATAATAGCTCAGGACTGAAACCCCAAATGTCGAAACAAAGCCAGAAACATAGTTCAGAGTTGGGCTTAGTCATCATGACATGAGCTTAAAAGTTGTTGCTGTTACACCTGGCCATGGGCGTTGCCAAGGGAAGGTGGGCAGCTGCCCTCCCCCCAAATAAATAAAAATAAATAAAAATACATAGCAAACTGAGGTTCTGCGCCCCCCCCCAAAAAAAAATCCTGGCTGCTGCCCATGGCCCTGGCACCGAAATTTGTGGGTGCCCTGCCCCTTTCTGGGGAATTTTGCTCGGGCACCCCAGGGAGTTGGCACCTATGGGTGGGGACCAAAACAGTAGGCGAAGCCGCCTCCGCGGGCGGGAAGCGAGGCTTCGGGCAGGAGCCCTCCGCTCGCCGCTTGGCGGCCGAGGGGGCGTGGAGAGCGAGCCCGAGGCGCCCTTCACCCTCCGGGGCCTCAGAGCTGCGGGGAGGCGCGGAAAGGCGGACCTTGGAGGCGCCATGAGCCCGGCGGCGGAGACGCGACGGCAGCCACCACCTCCGCCTCCGTCGCTCCTGCTCCTTCGCCTCCTGCTGCTCCTCTCATCCCCTTCAGGAGGAGAGGCGGACCCGGGTAAGCTAAAGGGAGAAATTAGCGCGCGCAGCGTGGATCTCTGCTGGAGCAAGAGTGCCTCTGGCCATGTGCAGAGGAGAGCGCGCGCGGAGGCGCAGCTGCGCTCCAACCACCGTGGAAAAAGTGCAGAAGAAGGACGCGTTTCCAGCTTGCTTGCTTTAACTTTTCTCTAGCCCACCTTTAAAAAGAAGCTTTAAGCTCGAGGATGGGGGGGGGGGTAGCACCGAAAAGCAATTGTTGTTCCTATGAGTTGTGTGATTCTGTGTTGGCTGCCATAGCAGTCGAGTTCCCTTCGCCCCCCCCCCATTTTTTTTTGAGGGGGTCAACCCCCCCAAGTTGATGCGCATTGCCATCCAGACGATGTGCATGTGATAAATTATATGGTGCAGGGATTACCTACCCCCCCATCAATTAAAATACTTAACTAACTGACCAATTGCATCACAGATAACTTGGTTCTGCCCCCCCCCAACATAAAGCCTCCCCCCCCAAATAAATCCTGGTTATGCCAATGCCCCCCTCCTCCTATTTTCTTCAAATTTGCACCTTTAGTGGCTGTGCATACTCTGGCTCTGGCATGCTCCCCTGTTGGAAGCGCTGTGTGCAGGACATGTGCCATGATCCATATCTATCCTGTTGTTCCTGGAGAAAGATGCCTGTTTGTTGCATTTCTCCTCCAAGCAGCTTCCATTGGGTTTGGAAATTTGATCCACGAGGGGTGTGTGGGTGTGTGTCGAAGACAGCCCTTGCATGTGCACAGATGGCGACAGCTTTCACGAAAAGGGGTGGTTTTTTGGGGGGGGTCTGGGGTGGGGAGAACCAGGGAAATAAAACAGGTTTAATGCACACCAGGTGAAGACATATCTGCCCCATCTCTGGTGTGTACAGTAATATGTAAATATGATGGAGGAACGGACGGACAAGCTTGCCTCGTTTTAAGCTGCTAATGCGTACAAATGTATAAATAGCAGTTCTCCTGAAAACCGCCCACATGTCTGCAGGGGGGTTGCCCGCTTCCAGGTTTTGTTTTGAGCGCTCAGCTGTGCATTTTTAGCATTCTGAGTAAAATTTTCATCACATCAAATAACAGTGCTCAGTATTTTCTTTAAAATGTATTTGCATGTTATGGAACATTTGGGTTAATGTCTGCATTTAGCCTTCACTTTCCTTAAAAATACAAATAGTAACCACTCATGGTGGGTAGACTAATAATTATTGGGATCACAGTTGGTGTTGTTCAAGATGCTAACCATTTCCTCCCTTGCCGTGACCCTGAAAATTGCTGCTCCGAAACCAAGAGTTACTTGGGGCCAACAGAGTAATCCTCAAAGAGTACTGGCCAACTTTTTTTTTCCAGTCCCCATGCCTGTGTTTGGTAGTTTTGCTCCCAGGCTGGCAGCAGCACAGTGCCAGAGATGAGGGCAAGAAGCTTAGGCCAAGACTCAGTGTTGTAACTGGACTGTGGATTGCCCTGCTTTGGAGCAGGTATTATTTAAATTCATATGTTGCCCTTGCTTCCAAAGGAGCCCAAAGCAACAAACACATCAGTGAATAAAACAATACAGTTAAAAATAAAGTATAACAAACATCTGACAATGTTAAAAAAACATACAAAATAATCCAGGAGTTCTTGTTGCCACAATCAGGCTACCTCTTTGGTGGTTCAGATTTCCTTCTTCCCAACACTCTGTAGAATTCTAGTAAGAATTCCAGTTGATATTAATTAATTAATTAATTATTACAGTGGTACCTCAGTTTAAGAACAGTCCGGTTTAAGAACAATTTGGTTTACAAACTCTACAAAACCGGAAATAGTGTCTTGGTTTGAGAACTTTACCTTGGTCTAAGAACAGAAGCTGAATGATGGAAGGGCACCGGCTGCGGGAAGCCTCATTAGGGAAAGCGCACCTCGGTTTAAGAACGGTTTCGGTTTAAGAACGGACTTCCGGAAAGGATTAAGTTTGTAAACTGAGGTACCACTGTATTAAAATTTATATACCGCCCTATACTTGGAGGTCTCAGGGCAGTTTACAAAACAGATCAGAATATATAAAATAAAAATAAAAACAATAACCCAATAATATCCCCCCCCAAAGAGCCACATTTTAAAAGGGTATAGGATATTGATCAAGTCAACCAAAGGCCTGGTTAGAAAGGAATGTATTTGCCTGGCACCTAAAGGTGTATAATGAAGGCACCAGGCGAACTTCCCTGGGGAGAGCATTCCACAGACGGGGAGCCACTGCAGAGAAGGCCTGTTCTCATGTTGCCACCCTCCGAACCTCTTGAGGAAGAGGCACATGAAGAAGGGCCTCAGAAGACAATCTCAGGGTCTGGGTAGGTTCATATGGAAAGAGGTGGTCCTTGAGCTATTGTGGCCCTGAGCCGTTTAAGGCTTTATAGGTCAAAACCAGCACTTTGAATTGGGCCTGGAAACTAATTGGTAGCCAGTGCAGTTGGACCAGAATCGGTGTAATATGCTCAAACCGTCTTGCTCCGGTGGGCCACTGAATTCTGCACCAGCTGAAGTTTCCAAACCATCTTCAGAGGCAGCCCTACGTATAACGCATTGCAGTAATTATTAATCCTTAGCTTTTTGTGGGAATGAGCCCATCCAGGCCTGTTATCTGGATAGAAGAAGGCTTGTGTCATTATGTCTGCCTTGCTTCTCTGCTCCTTGGCTCTAGGAGCATATGGTGCTGGTATGAGAACTAACATTATCTTGTATACCTGCATTGCTGTTACACTTGAGTGTGATTCATTGGGAGGCTGAAAATGCCCCAAATGTTTGTTGTTCAGTGCATTGCTAGGTAATTACCAGTCCTAATTCACAGTGCTTTATTTTTATAGATGCCACAAGTGCTTTACCTTCTGATGTGTGCGCCACTTGCCATGCTAATGCCACATGCCAGCAGCGAGATGGCAAAAACGTCTGCACCTGTAATTATGGATTTGTGGGCAATGGGAGGACTTACTGTCAAGGTAGGTGGACATTTGCAAGCTGGTGTGTGATTTCTTGCAACTTCACAAAGGCATATGTTGAATAACAATTGAACTGTTATAATTTAGGATTTGTTATAATAACGCAAAGGCCTCCAGGGGTGAATGGTGTGACATACTGCTGCTCATGCAGAACTGCTCAGATATACTCCAGATATTAATAATATGCCTTTACTGAACAAACTGAACCTCATGAATCGTAGCTTGCAACTTTCAGTTTGCTCCGCTTCTTCTCTGTGAAAGTTTGTTCCCTTAAAGAGATAGACACACCTACTAGAACATAAACCTATACAGTCATACCTCGGGTTACAGACGCTTCGGGTTGTGTGATTTGGGTTGCGCATCGCGTCGAACCTGGAGGTACCGGAACAGGTTACTTCCGGGTTTCAGCTCTTGCACATGTGCAGAAGCGCCAAATCGCGAACCGCCTGTGTGCAGACACGTGGGTCGCAGGTTGCCAATGCTGTGGGTTGCGAACATGCCTCCCGCACGGATCATGTTCGCAACCCGAGTGTCCACTGTATAGATATAGGATGTTAGAGTGTGGCAAGGCAGGTTTTGTGAGATGGGATGCTTGCCCCACCAGCACTACCCTGGCATGCTAGGTTGTCTTCACAGATAGGCACAGATTTACTATAAGATAAACAAGCTATAGCTTAGGGCCCCATTCTCTTGGGGCCCTCCAAAAAATTTAAAGGAAAAAAACCTCGATGTACATTTCCAAAATATAAGATAAGAAACAAATAAAAAAAACCTACATACAGTTAGAGCTTAATAATTATTTCACCATATACTTCTTCTTAATTGTATTTCAGTTCAACAATTGCTTTGATAAAATACCTATTTTGTTATGTGCAAATGGCTTTCGATACCTATTAGGTCCATAAATTAGGTCCATATAGCATACATTCAACACAAAAAACAGCGACAGTTTGTTGTTGACAAAGGACAGCTGGACATATTAAGGGCCCCATTACCTTCAGTAGCTTAGGGCCTCATCAAACCTAAATCTGGCCCTGCAGATAGGACCCCCACAGGGGCTCACAGTAAATTGGGTGAATTATCTGATCAATGGGTTGCATACATCTAAGTTCTACTTAGAATAGACCCACTGAGACCAATGGACTTTGGTTAGTAATGTTCATTAATTTCACTGGGTCTATGCTGAGTACGGCTGAAATAGTCTTCTTCCCAAGACTACCCTGAGCCGTCGATGTGGTGTGGGTGTGTGTGACAAAAAAAATTCCGCACCGGGTACCCCCTGACCTTGCTACGCCTCTGATGGAATCAATTCTCTTTTAACAAATTCTCTTTTTAATGATGTATAGGTGGTACTTAACCCCAGTAAAACTAGCAAAGATTTAGCAAAGTGATAATCTTTGCTGGAAATGTAAAGAAAAAGAAGGCACCTTTTTTCATATGTGGTGGACCTGCCCCAAGGTGAAAGACTTCTGGGAGAAGATTTATAATGAATTGGAAAAAATGTTGAGATATACATTTATTAAGAAACCAGAGGCCTTTCTTCTTGGGATAACAGGTCTGGAATTGCCCAAGAAAGATGTTAAATTATTTTTGTATGCCACGACGGCTGCTCGAATTTTACTAGCTAAGAACTGGAAAATTCAAGAATTACCAACTGTGGAAGATTGGCAGATGAAGATGATGGATTTTTCGGAGCTAGCTGACCTGACTGGAAGAATCCACGACCAGAAAGAAGAGGAATACCAAGAAGATTGGAAGAAATTTAAAGACTATTTGAATAAATATTCTAATATAAAAAAATAGAAATCACTTGAAAGTACCAAATAGGCCTAGGATTAAAATAGGATTTACTAAATAAATGGGGTTTAGAAAGTAAGAAAAGTGAATAAGCTAGATAATAACTGGAAATATTTTGGTTTAAGAATGATATTGGAAAGCTGTTACATACAGACACAAGGAAATTCAGAAGGGAGGGAATGGAGGAAGTCAACCAATATGTAAATAAGTATGGGCTTTTAAAGGATTAAGTTCGCTCTTATTGTTTATCTCTTTTATGGTGGTGGATAAGATGCTTATTGTACTGTTTTCTTTTTTGATGCACTTCCCCCCCCCTTCCTTTTTGTGTTATCTGTTCTGTTATGTAGTATAATTGTGGAAAACTTAATAATTAAAAAAAACAAAAACAAATTCTCTTTTTAAATGGTAGAAAATAATTAGAGAATAATGCTGATATTTAATGGTTTGCTTTAACCTCTGCAAAAAAAAATTAATGTTTTGTCAGACAAAAACGAATGTGATATTGGGGCAAGCAAGATTTGTGGAGAGCATGCTTCATGCCACAATACACAAGGAAGCTTTTATTGCATTTGTCTAGAAGGCTTCCAGGCTTCCAGTAAAAACAAGATATTCATTCCCAATGATGGCACAAAATGTATAGGTAAGTACAGCAGCAACAAGTCATAAGGAATTTTTACTGTTTTCCTTTATGTTCTTTTTAGAACACACACACACACACACACACACACACACACAGTTTTAGTTTTCATCTAAAGCTGTTTCCCTCTTTAATGTATGTCCTTTCCACTACTTGAGCATGTCTAAATTGACACTTTTCATTTTCAAAATTGCTGGGAGCTGTAATTGAGGAAGATCAAACCCATATTTCCACATAGTTATGTAGGAGAGGGGGAATTTTCTGCTATATATTTTTGGCAGAAAGTATTTCATTTTTAGAAATGCATTGTTTCATAAAATTAATAAGATACAGGAATGACTATCATGCTGATTAAGCTGACAACTAAAATATATACCAGTCAAATCTAAAATAAAAGTTGTAGTTATTATTATTTTTAACTGATTTAGAGAAGCCTTCATTCCCCCACCTCCAAAACCTAATTAATGTTCAGGGAAGGGAATATCTGAGTCTGCAATAGATTTACAAGTTTCCCCGTAAAAATAATTTCCAGGTAAAGCTTTGAATTTGTTGCAATATATACATCTAAATCACATCAAATGTGCTATGTTAGTGTTTTTTCACGAGACAAATGGGAAACTGTTCAGATCCATGCTTTCTAAGGCACAGGATAACTGGAAGTGTGGACAAACCTTCTGTTTTCCCCACTTGCTTTCCCTGGGAAAACCAGCTCTTTCGTGCTAAATCGGAGCAAACGTCAATCTACAGGAAATCCAGTTGATGTTTGCTCCGGTCCAGCAGTAAAGATCAGATTTCTACAGGAGAAAGTGGCAGGACCAAGCGGGAGTCTGCATGAGCCCTTATGGACTCTGGAGGCCCCAATTCAAGGCTGGCATTCTCGTGCTGCTGGTCTGACAGATCACCCCAGCCCCTCTTCATCATAGTCCAAGTCCAGGCTTACTGTTCTACGTATTTTGCACCTGTTTTCTCCCACAGCTGATAAGATAGCTTTTGTGTTTTGTACTCTGATATCTGAGGTCTTGTGTATGCAAGCGCATGGTTGTTACTTTCCATGTGGGAAAATTGCTTCAGTGCTGCAATATGTACGTGTGCAGATATCAGAGACTAACTTCTTGAAGGGCACATAGCAAATCAGTGGCAGGGGTAGAACCGGGGCGGAGGAAGGGGGTACGGTGGGGGCAGATCGTCCCGGGTGTCGCCACTGAGCGGGGTGACAAAATGCCGGGTGGCACTCAGCGCACCTGAGCCACACGTCTCTCCTGGGAGTGATGCGGTGGCTTGGGTGCCCGCAGGCTCCACGCTGCCCCAAACGGTCTGCCCTCCCTCTCCCCCTCAGCTGTAGGATGGCTGAGTGGGAGGAGGCAGGCAGACTCGGAGCTGGCCCTGCTCCTCGGGTGGCTGGCCCCCCCCCACGCACGCCGCCCCATGTGCCCAATCGGCTTGCTCCGCCACTGACAGGTGTAGAACTTGAGTCCAAGATTTCCTGATCTAAGTCCAGCTGACGCCTTTCCTCAGATCTCTTTACTGGCTTTCCATCCCCTTCCATGCCCAGTGTTAACTGTTTGCCCTTACCTTTGAAACTTTGGCGTGAGCTTGCCCCAGTCTTATCTATTGACATGTCTCTGATCTGTTGATATTTCCAATTTCAGCGACCTAAAAGTCCCCTGCTCTCTTAAATAGCCCTGCCCTTTCCCCCTTGCACCCCCTTCTCCAAATACTTGCTTACTGCCATCCTCCTCTTTTTCTCATTTATTTATTTATTTGGTTTTCCAGATTAACATTTTACAGTCACATATCCAACATACAACATAAAAGCAAGATTCCAAGGAATCTCCTGGACTTCCCTCCTCCCCTTTGTGGGTCCTATTGTTAATCATTTCCTCCTGCATCTTTTATGATAATCCAAAATCTTTCACATCTCCATTATGGCCAAAATTCACCATTAAACTACAAGTGTTATTCTAAACCTACTGACGATTTTAGCTGTTTACAATGGTTTTTATGATAAATTATAAATTCCCCCCATTCCTTATTAAGATTTTGGTCTTCCTGATTTCTGATTCTTCCGGTCATTTTAGCCATTTCGGCATAATCCATCAACTTAATCTGTCATTCTTCTCTGGGTGGGATTTTCCCCTCATTTCTTCCAACAAGTCTTTGGCTTAATTCCATAGTCCTCTTATCATTTGAAACTAAGGGCAGGATTCCCCTAATGAGACACAAGTATTTCTGCTTGGGCAGTGGGGCTTCTCCCCCCTGAACCTCCAGAATTGGCTCTGGGGGCATCAGGAGCAGGGGTGGAGGAAGGGGGGTGCAGTGGGGACAGATCACCCTGGGTGTCTTCGCTGAGGTGGGTGACATTTCCCACGACTCCCAGCCTACCCTGAGCCGTCAGGGGAAGGGAGGGAGCTGCGCCGCTTTGCCGGCTGCATCCCCCCTTCCCCCTTCATTTTGACAGCTGGGGGAGGCTTGGGAGTCGCGGGCGGGTGGTGCACCGAATGTCTGCCATTGGCGGCTCGCTCCGCCCCTATGGGCACTCTGTGCACCTGAGCTGCTATCCCATGCCTGGGAGGGCACCCTCCGTGTCCCTCCCCCTTTGGGAGTGTGCCTGCCCTGGGCAGCATGGGCATATGCTCTGCCGCTGATCAGCAGAAACCCCACAGCAGCTGGAAGGGATGGGGGTTTGTTCGGTCGGGCAAATTGCAATGCTTGTGTTCACAGAACAGTCATAATATCACAACACTGGATTCCACCCTTAGTCCATATTCACACACCCCAGTTATACTTCCCTCTTCATTTCTCCCCTTTCTTTCCTTGTTTCCCTCACTGTTGAAAGCCCCCTGACCAGTCATTTTCATGTATGAAAATGGTCAGCCCCCTGACCAGTCATTTTCATGTATGTTATAGTTTAAAGCACTATGTGTGGTAGTTGCTCAGAGAAGGCCCACTGAAATGAATGAACATGGCTAAGTTAGGTCCATTAATTTCAGTGGGGCAACTTGGTGCTAGGTGAGCTCTACACAATAATTGTTGCTGCATGTTGGCTCTTGCCTACCAATGGGTTCAAAATATTTGAAGCAGTCTTCATAAAAAGACGGTCACAATTGTATTACATTTTCTAGATCTTGATGAATGTGGAATCTCAGGCATCTGTGGCCTTGGAGGACGATGTGTGAATACATTAGGAAGCTATGAGTGCTACTGTATTGAAGGATACCGAACAGAAAATGGAGTGGAACCATTTCATTCGCGTACAGCAAATACTTCGTGCAAAGGTGAACGCTTGTATTTTTAAAAGGAGTACAGTTTTAGGCCCCTTTAGGTATTGAAATACAAGGGAAAACATGTCTGTATGCTCTGCCCAATTGTGCAGTAAGTGGTAAACCCATCTTCCAGTATTCTAGCTGATGAGGCACCGGGAGGATTGACAAGCACTCAATTCCAAGGTTGAATCCCTAGTACAGTGGTACCTTGGTTCCTGAATGGCTTAGTTGTCGAACAAATCAGCTCCCAAACACTGCAAAGCTGAAAATTAAGTGTTCTGGTTTGCGAACATTTTCCCACAGTGTTTAGTGGGACTTACTCCCAGGTTCATAGGCATAAGATTGCAGCTTACATGATAAATAGGAATGCGGGTGGCATTGTGGTCTAAACCACTGAGCTTCTTGGGTTTGCCGATCGGAAGGTCGGCTGTTTGAATCCGCACAATGCGGTGAGCTCCTTTGCTCTGTCCCAGCACCTGCCAACCTAACAGTTTGAAAGCATACCAGTGCAAGTAGATAAATAGGTACCACTGCAGCGGGAAGGTAAATGGTGTTTCCGTGCACTCTGGTTTCCATCACAGTGTTCTGTTGCGCCAGATGCAGTTTAGTCATGCTGGCCACATGACCCGGAAAGCTGTCTGTGGACAAATGGCGGCTCCCTTGGCCTGAAAGCAAGATGAGCGCCGCAACCCCATAGTTGCCTTTGACTGGACTTAACCATCCAGGGGTCCTTTACCTTTACCTTACCTTGCATGATAAATCCCTTCCCTTAAGACAGAGCTATGCTGATGGTAAACCTTGGTATCATTTTGTTATCAGTTTTGACCAGCTCTTTAATAGTTACTACGTTACTGAAAATGCTTCATTTTACATTGCAAGTATTAGGCGATTGAATTATTACTCATAGTGAAAGTAAGATTCCATTTTTTTACTAACGTAAAAAGCAAAACACTGAATGGTAGAGGTGTGTTGTTTAAAGTATTTTATACCCCCACTTTTCCTCATATAACTCACAGTGTCTTACAAAAACAAAGCAGTAGTGCATAAAATGAATAAATGCAGCAATGCATTTATTTATTTCAGTAATTAATTTTTTCCGCTCTGTTTAGCTGAAAAGAGAGTGGCTTAAAAAAAAAAAAAATCGGTAGTAAGACAGCCCCTGCCCTCAGGCTTAAAAGACCTGAAATGCAAAGAATAAGAGATGGGGTGGGAGGAGAAAAAATATGTCCTTACGTACTAGTTTTTTACGTTAGAGATATTATAACGACCAGCTGCGATGAAAAATTTCAGGGAGCTTGATGGAATGGTTGCCACTAGGTGACAGCTGGGGAAGGCTGAAGGGTGGTTGGTCTCTCAGCAGAGGTGATAGCATAACTCTCCTTCTTTTCTTTCCCTCTGCCTTGTGGTCTGCAGTAAAACAGCTTAAAAACAACCATGTTATGCGCTGCTAACAAGAGAAAGAGGAGCAGAAAAGTCTGTTCCAGATACGACTCAGAAAAAATGTAGCTGCTTCTACACCCATAAAACAGCCCTCTGCTTTTTAATTTCTGTTTTCTGGAGCAGTTTGGTTTAAGACATTGTCGCTTGTGTGTTGTACGAGTGTCTGGGACCCTAAAAAGAGGAAGAACACGCAGAATTTAACTGCCAAGTTCTGTCACTTTTTTCTCTGCGAAAATGCCTAGCACGATAGTTATCTCATGGGAAAATATATAATCACAGTGACTTGTGTTTTCAGGGGGGAAGTGTAAAGAAATGAAAGTAATAACAGCAGCACTCCTGCAAGAGTCAGGAGCTTTTACCACTTTGCCATGTGGAGCTGGCATAATCTTCGGATGACTCATTTTAAATAAGATAGCAGCACCTCCTGAGAACTGTGCTTTGGCAGTCATTGTAATAATATAGTAGAAATAATCATTATAATAATGATCATAAAAAGGCAGAATACTTCAAGGAGGCTATATAATTGCTTGAGTGCAAGACTCGTTGTACCAGCACACAGGCTTTTGATGAGCCATGCTAGTAGGTGTGCCAGCACATTTCAAAAGGCGATGCTATGCAGGCATCGCAGTGGTATTATGGCAACATTGCAGGCAGGCGCGGAAATATTTTAGAACTGCGGTGAAAAACATCCAGTGCCTGTACCAGCTACAGTGGTACCTCGCAAGACGAATGCCTCGTAAGACGAAAAACTCACAAAATGAAAGAGTTTTTCGTTTTTTGAGTTGCTTCGCAAGACAAATTTCCCTATGGGCTTGCTTCGCAAGACGAAAACGTATTGCGAGTTTGTTTCCTATTTCTTAAAACCGTTAATACCCAGGGAATCCGTGCTTCGCAAGACGAAAAATTCACAAGACGAAAAAACTCGTAGAACGAATTAATTTCGTCTTGCGAGGTACCACTGTACCTAATTCAGCTGACTCAGGGCCATGTGAAGTATGGGATTTTAGAGAGATGATGGTCCCATGTGCTGCAGCATGGGCCTATAGGATCTGATAAAAGAGGCGATATTCCTGCCCTTCCACTAACACCGATCTGACCTAAATGCCACACCTAAAGTGCAAAAGTGTCAATCTTCTAGAGCAGTTAGTAGGCAGAGCTGGAGATTCACTAAATGGGCTTTGAAATCTCAATGTTTTCTTGTCTTTGTTTTCTGCAACATTTTTTTTTTATTAAAAAAAGAGGCTTCTGCTGGAGGGCAGCTTTGGGCAGAGAGCAGAGATGTGAATGGGGAGAGGTGCTTAGCTTCAGCTGCCATTGCTTTGCTACAGATTATCCTCATGTTCCTCTCATCTTTCAAATTAGGTGTTTTCCAGTGGTTTCAACCCATTGGGGAGAGAAAGCTGCTTGGCTTTGTGATTCTTAGCAGAAAAATTGATGGGAAATGGTTTCAGGACTCTTCGCCTCCGCTGCTTTTCCATTTTAAATTGACACATCACAAAGTTGCTCCCACCCCCCACCCCCCACCCAACCGCTCCAAAAAAAGTATGGCATCAAAACTATAAGCATTCTCATCAGTTCCTTAACTGGGTTTGCAGGAGGGCAAGGATCCCCTAAAATTTCTGGGTGCCAGTTCTCTCCATAATGTCTGAAATCAATAAATGTGGGGTTTGGTCAATGGATTTAGCAAGGCCTACAAGGGACGCGGGTGGCGCTGTGGTCTAAACCACTGAGCCTAGGGCTTGCCGATTGGAAGGTCGGTGGTTCGAATCCCCACAACGGGGTGAGATCCTGTTGCTCGGTCCCAGCTCTTGCCAACCTAGCAGTTCAAAAACATGTCAAAATGCAAGGAGATAAATAGGTACTGCTCCTGCAGGAAGGTAAACGGCGTTTTTGTGCACTGCTCTGGTTTCGCCAGAAGCAGCTTAGTCATGTTGGCCACATGACCCAGAAAAACTGTCTGCGGACAAACGTCGGCTCCCTCGGCCAGTAAAGCGAGATGAGCGTCGCAACCCCAGAGTTGTTCGTGACTGGACTTAACTGTCAGGGGTCCTTTACCTTTTTACAAAAGTCAAGCCAGTTTCCTCAGGAGACTGACTTGCGAGAGGTGCCATCAAAGAACAAAACAGGAGATGGCATAGTCGTTACCCATCGGGACATTCAGTGGCAGACAGGAAGTGAGGTGGAGTCCCTCCCCCAGCTGTGTGCCAGTTAGCAAAAGCCAATAGCAGAGCTGGGAGGGGAAGGTTGCCAGGGCTACAGGGGGTGTGATGTCACCACAGAAAAAAGTGTCCTTTTTGCATGAGGCTTGGGTTGTGTTTTAGCAAGGGTTTTGGGAAGAAGAAGGATGGAGAGAGATGCCATACAGGCTGAGGGATAGACATAGTGTGTGGTGGGGGAGACTCAGAGATGGTGTTTTGGGTGCTTTTGAACCCAATGCTGTGCTGCTGTCGGGAGCAAGCCCAACGCGAGTTGCGATGCTCAGAATCCTCTCTCTATCCAAGCTCAGGTGTCAATATGTGCAAATAAACCATATTTCATAAAGGCACTACGGTCTCCACCATGCCTCATTTTCCCCAAAGGAAACACAAACTTTGATTAAATGCCGAGATCCCTGGAATCTTTCACTGCTCAGCAGAGATTGGAGTGGCTGGCAACAGTAAAGACATATAAATGTAGCAAAATGTGTTTGTAAATTCATGATTTAAGCAGCTGGGGTTCATTTTTCTCACCAAAGAATCCTGGATACTGTATTTTGTTGAGCATGCTGGGAATTATAGCTTTGTGGCCTGAGCAGCAGTTCCCAATATTCTTTGGGGCGACGAATGTGCTTCAAATGTGTGATTAGTGGCAGCCATTGTTACTTTAAGAAATTGGGCCTTGCATGTTCTTTCTATGAGAAAAGAACACTTACAAATCATAGAGTGTCGTTACGAATCATAGAGTGTCTTTGCCTTATAGTGTCTTAACTTATTCCCCCCCCCTTTGTTGCAGTTGTGGACTGTGGGCTCCCGCCTTCTGTTCCAAATGCATATTCTGCAGTCAACAAAACAACTTATGGAAACAAAGTTGTTTATACTTGCCAGCCTGGTTATGTCATCGAAAGTGGAAATTCCACTGCAGTTTGCAGTTCCAGTGGACAATGGAAGGAAGCTGATTTTGTATGCAAAGGTAAAGAAAACAATTAAAAAGCTTTAATGATTGCAGCATTTATTTCAACAAAGGCTATTTGTTACATTAGTTGTAAGCATATCTTAAAAAATTAGGCATGCTTAAATCGCAAGGAAATCAAAGTTTTTATAATTAAAGTCAATGGGACTTAAGTATGTAGTTAAATGGCTTGGTTCTCTTGATTTCATTAGGTCAGAGTGCTACTTCACAAAATACTCAGCAGCAAATATTTTACTGATAAATAAATATTAATGGGGAAACCGTTATCTTAATAATGCTGTCATCTTTCTCTTTCTTTCCCATTAGAAATTGATTGTGGAAAACCACGGTGGTTTCCAAATAATACAGATATTATCTGGGATAACAGAACAACTTTAGGAAGCACAATATACTATAAATGTAGGGAAGGATTTCAGTTTTTTGGAGAGCATAATTTTTCACAATGCACAACATCTCAGAAGTGGGGAAACATCACTTTTGAATGCAAAGGTAAAAATATCATCTGTAATCTACATTAAAAACGCTCATTATTTATGAATGAACACCCCAATAATAACTATCCTTTGTGAAGAAGAAAAAATGTTTTCCTGAAAATCCCAAGGTTCTTACCTCTTCTTAATAATGGCAAAATGATTTTTAGGTATCTTGACAAGTACTAGAGGTTCAGGTTCAGACTAGTTGAGAAGTTAAACAGCATCCCTGGAAAAAGCTCCACCTCTCATCTGCTCAGATGGCTGATTCTTGGTTTATATTTTCTATTTGGTTATGGAAATTGGAGAACACGGTATACGAGGCACGATGGTCATATGCCCTGTATTGAGATATTTTTTATGCCTGATGTTTTACAATATTTTTATACATGCTGTAGCTGGGGAAACCCAGGCAGATGGGCGGGGTATGAATAATACAATTATTAATATTATTATTATTAAATATTCATATTCCCAGTTCTATCCCATTGCTGCTTGATAAGAGGTTTATTATTTTGTAGTCAGGTTTCTACCGTATTGGGGACACAGGTGGCGCTGTGGGTTAAACCACTAAGCTTCCTGGGCTTGCCGATCAGAAGGTCGGCGGTTCGAATCCCCGCGACGGGGTGAGCTCCTGCTGCTCTGTCCCAGCTCCTGCCAACCTAGCAGTTTGAAAGCATGCAGTGCTTATATTTGGGCCAATATGGTAGATAAAAAAGGTAAAGGGACCCCATTAGGTCCAGTCGCGGACGACTCTGGGGTTGTGGCACTCATCTCACTTTCAGGCTAAGGGAGCTGGGGTTTGTCTACAGACAGCTTTCCGGGTGATGTGGCCAGCATGACTAGACTTCTTCTGGCGCAACAGAACACCGTGATGGAAACCAGAGCGCACAGAAACACAGTTTACCTTCCTGCCACAGCGGTACCTATTTATTTACTTGGACTGTGTGCTTTCAAACTGCTAGGTTGGCAGGAGCAGGGGCCGAGCAACGGCAGCTCACACCATCACGGGGATTCGAACCGCCGACCTTCCGATTGGCAAGCCCAAGAGGCTCAGTGGTTTAGACTGGGATGACAAAAAGTCTAGACTGCTGCAGTTGCATTTCTGAATTAAAACAGCTTCTGATCCCATTTAGAAATAAAATGTGGTGAACCTCCTGCCATACATCACTCCAACATGATATGGAATGGGATATCAAAGCCAGGAAGCCTTGTGGAATACAGATGTGTCAAGGGCTTCTACAACACGAGCATGAAAAAACATTCATTCTGTACCAAAAATGGATCGTGGGAAATCTTGGATCTAAGATGTGAAAGTAAGTGCATGATGATAATCCTAGCACAGACGTTGTGGGCAAGTTCTAACTAAGGGACACTGGAGTTATTATTGCTCTTGTGGCGAAGTGAGGGCACTATCCCTTTGGCAGGCGTCTACGGGTTAAGAACCAGAGGAGGTTGTTTGTTGGAATCTCCCTGGCTGAGGAGAAAGGGTTAAAGTGCTCCAGGTGAGAGTTGGAAGATGAGTTATTGACTGGTGAGAGCAGCTGATAATTTTGATAGTGGATGTTGGAAAGGGTAATGGACCTTATTTGTGAGTGCACACGTTGCAATTGTTTTGGAATTCTTCTTCCTCTTTTCCATAGTGTTACCCTCTCTGCGTGTGGCGCTGTGGGTTAAACCACAGAGCCTAGGACTTGCTGATCAGAAGGTTGGTGGTTCAAATCCCCGCGATGGGGTGAGCTCCCATTGCTCGGTCCCTGCTCCTGCCAATCTAGCAGTTTGAAAGCACGTTTCCGTGCACTGCTCTGGTTCGCCAGAAGCAGCTTTGTCATGCTGGCCACATGACCCAGAAGCTGTCTGCGGACAAACGCCGGCTCCCTCGGCCAATAAGGCGAGATGAGTGCCGCAACCCCAGAGTCGGTCACGACTGGACCTAATGGTCAGGGGTCCCTTTACCTTTACTTTACCCTCTCTGCAGGGGCCAGGGCTATAGCTAAGTGACAAAGCTCAGGCTAAATTCATTTCTTCAGGTAAGGCTGGGAAAGACCTTTATCTGAAATCTTGGAGAACTGCGGCCAGTCCATGCAGGCAATACAGAGCTATATGGACTATCAGTCTAACTTGGCTTAACCATCTTCCCGTGTTCCTAACTTTTATCCATTCTGCTGTTGGTGCAGATTTGGGGATGGTATTGAATGGCCTAATTGTGATTGCAACTGGAGAATTGATGGTGGAGGGGGAAGATGATCCAGTTAAGGGGAACAAGGGCCATAAATCTAATGCAGGAATGAGGTACCCGTTGCTCCTCTGATGTTGCTGAATTCTAGCCTCCATCACCCTCAGCCAACATGATCAGTTGTTAGGGATCAGGGGAGTTACAGTTCAATAATTTCCAGAGGACTGCAGGTTCACCAATATCTGATTTCATAACCTACTTGCATGCGAGAAAGGTCCAATCTAGATAGCTGAAGGAACTACTGAAATTGGGTATCAAACTGGTTCACTGATGAAGATTTGGGAGTTTCCAAAGGATTTTCCTTGTGTAAGATGGACTTCTGTGGGTTTCTCTTTTTTAATTATTCTTTAGTGTGTGTGATTGGCATTCTATCGCGCCCTGCTGCTGCTTTCATATGTTTACGTGGAGGAAAGATCAAGAGAACAATCGCCCCTCCTTGATTCACGAAATCCCATGTTGATTCTATGCTGCTTTACCTTCTCAAATTTTGATGTTTAACTGAACTTTGTTGTTTAGTTGTTTAGTTGTGTCCGACTCTTTGTGACCCCATGGACCAGAGCATGCCAGGCACTCCTGTCTTCCACTTCCTCCCGCAGTTTGGTCAAACTCATGCCGGTAGCTTTGAGAACACTGTCCAACCATCTTGTCCTCTGTCGTCCCCTTCTCCTTGTACCCTCCATCTTTCCCAACATCAGGCTCTTTTCCAGGGAGTCTTCTCTTCTCATGAACTACCCTCTCTCATACTGTAGAACTTTCAGAGAGGACTCTTTAAGTTTTTGGAGCTCTGTGTTTAACAGAACAACAGTGGCATCCAGTGGATTTCTTTGTTAACAACATGCATGTGACAAATATAGTAATGATGATTGATCAAAACTGGGTTCAGCAAATAGGCAAGATGTAATATGAAGCGTTAGCAGAAGCCGTAACAGGTCTCATTCTAGAGCAATGATATGGCAGTTCCCTGTATTGTTGATGGAACAAGGTAAGTGATGATGGCAAAGAATGTCTGCCCTTTCCCTGTCAGGTTGCAAAGTTTGTATGATGAAAAAGCTGGATTTAGATTGCAGTTGACCACTACTAGATCCTGCAATTGAAACAGCGACAAGAAGAAACTGGCTTTTACATGCCATTCAACAATGGGAAATGTTTTCGTTTGTTATTTTTGCAGAAGTTAAAGATTTTGTTGGTATTGCACTAAATAACTCTTGTTTGACGTGGAGGAGGCTTAATGGAAATACAGCCGTCAACGAGACTTACCAAGTGCGTGAGATATTTTAAATCTTTTTTTGTACTAGAAAGATAACAGGTTCTTAGCTTTCTAGCGGGGGACAGGCAGGTTTCTGTGAGTACGGGAGGATGTATAAACATTTTAATAAAATATTGCGAAAAAAACATCTGCAAATGTTTTTTTAAAGGATGTGATTTGATTGCTCACCATTTCTTCTAGATGCCATAACATCTAGACACAAAGTAAAGCAGAAACAAAGAACTTCTGAACTGCCTGGAGACATTTACAACTTGATAAATATATAACTGCTTCTTGATTGGCCAGAAGGGCTTCTGTTCTGGCCAAGTCAGTTCTGTCTTTAATGCTTATTAACTATCTTGGCCTGTCTCCTTTCCATCTCACAGTTATTCTGAGGGTATATACAAATGTAAATAGGATTTGTAGAATGATCTCCCCAGGGTGCCTCGCCTGGCTGCCTTCATTACATATCCTTAGGTGCCTGGCAAAAACATACTCTCCTCTCAGGCCTTTGGCTATTTAAATAATCTATGGCCCTTTAAACACAGTGTGGGTGTGTTATTGTGGGCTTTCGTTACTATGTTGTATATTTTTGTGTTTTTATATTTCAAATGGCTCTGTGATCAGTGCCGGATTTACGTATAAGCTAAACAAGCTATATCTTGGGGCCCCACTCTTTGGCCTCCCCCCAAAAAAACTAAAGAAAAAAACCCTGGATGTACATGTCCAAAATATAAGATAAAAAACAAATAAAACCTAAAAATGATTATATTAACTACAATTGCATTGTACAGGTTATAACACTTAATTTCATATTAATAAAGCTATTTATAATTATTAGAAGTTTGCATCATATATTTACACCTATTATTATTTCATGTTATAGCAAGTTTCTAAAGATAGATTATGAGTCTTTGTAAATTGTGTTTCTAAAGGAATTTTTGTTATTGCCAAATGCCAATGTGTTTGCATTATTAAGTTTTTCTGAGTAAAAAATCATTTTAAGTTAGAGCTTAATAATGATTTCACTATTAATATATGTCTTCTTAATTGTATTTCAGTTCAACAATTACTTTGATATAATAAATATTTTGTTATGTGTAAATGGCCTTAGATATATATTAGGTCCATAAATTACCATATAGCATATATTCAACACAAAAAGCAGTGACAATTTGTTTTTGACAAAGGACAGCTGGACATATAAAGGGCCCCATTACCTTCAGTAGCTTAGGCAGTGGCGTAGCGTGGGGGGTGCAGGGGGGGGCGGGCCGCACCGGGCGCAACATCTGGGGTTAGGGCAAATCCATGGGTTAGGGGGCGCAAATCCACGGGTTAGGGGGCGCAAATCCACGGGTTAGGGGGCGCAAATTACTTGCCTTGCCCCGGGTGCTGACAACCCACGCTACGCCACTGAGCTTAGGGCCTCATCAAACCTAAATCCAGCCCTGTCTGTGATCCTCGGATGAAGGGCAGTATAGAAATTTAACAAATAAACAAATTTGTACCAGCTTACCTGTCTTGACTTCTTCCCCAAAGACTCCTGGAAAAACCCATGTGGTAAAAGTGTGGCCTTTTCAAAATGAACATCTCTGGAGTTCTTTGGGGAGACAAAATGGATCGTTAACCAAGTTTATATTATAGTTATGCCCTGAAGTTTTGTTTCTGAGAACTGACTTCCCTTTCATTTCCCATGCAGCTCACAATGAGAATGCTAGGGAATGATTCGAAGAAAACTGTGGCTGAATCAAAGATTAGCTATACCACAGCCGAGGAGGCTATAAAGATATGCTTGGAGCTACATCAGGATGCAAACTACAGTGTGGAAGTAACTACAGGATCCACCAATTTGGCTTTAAAAGTCCGAATAATGCACCCAGTAGTTGGTAGGTGCTGCAGTTTGGCAAATCATCAATACTGATAGTTAGGAAATTTTACCTGAAAATCTTCAGTGCTGGTGATGACACAAAACAGTGTTCTTAAACTGGTGGCTGATAATACTGAACTGGAGGCCACTGCTCATGAGGAAGGGGCTAAGATTGGCTAATAGCTGCCAACTTTCGGATTTGAAAATAAGGGATCAGCAGCCTCACCTGTCCTGGAGACAGTCTACGGGATATCTAACAATCCAGGATAGCAGTGGGAAGCAGCAGGAAACGGCACTGAAATAAGGGAATTTCCCGCAAAAAAAGGGAAGGTTGACAGCTATGGAGTTGCATAATTTCAATTGCAACGTATGCTAAAGATTCTGTAGTGCAATGGGCTGGTGAACCCTTGGGATAATGATTAGTGGATTAAAATGAGCCAAAGAACCAAATTGACAAGCTACATATAGGGCCTAGAGAGACTGTGTGCTTTGGACCAGGAAGAAAGAGGGCAAGCAAGGGAAGGGGCCAAAAGAGAGTTGGGTTGCAAATCAGGAATTATGCCAACTGTGTCTTCTGCAGTAGCATTGTGACCTGGCTACCCAAAAATAGCCATGGCAGTCAAGAAACAGGTGAGTGGGCCTGAATTTTGCATATTGGATTTGCTCAAACCAAGCAGTTCTGACTGCAGGTGACTTCTTTGTGTTGCGTTACCTGTTATTATTAATAAAATACCAGCATAGCATAGTTGATTAAGAGTTTCTCTTCCCTGCCACACTTTTCCCTCCCCAGAAAAGAAAGCTGCATTCAGCAACATCTCCATATTTAATGACACCTGTATTAAATGGCAAAGAGAATCATCATCTGAGGAAAACTATGTAGTAAGTGATGTACAGTTTCTGATTGCAGTGGGAAGTACTGGGACTAAATCTCACGTTGACATGCGCGTTTCAGAGTGTTGACAGAAGTGCAGCATCCATCCCACTGTCACCCCAATACAAGTTTTGCAGATTTTGGGTGCGTTTCAGATAAACGGTTTGATCAGAGACAACAGGGATCTCTACTTATTCAAGAAAGTCAACAGTGCCATTGTTACTGGGGTGGAGAACTCAGGCCTAGGGGCCAAATGCAGCCCCCTAGGTCTCTGTTTCACAACTGGAATTCTTCTCAGGCCACATCTATCAGCAGCCTTCCTTCACACCCTCCTTGAGTATTTTTGGCTGGCTGCAGTGTACCCTTGAACTCTGATAATGCCTCACGGTTGAAAAACATACCAGATGTAACCATTGCAGTGACTGATTAGGTAGTGTGTAGATTTGCAAGCAAACTGCTGAATTTTTGTGAGGGACTTGCGTGCCATACATTCTTATTTGCAACATATTCTGAGGTAGATCATGTGGACATAAGATTTCTGTATAGTCTCTTGTGTGTTAGTGCTGCAGCCGTGGAGATTATCTGCCCCCTCATTAAAATTCAGGCCCCTTTCCTGGAGTTCCATGGTGCTTATTACTCTTTTTAAAGCCAAACAGCCTACCTAATGCAGAACGCTTTGGGGGAAGAGAGAGGGCTGTCAGAACTCCTTGATCTGAGAAACAAATTGCCAGTCAACAAAACATGCGAACCTTTATATTGTGGGTTAAGACCAGTGCTGTTTTTCTAGAGAAAGAGGTGTCAAGAGCTAAGCTCCGGTGAGCTCCGGCTGGAGGGGGGAAAAAGCCCTAGTTAAGACCTTGCTCTGACAGCTCATAGAACGCTACGTATGTCTTCACACACAGCAGGCCTTCCCTCAGGACTCAAAATGTGAATCCTGGAAATCTGGTCAGGCTGGATGAACTTGCAGGTGTGACTCAGCCGATGCTGCTGTCTGAAACCTGGTCTGCACAAGCTAAAGAAGGAGGTGGGAACAAGATGGTAGAAGTGGCCCAGAGGTGGTCGAATGGATTGTACCATTTCAGACTATAAGCAGGAATTCACATTTTATTAACCGGCCCCAACATAAAAGACTCTCTGCGAATACCAAAGCTAGTACAACAGGAAACAGGTTGTTGTTGTTTAGTCGTCTTAGTTGTGTTTGACTCTCCGTGACCCCACGAACCAGAGTATGCCTTGGAAATTCTCACTTTCTTCTCAATGCTTCTCCTTTTTTATGTCCATGGAGTTTTCTTGGCAAAATACTGGAGTGGTTTGCCAGTTCCTTCTCACATGTAGTCTAAACTCTTGGCTATGACCTGTCTGTCTTGGGTTGCCCTGCACAGCACAGCATGGCTCATAGTTTCTTGAAGTTATTCAATTGCCTTTGCCACAACAAGGCAGTGATCCATTAAGGGGAGGAAACAGGTTAGGTTAAAGGTTAAAACCCTTCTGTCATGTTGTGCTAGTTTTCCATTTTCAGAGAGCACTTTACAGTGGGGCAGCATTCAAAAGTGGTTTTGCGCTTCCTTTTCGCTTCATTCTGCTACACATGTCAACCTGGCCTTAGAAGCAGGCACTCCCAATAGACGGAGGACATTCAGACCAGACAAACGTAGTGTATTCTGCTTCCTGCCGCAACCACCAAAACGTTTGCTTAGTGCACTTAAATTTAAGAGGCCCCACTAGCTAATAATATGTGCCAAATGTTTAAAGTGTTTCATTCTCGTTTGGGTCGCACACTCCATTTGCAGCTTCAGATACACGGTCTACGGTGGTATCAGAAACAATTCCGTGATAACATGACCTATAACTTCACCACAAGTTCTCAGACTCCAGCAGTGTGCCTTGATTTACTGCCGGGCACCAATTACACCGTTAACATCTCCACAACAGATCTCAACCACAGTGCTCTCATCTACATGAGAAACCCCATCACTGGTAAGGCCTTGCTTTGTATTTTTCTCCTAGTATTTTGACAAGGTTGGAAAATTAAAAGTGCAGGACATCGGTTCAGTTGATTTTTATACCACTGGAAGAAAGCCATGTTTAATTTATTTATTTATTTACGGCTATTAGCCCATAAAATATGTACAGAAAGCCATGGAATTTACTACCTTTCACTTTTCCATTCTTGCTAAGGAAGCCCCTCCCTTACTTGATAAAATAATTTTCTATGCCACTTACCCTACCGACACCACAGTGACTTAGCAAGTTGTAGAATATGAAGAGTGAGGTTTAGTGCTTATGTTGAGTCTTACTGCAGCAGAGGCACCAGCTCTTGCCATGATGGAACGAGAGCTACCTTTGGACGTGAGTACACGGGTGGCGCTGTGGTCTAAACCACAGAGCCTAGGGTTTGCCGATCAGAAGGTTGGCAGTTCAAATCCCCGCAACGGGGTGAGCTCCCGTTGTTCGGTCCCAGCTTCTGCCCACCTAGCAGTTCGAAAGCACATCAAAGTGCAAGTAGATAAATAGGTACCGCTGCAGTGGGAAGGTAAACAGCATTTCCGTGTGCTGCTCTGGTTCACCAGAAGCGGCTTAGTCATGCTGGCCACACGACCCAGAAGCTGTCTGTGGACAAACGCCGGCTCCCTCGGCCTATAGAGTGAGATGAGCGCCACAACCCCAGAGTTGTCGACGACTGGACCTAACGGTCAGGGGTACCTTAACCTTTACACCTAGATTCAAATACAGTCGTACCTTGGAAGTCGAATGGAATCTGTTCCGGAAGTCCTTTTGACTTCCAAAACGTTTGGAAATCAAGGTGTGGCTTCCGATTGGCTGCAGGAAGCTCCTGCAGCCAATCAGAACCTGTGTAACCTGCGTTGGACGTTCGGGTTCCAAAGAACATTCACAAACCAGAACAATCACTTCTGGGTTTGCGGTGTTCGGGAGCCAAAACATTCTACTTGCAAGGCGTTTGACATGTTTTTCCAATAACCTGCTGATTGCTGAACTAGCAATGCTGATGACAGGTACATTTTGTTTCACGTGCCTTTCTTGTTCACTTATGAATTGGGGGGGGGGATTCTCAAACAGCAAAAGAAGCTTGCTGATCCCTCCCCATTCCTTCCCTCCCCTAATTTTGTTGCTCCAGCCACTTTTTGCATTCCTGGCTCTTTTCTGATATCAGAACCAGGAAGAGAGAAAAATGGTTGTAGCCACCAGCTGCAGGAGAGATGAGGCCCAAGAGGGAGAGGGTTCAAGTCTCCTCTCCTGTGTGCTCCTTTTACGCCTCTCACCCCTTGCTTTCAGGAGTGCCAACTAGGCCCTGCGACTGTGGGTGCCCAGGGCCGTGGGTGCCATGCAGCGTGCATGGCCCTGGCACTGAAATTTGTGGATACCTGGCCCCTTCATGGGGAATTTTTATGGGTGCTTGGGCAACCAAGACCCCAGGGAATTGGCACCTGTGCTTGCTTTAGATATGAATGGGGTAGATATGTGAGTGGGCTTGGAGAAGTTACTGACTGATTGAATAGCTTCTCTGTATGGAACACCATACGGTCTCGGTCCGTGTAATGTTGCATAAACTTGAAAAAACATCCTCATTTCTCATGCGCTGTGTGGAAAGAGGACGAGACATTGCCATTTCTCGTGCACTTTGTGGTTACTCTGTCTGCTAACCAGAAGAAGGCAGTCTTTGCAATTTCTTTACATTTCTCCCCAGTCTGTAATCATCCACTAGGTGAAGCTGTTTATCTTCGGCAGATAAATTGTTTCAGCGTCTTCAGCTGTTCCTTCCTTTGTTAGGGTGAAACAGAGAAGTCCCACCCCCCTTAATAACCTCAACTGCTCCCATCCTTCTTTTCTTCTGCCTGTGCACTGCAGCTGAGCTTAAAACATAAAACACAATCTAAATTTTTTATTCCAATTGATAGTCATGTGCTGTATTTGCCACATATTGTGGATAGTTCTGTATTTAAAATAGCTCAGTAAGGATCCTGCTGCTGTTCTTGTCCACCAACTCAATATAACCATCTGCTGAATTATTCATCTGCCTGTATTCCAAGCCTTCAGAATTTGTGACTCACCAAGCAAAATTCATCATCATCAGCCATTCATTGTGTTCTTCCAGCTGCCTGATCCCTCCCTCCATAGTTCCTACATTTCCAGGCAGCATAAACAGGAGATGTGCTGAGCTGGACTGAGTTCAGCTTAGGGCTCAACCACGTCTCTGTTTGCCCCACTGCTTTCCCCTGGAAAAACCCACGGTTTAGCGCTGAATTCGGAACAAACGGAAATTGGGTTTTCTGCCGATTGCCGTTTGTGGTAAAGAGTGGGTTTTCTGACGGCAAGCAGTGGGGCAAGGCAGAACCACTAGGACCTCTGCCTAGAGAGCACAAGAGAGGCAGGAAATGGGTCAGATCTGTGCTTTCTAGGCACTAGTCAAGCGGAAATGTGGACGAGCTCACATTGCAAGGATGCACAGCCTGTGCTCATTTCCTTTTGCAGCCCACGAGCAGGAAACTTCCTTATGCTGTCTGCCGGTACCCCAGTCTTTCAAATTACTGGTGCTCCCCATTCAAATACCTGCTCTTTGGGTTATGAGAAAGGGATTGATGGGCAAAACCTGCATGCTAAACAAAGCCCTGATACAAGTTTTTGTAAACAGACACAGCTTTGAGATGTGGCAGTTTTGCAGGGAGACGCAGTGGAGTTTGTGGATGTTGAGGACGTGCGGAATCCTTTCTTCAACAGCTTTTCTCCCACCTGCAACTTTCACCATTGCATATCTTTTCCCTTCGCACAGAGCACTAGTTGCATGTTTACCATTGCAAAGAGGGTGGGCTGATTTAATTAATGGACAAAGCTTAAAATATAGAAAAGAATATCTTTTTAGTTGCTTGTGGAAAAAGCAACGTTCATAATTCCAGAATTGAATGAATTACAGAGATTTAGAAAAGGGTAAAAGGTCTCCTGGACAGTTAAGTCCAGTCAAAGGCGACTATGGGGTTGCAGCGCTCATCTTGCTTTCAGGCCGAGGCAGCTGGTGTTTGTCCATAGACAGCTTTCCGGGTCATGTGGGCAGCATGACTAAACCACTTCTGGTGCAACGGGACACTGTGATGGAAACCAGAGCACAGGGAAACGCTGTTTACCTTCCTGCTGCAGTGGTACCCATTTATCTACTTGCACTGGTGTGCTTTCAAACTGCTAGGTTGAAAGGGGATAAAATATTAGGCAGCAATATTTAATTGATTCATCAGACCCATCAATTTTTTTTAAAGCAACAACGTTTACTTACCTAAAAAGGTAGCCCAATTAATTGGGAGCGGAATCAATAATTTAATAGAAATACTTATAAAAATTAAAGATGGCGCGCATAAGCCTTCAGTTTATTATCTTTAATACAGATGGCAAATAGTGGCTTTTTAAAAAGTATGTACAGCACAGTATAAATGGTTGTGTAACACATGCCTGAAGGACTAACTTGCCCTGCTTGTTCCTCTGAACATCAGAGGCTTTGTCCTGGATTTCCCAGCCAGCTGAAATGCAGTGTTGGTCTGTGAGGACCAGGGCCGCCTTGGTTCTGGCACCAATGTAAGGAACACCCTTGTTCTGTTTTTTGTTCTGCTACTTTTTTGGTTTTTATCATTGCTGTTGATATTGCCGTGCATTTGATTTTGCAAGTTGCTCAGCTTTCTTTGTGAAGAAGACCAGATTATGATTAAAAAAAAAAAAGTAATGCATGAATAATACCATTGTAATAAGAATGACATCTGGTTTACTTTTTAGATCCACTATCTCCGGAAGTAGACTTCGTATCAGTACAAGGTTCTGCACCATTATTCAGCCTGAGGAAGGCAGAAGACAAAAATGGACCAATAAGGTCTCTGGATTTTTGCTACACATTTAAGATACTCCCCAAACACATAATACTTACACTTCAAACTTTATTTGCTTAGATTATTTTTTCCCTTTCAAATTTCATTACAATTCAAAGAATTTAATTTCCTCCATATCTGAATTTACTTTCTATCGCATATAGCTAGCTGCTTTTTGACCCAAAGATGCAAAAATCAACCAAAACACAGAATTTTGTGCCATGTATGCAACATTTATACCCCTTACAGTCTTCTTTATTTAATCTAGACAACCCCCCTCAGTTCCCTAGCTATAGTCCATAACAGATTTTGATCTCCATTTCACCATAAGTAAGTACTCATTCCGTAGGTTCATTAGTACAGTGGTATCTCGGGTTACAAATGCTTCAGGTTACAGACTCCACTAACTCGGAAGTAGTACCTCGGGTTAAGAACTTTACCTCAGGATGAGAACAGAAATCGTGTGGTGGCAGCGGGAGGCCCCATTAGCTAAAGTGGTACCTCAGCTTAAGAACAGTTTCAGGTTAAGAATGGACCTCTGGAACGAATTAAGTTCTTAACCAGAGGTACCACTGTATGGGGAAAAGATAATAAGAGATATCTAATTTGCCTTAGGGCCGGACAATGGAGGTGAAGAGGCAAGCTTGATTTACGTGGCCTCCATGGAAGCAGGGAAACCTCACGGTTGCGTTACCCAAGACTGCTAGAATAGGAGCTAGCCTATTTTTCAAAGGGAGGGCATGGGTTTAGCTGTCTTCACCCAAATGGTTCCAGACAGTACTTTCTTCCCTGTAAATGAGAAGCTACCATTTACTCGTATGGATTAAGGCACTGGATGTAGCATCACCTGTCCCTAATGGTTGTTGCCTCTGTGTTCAGTGGAGAGAGATGCTTAACAATAGATGGAATCATAGCTGTCAACCTTCCCTTTTTTTGCGGGAAATTCCCTTATTCCAGCACCGTTTCCCGCTGCTTCCCGCTACTATCCCGGATTGTTAGATATCCCGTAGACTGTTCCCAGGACAGGTGAGGCTGCTGATCCCTTATTTTCGAGGCTGCTGATCCCTTATTTTCAAATCTGAAAGTTGACAGCTATGGATGGAATGGATCTCTCTATGTGGAATGCAAAGAGACACACTACATTCTATTGAGATCCCTGCAGTATATGCCCCTCTTTCCCAGTTTCCCAGCATTGGTAAAGTAAGCAATAAAGCCCCCCAGTTAACTTGCTCTTTTGTAAATCCAGTGCTCTGAATAGTGTGGTTTAGCCTAGCGTTATTGAAGAAAGCATAACAATTTAGGATTACAGGGGTTTTTTTTATAAAATAAAATAAAATACAGTACAACAAGCCATTCAGTGATGGCCAGTGATTGAGCGCTTTTAAACAAAGCAGCACGTTGAAGAAAATCAATGCAGAAATCAAAAGGCAATTGTGTATAAATCACTTCTGACACTCCTTGATGCTCTTCCATCTCTTTCTAGTTCATACCAAGTGATTGTCATTCCCTGGAGCCTACAGTGCAGCTTTGATTGTTACTCCTTGACTAGGCTAGACTATTTCAGCAAAGGCACTGACTCAGAAGGCTATGTGGCAGCAGAAATCCCAGCCAAGGTCGTTGCTGACAACATTCTGATCTTTGCCCTCGGAGACAGACTTTACTATGGGGATTTTTACAATGCTCCCCTGAAACAAGGAAAAGATTATTGTGTTATACTGAGGACAATCAGTAAATGGAATGGGGTAAGACGCAGGCCAAAATTCTCCCTGAATAAGAATGATGCATTTATTGATTTGATTTTATACCCTACCTTTCAACAGATTCCCATGACGACTTACAAAAAGTTAAGCAAATTAAAACGAAAACATGAACGTTGCAATCAGTGCCAGATTTACGTATAAGCTAAACAAGCTATAGCTTAGGGCCCCACTCTCTTGGGGGCCCCAAAAAAATTTAAAGAAAAAAACACCTGGATGTACATTTCCAAAATATAAAATAAAAAACAAATAAAATAAAACCTACATACAGCAACAGTGTTTTGTGTTGTGTAGGCTCCTATGATGTAAATAATGGGCCCCGCCTGCTAGTCTGCTCCCTAGAATATCACTACCACTATTAATATACTTCTTCTTAATTGTATTTCAGTTCAACAATTACTTTGAGAAAATACATATTTTGTTAATATGCAAATGGCATTAGATACCTGTTAGGTCCATAAATTACCATATAGCACATATTCAACACAAAAACAGCGACATTTTGTTGTTGACAAAGGACAGCTGAACATATAAAGGGCTCCATTACCTTCAGTAGCTTAGGGCCTCATCACACCTAAATCCAGCCCTGGTTGCAATCCTATACATGTGTTTTCAGAAGTAAGTTTTATTGAGTTGGGGATGTCAGAAGCTGCCTTAGATGGAGTCAAATCATTGGTCCACCCAGCTCCTCATTGTCTACAGGATAGACCAGGTACATTCTCATCCCTACCTTGAGATGCTGGGGATTTAACCTGAGACCCTCTGCATGCAAGGGAGATGCTCTGCTACTGAGCTACAGAAGTCAGTCCCACCCATGAGGCCAGGTGAGGCTACTGCCTCAGACAGCAGGATCCACCGGGGCAGCAGGTTCTGATGTCAATCTATCTCCCCTCCCTTGTTCCTAGTGTAGATCTTTCCGTGCCAGGGAGGGGGGCAGCATTTGGGGGTCCGTCTCAGGTGACAAAATGTCTTGGGCTGGCCTCAACTCCCATTGAACTGAAAAGCTGTACATCAGTGGTGGAGCATCTGCTTTCGGATGCAGCCTAAAAGACAACAGTCACACCTTGGTTCTCAAACAGAATGCGTCCCAGGAGTCCGTTCGACTCCTGGAACCATTTGGAAACCAAGGCCTGGCTTCCAATTGGCTGCAGGAGCATCCTACAGCCAATCAGAAGCTGTAGAAGCAGCACCGGATGTTTCAGCTTCCAAAAATCGTTCGGAAACCGGAACACTCACTTCTGGGTTTCGATCGTTTGGGAGCCGATTTGTTCAGGAGCCAAGGCGTTCAAGATCCAAGGTGCGACTGTACATTGTAAATGCAGTTAGTGGAACTGAAAACAGACACCAGACGGCATAAAAGACTTTGTTCAGAAGGTTAAGGAACTTGGGAAAATAATAATGATGATGATAATTACCTCGTGCCAAAATAACACCCGCAAGGATCCATGTAGAGAGCACTTCGCAGTTGGACTATAACTGTGGAATTGATCTTTGTGTACATGTAGAGATAAGCAAACCTTCAGGCATCCTAATCCCAAACTGATGGGTTTTATATGGAAAAGTTGGTCTTTTATAACATGATATTAAACATTGTATATAAACATTGTATTAAATAACTTTACAGTTTTTTTTAAATATTTAACATTATAACTTCTATACCCTAGTTGTCCAAAACAAGTTCAAGATTTCCAGCAGAACTGCCTCATAAAACTCCTAATCTATCAATTTTTTTAAAAAAGGTATCCAAGTGCACTATATCCCCTGTGTGAAAAGAGAACTTTCATTTATTGAAATGTCTGGTTTTCCAAATTCTTCTCAAGTCACTCACCCTTTTCAAATGAAGAAAGCTTAAGTAGTGCTTTCAGAAATCCTCGTCACATGAATAGACATATCCTTTTATATGTTGAAATAGGATTAAAAATAGAAACTTAAAGCAAAAATGATCCCGTGAGGCACATGTACCAAATCTTATTAACAGTGGAATTAAAGTTGTGCATATTTAGTGAACAGTAGTTGGTTATTGTGTGGCGTATTCTTCCAAATTGTTTCATTCCAAGATGCTGTTTTCTTTAAAGCTTTGCATTCACTTCCGACTGTGGACAGGAAATTGAAGCTTTGTATCAGGACAGGTTTTTTCCTTTAGTCATCCCAAAGTATAATTCCTCCAGGCTAAGCCATTTGTTTTGCAGGCCATTCTGTGCGATAAAATATTTTCCTCAAATCACATCAATGATACATTTGGGTTTTTCCTTCCGACCAGGTAGGAAGTAATTACAGGTAGGAGTTAGAAGAGAGACTGAGGTTGGTGGGACAGGGCCCCATTCATCCTTATGGACCAGTCTTCACTGCTTCCAACAGCAGTGAATTTTTAGACAAATAGTCTAAATCAGATTTAGGTTTGATGAGGCCCTAAGCTACTGAAGGTAATGGGGCCCTTTATATGTCCAGCTGTCCTTTGTCAACAACAAATTGTCGCTGTTTTTTTGTGCTGAATATATGCTATACAGTGGTACCTCTGGTTGCGAATGGGATCCGTTCCGGAGGCCCATTCGCAACATGAAAAGCCTGCAACCTGAAGGGCTGTATCTGCGATATGTGAATTGGTGCTTGTGCGCATGCGCAAAGTGTGATTTAGCAATTCTGCGCATGCGTGAGCGGTGAAACCCAGAAGTAACCCTTTCCGGTACTTCTGGGTCGCCGCGGGACGCAACCTGAAAAAACGTAACATGAAGCAAACATAATATGAGGTATGACTGTATGGTAATTTATGGACATAATAGATATCTAAAGCCACTTGCACATAACAAAATATGTATTTTTCAAAGTGATTGTTGAACTGAAATACAATTAAGAAGAAGTTTATTAATAGTGAAATACAATTAAGAAGAAGTATATTTGGGGGGGGGCCAAGAGAGTGGGGCCCTAAGCTATAGCTTGTTTAGCTTATACGTAAATCTGGCACTGGTCTAAATGAAACAGCAGAACAGTGAGTGCTATTAAGCAGAACAAAAATGTTGGCAAACACCAGCGCTCTTGGCAATTAGAAACTTGCTTTGCTCATTTATGCATTGTCATAAGCTTCAATCACTCCCCTTCCCAACATTATTAGCCAGTGTAAGAAACTTGCTCAGTTGTTATTTTTGTTTCTTGTAGCAGCTTCATTTATCCTAAAACCCTTTTGATTTTCACCACTGGCTTCTTTTAAAGAAAAGATATTAGCTAAACACTAGTAATCCCTTCTGTGACTGCTATCCTTTCCCATTGAACTAAATGAGTAAACACACAAAGGATTGCATCTTGTTGTTGTTTAGTCATTTAGTCGTGTCCGACTCTTCATGACCCCATGGACCAGAGCCCGCCAGGCACTCCTGTCTTCCACTGCCTCCCGCAGTTTGGTCAGACTCATGCTGGTAGCTTCGAGAACACTGCCCAACCATCTCGTCCTCTGTCGTCCTCTTCTCCTTGTGCCCTCCATCTTTCCCAACATCAGGGTCTTTTCCAGGGTGGCCAAAGTATTGGAGCCTCAGCTTCAGGATCTGTCCTTCCAGTGAGCACTCAGGGCTGATTTCCTTCAGAATGGATAGGTTTGATCTTCTTGCAATCTCCTCCAACACCATAATTCAAAAGCATCAATTCTTCAGCGATCAGCCTTCTTTATGGCCCAACAGGACAATAACTTCAGTATAAAACTTCTGTGGATTAGTGCAGCCTAACTAGGTCCATCATGAACCCAGATGAATAAAGATATCTCAGGTTGCTGGCGATGGAAGCGCCACAGTGAGGCCGCTGTGGGGATGGGAGCTCCACTGCCAAGAACAGCCCACCCAACCTCCCCACAGATCTCAAAACCTAGGCTGAAATAATAGTACGCAGTGGATACTTGCCATGGCCCTGGATTCACCGAACAATGTAACTAGTTCCAGAAGTCCAAAAGAGATTTTGAATGTGGTTTCTGAGCAGCCCCATCCCCAATGATGCATGGCAAACTTCATTTGAAGCCAAAGGGTGTTTCAAAAGTCACTTATGCTTCAGCATAGGAAAAAGGAATAAAAGAAAACCCCACAAAGTATGTCCAAACCCTAGGTTGCAGCTAATGGACCTTAGGCATTATACCTAATGATAAATGCCATTAATGGATACAATACATCATACTCAAACCTCTGAAAGAAGTAGGCTGTAGTCTAGCCCATTGATGTCAATGTAGCTAGCAAGCAGTCATTGATGGTGTGCTGGGTTGCAGCCAGAGATGGACATCACAGTAATGCAAGGGTGGCAAACCTGAAACCCTAATTCCCATCTTGTTCTTGAACTGTATTAATTCGGACTGCAGGCTCAGCTCACGTGACAGAATTTTCCTCCATACAATAAATAAATAAAATTCCCTGATAGGTTATGAAGCAAGGCTAGAACACTTCTCCTTGACATGCCAGCTTTCTGTGTTCAGGAATTTTATTTTTCTGTATGGAGGAACATCCAGTCATATTTAGTGTTCCCTCTCCCCACTGTGTAATATAATATAATGCAGTTCAGATACAGAAAGGCTTGACTTTGTGCCTATGCTAGGAAGTTTTTGGCAAATATCTTTTTTATTCTACCAGCCTTTTTGATACCTTTGGTTCAGTGCATTTTAATCCCCTTGCTGGGTTTTATTCATTTTGCAATGGTTTTATGCTTATTCTTTTTGTTTTGATATTTAATTGCATGTATTGATTTTGTTTGTATTTGCAGCTTATTGGTGAGGGCCCCTCCCCCAAAGTGTCCAGAAGACCTGGCAATTTGGTGATATATAAATGAACAAAATAAATAATTATATCTGTGTGAGCTTTCAGCCTTTGTCCCTTAGGAAAGCAATGATGCAGGTTGTTTTGTTTTTTTCCTCAGGTGAAAAAGCAATCCTGTGTAGTCTGGGCTCAAATTAAAGGTAAGTTTTCTGTTGACTGAGGAACCAACAACTAACTTCCAGTTGCTCCTGTTATGAAAATAGCAATTCATGTGGCTGTTGCTTAATGAATTTATATTGTTACAAAAGTCGGATGCCTTCCCCCTCCCTCTGCCGAGCGGTGGCAAGAGCCCATGGGGTCCCAGGCACCCACACAGCGTCTGTGCTCCTTTGCAGAATTGAAGACGCAGCAGAGACAGTCGTGGCTTTCATAAATATGGTTTATTCACTTATTTACACCTTCAGTCTGCATGGAGGAAGTCCAGATCTTACAGCATGGCCAACTGCAGTGCAGGCAACCTTCAGCCTGCCTGCCCAAGATGGATCTCAGCTCTTCTTCCTCTTTCTTCCCAGAAATCCTTTTCCTGTCCCCTCAAACCTTGGTAACATCTCACTCCCCAATGGCCCATCAACACCTTTTGTCATGTTAATAGGTTTGACCTTCACTCAGTCATCCAGGCTGGTTTGCATAAGACAGCCCAGGAATTCACTGAATTCCCTATCTGGCACAGGTCTGTACTTTAATCCCTATTCCAATTAATACAAACCCTGGCATTTATTAATTTCAAGGGTTCCGGGGGGTTCCCCCTCTTAAACCTATAACAATATGTCACGCTATCATACTTCAGAACTAAAGAGATGAAGGTCTAGAGCAGATGGGTGAATGTGACAAAACTTCCAAAATGTAGAGGAAAGAAGTCCGCTCACTCTCTCTGCTGGGTGCTATTGCAGGCTGGCATTCCCCTGCACCCTGGGAAGTCCCAGGAACTGTCTCTGGACCTTAGAAGTCACCTGGTCACCATTGCATGCAGTTAACAAGATCTACCTTTGCTTGAATTCATCTGTCTTGTTCAGCGTCCTGGGGATTCCTATAAGCCCCAGGATAATTGGGGAAGTTTGGGGATCACCACATTACCGTAAAGGAAGAGTGAGACAAGAAAGCCATGGGTAAGAAGTACAACTGCTTTTGAGAAAGACAATTCCGTATAGTTCGTGTCATTTCTTCAGTTGGGTGCTGGCTACTGTCTGGTTGATGTCTGGAGAAAAAAAAGCAGGAAACCCAACATTTGAGCTTTGTTACAGTATGTAAACTTCAGTCCCTTCTGACAATGAATCACAAGACCAAACTGCGTCATTTGGTGGGCGCCTACTTGAATTTTAATTTACTTTTCTTTCAGATTTATCATCCCCGCCACAGCGTCTGACTATTGTTTTATTGGGGTCAGTTGCTGCTCTCTGCTCCATCCTGTTACTGTTGCTCTCTGTGGCATGGTATGTGGTGCTAAGAATTCACTTTTGTAACTTTCTTCTTGTCTGCTAGACTTAACTGTGTACAAAAGAATGGATAACACAGTAAATTTCTTGGAAGCTAAGAGGGAGACTGATGTAGAATTCTGAAGGGCAGTTACAGGAGACCTTTGCCTGCAGTGTGAACCCACTTTGAAACTTTTGTTACAGACATACGTATGAGGGAGCTGAATTCTCCTCCAGCAAGTTGCCTGCAATTCCACAACATTGTTGTCTCCCCCAACCCCAAATTATGTTTTGGACGATCTGTGTCCTTTAAAAGAAAAAAGCAGCATTGCACATGCACACAAAACTGATACCCTTTGCCTTCATCTTGCAAAGCTAATTTGGGAACTAGGGAACTGGGACAGGCAGTGAGGTTCCTAGTGATGTCACCGACACTATTCATAAGCGCTTAGCACCATCGGGTCAAAAAGACTCAGAGTGGCATTCAGTTAAACAATTGCGCAAGCAGAAGTACTTCCATTTGCACAACAGGACTTCCCCATATGTTGTCTCCAGATCTGCTCTAGAGGGTTGGTGGAACAAATTTAGGAGGGCATGGGGAAAGGAGAGGGAGGAACCTCCCACTGCACAATGAGAAATCCTTGCACTGATGGAACATGCACCTTAGAACTGTGTTGAAAATCTTGCGCTGGAAAATCTGCAGAGCCTTTCAGTGACAACCAAAATGTGGCAAAGCTGTGGTCCTTTGGATTTGCAGCTCCCTTCATCCCTGACCATTGGCTGGAACTGATGGGAGTTGGAGTCCAACCACATCTAGAGGACAACATGGGCAACAGTATCAGACCACCCCTGTCTCTATTATTGAGCCAGTTGTTTTGATCGAGGGAGAGAAACAGTAATTGTTTCATGTTTAAAACGTATTTCAAGGCTAAAAAAATATGGACCAGTTCAGACATAATGTGGAACCACAATTTCCTGCTACACAAATGATCCTCAGGTTCATACATTTCTTCTTTCTCTCTTCCTGTTGGCCACAAGGAGGATATCAAAAGCTTCTGCTTTTAAAAAAATCATTTCCCCTTTATTTTGTCTATACGAAGGGAAGTTTAAATTGTGCTTTCTTAGAACAAGCCAGAACAAGCCGGAACCATGATTTGCTCCTGTTTTGTTTTTACAATCTACAGTTTAAACAAACCACAGTTCCTGGGTTTCAGACATAATGGAGAACTGTGGTTTGATTCACACTTAGCTTTTGCAGGTCCATGTGCCCAACAGCATTGTATTTATTTTTTTTGCTGTGGAGCTTTTTCCATGAAAACCCGTTCTTTAGTGCTCAATCAGAGCAACCATCAGTTTGGGAAAGCTCTAGATCAAAAAAAGGATGCTCAGACACAGAGTTTCAAAGTGCGGACTGTGCCTGGGAAAAGTTAGTGAGGATAAGCCTGAAAATAAGTGAATGCTTCAAATACCATCCTCATGGCCACTCAGAAGGAGGCAGGGTAAGGAGGAAGTGTGCAATCCTGATTCTTGTTCAAGCTCTTTTACCTAATCCATAGTTTCCCATTACGTCTGAACAGGCCCTCTTTCTTCACGTAACCCCATTCAATATATAAGATCCCCTTTGCCACTTAGCTCTGCCTGTTTCGTAATTTTAAATACGTTGTCAACCAAGAGGTGTGTTTGTAGACACTTTATTTCTGTTCTCCTGTTTCATGTCTCACCCGAGAGGCAAATGGCCTGCTTACTTTTGCTTAGAAACTGGGAAGATCTAGTCAATTTAATCTTCATGTTTGGCATTCAGAATTGCACGAGAGATATTTGGAGAGAGAGGGAATAGCGAACAAGGAGGGTTTTGCTTTGGGGGTGGGGAGTTAATTAGATTCTCATGATTCAAATCCCAAAGCAAAGTTTTCCCCCAATAGTACCTTTGTGCTTGTAATTGGTAGTTGACCAGGAAAGCACTGATACCTGTTCCCTCCTGACTCTGGAGTGTATGATAAATCTAATGTAATTCTAAAACTCCCAACTGAGTTTTTGTTTAGAATGATAACTATCTGGAATAGGTATTTATTTATTTATTTTACTGCAGAAGGCATTTAACAATAAAGATGATAGCAGATTAAGATAGGATTGTGCCTTTATTAGAAACGCAGGAAATTGACTTGATGTGTTGAACGTGAGGGGACTGCTAGGGAGCCATTTGTGGGGAGGGGGGAATTGGAAAGCTTTGCAACTTTGCCTTCTGCTCAAGGGCACTATTCAGCAATATAATTTATACCCAGTTTTGCAGGACAATGTGTACCTTTTTATCATGGAGTCTTGGCTAAACAAACCCTGGCCCATTGCAGGGTTGGGTAATTATGCGCTGGATAAATTCCAGATACTGTATATTCTGGGAAGTGGCCAACTGTGAATCAGATTCTTCTCTATGCAGATTTTGTAGCTCAATGCACAGAGTATTTTAACTTTAACTGTTGTTGTTTTTCCTCCCTCCGTCAACTCCTTTTCGTGGTTTCTTATCTGTACAATGCAGCACGACACAGCACATATCTCCATCTTCACTGCCCAGAAAAGCATTTTCCAACGATACTGGACATTTACCAATCACTGTCGATATTGCCAGGAAGAACATTGCATCGTCTTCTTCTCCCATGCTTCAGACCGTCTCTCTTCTCTAATGTGTGCATCCACCAATAACCTGTAAAGAGAGAATCGTGTTTTTAAAATGGCAGTCCCTGTCTTGGGTGCTTGGAACAAGCAAATCCACCCACAGAATGTCAGCTACTGTTTCCACATTAGGAAGCCAAGGGATATTTTCTGTTTTGATTCCTCATTTCCTTTTCATTTCTGAACTGTGTTGGGGGAAAAGTTCTTCTGTATACCCACATCTTCACTTGAAATCCTTAGCAAGTGTGGCAACTTACCCTCAGCCTCTGTTTGAGGCTGTTTTTTGGGGGCTGGGGAGGTAAACAAAGGGAAAATTGCTTTTACATGCCCCAGTAAAAAGTATATATGAATAAGGAAATACTGTCTCATGTTTCAGCTGAGCTGGTCTGTTGCATCAGGATGCAGTCACAAAGCACTGAGCCATCTAAGTCTGAGGCTGTTTTTGATAATAAAACTTTCTTCTGTACTTTAGATACTGCTACATGCTTTTGATCACACTGCTGTCACTGGAAGCCTCTTCAAGGCAAAATGTTTCCAAAGCTACACTGTTCACTTGGGAATTAAAAGAAGAAAAGCTTTTATTTTTCACCTTGTTGTCTTTTTTCGCTTTAAAACTTGCTTTGGTTTCAGTATTTCTTGAGGTGAAGCTATATATTACACCCAAGTATATAGAACTGTAGCCTTACAGTTTTCGTCATACTGTTTTTAGACAAGTACAAGTAAAGCATCGTTAACTGTTGTCTTTTGTGTTCTAAAACCTATTTTTTAGTTGAAATTTATATGAAAGGTCATAAACAAACAAACAAATAATGTGTTCTTAAATTAAGAAAATAAGGGATGCGGGTGGCGCTGTGGGTAAAACCTCAGTGCCTAGGACTTGCCGATCGTATGGTCGGCGGTTCGAATCCCCGCGGCGGGGTGAGCTCCCGTCCTTCGGTCCTAGCTCCTGCCCACCTAGCAGTTCGAAAGCACCTCTAAGTGCAAGTAGATAAATAGGTACCGCTTTATAGCGGGAAGGTAAACGGCGTTTCCATGTGCTGCACTGGTGCTGGCTCGCCAGAGCAGCTTCGTCACGCGGGCCACGTGACCTGGAAGTGTCTTCGGACAGCGCTGGCTCCCGGCCTCTTAAGTGAGATGAGCGCACAACCCTAGAGTCAGACACGACTGGCCCGTACGGGCAGGGGTACCTTTACCTTTAAATTAAGAAAATAATAATTTGAAATGCCACTTTGGGTGGGAGAAATTAAGAAGGAAGAATCGGCAAGAGAGGGCTCGCTTAACCCAGGGGTGGAAATCCTATGACCCTTCAAGTATTGCTGGAATCTAACCACTTTGATATTTTTTTAATAGCACAACTGATTACAAATATTTTTCAATTAATAAACATTTGTAGAGCCACGGGTTCCACACTCCCGGTTTAACCCTTTATCTACCAGCCATTGCCCTGCTCCAAATTTCAAGCATACGTTTGCAAGCAGACCTTTGTGGTGCTGAAAGTTGGAGCAGCATTCATTTCTATGCAAGTGAGAGGGTCTGAGCTTTCAGATGCCCCATCTCTCCTATGTCCTTTCTGCTCCACCACTGCCAATCCCCACCATCACTTTGAATGCTGCAGGTTGTAGTACAGTGTTGTGCCTAAGCTGGTGTATTAGAGATGCTCTGCCAAGCATCCGATTGCCACCCTACTTGCACTGGGAAAAGTTCCTTATGAAGGGCTCAGGACTGTTGATGCCAGAATACCAACAGTGCCCACTTCACCCGTGCACAAGGCAGAGCTGGATGCCAGGGCCAGAGTGAGGACATCTCCAGAACAATGTGCTGCTGGTTCTGGAGGACGCAAATACATTTGTCTGCAGTCTTCAGCCACAAAGCCCTATGTAGGGACCTAGTTGTATGTTAGGCTGCTGCCGCTTCCTGTCTCTTCCCACTTGTCCCTCGCAGTTGTGTTACCTCCCTGTGTCTGAGTGGGAATGATTTCTCAGAATCAAGGCCGGCCACATGGAAATAGCTACGTCCATCTATCAAGCTCGTGGCATAATGAAACAGTGCCATGGCAGTCTTAACTGCCCTCAGTTTCTCCTGCTTGTCTCTAGCACGGATCCAGAAGTTAATGTGCTCAAAATCCTTTTAACATCTGCAGTGGCATGGCAGCTGATGACTGTGTTGACACTCTATTGTGGTTTTCACTCTATTAATGCTCCAGATACAAACCCTTCTTCTACAGCCTGAAAAGAAATCTCAACGAACTCTGTTCCAATTAAGTTCCTGGCTGTTGTCCATCCAGCCATTTTCTCTTACGTCTCTTACAGTCTAGCGGTTTGTTTGATTCAGAAGGAAGCTTTCTTGAGGACACCCTTAACTGCAGCACATGACAAGTCAGAGAAAAGTCAGGCGGCCATCCTTTTGATGTGGGAAATACCCAAAAATTGTTGGAGAAGGAGGTGAGCAACGACATGAGGCTTAGTGGGGATGCGGGTTGGGGCCTGGTTGGAGTCATGGGTCATGCCCAAACCTAAATATCTCTGCCACAAACGTGCTGTGGGTTGCCCTGCTTTTGTTGCACTGTTTCAGAAGCGCCCCTCCAGGCAACACTAATGTGGCAACACCGAGGAAGCGTTACAGAACAACTAATAAGTGGAACAACTTCCTTATTCCAGTATAAATCCACCACTCACGCACTATTATTGTGCCAGTGGCATGTTGCAGTGTCCACCTGAGGAAAAACCCAAACCATCTAGAGGGGCCTGTCGTTTAAACTGGCAGTTAAGAATAAATATGGCATTCTTTTTACCTCTGTGTTAAACAGCTTGCATATATTTTATACTCTCTGTTTTGTTTCTCTTTGTTACTGTTAGGACAGTTCACTGGGGCAAGCTAGAAATAAAAAGTTGGGATATCAGCCAGAAGTTTGGAGAAGGGGTGGGGTGAGGGAGACGGCTGTTTTGCCTTCCAGCGATACATGT
Source organism: Podarcis filfolensis (assembly GCF_964270895.1). Classification (NCBI taxonomy): domain Eukaryota; kingdom Metazoa; phylum Chordata; class Lepidosauria; order Squamata; family Lacertidae; genus Podarcis; species Podarcis filfolensis. The sequence goes on along the minus strand of NC_139621.1, from coordinate 25,856,180 downwards.
CTTCTCTGAAGAAAGCCTCACTGAGCTCCACTGAACTTACTCCTAGGGAAGTGTGTATGCTATAGGATTATTTGTTGTTGTTGTCGTTTAGTCGTGTCCGACTCTTCGTGACCCCATGGACCAGAGCACGCCAGGCACTCCTGTCTTCCAGTGCCTCCCGCAGTTTGGTCAGACTCATGCTGGTAGCTTCGAAAACGCTATCCAACCATCTCGTCCTCTGTCATCCCCTTCTCCTTGTGCCCTCCATCTTTCCCAACATCAGGGTCTTTTCCAGGGAGTCTTCTCTCCTCATGAGGTGGCCAAAGTATTGGAGTCTCAGCTTCAGGATCTGTCCTTCCAGTGAGCACTCATGGCTGATTATAGGCCTGGTTATATGCCTGAGCTGAGAAAGATGGCATTTCTCCTTATCACCACTAATAATGTGATTTGAGCTTTTCAATTTTAGGGTTTGAATATGATCTTGTCTGTTCTGGGAAAGAGGTGTGTGTATCCTTAAGAGAGGTGTGTGTGTGTGTGTGCATATGACCTTGTGGTTTTAAGAAGGGTTTTCAAGCTTCATCAGAAGACCTCTGATGACAATGGAGTGTCTCAAACCTTTGCACAGAAGAGTCTCAGACTTCAGCTTAAGAAATCCTTAAGGATGCCACCCTGGCCACAACAATCCAATCCTTGGCAGTTTGTTCCAGGAGCTATTTCAAGTTGAACCTGTTTTGAGTTATTATGTTTTGTAACACAAATGTCGGGGCTTTTGTCTCTGTTCAACAATTTCTGAAAATCTGTTTAAAGATAAACAGATTCAGTTCAGTTCAGAGGCTTCCACAGATGATGGAATCCACAGTTTTTCGCTGGATTATTTTTCAGGATTAGGGGTAACTACTGCAAAACTGGAATTTAAAAGTAATTTGCAAAATGTATACAAATCTGTTTCTTTTGGCCAACGCCAAAGAGGCATGCTATTGGGACAGAAGTTAGCTGGTTATTTCTTTATTCAGTAAACAGCTTGTTAAGAATATTGAATGGGCAGTTGATATCCTTTTATGGGCTTGTTAAGTGATGCATAGCTCCTAGATATAGAGGTATTTCTTATGTGTTTTGAATGGAAGATCCATCAGAATTACGGGAAGGTGATTCACCGCCATACCAGCTCGATGGAGGGGGCAGGAGTGTGTGTGTGTATAGCGACACACAGAGAAGCAAACCGAGATGTGAGTTATCTAGGTGCTATGGGTTAAAACCACAGAGCCTAGGACTTGCCGATCAGAAGGTCGGCAGTTCGAATCCCCGCAACGGGGTGAGCTTCCGTTGCTCGGTCCCTGCTCCTGCCAACCTAGCAGTTCGAAAGCACATCAAAGTGCAAGTAGATAAATAGGTACTGCTCCGGCGGGAAGGTAAATGGTATTTCCGTGCGTTGCTCTGGTTCACCAGAAGCGGCTTAGTCATGCTGGCCACATGACCCGGAAGCTGTACGCTGGCTGCCTCAGCCAATAAAGGAGATGAGCGCCGCTACCACAGAGTCAGTCACAACTGGACCTAATGGTCAGGGGTCCCTTTACCTTTTTAGAAGCAACATGGGACAAGACTAAGCATTGGAATATGGAGGGCTGTTCTAGCAATGCATTGTTCAGAGGGTCACCATCAACACTGGGCATCTGGGGGCAACCCCAACACCCTATGGGGCCCACTGCTGATGAAACTCCCCCCATTTTTAAAATAATAATAATAATCCTGATATAATTATCTGAGCCATGCCATGTGGCTGGATCTAGCTGCCATTTAAATTTCCCACAATACCCAGGATGTAGCATCATTCCAGAGCATTGTAGGAAACTGAAATAATGGCTAGACCCAGAGTGCTGATTCTGGTTGCAAGACAACTGCAAACCATAGGTTATGAACTGGTTTGTGTAGAGCAGGGTTTCCCAAACTTGGGTCACCAGCTGTTTATGGACTACAACTCCCATCATCCCAGGCTGGCAGGACCAGCAGTCATGTATGATGGGAATTGTAGTCCCCCCATTACTGGCTTCCAGCCTGATCTAAGGTGGATTGCAAGTTGCAACAGCAATGATAGCACCATAAAAATACAAGAAAGAAAGAAAGAAAGAAAGAAAGAAAGAAAGGAAGGAAGGAAGGAAGGAAGGAAGGAAGGAAGGAAGGAAGGAAGGAAGGAAGGAAGGAAGTCTCTTTGGGTTGAAAGAGGTCTGAAGAGGTCAAAGACTAGTGAGTTAAAGTTACCTCCAAATGTGAGTTCTCCAATCTCTGCAATTCATTTGTAGTCTCTGACACTTTAAGGCATCATATATACTTTTAAAGTTGCTTTGAGTTCTTTGCAAAATAGCGGTTTGGCATTATATATGCATTTATTGGTTACTTTTTGTTAAGTAATATTCATTAAGTAATAACGGAGAGGAGGAAAACCTGTTTTGAGGTCCTCAGTAGAGAAACAAAGAAACTGACATCCAGTGTAGCCATTAAAAGGTATAAAACCATAAAATGATCCCAACAGTATAAAACGCCGCCACTGCATGACTGCGAAAGCGTACATGCTTCATATCAGACTTCCCTCACAGCCCAATAATAAAGATCCCCTACTTATTATTTATCTTAAAACCACACACTCACAAGAGCCAAGGTATAACAGCTCAAATTACTCCACTGCGAATCGCAACAAGGACTTTCTCTTACAGTATAGACCTCAAGGAAACACGATCTGAAAGAGAAAGGGTGTCGATTGGACAGAGCCTCTGTTGCTACTCCTTGGGAGAAGGGGGTGAAAGAACGCTTTGAGTCAGTCAGTGACTGAATCAGCAGTGCCAAAGTCATTTGCCCTTTGTCCTTTGCTGAGGTAAGAGATGGATAACCTTTTCCAGCACTGCCCCATTGTAACCCCTGTGGGGGCTATGGGCTGCCAGAGGGCAGGGACCAGAAGTGGGTGTAGCCCAAAGGGATGGAGGAGGAATCTGCCTTGCTCACCTGGACTGATCCTGGTAGGTGGGACAATAGACTACTTTAGAAGCCCACCCACTCACAAGTGCTAGCCTCTCAGGCTGTGGGTGGATGAACACACCATATCAGATGTTTTAAAGAGAAAAAATTGCGAGGGGAAGGAAGCAGCGTGCAACCATTGGACTGCCTCGTTGATTTGAGCTGTGGTGAAGTAAAAGATAACGCTTTTGAACTTGAACTCAGTTGGGTTGGAGAAATGACCAATGGAAAAGATGGTGTCCAAAAAGAAATTAAGGAAGAAGCAGAGAAATATGCTAAGGAATCTCTGGAAGAAGAAGATGAATAAGATGATGAAAATACAGTGGTACCTTGGGTTAAGTACTTAATTTATTCCGGAGGTCCGTTCTTAACCTGAAACTGTTCTTAACCTGAAGCACCACTTTAGCTAATGGGGCCTCCTCCTGCTGCCGCACCGCAGGAGCACGATTTCTGTTCTCATGCTGAAGCAAAGTTCTTAACCTGAAGCACTATTTCTGGGTTAGCGGAGTCTGTAACCTGAAGCGTATGTAACCTGAAGCATATCTAACCTGCGGTACCACTGTATGTTACTTTAAAACAAAGGTTTTGATCTATACTGCAGACCTGTGCATGCATTTTCCATGATGTATGTGCTGGAAGACTATTTTGAGTGACCAACTCACACTAAAAACACACCAAAAACTCCAATTGATGTTATTTTTTAAAAAGTGTGTTGCTAGGCTGATTTTTAAGGTACCCAATGGTATGGACACAGGGCTCACCCAGACTTCCTTTTGTGTCACATTTATAGGCACAGGTCTGTGTTTTTAAGCTCCTGTTGCTTTCTCCAGAACCCCCCCCCCCCCCCGCTCTTTAACACTGTGTTGGAACAAACAGCAATTCATGTTTCTGCGGAATTGTTTTCGGTGGTAAAAATATGACTTAGACATTTAACCAGAGCAGTTAATTAGAATTCTTAATAGCTGAAGGCGACCAGGTTAACGGAGAGCCTGGACTGAAATGGAATGCTAGCTTTATTTGCCTCCCCCTTTCTCCTTGCCCGGGACACGGGTGGTGCTGTGGGTTAAACCACAGAGCCTAGGACTTGCCGATCAGAAGGTTGGCGGTTCGAATCCCCGCGATGGGGTGAGCTCCCGTTGCTCGGTCCCTGTTCCTGCCAACCTAGCAGTTTGAAAGCACGTCAAAGTGCAAGTAGATAAATAGGTACCGCTCCAGCGGGAAGGTAAACGGCATTTCCGTGCGCTGCTCTGGTTCACCAGAAGCGGCTTAGTCATGCTGGCCACATGACCCGGAAGCTGTACGCCAGCTCCCTCGGCCAATAAAGCGAGATGAGCACCACAACCCCAGAGTCGGTCACGACTGGACCTAATGGTCAGGGGTCCCTTTACCTTCTCCTTGCCCAGTTGGTGTTTATACAGCTAATACCACAAAGACAGCTTCTGGGAACAAAAACATTTTCACCTTTCTTGAGAGGCACCTTCAAGAAAATGACTTGTGGGTCATTCCAAGGAAGGATTTCCAAAGAATCGCCATTCCGTTCTGAAAATCCACGCAAAACGTTCCATGCTTTAATCACGCCCTCATCTTAATTGTCTCCTTGCCCAAGCTAAGGGAACCCTGCCCTTTTCAATCTTGAATTGTAGTCTCTTTTCACGGACCTGGTGGTTGGTATTGTTCTCTTCCCTTATCTCTAAAAATGGATTTTTTTATGACGTTAGCCGCTCTGAGCCCAGCCTCAGCTGGGGAGGGCGGGATACGAATAAAAAAATCATTATTATTATTATTAAAAGCTTTATTCTCCTGTGAAATGAAATGACAAGAACTGCATTAAGTGCACACAGAGGACTCCGTCTGTCTCTCGACATGACGATATTTCTCTCTTACTACTTTCTATCCTGTCACCAATCTCTTAATATTCCTTTACGAAATCTGGGACATTGTTTGCTATACTTTGAACCAATGAAATGCAGAAGGCCGGCCAGAGCCGTGATCTCTCCTTGTTCTGTTCTGACACATGTTTTGAGCCACAGGGGACGTGCCAGGATGCTACAGACTCATCGGTCCAACGCTGAGTTAAGGGAATGAGGTCACTGCTGTCTTTATCTCTGTACTGGGTGCAGACATCACTGCCTTTATGTTTTGTTTTGCCATCAAGGACGCTTGGACAGTCTTCCGATGTATGCCCCAGCAGCTGTGCTTTAGTTCTCCATGAGAGCATTGCCAGGTTCTCATTTACACTGTAGGTCGGATCATGTCTCCCACACTGAGCAAGTGGCAAGACGTAAGCCAAGCTTCCTCTGGGAATCTGACCAGACTTTCTCCCCAGCCACCTGTGCCTAGGCATGGGTGACTGAATTTCTCCGTTTTGGTTTCTTATTCTCCCAATCAGTTCCACCTCAGCTGGTTCTTCCCCCACCCCAAAAGGTTCTCATGAAAATTAGCCAGCATTTTAGTGCTAATTTCTCGTTGGTTGGCACCCATCTGTCTTGGGAGACAATGGAAGACTCCACCTTCGGGGGTGAAGTCAAACCTGCTGTAGCTGTAGAGGGACATGTTTTGTTGCAGTTGGGGAGGGACATGTTTTGTTGCAGTTGGGGCAGATGAAGGCGTCCGGTTGTGAGAATGGGCCACTGGCAGATACCTGATGATGCCGAGTTCTAACACCAAGACAGTGAAGACATATTTCAAAGGAACAATCCCTCAAAAGCATTACATAAAAGCATTGCTCTCGTGCAAACATGCTCACTTTCCCAGCAGAATCTCTGGGATGCGATAGCTGTGCAATGACAATCTTACTGCAAAATCTGGGCATGGTTCAGACTGAAATGGTAGAATATTAACCCGACCAGATGTCGAATACTGATTCTCACTGTTGAATGAAAGTCCCCCACACAGTCTGGGATGACAAGTCCCGTGTCCTTTAACAAGCAATGCTTCAGTGCTTTACCACGTGAATGAGAAATTCCTCTTGTCTGCGGCTGCTAGAAGAACCTCCTTTCCGCTCTGGCTTCATCACGGGAATGTGATGTTTATTTTCAAAGTCTCTTCTTTCTTGGCTGGGCTTTCATGTCAGTTTTTTTTTAAGCCCTTGAAATCACTCCCGACAATAATTGGTTGCAGTGAGTGAGAGGGTTTTTTTTTCCTTCCTGGGACTGATTAGCATGTGACACACATTCCAAAGTCTTATAACATTGCTCTGACAGATTTGAGAGTCACACTGGGATATTTGAGAGAGTCACACTGTTAAAAGGCTCCTTGATTCTACTTAGGAAACTTTGCCACCAGGAAGAAAGGCAGAGATCAAAAGCAGGATAAGCACACAAAAAAAGCTTAAACAGATCATATACATAGTTTCTGCTTATGTGATAATATTCACATATTATTTACTTTCTTCGGCTGTTGATCAGCTGGTCCTCAGTAACGGGACACGATGGGTGGCACATAATTTAAAAACCAATACAATTAAATCATCCAAATGATAAAACCACAGAATCGGGGCTGCCCTCTTTCTTCCTGGCAGGATTCTTACCTTAAATAGAACTTCACTATCTGAAATCATCACTACAGTTCCACACTGGGGGAAATTGCACCAGCACATTAGAATAGCCTACCTGTGGTGAACCTGTGAAAAGATCTAGCTTTTTTGTTAGGAAAGCTGGGGGTGGTAGCAATCCTTAAAGTATATGTATCTATGCTCAGATTTCTTCAAACACAACCTGGACTTCAAAGCAGCCATTGGTTGGGCTCTTTGTCAAAGTTTTACTTGCAAATGGAGAGGAGCTAAACTCCATCGTGTGTTAGACAGGCAGTGCTTAGAGCTGCTGCTTGTTAACACTGGGATGCGATGCGATAGAGGAGCCACAATAGGAGTATCTGAAACACCCTTGGAGAGACTGTGGTCCTCCAGGTAACTCCCATCAGCTCCAGTTGGTGTGGCTGATCAAACTGAGAAACAAAGACACACAACGTATAAAATTATTTTTCATTTTGTGTGTTCAGACCCAGAAACATCCCCCCTAAATAAATTCACGATTGACTCAATGGTTTTGGTTTTTGGCGGAATTTAGGCCACAACTTTGTTGATTACAGAACGTGAATGGTTGCATAGGCTCTGGTTCAACTAGCTCCCTGCCATGCAGGTTGCGCTGACCCAGGGCTCCAGCATAGGTCAGCCAAGGGTGAACACCTGGATAAGCGGAAAGCCGGGCATGGGCTATCTCCGCTACCCAAATGTCCCCCTGGACTCAGGCACGGGCACAACCCCCTCTCAAGGGTTGACCAAACCATCGAGTCCCTGGATTACTTTAACAGAATACTCTTCACATAGGGATGGTGAGAGCGTTCTCCCATCCCTATCACTTCAACCAGAGCCTATCCATAACCTTACAAGTTGTGATGATTTGCTACACAGCAGGCAAAACCCAAATGGCAACAGCCAATCAGTCAAGTGGGGAAAATTCCTGCCGTGTCCCTGTCCCAATGACAGACGATACACGACGGCATAGCAAGGTCAAGCGCAAAGCCCTAAAAGTAGGGAGAAGTGGGTGGGTGTTCTGAATGCACGCGCCGAAAGAGGAAGCTCTGAGTCACTTGCAAGGGTATAAATAGGTCCCTCGAACCGTTTGGACTGCGTCCCATTGGCCAGATTGCACCCAGCTATGAGGGACCTACCAATCGGGTGTTATGGCTAACCAATCGTACCCACCCACAACACAGTGTGTTGGTTTTCCTCTTTAAGGGAGGACCCGATTTGAGCAGTTAGCGCTTTTCAGTCTGAAATCTGTGTACAAGTTTACTAAACATTTCCTTCAAATAATGAATTTTTTTAAAAGTTTAAAATAAATTTTGTTTAAAAAACCCAGAAGCTTTTCTATTAGGAATTTTAGGTGCAGAAATACCAAGGGAGCAGAAAAGACTGTTTATGTATGCAACGACAGCTGTGTGGATGCTTCTAGCCCAGAGATGGAAGGAAGACAAGGTCCCTATCAGAGAAGAATGGCAGACTAAGTTGATGGATTGTGCCGAAATGGCAATAATGACTGGAAAGATAAAAAACCAGGAAGACCAAAATTTTGATAAGGAATGGGAGAAGTTTATAGTTTATCTTGGAGACCACTGTAAACAATTAAAATCATTAGCAGGTCTTAAATAACACTTGTAATGTAACAAGAACTATGGATATAATGGATATTTCCCCCCCCCCAAAGGACTATTATAAAAGATGCAGCATATAAGGATGAACAAGGGAACCCACAGAGGGAAGTCCAAAGATTTGTGGGAATCTTTTGTTTTTGTGATTAGGATGTGTGGTATGAGTGTAAATTTTAATTTGTAAAACTAAATAAACAAACAAATAAAAAATCCTTCAAGACTCCATTCTGACTTCTTTTCTTGGGTTATCCTTGGGGTGAATGTGGAAATCTGATAAAGAGTGTGAGAGAATACTACCCTACAGATTTATAGTGATCATTCCTTCTACTCAAGGAAACTATAGTTCTGGGCAGGAAGCTTAAGGACCGTTAACATTCGGAATGCTGGGTTGTTGTTTGCAGAGGATGAACTTTTTATGAACTGAAAAGTTTGTTTGGATGAACTGGAACCGAACTAGTTTGTTTTGTGAAAGGATGAACTTGAAAGTGAAACTGGTTTCTTTTTGGACAGGGCGAGCTTGATCTAGAAATAGAACTAGTTCCTTTTTTAAAAAATCAACTTTCCATGTGCTGAGCAGCAGGGAGGGGCCTCATCAGGATTCAGTGGAGGGAGGGGGGCTTCACAAAAAGAAGGAAGATGAAGATCCTGAGGAAGAAATGGAGGATTTCCAATAAAGGCTGTAAAAACAGACATTACTATATCTTCAGCAAACAAAATCAGCTAAACACTGGCTCAGAACAAAACAAACACATACCCTGAGTAGACCCACTGAAGTTAATGGACATGGCAAATCCAGATTCATTAATTTCAGTGGGCCTACTCTGAGTAGGAATTAATTGCCCACAACCCCAAGGCTTTTATTTTATTTTGGCTTTAAAAGAGAAATGTATTTTTGTTTCTATAAAAAAAGACCCCTGAATAAATGCTTTCTGCCAGTATTTTTTTTTTTTAATTATCTCTATCAGAGTTGTTCAAAAAATATAAATCAAATGCCCTTCTTGGCAAAAGATGCAAGTTGTTGTTGTTGTTTTTAAATGTTCACTCCACAGAAAATATGTCCATTCCACTGGGTCACTGAGGTTTATCATGGTGTTGCTGCTGCTTCTCTCATGCAGCCATCCGGTCGTGTACCTGCTGGAACATTCAGTGTCCTTGTCATCTAATTTCCTCTCTCAGTGAAGGATGATTTGTTGACAAAGGAGGGGGAGCAGTTTTTAGAGTTAAAGCTATGAGCAGTATGTAAAAAAAGAGAGAGAGAGCTATGAATTATAAAGACCCAGTCCATCTACTAAATTGGTAGGGCAAATATCAGAATTTCAGTTTATCTCAGTTTTTCCACTTTTAAATTCAGTTCCCCACATTTCCACACCAGTTTGCAATTAATTAATTAATTAATTATATCCCATGAAAATGCATCAACATTTTTACGAGATTTTGTCTTAATATACATGTTTCCTTGCAGTTTCCCCTAATAATATTTTTTTTGCAGTAATATTTCCAGTAGAATAATGCTTTGTTCGTGGTTTTCACGACTATACACATTTTTATGCTCACATTTACCCCAGCAATATGCATTTATTTATTTTTTGCTTAGCTGGCAGTTGTGTTCCTCTGTGAAGCTAGTGTGTTGGCAGTGAATGACAGGGCCTTTTCTACAGTGGCCCCCAGGTTCACTCTCCCTAGCTTCATCATTGTATACATCTCAGTGTCAAGCCAAGGCACACCTTTTTGCACTGGACTCCAGGGCTGGAGGATGAGTTCAGAACACCCCTCCCTACCGATGCTTAAAAAGGTAAAGGGACCCCTGACCATTAGGTCCAGTTGTGGCCGACTCTGGGGTTGCGGCGCTCATCTCGCTTTATTGGCCAAGGGAGCTGGCGTACGTATTGCATACTCACCTACAATGAAACCTTGGGCCTCTTCTAGCTTCTTAGACTGGTTTTGGAGTCAAAGTAAGTTACTCCAACGCGCGTGGTGCTGTGGGTTTAAACCACAGAGCCTAGGACTTGCCGATCAGAAGGTCGGCGGTTCGAATCCCCGCGATGGGGTGAGCTCCCGTTGCTCAGTCCCAGCTCCTGCCAACCTAGCAGTTCGAAAGCACGTCAAAGTGCAAGTAGATAGATAGATACCACTCCGGCGGGAAGGTAAACAGCGTTTCCGTGCGCTGCTCTGGTTCGCCAGAAGTGGCTTAGTCATGCTGGCCACATGACCTGGAAGCTGTACGCTGGCTCCCTCAGCCAGTAAAGCAAGATGAGTGGTGCAACCCCAGAGTTGGCCACGACTGGACCTAATGGTCAGGGGTCCCTTTACCTTTAAGTTACTCCAAAATTTATTCTGGGATTTGCAACACACATTGGCACAGAGCCAAAGTAAACCTTTTGGTGCAGCCTTGCGTAGAGCTGATTTTGGGCAGACACACTGACAAAGCAACTGACATGTATTGTTAAGCATTTTCTTATCACAGGCTCCAGCTGCGGGAGAGTTGCATCCAAATATATTTATTAGGCTGACAGAATGCCAGCTTCCCTTCTCTGATTCTACATACATCCAATTGATAGTACATATGTACTTACATGTACTCCTTTTAACCCAGCTGGGAAGCTGTATGTGAATTTTTTTAAACATATGGGGCGAGTGGTGGGGAGAGAGATCTTTTCAGTGATCCTTAAGCTAAAATATTCCGGGTAGTGCAGCTCCTGAGTAGTAGCCGACTTTAAGGTTTCAAAGCAAAAAAAGCGGAAAAGTCTTCTCCACCTTGTAAGGGTAAGGAAATGGCAATCCCCTCCCCCAAATTTTTTTTTGGGGGGAAACCATCTTTCCTCTATGTTTGTTTTTGCTAAGCCTTTGGTTTTCCCCCAACCATCCAGCAAATGTTTGAAAAAGATATGCACCTTTGCTAGGTATTGTATTTCATTGCATCTCCTGCCCTTGAAATATCATTACATACCCTCAGTTTAGGGAAAGAAATAGAATAAAAATGGGAATGATTTTATTGTTATTATTTATTTGATTTATACACCACCCGTTATCAAAGTATCTCAGGGCAGCGTACAACATTTTCAAACATTTTACGGAGCTTAATTATAAAACACATAAAACAAAGCACAGTATTAGACAGCATACTAACAAAAATAGTCATAATAATAGTCCCCCGCTCCACAACTTTAACATTATTTAGATTATTTAATGGCTAAAGGCCTGGGAAAAGAGGAACATTTTTGCTTGGTGCCTAAAGACCTGTGATGATGGTGCCAGGCGAGCCTCTCTGGAGAGAGCATTCCACAGACAGGGAGCCACCACAGAAAAGGTCCATTCTCATGTTGTCACCCTCCAAACCTCTTGGGGAGTGGGTACATAGAGAAGGGCCTCCGATGACAAGCAGAGGGTCTGGGTCAGTTCATATGGAAACAAACATATTAGCATAAGTTATCCAGCGATATGGCTAGTAAAAGGGACGTGGGTGGCGCTGTGGGTTAAACCACAGAGCCTAGGACTTGCCGATCAGAAGGTCGGCAGTTTGAATCCCCGTGACGGGGTGAGCTCCCGTTGCTTGGTCTCTGCTCCTAGCAGTTCGAAAGCACGTCAAAGTGCAAGTACATAAATAGGTACCACTCCGGCAGGAAGGTAAACGGTGTTTCCGTGTGCTGCTCTGGTTCTCCAGAAGTGGCTTAGTCATGCTGGCCACATGACCCGGAAGCTGTACGCCAGCTCCCTTGGCCAATAAAGCGAGATGAGCGCCACAACCCCAGAGTCGGCCATGACTGGATCTAATGGTCAGGGGTCCCTTTACCTTTTTATGGCTAGTAAAGGCAGAATTCACAGAGTAGTTTACCTATGGCAAAGATAGGGAACCTGTGGCCCTCCAAATTTCCTTGATTACAATTCCCAGCATTCCTAATACTGTCCATTCTGGGTGGGGCTGATGGGAGTTGGAGCCCAACAACCGATTCAGAGACGTGAGTTCCCCATCTCTGCCCTATAAATGAGAAATGTGGAAGGGAGGCTGAGGCTTTCTCACACGCTCACAGTGTTCTGCCATTAACCGTTGCTTCCCTTATGTGATTGTTGACTGAGAGCAATAGTAAAATTCATGAACAAACCAGAGAGGGGAAGTTGAAAGAATGACCGCATTGAGCACATGATGAGTCACTCTGGGTATTCAGCAGCCTTGAGATGTTGATGTGGCTCTGATATGCTTTTAATCGCCAACCATTACTTCTTTTACAGACTTTGGAAAGCACCGCCCTTAAAACAAATCTTCCCATGCTCTGTTGGAACGAAGGTCACGAGTACCTCATATATAGCTTCTATGCTTTGGTCTACAAGGCTTCCCACACAGAGGGTGTGCATTTATGTGCTTACTTATGCTTGGAAATGTATTATGCACACAACCACCCATCAGAGGGATATAAAACAAGACTGAGTGCTGGAACTCGATCAATGTAAACAGGGCCAGTCCTAAACATACGTTCTAAGGCAGGCTTCCTCAGACTTGGCCCTCCAGATGTTTTTGGCCTACAACTCCCATGATCCCTAGCTAGCAGGACCTGTGGTCAGGGATGATGGGTATTGTAGTCTCAAAACATCTGGAGGGCCGAGTTTGAGGAAGCGTGTCCTAAGGAGTAAGCCCCACTGAATTCAACTGAATTTACTTCTGAGTAAACATGAACATGCTTGTAGTGCATATATCGATTTGCATGTCACATGTAGTCCTATGCTGCCCAGATCTTCCGTCGCACTGTTTTATCAAGCGTGCCTATTCTGGAAACTCCTGAGAGAAACAAAGCTTTTTAAAAAGTCATATTTGCTTGTTTTTTTCTGGTACACAACCATTCCTCAGTGCACTCCTGTGCATGTTTACCAAGAAGTAAGCCCACTTTTGTTCAAGGGGGCTCACCCTTCTGCAGCAATGGAGAGTTTCAGTCTCTCTGCTTTTTCTCATTTCTTCAATCTTAGGTTCCCTTCACCACATTTGTTATATTAAGAAAAATGCAAACTGATGCTTGAAATTGAACTTAATAAATGAGAACAACAACAACTACAACAACTACAACAACAACAATTTCTAGGCCGCCCATCTAACTGGGTTGTCCCAGCCACTCTGGGCAGCTTCCAACAAATTAAAACATCCAACACAATAAAAAATCCAACATTAAAAACTTGAAATTGACAGATCCACCCATTCCTATCAGGGAATGAACCCTGGTAGGATTGGACTCAAGCAAAAAGAATTCTCAGAACAATTAGTCCGCTTTTTACTGTGTATATATCTTCTAATAGGTGCATTTTTGCAAGTGAACCCTGAACAGCCCAGCGAGGACTAAGCGTGCTCTGTGGCCACGAAATGCCATGGGCTGGATTAGTGAACGAGAGTCTTTTTCTATTCAGTAGTCTGTGTTTGCCTGAGCTTGAGTCTGGACTAAGGATTCTGAGCCCCTGTGATCTGATTTGATACGTGATATCCAATCACAGAACATTTCAGGATTTGGGCCTCTGCCATTGGCTCTTAAACTCTGAGTCATGATTTGCAGCTTGGGAGTTTAGGCAACCAATCACGTTGAGAGTGGGAGTGGCCCAGGCCTTGTGAAATGTATATAAGCAGTTACTTTGGCCCTGTTGTCCGGTTCTGTTAGTTCAGTAAAGGTTCCTGCTGTTATCACTTGTCTGACTCAGCCATTCACGAACGGGTTGCTGCCAGAGACGTTATCTCCCCCATCGTCCAAAACATAAAACTTTTTTGTTCCTCAATAGCACATGAGATTGAAAGTGCTTATCTGTACTAGGTTCCGGGTAGATTACCTGCTTTGGTTTGTTCAGCATTTTTAAGAGCTTATTTCCCACAGTTTGTTCAAACCTTGAAATCTACTCTGATTGGAAGGGGAGGCGGTTTCAGGACTGATATAAAACGGCTACCCCCAATCCACACCGCCTCTGATAGATTTGCTTCATGATTGATACAATGGGTAGCAGGTCTGTGCTGTGGAAATTTGTTTTCTTTTCTAAACTAGAAGAACAGGTTCAACTGACTCCAATCCTCAGAAGACGGCTTTACGCTTATCAGATATGTGATGGGTATACTTTCACATTGGGCTCACAGCTGAACTGATATATATATCTGTATGCAGCCTTACTAGCAAACATGCTAAATGAAAACATTTTTTTTTAAGACTAATGCACGCCTCCTACTTTTTAGTTTGGAAACAAAGTGTGCTTCAGCAGTCAGAAGTTTGGGAAATGCTGGTCAGACTAGGATATACAGTGGTACCTCAGGTTACATACGCTTCAGGTTACATACGCTTCAGGTTACAGACTCCGCTAACCCAGAAATAGTGCTTCAGGTTAAGAACTTTGCTTCAGGATGAGAACAGAAATCGTGCTCCGGCGGCACGGCAGCAGCAGGAGGCCCCATTAGCTAAAGTGGTGCTGCAGGTTAAGAACAGTTTCAGGTTAAGTACGGACCTCCGGAACGAATTAAGTACTTAACGCGAGGTACCATGTTCAAAGGAAGCAGTTTAAACACTTTTTTTAAAGGGAGTGGAGGATTGAGAATCTACCACCAGTGCTATTTTACTAGAAAATGAGAAACTCACCATGAAGATTTGCCTCATTCTCTTAGAAGGGCAATGGCGCCCAAATGAGAGGGGTTGGAACTGAGTTCCGGTAAGTTCCGCCTGGAAAAAAAGCCCTAACCCTGACTGATTTTCCAAAGAGCAATTCCCCTCCCCCCCCCCCCCCGAAAGTTTGCTGGTGGTTTGGAATCATGTGGGAGAATTCTGGGACAAGAGAGTTCTGATCAGAAAAAGAACAATGAACATTTTTCTCTGCGTTCCAATGCCAGAGGAGAAAGTTTGACAGGGGTAAGTGGGAGATTCACAGGATGTTAGTTTGCAGCTGCTTTTTGGAAAACATGCTCATCATGCTGTTAAAAGTGCACAGGACTCTGTCCTTGTTGGATGAACAAGCAGGGGTGTGAACTTCTTTTTAAAAAATAAATAAAAATTGGCTCCTTAATCTAAGTACCTTTAGGTCCCCTAAAGAATGCCTTTTATTTCTGAAGTGAACTGGTGTCTGCAGAAATGAACCCAAGATCACAGTTCCTCTGAGCACACACAAAGTGTCTTTCACCTCTGATAGGCAGCAGCAACAATAACAACAGAGTAATAGGGATGACCAAGGGACACGGGTGGCGCTGTGGGTTAAACCACAGAGCCTAGGACTTGCCGATCAGAAGGTCGGTGGGTCAAATCCTGCGACGGGGTGAGCTCCCGTTGCTCGGTCCCTGCTCCTGCCAACCTAGCAGTTCGAAAGCACGTCAAAGTGCAAGTAGATAAATAGGTACCGCTCCGGCGGGAAGGTAAACGGTATTTCCGTGTGCTGCTCTGGTTCGCCAGAAGCGGCTTAGTCATGCTGGCCACATGACCCGGAAGCTGTACGCCGGCTCCCTCGGCCAATAAAGCGAGATGAGCACCACAACCCCAGAGTCGGCCACGACTGGACCTAATGGTCAGGGGTCCCTTTACCTTTAATAGGGATGATCAACCACCACTCATCACCAAAACGAGAGAGGAAACGAATCGCCAAAAACAAACAAACCAAAGACCAACCAAGGACACAGATTTCAATAAAGTTTGCAAATTCTAATTGAGTTGCATTGATGTAAATTTAGAAATAACTGCTATGATTTAAGTACAAATGCAATACATCTCACCACCGTGGAGAAAACTGAGCAGGTGACCTGTTGATGGGCAGCTTTAGGGCTTTTGCCCCTCTCCCTTCTTTATCTTCAAACCAGATCTTCTTTATCTCAAAACCAGACTCCTTCAAACAGAGCACTATCCTTTGTAAAGTAGGACACATGGCCATCTTTCAAAGCAAAGTCTTTAATGGTTTTCAGTTCTGAATGGGTACTTTCATTAAAAAAAAACCAGAATTCTCCAATAGAACATTCAGTAAAATATTAATAAATAATAACATATTTATTGGTTTGTTTCCTGCCTTTTCTCAGCATGAGGGACAGAGGGCTTTGAATCCTCAGCCTCCAGGCTATCCTTGCATGGGGGAGAGGCAGTGTGGTATAGTGTCTATAGCATTTGCCTAATCAAGGAGAACTCCCTTTGCATTCCCATTCAACTATGAACTGCCCTGTTTGAGCTTAAGTCCACAAGCAGCCATCTCTCAGTCACCAACCCAGGACTCTGTGGCAGGAGGTGTCATGGCGATGGCTACATCTATATGGAACCCAACCTGACCATTTCTCTCTCTCTCTCCCTCTCTCTCTCATATAGAGATGGCTATTACATTACTGCCTTTGCACTTCCACTTCCACTGATTATGATGCTCACAACAGCATATATATTTTCATGCCAGATAAAAAATAAATTAAAATTATTGGTCCTAACTAGAGCAAGCAATAAAACTATCATCGCTTCACCCATGAGCAGAAATTATAACGAGAACCTTACAGAAGAATATACTTGATCATTCCTACCTCTTTTAGTCCCAAATTATAAACACACCAGGTGCACGGTCTCAACATTTTGCAAACATTTCTCAAAATAATAAAGCATATCTATATCTACTTACTATAAGGCGCCATAAATTTGAAACCCATTGTCAACTTTGCAAACCCATTGCTTTTCCGTATGTTTTACTATAATAAATAAACTTCTGCCATTTTACCAAAATGTGTTATCTTGTCTTTTTCTTCCTTCTCATTATATTCTCAATTTGTCCATAACTGCAAAATCCTGACGTTTATCAATCTGTTCTTTGATTTTAGGTATAGTTTGTAATTTCCAATATTTGGCATGAATAATTCTGGCTGAGGTAGCAATATAAGAAACTAGTTCTTTATTTTCTGGTCTAGCTAACTGTTTCATATACTGTAAGTTAGTAAAAAGAAAACAGGGTGAAGTGGGACTTCATATCCCAAAATGCTTGCTTGATTTTTTTATTATCATCTTCTAATATTTTTGACAACTTACATTTCCACCACATGTGTGGGTTGCTTGGAGGGAGGGGAAATGCCTCTCCTTGTCAAAGATGGATAATTTCTGTTAACTTCATTTATCTTTGCTGGTGTAATGTACCAGTCGCTCATAACTTTGCAGCAGTTTTCTAGATTACCCATATTGAAGGGGAAATTGTGAATCTGATATGCACAGATTTTCCCAGATGTCCAAAGGAATATTTTCTCCAATACTTTGAGCCCATTTCACCATATATAATCTTTGTTGGAAGCCACCCAGAGAAGCTGGGGAAACCCAGCCAGGTGGGTGGGGTATAAATACATTATTATTATTATTATTATTATTATTATTATTATTATTATTATTATATTTGATTTGTTCTGGTTCTGTATCAAATTTTGAGTAATTTTTTTTTGCTTGTCCGTATCTATTATTTTTTTTAATAAGCACCTTTGTAGAATGGGAAATGTTTACCATTTCGGCGGGGGGGGGGGGGAGTATGGTGGCAAGAGGAAATTTAGATGGAAGAGATGTATAACAGTGGTGTTATCTTTCATCAGAGAAAGGGACTGAAATTCTTGCAGGAAGGATGTGCAGTGCCAATGGAGCCTTTTGTAATTCTGCCTTTGTGATTTCCAATTCATGTTTGGACCAATGAAGGCTAGAAGCTTATTTTTAAAACATCAAAGATTGCAAAAAGAGTCGGAATCCAAGTTTTGAAAAATAAAATAAAAATAAAACCAAACTCTGCTGAAGAATTCAGAATAAACTCTCACTGTTTCAGAAGCTGAAATAAGGGGACCATAGTTTCTCTCCCACAAGTGTGCAGCAATGTGTTAAGAGTTGTATAGTCTTGATGTATCATTTATTATTTCTTTGCCTTTGGGGGTGGGGGATAGCTGGAAACATTGCCCTGCTTTTGCATCTTTTGTAAAGCGAAAACTTATATTTCCAATGTTGACAGGTTATCTGCTTTTAGTGCCTCCGTTTCCTTGAACAGAACCTATAAGATGTTGCTACAAGCGATGACAAAGTGGCTTTTAGTTTACTCCTTTCAAGGCATCCTGTTGTTGTAGATTCGCCTCACAATCTGCCAGGAAATCCTTTTGCAGGAGTTCCCCTTTCCCTTCCTGGCTGATTTCACGAAGGCGCATGAAACCAAGGGTTAAAACAAGGCAGGCCTGGTTCTTGGAACCTGTCTGGTCAGCTGTTGTGGGCAACGGGATGCTGCACTTGTTGTTGTTTAGTCGTTTAGTCGTGTCCGATTTTGTGACCCCATGGACCAGAGCATGCCAGGCACTCCTGTCTTCCACTGCCTCCCGCAGTTTGGTCAAACTCATGCTGGTAGCTTCGAGAACACTGTCCAACCATCTCGCCCCTCTGTCGTTCCCTTCTCCTTGTGCCCTCCATCTTTCCCAACGTCAGGGTCTTTTCCAGGGAGTCTTCTCTTCTCATGAAGTGGCCAAAGTATTGGAGTCTCAGCTTCAGGATTTGTCCTTCCAGTGAGCACTCAGGGCTGATTTCCTTAAGAATGGAGAGGTTTGATCTTCTTGCAGTCCCTGGGACTCTCAAGAGTCTCCTCCAGCACCATCATTCAAAAGCATCAATTCTTCGGCGATCGGCCTTCTTTATGGTCCAGCTCTCACTTCCATACATCACTACTGGGGAAATCATAACTTTAACTATACGGACCTTTGTTGGCAAGGTGACGCTGCACTAGATTGGCCTTTAAGCAGCAGTGGAGTACGGTCAGTAGACTACATCTAAGAGCCCTCCCGCCATTTCCCCAAAGCTCTCCTAGTTTGGGCAAAGAGGAGACAGCAGAGCTCCAGCATTCTGTCAGAGGCCTGGTATCTCCTTCCCAAAGCCTAGAAAGTTCCTGTCCGGTTTAGGGAGGGAGGTGCAATGCTCTCACACTCAACGTTAAGACGTCACTATGTCACACACGCAACCTGCAACTGCCCTCACAAGCTGGCTCTGTTCCCCTATGGAAAATTTCACTGCATGCCACTCTCCAGCAGGGCTCCATACCCTCCAATTTTTCTCTGATGGAAATAAGGATGTCCTATTCAATAAATAATAATAATAATACCCTGCCCATCTGACTCGATTGCCCCAGCCACTCTGGGCAGCTTCCAACATATATGAGAACATAATAAAACATTAAACATTAAAGAACTTTCCTATGCTGGGCTGCCTTCAGATGTCTTCTAAAGGTTGTATGGTTACTTATCTCCTTGACTTGGAGGGTCAAATGAATGAATCTTTATTTCTGTCAGCCATCAGCCATAGCAATAAAACAACAATACGATATGCAAAGAATAGAAATAGAAAGTCAGTTATATAAAATACATTTTAGGGTTTTGAATCAATAGTCAAATAGTGGATCTTATTCTGATCGCCCCACCTAAAAACCTGGCAGCCTTTGCTGTCACCTGCTCATCTAGCTCTGCCAAGGGAAAGGGCACTGTGGCAGTGGTTGGGCGACCTGGAATGGACAATAAAAGAGGGGTGATAATCTCATTCCTTAAGTCTTTATAAAGAGTGCAAGCCAGAAGGGCATGTGCCACCGATTTGGTACTGCCATCTCCACAGGTACATAAGTGTTTTTCATGTGGAATCTGTTGGAATCATCCCTTGGGTACAGCCGAGGGCAATACATTCAGTCTTGGGGGTCTCATAACTCCATACCCTCCAACATTTCTCCAGTGAAAATGGGGACATCCTAAGGAAAAGTGGAACATTCCGTGATCATATCAGAAACTGGGGTGGCTTCTGTAAATCCAGGACTGTCCCTGGAAAACAGGGACACTTGGAGCATCTGGACTCCTCTTAGGTAGACCTGCCCAAGCATGTAGCATGCCTCCACTGTGAGCTGCATCTAGGAGGCAAATTGATTTTTGAATTCTGAATGTATTGTTATTCACATTTTATACTGAATTTTATGCTTTTTTTTTGTTGCATCAATTAAGTGTTTTAAATTTGTTGTTAGCCGCCCTGAGCCTGGTTTTCTGAACCGGGAAGGGCAGGGTATAAATAAAAATTTATTATTATTATTATTATTATTATTATTATTAAGCATGCGAGGCAGGACACTTGCTCAGACTCGGAAGGTTATGTAAGCAACCCCCCCAAGCTGAGAGCACAATGGGCTCTTAAAGAGCACACCAGCAGTCCGGTAGGAGTATGTCAGAGGCAGGATGAGTCCCGTGAAAGTGAGAGTCCCCTCTCTGTTCATGACAACCAGGACACTGTCAATTTGCATGTCTTTGACCCTCCTCCACTGGCGAGGAACAACCAAATCCTGCTGCCTGGGGAATCCTAAAATCCGGGGACAAGGGCATCCTGATCTCTCCCCTCACACCAAATCCATGTAGAACAGCCCGATGCAAAAGAGGACAGGGTACTTGCACATTTTATAGTTGTGTGGAATAAATCAATTCTACACAACTATGATTCTTAAATAAAAGACTATTCAAGGTAAAAGAATCCTGCTTTGATTTTCACCTGGCCACCCTAAATGCCAGACCTTCATTGGTGCTGTTGAAAACAGGTTGGGTTTTAACCTTAAATTCAGGTCTGTGGAACCTTTGGCCATCCAGATGTTGCTGAACTACAACTCCCATCAACCTCAGCAAACATGGCTAATGACCACCTTGCCAACAAAGGTCCATATAGTTAAAGCTATGGTTTTCCCAGTAGTGATGTATGGAAGTGAGAGCTGGACCATAAAGAAGGCTGATCGCCAAAGAATGGATGCTTTTGAATTATGGTGCTGGAGGAGACTCTTGAGAGTCCCATGGACTGCAAGAAGATCCAACCTCTCCATTCTGAAGGAAATCAGCCCTGAGTGCTCACTGGAAGGACAGATCCTGAAGCTGAGACTCCAATACTTTGGCCACCTCATGAGAAGAGAAGACTCCCTGGAAAAGACCCTGATGTTGGGAAAGATGGAGGGCATAAGGAGAAGGGGACGACAGAGGACAAGATGGCTGGATTGTGTTCTCGAAGCTACCAGCATGAGTCTGACCAGACTGTGGGAGGCAGTGGAAGACAGGAGTGCCTGGCATGCTCTGGTCCATGGGATCACGAAGAGTCGGACACGACTAAACGACTAAACAACAACAACAACAATGGGAGCTGAGGTTCAGCTGGAGGACCAACGATTCCATACACCTGCTCTAAACTCTCAAAGGAGAGTTGAGCCAGTGCAGTTCTCCCATTTACAGGAGCGGCGAGAGTTAGGATCTAAGTTATAGAGACTTAACACATTATTGGGCAATTGAAACAACGTCATTATATGAGCTTGGGGCATCCAACATGAATTTTATGATTTTAGGGTTTTTAAAAAGTTAATATTGTCACCATCCCTTTTAAAAAAACAACAACAACACCCAAATGAGCTGGAGAATGCAAAGAGCTAAGTAATGACCTTCAAATCTCTTCCAGCTCCATGATTCAGAAAGCCACTAGGATATGTTCCAGTAGATGGTGCTCAAGAACACCAGCATGGTTTCAAGAAATTAAACTTCCTTTCCACCGCAAGATTTTACTCATGGTGCTCATAATAATTCCAGCCAAGGAGACATGCTGGGGATGAAGCCAGTTTATCAGGGCAAGCAAAGTTCAAGAGAGTTGTTTCTATGCAAATATTGTTCCTTTTAAAATTGCAAAGCTATTAAGACAGTCTCCGTAAACAGCTTATGGGGGAAAGTGAAAGATTATGACTGCAATCCCTTTATACACACTTACCTGAGACTAAGTCTTATTGAACTCAGTGGGGCTTGTCCCCAAAGAGAAAAGGACAGGATTGCAATGTAGGACTGCTAGTTTATGCACTTATTCCTTGGTGCAAGCTCCTCTAGGATTTGGGTGGGCTTCTTGTTTGTAAAAGGGGGCAGTACAAATGAAGGACATTCATTATTCTGCTTTAAAATCAGAACAAACAGCGGCTTTATTCTGCTTTGTTCTAGCAGATTTCAAAGCCACAGAATTTGAGAGGGAGGAGAGAGAGACAGCTGCATACCCTCCAATATTTCTCCGGTGAGTGATAATTTTACTATTTATACCCCACACGTCTTACTGGCTTGCCCCAGCCACTCTGGGCAGTTTCCAACATCTATAAAAACATAATAAAAACATTAAACATTAAAAAAACCACTTCCCTATACAGGATTGCCTTCAGATGGCTTGGGGGTCAGATAATTCCAAGCCCTCCAACATTTCTCCAATGAAAATAGGGACGTCCTAAGGAAATGTGGGACATTCTAGGGTCAAATCAGAAACCGGGAGAGCTTTTCTGAATCAGGGACGTCCCTGAAAAACAGGGGAACTTGGAGGGTCTGCAGCTGGACTAGACGCTGTAGTTTGCTAACCTTTCTAGCAAATCCCACTAGCCACAGCGGGACACTCATCAGGAGACAATGCAAGAGGTATGTGGGTTATTTAGAAGTAGCAGTTATCCTGAGGACATGTAATCTTCTAGTTATATGTTTACCGTTCTTCCCTTCCTGAAGAACAAGGGATCCTTTTTTCACAGTGCAAAACAGGAAAACACAAACATTCTCGGAGCAGGTAATATTCCAGCAGCAAACACAAAGCACAGAGAATCCATTCGGTTTCATGCTCACATTAAAAACAAAAAACAAAAAAAACTATATCCAGCATGGAAGAATACAAAGCTGAGACTTTCTGCCACTTTTGTTCTGCTTCTAGACATGCTCCAGGGTTTCCTTATTTATTTATTGCCTTTATAATAAGGCAAGGCACCCAAGGCACTTTGCAATCTTAAAATACTAAAATAAGCCAGTGCAGCAATCTGACAGCTGCCTTTGCCTTCCTGCCTCAATCCCTGCCTTGTTCTTTCCTTCCTTGCCACAGGGCCAATGGTGTCTGTTGCCCTGTGGTGGAGAGGGCACAGTGTGTCTGGATCAGGGCTAGATGATGTTGCTCTAGCCTCCCTCCCTGCCTGCCTCTCTTTCCTCCATCCTACAGGGCCGATGATGTACGTTGGCCAGGATGGGGGCAGTTTGATTGGAGCAAAGAGGGGAAATTCCCCTTGCCACCCTCCTTCTCTCCCTCTCTTCCCGATTCATTTTTATATTTTGCATTTTGCATCTTCCCTCCTTGGTAAATTTATCTGGAAATTCCGAAACCTTTCATCTTAAGTAACTTCTCGAAGATAAGACAAATAATATTACCGTATATACTCAAGTATAAGCCGACTTTTTCCGAACATTTTTTATGCTGAAAAAGCCCCCCTCGGCTTATACTCGAGAGAGGGTCCTTTCGGGCTGCTCCTTCCTCCTCCGACACCTTTGCCGCTGTCGGCAGCGGCGGAGGAACGAGCAGCCCGAAAGCAGTCCCTTCAGGCTGCTTGTTCTTTCTCCGACGCTGCCACCACCACCAGGTTTGTGGTGTGGTGAACCGGCTTATACTTGAGTCAATAAGTTTCCCCAGTTTTTTGTGGTGAAATTAGGTGCCTCGGTTTATATTCCGGTTGGCTTATACTCGGTACTCTGGCCGTGGCAAAAGTTCTCTCAGAGGTAATAAGAATTGGAAATCAACATGCTCCTGATCAGTGGCAAAACTGCATGCTCTGGCACCGGGGGCGGAGAGCAGGCGGGGGCGTGGCTGGCACACGTCCTGGGGCGTGACATGCCACCCGCGGTGACCTGGCGCACATCCAGGGGGCGTGGCGTGCCGCCCACAGGGGCTTGGGGCCCGGTGCTGTGGGAGGGGTGCGTGGTGCATGTCCGGGGGGGGGCAGCTGTGATGGTACCCCTCTC
This sequence comes from Podarcis filfolensis, assembly GCF_964270895.1. Classification (NCBI taxonomy): domain Eukaryota; kingdom Metazoa; phylum Chordata; class Lepidosauria; order Squamata; family Lacertidae; genus Podarcis; species Podarcis filfolensis. The sequence continues at coordinate 25,832,287 of NC_139621.1, read as the reverse complement.
GCCGATGGCGCCGGGGGCGGTGAGCTCCTCCCACCCTCCTTTCCTCCACCAGTGCTCTGGATAAAACATAGTGAATGCCTTGAAATGTTTTCTCCTGCTGTATTTTGCTTTCACTGTTTTCGCGGGTCTTTGGACCGTAATAAAGAACATGTGTGCATGTGTGTGTATTGTGTTTAACCCACAGAATTAAACAGAGTTTTTGTTTTTTAATGCAGGTTGCAGAGGGGCAGATTGCTAATGGGATCACAGTAAGCAAAGGAGGAGATTTCAACCCTTTCCTCGCTAATGCAACCCTTAAGAAAATATTTCCACAAAGCTAGTTCGTTTGTTTTTTTGTATTGAGGGGATATCCCCTACCGACACCAGTTGGTCCTAGTTTGAGCTCTTGGATGACCTCTCTTCGTTTTGGGAAGCTTCTCTTTCATGCAGCAATATTTTCACTCTGGTGCAAAGATGTTGGTGCCCATGAGGACTTTTCCATCAAAGGTTCCTAGCTCTCTCTCTCCCTGTGTGTGAAATCTCCACTCCAATCTTGGAGGGAGGTGAAGAGATAAGCCTCATCTTTCCATGCAGGTGCCTCCACAGTAAAGGTTGGGCTAGGAACAAAATCAAGATATGGAACTGCCTGGTATGTACTTTACTGAAGCACACATCTAGTTTGGCTGTAAGCTTGTTGAACATTGCATGTTAGTAACTGTATGAGTGCCCAGCTCAACAATTTGTGTACACAGGTGTACAGATTGTATACTCATTGCTAAGGCCAGCCCAAGACATTTTGGCACCTGAACAGGAACCACAAAATGGCACACGCACACACACACACAGCCCAGAAGAAGGGGTGAGTGAAGATCTACATCAGGCATAGGCAAACTCGCCCTCCAGCTGTTTTGGGACTACAATTCCCATCATCCCCGACCACTGGTCCCGTTAGCTAAGGATCATGGGAGTTGTAGTCCCAAAACATCTGGAGGGCTGAGTTTGCCTATGCCTGATCTACATCAGGAACAAGGCAGGAATAAAGATCTACATCAGGAACAAGGGTGGGAGAAGGTCAGCAGTGCCTCTTCTTCCCTAAGAGGCTACTGTAGCATTGGGAGCTGTTGCTGAGGAGGGAGCAGCAATGGGCAATGCATTCCTTGGAGGCTGGATCTGCTATCCCTGTGGATCCTGCCACCTGAGGCACTTGTCTCACCTTGCCTCATGGGTGGGCCGGCACTGCTCATTTCATGTGACACGTGGGCACTCCTAAGGCAGGGGTGCCAACTTTAATAAAATATGAGGAGGCAGGTAAGCTCCACCCTGCAGAATTGATCAAATGACACAGTGAGCACACACCATTTGAATAGCAATGCCCATCAATTTTTGGGGGGGCAGCCCCCTCAAATATTTTATTGGGGGGCCAAAGGGACCTCGGCTCCTAGGAGTTGGCTCCTATGCCCTAAGGTGTTGCTTATTGCTGAGACTCACACACAATTAAAAGGGGAAAGAGCCTGGAAGAAAACAAAAGAGCAGAAGCGCAAGTCTTCACTACCTGGTTTTTGCAAAACCAACACAATCCTTGAGGAAGGGGAAACACAATTGTCCCCAAAACTGTTCTTTATCAAGTCAATTTTGGGTGGACTTTAGTGAGCGGGATTCTGGTTCAACTGCTTTATGCTCTAAGAGGAAGAAGCTGGATATTTTCACCATTTGAAATAATAATAAAAGATAGATAACCCAGAAAAGCTGTGTGTTGTTCTTTAAAGGGCAGTGACCCGGCATCACTCAGGCATTTCTGCGATATCAGCCCCATGTCTCTGCTGGGACCTCAGCCAGCTCTTCCAGGCCGAAGGCTTGCACTCTGGTAGATGAGCCATTGCAGCCCTGACCAGCACATGAGGCCAAATTCTGTCCAAGTAGCGCATTGCTGATCTAGCAACTTCAGAAAGACTTTTTCCTCCTTCTTCCAGCTGTTCAGTAAACAACCCAATCAGCAGCCAACTGACATCTTTGAATAATATCTAGTTTCCTTCAAGCTTCCTTCCTGATTGCACGAGGTCCCAGAAGGGCAATAATTTAAACATTTCGTGAAATTGAAGAGGGTGCCTTTTGAAAGATTCAGCTGTTAATTCCAGATGAGTGCTGTCAACGATCCCTCATAAATGCAGTTGCAGCTGATTCGCCACCTAGTTTCTGTCCTCCATATTATGCAGACCTTTTAAACTGCTAGAGAAAATGTTCCATCTGTCAAGGCAAGCTTGCAGCATTCTTTGGCAAATGCATGGATGGGACATTGAAGTCTGGTGTATGCATGCAGCAGAATGAGGAGTTCTGAGGTACTAGGGTGAACAGTATTGTTTCAGACTGCAGGGAGAGACATCAGTTTTGAAAGCTCTCTCATGTAAAAAGAACTCCCTACATATAATTACAATTTGCAAATTAGGGAGAGAAGATTTATCACCTCAGAAGACTCCCCCCCCACACACACACCTAGGGATGCAAGGGGGGTATTTTAAAGGCAAACCTACATAATTTGCACTTTCCAGAACAATATGTGAACCAAATCACAACCATCCTTCAAAATCCACGCTTCTCTGAATTTTGCAATGCAGTTCTCACAGTCAAATAATGTGTACAGAAATGAATTGTCTAGGGTAAAATGCACACATTAGGCATACATTAATGAAGGCTGATTCGCTACACAGAATTTTCACTGTATATGAGGAAATTGCTTTGCAAAAATGAGTATATTTGGATTTTTGCTGCTGCTGCAAAAAAGGAAATTCTACAGGTTCCCTTAATGTACACCAGATCTTTCTCTGCCAGATATTGGCAGGAATGCCATCAAAGGAATAGGTGGTATTAATTGCCTTGTTGTTAGGGAGACTTCATGAAATCTCCATGCCCAGGAATCCTGGGCAGCTCCACCACATATGATAGAAGGTACCTCTCACTCCACATCCTCTCCAGTGTAGAGGGCTAATAGTTTCTGTGGTTCTGCTAAGGATGTAGCAAGTTAGGTAGAAGAAGAAGAAGAGTTTGGATTTGATATCCCACTTTATCACTACCCTAAGGAGTCTCAAAGCGGCTAACAATCTCCTTTTTCCTTCCTCCCCCACAACAAACACTCTGTGAGGTGAGTGAGGCTGAGGGACTTCAGAGAAGTGTGACTAGCCCAAGGTCACCCAGCAGCTGCATGTGGAGGAGTGGGGAATTAAACCTGGTTCACCAGATTATGAGTCCACCGCTCTTAACCACTACAGCCTGTCCTACTGCTTTCTTTCAGTGACTGATGTTTGCTCTAATTTGGCTCTGTTTTATTACTTTGGCTGTAGCATCGCAGCTTTCTTCTATGATTGTTAGAAGATAGGTTGAATGGAGAAATTCCTTTGTCTTCTAAGGTGTTCTAGGAACTGGAGTAAAAGGAGTGGCCTTTGAGAAGTATCATCTGATGTATATGTTTCAGGGCTTCATAATATCCATTGATGCAAAAGGAACCATCCATTGAAACGGAAGACATTCCAAACCTTCATATTAAAATCAGCAGCTCATAACATTCCCAAACCTCCTACTCCTGTTCCTCTTTTGGAGTGATTTACTTGCTGGAGTATCTCATACCATAAATGGGGAGAGTCACATTTTATTTCCAGTTCTTCTCCTAGTTATCCCTAACATGGAACTTGCCTTTATTGGAGCTGCCATCTCTGCTCAAAAATTAAACTGTCACATTGAAGTTGGAAGGAAGGAAGGAAGGAAGGAAGGAAGGAAGGAAGGAAGGAAGGAACATGCACTGGTTTTATTAATGTGAAATACCTGAAACCTGGTTCTCTTTAACTAGGTCTCTCTAGGCAAACAAGTTTCTTGCAAGACAGCTATAATTTTTGAACAGCTATCCTAAAACAATGACATCCCTGCATTCATGAATTTCTATTGCATCTATGAACCAACCTGCCCCTCCTCTACTGTCTATTATAGAGAGATGAAAGGAAAAGATATCAGTAAGATACCATGCCTAAGAAATGGGAATTTCTCACAAAATAAAGACGCTCGAACTCAGGACAAAAGGGAGAAATGTGCTAAGAGGAAGGCACGCTTGGCAAACCCTCACCGTGATAAACTCCCTCCCGGAAACTTATGTCTCCATTGTGGAAGGATGTGTGGATCCAGAATTGGCCTCCACAGCCATTTACGGACTCACTTGTCTATAATAGAGAGATGAAAGGAAAAGGTACCAGTAAGATACCATGCCTAAGAAATGGGAATAGTTTCTAGGCCCGTGAAACGGGCCTTGATGTGCACTGACAAAGGCTTGCCATCTGGCTAGCCTAAACTTGAACTGACCTTCTGGTTCCGTGGTGTGTATTCTGAAACTTCATTTCAGTTGGGATGAGCCAAATTGTTGCCCCCTCATGCTCATAGAAAAATATCAGCCTATGAATGAGGTGGCAAGGTAGGGAAGAGTATATCTTGGCTTAGCACTAATTAGGCACTTAGCAGTTCTAAAACTGCACTCATTGCCATTAATAAGAAATACTAATGAGATGCTCATAAGAAACTAAAACCTGGAAGCACACATACAAAAAAATACAAATAAAACACAGAAAAGAATGCTCCCAGCATTAACTGCAAGGTAGTAACAGGTAGAAAGGTTTTGCTAGGAGACTAAAAAATTGGCTTACCTTTTTTGGCTAGTGAACCTTGGATGTGAAGATATATTTTCCTGGCTGGGTGGGATGGGAATCTTTGTCTAAATGCAAACTTCAATTTGTTCTAAATATTGTTGATCATGTCTGGGATATGGTCTGCTTTTATATTGCCCTTAATAGAGGGCATCACCACAACCCTGTTAATTCCAATTAATAAAGGCTTTATCTCTCTTGCACTTGACAAAGAAAATGCACAATGCTGGTGTTTTCAGTGTCTGAGAAACCAGGGAAGTGTGTGTTGCAGTTGGACTAACATTCATCACTCGCTGAGTTGCCATACATCATTGTCTCTTATTAGCTTACAGTTTGGTGCCCATCCTGGGAGATTTCTTGAGATAAGAGACAATGATTGATGCTAGCTCATAAGATGATGAACAGCAATGGTGTCAGTTATTTTGGTTATCAAGTGATAGCTGCAATCATCACATGAACAAGGTAAGTATGTGAACTTGCTGTTATTTTTTCTTAAAATGTCTCACACTGGGGGTTGTGAAATTCCTACCTACTGGATAAAATCAGGTCAATGTTGTGATAGACAGACAACATAGGAAGAAGCGGGTCTAGAGGGTAGGAAGTATGGGTGATAAAACAGATGAATGCCTTTTTCTCTTTCAAGATTTTTAAACATAATGTTTTTGTCTCTTTGCCACAGTCCTGACAAACATTATTTCCCCAAAGCTGTTATTTTAATTTACCTTGCAGTACAATGAGTAAAACAAACACCATTAGCTGTACTGCTGAATAAGTGTTTAATGGTTATTGTATTTGTTTAAAAACCAATAAGATTTCGTTTGTTTGTTTGCTTTAAAGCTGCTATTTTCATTTTCAGCAGAAGCTCCCATTGATGCCAATGGAGGCTTCTCTGAAATGCAAATAGCAGCTTCAGAGAGGTTATTTTGGTGTCAAAGAGAGAAATTATTAAACACCCCACCACTACCATCCTGTGGCTGCTCAGGCCTCCCTGCGGCTACTATTTATGTAACAAAAAAGGCAAAAATTAATCACATTCAAGCAATAATGTCATATGTATTTGAACGGTCCATGTTCAAATACTCTGCTGATTGCTACTATACATGGTAAAATTAGTAAAGAGGTCTGAAAAGCGACCAAATCATTGAAAAGTCACCCTCCTCAAGATTTTAGAGAGGGAGTTTCCTGCAAAAACACTCCAAAGCATTAAAAGTACAATATGGGAAGCAATTATTCTTTTGCCTCCTGCAAGCTCTTTCCCTATTACAAGTAATGTGATGCATTGAATATGCTGTTCTTCCAGGCTTCTGGCAGATCAAGAGGCAACGCTCCCTGGAGTCAGTGGGAGACTCCTTTGTAGACATCTTAAAGTGTAAGTTTAGCAAATTTCAGCCAGTTTATAGGGGATCCTGGGCTTGTGTGTTGGGGATAAAGCACTGCATTTTGGAAAAGAGATATGGCTCACTGAATTACTTTCTGTGCAGGAGGCATAAATATCTTCAGGAACAAAGAGAGAGAGAAAGAGCTCTCTGTGGTCCCAGGGAATCAGTTGAGTGATGGCCCCTTTGTAAAAACAAGAAATTCTTTTACCAGCCTAGCTTGTTTTCAGCAGTTTGGGGAATTTCCCTTGGGTCTGCCATGTCTCCGAAGCTTCACTATTCACCTGTATTCAGGCAATTCTTCCTTTCCTCAATTCCTTTGGCAGCAATGTAATACCTTTCTGTCTCTGGCTGCCTGATCAAAATTGTTGTCTCTTGCCCCCTCAACTTGCTGTTCTGTGAAATTCCACGATGCAGGTCTCAGTGTGATCTTATGGCTTTCTTGAGTAACACATGCGGCATTTGATGTTTACTTCAAATCTTTTAGTTTATTTTTAATAAAACCTTGAGGGTTCAGACAGTGCTTCTGCACATTACAATGAATTCAAAGGAAAATTATATATAACCTTGGCTTCAGTATATGCTGGAATTACATCTTGTCATAATACAGGGCCATATTATTTATAATGTATGCAAAGCTCTTGCCTCTGATTTGCAAAACGATGAAACTCTTTGACCCAGATTTCCCTCCCTACTCCTGATCATCCTTTCAACCAGTGCTTTTTTTGGGGGGGCGCAGGGATACGCATATCCCTAAACATTTTGTGATCTAAGTTTGGCCTCACTGAGGGAGGGGCAGAATTTCAATATGAGTAGGAAAATGAGAGTACCCCTAAACATTTTTTTTCTTAAGAAAAACAACAACTGCCTTCAACCTTTTAGAAATTACCGAAAAATAGATGTTTGGTTATTGTTGTTTTTAAAAAAATATTATTCCTTTGCTGTTTTAGAACACACAGTTATATGGTTCTAGGTGTTCCAAATGAATGGCCGTTTTAGCTTGTGAGCACCTCTTTTGCAATCATTAACCTTTTTTCTTTCTTAATGCATGTTTTCTTTGCTGCCTTCCAGCAGCTAGTTTCATTGCCCTTCAAGAGATTGCCCATGAGATTCTTCCAATGGTTCTTTGCTTTTGCAGGTGGGGTTAGGGTTTCTGTTGTTGGTTGTTAAACACTGCAGCAAATTTGTTTACAGAAAACTATCGCTGCTTCCCATTCAACATACAGGGGTGGCAAGAAGTAGTCTGGCCTACTTACTATGGAAGAGGTTCCTTGGTCGGCCTGTTTGGTCCCTTAGCATTTCACTCCTTTTGCTCAGAGCTTGGTGGTGCCACATGGGTCAATTTTTCACTTCATATCTCTTAGGCTTGGCTGCAAACTTAAGTTTGTACAGAGAGTTGGACATATCTCACTAAGCCTTAGTGACTAAGGCTACATTGAGGTCTTCACTTTTGAATAGTTTTTTCCCCCTTTTCATTCTGTCTTCTCATTGTGCTTGTTTTTCCACACAGGTATCTATCAATCAACTATTTTTTAATTGGAAGAGCTGCAACTAGATTGCATAACAAGGGAGAAAGACATACTAGAATCTGTTTTAATTGGACTTCTGTGTGCTCCCCACCTCTATAATCATTAACCTACTGCACTTTATAAAACTTCTCTCAATAGCACTGACCTTCATGGGTGCCCTCTGTTCCGTTGGGTGATAGGATACAGACAAGAATGATCCCGGTAAATCATTTAAAGGTTTTTAAAAGGCAGCATACCTGTGTGAAATGGGCCCAGGAATAGCAAGTAACCCTCTGTGATTCCCTTGCCTTCCAAGCAAGTACTTCAACCTAATAACTCATTCAGAAATAATTGTGCAACTGGAAAATGGATTGGAGGAGCATTTGGTGCAATCCAGCTGGGCTCTTCTTACAGAATCATAGAGTTGGAAGGGACCACAAGGGTCATTTAGTCCAACCCCCTTCAATGCAGGAATATTTCACACAATGTGGGGCTCGAACACACAACCATGAGATAAAGAGTCTCATGCTCTACTGACTGAGCTATCCCAGAAGCATAGTTACCATGATGAATTAAGGATCTGAATACTTTAATTCAGGCTACAATCCTATACCCATTTATCTGACAATAAGCCCACTGAATTCAGTAGGCCTTACTTCTCAGTAGGCATGCCTAACATTGCATTGCAAAGCCCTAGGACCATGTGACGAAACAGTGATGAAATCAGGATAGAAGAACCACCACAGTTTCTGGAGTGTTTCAGCCGGGATCTTTCTTTGAAATTATCAATACAATTTTTGCTGGCAGCTGCCATTCCCTCCATAATTCTTTCTTGTTTAGTTGACAGCTGGGAAAAGTGACCAATACCCCTCCAGAACCCCAAATGTAGCTCTGGTGGTGCTTCCAATTGCCATATATAATGTATAGGAAAGAGGTAAGTTCACTGTGGGTACATTTCCCCTTCTAATTCAATATGCCATTGTTCATTGCACAAAACTGCTTTCAAATACTCTGGAATTATTAACATAATTTGCCAAGGGGACTAATGAAGTACCCTAATGGTGACACCCTAATGATTTAACAATTTTTTTGTAGCACAGTCGTCTCTGAAGTGCCATAGGGTATGTTGTTGCTTTTACTGGACAGCCTTTAAAAAAGCAAAAAACTAAACAAGAAACCCTAAGCATTTGGAATTTGGCAGGTGCAACTTGCTGAAGCAGAAATATGAGAAGATAAAGTAGGGAGTGCATCTCCAGTCTCACACGCTTATCCTTTGGGATTGTAGTTACCATGCGAAAACATAGTGGGAGCTGAGGGGCCTATTCTGTGGTCTACCTTTAACTGTGAGGTCATCCTCCCAAATGGAAACTTTTTTGGGGAAAAACACAATGCCCCTAGTGGAAATAGCATTCTAAAAAAAACGATCCCGTTTCCCTCCCTTAGCTCCCTGGCTTATATAGTATCCTTGTTAATGAATTCTCCATGGGCCCATAAACAGCGCTACACTTCATTATTTCGTTCTTTTGGACATGCGCCTGCTTCAGGCTTCATTAACAAAGATTATCATTGCGAACCATGACTAATTCATCCCAAAGTATCTCCTTCTGTCATGATCTTTCTCTATCTCTCTCTCTCTTTTCCTTTGGAAAAGTTAAAAATAATTGCAGCTACCTAACTTTATTAAGAGTGAAGTACAGTGGAAAGCAGAGTAGAGCACTGCCAAGCTTGTCACATGCTGATTCTTTTGTTATTAATTTCATTTATATCCTGCCATATTTCCATCATGGAACCTGAAGTCATGGGGACTTCAGGTGGTCTCTTGCCCAGGCACTAATCATGCACACTTAGCTTCGGCAACGTGGTGGTCTCAGGTGCCTTCACAGTATGCCTTTAGGGCAGATGCCCCGCTCAGAATGAGCAAGAGAGGTCCCCAAGACAGCAGGGTTGGTTTATCATAGTTTGAAGCAATTGAAAGAACATCTACAGTAGAGGGACTTATAAGACCATTGGAAGTAAATGAGACCATAGGAAGAATCCTCCCCTCTAAAAACATTAAGTCTAAAATTATCTGAGTGTACTGCTGCAAGCTGAAGACAGACATCACATTTTAAGAACAGTGAAGGAACCCTCGCTGTGTTCAGAACAAACATGTTTTTCCATCACAGGAGGAACTCTGAAAAACTGGTTCTGGATGTTTTCAGTGTGGTTGAACTAAGGGGTGGGGTGGGGAGACCAAGTACGGGAAGGACCTATTTGCTAACAACTGTAACACCAACAACCCGACTTTCCATTCGTGGAGCTGTTTTGCAACGATGTTGTGCAACCCTTCCCCAAACTTTTATATAGTGAAGGATGAACATCTATTTACATCTAGACATCTGCAAAATGCTAAAAGCATATATATTATATATGAAGAAGAAGAAGAGTTTGGATTCGATATCCCGCTTTATCACTACCCGAAGGCGTCTCAAAGCGGCTAACATTCTCCTTTCCCTTCCTCCCCACAACAAACACTCTGTGAGGTGAGTGGGGCTGAGAGACTTCAAAGAAGTGTGACTAGCCCAAGGCCACCCAGCAGCTGCATGTGGAGGAGCGGAGACGCGACCCCGGTTCCCCAGATTAGGAGTCTACTGCTCTTAACCACTACACCACACTGGCTCTCATATATATATATATATATATATATATATATATATATATATATATATGAATGATAATCTGAGGAAAGAAATCAGGGAATCACTTCTTTTAGGGGCAGGGGGGGGTGGGCAGCTCAAAGACCAGATGTGGAAGCTGCAGCTGCCCAGAGGACTCCCAAGGAGAGGGGAGAGGAGAGGAGGCTGAGGGAACAGTCTACAAGGGAGAATATTTGAGAAAGGGTGAGAGGCTGCCGGCTCTTCAGGCAAGGGCTGCCATAGCTGGGCCCCTGAGCCCCACAGGGATGCTGCAGAAAGAATGTAGTTGGTCAAGGGAGCTGTGGGCTCAAAAAAGTTGAAAACCTCTGGCCTATGCTATAGCTGCCTTCTCTGGCTGACCACAATGACCTGAACCAATTGTTCAGAGCAAAGCTAAATTGCACACTGACTGGAAGGGCCTACACTGACCTGTTTAACATTATTAGAAGAATATTAGATATATTGTTCTAAAGCGTTGCAGGGCATACTTCTAAATTAAAGTGTTTCTTGCCTTTGTTGTTGTTGTTGTTGTCAAAATGCTGTCTCCCTACTTCTGGTTGCTGGTTGCTCTGCAGTGGCCTCTGGTGTCACATTTTAATAAGGCATTATGAACATTAAAAGTAGGACGTTGTGTCTCCAACTACGTTATGAAAACCATTCCTTAACTCTTCCTTAATGATAAAAACCATGAGTGTAGATCCGCCCATAGTCTTTTTCAGGGCTCATATGAAGTTCCAGTGTGATGATGGAGACCAATGTTGGTTTTAAACAAACAATCAATCCCCACCACCACCAAGTTGCTAGGTCTTGTGTGGAAGGCCAAATATGGCTCATGACCTGTTAGCCACCCCTAGAGTCAGGCATGTTGGGGTACTGGCATTAAACCATGGTTGAACCACTCAGTGCAAATTTTGTTTAAGTAATATGTCTGTCTATCTACACACACAGATTTTTAGGAGGAGATAGTTTAAATTGGCAGAGCCTTATGTGGATGGAAAACAGAGGCTGTCCGCTCTAGCACCTATGCACCGAGTTGCTTTGGGAACAATACGTGCCTACTTGTAAAAAGCGCTGGGAGACAAAAGAGAGATAAACAATTATTAACTCAATTTCAGTGCGGCATGGAAAACTGTAACTTTAAAAGGTTCTTTGTTTGTGCAGCTTTCCATCAGCCTAACATAAGCCTGTCTAAATATAGGCCAGAATCAACTATTCTCTCTCCACCACCTTCAAAAACATATGTTTGTTATTCTCTGTTGAGATGGAAGATGGTTATTTTTAAATACAGCCAGTCTGCAGAACAGCTAGATGTGCTTGTGATGTAATCCAAGGAAAACCTAGCTGTGGTCTTTCCAATCTGATTTCATAGCAAAGAAATGAGGTGTATTCATTGCTGTGTGCGTGCTATATTTTGGTGGGAGCAGAGAACAGCTCTGAATGTTATGTCCACCACAGAATTCAGCTACTAAGTATGTCAATTTTCATTATTATTTTTTCAAAAAGAGCAAATTACTAGCCATTATGTTTGCAAAGACACACTTGAAAACGTATATAGGCAATGCCTTGTGAGATCTCAAAAGCCGGAGGAGTTGCCAAAGGACAGAAGTGATTTAGGGTGCTATTCAATCACAAACCAGCAAATTCAGGTTGTGCAGATAAAGTTCATTTGGCAATGTCCTGCAATATATTCACTTTTTCAAAAATTGAATCTTTGCAGTAAGGAAAGTGATATGGAAATGTGTGGGATCCCAACTACTTGATGCTGTGTTGTATAATTTCCCTGCAAACTAATCAGAATGAATGCTCAGTAAACAGCAGACTTTTTATAATCTCCCCACACATTTTATGCAAACAAATCAGGACTAATACTATAAAAAGCCGGTCATCTGGATTTGGAGGGGAAGGAGTTCATTTCCTGTATAGCTCCTCCCCCATGACTGTATGGTAAATAGTAAAAGATAAATAAATGTATAATTTGTTTTTGAAAATAAGACAAACCATGCACATTTCTTTAATATAGAGCATAGTATTCGTTTCCCTTGTGACAGAATTTACACTTTATTGTTTGGGGTTGTAGAACAAATTACAGAACTCTGGTGATATAACCCCAGAAAGAACAAGTTTTAAAAGGCCAGACCCTCCAAGTATCCCTATTTTCCAGGGATGTCCCTGATTTAGAGAAGCTGTCTAGGTTTCTGATTTGATCCTGGAGTGTCCCACTTTTCCTTAGGATGTCCCTATTTTCGTTGGAGAAATGTTGGAGGGTGTGAAGTCATCCGACTCCCGAGTCATCTGAAGGCAATCCTGTACAGTCGTACCTTGGAAGTCGAATGGAATCTGTTCCAGAAGTCTGTTCAACTTCCAAAGCATCCGGAAACCAAGGTGCGGCTTCCAATTGGCTGCAGGAAGCTCCTGCAGCCAATCGGAAGCTGCGGAAGCCCTGTCAGATGTTTGGGTTCCAAAGAATGTTGGCAAACTGGAACACTCACTTCCGGTTTTCGATTGTTCGGGAGCCAGAATGTTTGACTCCCAAGGCATTTGGGAGATGAGGTACGACTGTATAGGGAAGGCTTTTTTTTAATGTTTAGTGTTTTTAGATTTGTTGGAAGCTGCCCAGAGCGGCTGGGGCAACCCAGTAAGATGTGTGGGGTATCAACAGTAAAATTATCATTATGGAATGGGGCATCACTATTTTCATCGGAGAAATGCTGGAGGGTATGAAAGACCCATAAAAAAAGACGCACCTAGTTTTTGGAGGAGGAAAACAAGAAAAAAAATATTCTGAATCTCAGAAGCCAGAACAGCAAGCGGGATCGCTGCGCAGTGAAAGCAGCAATCCCTCTTGCTGTTCTGGCTTCTGTGATAGCTGCGCAGCCTGCATTCGCTCCATAAGATGCACACACATTTCCCCTTACTTTTTAGGAGGGAAAAAGTGAGTTTTATAGAGCAAAAAATACAGTATTTGCATGCCCATTTTACACTTGTGCTCAGCAACCTGCAGAGATAAACTACTGTCAGCCTCTTCCTTTGCACAATTTGGCCAAGGAGAAAGTTATAGAAGGTTGCTGGGGTGAAGTTGCCCCTGATGCAGGAATTTATTAATTCAAAAACCTCTTGGACATAATAAAAAATTTTGACACTTCATTCTTGGTGCCTCCCTCCCCCAATCCTGTGCTTTTAAGAGGGCTTGTATCTACACAGAGCCTGTGTGTTAATTTTTATGAGGTTTAAGCAGAAATGTGGTGAAACCTGTGTCAGGACTTTGTGTTACAGTTTGCAGCTTGTAACTTCCTTTTTCTGGATTTGAGAAATTTTACTCTAGGGGTTTCACAAAGCTGCAGAGTTCACATTGCTCATGTTTTAATAGCCTATCTAGCTGCTACCTTTATTCCTAGAGAGCTGCTCCCTTTCCATTTCTCCATTCATTATAAAATGCTACCACAAACTCCCCAGGAATTAGCTCATGAAGCCAATGCTGTTACTTTAGTACTGACATACAGTTCCCAGTTGCATCAAGGTTTTATGAGCAGATGAAGAAGAAGAGTTTGGATTTGAAGAGTTTGGATTTGATATCCCGCTTTATCACTACCCGAAGGAGTCTCAAAGCGGCTAACATTCTCCTTCCCCTTCCTCCCCCACAACAAACACTCTGTGAGGTGAGTGGGGCTGAGAGACTTCAAAGAAGTGTGACTGGCCCAAGGTCACCCAGCAGCTGCATGTGGAGGAGCGGAGACGCGAACCTGGTTCCCCAGATTACGAATCTACCGCTCTTAACCACTACACCACACTGGCTCCACCACACTGATGGAGATGGAGAGGATAAAATTGATCTTCCTCCCAAATATAGCTTTGTTTGGGTTCTTCCTAAGGAAACAGCACAACTTTGGGAATAAAAACAAAAGATTTTAAAGTTAGGGATGGCATAAGGATGTTCATTTGGGATGGTTAGAATTACCTGGGCCTGCAATTATTGTTATTATTAATTTGAATAGTGATCAAAAGTATACAATGCATTTCAACATGTGGAAATTTGCGGAGAGAACAATTTGGAATATATAAGGTAAATAAAGCTGTATTATAAAGGCATTGCAATCATAATAGTTAAACATCCAATATGTTGAGAGCAATCTAATTCTCTGAGTCCAATCCATGCAATACGTTTAAAGCAGTATTATGCCACAGAAACAGCTATGACTTCCTCCAAAGGATCCTGGGAACTGTAGCTTGAATAGGATGCTAAGACATGTTAAATTCAGCAAAGGACTAGGATTGGCCACAGCTTCTCATTGAGTGTATACTTAGGCTACATACACACAATGCTTTTAAATCCCATTTTGAGACCGCTGCTTCCCTCAAAGAATTCTGGGCGCAGAAGTTTACCTCTCACAGAGCAACAATACCCACTAACTCTTAACAAACGACAGTGCCCAGAATTCTTTGAGGGAAAGATGTGCGTCGAATGTGCTCTATTGTGCGTGTGCAGCCTAATTCAAAGCCTTCTGGCAGGGATGAAAAACATTCTGATGGCCTCTTTAAATTTCATTTGAGTATACAGAATCTATGGGACAGTCTTCCTCTTAGGACTTTGAAAAGACAGTGCTACAAATCAGTTTCAAACTCTTGTTATTTTTCGCATCACCCACAGTTTATTTCTGTGGGCCACTGGCATTGTGTCCAATCCCTTTGTGTTATGTCAGCTTTTTAAAACCACTCAGCCATTCAACCACAAACCTGTCCTGGCATGACATAAACTCCTATGTCCCCACCAAGCACTGGCAATGGCCTCATGGACTGTTGCCTTGAAACAAGTGTGTTGGGCAGATATGAGTTATTTTTGACATTAAATACTCGGTGCAAGTACTATTGGTGGGATCTCTTCCAACACTGAAACACACCAGCTTTTTTCCCTGCCAAATTGTCTAGCTTTCTTTTTGTGTGTGTGTGTGTGTGAGAGAGAGAGAGAGCAAAAAAACCAACAGGTGTAGCCTGCTGATTTGGTGCTATTTTCTTTGGTCTACTTCATCTATTTGGGGAATGCCAACTGTGCAGCCTTTCTGAAAGGAAACTTTCAGTGCTGCTCTTTCATTCAAATCATGAGGGGAACCCTGCGTGCAGCAGAGATCAAAAACAGCCTTGCTGTCATTCTCCAAATAAAGACATTTTCAGTCCTTATCCAGTGAGGACTGTTTAAGAACCATGGCCCAGCAGCACAGCATTTAAGTGAGGGGAACAAGAATTTCATAATATGCACCACTGAACTGAACACAAAACCCATTGGTTGAGGAACAGCACATTTCTCCACAACCTTCTGCCACTTATGGTAGCCCACCATTGCACCACAACTTACGCTTAGGTTTGATTCATACATTACCTTAAACATTTGGATAGATGCTCTCCCTTCTGAGGAGAAGAGGGGACATCTGCTGACCAACATTTAGAGCAGTGAATTGGTTCAGGAGAGGCTAACCAAATTAGTGTTGTGGTCATGACTACAGGAAGATGTCTCATACTGAGTCAGACCACTGGTCCATCTACCTTAGTATTGTCTACACTGGGATGGAGAACGTCCAGCCCAGAGGCTGTGGGTTGAAAGTTCTCCACCCTGATTCATGATATATCGAGAACAGAACAAAATCTACAATGTTTAGCTCTCTCTTCTCCATCCATCATATTTAGTACAACTTAACCTGAACCTGTGTCCTGGGCAGTGGGTTAAACCACAGAGCCCAGGACTTGCCGAACAGAAGGTCGGCGGTTCAAATCCCCGCGACGGGGTGAGCTGCCGTTACTCAGTCCCTGCTCCTGCCAACCTAGCAGTTCGAAAGCACGTCAAAGTGCAAGTAGATAAATAGGTACCGCTCCAGCGGGAAGGTAAACAGCGTTTCCATGCACTGCTCTGGTTCGCCAGAAGCGGCTTAGTCATGCTGGCCACATGACCCGGAAGCCGTACGTCGGCTCCCTCGGCCAATAAAGTGAGAGAGTGCCGCAACCCCAGAGTCGGCCACGACTGGACTTAACGGTAAGGGGTCCCTTTACCTTTTTAAGCATCAGTTGGGAGGGGTGTTCTGAACTCACCCTCCAGCCCTGGAGGGTCCCTTTACCTTTACCTTTAACCTGTGTCCTGTTATCATTAGCCTGTCTGTTTCTTCGTCTTTGCCAGCAGCAACCAATTTTGTACAATGTGAGAAGGAAACACAGTGTAATATTGTCAGGCTCTAAGGAAAGTTGTCCTGAAAAATGACTGAAGAGGCATCTAATAATGGGCACTGCTGTTTTGGGCGGCAGACCCCGTGTATTTCCAGTAGTTCTTTTCCAAGGGGTCTACCTACAAATGTAAACTTTGAAGGCATATCTACATGTGCGTTTGTGTGCACACCCTCCAAGCGTCCCTATTTTCCAAGGATAGTCCCAGATTTAGAGAAACTGTCCCAGAATGTCCCTCTTTTCCTTAGGATCTCCCTATTTTCATTGGAGAAATGCTGACGGTTATGAAGTTATCCAATCCCCAAGCTGTCTGAAGGCAGTACTGTATAGGGAAGTTTTTTTCAATGTTTAATTATGTTTTTACATATGTTGGAAGCTGCCCTGAGTAGCTGGGGCAACCCAGTGGGATATAAATAAAAAAATTATTATAATGGAATGGGACATCCCTATTTTCATTGGAGAAATGTTGGAGGTTATGGTGTGCGTTGTATGGTTACAAATGTCAGGAAGCTCCGATTTGACAAGTCTCTCTGGAAAACCCTGCCAGCTAGATTACTTCTATGTATCCTTTGTGCTCTCCGGTCTTCATGAGAACAGTTACTTCTTCTATGTTCAGAGAAAAGGGCCAGAACAGAGAAACTGCTTAAGCTGAGCTGAAGGAAAAGCGACCAACAGGTAATACAGTGGTACCTCTTGTTAAGAACTGAATTCGTTCCAGAGGTCCGTTCTTAACCTGAAACTGTTCTTAACCTGAGGCTAATGGGGCCTCTGGCTGGCACATGATTTCTGTTCTCATCCTTAAGCAAAGTTCTTAACCCGAGGTACTATTTCTGGGTTAGCAGAGTCTGTAACCTGAAGCGTCTGTAACCTGAGGTACCACTGTACTGTAATGGCCGCAGTCCCTGTTTAAAACAATAGCTGCCCTCCTGCATTAACCTATGTGATAATGGCTGCTGGGTTGAGGGGGCGGGGTGGGATTTCCTTCCCCACTTCCACCTAACAGGCTAAGCACCAGCGATTTAACCAGTCTGCCGGGCTATGCAATCCTGAAGCGCCCTGTGTATTGCAAAACAGGTTTTGGAGTGCGTAGACTGGTGGAGAGGGAGTTCCCTAGGCAACAGCAGACCTTGAGAGAAATCGCACGCTGGATATCCATCTGTTAGCTCTGTGTATCTATTTTCCATTCACAGGTTGCTCAGAGAGCTGGCTGGGTTATTATTAAGCAGGCTGTGCTCCCTGGGATTTTAAGCAAAATAAATAGGAAGGAGCTATAAATTACCAGACATTCAATTAGAATTTCTACAGACAGGCTCTTCTTTTCCATTTCCCCCCCTCTCTCCCTGTTGCTGTAGACCTTTCTCTCTCTTTTTAAATCTTTGTTTGAACAGTTGAATAATAAGGGTCCTGTTCCAGCATCTGCTGTGGCAAAAGAGCCTACTCAAGCTCACTTAATGGGGATTAGTTACCCCTTTGCATGCTGTGACATTCCCACCCCACCCTGTCATTCTCACAGGCAGGGTGTGAAAAAAGGCTCAGGAGTCTGGGGGAGGGGGGACGGAAATGCATCTCTCTTTAAATGCATGAGTGTTTTTATGGGGTGGGGGGAATAGCACAAGGAAAAGGCCATTATTAACAATGACTGGATATAAAAGTGGGGGGAAAGGATGAAATTGCTTATAAATGTACGCTGGTGTTCTAAGAATTCTCAGAATTCCAAACACAGTGAAGTGCTTTAATCTCCAGTTGACATCAAAAGGATTTAAAAGTGCATGCTTAAATGTCATCCACTGAATTCAATAAGGTCCTGTTAGCATATCCTTCAACATTTCTCCGATGAAAATAGGGATGTCCTATTCCATGGCGACGACGATGATTTTATTATTTATATCCCACCCGGATTGTTATAATGGATTGTTCTAATTTCCTAATTTAGGATTTAGTTTTTGGATATATATATATTCAGTATGCATAAGAATACTTCCAGGTAAATCAAGTAGTCATGATTAGATACTGCAAAAATATATTAGTTTTTGAAACACCATGCTATTTTCAGTTGAACTTAAACCTAGTTGATACTCTGACTGACAAGTCATAGTGTGACGTATACCTGTAGTCCAAAACATCTGGGAAGAAACAGATTGAGGAAGGCTAGTTTACTGTATTCATAAAACACACGTATCAACATGAAATGGCAGTGGTTTTCAACCAGTGTGCCGTGGCCCCCTGGGGTGCCTTGAATGATGGTCAGGGGTGCCACAGGCAACACTGGCTTCTGTCCCCCTTTCCTTCCTTCCCTCCTCTGATGTCCTCTTGCATCTCTGCCTCCCAATGGCTTGCACAGCTGTTTATTGCAGCAGCCCTGGCTACAAGTTCTGCAGGCGAATGGTGCCTCTGGAAGGCACCTGTCTTTGGGGTGGGGCGGAGGGTGCAGCTCAGAGACCAGGGGCAGCAGCAGTGGCTACCTGGAGGACTCCCAAGGAGAGGAGAGAGAAGGGGAGGCTGAGGGAACACCACACAAAGGAGGGTATTTGAAAAAGGGTGAGAGGCTGCCAGCTCTGCAGGCAAGGGGTGACATAACTGGGCTCCTGAGCCCTACAGGGGTGCCACAGAAAGAATGTAGAGTGGTACCTCGGGTTAAGTAATTAATTCATTCCGGAGGTCCGTTCTTAACCTGAAACTGTTCTTAACCTGAAGCACCACTTTAGCTAATGGGGCCTCCTGCTGCCGCCACACCGCAGGAGCACGATTTCTATTCTCATCCTGAAGCAAAGTTCTTAACCCGAGGTACTATTTCTGGGTTAGCGGAGTCTGTAACCTGAAGCGTCTGTAACCTGAAGCATATGTAACCCGAGGTACCACTGTAGTTGGTCAAGGGAGCTGTGGACCCAAAAAGGTTGAAAACCTCTGTGATATGGGCATCAATTGTATATGTAACATTTTTGTGTGTCAAATGTTGCATCTTCAGCATTTGCCAAAAGCTGTACAGTGGACGCTCGGGTTGCGAACGTGATCCGTGCGGGGTGCATGTTTGCAACTCGCAGTGTCCGCAACCCGCAGTGGTGCATCTGCGCACACGCGGGTTGCGATTCAGTGCTTCTGCGCATGTGCAGCCGCTGAAACCCGGAAGTAACCCGTTCCGGTGCTTCCGGGTTTCGGCAGTCTGTAACCTGAAAAAACGCAACCTGAAGCATCTGTAACCCGAGGTATGACTATATTATGAAGGTGCAAGATACTCTTTTGTGGGAAGAGAATTCCACAACTTAGCAGCTACCACGGAGATCGGAGAATGCCTTCTCTCTGTCTTTTTCTTTCTTTTTCTTTCTTTTTCTTTTGAGTCAGGGGTGTTGCTGTTGCCTATTGGAACACCATCTTTTTATTATTTATTTATCATTTTTGATCATAAGGAAAAAGAAAACCTTTCACAAGCCATTCAACAGTAATTCTAAGGTTTTGAACCTCGACTTCCCTTCCCCTCTTTCTGTGGTTCCTTAAAATTATTTTCATCTTTCCCCGCATATCCCCAAATTGTCTCATTCTTTTAATCATCTGTTGTTATATATATTTTTAGAAACTGCAAGTTTTTACAGTAGTCTGTCCTGCTAATGCCTTGATCTGTTTGTAATTTGTTTGTAAATATTCAATGCCTTCTCCAGGAGAAAAAAAAGCAAAGGAAAATATATCTATTTGGATTTCCATCCTGCTTTTCAAACAAGTATTGTCTGTAAAAATGCTCACATCACTGAAATGAGAGAGAGAGAGAGAGAGAGAGAGAGAGAGAGAGAGAGAGAGAGATATCAGGGTCTATATATAGTATATAGCTAAAAATATATAAAAACGAGGGATGCTAGATGGAGAGCCTTTTTCTTAGAAAATAAAAGACAGCTATTGGGTAGGACCGTGGGAACATCATTTGCTGACGTTTTCCCTGGGATTTGACTATTGTGAACATAGATCATTCTCACCATTCCCTTGGGCCTTTTTTCAAAGCATAAATTGAAATCTTTCATTTCCATGCCTTCTCCAAGGGGTCCAGTTATGTAACATATGGATTGGCAATTCCTGCAAGAGGCCAAGTGTTTTTGCTCATTTGTTTGCTTCAATCCCCATTGGCTTCTGTTAGCAAAAGGGTGAAGAATGCCAGCCGCAGACAGAAGTCACTACAGCCTGAAGAGCTGATTAATGACAACAAACCTGCAGTTCACCTTGGGCTAACAGCTGTCCTTGGTGGTCAATGAAATCTATTCAGGAGAGTCCCATGTGCCTGGAGTTTTCTCCATTAATGACTAATTAAGAAAAACAAAATGCATCTTTAGGGTAAACCATTTACTCACAGGACTTTGTTAGCCAGCTATTTCAATATACTATGGTGGGAAAGGGCTCAAAAAGGAAACAGATACGGTACTGCTTTATAAATAGTGCTGCATTAAAAACTCTGGGAAACCACTTTGATTTTTCGCTCAGCAGCAAGTCCCATTGAGTTGAATGGGACTTGTTATCTACTGAGTTGAATAGGATCCAAAATGCAGCAGTCTGCTTGGTCCTAGAACAATAGGATCCAAAATGCAGCAGTCTGATTGGTCCTAGAACAATAGGATTCAGAATGCAGCAGTCTGATTGGTCCTAGAACAATGCAGCAGCATGCTTGGTCTGCAGGAGCCACCCAATCCAGCTCCAGATGGAAATGAATCCACAACCTGATTGGCCTACAGTAGCGGATCCACCACTTAATACCACCTATTAATAATGTGGCAGATCCAATCCTGCCAACTGCCCCCAATTAAATATAGTGCACCCACCTCACGGTTCACCAAGTACACAAATTTCTGCAATGTACCATGGATTATCTAGTGGGGGACTTGTGTGAGGGAGAACGTAATGATTAAGAGTCTTAGGCAGAAAATAATCAAACAAACAAGAAAAGTTAAACAAAAAGAAGTTTATGAAACCAAGTGGGTCAGGAAATGCATGTGAGGAGAATCAGAACTTACAGAAGCGTGCCGGGCGCCATCTTATCTCACACGTTCCTCTGGGTAGAAGTTAACTTGTTTATATTAACTAGCTCATTTAACTAGATTATTTTAACTGTTTCAGGCTTAAACACAACACTTTAGGCACAGCTCTTCTTGAACTTCAGTTATCCATTGATACACTTCAGGTGGTAGACGTTCGGCTTTCTAGAATAGATGGTAAAATGCTCAACTCTGTCACTTTTATATGACAGTTAAATACTTTCAACACCATAGAGCAGGCATGTCCAAAGTCCGTTTCTGGGGTCTAATCCAGTCCGCCGGTCGGTTTAATCCAGCCCCTGTGGCAGTTTATTTCCAGGGGTAAATCCTAAGAAAACCTCAACAACTTCAATCCTATAAAAAAAGGTTAACAACTTAACAACTTTGGTTGGCCCTTTGGTCGGCCCTCACGGCCCTTCACTTCATCAAATCTGGCCCTCTTTGAAAAAAGTTTGGACACCACTGCCATAGAGTTCCCTTCACAACTTAATCCGTTGGTTTGTAACCAGAGGTACCACTGTACGTAAATCCAGCACTGGTCTCAGGGTGAGTGCAGACACAGACAGGGAGAAATCAGAGGGTACACCTGCCATCCCGCAGCAGGACAGGTGTCAGTCCTTCTGGCTCTGTTCCTCTCACACCCCACTCCAGGAGAGTCCTGCATGTTGTCAAATAACAAGCCAGACAGACCAGGAGGAGTCTCCGTCTGTTGGGAAGGGCTCCAGAGTGAGAGGCTAAAGGTGGGTTTGGAGCTTTCTTGCAACTTCTCAAGCTGAAGGAGTCGAGCCAGGGAGACCTCGCTGTGCTACTTTCTGTGAATAAAAAACAAATTGCTCTCCAAGCCTCCAGCCTCTTCTTGACCTGTGAGGGCCCAGCACTTCAGCCCCCGTGACACATATATAGCAAGTATATAAGACTGCAGTCTTAGTAAACTGTATCAACACCCGGCGCATATAAATCCATGTAGCACCAAAGCACTAGTCCTTAGGCTTTATTGGCAATAAGATTATGGTAGCATCAACAATTAATTTGTCGAGCGGAGGTTTATTCCCCCTACCTGTCACTTGATGATTTATTTCTTGGAAATGATCACAGTTAAATATGTACTCCCTAATTACCTTAATTGCTCATGAAAGTAGATGTACTGCTGATCTGATTATGATGATTGAGTTTTTTGAGATTGTTGTGAAAAAGGATCCTTTGCGGTGCAGTCTTCCAGCTGGTGGGTTGCATAACCTAAGAAGCACCTTTTGAATAAGGAAGGGCACAACATTCATCAAAACCACGATAAGGTCATTTAAAAGTCTACCACTCAACGAGACAATCACACTGTGCCGGGATAGGAATGCCTAGATGATTGTACTGGCTTCAGGGTTATTTATAAAGCATAGATTCAGAACTCTCCGTGGCCATAAGGCTCTCTGTCTAGCCAGGGGCTTCTCTCACTCTGCACCTTTCATCGCAGTTTAATTGAGAGTATAATACAGAGCAGCCTCTATTTGTGCTGCCCCATCTCCTCTGGGTGACGGACAGGTTTCAGATATGATGCATCAAGTATATAACAACATAATGATGATTGTAACAAGGGAAGCAATTGTGGGATAACCAGCCTCACATAGCCAACATGCTTAATTAATGAACGAAGGGAATAAGACCATAGAGTAAGCTGCCCTGCCAGGCTTAGCTAGGTCACACCTGCTCAACTTGGGAGGAAGGGTTATCAAGTTCTTTGTTCTTTTATTCTACCATGTGCACACCTACAAGTAAGGAGGTCTGAGCTGGTTGTTCCAAGCTCAGACCATGTAGCTTGTGCAAGCCATCCTTCCTGTTTCTATACAAATAATTTAGAAACTGTCACCATTTTGGAACCTAAGTTTTACTGCCTGTGCTTTCTGGCTGTTGTATGGAAAAGCACATGAATCTGACCTTTAAAGAGTTTGTAAGTAACGCGGGTGGCGCTGTGGGTAAAACCTCAGCGCCTAGGACTTGCCGATCGTATGGTCAGCGGTTCGAATCCCCATGGCGGGGTGCGCTCCCGTCGTTCGGTTCCAGCGCCTGCCAACCTAGAAGTTCGAAAGCACCCCCGGGTGCAAATAGATAAATAGGGACCGCTTACCAGCGAGAAGGTAAACGGCGTTCCGTGTGCTGCGCTGGCTCGCCAGATGCAGCTTGTCACGCTGGCCACGTGACCCGGAAGTGTCTGCGGACAGCGCTGGCTCCCGGCCTATAGAGTGAGATGAGCGCACAACCCTAGAGTCTGGCAAGACTGGCCCGTACGGGCAGGGGTACCTTTACCTTTTTAAGTAAACTATGTTTAATTTACCAAATGTGTAGTCTCTTTCTAGGCTAAGGAATAGGGGGATTTTGGAAGCAACTTAGATAGGCATATTTTAAAGGTCCAACAACCTATATTTTTCAACACTAACACTTTACTTTATGGAAATATTTTGTTAATGATAATGATATTGTTATTATATTATCAGGATATTAACAACAACAACAAACAACAACAATTTAAAATCTCTGCTGGGGTTCTCTTGCCAAAAAGTACTTGCCCAAACCTGGTTCTTGGTATTCAGGAAATTCTCATTTTTATACCTATATATACAGTGGTACCTCGGGTTACAGACGCTTCAGGTTACAGACTCTGCTAACCCAGAAATAGTACCTCGGGTTAAGAACTTTGCTTCAGGATGAGAACAGAAATCGTGCGGCAGCAGGAGGCCCCATTAGCTAAAGTTGTACCACAGGTTAAGAACAGTTTCAGGTTAAGAACGGACCTCCAGAACAAATTAAGTTCTTAACCTGAGGTACCACTGTACCTATATTTATACCTATATTTTTTCTTTATCCATACCATCGTGTTTGCCTCTGTAAGTTTACATACTTAGGCAAAATTCCTCCTGGCAAAAGTAGCATTGCCTATGAAGCTATACATAGTTTCCAGGATGGCACAAGAGCTTGAGAACAGGGTGGCGGTCATCTGTATCAGAAAATAGGAAGTTTCCTGCCCTCCCATTTCTCATATTAGAAAACACCCATGTGTACATAAAAACATAAGAACAGCCGGCAGGATCAGGCCAATGGCCCACCTAATCCAGCATCCTGTTTTCACAGTGGCCAGCCAGATGCTTGTGGGAAACCAGGGAGTAGAATGTAAGCACAAGATCACTTTCCCAACCCATGGTTTCTAGCAACTGGTATTCAGAAGCATTGCTGCCTCCAGCTGTGGAGATGGAGCGTGGCCACCATGCCTAGTCACCATTGATCACCCTCTTCTCCATGAATTTGTCAAATCCTCTTTTAAAGCTATCCAAATTGGTGGCCATCACTGCCTCCTGGAGGCTCCAGGAAGATGTACGTTCTCTTATCTGACCTGGATCTTCCATCCTTCAGCTTCGCTGGATGTCTATGAGTTCTAGCGTTAAGGGAGAGGGAGAGGAAAAACCTTTCTCTAGTCACTTTCTCCATGATGTGCATGATTTCAGAAACTTCTGTCGTGTGTGAGTTCCAAGGATTAGGGCTGTGTAGTTTAACATTTAGACTGGGCCATAACTCTTTTAGATAACAGTTTATTTTTCCTCAGTCAAGATATTTATGTGATTGTTAAGATACATGGCAAATTATATACACACAGAGACTTATTTTAATATTCTTGGAAACTCCCTCCAAACAAACCTAGGTCCCCTTGGCTCGCTGACTCAAGTTCCCCGTCGAAAAAACTCTCTCTTCTTGCCAAGAACTGCCTTGTCTGTAGGATGAGAACCATTTTGACCATACCCTTCCTTTCTCCAGCTCCATGCCTCCTGCATCACCCTCTGTTCGCTCCGGTTCTTGCTTTTCTGCTACCTGAAGGAGCGTCTCCACCCACATCGTTCTGCCGGACGCTGAGATCCAGCACCGAGGGCCTTCTGGCGGTTCCCTCATTGCGAGAAGCAAAGCTACAGGGAACCAGGCAGAGGGCCTTCTCAGTGGTGGAACGCCCTCCCATCAGATGCCAAAGAGATAAACAACTACCTGACATTCAGAAGACATCTTAAGGCAACCCTGTTCAGGGAAGTTTTCAATGTGTGACATCTTAGTGTATTTTTGGTCTTTGTGGAAGCCGCCCAGAGTGGCTGGGGAAAGCCAGCCAGATGGGCGGGGTACAAATAATAAATTATTATAATTATTATTATAATTACCTTTAGCTACCCTGTCCCTTGGCCAACTTTCCTCCTGCACTCGATATTCTTTCCAACGTACAGCCATTCCTGATCTCAAGCTTCTTCATACCATCTTCTAGAGATGCCTGACGATTCACTTGGCCAGTATTTTACTGTCCTGATTCACCTTTCCCAGACCAGTACAGAGATTGGAGTCCAGTTATCCTGTTTTTGTATCTCTCTACTTTTGTAATACTGTTCTTGGCTCAAAAAAACCACAAAAAACTTACAGGAAAATGTGCAATAAAAAGGCAAATATGCATACACATTTTTTTAATTTAAAAAAATGCAGAATGTTGCAGTGATGGGATGGAATGGACTTAATGAATGAAATCATCTGCAACATTGACATGAACCAGAAATGGACTGACCTGTCCCTCTTTTCTCATGAGTTCTTCCTAGCCTTCATTTGATTAATTTATTGTATTCCTATGGCACTCTTCATTCAAATGAATTCCAAAGCAGCTTACAAACAACAAATAAAAATAACATAATGGAACATCACAATTACAGCATAAATCATATAAAATAATTTAAAAGTCATCAAAAAACAACTGTGATATATAAAACACTATTGACAAATCACCAACTGAAAAGTAAGCTAAGCATCACAATTACAGCAGAGTCATATTGTTTGATTAACAAATCAGTATGGTACAGTGGTACCTCAGGTTAAGTACTTAATTCGTTCCGGAGGTCCGTACTTAACCTGAAACTGTTCTTAACCTGAAGCACCACTTTAGCTAATGGGGCCTCCTACTGCCACTGCGCTGCCAGAGCACAATTTCTGTTCTCATCCTGAAGCAAAGTTCTTAACCTGAAGCACTATTTCTGGGTTAGCGGAGTCTGTAACCTGAAGCATATGTAACCTGAAGCGTATGTAACCCGAGGTACCACTGTATTTATAATCTATAAAACAATATTAACAACGTAAACAAAATAGTTAACAAAAAACTAAGTTGTTACACTTCTGGAGTCCCTGTTTGCAACATACACAACAATATGACTTGCAGACACGCAACCTAGAGGTGTTTCCTGCGTTGCATTGTTAAAGCCTTTTCAGCTACCCATGCCTCAGATTCCTGTTTCCCAATACATTTCCTGTTCTGTACCCTTCCTTCCAAAACCTTACCGAAGGATTCTCTTAGCTTTCCGGCCTTCTGTATAAGCCTTTCCCAGATGTTATTGGACTACAGTTCCCATAATCCCTGACCATGGGGGGCCATGCTTAGCTGGACCTGATGGAAGTTGTAGTACAACAACTTCTGGGGGTACATGATTGGGCAATGCTGGCCTAGATTATCTCTTCCAAATCCTTAGTCCTTCCTGCAAAACCGTTCCTGTTCTTAGGCTTTGTAAAGGTAAAGGGACCTCTGACCATTAGGTCCAGTCGTGACCGACTCTGGGGTTCTGGCGCTCATCTCGCTTTATTGGCCGAGGGAGCCGGCGTACAGCTTCTGGGTCATGTGGCCAGCAGGACTAAGCCGCCTCTGGCGAACCAGAGCAGTGCACGGAAACGCCGTTTGCCTTCCTGCCGGAGCGTTACCTATTTATCTACTTGCACTTTGACGTGCTTTCAAACTGCTAGGTTGGCAGGAGCTGGGACCGAGCAACGGGAGCTCACCCCGTTGCAGGGATTCGAACCGCCGACCTTCTGATCGGCAAGTCCTAGGCTCTGTGGTTTAACCCACAGCGCCACCTGTGTCCCTCTTAGGCTTTGAGTGAGGTTTAATCCCAGTCAAACTGTCAATTTCTCTTCCCTCAAACAAACGCACCTGCAAACATTGACTGTTTCCTGAACAACTTAAATATTCAAACTGTGAACACTCTGCACATCACACCAGATCAGCTAACCAGAGGTGCATTGGTTCTTACTAGCTGTGTCAGATTGAGCTCCATCTGCACAGGAGAGCCATTTTTGTAAGTATTGTTCATAATGGGAGAACCCTTTCCCTGTTGGTGTGCACAGGACTAATGTTGGCTTGGCACTACAGGGCCCATAAATTTTGGTGAGCTTGCTCTGAGAACTCTAGCCTTGAAGAAAGCAACGGAGGGAAACTGCCCTTTAAGTCAGTTGTGAAACTTCATTCAATGGTTCACACCAGCACATGGCAGGGCTGGCACTGAACACAGAAAAACATAAGCAGTTTATTTAGCTTTCAAAGTGTAAAAGGGGAGGAGGGAGCTGCTGTGGCAGACCCTCCGAGTGTCTATATTTTCCAGGGACAGTCCCAGATTTACAGAAGCTGTCCCGGTTTCTGATTTGATCCTGGAAAGTCCCGCTTTTCCTTTGTTGTTGTTTAGTCATTTAGTTGTGTCCAACTCTTCGTGACCCCATGGACCAGAGCACGCCAGGCACTCCTGTCTTCCACTGCCTCCCGCAGTTTAGCCAAACTCATGCTGGTAGCTTCGAGAACACTATCCAACCATCTCGTCCTCTGTCATCCCCTTCTCCTTGTGCCCTCCATCTTTCCCAACATCAGGTTCTTTTCCAGGGAGTCTTCTCTTCTCATGAGGTGGCCAAAGTATTGGAGCCTCAGCTTCACGATCTGTCCTTCCAGTGAGCACTCAGGGCTGATTTCCTTCAGAATGGATCGGTTTTATCTTCTTGCAGTCCACGGGACTCTCAAGAGTCTCCTCCAGCACCATAATTCAAAAGCATAAATTCTTTGGCTATCAGCCTTCTTTATGGTCCAGCTCTCACTTCCATACATCACTACTGGGAAAACCATAGCTTTTACTATGCAGACCTTTGTTGGCAAGGTGATTACGATGTCCCTATTTTCATTGAGTAAATGTTGGAGGGTATGGAGTTACGTGACCCCCGAGCCAAGGAGATAAGAAACTATACAAACTTTAGAAGACATCTGAAGAGCTCTATATAAGGAAGTTTTGCCGTTCCAAGAGAACAAGGGAAGCTGCCTTATACTATGTTGGACTATTGGTGCATCAGGTTCAGCATTGTCTATGCTGACTTATGGCAGCTTTCCGGGGTTCAGACAGGAATAAACCTCCCATACTTGCACTCTGCAGTCCTGGTGATAGATCTCCCCATTCCATCTCTGAATTATTATTATTTTTAAGAGCAGACATCACTGTATTCTGCAAATCCAGCATCGCATGTGGTTTAGCCCTTGTTTTCCTGCTCCTTTTAGACAGAGGCATAGGAAGGTCAGGTGGTACCCGGTGTGGAAAATTTCTTGTCACCTACCCCCCCACCCAACACACATTGAATTTATTTATTTATTTATTTATTTATTTATTTATTTATTTGCCTGCAGAAATGGTTTGACTTTATTTCATATTTTCTTACAAAGGAATGTGGATTCTGGGCTTCTGATAACAAGTAGGTGACTGTGGACAGATACTTAAATCTACAGGATGGATTGTGTTTTGGCTTGTGTTATTTTATTTATATTTATTGTTTTTTTATTTAATAAAACGTATTTTTTAAAAAACCTGCAAAGTGGTTTACCAAAACAAAAAACACCACAGAAGTAAAATCAAGAAAAATTAACAATCTTGACCCTGCTCCACTGAATTGAAATTTCAGCCTTCAAGACGTACGAAAATGGCCAAGTAAACAGCTTTTTTTCATGGAGGAGGGTCGAGATATTAACTGATAAGCATGAAATTTCATATATAGCTATGTAATCCCTAGTGTAGTCAGATAAGAACTTTGGAGCAGGCATTAAAAAAAAAGTTTTTTTATGAACCACCCTAGTAGGGCAGTAATTGTTCCTTGATAATTTGTCACCCCCCCGTCCGTTATGGCACCTGGGGCAGACCACCCCCTTCCTACGGCCCTGCTTTTAGATTCTTTGTCCCAACTTCATACAGAGACTTGACGGTGTATCTGGCAAGACTTTGGCCCAGCCGTGTAAAGACCTGCCTTTTATTTATCGCTGTGTCACACAGCTGTCGGAATGATTGGCTGAACCCTTCAAGAGCTTGTTTTCTTCTTAATCCAGGAGGGCCAAAGTTTAATGGGATCTCCGTCTTTATTTACATGCTTTGGGAATGAGAAACAGATTGCAGAACCAGTCAAGAAGCAGGCAGGGAATGGATCCAAAGAGAAATTGCAGAGCTGTCACCCGTTTGTGCTGGAATACACTCCTGACATTATACTATGGACATTTCTGCGTCTTTGTAACTCCTGTACTGAATTACCTGGGAGAACCGGAACGCAATTCAACTTATTTCCTTACACTTATATATTGTTCCTGTCTTCCATCTTGCAGCTCAAGGCAGTGCATGGGTGGTTGTCAGGTCATAGCTGTCAACTTTTCCCTTTTCTTGCGAGGAATCCTATTCCTAATAATAATAAGAAGAGTTTGGATTTGATATCCCGCTTTATCACTACCCGAAGGAGTCTCAAAGTGGCTCACATTCTCCTTTCCCTTCCTCCCCCACAACAAACACTCTGTGAGGTGAGTGGGGCTGAGAGACTTCAGAGAAGTGTGACTAGCCCAAGGTCACCCAGCAGCTGCATGTGGAGGAGCGGGGAAGCGAACCCGGTTCACCAGATTACGAGTCCACCGCTCTTAACCACTACACCACACTGGAATTTCCCTTTAAAAAAGGGAAACGTTGACAGCTATGTGCCAGGTGATCACCCCACCTAGGCACAGACCAGACAGAGGCGTGCTTTAATCCAACAAGATGGTGGCCTCATATGCTTTCACATAATCCTCTGGTTATGTATAGTTTCACTTCTCTTTCTGTTACTCCTAGCTTTCACACTTTTCCTTCACCCCATCTTTCAGGCATACAGGGCCGAGGCCATGTAGTGCCTTAAAGATCAGCACCAACACTTCGAACTGTGCTCAGAAACGTACTGGGAGCCAGTGTAGATTCTTTAGGCCTGGTGTTATATGGTCCCGGTGGCTGCTCCTAGTCACCAGTCTAGCTGCCACATTTTGGATTGGTTGTAACTTCTGAGTCGCCTTCAAAGATAGCCCCCCAAACTGCACATTGCGGTAGTCCAAGGGGGAGATAACTAGAGCACCTACCCCTCTGGCGTGACAATGTGCAGGCAGGTAGGGTCTCAGCCAGCATACCTGATGGAGCTGGTGTGTTTTCCTGAGCTAGCATGGTAACAAGTACAGTGGTACCTCGGGTTAAGAACTTAATTCATTCTGGAGGTCTGTTCTTAACCTGAAACTGTTCTTAACCCGAAGCACCACTTTAGGTAATGGGGCCTCCCGCTGCCGCTGCATGATTTCTGTTCTCATCCTGAAGCAAAGTTTCAGGTCCTATTTCTGGGTTAGCGGAGTCTGTAACCTGAAGCGTCTGTAACCCGAGGTACCACTGTAAAAGGGAAGACAATTAGAAAGACGAGCAAGGAACTGGTTAAAGCAAGTCCAGGCTGAAAGGTAATTTAAAATTGAGAGAAAAGTGGCAAGGGGAGTTCCTCTGCTACTGGGGTGGGAAATCTCCCAAGCCCATCAACCCCCAGCCAGTATGGCCAATGGTCAATGTTGTTGTTCAGCAACATTTGGGAGACCACAGGGTCTCTGCTATTTGATCGGTCTTGGGATCTACTTCGTTCAGTCTTTCCATTGGTAACACTGACAACTAAAGGGAAAGTCCTGTTGGAAGGGAGAGACATTCACTTCACAGGCAGAGGTTTAAAATTAGCAAAACAGAATGTAAAGGCGCACTATCCTAATCTTAGATTTGCATTCCACAGATCATTTTATACAATGGGAGGTATGTTCTGGTGCAATGTATTTCCCACTGAACATGGTTAAGACTTTGCTACATTGCTAATAATGATCTTTGTGATTTGCTGGTGATTCAGGGGCACCGTGTGAAAAACAGGAAGAAAGGGGGAGAGGAACTATGAGTTTCCTTTTTAAAAAGTAATTTTGGAATGAGGTGTGCTATGTACGTGCAGGACAGATACGGAATTGTTTGCCGCTTCGAAGATGCCGGAAAGCGTTGGAATACTGTGTTTAGTTTGGGTCTGTGTTCAAGAATACAAACAGCTAAGAGGAACAGCTAATAAGGAACAGATTCTGTAATTGTAAAAGTACTGTAATTGTGTAATAGTTCTGAGAAGCATTGAGGTTGCTTGGAAGCTTATCAAACATTCCTCAGTAGTGGAAGTCATCCCCTTGCAAAAGATAGCTCACCAGCAATTTTCCTTGCAATACATAAAGGTAAAAAGACCCCTGACCATTAGGTCCAGTCGTGACCGACTCTGGGGTTGCGGCGCTCATCTCGCTTTATTGGCCAAGGGAGCTGGCGTGCAGCTTCCGGGCCATGTGGCCAGCATGACTAAGCTGCTTCTGGCGAACCAGAGCAGCGCACGGAAACACTGTTTACCTTCCCGCCGGAGCGGTGCCTATTTATCTACTTGCACTTTGACATGCTTTCGAACTGCTAGGTTGGCAGCACATGACCTGCATGCCAGAACATGCCCAGAATTTCCTTGCAACTATGCAATACATAGTTGCAAGGAAATTCTGGGCATGTTCTGGACTGCGGGTCATGTGCTGCGAAGCTCTGTTCAACTGGAATCCTCTGTATCATGTAGAAAAGTCAAAGTGGAAAAGGTTCCAGCTGCACCATGAATGTTTGAAGACTTTCCAGTAATGGGTCGAATCCAAAAAGAATATAATACTCTGCAAATACAGTAGGCTTGGAGAACTACAGTGTAACCTTATATCCGTTGACTCAGCGACAAGCTCCGCTATGTTCAATAAGGCTTGCTTTCCAGATAAGCAAACATAGGACTGCAACCATTAGCAAGGCTGAAGGTGAAGGCTGAAGGTGAAAGTCAACACAAGTACAGATTAACATAAAATAAAATTCTGAACAGAAATCAAGATGGTCGTTTCTAATGCTCGCATGGATAGCACGTGGGACTATGCACAGAAAGATTATATAAGGTGAACTTGTAATAAATGAATAATAAAACGTTATCTTTGGAGTCCTGGTGGACAGGTCCAGCTAGTATGGTTAAGGGCCTAACTGACTCTTGCCCTGCAGTTTGCAGAAGGAATTGTCCCCCAGATCTAACAGGCTGGTGGCTCTGGTGGTTTTTCAAGTTCTCCTAGAGCACAAGGCACAACTTGCCAGCACGTTGGCACACATTCCTTAACCTCTCTATGATCCTTGTGTTACAGAGAAATCTACCTCTGACATAGCTCTCCTTTCAGCAGGGATGGAGGGGAAACTTGATTCTGTATGCATTTAAAGTCAAATCTATTAAATCTGCACTTTCAGAAACAGTATGTGAACTGATATTGCTGACCTTCGAAATTAGCAATTATCTGAATTTTGCGGTGCAGTTCTACCAGTGTATATATTACAGTGGTACCTCGGGTTACATACGCTTCAGGTTACAGACTCTGCTAACCCAGAAATATTACCTCAGATTAATAACTTTGCTTCAGGATGAGAACAGAAATCGTGCTTTGGCGGTGTGGCAGCAGCAGGAGGAGGCCCCATTAGCTAAAGTGGTGCTTCAGGTTAAGAACAGTTTCGGGTTAAGAACGGACCTCCGGAATGAATTAAGTACTTAACCTGAGGTACCACTGTAGTGGGAAAGTATGCTTAAAAATGAAAGTATTAGTGAAAATAATGTACACAAATACATATGAGGGAATATTGTAAATAAATGCGACTTGTCTCAAATTTTACCCCTGAAAAAGAGGATGTGTCCTGGAAAAAGAGGACACATGGTAACCCTCCTTAACCACCACACCACACTAGCTCTGTATTCTCACA
Source organism: Podarcis filfolensis (assembly GCF_964270895.1). Lineage (NCBI taxonomy): Eukaryota > Metazoa > Chordata > Lepidosauria > Squamata > Lacertidae > Podarcis > Podarcis filfolensis. The sequence continues at coordinate 25,798,915 of NC_139621.1, read as the reverse complement.
GCATACAACCTAGTGGTTGTATAGCACATTAAAGTGTTGAAAGCATTTCAGATAAGTGATTTCAGCAATCCCTCCAAGCCATAATGTAAGTCGGCACAGTATTATTATCTCCAGATTGCGCGGAATGAAAGCAATTGAACACCTTGCCAGGGAAAACAGCTCTCAGTGTTTGCCTTTCCAATCTGTTTCTCTCTCCCTTCCTTCCTCCCTTCTCTTTCACCAGCAGGACTGTTGTTCACCACAGCTCTTCCTTCCTTCTCCAAATATCATGCCCACAGTATTGACATAGAAACCATTTTGGTCAGCAATACACTGGTTGACTCTCTGAACCAAAGCCTGGGAAAATGTCTTCCCTCAGCACTGCCAGACTTCAGGATGCACAGATTGTGTGGAAATCAAGATATTTGCTCCATTTGTCCTTTGATTTCTCTCTGGCTTTGACCCAGAATCACATGAGAGGCTTTCTCTTTGCAATCCTGGATGTGTTTTGTGCAATTGCAACCCTGTTGTTCCTGGTGCGGTCTGATAAATTTTTGCAGAAGGTTGTGGGTGGGGGAATTTCCGAATAGCTCTTAGGAAATATTTTCTGCGTCCTGAAGTTTAATGACTAGCTAAGAAAATAATAACAATTCTCTATTCCCTTTCTTTCTCCCTCCTTTTAATCAATAAGCCCCTGGAATATTCTCCATGCCCCCTAAGGGTCACTTGCGTGCTGAGGTCCCCCAAAACACCCCTACCCCAATAACTCACACATCACTCATAAATTTTTGTTTAAGGTTTTTTGGCATAATTTTGGCCACCACTTTATTAAGCATACAAATTGTGAGTGGTTGCTTAGGCATTGGTTATGACTATCTGTCCCCCCCGCCTTGGGGGACAGCACTGACTCCCGGATTCCAGCGAAAGCCAGTGTGGAGGAACAAGATCGGGGATAACTGGAGCTGCGGCACAGACCCTCAGCTTCTGCCCGCATGCTCCTAGGGGCTTACGCGGCCCAAACCCGATTCCAGGGGTTTGGACGAAAGGATGGTAAGCCCCTGAATTCCTTTAACAGAATTCCCGTGCAGCAGCAGCATTGGAGGGGCAGGCACAGCCAATCCATACCCCTCCACCAACCAATTTAAACCAATGCCTAACCACCAACCTTACAAGTTGTGACGATTTGCTACGCAATAGGCAAAAACCAAATGGCACACACTAATCAGCCAAATAGAAAAATTCCTACCAGGCCCCCGCACCAAGGCGGACGACCCCATGACAGGCATAGCAAGGTCAAAGCACAAGCCCAAAAGGGAGGGCGGGCGGGTGATCCGGTGCCCACAGCGAAAGAGAAAGCAGCTTGCTGTGAACCTTGTTTAAATAACCTCTGTTCCCACCCCCAAATTGGCAACATCAAATTTACCCCAGCAACACCAACCACCAATCCAAGCCAGGCCCCTTCAATCTATCCTGCCTGGCAACTACGGGGTGCTTTGCCTGGCCCCATCCGCAACACGTGCTCTCCTTTAGTGAGAACACGCTTTCTAGCAAAACTATCTAAACAAATTGCTGCTCTCTGAAACCTATTTTGCAAGTTTATCTCTAGCATCCAAGACTGTGGGTCCCAGGATTGGCTATTTCACGTACTATTTAATGTAATTTATGAATTGCTTGCCATGAGACTTTATGCATGTATTGATTTACTTCATATGCTGCCTTTCCTGCTAAAGGAGCTCAGGGCAACAAAGAACATGTAATGAAACAATAGAAATATATTAAAAAGCATTAAAATATAGAAGAAGACTGGGAAAGGTCTCAGTTGGCTTATTGGGAAAGGAAGGTCTCCAGAAGGCAACAAGGAGACAAAAGAGACTGTGCATGTCTAATGTTTGAGGGGATGGGATTCCAAAGGGTAGTTTGCCACAACACTAAATGCTCTGTTTTTTTCAAAATGGACCTTGTGGTGAGAGAAAGAAGGCCTCCTGCAGATATCAGCCTCTTTCCCTCAAACCCAGGGCTGGCCATACCATTAGGCAGAGTGAAGCAGTTGCCTCAGGTAACAGTTGCTAATGGGCATGGAGGTGCTGGAGGGCATGGCTGGATGTGGACCTGCCTCTGAACCGCCTAAACTATCCTGCTCGCCAGGTACAGCGGAGAACGCCCTGCAGATATATAGCTGTCCTGTCACCGGCATTGATGTAACATATAATTGCCAGTTGGCTTTTGTTATATAGAAAGGGGGAAGGGGCCGCCATCTTGTCTTTCACCTCAGGCAGCCAAATGTCCTGCTCAAACCTGTCCAACATCACAGGGTCTGTAGCGCCAAGAGTGGCCAGGATCACAAGAGGTGATGTGGGAAAAGGAGCGACCGTGGATGCAGCTTACCACACAAGAATGCAGCTCCGCCTACCAGAATTCCCTCACAACTCTCAAAGGCGCACACAAGGTGAGGCCCATCCTCTCTTGCCTCTGGCCAGACTAGACAGCGGTATGCCGTGCTCGGAGTTAACTGTATGAATGCAATACCCCATGCAGGACTCAGCACGAAGTGGCTTTTTGTATGCTGTTGCCAAAATAGTTTGGTCAGTGCGTGCAGCCACACATACACATACCAGTGGCCTGTGGTGAATTATTATTTTTTACATTTTATTTAACATAATTATTACAAAATACAAGCAAAATATTGCAAATACATACATACATTTCAGATAAGCACACATATATAAAAAAGAACAAAGAAGAAAAAAGGAAGAAAAGAAAAAAGAAAAAGAAGAAATAAGGAGAAATAAGAAGAAAAAGAAGAAGAAAAGTTGGAAGATTCTTTTCCAAATTTATTCTACAAATATCTCAGTAATAAAATTTCATTGATTGACTTCCATCGCTTACACTGCACTTCCTATATACATTTTAAGCAAGATTGTATCTGTTATTCCGTATTTTTCTCATACAATCTCACACAAATATTCTAATCAATAAGTTTTCTAAATCTTTCATAAATCTATTCTAAAGACAACCAATACCTTACATTTAATCTTTGTCTACATAAATAATCATTTGAACATTTCCATTGTTTCTGGATAATATTTCTGGTGATTTTTTTCCAGGGGAGCTTTTAGGGCCAGAGGCGCCAGCTTGTGAGGGCGAGCGGGGGTGACGTTGCACACATGAGCATTGTTCCTCCCTCCCTAAGCCAGACAGAAACTTCCCAGGCTTTGGGAAGGACGCACCAGGCTTCTGACAGGATGCTCGAGCCCTCCACCTCCTTCCAAAAGGCTTTGGGAAGATGGCGGGAGGGCTCTTGGATCCCGCTGGATTGCGCGTCCCTCTCTGAGCTGGACAGAAGCTTCCCAGGCTCTGGGAAGGAGGCACCAGGCTTTAATATTTTAATACTCTAGGTTACTGGGAACATTTAAGGGACTACCCTAGTCCGCTGACCTCACGCTACTGACACACACACAAACAAATCCCTGCTGGGTTCCAACTGTGACCTCACTCAGCTTGCTCGATGTGTGACACCACCACCAACTTGCACAGTGCTAGCTCAATTCCAGACCATAGCTCTTTTCAACAACGACAACAATCAGGGCTGTTTTTCAGCTGGAGCTCACCGGCTTTCAGCTCTGGAACCTCTTGGGTGAGTGCCATTGCCGTTCCAAGAGAACAAGGGAGAAATTAATGGTAAGCTCTGGCACCTCTTTTTCTAGAAAAATAGCACTTCTTATGTACGCTACAACAGCCGCAAGAGTCTTGTTAGCACAAAGATGGAAGAACGAAGAAATTCCAATGAAAGAACAATGGCAAGAAAAACTGATGAGCTATGCGGAACTGGCCAAGTTGACATATACCGTAAACTGTGTGACAAGGACAATTGTGACTTCAAGGAAGAATGGGAACTTTTCACAAATTATTTTAAAAGACAACAAAATGATTTGTACTCCTTGGCAGGTTTGGAATAAACATACACAAATTTATCCATTGGATATATGATAAATAAGGCAATGATATGTACAATTTTACAATATGCAGAGGATAATATGTGAAAAAAAACCAGAGAGAGGAGCTGAGGGGGGGGGACAGGGAGGGAGGGGAGGGGATAAAAAATGCGGGAAATGTAAATGGATATATTGATTGATAATTTGGTTGTTAAATATATATAGAGAGAAATAGCTCTTCCTCTTCTTCCTCTTCCTCTTCCTCTTCCTCTTCCTCCTCCTCCACCTCTTCCCTGTCCATCTGGCTGGGTTGCCCCAGCCACTCTGGCTGGCTTCCAACACATTTTAAAGCTTAATAAAACATCTCCTGCTGAAGTGGAAGAGAAGCCAGCTGCAACTTCCGCCATTGCCCTTCATGTCCCTGCTGTTTCCCTGCCTCTTCACCTGGAGCACACCTGGAGACTGCTAACAACTGCATTAATTGACAAGGAGGTAGAAAACTGGACTGTGCTGGAGGAACAGCTGGGAAGGAGATGTGGCCTTCAAACAGTCATGTCTGAGCACCGTCAGGTTTCACCACAATTTTGTTCCCTTTGGAAACTTCTTTTTTTTTAATGATTTATTTCCTCTTCCTCAAAGGGTGTCTTTTATTAGGTGCGGGACAAGAACAGTTCTGAACCAATGAGCGTTTGAATGCAAGCATTCAGTCAACAAGCCAATTGTTTTTCTTTCCTGTTTGGCAATGCTATTTAGTGAGACTCAGCTGGAGAATCTCTGCTTTAGGCATTATGAGAGAAATAGATCATAACTTTATAGCATCACTGGTACAGCTTTCTAACAGCAAGAGCAAATAAAAGATAACTGGGTCAAGAACCTGCAGGTGCTTATATTCAGAGACCTTCCTTTGCAGAAATGATGGGGAACCACTGAGACTTTTAGACAATTTTATAACACTGCCGTAAATATATGTGTGTATATGTGTGTGTATATGCCGTATATATATGTGTGGCTGATATCTCTCTTTGGCTGGGATTTCCTTATGGTCTGTTCATTGGTTCAACATGTCTGCCTGATTAAGTACTAGTTTTCTTCTTGAAGAAATTAATATCAGGCTAAATGGGAAAGGAATTAGATGTGAATATCCTAAATGAAAGCTGGACTTCACTATGATGCCTTGCAGTATGCTTAAACCTTAGAGGAAAGCTGTTATTAAAATCCCAGTGTCATTGGCATCTCATTTCATCTTGATGGAATAAAACTATATTTGCATTATTTCAAGTACAGTGGTACTTCGGGTTAAGAACTTAATTCGTTCTGGAGGTCCGTTCTTAACCTGAAACTGTTCTTAACCTGAGGTACCACTTTAGCTAATGGGGCCTCCTGCTGTCACTGCGCCATTTCTGTTCTCATTCTGAGGTAAAGTTCTTAATCTGAGGTACTACTTCCAGGTTAGTGGACTCTGCAGCCTGAAGCGTCTGTAACCTGAAGCATCTGTAACCCGAGGTACTACTGTACAGGAAAACAGGTGAAAGAATGTATCCATGTCTTTGGGAATGTAAAATTTACAAATGATAAGAAATGAAGTATCAAGGGAGTGTGAATATCAGCTTTCATTAGGACCACTTTCTGTTCTTTAACCTTGATTCATCATTGAGTTGGCAAGTCCCTTTGCTTTCTGATGGCTGATATCTCTCTTTGGCTGGGATTTCCTTATGGTCTGTTCATTGGTTCAACATGTCTGCCTGATTAAGTACTAGTTTTCTTCTTGAAGTGCTCTTGTGAGCATGGAAGCACACCAGGAGTAGAATGGCTGTGGGCGGGTGGCTGGGACTGCCATGTTCACTGAGCAGGGAGATAGCAGAACATTAACAAAGTAGGAACTTGGCCAGAAACTTGTTCAGGCAAACCAAAATGCAGCTTCCTCTCAAAAATTCACACTATCCCCAATGTTGCGATGCAGTTCTACAACAACAACAAGAACAACCACAACAACAACAACAAAGTATTAAAATGTATACATTAGGGGAAAGTGTGCACAAAAAGCACTTATCAGCTAAATAACATACACGAGCTACTATATATTATGGAAAGTTGCTTTTCTTTATGCATTTGGACACCTCTTAAAGACCTCCTAACCAAATTTTTCAGGAGGATTCCTGAGATGAAGGAGCAAGATATAATTGGAACCAAAATGACAGACCAAGCCTTTCAAAACTGCACTCATTTTAAAACTGCACTGATGTCAGTTTCTTAGAATTCCTCAACAGCATCTGGTATCAGCCTGCAAGTGCATTGTAGCAGGGGAAATTGTTTGTGGAAAACGTGGTTTTTTTTAAAAAAAATGATTTTAGATTTCAAGTTACAGAACATACCAACAGAATGAAAATAGAGTAGTAGCTTAGTAGTTGTACATTAAAAGAAAGAAAAATAGCCGTTAACAATTGTAGTTTTAGACATTCCAAGAAAGGGGGATAGTTGGGATAGCAGGCTTGTTGGTTTTTGAATGTCTGATGTAGATTTTTCAGTTTTGTTGTTCTGTATGGGACAATGACAATAAAGATTATCGTATCGTATCATATCATATCATATGATATGATATTGAAAGGCAATCAAATAAAAGTGTCTCTCTGTAAGGTTCCATGAGTTGATGAAAACCATGTTTGATTGCCTTAACAAAGTCAATGAAAGGAAACCATATTGTACAGAAGGTGTGAACCCCCTCCTCTGATTGATATGCCTTTTGTGAAATCGTTAACTTGCCCATAAGCACAATGTGCCATACTTGCAGCCTCTGTCACAGTTCGTACTGGGATTAGAAGTTTCTAATACAATCCTATGTATGTTTACTGAGAAGCAGATCCCACTGTGTTCAATGGGGGGGACTTGCTCACTTGCAGGGACACATAAACAAGAGATCAAGCCTCACAGACTTCTCACTGAGTCAACAACATGCAGAGGATTGCTCTGGTAAAAACTCCTCAGATCACATGGGAAAATGCAGAATTCAGACTCAACGAAGGCTAGCAATTGCCCAGTTTATCTGAAGTTAAACATCCACACCCCTATGGAGGCCTATAGTCAGGGTGGGTCCAAGACATGTTGCTTCCTGAGGTGGAACAAAAAATTGTGCCCACTTGGCCTTAGTCAAGGTGTATCATACTCTAGGCTGGTCAAGTTATGTGAGGCAGAAAATCCCACAAACATCTCTCTCCCCATCCCTCTAGTTTTCTGCCTGTAAAGACGTGCCACATTCGTAATTTAAATAACCAATGATTTGCTGCCCCTTGCATGACACCCAAAAATCAGTTACCTGAGGTGACCCTCTCATATTCAGCTTAATGGTAGGGCTGACCCTGACTGTGGTACATTTTTCAATGATTCTCCGGCTTCCATCGTTTGATCTTTTTTGCCTTTGCAATCAGGAACAAACCCTATACTTAGCTTACAAAATGTCTGCAGCAGACATGGTGGTTATTATATCATCCTGGGGTAGGTATTTTGGGAACAAAGTCACACAGTGCCTGACTCTGGTTAGCCCTGTCGTGTGAGAGTTTGCTCCTTCCAGATCTAGAACCATTCGAGTGTGCAGCTGAGGAATGCATCATTCTCTCCAAAGTGTCCCTATTTTCTTGGGACAGACCTGGATTTACAGAAGCCGTTGCAGTTTCTGATTTGATCCCGGAATGTCCAGCTTTTCCTTAGGACGCCCCTATTTTCATTGGAGAAATGTTGGAGGGTATGGAGTTATGCCCCAATTTAAGGGGGCCAGGCCCCTCCAAAGTTGATGAGCATTGCCATTCAACTGTTGTGTGTATGCCATGTCTTGTGATTGATTATGCGAGGTGAGGCTTATCTGCCCCCCCCAATATTTTTTTCCGGTTGGCACCCCTGGCTGCTGCTGCCTCCCCTTAGCTTCTGTTAAGTTGTGGCGAACATATCAGACGACACAGCGATTCTTCCAAAGCAGCTCTTTATTTGTAAGCTGGAACAGAACTGAACTGAGGAGCTCAGTCAGCCTGCTTATATAGAGCTCCAGAACAACGTAACTGTTGCCATTTTCTAAAACTATCCAATCACTGAACGTCACTTTCGATCCTTCATTTGCATACAAACTATCCAATCACTGAACGTCACTTTCGATCCTTCATTTGCATAACTATCTACAGTATCCCCCTGCTGGCCCAGGGTGAGAACTTCAGTACATAACAGCTTCCTACTCTCATTCCATCAAATGGTATGGAAGGATGCAGCCCCTTTCCTAGCCATCATCTTTAAGAGTGGTACCTGCACTATAAGGAGGAAAGGTTGTCGCCCACTAATTTTTCCTCACAATAGGCCCACAGAAATTGATGGGGGGGCTATGAAGCATATGTGTATTTGTTTGAACTGGCTGCAGAACATACAATGTGCCATTTCAGACACTCCAAGTGTCCTTATTTTGCAGGGACAGTCCTGGATTTACAGAAGCCACCCCAACTTCTGATTTGATCCTGCTTTTAATAATACAGAGCCTAGGACTTGCCGATCAGAAGGTTGGTGGTTTGAATCCCCACAATGGGGTGAGCTCCTGTTGCTCGGTCCCTGCTCCTGCCAACCTAGCAGTTCGAAAGCACAAAGTGCAAGTAGATAAATAGGTACCGCTCCAGTGGGAAGGTAAACAGTGTTTCCGTGCGCTGCTCTGGTTCGCCAGAAGTGGCTGAGTCATGCTGGCCACATGACCTGGAAGCTGTACGCCGGCTCCCGAGGCCAATAAAGCAAGATGAGCACCGCAACCCCAGAGTTGTCCACAACTGGACCTAATGGTCAGGGGTCCCTTTACCTTAATAATAATAATAATAATAATAATAATAATAATAATAATGTATTATTTATACCCCACCTATCTGGCTGGGTTTCTCCAGGCACTCTGGGCGGCTCCCAACCGAATATTAAAAACACAATAAAACATCAAACATGGAAGAAGATTGGAAGAAATTCAAAGACTATTTGCAGAAACATTGTAAAATTAATGAATGTTAAAATGATGTTGGATTGAAACCAAGTGGCCTTAGCAACAAGGTTAATAAGAATATGTAAAAATGGATTGATAATGGATGAAAATATAAAGTTATAATATGTTGAGATATAGAGTTAAGATAAAAGAAAGAGGGTTAGGATTTGCTGAATTAACCATGTGAACGGGAATACAAAAAAGGGAGGTGTGAGGAGGTCGGGGAAATAAGTAAACGAAATTTAAGATATGAAAAGATTGATTTGTTTTTAACTATTTTTTTATCTATTTTTTCTGTATTTTGTATCTTTTTTATGTATTTTTGTACTCTTTGTATTTTTTTCTTCTTTCTTTTTGTTTTCTTTTTTATTCTGTAACTTTCTTCTTTTTGTAAAACTTTAATAAATATCTTTAAAAAATAAAAAATAAAAACTTCCCTAATCAGGGCTGCCTTCAGCTGTCTTCTAAAGGTCAGATAGTTGTTTATTTCCTTGACATCTGATGGGAGGGCGTTCCACAGGGCAGGTGCCACTACCGAGAAGGCCCTCTGCCTGGCTCCCTGTAGTTTCACTTCTCGCAGTGAGGGAACCGCCAAAAGGCCCTCGGAGCTGGACCTCAGGCTGAACGATGGGGGTGGAGGCGCTCCTTCAGGTATATGGGGCCGAGGCCATTTAGAGCTTTTCCTTAGGATGTTCATTGAAGATATATTGGAGGGCAATAAGACATCCCTATTTTCATTGGATAAATGTTGGAGGGTATGCCATGGCAGGGGGGCACATGAGAAATAAATTTTCCTGCCCCAGTAAAGACAGTTTAAGGTCTTCAGGCCTCCTCTTGTAAGTCAATACTGAATGACAGCTCCAAGATAACATCTCTGTAGAGGAGGAAAAAGCCCTTCCCAAGGCACTTGTTAAACTGCCCCAGCTCTCCCAAACTGTTTATCAAAGGAGTTGCTGTTCCTTTCTCAAAGCAAAACAAGAACTGGAAAGTCTGACTTCTCCCATTAATTTACGACAGCTCTCATTTTATCGTGGTTAAAAAGGAATGACCATAATTTTGCTTTAATGAAAGAAAGCAAAAAACAGGCTGGGAGTATCTAGTGATAATAACATGTTCTCACAAGCCCTTATTTCCACCAACGCTCTTTGAAAGGAATGTCTATTCACCTGCAATACTAGCAGCAGTGAAATTTTAATAGCTCCTTAAAAGTGAAGCTGTAAGTTCAAGAGGTATGGATTTCTTTTGCATTCCATTCAGCTGATGTGGATCGTTGACACAGTTACGCCATGTTAGACTCTGGGCTTGCATCACTTTTCAACCTTACATTTAAAATGCTACTATGCCACTTTAAGCAGCCAAGTTTTTTCCCTATGCACCCTGGGAGCTGTAGTTTGTTAAGGGCACCATTCCCCTCACAGAGCTATAATTTTCAGAGTTCCCTGGGAAGAGGGATTTACTGTTAAATCTCTCTAGGAATTGTAGCTCTGTGAAGGGAATAGGGGCCTCATAACATCTCTCGGCATCATTAACAAACCACAGTTGCCAGGGGTTTTCTTTGGCAGTGGAAGCCATGACTATTATTTAACTTATTTTGATTTCACATTGTTTATATACTGTTTAATTGTAATAAAACCTCAGTGCTGTTTACCAAAATAGTAATACAATAAAATTACAAGTAAAAAAACTATTTAAAACAACTATTTAAAACAAAAAATTAAAATCAACCATCAGCTAAAAACCAGATTAAAACATATGTCAACATTCTGCATGTCTAGATAGCCTTGCCTAAATAAATGTTTTTATAAAGTGCCAAAAAACATACAGTGAAAGCACTTGCCTGACAGTGCCAATAAGCAGGGGATTTCAAAGCTACACTAAAGTATCAGTTCATTACCAATGTTTGTGGTAAAATAGCGCTTTAAATGTAATCTGTGGAGGTCACCTTAAAATTACTGTGAGGGGGCTCCATTGGATTTAAATGGAGTTCTGGGGAACACTTTGTAAGATGGTAATAGAGTTCAAAATATGGTGGTCTGGTCCTGCTGTGTTTTGAGGCCTTCCTGCTCATACTGCTGAGTGGGGCCATGAACATCTACCCCAGATGTTCCTCCCCAGATGCTACCACTGGTGTGGATGCCCTTCTGAATGCTGTATCTGTGAGAACTGTGTAAGGTATTTTTAAACCTGCTGTCAGTGTCTCTGCTTAAACGCAGTATTGTGTTACTGTTTTGTTTCTAGATGGAATTCCTTTGAGATCTTCATATTTGTAAGCCGCCCTGAGTGTTGCGATTGGGTGGGGAGGTATAAATCATCTTAGTACATATATAGGTGCATAAAGAAACAGATAATTTTAACTTAGGAATGCCACTTAGAAGCACACATTGGAACATAGAAAGCTGCCTTATACTAAGACCATTCATCAATGTAGCTCAGTATCGTCCACGCTGATCAGAAGTGATTTTGGAGAGAGAGTCTTTCCCAGTCATATCTGAATATGCAAGGCACTGAATCGGGAGTCTTTCACATGTTAGCAGATACTTTACCACTGAGCTTGGCATAGAATTTTATTTATTTGTTCATACATACATACATACATACATACATACCCCACCCATCTGTCTGGGTTTCCTCAGCCACTCTGGGCGGCTCCCAACAGAATATTAAAAACACAATAAAACATCAGACATTGAAAACTTCCCTAAACAGGGCTGCCTTCAGATGTCTTCTAAAAATCATTTAGTTGTTTATTTCCTTGACATCTGCTGGGAGGGCATTCCACAGGGCGGGCACCACTACCGAGAAGGCCCTCTGCCTGGTTCCCTGTAACTTTGTTCCTTACAGTGAGGGAACCGCCAGAAGGCCCTCAGCACTGGACCTCAGTAGTGGGGGGGGGGGCCACAGAGGCGGTTGCCCCGCATACAAAATTTCTACACTCGGTGCTGCCTCAATACATTTGCATGCTTCCATCTCTGGACTCTGCTGAAAACAGCTTCTCCATGTGAACCAGGAAGGGACCTCTCCAGACAATGGAATGACTCTCATTTTCTTATCTCTCTGGCTGCGATCTTCTAGGTGACCTGGAGACTGCTAGGTGCAGTTGAATGCACATGCATACTCCATCCATTTCCCTCCCTCCCTTCCACACTACCCCCTCCATGTGGCCCCGGGCACGGGCAACCCATGCTATGCCACTGACCACTGAGGCGAGGCCCTTCCCCAATGGCCACCTCACAGGATATCTTTTTGACAAGTAGATATCACATCTTCATGTCCCTTCCCTCCATAATGCCATTACATTTCTGCTAGGTTCTTATTTATTTAATTAAGGTTACTCACTTTGTTGGCCCAGAACTAAAGGCTGTTTATTGATGAACACGCCAAGACACATCAGCATAGCAAAACAAGTTTTCTCCGTGTCACACGACACCATCACATTGTACATTTCCATGTTCTTGCCAGAGGCAGCCTGTGATGTGAGCATGGGCCTACACATAACTGGGAAGAAGTAGAGCATTTGCTGTGGCAATATGGCTCCCTGACAATATACACAGGGACTTAAAGATACATGCATTTATTACGCCCGCACATTATGTGTTTACTGCAGGAGACAGTCTTAATGTGCTGAGTTTATTCATGTGTTTATCCAGCTTCCCGACTGGTAAAGAAAAGGAGGCTTTTGTATCAGAAGTACATTTGAGATATCCAACTGCTCTCCTGACATTTTTTTTATTTGCAACTATAATGTACAGCAGTCAGTCATTTAAAAATGGTGGGGGGAAACAGCAAGAGGGGAAAGGAAGAGTAATCGCTTATACAGTGGTACCTCAGGTTAAGTACTTAATTCGTTCCGGAGGTCTGCACTTAACCTGAAACTGTTCTTAACCTGAAGCACCGCTTTAGCTAATGGGGCCTCCTGCTGCCGCTGCACCGCTGCTGCACAATTTCTGTTCTCATCCTGAAGCAAAGTTCTTAACCCGAGGTACTATTTCTGGGTTAGCAGAGTCTGTAACCTGAAGCATATGTAACCTGAAGCGTATGTAGCCCGAGGTACCACTGTATCTAGAAATCCCCAGTTGGATTGTGATATATAATTGCTCATGTTATTAATCATTTAATGAGGCCATCCAGCCAGAATTAAACCCCTTCTAAATCCAATTAAATTCAAGTTAAAAGTTCTGCATGTGCTTAACTCTCTCCAAAGAGAGCAACTGGACTTTGAAAAGTGCTTCATTTGGCTGGCATCATGCTTGATAATAATATTAGCCAGGTAATAAAACAAGAAGCAAAAGAATAGAATAAGCAGAACAACCTGCTTATGATCCAGGGAAACCCAGCCAGATGGGCAGGGTATAAATAAATTAATAATAATAATAATAATAATAATAATAATAATAATAATAATAATAATAATCTACCGCTGTAAAAGCATTAGGAATTCATGGATCGGTTCAAGTGGACTGGTTGGCAGCTGGCTCTGGGTGATATTACATTATGCAGAAAGACTTCAATTATTGCTGGTCTCTCCCCCCCCCCCCCCGCCTGAAGCTGTAAATTATAGGAGCAGATGGACAGTCTGGGCTGATTTCCAGAGTCCTCTACACTCTGGAGTCCTGTCACAAACATTTCTGGAAATTGAGTACTAAATATGCCTCCTGAGTTCATTGTGAGCGAACCTTCAACTCCGGAAGAAGAGGGCAACCCATGCCACAAAGCCAAGTGCAGTTGTGTACACTAGCCAAATATGATAAAAAAAGGAACAGCTCTTCAAAACCTCCCATATCATCATTTCCTGTTATGAAGCAGATGATGTAGTAGATCTTCCCTGAACCCAAATTCAAAATTCTTCCCCCCTGCTGACACCTCCTTTCAGAATACTGAAATGACAAACCAGACCTTTCCAGACTGTGAAAAAAGACTGCAAGCGTGCTTTGAGAAATTAATTAAATTGATTGTCCCTGTGAACCCCAAATATCCAAACACAGAGTGGGATTTCTGTTACATCTTTGTCTGATCCACAGTCCTGACTTTTCTCTCCTTCCAGCCAGCCTCTGCTGATCATTGTAATTTCTGCATCAGATGTAACTGGCTCTGTTCTTTCTAAGGCTAGTGGTGTAGCGCAGGTTCTCAGTGCCCAGGGCATGGATTGTGGACACGCAAGCCCAAGTCCTTGCTACCACCTGCAGTGGTCTAAGCCAGCGGTGACTGAAGCGAGACTAGGGAGAAGAAGCCTTGAAGCCACCCCGTGACAAGGGCAGACCTGAGGGCTGTGGTGTCCTGTTCTCAAAGGAGGAGGTGACTGCCAGAGCCTCTCGCCTCTCCTCGGTGGTCAGTGGTGGTGGCACCCTTCCCCTCCCTCCCTCTTGGCTGGCCCACAGGCAAGGCACACACAGGTGTCCCTTCGGCAGTGTCCGGCTTCAGGGAATCCAATCCCCCCCAGGGTGGCAGCCATGAAGCAGAACAAGAGTAGTTCTTACCAAGTAATTTATGTCATATTTCACAGAGAGAGATGAAGGAATGCAGTCTCCCTAAGATAATGGCGCTGTTCCAAGTAGAGTCTCACCCTCTATGTCTCTACTATTCTACGTCCCCCCTGTGTCAGCTAATCTGAGTTTTCTGCCTCTGAGCTTTCTGTTCTACTACTCTCAATGCCTGCCTGGTCCTGGGAGAGGGGGGCTCAGGAATGCTTTCCAAAGACACTGAATCTGTCAGCTGTCTATCCCTCGGTGGTGCCTCTTCTTCCTGCTGCTCCTCTCCCAATATTTCCCAGCTTCTCCCCTCTGCAGCCTCTGAACTATGACCTTCTGCACCACTGTTCTAAATCTATACTGTCCTTCTGTTCTTGGTAAGGTTCAGGAGAAGGGGGGGGGGCAGTCCTCACCATTCCTCCTCAGTCCAGCCACTGACAGGCAGGCATGGGGAAAGGGCAATGTGGGAGGCCCCATTAGCTAAAGTGGTGCTTCAGGTTAAGAACAGTTTCAGGTTAAGAATGGACCTCCAGAACGAATTAAGTTCTTAACCCGAGGTACCACTGTGTTCCTTGTCTTCCAGAAAAAAATACGGGCACCAGTTTCTTCCAAAGAAAGCTATATAACACTCAGATGCAGGGCCGTCTTACCCATAGGCTCTAGGGATGCAGGGCACCCGGGCGCTGGGCTCTTAGGGGTGCCAGGCCAAGTGTCCGGGGTCCAAGAGTTGAGTCCAAGGAAGAGCCCGCCTGTCGGTCGGAGTGCCGCAACGGGCACGTCTGCTGCAGGCGGCTCTGCACCGCAAGTTCGGGGGCGATCGAGCCAGCGAGATGCTTAGGCGGCCGGTCGGCTCCGCCCTCCTGCGCACCTGGGCCTGGGCAACCTGGGGGGAGATACTGGGCGGATCTTTGCACCCTGGGGCTGCATATGCTTAAGACAGCCCTGCTCAGATGTCCACTGTTTCACCATGTCCCCATTCAGCAGAAGCCGAGAAATGAAAGTCACACCAAGGACTGAACACAAGCCCATAAAATGGCTGTATGGGTCAGCTCACAGGGAGTGTACATTGCCATCATTTTATGAATGCCAGCAGAGCAGTGGCAATTTGTGCCCAACCTGTGTTTATCTCTTTATTTGGAGCCTTGATTTCCCACTTAAATCTGCAAAACACCCCTTCATCGGCCTTGCCGCCCTGCCACTGCCCTCGGTTTCGAGCCCTTGTTTACAAAAAGAAGCAAACAATGTGGGAAGACCGTCGTGCACCTTCATCTGGGAGCTTTCAATTAGAGGGAAAGCTTATCGCAGAGCCGCTGAGCTTGAGATCTGTTTGCAATTTCAGCTGAACAAGCAACTGGGAAGATAATGGAAAATGCTGTCCGGATGTTTCCTGCAGGTTCCGTCAGCTGGCTTAATCCCTCTTTCTTTTATCATGAGTTTAAGCTTCTGGTTTTATGATGGTCGGTTATGACCCACACGAGGGACTTGCGATAGCTCAAGGTGAGCTGCACCAACAGAACCGTAACAAGGGGACGAAACAAGAGAGGAAACGAGAAAAGACACAGGGGAGGAAGAGAGATGAGGTCTGGATAGGTAGAAATATATTTATATAAGCTTGCTTTAGGAAGTTCAGAGTGGTTTATATGGGTCTCAGATCAGTCTTCCACCTGTGCACTATATATATTTCAGGTTAGGATTAAATATGGTCCTTGACTCAGGATATAGGTGACTTGTGCTTCCAGTATATTGTCGGTTTAGTTGCATGTTTCCCTTACCCTGCACTTTATTCTCACAACCACCCTGTAAGGTAGGCTTAGGGTTGCCACCTGCCCTGTATAATACAGGATTGTCCCATATTTCAGTATAAAATGCTACACCCTGTATTGATATAGTTTTGATACAGACCTGTATTTCAGGTCTTCTCTCTCTCTCTCTCTCTCTCTCTCTCTCTCTCTCTCTCTCTCTCTATCTGTGCCAAGTTAGGAATCCTCCCCAAATGCATGTGTTTGAAAGGTTGTGTGAAAGGTCACGTATTTAAGCTCTCAGTGGCCAAGCACAGACAGATTTACAAATTCATATGCGTGTGGCCACATGCGTGTGTGACAAACTCCAGAGAGACCATCCTGTTGGCTGCAAGAGATTGTAATGGATTGCTTTGAAGTCACTTCAGCACCAGATTTTTTTGTGGGGGGGGGGGGGCAAACGCCTTCCAACCGCCCTGCCCTATATTTAGCCAGAACAAAGGTGGCAACCCTAGGTAGGTTACACTGAGAAAGAACCCAATGATAGCTTCATGGCTGTGTAGGGATTTGAACCCAGGTCACCCCAACGGTGGAGCATATATGCCCGTGCTGCCCAGGGTGGGCACGCTCCCAAGGACGGCGTGGCACAGAGGGTGCCCTCCCAGGCACTTGGGTGCCAAGAGCAGTGTGCGTGCCCTGCAGCCTGCCAGCAACTCCCAAGCCTCCCCCAAGCTGTCAAAATGAAGGGGGAAGGGGGGAATGCCACCAGCAAAGCAGCACAGCCCCCCCCCTTACCACAATGGCTTGGGGTAGGCTTGGGCTTCGTGGGCAGGCAGTGCACTGAATTTCATCCCCCTCAGTGAGGGCACCTGGGGCGGCCTGCCCCTCTTCCTACCCCCCTGGGTCTCCCCGATCTTTGTCCGACACCCTGACTGCTATAACACACGGCTAAGATTTCTTCTGTTACATCATCGCTGTCAACGCCTGCATTGTCATCAAGCTACGGTTGATTTCACAGGCACTGCATAAATCAGCTCTTTGCGTTTCCCATGTCCATAGCCTTAAATGCAAGGCCTACATTGGGTAGAATGTACACCGACTCTGCCACCTTCACCATTCATAAATGGCTTGTGCCAGACCTTAAGGTGCGCATGGAATGTGTTTCTCTTAAGAGAAGACGCATTTCCCCTCCCGATCCTAAGCTGTCCCTCTGTCCATTAAGGAGATTCAGATCTGTTTTGGAAGCAGTGGGCAGGGGGGGCGGAATAAAACTGCTGTTTCCTGCAGGTTCTGGTAGCACCTGGAGACATCTCTCCTGGTACATATCAAAGTGAGAATCAGAAGTGAAACTGAGCACTGTGAAACTGTACAGATTGTTCCGCCCCTGAGCACAAATGTTGACCCGCAAATATTCCCTTCCTTCTTTTAATGGGGTTGTGACAAGTCACTCACATCAACACATCAGTGGCAAAAGATACACAAGATATAATCGTGATGAAGCACAACTGGACTGGGAAGTTTGGTGGTGCTGGTGGGCGTCTTCTTGCCTTTGTAAACAGCTGCTATGTCAATCTCAGCTGAACAAGCAACTCTAAACAGGCAGGTAAACATGTCAGTGTAGAGTCTTAGGAATCTTTCTTACCTTGGGCCTATTCATGCTCATTTACAGCACGTTCCAAATTGGTGCAAGGGTCGGATCCCCCCCACTCCAAAAAGACCCCTCGAGACTCCATTTGTGGCTCATTGTTTTGTTTAACTGACACTAACAATGGCTTGCTAATCTTTTAGGCCCATGAGCACCTTTGGATTTTTTGAGTAAGAACCGTGAGCAGCCTCACTTCTCTCCCTGGAACAGCCCCTCACCACACAGAGACGACCCATGGGCTATGCATGCTTTGCATGCAGAAGGTTCCAGGTTCAGTCCTCGGCATCTGCAGGTAGGTGTAGGAAAGATTCCAGCCTGAGACCCAGGATTGCTTGTCAGTGTAGACCAGGGATAGGGAACCTTTTTCAGCCTGAAGGCTATGCTCCTTTCTGGGCAATCTTCAAAAGGGGCACACAACAGAGGCAAAAGTGGACAAAACAACAAATGGGAATTTTACCTTCATTCCGTAGGCTGGTTTCCACACACCCTTCTCTATCCTCCATTCAGGATACTAGCAGTGCTATTTTTTCTAGAAAAAGAGGTGCTGGAACTCGCCATGAGGTATAAAGGTAAAGGTAAAGGATCCCTGGATGGTTAAGTCCAGTCAAAAGTGACTATGGGGTTGCAGTTCTCATCTTACTTTTAGGCCAAGGGAACCAGCGTTTGTCCACAGACAGCTTTCCAGGTCATGTGGCCAGCATGACTAAACTGCTTCTGGCACAATAGAACACCATGATGGAAACCAGAGCGCATGGAAACGCCATTTACCTTCCCGCCTATTTACATATTTATCTACTTGCACTGGTGTGCTTTCGAACTGCTATGTTGGCAGAAACTCACCATGAACACCTCCTTTGTTCTCTTGGAATGGCAATGGCGCCAACCTGAGAGGTGCTGGAACGGAGTTCCAGTTAGTTCTGGCTGAAAAAAGCCCTGCTTACTAGCCAATCAACCTATCCTTTGTGTTCAGTGCGTGGAAGACAGCCAGCTACCATATTTGCATATGTGGTTCCTGCTGCTAATCTATGTTTGCCATCTGATATAGGTGCCTATGGTTTGATTGTCTGGTTTCGCTTCCCTCTTGGTCAACACACCAGTGCAGCTGCTTGCCCTGTGGGAAATATAATAGTAATTTATTATTTATACCCCGCCCATCTGGCTGGGCCTCCCCAGCCACTCTGGGTAGCTTCCAACCTAATATTAAAAACAATACAGCATCAAACATTAAAAACGATTCTAAACAGGGCCACCTTCAGTTGTCTTCTAAAAGTCAGGTAGTTGTTTATTTCCTTGACATCTGCTAGGAGGGCGTTTCACAGGGCAGGCACCACTACCGAGAAGGCCCTCTGCCTGGTTCCCTGTAACCTCAATTCTAAAGCCTTTTAGGGCTTTAAAGGTCAGCACCAACACTTTGAATTGTGCTCAGATACGTACTGGGAGCCAATGAAGATCTTTCAGGACCGGTGTTATATGGTCTCGGCAGCTACTCCCACTCACCAGTCTAGCTGCTGCATTCTGGATTAAATGCAGTTTCCAAGTTACCTTCAAAGGTAGCCCCACATAGAGCACATTGCAGTAGTCCAAGCAGGAGATAACTGGAGCATGCACCACTCTGGCGAGACAGTCTGCGGGCAGGGAGGGCAGCAGAGTGGAAGGATGTGGCACACTCCACACATATGGAAAGAAAAGAACCAATAATAATAATAATAATTTATTACTTACCCCCCCCCCATCTGGCTGGGCCTCCCCAGCCACTCTGGGCGGCTTCCAACAGGATATTAAAAACACAATAAGACATCAAACATTAAAAGCTTCCCTAAACAGGGCTGTCTTCAGCAGTGGTTATGGGTGCTGGATTAAAGCACTTGGGAGTCCAGGCATCAAACTTGGCCATGAAGCCCATCGTGTGACTGTCACTGTTTCTCAACCTATCCTACCTCACAGGGTTGTTGTCAGCATGCATTGGGGAGGGAGTCCCATGTTCCACCCTGAGGTCGTTGGGAGGGGAAACTGGTTGGAAACATAGCAGCAGCAGCAACATTTTTTAAACAGCAAAACAAGCACATCGCATTCTCGTGTTTGCAACTGTGACTTTTCTTTTCCCCCTGCTCCAGAACACAAACTTGTTTTTCGAGAGTTTGCTCAACCTGCCTTCCACTAAGGTGTTTCTATTATATGCTAAGGAAACAGCCCACAACACAGCCAACCGTGTAACAAAAGCCTTGTTTTGTGGCGAGAGGGAGGTCCCCAGCTCCAAGAAGCCACCTACTTCCTGAGTGACAGAGCAGCAGGGAGGCTGGTGGCCTGATGTGTCTAATTACATCTGTGGGAACATCTCGTTTCCTGTAATGGGGCCACAGCTTACGCCAGAGCAGCCAATCAGTACTGATGAGGTTACCTGCGGGGCAAGCTGTCTTGCCACTGTTTGACAAGAAATCTAATTACAAACCAAACCGCCCAGTCTGGCTTGGACCTTCTCCCTCCCCCACAACTTGCTCCTTGAACAGCTACCAGTGCGAAATTAGCCGCTGGCTCTTGTGATGAGCCTGACTAACAATGGAAGTAGAGTTACAGATAGGTAGCCGTGTTGGTCTGCCATAGTCAAAACAAAAAAAATTTTTTCCTTCCAGTAGCACCCTAAAGACCAACTAAGTTAGTTCTTGGTATGAGCTTTCGTGTGCATGCACACTTCTTCAGATACACTTGATGATGGGCAGCGGGGGGTGGGGTGGGGGAGGGGGGTAGACCCGTGACTTCAAACTCAAACTTCAAAGCTCAGCAGCTGTAAAATGAGAACACAAAGGGGGAGAGTTTGAGGTGGAAAAATGGAGGGGAAGGATTGGGGTGGGCAAATCTCTCGGTTTCTCTCGGTTTCTCATTATTCCAGTTTTCAAATTCTTAACAGTTCAACATCATTTCGTTATTTGCAGGGTGGGGGTGGGGGTGGGGACCATGAAAATTCACCAGCATTTTTAATGCGATTTTCTCCTAATGTTGTACAGCGGTATCTTGGTTTAAGAACAGCTTAGTTTATGAACAACTTGGATGAAGAACGCTGCAAACATGGAAGTAGGTGTTTTGGTTTGTGGACTTTACCTTGGAAGCAGCACACGTTCCGCTTCCTGTTGAGTGTGTTCCATTTGTAAATTGAGTCCCCCGCTGCTATGGGAAAGCACGCCTTGGTTGAAGAACGCTTTGGTTAAAGAACGGACTTCCGGAATGGATTAAGTTCGTAAACTAAGGTACCATTGTACACAGGTTTGCCTAAAATACAGTTCTTTGCAAAGCATTTTCCCCTAATGCACTTTTGTTCATTATTTTCAGAAATTATCATCATCATCATCATCATCATCATTATACACTTGACCCCTAGTATATGCATTGCTGGCTGCAGAAATGGCCACTCAGGGGCTGAAGGTTGCAGCCTCTTAACTCCACCTTCATCCCCGGAGGCCAGAGCATGCTCGCCCACCCGCCATTGTTGAGGAATTCCCCTCGGCCGGTGGTATTAAGGGGTGGCCTTCCCGCCAAAGAGTGCTAATTTGAATGGGCCAGTCGGAGGCCCCGCTTGGAGGGCAGTGCACCGCAAAATCCAGAGGAGTGCAGATTTCAAAGGAAGGCTGTGTTTAGGTTCCCATCTCTGCTTTGTGAATGGAGAGTTAGATAGGTCTATCTATAAATGTGTACTGAATCATTTCTCTCTCCCATTCCTACTGCAGATGATGCTAAAACATCTTCCATTTCCAGCTTTCCCCTCTACATCCCATCCTCTTCCGGCTCGGTTTTCTTCTGACTGGGTTTTGTTTTGGTCTTGGAGCTCAGCGAAGAGAAAAGCAACTGAGGGGAGGGATTGAAGCAGGGGAACATTTGAAGATCCTGCCACTACACCAATTCCTATTGCCATCCGTTCTTTCAGCAAACTATTTGCTTAATATCAATTGATTTCTCCAGCATACATGGCCATGCTCTTAATTCACCCCATCAGCCCACGTTGTATTTACTGATAGACCACAACTCCCATCATCCCCAATTATTGGCTATGCTGACTGAGGCTGGTGGGAGAACAACTGGAAGGCCACATGTTCTGCCATTACTGTCTGAAGGGGAACAAGACAGAAGGTGAGGAAGGTGATGGGAGTTTTGCCACAGTTGCAACAAATGGAGCATCACAAGGAGAGAGAAGGAAAAGAAGAGAAGGAAAGAAGGAAAAGAAACAAGATGTAGAAAACAAAAGAGGTAGGCACTGAAGATCCACAGAGGAAAATATAGCCAACAAGCTGGCAAATCAGTGGTGGTACAAGCTATTGCACCAAGCAAATAAGTCTGAAATATATGCTCCAATGATAATGGAGTCCTTGTCAAAGCCACCTAGAGCCTCAATGTACTTTGGAGGTGGGAAATAGGAACTGAGAAGAGAATAACACAAGAACTGCAGCACCTGTGACACATCTGGGCAGAACAGATGCCCCACACCTAATCTGAAAATAAATGCAGGAGAACCTATCTGTATATCATGTATATCCTGTGGTCATCTGGAGACCACAACTTTCCATACCATCACCCTTAAGCACAGCTGCTTCTACATGTGGCACAATGGCCAAAGGAAGCGCAAGCAACTACTGCCATGCCAGGCCTGGTCATAAGAATGGCTCATCGATCAGAGCAAAAGCATTCCAAACTGATTCCAAACACCTCATTAAAATCCATTACAATTTTAAACAGAAACGGATGACTGGAGTAACCAGATGTCGATTTACACCACCAGATTGGCACATTCAGTGTTTGGATTCCATTGGATATCCATATGCAGTTGGGTATGTAGTGAAGCATATGCGTGATTGCGTGGTAACTATGGGGCTTGAGTCAGTGGGCACCTAATGGGAAGATGACAAAACTGCTGGCGGGAAACTCACTCTGAATCGGATCGGACACGGGTTAGAGCTCAGTGTCGAGCCTACCAAGTGGCGATAGCGGCGGTGAAGATGACCTTCTTCGTTGCCTCTATTGTATCTGCAGAAAACAGCAGCAGGAGATTCTTTCAGGTGGTTCGCAATCTAGCAGAACAACCTTTGTCATCGGGGCCTGGTAGGAACCCCAAGATCTCCTGCAAACCTTTTGCAAAGTTTTTTGCAGATAAAGTCTCTCAGATTCAGAAGGAGGTAGACACCACCGTGGGAGCAGGGCCGGGGCATGAGAGTGTCGGAGTCCTGTCTAGTCATGTTATATGGGATCAATTTCAATCTGTTACCTCCAAGGATGTGGACAGGCTGCTTGGGCAACTGAAACCAAACACCTGTCTTCTTGATCCTTGTCCATCCTAGCTGATAAAAGCAAGCCGGGAAGGGCTGGGCGATGGGCTCTGTGGGGTGGTGAATGCTTCCCTCTTTGAGGGAGCCTTCCCAGACCCACTGAAAGAGGCGGTCATTAAACCGCTTCAAAAGCCGCTGAGAGATCCAGTACGTTTCCGAGCACAATTCAAAGTGTTGGTGCTGACCTTTAAAGCCCTAAACGGCCTTGGCCCAGTATACCTGAAGGAGCGCCTCCCCCCCATCGTTCAGCCTGAGGTCCAGCGCCGAGGGCCTTCTGGCGGTTCCCTCACTGCAAGAAGCAAAGCTACAGGGAACCAGGCAGAGGGCCTTCTAGGTAGTAGCGCCCTCCCTGTGGAACGCCCTCCCACCAGATGTCAAAGAGAACAACAACTACCTAACATTTAGAAGACATCTGAAGGCAGCCCTGTTCAGGGAAGTTTTCAATGTGTGACATTTTAATGTATTTTTAATCTTTGTTGGAAGCCGCCCAGAGTGGCTGGGGAAACCCAGCCAGATGGGCGGGGTATAAATAAATTGTTGTTGTTGTTGTTGTTGTTGTTGTTGTTGTTGTTGTTGTTTCTGCTCCTCACTGCATCTCTGTGATGACAGAGCACGTCTCGTTCACACCTTGCTATGAAACAGCATTGCTTTGTGTTTTTTTTCTTTTATTTATTTTTTTAAAGATATTTATTAGAGTTTTACAAAAAACAAAGATTTACAGAATAAAAGAAAAACCAAGAAAAAGAGGTATTCAAAAATACATAAAGAAGAAAAAAAAGGAAAATACAAAAAACAAATCCAATTTTTGATATTTCAAAGCTCATTTGCTTGTTTCCTTGACCTCCTCACACCTCCCCTTTTTGCATTCCCATTTACATAATCAATTCAGCAAATCCTTACCCTCTTTCATTTATCTTAACTCTATATCCTAACATATTATGACTCTATCTTTTCATCCATTTATCAATTCATTTTTGCATATTCTTATTAACTTTTGTTGCTAAATACCACTTATTGCCAATCCGAACATAATTTTAACATTCATTAATTTTACAATATTTCTGAAGGTAGTCTTTAAATTTCTTCCAGTCTTCCTCCACCACCTCTTCTCCCAAGTCTCGGATTCTGCCAGTCATTTCCGCCAGTTCCATATAGTCCATCATTCTCAACTGCCACTCTTCCAGGGTGGGTAGATCTTGTGTCTTCCAATACTTCGCAATAAGTATTCTTGCTGCTGTTGTTGCATACATAAAGAAAGTTCTGTCCTTCTTTGGCACCAATTGGCCGACAATGCCCAGAAGGAAGGCCTCTGGTTTCTTCAGGAAGGTATATTTAAATACCTTTTTCATTTCATTATAGATCATTTCCCAGAAAGCCTTAATTCTTGGGCACGTCCACCAAAGGTGAAAGAATGTACCTTCAGTTTCTTTACATTTCCAACATTTATTATCAGGCAAATGATATATTTTTGCAAGCTTGACTGGGGTCATGTACCACCTGTATATCATTTTCATAATATTCTCTCTTAAGGCATTACATGCCGTAAATTTCATACCTGTGGTCCACAACTGTTCCCAGTCAGCAGACATAATGTTATGACCGATATCCTGTGCCCATTTAATCATAGCAGATTTAACCGTTTCATCCTGCGTATTCCATTTTAACAGCAAGTTATACATCCTTGACAAAATCTTAGTTTTGGGTTCTAACAGTTCTGTTTCTAATTTTGATTTTTCCACCTGGAAGCCAATTTTTTTGTCCAAATTATAGGCCTCTCTTATTTGATAATAATGAAGCCAATCTCGCACTTTATCTTTTAATTTCTCAAAACTCTGCAATTTCAATTTGTCTCCTTCTTGTTCCAATATTTCCCAATATTTCGGCCATTTGGCCTCCATATTGAGCTTTTTCTGAGCCTTCGCTTCCATTGGTGACAACCACCTTGGGGTTTTGTTTTCCAATAAGTCTTTGTATCTTATCCAGACATTGAACAATGCTTTCCTGACAATATGGTTTTTGAATGCCTTATGTGCTTTAACCTTGTCATACCACAAATATGCATGCCACCCAAAAACATTATTGAAGCCTTCTAGGTCCAAAATGTCTGTGTTCTCAAGAAGTAGCCAGTCTTTCAACCAGCAGAAAGCTGCTGATTCATAGTACAGTTTAAGGTCTGGCAGGGCAAATCCACCTCTTTCCTTTGCGTCAGTTAATATTTTAAACTTTATTCTGGGCTTCTTGCCCTGCCAGACAAATCTAGAAATGTCTCTCTGCCACTTCTTGAAACAGTCCATCTTGTCCAAAATTTGCAATGATTGAAACAGAAATAACATTTTTGGCAATACATTCATCTTTATAGCTGCAATTCGGCCCAACAAGGAAAGCTTCAAATTTGACCATATTTCTAAATCTTTTTTCACTTCTGTCCAACATTTCTCATAGTTATCTTTAAATAAGTTTAAGTTCTTAGCAGTCATATTAACCCCCAAGTATTTTACTTTCTTGGCTAATGTTAAACCAGTCTCCTTCTGAAACCTCTCTTTTTCAATCGGTGTTAAGTTTTTCTCAAGAACTTTAGTTTTTGACTTATTCAATTTAAATCCTGCCACATGACCAAATTCTTGAATCAGTTCTAATACTCTTTTCGTACTAGATTCTGGCTCCTGTAACGTCAAAACTAAGTCATCTGCAAAAGCCTTCAATTTGTATTGTTTAGCTCCGACCTGAATACCTTTAATCAAACGGTCCCTTCTAATCATATTTAACGAAACCTCCAGGACTGAAATAAAAAGCAATGGGGAGATTGGGCAACCTTGTCGTGTACCTTTCTCTATCTTAAATTCCTCTGTAACCACATTGTTAACAATTAGTTTAGCCTTTTGTTCTGAATAAATTGCACTTATACCATTTTCAAACCCTTGGCCCACCCCCATCCCCTGAAGATTCTTCTTCATAAAACTCCAAGAAATATTGTCAAAGGCTTTCTCCGCATCTATAAAAATTAAAACTGCTTTGGTATTTATGTTCACTTGCAACTTCTCCAAGATATTAATTATATTCCTCGTGTTGTCTGACAAGTGTCTACCTGGAAGAAAGCCAGCTTGGTCCTTAGAAACAGCATTGCTTTGTACTCCCCGTTTACCTGAACGTCAGCATTTGACAGGGCCAGGTCAGGAATGAGCATCGGAGACTTTTGTGATATCTGTTTATTTGCAAAGTGTGCAAGTTGCATCAAGGGTGCTACTCTGCAATGCAGCACCAATGGCAACAAGGAAACTTGGAGCCCTACTGGGAGTCTTTCTTCCCAGACAGCAGTAAAACTCACTGGCTATGATCCAGCTGCCAATGTTTCTTCCTAGACGACGCCCAAGCAGGCAGTGAATAATAGGTAACCAGTAGCTGTCAACCATTAAGAGTCATCAATACTCAACTGAGCAATCTTCTTCTATTCCATGGAAGAAGAAAGTTCAGCCAGGACAATATTTTTCCTGAATACATTTCAGTAGAATTGTTCCAGTGAGTATTATGTAAAGGAAAGATTTACACACACACACACACACACACAGAGAGAGAGAGAGAGAGAGAGAGAGAGAGAGAGAGAGAGAGAGAGTTGTTCTATTTAAGAACTGTTTCTAAAACTGGAAGAAGATACTCAGTACAGTGGTACCTCGGGTTACATACGCTTCAGGTTCAGTGGCGTAGCGTGGGTTGTCAGCACCCGGGGCAAGGCAAGTAATTTGCGCCCCTAACCCGTGGATTTGCGCCCCCTAACCCGTGGATTTGCGCCCCCTAACCCATGGATTTGCCCTAACCCCAGATGTTGCGCCCGGTGCGGCCCGCACCCCCTGCACCCCCCACGCTACGCCACTGTTCAGGTTACAGACTCCGCTAACCCAGAAATAGTACCTCGGGTTAAGAACTTTGTTTCAGGATGAGAACAGAAATCGTGCTCTGGTGGAGTGGCAGCAGCGGGAGACCCCATTAGCTAAAGTGGTGCTTCAGGTTAAGAACAGTTTCAGGTTGAGAACGGACCTCCGGAACGAATTAAGTACTTAACCTGAGGTACCACTGTACCAGCATCTCCCCCCCCCAGTGTTGTTGTTGTTGTTGTTGTGCTACTCATCAGACTTGTTTACCCCAGCCACTCTGGGCAGCTTCTAGCATCAAACACAGTAAAACATCAATTAAAAACGTATACAGAACCGCCTTCAGTTGTCTTCTAAAAGTCCAATAGTTGTTTATTTCCTTGACATATGATGGAAGGGTGTTCCACAGGACGGACGCCACTACCGAGAAGGCCCTCTGCCTGGTTCCCTGTAACCTCAATTCTCACAGTGAGGGAACCGCCAGAAGGCCCTCAGAGCTGGATCTCAGTGTCCGGGCTGAGCGATGGGAGTGGAGACGCTCCTTCGGGTATACTGGGCCGAGGCTGTTTAGGGCTTTAAAGGTCAGCACCAACACTTTGAATTGTGCTATGAAAAGTGTGGCATAACTGTAACAACTTAATGATGAGTACTAGCACATTTTTTTCCTGTTATAGCCCTCTTTTGTGTGAAGGGATTGTGTAGCAACAGTTCTCTTTTAACATTCAAGTTTGGCTAATATAGGGACAAACGCTTCCAACTTTGCTCATCTTCCGTTCACACATCAACATTGGACACACTCCTCTGAGAGATTCCAGGGCAGCATTTTACAGAATCACCTTCCTTTACAAGGAACAAAAAGGGAAGACTTTATTATGCCTTTAGTAACAAACTGTTTAAAAATGCATAGGTTGAACAGATGGGGAGGGAGCAGGCTCACAAATAAGGACAAACCCTGATAACTTAGGCTCTAGAAGCTGCCTAGCCAAACACCTTGTAGCAACTTTGCCCAGGGAGTTTCAAACTCAATACCCTTTGCCTAGGATAACTCAGTTGGCAGAACGTGAGACTCTGAATCTCAAGGTTATGGGTTTGAGCCCAACGTTGGGCAAAAAATGCCTGCATGGTCCCTTCCAACTCTACAGTTCTATGATTCCCCCTGCATTCAAACTGCAAAAGCTTGTTTTTTCAACATCTGCCGACATAGGCAAAGTACGATACAAATCCCAGAAGCTGGGAGTAGCCACTAGCTAGCCAAGGCCATAAATCAGGATGATCTGCTCATCCAGACCACCTCAATATCATGCTACGGGGGAAAAAATATCTTAACAAGGGGGAGTCATTTTGTATAATCAAGCAGCCTACTTGCAACACAGGGAAGTGAAGAGGCAGCTTCAGTGTGTAAAGGTAAATGTTTTTACACGCCCTGGTTTTGTCACTGTTCCCTGGAATTCAGTCATGGCTTGTTCAATATCTGTCATTAAACACCTTTGACAAGATGTCTTACAGCTGTGAAAATGTTTATTTAATAACTTGAATCACACTTGAATAAAACAGCCAAAAAAGAAAGAAAAGATGGGTGCACATTGTACTAGGGAATGCAGAGGCGCACAGACGGTCAGGTGGTAAATCTCCAGGGTCTTTCGGTCACAGGTGTATTTCTCTGGCTCCTCTCACACTTACGGTATTGTCTTGTCCTCTGGCACATTCGGAGCAAATTCTTTCGCTCAAAGAATTCTGGGCACTGTAGTTTGTCCCTCACCAAGTTACAATTGCCAGCAGCCCTTAAGATAGTACAGTTCCCAGAACTCACTGAGGAGGGGGGGAAGGTGCTTTGAATGTGCTCTAAAGGTATCATGTGTGCCCAGCCTTCTGGCAGGAACGCAAAACATTCTGAAGACCTCTTTAAATTTCATTTGATTGAACAAAATCTTCCCCTCTTCCCACGTGCTGTGCATTGTTTTTACTTAACCTGAATGCCAAATTTAAACTTTTAGTAATAGACCATTTCCCTTTATTTCACTTTATTGGAAATATTAAATACTCAGTGTTAGGTAATTTATTTTACTGCTAAGATGTTATCACCATTTGCTTTCTGGCTTTGATGGTCACAACTTAATATTTATATGGAAATAGACATAGGAAGCTATTGTTTGAAAAATGGGGAGTTGACTCTCTACAAAGCTTTTACAAGTTTGCATAGCATGTAATGTCAGTTTCTGCCAGTGTCAATGTGGGGAGGTGCTCTCTGTACTAAACAGAAGCAAATTACAAGATAATGTATAACCACCTTTTTGTTGTTGCTGTTGCTAAAACAATTATAGAAAATCCATAATATATGTTGGTCTTCCATCTTGATGCTGAAACATATTCATTTTGAACAATCAGTCAAAATGATCGATGATCCAATTTTAAAATAATTTTTAAAAAAGAAATTAATGTCTTTGGGCACTGTTATATTTTTCTTTTAGCATGCAGACCTCTATTTCGTTCGTGTCATCAGTCATTCTTAGGTGACCCTGTCACTTTGCATGCAGGTATATACAGAAAGCCCTTTTAGGAAAGCTATTATAAAAAAGGCCATTTCACCCGAATAGATGCTGTACTTTGCCTGTGCCTAGAAAATTAGTCCAAGCCAATAACTAGTGATGTGGGAAGCTGTGTTTGCATACATATTTTCTTCCTGAGCCCTGTTATTTACTCTTCTGTCAGGCTGTGGGACAGGCTTTCACAAAAAATAACCGTGGTCAAGAGAGCCTGGCGTACCAAATGGCTCTCCATATGCAAGTATCAGTTCCCTCCTAGAACGTGACAGCTGTTCAATGCGCAACAACAGAGAGCAGGAAATGAAGATCAGCCTACCTGACTGAAATTACAGAGAGAATTTGAGGCACGAGAGTTTGGTTACCAGGGCTGGGAATGTGGCTGAACACCTGGTGCAGTGGAGGGGCTACAACTCGGCCTCCAACTGACTAAATACGGGGTTGATCCACACTTCCATTCGGCCCATTGCTTTCCCCCAGGAAAACCCATGGTTTAGCACTGGATTGGAAAGGACGACAATGGGGTTTTCCGCAGATTCATTCTGATTTAGCAGTAAGCAGTAGATTTTTCCAGTGGAAAGTCGTGGAGCGAATGCAAAACTGATTGGACCCAGTGCTTTCCAGGCACCGAAGCAGAATTGAGGACAAGCCCTTAATCTTATTGCACAAGGCACTGTTGCCTTGCACCCTGCCCAAACCATGAAAGCTAGGGCTGAAAGTACTGGCCTCCATGGTAGGGTTGCTGTTGTGCATGTGAAGGGATTTACCCATATTTTTCTCACCATAGGGCGCACCGGACAATAGGACGCACCTTGTTTTAGAGGGGAGAGAACAAGGAAAAAAAATTCGCTCCCTCTCTGCCCAGCGCCCCTTCAGCGAAGCGGCAGGCGGCGCTGCGCAGAGAGGGGGAGAATTTCCCCCCTCTTGTTTTCCCCCTCTAAAACAAGGTGCCGTTCAGATGCCTTCAGGCGGCTACCTT
Organism: Podarcis filfolensis; assembly: GCF_964270895.1. Lineage (NCBI taxonomy): Eukaryota > Metazoa > Chordata > Lepidosauria > Squamata > Lacertidae > Podarcis > Podarcis filfolensis. The sequence continues at coordinate 25,768,471 of NC_139621.1, read as the reverse complement.
GGAAGCCTGGAGAGCGAGAGGGGTCGGTGCGCACCGACCCCTCTCACCCTCCAGGCTTCAGGTTCCTTTCGACCTGCTCTTTGGGGCTGGCGGGGGGAAGCCCACCACCAGCCCCAAAGAGCAGGTCGGGGAGCAGCGCAAAGGCGCGCGGCTATAGAGGCTCCTGCCATAGCTGCGTGTCACCTCTCCAGCCGGGAGAGGGTCGCTGGGGGCTTCTTTAGCCCTGCGCGCGCTCTCCCGGCTGGAGAGATGGCGCGCGGCTAAAGAGGCTGCTGCAATAGCTGCGTGTCACCTCTCCAGCTGGGAGAGGGTAAGCGGGGCTTCTTTAGCCCCCCGCGTGCTCTCCCGGCTGGAGAGGTGGCGCATGGCTATAGAGGCTCCTGCCATAGCTGCGTGTCACCTCTCCAGCCGGCAGAGGGTCGCGGGGCTATGCTGTCTTCGCTCCATAGGACGCACACACATTCCCCCTTCATTTTTGAAGGGGAAAAAGTGCGTCCTATGGTGCGAAAAATACGGTATTCTGACCCAGTTACCTGACAACCTTCCAAACCCCCAGGCTCTGTTCACACCCAGGGCAACGGGGGAGGACAGTTCTCTTGCCTTGCCAGTGGCCCTCAATGGCCCTGTATTGTTTCTTAATAGCTCTAGCTTGGCCAGGTTGCTTTGCATAGGCTAGCCCAGGAATTCCTCTGCAGCCCAAATAACCAAAAGCCTACCATTTATTAATTTCTAGGGTTTAGCCACACACTCACCTATAACAGTACGTTCAGCAGAACCAAGCCATTAGGGGTAGGTTTTCTTGGGCAGTACCACTTCATGGATGGAGGGGGGATTGTCCCATGTTTAAATACTCCTTCATGGTTAAACCTCCCTCAGCTCATACGGTGAACTGGTGGTAGATTCCAAAGCGTAATGCAACTGTAGCGACGATCTTGCGTCTGTGAAGAAGAATGTGAGAGTTGCGTTGTTCCGCGATGCAATGGACAGCACAAGAAGAGGAGGAACATGACATTCCTTCTGCTCACTTTTCAATTACTGGAAAATGCAACCGACACTGTAAAATGACCCTTTCTCAGGGCTGCAATGCATTTCCACGTTGCTGTGAGGGGGAATTCAAGAGTGTTCTTTCCAGTACTGCTGACTTATTGGCCACAGGCAATTATTGGAATACCGTAAGAGCAGGAGTAATGGGATTGCTATGCACTCTCTCTCTCTCTGGTTTTCTCAGCTGGTCAGCAACAGCTGAAACACCACAGAGGTTTTCTACCAACGTTCTGGATAGGGATGAGTCACGGCGAGAGTTATCGGAGGGCTTGGTAAACAGGAATGGAGGGGGAGATGAGAGATAGCAGGGGCTAAACAAAACTTTGCCGCCACTTGACCTCTAACACTTGGCAGGAGTTGCACTTATTTTATGTAAAGTGAACCCCAAGAATTCACAGTGAACAAATCCACTTCATTGGAACTGGTGGTTGACAAATCTTTGGCATGATAACTTCAGGACTGACATCCACTTACAACATGGGATGGGGGAGAAATATGATTTGGTGATTTCTTAAAGGCAATTCTACCTAATTTGTACTTTCCAAAACAGTACGTTAACTGAAAATTTGTACTTCCGTACACTAAGATAAAGTATGAATAGAAATGGGTGTGTTGGCGACGTTAACATGCAGAAATGCAATATATTGTGGGAAATATAAATATTAGAGAACTATGCTTTGTAAAGTATGTATTTATGTATATACATTTTGTATGTGTGTATGTGTATGTGTGTGTGTATATATATATATATATATATCAAAACGACAAAGGAAATGTGCATACTAGAATAAATGTGCACTAAAATGCTGGTGAATTTTGCTAAGGACTTTCATATAAGGCCCTCATCTGAAAGTATCTATTCTGACTGTGGCTACTTTTCAAGGGTGCTATTCAGCTAGCTCATTCCATCAGTGCAAAGATTTTCACTTGGGCAGCAGAAAATCCCCCCACTCCTTCTCTTTCCCTGTGCACATCCTTTCCAGTCCCCTAATTTGCTCCAGGGGGGGAAATCCAGAACAAATTTAGGGGGCATTGGATACAGGAGGGAGAGGGGAGTTTCTGTTGCACAAGCAGAAATCCTTACGCTGGTGGAGCAAGTTAGTTGGCTTCCACCCCATGACTTGAGATTGAGGTCTTCTCAGCCCTTCCTCTACTTGTGATTTACCTGACATGACATGAATTGAACCTGAGGCTTTCTAAAAGCAAAGCACGCATGATGCCACTGACCTATGACACCTCTGCTGGCATTTAAAGGATCCTTCCATTGCATTTATCTCTTTTTTATGCTGTCATTGCGGAACACAATTTTGTTCTTTACGTCGTTTCCCATGCCAGCCTACCACGTATTGCGTGCTTAGCTCGCTGGAGGTATTTGGTGAGACTTTGACGGCCTCCGTGCATAATGAAAGCACGTCCCATTAGCATATCAATGTTCCCATGCTGCACACTGGAAATAGTGGCTGGGGAAAGCATTGCACTCATGTTCAAAACCAGTGGCGCAAGCAGTTTCACTCATTGCAGTCGTGGATAATAAATGTCAACTGCAATTGCCCAGCTGAGCAATTTGTTGATTTATGGCTCCTGAGATAAAGACAGAGAATTAAAATTCAAAGGACATGCCGCTAGAAAGCTGCACAAATCTGCCAGTGTAGCCAAGCTAACTTTGTTGCGTAAACAAAAAGTCCAGCCTTATATTCTCTTTGCATCCTCCTCCCAGTTTCTTTTCCTACTCAAAGGATAATTTGACTTGGAAGTCAGTTTAGCATATTGTCCTCTGTTGTCCCCTTCTCCTTTTGTCCTCAATTTTTCCCAACATTGGGGTCTTTTCCAGGGAGTCTTCTCTTCTCATGAGATGGCCAAAGTATTGGAGCCTCAGCTTCAGGATCTGTCCTTCCAGTGAGCACTCAGGGCTGATTTCCTTCAGAATGGATAGGTTTGATCTTCTTGCAATCCATGGGACTCTCAAGTGTCTCCTCCAGCACCATAATTCAAAAGCATCAATTCTTCGGCGATCAACCTTCCAATCTTATCTTTCTTCTGCTTTTGCCAGGCACTGCCCATGTTTTAAAGCTCCATCTCTGAGTGCCCTTTTCTTGACTCTGGAGCTTTCCCCAATATAGGAGTTTTTCAGACAGTAGAAAACAAGACAAACAAATTTGGTCTAACAGAATGCTTCCAGGAGGGCAAAGCAATCAATCCAAATAATCTATTTCCATTCTTAATTCACACTTGAGAATCTTATGTTACCCATACTAAGTAAAATGATTATATGGGGAGTGGCGAGGAAAGGCCTGTAAAGGTCCAATTTTTGAGCTGATGGTGTTGCTTTGGCACATTATTATTATTATTATTAATTTAGATTTTGGCATCCTCGCAAGAAACTATTCATGCACACAATTCTTGACATCAACTGTTTCAGAGACATTATTAAAATGCATACAGCTGAGCTTTGATCCAACAGCCACCCTTGAAACAGACAACGGAGCACTGAATTTTCATCTGAGGCAAGAAGTTCATAACATTGTTTCCTAACCTGGAAGTGAGTGTGATGTTTCTCCCCGATTTCAAACCGGAGGCTTGCATCACTCTTCAGACCAAACTCCACTCAGTACGGGAAATCTGCAGTTGGGTCGCTTGACTTGTTTTGAAACTCAAAAGCAGTCACAGACTCTCCACCTTGTATGGCAAGGAGATGTAGCGCTGCAGGATAGGCACTTAATCTTTCCCCTTTGCATTGTTTTCCTGGTTGAATTTGCCCCAGAAGCTGCAATTTAGCTCTGCGGGGGTGATGTGTGGGGAGATGCATGCATGGTGTTCAGCTTTGTAGCCCAATGCACAAGGTATCATTTTTATCACTAAGAGCATGCAGGAAAGGGGAAGACCCAGCCTCAATCTGATTCAGGGTTTGGTGTTGTTGTTTTTAATGATAGGAGATTCAAGCCTGGCTCTCACATCTTAAGTAAATTATTATTATTATTATTATTATTATTATTATTATTATTATTTACTATTTATGCCCCTCCCATTCTGCTGGGTTTCCATAGCCACTCTAGGCGGCTCCCAACAGAATATTAAAAACACGCTAAAACATCAAACATTAAAATCTTCCCTAAACAGGGTTGCCTTCAGATGTTTTCTAAAAGTTAGATGGTTGTTCATTTCCTTGACATCTGCTGGGAGGGTGCTCCACAGGGAGGGAGCCACTGCTGAGAAGGCCCTCTGCCTGGTTCCCTGTAACCTCACTTCTCACAGTGTGAATGGGTGAACCTGTCATTTTGCCTTTTCCTTTGCTCACATACAAGTCTCCCAGGTCAAATGCTGGGTCAGCCTTGCCCCTTCTTCTACGAGTGATCGCCAAAGAGAGAGATTCTTTCCTCCCTGGGCTTCATACAGAATGTCTGCCCTTTAACACACACACACACACAGTGGCAGATGCACATTTGTTCATTTATATGCAAATTCCTCATCATTTCTAAAAAAAAAAGACACAAGGTGCACTTCAAAGACAGTTGCAAAATTGTTCCAGGTATTGCAGGGTTTTTTGTGACATTTCAGGTGCTTCTCAATGGGCACACACCACGGTTGCCTTCCAATAAGCTGGAAATGTACAGAACTGTGTTGTCCCTCTAGAAGGCAGCAGATGTACCTCAAAATGGCATTGCTGTCATCATCCACTGCTAAACCAGTTTAAGTCTGTTTATCACACCCTCCAACCAGGATACATGTTTGCTCAACAACTTTTCTGTCTGGCTTTTCACTTGTAATATGGCAACCCTACCCTAGACTGGTGAATTTCCCACAGTGACAAAAACACATAATTGGACATGTAAATGCATGCCTAAATTGTTCCTGGAACTTCTGCATCATGTAATGCAAGTAAACACCCTTCATTCAGCATTAAATTAATTCTGAGAAGTTATCAAATAACATCATCTAGCAAGCACTTTCACCTGAAAGCTGGATAGCCTAAATTTGCATCTCCCCAATGGAAAAAAAAGAGTTATATCCTAACTGCATGCTGCGATTAGCCCAGAGACTTCTTGCAACCTCCTTGACACTCTCCGTTGCGTGATAACACACAGCAGCTCACTACCAGTGAGAGCCAGTGTGGTGTAGTGGTTAAGAGCGGTGGACTTGTAATCTGGTGAACTGGGTTCGCGTCCCCGCTCCTCCACATGCAGCTCCTCCACATGGGTGACCTTGGGCTAGTCACATTTCTCTGAAGTCTCTTAGCCCCACTCACCTCACAGAGTGTTTATTGTGGGGGAGGAAGGGAAATGAGAATGTTAGCCGCTTTGAGACTCGTTTTTTGACAGAATTACAAGCCTGGTAGATGAAGGGAACGCAGTGGATGTAGCCTACCTTGATTTCAGCTAGGCATTTGACAAGGTGCCCCATGATATTCTTGTAAAGAAGCTGGTAAAATGCGGTCTTGACTATGCTACCACTCAGTGGATTTGTAACTGGCTGACTGACCGAACCCAAAGGGTGCTCATCAATGGTTCCTCTTCATCCTGGAGAAGAGTGACTAGTGGGGTGCCACAGGGTTCTGTCTTGGGCCCGGTCTTATTCAACATCTTTATCAACGACTTGGATGATGGACTCAAGGGCATCCTGATCTGCCTGCCTTTTATCACTATGACCCTTCTACCCATCCTGAACCAGATCACCCCATTGTTTCTGAGCCCACGCCCTTCAAGAACTTGCTCTTCTTTAACTAGAAATTTCACAACCCCTCCATTGCTCAGCTATTTTACCACCAAGGCTGTTCCCACCCAGTCCCTCAAGCCTTCTGCCCAGGAGATTGCTCCACACACCTCTTTTCCAAGATGCTTCACAGCCAAAGACAGTTGTGGGAGCTATTCTTGCCCCTCTTCCCTGTCCCCCTACCTCTAAATCATGCCTGTTGTTTACTATTTCTCAGGATCTTTGTGGGAAGCGCAAGCCAGTCTAACTAGAGAATATCACCCCCAACTTAGTCTTAACCGTATTAGGAGGGTGTCTAGAAACCCAAGGAAGTTAGGCTTGGCTTGTATAACCCTAAGTGAGCAAGCGAAGTCTGAAGGCTGCCTGGATGTTCTGAGCAGTAAGCAGAGAGATATTAAGCCATCTCTGCTTCAGTGTCAGGAATACCACCACCCAAAGAAACAGCCAGCCAGCAACCCAACAGTGACAATGCACCTTTAGGTCACAGTGGACACCTAAACTTAACTTCTTGTCTCTGTTCCTCCTTCCTCAGGCCAGGTAAAGAGAGAACGCCACCCTCCTCACTTCTGTCTGCCTTACTTCATGAATCTCACCCAACTACAGCGATCCTGACAACTGCAACTCTGCTATTTGTATCTGAACTTGTTTATGTTATTTCCATTAATAAGTGTGTTTTTTGTTCACTTTCCCCTAATAGGCACATTTCTTGGCAGGAGAAGTGTGCTGCAAAATTCAGAAAAGTGTGAATTTCAAAGCATAACTGTGTTGGGGTGTCTTTTTTTACTCAGTGGTTCTGGAGAACAGAATCTGCTTGTCCGTTTCCCTTTCTATCTCTATGGGAGAAAATTTACAAAATGAGACTGAAGTGTCACTGAAGTCGCCTGTCTTGTCCTAGCTAGGGCAGCAGCTTTATTTCTGCACATGGCCAGCTAAGCAAAGTTCCACAAAAAGGTAACAACATCTGGCCTATGAGATTGCCAGTGAACTTTTCCAAGAGTCTTTCTTAAAAGCGGACAGCTCCATTTGGTCCTGTGGTCTCCCAGAGGAAATAAGACATTAATAATGCTCCAGCCTACCGATTAAATCCCTTAACTTGCCAGGAGCCTTCACACTTCCGCCTCCAAGAATAAGTAGAGCAGCAGCGGCTGCTGCCGCCGCCACAGGATCCAAAGTTAAATTGTTACAACTCCAGATCTGAAGGGCATCGCCAGAGGCATCAGCTGCAAAGGGGAACGGTGGCATTGGCTCTGCTGCCTGCCTTTTCCCAGCTACCTCCCCAAGGCAACACAGATTTCACAGCAAAAGCAGATTTCTGCTTCGGCTGCTAGCTCAGCTGTGGAAACCAGGAAAGGAAGGAAATGCAGAATGAGGAGTCAGAAGGGGCAAGGCGGGTAAGTGTCTGGAGAAACAAAGAACATGGCAGGAAAAAGGGCTAACACGATGGGTTGGAGTCTTTTAAACCTATGGATGGGCTCACGTATGCACATCACTTGACTGCAGGTGCATGCACATCTACATGTAATTGTTATAATTAACAAAAGGGATGCGGGTGGCGCTGTGGTCTAAACCACAAAGCCTCTTGGGCTTGCCGATCAGAAGGTCGGCAGTTCGAATCCCCACAATGGGGTGAGCTCCCTTTGCTCTGTCCCAGCTCCTGCCAACCTAGCAGTTTGAAAGCACGCCAGTGCAAGTGGATAAACAGGTACCGCTGTGGCAGGAAGGTAAATGGCATTTCCATGTGCTTTTGGTTTCTGTCACAGTGTCCCGTTGCACCAGAAGCGGTTTAGTCATGCTGGCCACATGACCCGGAAAGCTGTCTGTGGACAAACGCCGGCTCCCTCGGCCTCAGATGAGCATCGCAACCCCATAGTTACCTTTGACTGGACTTAACCATCCAGGGGTCCTTTACCTTTTTTACCTATAATTAATATTTGGATCACTAACCTCTGCATGTGTGGACAGATGCAACTGGAAAACCGTGCACAATGTGTTTTATTTACTTACTTATTAAGATGTTTCTGGATTGTCTTTCAGGATCACCCCCTCTCAAGGCAGCTCACATATTTAAACACAGTCTATAACAAAATTTAGATCATAAAAAAAAGCACAGACATAAAAATATGCACTTATACGGTCCTTTAAAAAAAAAGAAAGAAAGCAAAAAGGTGCCCATATTCACTATGAAGTTGTTACGGTAAGTGCCACACTTTTAACGTTGGGGGGTGGGGTGGGGAAGGTGACAATACTACGTACTCTTGAGTACCCCCAGAAAAAAGCACTGCACTTCTAAAAATGGATATAGTCACAGCAGCAGGTTAAAAAAAAAAAAAAGAGCGAGAAGAGTATCAGCAGAATCAAATAGTACCATTAAGAGAACATGAAAGATCTGCTTGCGATGTTATATGGGTGACGGCCTACCCACACATGAGTTTGTCAGGAAATAAAAGAGTGTGTGTGTTTATGGGTCAGGTGATGCTACTAAATTTGGGGCGCAGGCTTCCACACCACACAAATCATCAAGGTATGAGGCAGAAGCCATTTCAGTATTTACATTATAGGAGAGAACATTAGGGGGCTGTTAATGAAAGCCACGGGATGCGGGTGGCGCTGTGGTCTAAACCACAGAGCATAGGTGTCAGGGAATCAGGAGCAGGAGCACTGGGGAGAGAGGATTGGGAGAGCGAAGGGGAAGAATCCGAGGGCAGCGTAGGGGAGTATGACAGTGGCCCGAGAGATTCCATGAGCTTCTCCAGCGAATCAGAAGATTCCCAGAAGGGGGCGCCGATGGTCAGGGCAAGGGGGGTCCCAGGGGGGACGCACCAGAAACAAGGAGCCAGAGGGGAACCCCAAAGCAGCAGTGGAGGATCAGGACCAGTTTCCCCACCAGAGCGTAGTGGGGGGGAGGAGTCACATGTGTCAGGAGCAGTGTCTCCTCCAGAGAGGGAGTCAGGGCTGACCACGCCTCCAACGGAGGGGAGGTCAGTTGCAGCTAGCCCCCCCGATGGGGGAAGCAGTGACAGCAGCAGTGGAACGGTCAGGAGGAAAGTTGCTGGCTGGGCGCGCGCGCCAAGTTCAAATGTGCAGGCGCGCGGAACAGCAGGAGACCCGGATGGGGAACCAGCTCCTAAAGCCCGCCGGAGGGAGGGAGAAGGCTCAGGGGAATCAGCGGGAGAAGAGGCTAGAAAGGGCGGAACCCCGGCGGGCAGGCGGACCCAGAGGAGGAAGGAGCAGCGGAGAAGGTGGAGCAAGGCTAGACTCTTAAATTGGTGTCAAGGGGGAGGAGACTCAGACGGAGCATCAGTGGTCTGACACTTTAGACGTGGGGCTGCGCGCTGCGGCTCTGGAAGTGAAACTGAACTTCAATAAAGGCTTTTATACTTAACAACGAAGCAGCGTTGGTCCTTTGTGAGCTGGGACCTAGGGTAGCCCTGACAGTATGCTCCGTCTCTCATAAAAACCTCGCAGCGTGAGTTGGTGCAGCGAGGGGTAAGACTTGGTGTTTTGCGAGCTCACGAAGATAGGCAAAGATGACTACAGAGAGCCAGGTGAAAGAACTGCAAGAAGCAGTCACGACGCTTTACGCGGAAGTAGCAGCATCCAGGAAAAGAGAAGAAGAAGCAGTAGCGCTCTGCCGGGATCTGCAAGCCAGGTGGGACCGTTGGGGGAAAGAGGGGCTGCCAGGACCCAAACCGGAGGGAGTTGGCCTCGGGAAGAGGGGGGGCAGCCTGGTGGCGCACTTTGATGGGAACCTGCAGCAATACCCTAACTTCAGAGCTGACGTGGTTTACGCGCTCAATTTGCTTCGGAAAGACTTTAGAGATGAGGAAGAGAAGGTGGGCTTCATAATCACTCATTTGCATGGGGAAGCAAAAGCGTGGCTGCGGAATTTGTGGCGCGAAAAAGACCCTGCCCTCAAAGATTCCGATGCATTTATCAAAGCTATGGACGCTTGCTTTAAATCTACGGTAGATGTAGATATTGCTCGGAGGGAAATGCATGGACTACAGCAAGGGAAAGCGACGGTGAGGCAGTATCACTCGCGCTTTTTTGCCTTACTGAACGTGCTGGGCTGGGAGAAGGACTCCATTGCTGTCAGAGACCTGTTCTGGGAGGGGCTAAGTGGAGAGGTGAAAGATGAACTGGCAAGAGGAGAAAGACCCCAAAATACCCAAGAAGTTGCCCAAAGAGCGTTGGCAATTGGTGTGCGCCTGGAAGGACGTAAGGGAAGCACCCCAGCCAGGACAACCCCTTTCTTTCCCAGAGAGGCGGGGCGGGCGCTGTCCATGCCTCCTTTGGGAAGGGGAGAAGAGCCGATGGAGATTGGTGGTGCAAGGGCTCAGACTGCCAGCAGAGCCCAAACACCGGGAGCAGTCAAGGGGAAGGCTCCTAGAGGGACCAGGAAGTGTTACATCTGCGACAGTGCACAGCACATGGCCAAAGAGTGTCCCCAGAGGCTCCAGAAGCACACTGCAGCCTCAGCAACAGTAAAGGGAACAGGTGAGCAGCTGAAACAGCTGCAGGGGGAAGAAGAAGCCTGGTTGGAAACAGAGCCACTGGGGCCCAACCAGGCAAGTCAGTGAAGCAGTCCCCAGAGATTTTACAGCCCACAGACCCCCTCCCACCCAAACCAGTGGTGCAACTCACCGCATCGCTCCAGTTGCCCAATGGGCACACCATGCAAGTACCAATAACCATTGACTCTGGGAGCAACGCAGACTTTATTGGAGTGGACTTTATCAAGCAACATCGCATAGCACTCATGCCAGCCACGATGCCCCTAAACGTCGTCACGGTCGATGGCAGGAAGCTACTGGGAGGAGAGGTGGTACAGCAAACACCACCGATGGTGATGCAAATTGGAAACCACCGCGAAGTCATCAGCTTCAACGTCACCCACCTGTCGGACACGCCCATAGTGTTGGGTATGAGTTGGCTGGATAGGCACAGCCCGGCATTGGCATGGTACCAGCGGCAGTTGACCTTCTGTTCCTCCTACTGCGCAGAACACTGCATCCAGACCCGCCAGGAGGAGGAGGGGCAAGAGGATGAACCGCAGCTACACCTAGGCATGGTGCAAGCGGTACCCAACAAGTACAAGGAGTTTTTGGAGGTCTTCTGCGAGAGGGAAGCGGATAAGCTGCCTCCCCACAGGCCTTACGACTGCAAGATTGACCTCCTGCCGGGAGCGACGCTGCCGACTGGGAAACTGTATTCCATGTCTGAAGATGAACTGCAAGAACTCAGGGAGTTCATAGATCACAACTTGAAGCGGGGGTTCATCCAAGAATCTAAAGCAGTGGGGGGCAGTCCCGTGTTTTTCGTGAAGAAGAAGGACACGCCCCAACGGAGACTCATAGTTGATTTTAGGACCATAAATTCCAAAACAAAGCCCGCAGCATTCCCCATGCCCAAGATCGACGACCTGCTCGCGACGGTGAGGAAGGGACGGATCTTCACCAAGTTGGATCTACGAGGGGCGTACAACCTTATACGCATGCGGGAGGGCGATGAGTGGAAGACAGCCATGTTTACACCTTTAGGCACCTATGAATATCGCGTAATGCCTTTTGGTCTGCAAAATGGCTCCCATACCTTCCAAGCTTTCATGCATCACGTGTTAGCGGGACTCCTCTACAAGAAGTGCGTCTGTTTCCTGGACGATATCCTGATCTTCTCGGAATCGCAGGAGGCTCACGAGAGGGACGTCAAGGAGGTCCTGCAGAGGCTACGGGAGCACAGACTTTACGCCAAATTAGAGAAGTGCCAGTTCGACATGACGGAGGTGGATTTTCTGGGCTACAAGCTGTCCGACAAGGGACTCGCCATGGACAGCGCCAAGGTCCGCGCGGTGTTGGACTGGAAGAGCCCGCGCAATCGGAAGGAGGTCCAGAGGTTCGTCGGCTTCGCCAACTTTTATCGCAAGTTCATCAAAGGGTTCGCGAAGGAGACGGCGGCCATCACGGACACCCTCAGCTCCAAGAAGAAGAAGTTCACCTGGACGGACCAGGCGGAGCAGTCCTTTCGGAGACTCAAGCGTCTCTTCGCGTCCGAAGAACAGCTGCTACATGTAAACCCCAGCAGACCAATGAGGGTTGAGACGGACGCCTCAGACAGAGCAGTGGGGGCCGTCCTGTTGCAGCAAGATCCGCAAGGGGAATGGAGGCCGTGCGCATTCTACTCCAGGAAACTCAGCAAGGCGGAACAGAACTACACCATCTGGGACAGGGAGTTGCTGGCCATTCATGCAGCTTTCAGGGCGTGGCGGCACTTCCTCGTTGGAGCCAGACACACAGTGCAAGTCCGCACGGACCATAAGAACCTGGAGTACTGGCGCACGGCGCGGTTCCTGAACCAGAGACACATCCGCTGGGCGGAGTTCTTTGCGGATTTCGATTTCCGGATAGAATACATCCCGGGAGACAACAACGTCATGGCGGATGCACTATCCAGGAAGCCGCAGTATCTCGAGGAAGCGGCGCCGGTGGCGGCCAAGCACATTTTCGCACCGAAAGCGTGGGCGTGCGCTTCAGCTGCCGTGGACCTGGACGCGGTGCGTCGAGCGCTGCAGACGGATTCGTTCGCACAATCCAAGATGGAGGAGGTGCGAAGAGGCACAGCGAAGGACGACGAGTTCCAGATACGAGACGGACTGCTCATCCGCAAAGGGGCTCTCTACGTGCCCGGAGACGACCTCCGCGCGAAAGTCTTGCAGCAGCTACACGACGCGCCCAGCGCTGGGCACTTCGGCAAGGACAAAACGGCGGAATTAGTAACCAGAGACTTTTGGTGGCCCAAGGTGAGGGGAGAAGTCGCGGATTACGTCTCCAGGTGTGACACCTGCCAAAGGGCCAAGCCAGTACACAGGAAGCCGGCGGGTCTACTAGAACCCCTACAGACGCCGCTCGAACCGTGGGAGAGAGTGGCCCTGGACTTTGTCACAGATCTGCCCAGCTCGCGAGGCAAAACAGCGGTGCTCGTGGTCGTAGACATGTTCACCAAGATGGCACACTTTATTCCGTGCGCGAAGGTGGCCACAGCGGAACAGACCGCCAAGCTGTTCATAGACCACGTGTTCAAAGCTCACGGCTTGCCGCGGTCCATCCTGTCCGACCGGGGTCGCCAATTCGTCTCGAGCTTCTGGCAGAAGCTGCTGGGCATCCTGAACGTCAAGATCAACTTAGCGTCGGCACGACACCCGCAGACCAACGGACAAGCGGAGAGGGTCAACGCCATCATGCAGCAGTACCTGCGATGCTACGCCAATCAACAACCCTCGACCTGGGTGGACTACCTACCGCTGGCCGAGTTTGCCTACAACAACACGAAGCACGGGTCTACGGGAGTGACACCGTTCTTCGCCAATAATGGGCGGCATCCCAGAACTTTCCCGGGGTTAGAGACGACGGGGGAGGGGGAGCCAAGGGGAGCAGAGCACTTAGCAGCAGAGTTACAGGAGGTCCACGAGCAACTCCGAAGGCAATTGGAACTGGCGAAACACGCCTACAAGATGCAGGCAGACAAGCACAGGAGGGTCGGGGAGGACATCCAGGTGGGGGACTGGGTCTGGTTAGCAGCCCAGGCAGTGCCGGCCAGGACGCTAGCAAAGAGGAAGCTCAAGCACAAGCAGCTGGGACCTTACCAGGTCGCGGCGCAAATCAATCCAGTGGCCTTCCGGTTGACACTCCCGGAGGGCTCCAGAATGCACCCAGTCTTTCATAGGTCAGTGCTCACACCCTACAGGGAACCCCACAGGTTTCAGGCGACAGGGAACGCGCCAGACACACTTAGTGAATCTCCGAAGAGGGAGGGGTCACGGAGGGCGACGCCACTCAACGAGGTCACGGAGATTTTGGACTCGAGGTGGGGGGAAGAGGGGGTGGAATACCTCCTCGCCAGGGAAGGTACCCCAGCCAGTGCCAACAGGTGGGTACCGTGCTATGCCGTGGAGGAGCACTATCTTAAAGACGAGTTCCATGCACTCTTCCCACACAGACCTATGCCGGCAGAGTATTTCGACGACTGGCTCTTCACGCCCACACTGTCAGCCAGTACGTTCCAGGGTTTTTCATCAGCTGAAGAGACGACGCCAGACACTAGCTCCTCGGAGGGGTCTCTCTCGGGGTTTGCCACAGACCGCTCCTATTGGTGGGACACTCAACCGGAGGTGGGGTGGCGCAGGGAGCTGCTGCGGGGACCTTTGCAAGCTGTCTCACCAGAGGTACCCGGGGGAGGGGAGGACATGGACGTGTTGGGGGAGGATCCTGGATTCGAGCACATCAGCAGAGAGATGGAAGCAGAGGAAATCGACGTCGACGAGCCCGTTGCGGTTGGGCCGGATCCAGTGGACCGGCTACACACCAGGGGGGAAGAATGGTATCCCGCACTCACACCCACTGGACTGGAGCACCCGGAACCCACACCCGAAGAGGGGGAGGGGGGAAGGGGGGGCTTCGAGGGGGGGATGGATGTCAGGGAATCAGGAGCAGGAGCACTGGGGAGAGAGGATTGGGAGAGCGAAGGGGAAGAATCCGAGGGCAGCGTAGGGGAGTATGACAGTGGCCCGAGAGATTCCATGAGCTTCTCCAGCGAATCAGAAGATTCCCAGAAGGGGGCGCCGATGGTCAGGGCAAGGGGGGTCCCAGGGGGGACGCACCAGAAACAAGGAGCCAGAGGGGAACCCCAAAGCAGCAGTGGAGGATCAGGACCAGTTTCCCCACCAGAGCGTAGTGGGGGGGAGGAGTCACATGTGTCAGGAGCAGTGTCTCCTCCAGAGAGGGAGTCAGGGCTGACCACGCCTCCAACGGAGGGGAGGTCAGTTGCAGCTAGCCCCCCCGATGGGGGAAGCAGTGACAGCAGCAGTGGAACGGTCAGGAGGAAAGTTGCTGGCTGGGCGCGCGCGCCAAGTTCAAATGTGCAGGCGCGCGGAACAGCAGGAGACCCGGATGGGGAACCAGCTCCTAAAGCCCGCCGGAGGGAGGGAGAAGGCTCAGGGGAATCAGCGGGAGAAGAGGCTAGAAAGGGCGGAACCCCGGCGGGCAGGCGGACCCAGAGGAGGAAGGAGCAGCGGAGAAGGTGGAGCAAGGCTAGACTCTTAAATTGGTGTCAAGGGGGAGGAGACTCAGACGGAGCATCAGTGGTCTGACACTTTAGACGTGGGGCTGCGCGCTGCGGCTCTGGAAGTGAAACTGAACTTCAATAAAGGCTTTTATACTTAACAACGAAGCAGCGTTGGTCCTTTGTGAGCTGGGACCTAGGGTAGCCCTGACAATAGGACTTGCCAATCAGAAGGTCGGCGGTTCGAATCCCCATGATTGGGTGAGCTCCCATTGCTCAGTCCCTGCTCCTGCCAACCTAGCAGTTCGAAAGCACGTCAAAGTGCAAGTAGATAAATAGGTACCGCTCCGGCGGGAAGGTAAACAGCGTTTTTGTGCACTGCTCTGGTTCGCCAGAAGCGGCTTAGTCATGCTGGCCACATGACCCGGAAGCTGTACGCCGGCTCCCTTGGCCAATAAAGCAAGAGGAGCGCCGCAACCCCAGAGTCGGCCATGACTGGACCTAATGGTCAGGGGCCCTTTTACCTTTACCTTTAATGAAAGCCACAAGCCCTACTTACCCAACTCCCCCTCTCCAATTTCAGTCAAATCATACCTTCCCTTGTAGTGTTCTAAAAATGCTGGCTAAGTTGGCCATCCCTGTAGTATCCCGTGGGAATTCCTCACTTTGTGAGGAAAACCTTGCAATGGATTTGCCCTAATCTTGGGGAGTTGTATTTATTTATGAACAACGGAAAGGCAACTGAGCCTAGCAGCTAGAACTTGCTAACCAGGCAAGACTAAGGTTCCCAGCAGTTCCCCCCTGAGGTATGAAGGGAACCACACTCAAGAGAAGAGAGGGGAGTAATAAATGTATTAACAACATCACATCAGGTATGTCTCCTAAAGAGACTGCAATCACAAAAGTTAAGTCCCCTTTGCTCCACTTGTCTACAGTGGATCTTCCCAGGGAACTCTGACACTTGTAGCTTTGTGACGGGAAGCAAAAAACACGGAATTTGGGGAAGGGATAGGGCCAACCCAGACTTCTTTGCTGCACAGCAAAGGGGCATTTTCCCCTACCTGCCCCCTTAATCTTCTGCCTTGATCAGGACACTTGGGTTACAGATGCAGTGCTGGGTGTGCTGCTCTCTCAAGTCTCCCTGCTGCTGGCCAGAGGTTATTATTGCAACATTAGACTTTTTACAGGGCAAACTGCTGGCAATAAGGCAACCTGCACATCTGTCATCACCACTCAGAAGCCAGTCCCACTCTGTTCAATTGGGCTTTTGCCCAGAAAAGCATGCGCAGGACTCTATAACCTAGGTATGTCATCTAACAGTTAAAACGAGCACTCAACATTTTCCCAGGAATGTCAAGCTTTCTAGCTCCATCCTCCCTGCAGCTCAGGCTCCCTTTAGTCAAAGAGCCTATTGTGGCTTGCCATTATGAGCAAGCTCTTTCAGATAGCATCGTTTCTGAAGTCTGTGTTCTCAGTTACCTTAGATTCTTTTTGTGGCTACAACAAAGGCATATTGGAAGTGAACGATTAATATTCAGGCTCTCAATTCCTTTCCGTTTCATGCACTGAAAGCTGGAGCCTTAAGGTGCAGGAGCTGTAAATGCAACTGCTGGTAACCCTTCAATCGCCTTCCCATGGATCACTTTGCTTCACATACTGTACTTGCTAGTTATCAGTCATCTCTAAAGCCTGGCTAGCAGGATTACCTGTATCACATGGGGAAATGATAAAAAAGGTACATGGAAAAATGGTGGGGGGGGGGATAATGGTGCACATACGATGGTCGTGCTTTTGTAGTTCAATTTGTTCTTTTCTGGCTACAATCAATACACACGTTCTTCACCTTTGGTCCTGCCTCTTCTTTAAAGAAACAGGCATGGAAAGACTGTATAAATGGCCCTTCAGGCATCACAGGTTTAAGAAGGTTCTCATCTAACTGGAATGGGTTCAGAGGAGGGCAACAGAGATGGCCAGCAATATGAAAAACAAGGAAAGGCTGGAGGAACTGGGCATGTTCAGCTTTGGGAAGACTGAGCAAGGAGGGGATAGCATTCTTTCAAATACCTGAGAGCTGCCATGTAGCAGAGGGCAAATACTGGCTTGTTGCTGCCTCAAAAGTATGGGGTTAGCTCTCCACGGGTTTACTGGAGGTTAGATTCCAGTTAAATAGGAGATGTTTGTGTTTGGCAATGGAACCAATTGCCTAGAGGGTTGGTAGGCTCTCTTTCACTGGAGACGAAAGAAAGGGGAGCCTATACCCCTCCAGCATCATAGCTAGCATGATCAGAAGCAAGAGTGCACTGGAGAGCCAGTGTGGTGTAGTGGTTAAGAGCGGTAGTCCCATAATCTGGGGAACTGGGTTTGCGTCTCTGCTCCTCCACATGCAGCTGCTGGGTGACCTTGGGCTAGTCACACTTCTTTGAAGTTTCTCAGCCCCACTCACCTCACAGAGTGTTTGTTGTGAGGGAGGAAGGGAAAGGAGAATGTTAGCCGCTTTGAGACTCCCTAGGGTAATGATAAAGCGGGATATCAAATCCAAACTCTTCTTCTTCTTCTTCTTCTTCTGCTTGTGGCTTCCCATAGGCCAGCCACTGTGGACTAGACGAGCCTTTGGTCTGATCAAGCAGAGATCTTTTAATGGTCTGCATCTTCTGAGGGGTTTTCTCTCTCGATTTATAGCATTAAAAAGAGGCAACGTCGGGGAAAACAACTGTGCAAAGCCAGGAACTTTTAAACAAAATTTTGTTTACACAGTGGTTACTCTCCCTTACAGGCCCCTGCTCACCCAATAGTTCATAGCTTCCTTAGCTTGGGGCAAGGTGGACGGGGAGAGAATGTCACTGAAAGCTTTCAGAGAAAGAAAATAATGCGTCTCAACAGCTGGCAGTCATAAGAGCCAGATGTGATGCATAAACTCACATTCTCTAGAAAGAGGAAAAACCAGGAAGGGTTAAACTTTCCCCAGAAGTCATTTAAGTCCCCTCAGAATTCGTTATCATTTAAAAGCCATTAAGAAGAATGTTTTAAACACAACTGAAAGCTTCCAGTATCCAGAACAGTATCTTGTTTCCCTTGAAAACTTGAAGGAAAAAATTATCCCGACAGCTCTTACTGCATGTTTCCAATAAAGCGTAGCTGGCTTGCTGAATGCCCAAAATAATGACAGTCTGACTTCTATAATGCAGCCGTTCACTAGCTAGATCTAAGAACGGACACAGAAGGCCTCATTGTTATAGGCAGAATGTAACTTGGACAGATCTTAGGAGGGGTATTGTGTAAACGAAAAGCCCTACAGTACTTTAAGAGACTAGCAAATTGTATTATGGACTAGAGTCATGAAGAAGCAAGTAAGGTGGGACAAAGCTTTTAGCAGGGGAATTTTGCAAAGAGACAGACAGCCAATATCCAGAAGAGCTTAAGATCTCTCTTTTACATGCCACCAGTCATATGATAATAGGTGCACAGGTTCCCTGTTTTTCTTTCAGTAACAGGTGAAATGATTTTGTATGCTTTCAGACCATGGATGTGGATTTCTCCAAGTTGCATCCTGCTTTATGGCCAGGGTTCTGGTCAGTCTTCACCCTGTTTCAAATTAAAAGGAAATACCAAAGATACGGCGTTTTCTTTACCTATTCCATAAGCCCTCCAAAACAACTATTGTCCTATGTCGGTTTGAATTTTGTTACTGTTCCCTATTGTTTGTAATTTGTTTTATCGCTTTCATACATTATCTGGTTTCATTACTGGTCACCAGCTTTAAGTTGCAAAGCCCTCTATGTGCTTCATAGAGATACTGGGCTCAGATCCAAACCGAGAGTGTTCTGCTCTCAGCCTTGACCTGCCAATTTACATCCAAGGCCAGCCAACCCTCTGGAGCAGCCCTGCAAGACGCAAAAGGGTCCTCATGAGGAAGCACTTTCCACTCAGGCACATCAAGGTTGTATCCCAACTATATTACTGGATCCCAGCGTTGCCTCTCCTTGGCATCCTCCCAGAAACAAGTGCAAACTTTTAATTAGGTGGGCTTTTGATGCTGGGATAGCATGAAGTTGTCCCAACTGCAGCATGGCTTTTTACGGTTGCAGATTGAAGACAAGGGTCCTTGATGTACCAGGCTTTACAATATAGTAAAGGTAAAGGGACCCCTGACCATTAAGTCCAGTCGTGGCCGACTCTGGGGTTGCGGCGCTCATCTCGCTTTATTGGCCGAAACCTGGAAGTAACCCGTTCCGATACTTCTGGGTTCAGTGCAGTGCGCAACCCGAAAACACGTAACCTGAAGTATCTGTAACCCAAGGTACCACTGTACACAACTTTTAGAAGACATCTGAAGTCAGCCCTGTATGGGGAAGTTTTTAACGTCTGACGTTTTATTATGTTTTTATATGTGCTGAATGAGACCCATAGTGGCTGGGGAAATCCAGCCAGGTGGGTGGGGTATTCTTATTCTTATCATCATCATCACCATTCCCTCTCTTCCTCCCTGGTACTCTCCCCTAACCTCAATTTGCTCCAAAGGGCTGGAGGACTCCAACAGAACAGATTTTGAGGGTGCACAGGGAAGAGAGAGAAAGGGGAAGTCCCGTTGCTTGGGTGCAACTCTTATGAGTGCAGTGCTGGGTATAATGCACTTTAATAGATTTGCTTTGCTGCCATGAGTTGCAGCAGGCAAGTTGCAACACCATTTCCAGCATCTGCACCAGAAGCATGTCTATCCAATATATTGCAACGCGGCATTTGATGTCTTTCACAAACACAACGCTGACTAGTCAGCATGAAACAATTGTTAAGGAAGACAAGCCACTTAGCTGAAGGAAAATCCATCCTCTGTGCTGATGTGCGAATGTAAGTCCAGGCTGATGGAACAGAGCATGCCTTTTGTTAAAACTGTGTGTGCCCTTTCAACACGGATCAGGCCTTCTAGGCTCAGCCCCATCAGCCTCTATGAGGAGCTTTAAAATAAACAACCCTTCTCAACTGCAATAGCAATTTCTAGTGTTAAAATACAATGGTGTGACTAAAGCCAAAATTGATCTGAGAGTGAAAAGCTACTGAATTATATTTCATTTCTTTTTCAAAAGCTAGTGAACTGTCATTCATTTTATATCTTTCCCAGTCACCTTTCTCCCTAGCATAGCTCCATAAAAGGAAGATGACTGGATATTCAAATACCAATTCAACCACAGCAGTCATTGAGTGGCTTTAAGCAAGGTGTCATCGTACTTTATTTAGAAATTACCTAACAGGCCTCTAGGTGCTGTGTACAACCAAAAATTAACAAAAACTACAGGACCCTGCCGGCAGGCTTACACTCTTCTCTTTGTGGCAAATCTTAGTAGAATGTTTTGCACCCTCCTCAAACCATCCCCCCCCCCTTTTAAAGATAACCATATGTTCTTCAGCCCTTATCTCTGCATCATGGACTTGTAAAGATAATACATGCTTGCTCCTTTGAAACCTCAGTTATGCTGCTACTTCCTTGAGATGCAACAACATAAAACCCCACAGCATTTCACCTGATGCTTAAATCAGAACGTAGATAAATGCCAAACTATGGAAGGGCACAGAATTAGAACAGGAGCTCACACGAACGCACACAAGCAATTGAAAAAGGTACAATCGTGAAAAATATCCACTATGAATCCCAATTAAGTGCAGATATATATTTAAATATAACAAATTAAATTAAATAATTGAAGGTGTGCCAATTGAAATACATCTCCCAGACAAGGTATTCAAGTGTTAGTATGGTGTAAGATGATCAAACCTATCCATTCTTAAGGAAATCAGCCCTGAGTGCTCACTGGAAGGACAGATCGTGAAGCTGAGGCTCCAATACTTTGGCCACCTCATGAGAAGAGAAGACTCCCTGGAAAAGACCCTGATGTTGGGAAAGATGGAGGGCACAAGGAGAAGAGGACAACAGAGGACGAGATGGTTGGACAGTGTTCTTGAAACTACCAGCATGAGTTTGACCAAGCTGCAGGAGGCAAGAGGCAGTGGTGTGCTCTGGTCCATGGGGTCACGAAGTGTCGGACACGACTAAACGACTGAACAACATGGTGTAAGAACAATAAATCATGTTTCTGTAGCAAAGCTACAGGGGTCCACTCATTCTGAAGCTGAGATGGGAAACAAGTGTATTCAGTGAAACTCCCAGAGTGCAAGACGCTTGTAGTGACGTATTTACAGGTTTCCAGCTTGTTGGGCTTCTAAGGAACTTTGAAGTTTTAGAGACAAACTCCTCGTGAATGGATATTAAAAACCCTAATTTGATATCAGAAAATGTAATTATCTGGAGTGCATTTTACAGAACAATGTAAATGATACAAGATTGGCGGGAGGGGGGGAAAGACACTAGGTTTTGGTCTTCTAATGAAACAGTCACACACATGTTGTATATGAAACGCATTTAAAAGGATGTAATGGAGAGAGAGAAAGGCGATAAATAGATTTACTTTCTCAAAACATTTGATTGTATTCAAAATTTATTTTTAAACAAAAAACAAGACAATGATTTTAAATAAACATGGTATTCTTAACATGTTGACAGACAGTTTAAATTAGCCATTGTGAACCGTTGCTCTGTTCTGTCACAGTGCCGTACTACAATATTTTCAAAGTATTTCCATTTCATAATCAACCCGGATTTCTTATATAAGAAATCAAGTTGTTCATCTGAGTGAAGCATCAGTTTCCTTTAATTATAAAGGTTTCACTAATGCAAACACACATATACACACACACACCTATTTGACACAATTCTTCATAGTGACAACACACACGCACGCACACACACTGAAGTCTGTCAGGCCTTTTTGGTTTTTCTGTTACACTGCTGACATGGTGATTAGCATCAAGCTAGACCAGCTAAGCTTCACTTTAGCAGTATAATGGATGGCATCAACCAAACTTCACACAAAATAACCCCACACAAACATTATAAGCAAAATTAATCAAGACAACAGTGATAAAACAATGAAGATGACAAAAACGCAACTTGAGTGGGTCATAACCAGACTAGTTTGCTGTGTGCAGCCTTCCTCGGGAATTTCTTCCCAATTCACATGTAAATAATGGAACACACATTAAAAAGCCTCTGTTTGTGGAAATAAGATGCCCTTCAAAACATATTCTGTAATGTCATAAGGCAAATAAAGAGAATGCAGGATGAAAGGTTTTGGTCTAGGGAATGTTTCATAGGATCTGTCTACACACAAACATGCGCGTTCACACACGCACATTATTATATTACACGGTGTGTGTACAGGACAATTAAATGGACTGGCTCAGTAAACTGGAAAAAATGTACTTCTATAAATGCTCAGAGTTATTGCTAATATGCTACAGAGTAAGCTCTTTGTCACAGAAGTACCAAAACTTAGGATTTAAAGCTGCCATACTGGAATACACATACTTTTATGGTGACAGCATGCCATGCCCATTTGGAGGAAAAAGCAACATAAATACGGTTATAAAAAGAAAACAAAGGCTTGTGTTGTGCCCCTCTCCATTTTGCTTTGCAACCAGAGTCTGTTTTAAACAAGTCCAGTTCACCACATTAACAGCTACCCCACAGTGAAAAACAAGCCAACAAGAGGAAACAGGGTAAGAGACAGCATGCATTTACAACTTGCTTATAACCTAGTCTTTTCAGTTGTTACAACTTGAATATAAAAAACCCAATTGAGAGACCAGATTAACTAAAGGAAGAAAAAAAGCCTTGAGCGGACCTAGTTTGATAGTTAAAGCTTACCATTCCATATCAGTAACAGCAAACTCATCTTGCATTTTAATATACTGACAAGTATCTATTGCAATCAGAGATTTAAGGATGACTAGTGTAAGAGAGAGACCTATGCCCACTTAAAAAAAGATACTAAATACCTGCATCATGAAATTACATTCTTAAGAAGACACAGTGTGTAAGAAAATAGCTCGTATGTGAAATGTTTCTGAAATGCATTCCCCCTCTCCCCATAACTATCAAACGTTCACTCACACACAAAAAAAACACAAAAAACCCCACCCTTTTAAAAAAGTCAAAATGGGAAAGAAGGAGATTAGCTTGGCTAATTACAGCACAGTGATTTAAAATGGTTCAAGACAGAACCGATTAGAGTTGGCCAAAAAATGCCCTCTAGGCATAGCTAACCATTAATTCATCCCACCCACAACATCAAACTCTGTCCACTTTTGGCTCATTGCGGCGAGACCAAAGTTGTTTAATATATATATCTATATACATACACACACATAGATACAAATTTCCAGCTTCAACTTGTAAGGCCTAGTTACCTATTTATACTTGCTCCGCAGCAACTACAAGAGGTAGGCATAGATCATCTAAAAGGCTTCTCTCCTTGCGCCCCGCCACTTGTGCTTCCCAAAGCTAACTGCACTTAAATAAAAATGCTGCTAGCCTTTCAGTGGATAAAATCCAGTGGCCAGAAGGCCCTTGGGGACAGAGTCATAGCTGCGCCCTTGCACAACTCCCTTTCATTTCCAGGGGACTAGTGTAGAACTAGTGGATTATGTCCTTTGATTAACAAAGAGTAGCTTTTACTATACTGAAGGATACTGTCTTTAGAACTTGCTGCAGAACATTCCCAAGAAAAATGAATCCTGAAACCAATTCTCTTGATTTGATTTTGTACATAAAAACAAGATACCATTTGGCCAAGACTACAGATGTACTTTTTCACAGATGCAAGTGCCATGCAAAATAAATTAAAGAACAGATATGAAAACATACAGGTAATAAAACTATTGAAGGTAGATTTTTTAAAAGCATTTTATATAAACATAATTTATAATACTTTCTTTTTTTCTCCTTTTTCTTTTCTCGAAATACACAGTCACAAAGCTGTGGCTATACATCCAGAATTTCCTCTGCTGTGCCCCCACAGCGTAATCTGTAGCGTCCTGTCCTCCAGCTAATAGTAGGATCCCACAAGGCCGATAGGAAAATGTATATCGTCATAGACTCTCTGATGAACCATGCCACTGCATAGTCAAGTTTTGAAAAACACAGAGCACCACCCTGGGGAATAGACAAAACAGATGTTCACATTTAGTGATGATGCCAACAACTAAAATAATTAATTATTTAATGAACATAACTTAATCAAAAATAACATTACTTTAACATAGAAAAACTTAAGCAATTGCTCTTTAGCTCTGCAACACTATGGTGCCACTATTCCATGCAAAACCCAAGCTAACACTTGAGAAACATAGGCTAGTTCACACATCACACTAAGCCAAACCACGGCACAGTGTGAACACATGGGCTCTGGAAGAGGAGACTACAATAATAGAATCACAGAACTGTAGAGTTGGAAGGGACCCAGAGGGTCATCTAGTGCAATGTAAGAATCTCAACTAAAGCATCCATGACAGATGGGCATCCAACCTCTGCTTAAAAATCAGAGACCACCACCTCCCGAGGGAGACCATTCCGCTGTCTAATAGCTATTACTATGAGAAGGTTCTTCCTGATGTTTAGTCAGAATCTCCTTTCTTTTAACTGGAATCCATTGGATCGGGTCCTAGCCTCCAGGGTGGAGAAAACAAGTTTGCTCCATCTTCCATGTGACAGCCCTTGAGATATCTGAAGATGCTATCATCTCTCTTCTCAGATTCCACTTTCCCAGGCCAAACATACCAAACTCCCTCAACCATTCCTCATAAGGTTTCCAGACCCTTGATTATCTTGCTTGTCCTCCTCTGCACACATTCCAGCTTGTCAATATCCTTCTTAAATTGTGGTGCCCAAAATTGGACACAGTGCTCCAGGTGTGGTCTGACCAAGTGAAAATAGAGTGGTACTATTAATTCCCTTAACACCACACTAGACACTAGACTTCTGTTGATGAAGCCTAGAATAGCAGTAGCTTTCTTCTGCATTATACCGTTGACTCATGTTAAGCCTGCTAGATTCTTTTCACATTTACTACTAGCAAGCCAGGTGTCCGTCCCCCCCCCCCCATCCTATATTGGACACACTGTCTTCCCTGGCCATGCTACTGCCACACTGTTATGGCATGGCTTATTATGCTGTCTGAACTTGTCTGCCAGACAAACTATATGTCGTAACCCATACGATAAATTTTGGCTACATATCATAGTTACTCTGGAGAACAGTAAACCATGAGCTTAAATTTGGATGACACACAACGGCATCAGCACAGCAACACAACGGCAGCAGAGGATAGCAGCCGCAATCTTCTCTCCCAGATCCCACACACTGACATGTTTGCAGTAAGCTATGGTTTGACTGAGCATGACATGCAAATCAGGCTAAACTCAATTTGATAAGGAATCTTTCCAAGGGCATACATGCATTTCACAATTGATGCTTACTGATTCTCCTTAGGAACAAACTATTGGTTTTTCTAGTTCAGAACTGTTCACTCTGAGTTGAGAAGGTCTTCAAAATGCTAAATACTAGTCTTTCAATCCTGCTACCAGAGATTCCTCTCAATTGGTGATAAAAAAAAACTGGATTTGGGACCTTCTGCATGTATTCAGAAGTAGCAGGACTATGGCTACTCAGAGCAGCTAATCCTTCTATTGTTAGCTGAAGGTGAAGACAACAGGTGCCTGTGCAGTTTTTCTAGTCAAGTAATATATAAAGCAGAGAGAAAGTCGCTGAAGAAGACATGAAGCTTCACAAAATTGTGTCAGAACTAATATCCCAAAGGGGTATTGGCATAGTTGAAGCAGGTATTATGCTTTCAACATTGTTTCAGTGAGGCCTGCCAGCAAATTAATTTATCACTCTTGAAGTTTAAATACACTCTTGCCTGTCTAATGAGCATACCGTTTGGTCAGCCAGCCAATTCATTCAGTGAAAGCATTAATTACATAAGAGGCTGTCAGTGCCGTTTCCTCCAAGTGATGTCAGACTACAGCTCTCATTACCTCTATACACAGCTATTTACAATACGTCTTCTAACCAGGATGAAAAAGTTCTAACACATTTTTTAAAAGTTACGTCAATGATTTCAGTTAATTTAGAACAGTACACAAGTTAAATATAATGCTCTGATCAATACAACCTACCTGGACACCCCTGAGTTGAATGTAGTCAAATATAAACCATGCCAAACAGTGACACATAAAAAACACCATTATATCCCATCTGAACACATGGTGAACTGCCCATCCAATTATCAAGCTTGCAACAAAGCACTCCGATATCGGCTCACAGATTATTGTGGCTGGAACCATGTTGATCCGTAGCTTGGCCCATCTATAATTAAAAAGGGGAAAATGTATTTTAAACCTGACAATACTTGTCAAGTTATATTAACAAGATGCTATTTTATTTTAGATCATTTATAGAATGCGTTTCCATTGCAAATACCAAGGTTGTTAACAAAATAAAATCAACACAATGCAGCGATATACAAACATATCCAAAGTTCAGTAGTGTTGGTATGAATGATCAGTGCCCAGAAATGTCTGCGTGAGGAGTTAGGTTTTTACTAGCCAGCAGAACACCTGCACCTTATTTCCCCATTGCATTTTTGTGTTTGGGGACTGAAGGCAATAGCTAACCTAGTATTTGGCATGCACAACACAAAAAATATCTGGGATGTAGAGACAAGCCAGGGAAAATGCTGGTACAGACTGCTAAACAAGTGAAGGAAAAACAGCTGGAATTCTACCACTTTGAGCATACAAAGGAATCAATATGGAAGGAGAGCTACTCAAAAAGAATGAACATTGTCTTTTTGAATGCCAATGTTACCTAGGAGGAAGTGAGAATAATAATTGAAGAACCAACAGGAGACAAATGCCCTAGTTTTGTTTGGTTTAATAACTGTTAAAAAGGACTTAGGCTGCAATTATGAACACACTTTCTTGAGAAAAATTCCCACTGAACTCAGTGGGACTTGCTTTCAAGTTTATTTATTCTATTTAGAAGACTTCTCATAAAATAATTTATCCAGGAGGAGCATAAAAACCCACTATAATAAAAGCACAGTCAACATAAATACCCGAATGTAAAACTGGCACAATAAAGCCAGCAAACAATACTACATAGAAAGTACAAAGATAAAACGGCACTCAAATACCTATGTACACTAAAACCACCAACAGTAGCACAGGATTTAACACAGCATCAAAAAGACGTTAATGCGGGTACCAGCCAAGCTTCTCTAGAGAGAGCATTTCAGAGTTGTAAGGCCATCATCAAAATGCCTTCTTTTTTGTGTCCATCCTCTGAGCTTCAGATTGAAAGAGGATACAGAAGGGTCTTTGCACTACAGGTAGCTACATACAGGAAGTACTAAGTTCCCACACAGTGCAGGGCTTTATAGGTCCAAACCGGCACATAAACTAGGCCCAGAAATGAATCTGAAGCAAGCGCAGGAAAGAAAGGACCAGTGAGTTGCATTCATTGTGCCTGCTCACAGGTAACATGCTCACTGCCATATTTTGCACCAGCCGAAGTTTCATATAATACATTACAGCAATCCAAGCCATTACCAAATCATGCATGGTGACAGGTATCCATCCCTAAATAGGCTTCAAGCCAGGATACTAGCCTAAAATGAGGATACTTGAGCCTCCAATGACAATGATGGATATTTCAGAGAGGGTGTGACTCCTCCAGAAGAGGTTGAATCCCACTCATGCTGAGTGGGAAGCCCTTAATGTATCATGGGTGAAAGAATCATTATTGATTAAGATGTGTTTCACTCCTAAGTAGCTGCATGACCCAAACACTTTCTCAAGGTAGACATTTATAAAACAGATGCTTTCCCCATTTTGTCTTTGAAAAGCCTCATCTCTTTTGAAAAAATAAGAGGATTGAGAAGAGTGTCCTTTAACTTATTTCTCTCCCTCTGGTTTAACCTGATTCATTTCTATACAGTGACATTTTGCAAGATGGCATAGGTATATATCCACGTTTTTCAAGTGAAAATACCATTCTGGCTATATAAGGACTGGCACTGTCTCTTAATCAGCGGTAAAAGAGGAAATGGTCATTATGATACAGCATAACTATCTACAAATCAGGTTAAAATGGATTAAGATAGATTCATTAGTGTTACATTAGGAATTAAAGGGGGAAAGAGGCGGGGGGAATGGTGAGTGGGGGTGGGGTCGGGTGGCGGTGTTTCTATTTTACTTAATGTATGTGTGGGGTTTTGTGTCAGCGTCGCTTGTGCAGGTTCTCTTTACTATTCACCTGTGTTCCTTTGAACAAGACATCAAATGTATTTACCCAAGATCTAGTAAACTAAGAAAACTGATCACTTTGACAATGTCAATATTAAGAGTGTGGAACAAAAACAAGGTTACTACCACTCTGTGAATCATTGTAATAGATCAGGCAGGATAAACTATTTAGAATAGATGACACCACCATCTATCAATGCACTTAGTTGAAGAAGGCAGAGTTACCTCATCAAGAAATAAGTGATTTCCTCTGTTCTAATTCTTGAGAATTGTTTACAAAATAAACTAAACAAGGGCTCATTAATGAAACTGAATTGATTTATCATTAGTTTAATGACTGCTACAATTTTAATCACACTATATTGGAAAAGGTAGAAAAACCAGCAGGTTGGCAGTCAGAAATTGAAAACTGATCGTATTTCTATGCCAATACCAAGCCTTCCCATACTCATGTAGCCATACCACCACTAATACATAATAGAAAAGTACTAACAGACTCAAGGTAACTCTGACCTATGCCCAAGTACAGAAAAATCTGCCAGGAAAAAGCTGAGGGGAATCTCAAAGACTAGCCCCATGCCCCAATACAAGTTGTTGGGAATCACAAGTGTAGAGAGCACTGTTGCACTCAGATCCTGTTTGTGGGCCTTCCCATAGCCATCTGGGGGACCACTGTGAGAAAAGGATTATGTCAGGCTTTTGACCTGAACCAGCAGAGTTCTTATGTGTGTGGTTTTTTTGGTGGGGTGACAACTGGGTGGCTGGGAGGGGCATCAATGGAAGAATTAAATAAACATAGCCAAGATCAGACACAAGTCTTTCCACACAAACACACATCCAAAATGGATTCTAAAAAATGATGACTCAACGATGACTGAGATTGCTCAGGGAGCACAGAATGCTACCTTGTTTAGGAGGAAAAGCAGGAATGTGAGGCGGGGACAAGGGGCTACAACCTCGAACAGAAGCACTCCATGCTGCAACAGTTGCTGCAGGGCCCAGTTTGTAATTACTTTGCGTTAATGTTTCAAACAATCTCTTGTCATATATTGCTTTTAATGCTAATTCCTGCATAAAACTTTGTGTGAAATAGTAAACTGGTATTTAGCACTGCTGCAGATTGGATCAAAACTATGATCTACAATTGAAGATACCAGAAAATGAAATAATAAAAAGTTCAAATTTTTACCTGATCATTCTGGATTGAAACTGGGAAATTGAATAGGAACCAGAGTTCTGCATTGCAACTTGTGTGGCCATTCCAAATTTCCAGCCCCTGAAAATGAATGCACACCAAGAATGTAACCAAGATAACAGGCAACAGTTCTTGTGACCATTTTACTTCTGTACACTTGTCAAGGACAAACACTAAATTCGTTTACTGAATACGTCTCTTAAATGTTTATTATAGCTGTTAACAGTGCTTCTGAATGTAGCTTATTACTCTACTACTAGGGGTATGCAAAGATCAGAAGATTCTACTTGTATCTCTAGTTTGGGGAAGCTGTCCAATTTGTTTTGCAGTTACTCTCTGTCTTTTCAATTCAACTTATTATTTGGGACAGAATTAGATCTGTTAAAGATGAATTTGTTCTCCTTCCCATTCACTATAATGGAGAATTTATAAAACAGCTATAACTTTTCTTTTCACAGAAGCAGATATAGTTTGCAAGTGTAGCAGCCTCTCCAAAGCAGATTTAATCTGCAAAGTTGTAAGCAGATACACCCAGGAGTTTTCTGGTAAGCTCAGTTCAAAGTGCTGGTGATGGAATTGGGTTTGGCCAGGGAACCAGATGATTCCCCTCCCCCACCCTGTGGGCCAAACTTGATAGGTGGGTGAAGCCACTCACTTGCCAGTCACCTGACTATTTTGAAATCAAACAGTGTTGGTAAATGCACAGCCTCACAAACTGCTTTTCAAAGCACTCTGCAAGTTTGCAATCGTCTCCGCAAGACCCAATAATTAGCTGATTGCAGTAGGTTTCGCAAGACCCAGCAAAGTGCTCTGCAAGACTCCATTGTGGAACGCTTTATCAAGATGTGATATTCAGCTGATTGTTGAATGTTGTGAAACTAGTTTCAAAGCATTCTACAAAACCAATCATCTGATTGTAGCACCTTTCACATGGGCACTTTGCACATGGCCTGGTGGGCCAAATAAGGCCTGCAGGCCAGAGGTTTCCCACCTCTACTTTAAAGACATACAGTCATACCGTGGAAATCAAACAGAATCCATTCCAGAAGTCCATTCAACTTCCAAAACGTTCAGAAACCAAAGTGCGGCTTCTGATTGGCTGCAGGAAGCTCCTGCAGCCAATCAGAAGCCCCGTAAGCCCCGTTGGATGTTTGGTTTCCAAAAGAACATTAGCAAACCAGAACAATCACTTCCAGGTTTGCAGCGTTCAGGAGCCAAAACGTCCAAGTTCCAGAGTGTTTGGGATCCAAGGTACGACTATATATTTTGAACTAAGTTAGAAGAAAGAGTACCTTCACCTATGTAAGCTTGCCCATATGTTAATATTAGCTTTGGAGGCTCCGATTATAGGGCTGACAGCAACATCAATTTAAGCTGGCAGGCAGGAGAGAGAAAGTCTTTTCAGCTCTTGTTCCTTGGTTACAGAACTCCCCCCTGCCAAATTATGTGGCCTCTTCTATACAACTGTTTAAATGGGCTTTAAAAACGCATTTGCTTGTTTGTCTTGAAGGTCTTAATTGCTGCTGGTTTTGAAACTGTTGATATGTTTAAATTATTTTTATATGAACCAACCAGACCATTTGCTACACTAGTCAAGAAGTTCATAGAATTATAGAATCGTAGAGTTGGAAGAGACCCAAGGGTTGTCTAGTCCAACCCCCTGCAATGCAGGAAACTCAGCTAAAGCATCCATGACAGATGGTCAGAGGGTGAACTCTTTCTTATAAATAGGTTTAGAAGAATGGTTCACTAGCTTCACTGAACATAGAATCTTTATTTAAATAGCTTACAGATTAGTTTAATCAGTTTAGCATTATATTGATGTGAGTCAATTATTACTCGTTCACTCCCTTTAACACTTGCAACTGTGCTCCATTGTACTACTTAGGCTTCAGAAGTCACTGGGTTGTATTCAAACAAATCATATTCAACAGTAGACCTGCTGAAATCAATGGCCAAGTTAATCACAGCTATTCATTTTAATAGGTCTACTCTTGAGAATGGATACAATCCAATAGGCATGAACCAATAACATGAAGGCTGTGGGTTATGGCTGGGCTTGACTACGTATGCAAAGAAATTTAAGCAAAGCATGCAGTCAGCTTGAAATAATGTACTCCAAGGAGAACTTTATCTGAATATCATCTTACCTGTCAGCTATCGCTTTGGCCATAAAGTAATCCTCAGCAATGTACTGTGCAAAAGCTATGAGTCCTCCAGCCTGGTCCAAGACATCTTTTCTCATCAAGCAAGACATTCCTGTTACACATTTGAAACCAGTTACATGGGCAGAAATATATGTCCTTGGATGGGAAGTGCCAAAATATACCTGTTAAAAGAAAAAGGCAGGGCTAAGTAATCATCTATGGTTCTCTCCTATCATGGCAGTTTTCTTTAAGACTTGCATTCTTTGCTTACCAATCATTATGAATTCTAATCAGTGCAGAGACAGATGCATAATTAGTCATCTTGAAATTCTGCAACTGTTTGTAAAGTTTCGCTCTGAAAAGAAACATCTTACCCTTATGCAACCATTTATAGCTATAGTAACATCTGCTGCAAGCACTGCAGGAATCCCAAATGCAACTTTCCTTACTCAGGAAATTTCCTTCTACGATCCATAAAGCTAGAGCATCAGAGATCTATCACATGCTAAAATGGCAGGTATAGATCTATGAAGGTCAACATTATTCAGACAGGATAGAAGCTGTAGCACCTGCTACAGTAGCCTGAGCAAAATTTCTATAACAAGAGTTTTATAGTAGAAAAAATGGAGAAGGATGACAAGGGATAAGATGAGGAAAAGAGGTATGACAGATAAGAGTTGGATGCAGACAAGGAAAGAAATGCCTCAAAATGTTTCTTTTCACTTAGTAACATTCATCTGAAATTACACTAAACAATACATTTTTTGACATAAAGTGTCAGGTCCGAAACAGGCTTTCCATGGCAAAAAGTGTTAAGACAGAAAAGTTAGAACAGCAACACAAAAAGCAATGAAACATCAAATCAAGCAAGCAACAAATGCCCTGTGATTAGACCAGCAGCCGCTAAAGAAACTTTTGTTCCTTTACTGCTCCATGCCACTGCACATAAATTAAGTCTAGTATATTTGCCCCTGAGCAAAATCTCAGTCATGTCCGCAAATATAACAATTCACCTAAAGGAAATGTTACAGGCTTTGTTGTACTAACTACCAGTAGATCAGAATTCAAGAGTGTAGACTAATGGTCTCTCACCCCATATATTGCTTACACAAAAATACAGGGCACAGAAGAACAAAACAAACGACATGTGGACAAGAGAAAAAAGACAAATTCTAATGGATTTCTCACTTAAATGTCATTTGAAAGCCCAGATGAAAGGGCTGCTGCTATTATCCTTTTTCTATATGGAATTGCAAGCAATAAAACATTTCAATGTGTTTATTCTTCAACGATAACAAGTAAACTGGAATTTTGATTACAATAGAAGTGAAAGACCAAAAACCTGTTATTAGTCATGCACATTTTTCCTACTCAAATAGCAGTGCTTCTTCTATACTTTTTGAGCTTGAAAATGTGACTAACTCATGGAAATTAAGTATATAAAATAGGAGGAGTGGAACAATTTGGAAAGAAATGAAGAGGACAAAAAGAAACTCACCTGTTCTAGAGTGGCAGCAAAGCCCTGTCTATCTGCAACATAGGGCAGGCCATGGACCAGTCCAACTTTTTCAGTCATTTGATTGGCCATATCAGTTAGTGTATCTGGCGTTACTAAAAATGAAATGTGACTGTGGTTTACATCCATGGATTAATGTTTTTAAAAGCTTATGGATTTACATCCCAATTGTGTCTCTTAACTGGCAGAAAGCTTCTGTCCACAGAATGGTAAAGGAAGCCATTTTCAGCTACTCCCCATCCCTAAATTTGCTCTGAAGGGCATCCAACCCTCTGCAGAAGATTTATGGGGGTGGGGAGCTCAGGGGAGAAGGGAATTGCTTAAAGTGGCTTCCCTCCCATTCTGCTGATGGAAGATTTACCATCCATTGAGCAACACCACTAGATACAATCCTTATATGTTTGGTAAAATATTGGTCTTCTCAATAATATCCAAGTTTTCAAACAGCAGTAGATTATTACATATTGTTCGCAAAATAGTAACAGGAAAGAGTGATAATTCCAAGAAATCCTTTACTCTTTGTTTATAGTTGGTGACAATAATCTGAATATGAGTATTAGGTTGAAATCACGGGGTGGGGCGGGGGGGAATACTAGAATCAGGGTTGGGACCTGGATCCTTACCTCCCCCCACCCACCTGTCAGTCACCTGACATAATAAGTCAGGCAACAGCTTCAAAAGGGATCACTCTTGGCATCAACTACTGATCAGTGCTGACAGCATGCTGCTTCACAGGTATACTGTCAGCACCAATCAGCTGACTGACAGTGCACACTTAAAGGCCCTCTTTGAAGTCCATCCTCAGGCACAGTTTGGATTCAAACTGCATCTGCAGACAGACATTTTCCTCTGTTTGCAGGCATGGTTTGAATCCAAATTACAGTTCCAAATGGACTTTAAGGCAAGCACTGATGATCAACTGATCTGTGGAACTTACAAAGCCCTGCTCTGCTTTTTGTAAGCACTGCCAATCACTGATCAGCACCGCTTTAGCCCATGTTTCCATGTCTCTATCTGCCCACACCTCAAATCCAGTATGACATCAGGTGCAGGGCAGGTGAGGAGGCATGTGGGCTGGAGGTCTGTCCCCCACTGCAGCAGAAGATAAAGACAACCATTACAGACGCTTCAATTTTAAGAGTAAGAGGCAAACACTAAAATTCAAATTCAACTGCTTAAAGTGTTGCTCAGGCCTGGAAGTGTTGGATCTAGAAGACTTTGTCAGATAGTTGGTTAAGTAATGTGTCTTCCAAAGCTCTGGCCAGCCTGCTGACACCTACCATAATGAGATCTTGATTGAAACAGCAATAGTAAGAAAGGAGGAAGCTTGCTGGTTATTTCTGAGGTGGATTTCAGTATCCCAGTAGCTACAGCAAAACACTGGGCCATAAAAAACATTTCACAAGATGCACCCGCTACACTAGATACAGCAAGCAAAAGGTGCAAGATGTTCTACTCTAATGCTGATTCAAGAAAATACAGGTTTATTACTCAAGCTTCATCCAAGTGTAATACATAAAGCAAAGCTGGCAGCAGAACTAATCCATGCTGTAAATTGAGAGAACTTATTTTCCATTTACATGCCATTCCTTATAATACCAGTTGTGGACGACTCTTCTGGCGAACCAGAGCAGTGCACGGAAACGCCGTTTACCTTCCTGCCAGAGCGGTACTATTTATCTACTTGCACTTGACATGCTTTTGAACTGCTAGGTGGGCAGGAGCTGGGACCTAACAAC
Organism: Podarcis filfolensis; assembly: GCF_964270895.1. Lineage (NCBI taxonomy): Eukaryota > Metazoa > Chordata > Lepidosauria > Squamata > Lacertidae > Podarcis > Podarcis filfolensis. Next base: position 25,733,872 of record NC_139621.1, on the reverse strand, counting down.
GGGAGCTCACCCCATCGCGGAGATTCGAACTGCCGACCTTCTGATCGGCAAGCCCTAGGCTCTGTGGTTTAGACCACAGTGCCACCCGCATCCCTAAAGACAAAATACTCTAAACTTAACACAACTTCACTTGTTCACATTGGAACCACGCTATTCTTGCTTTTCCCTACCCCTTTCTGTCTATGCCCTACTATTGACCAGTTACTCTGAAATCTGAATTCTAAATTCTGCTGTCTTTTTTACCTGTCTTACTTGACTCTGTCAAGTGCTATGTACATGGATAGTGTTCAAACAGCAGCAAGATCTTTAAGAGCATGTAATTAGGAAACATTTTTTAAAAACCTACTACTGCTGATGGTACACACTTACCTCTTATACCACTATCACAGATCCATATGAGATCATACTTGGCAACTTCATAGGCTGGCATTAAATTGTTGATCTTTGGGTTTATTCCAACCTTCTTCCCACCTGAAAAAAACAAAATTTTTGTTATTTGCACAAATCATGCATATGTTTTCGGAATATACTGCTCAGTAGTGCAGTGAGGGCTGAAAACTACAGCTCAGGTTGGGAGCCCTCCTAAATTACCACCAGTTTGGCATGTGGGGACAGCAACAAACAGGCCCTGTATCAGCAGATCCTGCATCAGCAGCTCAGCTGACACTAGGGCCCACCAGGACTACAGCATACTTTTGTTCTTTCATAGTCAGAGACAGAATTACAGGTGCTCGTTTCATTCTTTTTGCTTTAAAACATACCACCCTTTTCTGCAACAAAATGGTGCTTATTCTCAGGTAAGCATATTTAGCACCAGGCAGTGCTTTTTTTCTAAAAATAAATGTTTAGAGGTGTTCTCATTTTTCCTACTCATATTGAAATACTGCCCCTCAATGAGGCCAAACTTAGTTTCACAAAAATGTTTAGGGGTGTGCGTACCCCTGCATCCCCCCCAGAAAAAAAGCACTGGCATCAGGGCACCAGGAGTAAGTTCCAGGGAATCAAGCAAAGGGCCTTCTCGGTAGTGGTGCCTGCCCTGTGGAATGCCCTCCTATCAGATGTCAAGGAAATAAAGAACTATCTGACTTTTAGAAGACATCTGAAGGCAGCCCTGTTTAGGGAAGTTTTAAATGTTTGATGGTTTATTGTGCTTTTAATTCTGTTGGGAGCCGCCCAGATGGGAGGGGTATTATTATTATTATTATTATTATTATTATTATTATTCTGTAATCAAGATGGTGCTATGATTTAAAATGTGAAACTTTTTCTTTCTTTTTACAGGGTTAGCAAACTGTTTTACATTTCTTTCTTTCCTCTAATATATGATGGTGGGGGACAGGGTGAGAACAGAAATGCTAAAATTGTGCTTCACAAGCAAACTAATTAATATGTACGGCTATCTAAACCACCACCACTCACCCAACAAAGCCATTAAGTCTTGGTTTAAAATTCCCCAGTTGCACCAGTGATACTACTTTGCAAACAAAAATGGAGATGAAAGGATACTTCTCAGCTCAACGTTAATATGCTCTGCTATCTGACCAGGTTCTCAACCTTAATGTTACATTTTGATCTAGCTGAGGAGACAATAGTAGGCCAATTCCAACATCAGCGTAAAGATGGGTTGAGTAAGACTGGGATTGGGAATCAGTGATAGAGCTCTAGGATGTTTCTGCATAATCTGCAGGCGTCTATGGATGCCTGCAGCAAGCAACACAGGGACATAAGCATGGATAAGATGGCATCTCACTAAGTGCATCCACATCTCTTAAATGGTGCTGCTGTACAAATCAAGCCCATCATCTTCTATTTACTAAACAGCTCAGCTGATACTACAATAAGCAATAAGGGGCATGGTCAACTTCTCTATTTTGCCACTAAGTGTATTTTGTTGGAAAGCTGAGAATAATATCATCCTTTACAGCAAACATGCTTGCAAACACCTTTGCTGCATTTCCACAGCTGATTTCCACATATACTTGCAAGACATTTTACAAAAGGAGTGGTTAGAGAAGAGAAACTGCAGATTTCTTTAAAATTTAAAGAAAGCAGCCATTGTCAACACAGATCCAGAATTGTTACTGCTACATGGATGCTTTCCTGAAAACTCAATTTCTTTTAAAAAATGTTTTGTACTATTTTAATTATATAATTGTACTTTATTGTTAAATATCACTGTGAAATGTCCTGGGATATATTGAAGGAAGGGCAGTATACACATACAAGAATGGATGGATAGATAAATAAATAAATAGGGCATTCAAGCTATTTCCATTTGGAACAGTGTATGACAGAGATACATTTCAAAATGGTAGGAATCTTTTAATTCTAGATTTATATGGAAGGAGTCACCTGCACAGAAAAGTTATTTTCAGCGCTGTTTGAATTTGATTTACTGATCTTCAACTCTGCAGCAAGAATGCTTTACAAACTTCTTGACCAACAGTACTTGCATATTAACATATTAAGCTTTTTTAAAAAATCTTTTGGGTTCTGTGCCAACTGGTCCAATCTATTCAAAGGCAACAGCATGACAGAACTCTTTCCTCACTCACCTATAAATAGCCTCGCATCAACATTGGGATATTTGCCAAGGAGCTTTTTACACACATCAATGGCAGGATCATCATGATCTTGTACACAAAGAAGCACTTCAAACTGTGAAAAGAGATACAGTGCAAATTGAGATATATATATATGAGAAAACAGTTTAATGTGTAATGACAAGAATAAAAAAGGAGAAGGGTGTAAGATGTAAGATATTTGATATTACACTATCTTGTTTGTGAAAGCAATATTCTTAAGCTTTCCTCATGAGAAGATAACATTTGTTTCCTCTAGAAAACCTTAGACATGAGCTTTTCTATAAACAGAAATGGAACTTCACAGAAGGTTTACATTTCTGACAGGAGTTCTATGTGCACTGCTGCCATAATTTGCCCAACAGTTTCCCTAGTTGAATAAAAAATAAATAAATCTGTTTTCCATGAGTCCTATGCCACAGAAATCCTAGAGCAGCAGAATTCAGATAAACTGATATAAAACCGAATGTGCCAGTGCTTCCCTTTTTTTCTTGATAATCTTTTATTTGATGGTTTCACAAATTCAGCCACTAATAATGCAGCCATCAAGCCCTTTCCCCTTGCCCTCCAGAAACCAATGAAATGCATTCATTCATTTCAGGATGTGACTATATCTTTTGTTCCAATTAGGAAAAATAATCAAGAGACATGGAGTAATAGTGCAGACTTAATTTTACTCAGGATATAATTCAACTACTTTCCCAGAAGAGAGCTCAGGTGAGTAAGATTTTAACATAAATATCACTATACAGTTCCTGCTTACCCAAAAAGCTGCTGAAAAAATAATAATCATATCTAAGATGGGTAAGCTAACGAGGCTAGATATATTCTACATAAAGTATATACTGCAAATTATCCTTAAGTATTGATTTTGCATAAATGTGAATGGGGATGGGGAAGGTTGACCTTAACATTCTGAATCAGCATTTTTGATAGCAGACAATAATGTTTAACTGACTCACCTTTCTAAAATTCTACCATTACAATAAATGTCACCATCACTTGGATTTGAACTTAGGTCCAAAATACCATAAAGACTGCTTGGGCCCTTCTATCTTAGCTCAGTCACTGAGATTATTTGGAGGAGTGCTGTTAGTCCACCCGCCCCCCCCCAATGTTACAAAGGCCCAATTAGCCTCAGCCAGAAGCCAGGAATTTAAAGTCAACAGTCCCATACTGTGGAACATTTTCCCAGGAGATTTAGGAGAAACCGTGCATTTGACTTTCAAGCTAGAAGACTTTATGCTAACAGGCAAATATAGCTGTTTTGAGTAGCCAATCATTTTAATTACTGTTTTCCATTGCTTTTAGTGTTCTTTTAAAAAAAATTTATATAGAGGGCATTATATAAATACTTCCATTTAAAAAACAACAACCCTGAAGAATGTTGTTCTCAGAATGTTGATTCTTACATTGAGGGGGCTGGAGTAGATGACCCCTGGGGTTATCTACAATTCTAAGAAACTTGTGATGTTATACAAAGCTGCAATAAATAAAAGTTTAGAATCTGGGCCAAATATAATGCAATATCTAAAAAGAAATAAAGTATGGCTCTTCTCATACTGCACTTATTCAAATTAGCTCTTCATGATATTAGGACTTTCCCCCTTCTCTTAGGAAACAAGCCAATCACTGCTACCGCAATTTTAAGCACTAGAGAAAACCAAGAAAAATAAAATTGCAAAGAAAGGGAAAAGACAGATGAAATTAAGAACAAGACATCTGTATCCCAGAAAATGAATTGAGGGATTGTCAGATATTGCCACGATTCCGGGTAGCACATTGTAACTTTATATGCTACAGTGCTTAGCTCATCCAGGGGAATTCCTTCAGTTCATATAGGTCAGTATCAGCTAAGACAGATGTGAGTAAGAGCACTTGGCCAGCAAATTACAGTTCAAAGCATATAGTAGGCAGGTCTGAACAAGTTTTATGTAGTAAGAGAAACAACTGACCCCGCACTCACATCACAAGTTCTGGGAAGACACTGTCAACATCTGTGAGCTTACATAATACTGTACTTATATGGAATTTATTCATCTACAACATTAGCTATCTTATCAAGCACAAATAAAAGTAAAACATGGATTACTGGTGCATAAAGTCATTAAAATTCACTGATCACTTTTGCCAGACCCACTGAAATGAACTGGAGCTGGGCTGGCAAAAACTCTATTCCTAGTGCTTCTGCAAAAGATCTTTCTGAGAAACACAGTATTCTGTACTGGAGGAGAATACATAAATGAAAGTAGCTCAAGTCCAACAAACCATGCAGGAACAAGTGTAAGCTTGTTATGCACTCTGACTCCAAAGGCCTGTTACCCAGCGGGGGCATAGAAAACAAATCGTCCAGTCCATTTATCGGTATGGAATTAGATGCGTGCTACAACCTATTTTGGTTATAGTTACAGATGCAAAACGTCTGACAGTAATCCACAAGGGTTACAGGACACACAAACACACACCATCTCTGAAGCAGCCATCCCTACCTAGTGTGGTGCCCTCTAGATGTTGCTGGTCTACAGTTTGCACCAGCCCATTGGCCACACTGTTTGGGGCTGATGGGAGCTGGAGACCAACAACCATTGGAGGGCACCAGGTTGGAGAAGGCTGCTTTGAAGTATTATGCATTTTAATATTCCATTAGGCAAGAGAGAAGACCAAGAGGATAGCTTTTAAAAAAAGAAGACTGTTGATACATACTTTGGGATAATCCAATTCAAAGAAGGTTTCCAAATTGTTGATAAGGTTTGGATCAACACCCTTTAAAGGCTTCAGAAGTGAAACACCAGGAAGCTTGCTATATGGCTGTTTGTCTGTCGCTTTCTTGTTTAGGTGTAAGTGCCTAAAAAAAGAAAAATGCTGGTTAGGAATACTGATTATTTAAACATTCGTATCTTGCTGTTCATTTACAGTTTGATGTAAGGCTAATTACAGTTAAGTTTCTGTAGTAGAGTGCATAAATAGCTTTCTGCATGCTGGTGCGCTCTAAATAGCAGGTTAGGACGCAAGGGAAATGCCACATCCAACAATTCTACAAGTTTATGTACAGCACAGACACCTGACTGCACTTATCTGAATAGGACCCCAAAGGGCAGAATGGATGCACAGGACCAGTTGAGGTCTCTCTTTTTTCAATGCCCACCAAGCTATAGAGTCAATCAGTGCTATGGGACCATTGCTCTTCGGTCCCAACAGCTGAAACAGGAACTGTTTGCAGAAATAAGAACTGTGTTTGCAGATCACAATTGTTGTCCAAGGAGGTAAGAAATTTAAACCAATTAGATTGCTCCCATGTTGAATCCCTCCTCTGAGTTTTTTACAGCAATAGATATTTCCTCTCTATACAGTGACAAATTTCCCCAAAAGTAATTTGTACTGGTTTCAGGAAAGGGTTTTCCCTCAAGTCTTTAAGCATTGAAGAAAAGTGTTAAATTTCCTCTCCACACCTGCTCTGATAATTAATTATCAGCCATCTCCAGCTGACAGGTGTTTTTTTTTAAAAAAATGCACAATTGGCATTTTATGTCGCATCTAGTTTGGTACAAAATCATCCTAGTGATTATATTAATCATGAGTTATTATGATTACTTTAAACAGGCTCACACTAAAAAAAGGAGATGTTTGTAAGTCCTGTGTTTTTAAGTTGCATGCACAGAGGCTGGTAACTTTCTAGAACAGAGCACAAAAACATTTGGGGAGTTGCCATAAATTAGATGTCTGTACAGTTTATACTGCAAAATAACTGTTGAGGTTTCCTTATAATGTAGCAGAAGGTTAACTATGAAAGGACCCGCAAACCCAACCATTAATTTACCCCCACCCCTTTTACACACTCTCCCTGAAGTTATTTCTACAGCTAAGTCAGCTTTCCAATAATATTTTCCAGCTGCTTATAGAAACTCATCTTAAAAAATGGCTTTATCACAATAATGTACACATTTATTAATGTATTTTGGCTTTTAGAACAGCTGAAATGTGGAAAACAGAATCTGAAACTGAGATACGAGTGCCATTTCCCCCCTCGTGGTCAAAAGAAGCTACCGTATTTTTCGCCCTATAGGACGCACTTTTTCATCTCCAAAAATGAAGGGGAAATGTGTGTGCGTCCTATGGGGCGAATGCAGGCTTTTGCTGAAGCCTGGAGAGCGAGAGGGGTCAGTGCGCACCGACCCCTCTCGCTCTCCAGGCTTCAGGAAGCTATCCGCAAGTCTTGCAAGCCCGGCGGGAGGTCCCACAGGCTCGCAAGGCTTGCGGGCAGCAGCCTGCACCCAAAAGCTCAGGGGACAGCGGGGAGACGGAGCGCCGCCACCCCGCTATTCCTCGACCTGGTCTGGAGGCTGGCAGGGCGGAGAAGCAAGCTTCCTTCTCCCCCCCGCCAGCCCCACAACCTCGGGGGATAGCAGGGCAAGCCGCTGCCCCACGGAGGCTAAAGAGGCTGTCCCTGAAGGCAGAAGAGGGAGACGGAGCGCTCCGTCTCCCTCTTCTAGCTTGGGGATGGCTGCGCAAAGCCTCTGCAGGGCAGCGGAGTGCGCTGCCCCACAGAGGCTAGGGAGGCTGTCTCTGAAGGCAGAAGAGGGAGACGGAATGCTCCGTCTCCCTCTTCTAGCTTGGGGATGGCTGCGCAAACCTGGGGGGGAAATAAAAATTTTTTCCTTGATTTCCCCCCAAAAAAACTAGGTGCGTCCTATGGGCCGGTGCGTCTTATAGGGCGAAAAATACAGTAATTCTGTGCCAGATTCATGAGATGGTCTGTTTTTAAAAGTATTTTATGGTGTTTCTGATACTGCTTTATGATTTTTATGATATTTTATATTATGTTATTTTTGAATACCACTTACAGATTTTTAAATAAGTGATTTAGAAATGCCTTTAAATAAGTAAATTTGAGGCAAAACTGTTCCAGCAATTTGGGATGCAGAGAGTTGATGGAGATTAATTAGTAGACTTGCAAGTAGGTTCACAAATAAGCTTAGGTTACAAACATTTTTAGCAGTTCTCCCACATATTTCTGCCTTAAAGGATTTGTGTGCTCTAAAAGAAAAGAACCAAGTTTCATAAAGCTTCCATCACAAATCACGAAACCCAGCAAGCCCAACATTTAAAAACCTTCCATACAGTGGTTGGAATATCAACCCTCTTTCATGCACCCTTTGTAGAAACGTCCCTGCCAGGAGTGTCTCTTTCCACAAGGCTATCCAAGAGGAAAAGAGGAGCCACATCCTTGACCATTTAAGTCAGCATTAGGTGGCTGGTCATTTATTCAATGTGCTCAATATGTTTTGGAGTGGAATTGTAGATCAGAAGTGTTTAATTAAGAAAAAAAAAGTTGCTAAAATATTGGTGATGAGAAATGAAGCATTTGTCCCTTTTGCCAATCTAAAACACACTTTTCCTTAAGGTCTACTGCAAGGGCCAGGAGAGAGATTAATGCCAGAAAAGAGTTTTAGAATTAACTAAAACTCCCTCATTACTAGGTTTGCCATGTCTTAATTCTATGAATGGGGTGCCTTATTTAAACTGACTATCTACTCCTAAATACAGGGTGGCCCAAAAGTAGATATGCTGCTTTAGGATCCACTTTCTTTGTTCTTGACTCAAGTTCGCTGTCATCATTCACAATATCAGTTACGAAAAATAATCATTTTATCTGACTCTACCATTCTTTGCAACTGCCAGCCTGAAATTTAACTGCCACTTTGTCATGCGTCAGTTATGTGTACATCTTTTTAAATGCAGTTTATACTGAAGAATCTGTTTATCTTTTCTTATACAGTACAGTGGTACCTCTAGATGCGAACGGGATCCGTTCCAGAGCCCCATTCGCATCTAGAAGCAAACGTAACCCGTGTCTGCGCGTCTGCTTGTCACGTTTCAGCGGTTCTGCGCATGCGTGTGACGTCATTTTGAGTGTCTGCGCATGCGCAAGTGGCGAAACCCAAAAGTAACGCGCTCTGTTATTTCCGGGTTGTCACGGAGCGCAACTCAAACGCGCTCATCCCGAAGCACATTCAACCCGAGGTATGACTGTACTGGAGGACTCTTCAGTCAAAGGGCAAGTTGCAAAATTCCTAAATGCAGCTATTTCACTTGGATAATCAAATATTCCCTTTTGATTTTGCCTTTTGATCCCCACCCCCTGCCTTACAACTTTATTTTATTGGTGGTCAGCTGACCATAAAGAAATTATTTTTAGATTGAAAATAAATATGGTGCTCAAATGGCCCATCACAAAGTTTAGAGTGCAGGCATGTTAAGGTGCTAGAGGTTCACCTTCCTGATACATTATATAAATGGAAAGCACACCTGATGGTGAGGCAGAAAACAGCAATAAAAATCACTTACACCTATGGAGTTTGCATTACTGTTCCAATTCTCCAAATAAGTCAGATTTGTACACTATGAGAAATGATGGAAGAAACTGAGAGAAAGCACAGGAAGACTGGCTAATACTTGGATGATGTAATGTGGATGCCTAATAAACATGAGGTGCAGCAGTTCCACACAAAACACTAATAGAAGCATAGCTACTAATGAAGTTTTGTTTAGACAGGCTGTTCTAACAACAGAACATCTCATATTTCTCTAAGGCTTAGCACATTGTTTGCACAACCATATTATCCATGCAAAGAGGGCAGTATTTCAACCAAGTTTACTTCGAGCAGATTCACTAAAATGAATTTACATGGCCAAGCTGTGTCCACTAATTCCAACAGGTCTACTCTGCGTAAAACCTATATGAAAACCATTCATGGTTTGTAACCTCGAGATTCTGCATTTTAAGCATCATCTAAATTTCCAAACATCAGCAGTTCAGCCATGTTCTGAAGAAGACAATTTTCCATTACGTGATGCATGCAGACTCCTCAACACAAAAGTTAATAGGGCAATTCTTCCCTTGTGTCCATACTGTACATGCCATTGCATTGGGGGTGAGTGACCAACGGACCAAACCTAACTACAGAAAGCAGCACTTAGTTACTGCTGTTCCAAACTCTGTTCAGGAGGAATTTGAAATATACCACCATTGGTGTTGGCTAAGTTCCACTGCATTGCTAAGTCACGTCACAGAGCTGAAAGGGTTTAAAAACAGGTGCAAGTCGCTCCTGGCCCTACCCACAGAATGCCCTTTCAGGAATTAAGGCCATGTTCTGCCAGTGCTCAGTTCCATTGGATGAGCTAAATTGAGGGATTTATGCTATCTTAGCCCCAGGTTAGCCAGGCAAGCCCAAGACCCAAATACAAACTCACTCATCCTGGCAGATCTTGGGTTTGGATTGGACTGAAAGACTCCCAAATATAGGAACGTTCAAGTCACCACCCTATACCCTATTATGGTATATTCAGAACAGCTTAATGAGACACCCAAGTACTTGCCATCATTCTGCATATTGTGATAACCACAGTCCAAAGTCAAGTGACTTTGTGAGTGTGTGCACACCTTTATGATAAGCAGGTCAGCCCACAATTAAAATTATTTTAGCAAACAATATCAGGGCCTTTTCTGTGATAGGCTTTGGATTTGAGATGGGCTCCAAGATAAAGTGCAGGAATGCACTTTTCTCATTGAAAGATATGCAAGACTTAGCTGGCCAGCTTTTCCAAGATTTGTATGGTTCATGACGTTTAATTTTAAGCATTATGTTTGTGATTGCTTTTTATTATGTTACTGTTAATGATTTAACAAGATGCACTGAGCAGATGGAGAAGGCATTTATGATCTCATCTCACTTGCACCATATTTCACCCACTACAGAGATATAAACAATTTTAGTCCAGCTTATTTTTCTTGCTAGCAACTTTGGTTTTGCATGACTAAACTGAAATCCTGTGTATTAAGATGATGGTGCAAAGTGTACAAAGGAGGTGACTATCACATCTTTTCACCCACACAAACTTAAAACAAACCCTGTCTGGATGACAGTACATACAAAAAAGACCTATATTTTGAAAGGATTTTTTTAATTAAAAAATAACCCTGTTTCCAACTAACTTTACCTAAGGGTCAGCTGGAAGAGTCAGTGACCCATTCCCATAAGTAACCTCTTGAGTAACAAGGAGAGGTGGAACAAAAAAATGTTCTATATTGGGGTGGGAAATCTATAGCCTTCCAGATTATATTAAACCCATTTCCCATCAGTCTAAGCCACTGTTACCAATTGTCAGGGACGATAAGAGTTATAATTCAATAACATCTGGAGGACCACAAACTCCCCACCCATGCTCTATAGCTTGACTAAGAACCTTTGCATGAGGGACAAATGTTTATTAGTAGTAACAATATTTCTTGGCCACCCCCCTCACCAGAAAAATCCCAGGGCAGGTTACAGTTTATAAAAGTACAATATAATTAGAACAGCAACAACCACCCCACTCAAATGTAATTCCATACGAAACATTAAAGGGAGAACACCAAAATCAATGTTTAATTCTATTCAGAGGTAAGGCCCATTAAATCATAGGGGAAGGGCTGTGATTCAATAGTAAAGCACAAACTTTGCATTTTTCAGAAAACTGGCATTTTTTCCACCCTACAGTCAGCCTGGACTGGGAGTGAGGACAAAGGGAAGCAAACATTTTAGGCTTAGCTGAAAAGGGATTATCTTTTAAGACACCTGTCGAATGCTCCCCAAAGCTTTCTAAACTGTAAAGGACCAATCCCCTTCAAAGGTTAAGAGCATTATTGGAGATAAAGTTTTGCCATAGAGGATCAGTCCATCATAATCTGTAAACTACAGCAGGGCGTGCCCCTTTAACCAACAGGTGAGGTGGATAGCATTGATCAAAGGTGAATTTCGTCCAAGGGCAATTTCTCCCTTAACCAATGCTGTTTTCCCAAGGATCCTCACTGTGTACTCAAAGCTGCCAGATATTTATAAATAGCAAAACAGACACAAGTGTACACAGGTGCACTTTTCTTAACCGCACCTATATTGGAAAAGAGAGACATGTTCAAAAGAGCCCAGGAGAGTTTCAGAAACAATTTGTGTTACAGCCTGAGGACACAGCATTCCAAAAAGGGAAGAAGTGCCTATGGGGTCATGTTAGCCCTTGATGTGATGTGATCTAATGCAACTCTCCAGTTGGTATTTAAAGACAACAGCTATTTCATGCAACTTTGGTGCATATATAAGATATAAAAGGAATGGCATAGATATAAAACATGACAAGTGGTAGAATAATAGAATCTGGCATCTCAACACACTGTCAGCCAAACTGAGCCCCCTGAAATTTTTACACTTGCATAACACCAATAGCCTAGGATGGTATTACAGAGGTTTGCAAACTCCAAAATATTGTTCTAAAGCCCCTATGCTGCTTCTTGATATTCTGGTAAGTAGATCATACTTAGGCTACTTGTGTATGAAATATGCAAGCAAAATTCCATTTTTAAAAACTTCCTAAGCAGCAGGTTTCTGTAGAAAACAAGCTCATCTTCATTATAATATTTTTCCATAGAGCTGGTGCATGCAAATGAGGAAGTCCCTAGTGAAATCACCAGGGAGCTTAGGCAAGCCACTATTCTCAACCTCCTCTCCCGATTTGCAGCATGGGGGATAGTAACAGTAATGTATCTTATGGGATTTTAGTAATGCGTGTGAAGCTATTCTGAAGGTCTGAAAGCACTATATAAATTATATTGTTATTGTATAAGTTGTTTCCAAAAGGTCTGCCAGGTTTTGAATAAATCTATATTTGAAGCTGCATATGCTAAATTATACCCACATGGAAAATTACAGCATAAAACTAATGCAGTTAGGACTGGAGTCTTTTTAATTATCTCAAGAGAGAGAAAATGTTACAGAATGTGGAAAGAATGGTACAATACTGGGATTTATCTAGTGGGAAAATATCTTCCCAAAAAGTATTACACTACCCAAAGGCCAAAGTTTAAAAATAGTGTTTAAAAATATGTGTTTAAAGTGTTTAGAAATATGCTAGAAACAAAGGAAGAGACTAGAGAATATATTGGATGGTTAGGTGAACTGTAGGGAGCTGAAATGCTGAAAAGAATGAACAGTGGACTCTCACCTACTTTGGTTCATCCTTTACAAAAGAACACTAAGAGAGAAGCAGATGATCATGAAATGATAAGGACATTTGCATCAGGAAAATATGAATTCATTTAAATTGGAATCACTATTATGTATATATGATACCTTAAAGAGTCTCAGGAAAGGGTTTTAAAAAGAGAAAAGCCAAAAATTGCAGACTTGGTAATTTTATTTTACTTTAGAAGATACAAGGGAAATATTAATATTCAAACACTGGATGAAACTGAATACTAGTAATCAATACCATTTGATGTGACAGACTAGCCCATTTACCTTACTTGGAAAAACAATTGGTCCATTATGCAATTCAGTTCCCACAATGTGCATAGATCCCAGTAAGTTGTTTTTTTATTGCAGTTCCAGATATCATTCTCATAAGCAAGCTTGAGAAATTACAGAGCTGACCAAAATTACGTGAAGATGGAAGTACAGAATGTAATACACAACAAACTGGGAAAGATGAATGTGGGAATATTAAGGATTCAATGGTATTCAGTATCCTTACCAATAACTTGTTGAATTAATTAAATGATGCTTGCCAGACTTGCAGAGTAAAAGTTAGAAAATGAAGTGTAATATCTAAGATTATCTTTTTTTAAAAAAATTAAAAAACACCTATCTTGGATAGATTTGCAGACAGTAAAAACTATACATTGACATTAAAAGGAAAACACCAAAATGCACTAGAAGAGAACTAAAAGCCAAACTGCTCAATCTGTGGGAGCAAAATCAGCTATCTAATTTTGCATTTAGAAACAACTTTGAAAGCAGCCACAAGAGTATGAATTTGACTGGAGCAATAATGCTGAGCAAGAGTGTTTAACCTTTCCCTGATGCTCTTTTATGGGTGTAAATAAACTCCAAAACTTCCATTAGCTCAGCAGCAGAAAAACAGAAATAACTAGAACCATAATCCCGTCTCAGAAGGAAATAGAAACTGTACAATAAAACCTGAAAATATGCTGCTCTCTTATGCCACAGCATCCTAGAAGACACGGGAAGTCAGGAAGGAATGGAAATGCCAGAAGTGCATAATCCTGCTATAGAGAGAGTGTACAACCTTCTATTCTTACTACCAGGGAAAGAGACAGAAAGCAAAACATAGCCATCCAGGCCTTTTTGTCTCTTTCACTCTAGCAGGAGGTGAGAGGCAGAAAGAAATAAAGCAGCCAGCTCCTCTGCGTCTGTCTGACTGGGTGAACAAGTGGGTCTGGCAGAAATTGCATCCTCTTTCTGCTCCTATTGCAGGGATGGAAAAGAAAGACAGTCCTGCCAGTTGGCTTATTGTATGTAGAATTCTACTTAAAATGGAGCTCTATTCTGGAGGAACCATGTAAGAACATCCCCACCTTCCACAGCCCAGAATAGACAGAGGGAGAAAGCCCTTTATGCAATCTTTAGAGGGACTCTAAAGAAAACTCACTTAGTTATTTCTCTCACACTTGCAAGAAGGGAAACATTCTCATCTACCTAATCCAGAACATATATCTGTGTTAAATAGGACTAAGACTATCCTCCAGGCAGTTCCCCCATTTCTACAAGGGGGGCTGGGAAATGGGGGGGGGCTGCACAAGAGCTATCCCACTTGGCCACCTAGAGAAAATTATCAGAAGCCTCTGAAGCAGTATTAGAAACTAGATATATAAGCTAATCACCAAATGGCACCCTAAACAGAGTTTGTGGTTGTCACAATGAAATGTCTAGGCACCTTTTATTTTTATTGTTATTCATTTCGTTTCCATACTGCTTTATATTCTAAAGAAAAAAAATCTCAAAGTGGTTTACAAAACATTAAAACATCAAATAAAGCAATCCAGAATAAAACAAATTCAAGCTTCAAGAAAAAATATTTCAGATCCTTCTCCAAGGGACATTTTGCTTTCTCAATATTTATTTATTTACTTGATTAATTTATATAGCTGCCCCATAGCAGAAGAACCCTAGGAATCCAGTGTGGTAGAGTGGTTAACGTGTCAGGCTAGGACCTGGAAGATCAGCCTCAACCTCACAGAGCTGTTGTAGGGATTAACTGCAGAGGGGGAGGGGTGAACCATGTACTCCTTGGAGAAAAAGATGGGATATAAATGCAATAAATAAGCTCTTCTGCTTACCTGCTTAAGAAAGCTGGAGAGGCCAGCCAGATGGAGATGTCAGTTACCAACCTGGCATCCAGAGATCTCCATATGGTCGCAACTGGACCCACACTAGTCACAAAGCACACCTGGCTAATTTCTAATGCTGCTCAGAGGGCTAGGCAGTTATTTGCAAGCCTACAATACTGCTTACTCAACACAAGTAAGATTGTTACTGAATTCAGCTCAAGGAGAGTTTATCACTGGTGGCCAAAACTGTTCAGCAATACTTTTTAGGGTGATGGGCAGGACTGCTCCTCTCAGCCCTTAGGATGCTATTCTGAGACTCTATCCACCTTCTACTTCCTCTACACCAGATAAAGCTCCTTGCATAGTATGTGTGCAATAAATGTAACTTTTATTAGCAGCAACACATGCTGCTACAGAGGAACAGATCGGCTCAAAGGAAAGCAGCAAGGCACCCCCAGCACTGCAAGGTAGGCAACCAAACTCTGCTACCTTATTCATTCACTTCCATTCACTCCATTCCCACCCTCCCTTTCTCCAACACTCAGAGCAACAACTAAAAATCAGGTGCTTTAAGCCTCTAGACTGAACATAAATACCTTTATGGGGGGGGGGCTATTTGCTATAGAAAAAAATCAGAGGGCTGTTCACAAGTCCCACCTTAGCAAGATGTTATGCTCAGAAATATAGTTGTTTTATGAAACTAGTGATGTTGCAGTATATTACAGAAATCAACGTATTTTATGTAGGGAAGCACATTTTCCTTTCTTACAATACATTAGACATTCATTTAATGTTTCAAGAGCTTTACTGTTCAGAAGCACCTCCTGTCTGTATTAACAGCCTTTTGAGTCTGATAAATTAATATAAGTACCATTCTGGGTTTTTTAAAAATCTATTCTTCCTTAAAAACTATTCTCAAGCATTATTAATGCTAGGAGAGTTACCATTTTTATTCGGATTTCCTTCTAGATTTATATCAGCATTCACTTATTTGCTATCAGTAATTACCTCATAATGATAGAGAAATATTAACTGTAAAAGAAAACTGCAAGAGCAATCCATATGCTTTTTGACCAAATGCATATAGTGAAGCATAAACCCTCCACTTTTCTTAAATGAGAAGCTGATGCAGGAGAATACAATCCTGAACAGAGTACCTTTGGGCAAGGGGCTCTTTCTCTCCAGGTGATTTTTTTCCTGCATAAATTGCATGCCTTTCAAGCTGCTTATCTCCAGTCCCCACAGGGCAAAATACACTAAGATCTGTTATCTTTCTCCTACAGGGAAAAGCAACTGAGGGATAATACTGAGCATTTAAATGGCCTTAAGAGAAAGGATTAAGTAAACCACCTTCCCTTAACACTATTCTGCTATAGACAGTAATCACTACTAGCCACTTTTCATTGTTATTTTTTAAAGGGGGGGGTGCTCATTTGGAACTAGAGCTACTATCACCCCAATGTATAGTCAGCTCTGACATCAATGAAGGGGGATAAGTGGGATACTCCTCATATCCCAAACAGATCAGTACTGCAAGCGCTTCTGATCAGCATGCATGTAGAGACCCAGAGCAAAGGAGTGTATCCATTCCTACAGAGGGACTACAGATGAGTGTTCTAATATTTACTTGTCTTTTTAGTATCCCTGTCCCATATTTTGTTTTAATTCAAGCACTTCCCCAATCTGTTATCAGTGAATCATAGTGTTAAATGGAAGGAATTCTGTATAAAGACAACCCTATTTTTACTTGCACACATCCTGTAGCTTAAAGTGCACAAAACTGTATGATGGTGGTTTTAAATGCAGCTTATAGGGCTGTGTTTATGTCGTCTGCAAGCATGGTCTCCCAATTACCGGTATGCTGTTTAATGACAACACAATCCATGCACTATTAATATCAAATTAAAAGGATTCCAAAATGGGGTGACATTTAGAAAATGCAGGATCAAAAGGGTAGATAATACATCTAAATACATACAGTATAGAAAGAGTCACAATTTCGAATAGACCCACTATATAACTTAATATGTGAAAAGCATTTAAAACAAGTATTAGAAGCCAATATTTTTATTCCCTGAGCATTACATACCCATTTTAGGCCATTGTCCTACACCTGAACAACAAATTTATCCATTTTATAATAGAACCATTAGCTATTATAGTATGAGAGTGCTATGCTACAAATTATCTTAAAGGTGTTCAAATAAGATACAGTTTTTGCTACAGTACTTGGCTGTATTATTGCAACAACCATTATTTCTGGAAACATTGTGCATATGTTTCTTCCTTGTAGACTTAAAGAAAATTCAGCAGAAGCAGTAGCAGATTTGTTTTTAACTTTCAAACTGATTGATAAACTGCTGAAGAAGTCACTGACAGGACTTTAGAACTAATAATCCTTGAAAGCAAATCATTTAACAGTAAAAGGTCAGTACTAATACTCAGACATACAGTGACATATGCATTTTCATGCACAAGTTTATTTTTGTGCATTACACAAACCTAGTATGCTAGCAGCTACCTGCCCTCATATGACCACCATGCATAGGTTGCTATATACATGCTGCTCAAGGAAATTTCAAGCATGCTAAAGAGGGAGTAACAAGCCCACTGGAATAGTTGCTTGTATGGCAATTCCTCAACTGCTTTCTGCAGCTGTACTCATATATACACTGCATGATAATTGGAGTCATCCAAGATGTTTGATGATTATGGATATTTTTGTTCACAGTGCATTAACTTTTATTAGTGTGTCATACACACCAAATGAAAAGGTGCATTTCCTTCCTATGAACACCACACCAAAGAAAAGTTCATAATTAGCAGATCTGTTTAATGGCACCCTGTTGTAATTTTGCAGCTTAAGTCCTATTGCCTTTCACAGCAGTTTTTAGCAAACCAAAAGGGAAAAAAGAGAGAAAGCTTTGGCAGCACTTTTAAGGCAATAGCCAACAACACACCATATGGTGCAACAAGACATTCCTCCCCCCCCCCATCACCTCTGGCGGCCTCCCTAACCCTGCAAAACAAATTTGGGAGGCACAGGAGGCTGCAGAAGAAATTTTATTGCAGAGGCAGAATTCTGTTGCACAAGAAGGATGACACTCCTTACGCTAAAGTTTATGACAGAGTACAGAGGAGTGTGGTGTATTGCATTTACATCTGGAGGCTTCCTGGGAAAATCAGAGAGATCTGTCACAATCACAGTATTAGGGCTCCAAACTAATTCCAAACTAATTACTAGTTCCAAACTAATTATTGCTTTATTATCAAATCATTACTACTTCAGTCTTGTAAACACACACATACTATAGCCATATAATTTTTCAACAGAGTCCCCAAAAAGGTCAAACAAGAGAACTTTAGTGACACTGGATTCACTACAATACATCATGTGTAAGTCAGGAATCCATCTGTAATAATTAGTGGCAGGCATGAGAAATCCAGTGCTTCATTCAAGTAAGAATCAACACTAACAAATAGTAATCTCTCAATCTTTTTTCCTATATGCTATTTTCTTCCTCAAACACACCACCAAATCAGTTTCTCAAGAACAAAGCATATTTTACCTCATAAAATATTCTAGCCACTTTTTCTCTCAATACGAAATTAATTCCATAATGTATCAATATTCCAACATTTGCTTACACCTCCACTGAAACATAGCTAAGAGTAGTAATCTCTTCGGTAATAAGCCGTCACATCTTTTTGGCTCCTCCCTGAGAAGCAGAACATGTCCTACTTTGAAATCATTTGTTCTATTTCACACTCTGCTTGTACAAGCTGAAGTAAGAATAGAAGGACAATGAACACCTGTCTTCACAGAATACCCTTAAACGTATGTATGCACAATGAATCCATGCAAGGTTGCAGTGAACATTAAGAGCATTATATGACTATAATGAAGAGTGAAGAACACACACATGCCTGCAATATTAGCACTAACAAGGAAACCAGAAACAAATTGTCAGCTATAGCCTTTACTGCAAGGGGGGATGAATACAGGCACTGCCTTGAGCATCTAGGAGGAAAGACAGGCTACCGATACAATGACAACATAAAATTCCACTGAACAGCATAGGTATTTTGAAATGGGAGTTAAGAGGTAGGCTTGCAGCTGAGCACCGATCATCAAAGTCTGCCATGGTGGCTCCATAGCCATTGCCTCTAAATAGGTAAGACAGGTGAACAACAACAAAGCACAGTATCATAAAATTGTTTGTTAAGAATTCATATGCACAGACCACCTGCACTGCAATAAAGGCAACTGTGTAGGTGGCCATCTGGACAGACGCCATAAGGAACAGGTTCAAATAACTATGTACATTGTGATACAGGCATGAGCTGAGCTGGCAAACAAGACGAATTGAAAGGGACTATGATTATGACTATCACCATCAACTCTGTAGCTGGCACTCCACTTGTTCCTCTGCTCTTGCTTAGCACAGGCTACGTTAATCCAAAGGGACAGCGCGACTACAGATACACTGAGCACAAGCGAGGTTCATTGGTGTGTGCAAAGCATGCGTGTGAAGGTGGGAGGAGAAAGCCGGCTTGAGGTATGTGGCACTTTAGGGGGACAGTCATAGGACCCAACTCCTAGGGCCCCAAGGTCCTTTTGGCCCACCTCCCAATAAAATTGTTGATGGGTGTTGTCGTTCAAAAGGTGTGCATGCGCCACATCAGTTATGCAGGCGGAGCTTACCTCCCCCCAACATTTCATTCAAGTTGCCCTCCCCCCACCCTGCACCCCAGGACCCACATGAAAGGAGCGGGTGACTTTCGGCAATGGCCAAAAACACGAAAGACTGGCAAGGCAAGGGGACACGCCTACGGTTACAGGGCAACATTCATGCCCTTATCAGTATTATGGGCTGGGCAGGGCAGGGCAGGGCGAAGCAGGTGCCTCAGCTATGTAACCAGAGAGGGAGGAAGAATGCATGGAGGTTTCTGAAGAGGGAGGGGGAGAGGGGGGCCAAGCACACCGAGATCTAGAAACCTCAATGCCCCCCATAGGAGCCTGGGGGCAGAGTTCCACCTTCGCCCACCCCCAAATAAAATATTTGAAGGAGCAAGAGAGCCCTCCCCGCCACACACACAAGGGATGACCATTGCCATTCAAATGGTGTGTGGCCTTGTGATCGATTATGCAGGGCGGGACTTACCTGGGCGACCCCCCCCTCAATATTTTGGCACCACCCCAAATTCTCCCCTTCCTTCCTTCCCACCTTTTGTGGAAACGGAGGAGACACAAGGGAGGGAGGCCTCACTTACGTGTAGATGATGGACATGAAGTGCATGAGCCACAGCACCAGGAAGAGGATGAGCCCGAAGATGGCGAGTCCCTCCAGGGCCAGATCCAGCACCGCCATCCCCGCCGTGGGCCACGCGCAGGAGGAGGAGGGAGGAGAGGGAGTCGGTCCTCCTCAACACGAGCAGCGGAAGAATCGGCAGCGAGGAGGCCCCTCCCACTCGCCGGCTGCCCTCACGTAGCCCCTCAGGCGGACGCCCACCCGCCTCCTTCCCCCTCTGCCTCGCTCCTTTCCCCCGCTCCTCCTCCTCCTGCTTCTTCGCCTGCCAGGCCGCTTCCTCCCCTGACGGCGGCCGCTTCTCCCTTCCTCTCTCCCCCTCCCTTCGGGCTCGCTCGCTCTCGCCCCGCCGCCGCCTCCCGCTTAGCGCTGCTACTCTGGCTACTGCTGCTGCAGCCCGCTCGCTCCCGCGCGCAACTGACTGCCTCCCCGCTGAGCCAAACGGACTTGCCTCGCGCCCTTCGCCCCGCCCCGACGCTGTCAGCCTCCGAAGCCACGCCCCCTCCCCTCCCTTTCTTTCCTTTCCCCCCTCACTCCGTTTAAGTTTCTCGTCCCCAGGCGCTGCTGACGTCATCGCCGTCAGCTTCAAGGGAAGCCCCGCCCTCCGCCGCGTCACAGGGAGGGGCGGGGAAAGGCCTCAGAGAGAGAGTGAGTGAGGGTGAGTCACCGTGGGCGGGAAAGGGGGCGGTGATGTCATCCGCCTTCGGACTGGGCGGCATTCAGCCCCGCTCGCGTGGGGAGGAGAGAGGGGCGCGCGCCGGAGGGGAAGGACAAGCAGGAAGGGCTTTGGTGTGGTTTTTTTGTCCTTTCCGTCCGTCACAGTGCCAGGTCTCCACCGCCCCACCTTCCCCAGATTTTACACACATGCACACACATTTTAATATATCTATACACAAACACGTACATGCACACGTGTGTACACACACACACACACACACACACACGTATATTCATGGGAGTAGCCAGGGGTCGGGAGGGGTCAGCTGCGCCCCTGAATCAAGTAGATAAATAAAAATACTTGTGGAAAGATTTGGGCAGATTTTTCTGGGCACTTGGGGTCAAAAGCGTATGGAAGGAAGCACTTGTGTTTTTTCTTTCTGTCCCTCACAGCGTCATGTCTCCGCGCCCAACCTTTCCCTGATTGTACACACATAGACACATACATGGGCATAACGGCGGGGGGGGGGCAGGTGCAGACCCCCCCTAAATCAATACAAATCTGAGGTTCTTCCCCACACACACAGAAAGCCTTTGCCCTCCCTAATAAAAATCCTGGCTATGCCCATACACACACACACACACACACACACACGTATTTTATATATACCCACACAAACACATTCTCTTGATGGCTGTAGTAACACTTGTAGCAAGAGAGCAAAGAGCAAAAGGAAGCACCTGTGCAGTTCCAGAAATTAACAGAAATCCCACAAATCAATTAAAGGAGAAACCTCATATAGCACTGTAAAAAGTCTTGAAGGGGGCAGACAGAAAGGTGGGTTGGTGGGTAGTTTTTGAAGCAGGAAACCACCACCACCACACACCCAAATCCCTCATTGTGTCCTCTGTAAGGCAACCCTTTCCCACACAGGGCCTCCGACAAAGAAAAAGTGGATTGTTTGCTGTGGCAAAACTCATGGTGTTGCAATGGCACATTTAAGCTTAGTGATTAATATGGGTGAGATGCTTTTCTGGAACTCCTCCTCCTTCAAAAGATGTGGCAAATGGGATAGGATGGTAGATAAACCTGGTGAACTTAAGACAAGCCTGCTGGCTTCGGTCAATGGCTTGTCTGGTTCAGTTCCCCCATACATCAGGCTGTGAGGGATGTATGTGGATTAGGTGTCCTTTCATCGAGCTTAGCCAATCTCCTGCTGGCTGCCAGACATGCAGGCAGAAGGCCCACTGGTGCAGTGATTGCTTCCAGATAGGGTTTGACCCTACTGCTGTCTTGTCTTTTTTTGCCATGGCTGCCATGAGCAGCAGGCCAGTGGATGGAGAAGTGTTTTTTTCCAGCAGAAATGGGAGTTAGAATCGCTTCCTTGGTCATGCTTAGCGCAGACCCACTGAAATCAATGGAACTTAAGACTGAAACCCTAAGCCCACTCACTAGAGAGAAAGTTCCACAGAAGACATGCCTAGGATTGCGCTATAAATTGGTCATTCTAAGCATAACGGTAAGTCTAGATTTAACCCGCTGAACCCAAGCTGTTTCCTTATCATTGCGTTTCAAAATCAAAATTGTCTGAAATATCCTTTGTGGTTGAAACAGAGAGGAAGTACATCATCAGTTTCAGACTCCCACGTTAAGCAATAGCTTGCTTCTAAAAGGACAGAAGAGAAGAAAACCACACAAGTTTCATTCAACAGCAGCCAGCTTCTGGAACACACTGAGTTAGTAGAGTAAGACTGAAAGTCCTTATCCCGTTCTTGTTGCATCCTCTTAAAGAATTGTTCCAAAGGAGTCAGGAGCCTTTATGTATATGCTTCCACCACCACTACTATGGCTGTTGTTAACAATATACTGTAGTATGAAGCGGGAAGTTTCCTTGTACAAAGCAGTTATATATCTCCAGTTTCAAACTGTAACCCCTTCTCTGAACTCCAGTGCTACTTTTTCCCATTTGCTTCCCACTTTCAGCTCAAGAAGTTTAGACAGCAGCTTTGGAATTTTGCAGAGACAATTTCTAAAAAGGAAATGGCATCGTCAGAAAGATGGGAGAAGGAGGGGCCAGGGAATTGTGAGTTGTGGGTTCTGAGGATTGAGTCTGATGACTGTGGAAGAGCAGGAAGAATGGTGGTAGGATGGTTCACAAAACACCTTATCAAGACAATAATTTTGAGGAAGAACTTGAAAAGGGAGAGGAGGTATGAAAGATAAGAGATTGGCTGTTGCAAGCAGAAGGAGGACCAGAACAGAAAAAGGAGTTGGCGTAGAAAGAGGAGGCAAAGTTCCAATTATAGATGGGGGGAAAGAGCAAAACAAAGGCAAATTAGAAAAGGTGTCCAGTACTACAAGCCAAGAGAAAGTTCAGAAAATGGGCAACCAAAATGATTAACAGGCTGGAGCAACTCACCTATCAGGAAAGGTTGCAAATAGGAATGGGCAACTCTGTCATTTTTAGTTTCTCTCAGTTTCTTGTTTCTCCTATCTTAAAAGTTCAGTTCTCCACACTACCACAGCAGTATGATTCTTTTAAAGTCCTTACAAAAATGAACCAGGATTTCAGTGTAAGTGTCTCCTAAGGTACACATTGTTGTATGCATTTTTGCCCAATATACACATTTTTGCACAGCATATTTTCCCTAATATTTACATTTCCCATAGTAAAATGCATTTCTGCACGTGCTTTTCACTAACATATATGCATTCTATGCACACTTTACCTTAGTATGTTTTGGTACATATTGGCTGGAGAACTGTATTGCAGAATTTGGAAAACTACTAATTTTGAACGATGGTTGTGTTTTGGTTTGCATTTGTTTCAGAAGGTGTGGATTGGGTAGACTGACCTTTAGTTGTGAACTGAATCAAATCTCCCCCCCCCCGCCCGTCCCCCCCCCCCCCGCAATCCATAGCTGCAACATGTGGGACTTTTTGTTTAGAGAAAAGGGAAGAAAGAGGGGACATGGAAGTGGTATATTAGACTATGCACTGTGTAGAGAAAACAGATAGGGAGATGTTTCTCTCCTCCTATAATACTCAAAATTAGGGACATCCAGTGTTGGAAAATGTAGGACAAACCAAACAAAGCAGTTTTTCACACAGTGCACAGTTGAACAATTCACTCCTACAAGACATAATAATGACCACCAACATGGATGGCTTTAAAAGATGATTAGACAAATTCGTGAAGGATAGCCTTTGGGATACCTCAGCCGGTAAAGCACGATACTATTAATCTCAGGGTTATGGGTTCGAGACCCAGGCTGGGCAAAAAGATTCCTGCATTTCAGGGGACTGGACTAGAGGATCCTTGTGACCCCTTTCAACTCTACAATGCTATGATTCTATGCTGGAAACGGCAAGTGGGGAGGGTGCTGTTGCACTCAGGTCTTGCTTTTGGGCTTCCCATAGGGATCTGGTTGGCTATCTAACATCATTTATACTCCCGATACTGAAATCAATTATAAAACTTATAAAGAAAGAAATTAAAAATGACTTCCAATTAATCTCACTGTATTTTATATTTGGTTATACTAATTTTGTTGTTTCTTATATTGTGGTTGTTCGTTTGACTTCATTATTTATTTGTCAGTTTCCCCATAAATGTATTTATTTTAAATCAATAAAGATATACTTTAAAAGGGGGGGGGATCAGGTTGGCTATCATGAGACCACAATGCTGGCTCGATTCAGCAAGGCTTTTCTTATGTTTTTAAGAGAGGAGAAACAGTTCTGGGCTGGGGAACTTTGTTCATTCTTGATGGGAAATCTAAAGCCAGTGTCACAGATATATCAGGAATAGCCACCGACTTACTGATATATCCGAATTGCATGTCCAACTGCATACCATTTTTGTGACTGTGACAGATGCCAATCTGTAGCTGGTAGAGATGTCTTAAAATAGAACACTCTTTGAGCCTCATGTTGTTACCAAGCTGACGTACTGCTTCATAAAATAGCCATCTTCTAGGCCTGTCCTGCTGCATGGCTCAAGGAAGGGTCACCTGACCACCAACCCTTATGGATGAATCCATGCAATCTAGATCTCAGGTTGGGAGGGGGGAACAAGAAGGCATTATGTTCTTGCCAACTCAAGCAAGCCAGCAAGCCAACGTATTTCACTACGCAAAGCACACCCCTCTGCCTACCTAGGATGAATTAATTCGTAAATCATCTAGAATGCAATTCTTTCCATCAATGAATACCAGCATCGCTTTATTTGTATGCTACCTTTTCCATACACACAAAAATTCGGCTCAAGCGGCTTACAACACTGAGACCGATACATCACAAAATCTACTGTGAAGAATTTCATAGTAACAGCAGTAATAAGCAGCAATATATTCAAAATGTAACAGCATACAACAACAGCATTTCAAGACTAAAATGTAGCAACGTTATACCTCCTGGCAGTAGCAAAAATAATAGGAGAGGTTCAGCAGTCGTACCTGAGTTCTAAACATCCTAGTGTATAGTCTACAAGCCTTCTGAGCACAGTCAAAATTCATCAAGCCTTTTCTTCTTCATCATCATCATCTTCTTCATTTAGTATATTTGCATCTTATCTAAAATTGTTTCAAAAATGAAAAGGGAGGCAAAGTATCCCTAAAAGCAGCTAGCTCACTATAATTTATTCACAAACTAGTTCAAGAGTGCTTTTGGTCTTCTTAGCTAATTTTGTTTTTAGTTCAAAAGGGGAGAGAGGGAGATAAAAACCCCACCCACCCCTTCACTATCTGTGTCCTCCTGGCAGTAGGGGCACTCATACTTCCCATTTTTACTGGGTGCTAATTCCCCCATTCCCCTTATTTTTTTATGGAATATGCAACAATGAGGGTGGGAAACACTGAAGGCATCTTCTGGATAAATACATAAATAAAAAGAAAAATAGCAGTCGCCGCTAACATGATTGCCAGCACAGTATATGGATGCAAACGCTTCGCCTCTGTTCATGTTCACACATGAAACATTGTCTGTTAGTGGTAAGTGTGGTGAAGTGTGTGTTTGTGGCAGGCAGAGGTTGACAGCAATTTTTAAAAGGCAGGGTGACCTTCCCTGCTTTGAAGGGCCCCAGACAGAGGCATTTGCCAACGATCAAAACTGTTCACATTAAGAGAAAAGTTTGAATGCCAGGAAACATAATGTGCAGAAGTAATTCCACTATATTTTGTGTTGCATTTGCAGAGCACTTAGATCAGTGAAGATTCAGAGACTGGAAAGCAGGAAAGAGCCTGAGAACTAGAGTATTTGTTTTCAGGTCCATATACAAATTTAAAATATGAATGCAGTGCATTCATATTTGCAAACACAATGCACTCGATTGTTCAAACTTTGGGGCTTTCCAAACAAAGATAATTTTTCTATAGAGATCATTATGTTTTCTCATTTTACTGATAGCACCATATAATGGAATTCTTTTGTCCCTACATAACAGAGGAGGACGAATATTTTAGACGAGAGCCTCATGTTTTACAAGATTGTAGATGGCATCAGGTTATGGTGAGCATAAGACAAGGTTAGGCAATATGGTGCCCTCCATACATGGTTGAACTACAACTTCCATCAGCCCCAATCCAATCAGCATAGCAAATGGTCAGGAAAGATAGGAATTGTAGTCCATTGACATGTGGAAGGCATCAGCTTGGCAGATCTGTGGGGAAAGGAAGGACAAAAGATGTTATCATTTCAGAACCATTCACATTGGTGTGGGGAGGGCAAGGATTACTTTACAGTGATGGGTAGATTAGAAATATTTTTTACCTTGCTTCCCTCTGTTCAAAATGCCTTGCAAATGGATAAAAAGCCAAGATAGGTATGCAAGTTAGCAACAAAAAATGGCAGTGCATGGTGTTGATTGGCTGGCTCCTGCTTCTTCATCAATACACCCCTACCCAATCCATAACAGCATAGGCTCCAACTGCCCCTTGCAGGACCAGGCATTGGACTTTCCATAGCCCAACCCAAATACAGTCATACCTCATGGTACATCCACTTCATGTTACGTTCTTTCAGGTTACATCCCGTGGCGACCCGGAAGTACAGGAAAGGGTCACGCATGCACAGACGCACAAAATGATGTCACGCACATGCGCAGAAGCGGAGAATCGCAACCCGCGCATGCGCAGATGCGCCATTGTGGGTTGTGTTCTTTTCATGTTGTGAATGGGCCTCCGGAACGGATCCCATTTGCAACCAGAGGTACCACTGTAACAAGAGACCAATGAGACTGGTTTTGGGTCAAAACAGGCCACAACTTTATTGAATACAGATGAAAGAGGTTTGGCTTGGGCATGGGGCACTCCCGCCCGCCGGAAGTGACGCGTGGTCAATCCAGGTGGGGGTTCCTAAGACCCAATAGGGAGACCCCCGCAGGGACCGCCGTCTGGGGGAGTGCCTTTGGCCCTGGCCCCCCTGGGCATGCGGACATGGCCACTCCCCCAGGATCCCTTTAACGGGATACCCCAGCATTTGGAGGGGTAGGCGGAGACTACAACCTTCCCTCCGTCCAAAACAAAGGTTTACCCCAATGCCCAGCCGCCAACCGAGCAAATGCTTGACAGGCTGGGCCCCAGGTGCTGGCTGCTTAAATGGGCAAGGGGTGAATCTGAGGGAAGTCCACCGTCAGCTCCGTCAGCTCCGCCCCTGGCACAGCCCAAGCCCCGGCCTGCACCCCCATTTGCCAAAGCAGGGAGCAGGCCAGGATATGTTTCCTGATAGGCCAATCAGGAAGGGCACAGCCCAGGGTGGATAAAAATAATGATTTTTAAAATAAAAAATTGGATTTTTAAAATTTAAATCGGATTTTAAAAACATTTAAATCAGATTTTTAAAATAAAATGCTTTTGGAGGAAAAATAAAGATAGTTTTCTATTTTGGTTATAGTATAGTCCAAAGGCTATTCATCAGGAAATAAGGATTTGTTTTAAGTTTTTCATGTGTGCTAAAACTCAGTCTAAGGTTGTTGGGTTTTTTTTTAAAAAAAACACGTTTAACCACATCAGATAGATCTGCTATAATGTTATTGTTTTATTTAAATAAATTGTTTACATTATTATTAAGGAAATGATTATTTTTCTCCTTCCAATAAAGTACAGCAGAAAAGTTGTGCAAATACAAACAGTTAACTTCTTAAACATTGCAATGTATTTCTAATTGTATAATCAAATCAGTAATTTTTTATATAACTGTAAAAACTACTCTGAAAATTTATTATTCCAAAAATGAAACCTTCATCTGGTTGTAAATATTAAGATTATACCAGCAAGAATGAGTCTTTCTGTAAAAAAAAATAAAAAAAGTTTAAATCAAGTCTTACTGACTAGTGATTTAAGTCTTACTGACTAGTGATTTAAATTGATTTGTTTTAAATCTAATCCACCCTGGCACAGCCAGTTTGAATTCCCTCATCAGGGCCCCAGTGAAGCCTCCTCCATCCTGCAATGCCACCCGCATGAAAAAGGTGAGCTGGCTTCTTGCATTTCCTGATCCTTCATCCCTGGTTAAACCACTGTCCTTGTTTTACCCCTATTTTGTCTCTTTGGAGAAGACTTAGGGGGAAAGATGTGTGGCCACTACACTAGAGCAGTGTTTCCCAAACTTAAGTCTCCAGATGTTTTGGACTACAACACCCATTGGCCAGGGATGGTGGGAATTGTAGTCCAAAAACAGCTGGAGACCCAAGTTTAGGAAGCCCTCCTCTACAGCTCACTTGCTTCCCTTTCATCATCATCCCATAACCACCTATCAAGACAGGAAACATTGCTGAGCTTGTGAGCTATAGCTATTCTGTAATAGCACAGGTTCAGTCTCTAGCCTAGCATCTTCAGTTAAAAGTAGCAGCCGATGGGAAACTGTGGCTCAGACCCTGGACAACAACTGCCAGAGTTGACAGAGCTGGACTAGATGGGCATCGTTTGACCTGGTTTAAGTCAGCTTCCTATGTTCCCTTTGCATCGTTGGTGGTGGGGCAATGACATTACTTCACACAGTGTTTATGTCTAAGGGAGGGAACATAGAGAGAACATATATGGCGCAACAGCAGCTTTCTGCTTCTGATAGGAACTAGTTTAGCTCTGAGTTAGCAGCCTGAGTAAACTTGCGGGGTGATGTCATCTTAATGGTTCAGTGGCAGCTATGCAATCCGTCCAAGGAAAATACAGTTTCTGGAAAGGCCCTTAGACCTTCCTCCCAACCTTATTTTTGAATTAATTGGGTAGTAGAGATGGGAAAGCGTTTTTCATTCTGAATGTGTTTGAGTAGTTCACAAACTAGTCGCAGATTATGCAAAACCCTGACTTTGATTATTTATAAACACCTTGGTCTTATTAAAAAGAATTCCGTTTTTGCTCTTAGTTTGAATAACTAAACATTTGAAATTAATGGGGGGGGTGGACTCAAAGAACGATGTAGATAAGTTTTGAGATTACCTTTTCCTAAAAAAGCATGCTAATGGGAATGAAGGTTCTCGTTCATCAAAATTGTGCATGCAGGGGAAAAATAATTATTAAACACAAGTGTATGCAAGACCCTCCTTCCTCCTCTGCAACCCCCACCTGTAATAGTTGTACAGGACCATGATAATATAAAAGCAAATGTATAGTCTTTCTAAAAACCAAATGCAGTACATCCAGTACATTTGATTTCAAAATCTGACTCTACTCTTGTTTTCACCCTTTCTGATTTTTGAAATGCTTTTTGTTACGGCCTTTCAAGAATCAAATCCACATAAATATATTGAGTTTCCAGTGGAAAAATCTAAACCACAAACTCTTAATGCCTTTCCTTTCTCAAAGTCTGCCTTGCAGTTCTAAAAGGCAACAAACGCTCACTCAGTTTCCACCTAACCCTCTCACATCACACATATTTCTGGTGCTGCTCTTCCAACGGTTTCTACTCATCAACAGCACAGTTAGGAGGAACTGTGAGATCACCTCAGGAAAAAATAACTGCCACAACAACACAAAAAATGATGCTCTGAGCCCTGGTGCCCACTTTCTTTCCAGAGCTTTTGTTTTAGTGCACAGCTTCTAGAGTTAGCATACCTGTGTGAGTGTGTGGAAATGCCATGCAGGTATCACGGCAGAGGTATGGAAAAGCGCAAACCAGAGGAGATTCTTAGAACAAAAATACTTAGATAATGCCTCTGCTATGAAGTATGATGTCATGTGGTTGGTCCAAAGGTAACATTATCTTAGGTAACATTATCTTAGAGACCAATGAGTATCTTTGTGGGACACACTTTATCTTATGGGTAGGAAAACTGTTGCCCTCCAGAGCTTGTTATAAAAGGTAAAGGTAAAGGACCCCTGGATGGTGAAGTCCAGTCAAAGGCGACTATGGGGTTGCGGCTCTCATCTTGCTTTCAGGCCGAAGGAGCTGGCTTTTGTCTGCAGACAGCTTTCTGGGTCATGTGGCCAGCATGACTTAACCGCTTCTGGCACAATGGGACACCGTGATGGAAACCAGAGCGCACGGAAACGCCATTTATCTTCCTGCCGCAGCGGTACCTATTTATCTACTTGCACTGGCGTGCTTTTGAACTGCTAGGTTGGCAGGAGCTGAGACAGAGCAACGGAAGCTCACCTAGTTGCAGGGATTTGAATTACCAACTTTCTGATTGGCATGCCCAAGGGGCTCCGTGGTTTAGACCACAGCGCCACCCGCCTAGTTATATTACAATTCCCATCACCCTTGACTATTGGTCATGCTGGCTGAGTCCGACAGTGTGGAAAGGGAGGGCTTCTGCTAGAAATCACACACACACACACACAGAGAGAGAGAGAGAGAGAGAGAGAGAGAGAGAGAGAGAGAGAGAGAACACTTGATCCTTTCAATAGATTTGCATATCAACACCTGTGGTCCGGAGAACTGAAATTTCAGAAAGTTTTGAGTATGTGGTAACTTTCCACTGTGTATCTGTGACGCAAAGGAAATGTTACTTCACTTTATATATAAAAAAGACACAACTTGATGATGCTGATTTCATCACATCCATTAGAATGTCAAATCTGATGTGTGAACCTGAGACCTGCTCTCAGTCACCAGTGTGACTCACAACTAAGATGGCGCTATTTCTTCATCAGGTTGACTTTTAATGCACACCTGGCTCTCTCTCTTTTTAATTTCTGCTCGTGTGTTGAGTAACATAGATTTCTTCTTGGATATATACGTGCCTTTCAAACTTTTGAGATTTTCATTGAAACGTATTGTAATTGTACAATCACAGCACGTAGGTGACAAACCAAGGCTGTGTCCACATTAAGGTGATAATGTGTACATGGGTCAATTTTTCAAGTGCACCTTTGTGTGCTAATTTTATGCCTCCGAAATCTATTTCAATGTTTCCTGTCCACGCTAGTGTTCACACTGTGTCTTACTGTCCCCTCTTGTCAGTTAGTACTTCTTCATCCTCTGGAAGTTCTAGAAAACCAATCTCCTTCATGAGCCTGTACCAAGATATTTGTTTACCTGTGCACGTGCACCCTTTTTAAAAAAATGTCAATGGATTTGCACAACAGTGAACTTCAAACAAAGCAAACATTTCAAGAATGTTTCAAGGTGGACAAAACAGTGGATTTTTTCCTCTTTTTTTAACAAACATGTTTTTCAATTTGCTGGTTCCATACAAAACAACAGTTTCAAAAGTAAGACTCTGTGTTACAGCTGGCTGCACAGCAACAGAGAGGCAAAGAACAGCCAGTCAAGAGTAGGCGTGACTCCAATTTCTACACACTCACCCAGCACCAACAGCTTAGAGAAGAAAATCAAAAGTACATTTCTGTCAAGGACTGGGCAGAGGAGGAATGGTGGAGACCACCTCCACATCCTGACGCTTCCAGGGAGGAGGAAGAGGAAGACAGTACAGTGGTACCTCGGGTTAAGTACTTAATTCGTTCCGGAGGTCCGTTCTTAACCTGAAACTGTTCTTAACCTGAAGCACCACTTTAGCTAATGGGGCCTCCCGCTGCTGCTGCGCCGCCGGAGCATGATTTCTGTTCTTATCCTGAAGCAAAGTTCTTAACCTGAAGCACTATTTCTGGGTTAGCGGAGTCTGTAACCTGAAGCGTATGTAACCCGAGGTACCACTGTATATATTTACAACAGGGGTTTGTGGGAGGTCATAGCTCAGGGGCAGATGAGGGAGAAAGTTGGGAAATAATGGGAGAGGAGGAGAAGGAGGGGTGACAGCTGACAGATATGGTGTCTTTACATAGCATTTCAGACCTTCCTCCCCCAGAACCTGGCAAGCCTTGGAAGTAGGAAAGCAAAGAGCTCAAAGACAGAGGGCATGTAGCAGCACCCGTAGAAGTGACGAATGAGGAAGTGGGAGAGATGGAGGGGGTGGAGATTCACGTGGGACAAGGCCATTATTCCAAGAGGCTGTATCCCCAAGCCTCTCTCTGTAAATAATGAAATAAAAAGAGGACAGTAAGAAACCTTCCCTTGTCTTTACACTTTCCTGGGCAACCAGCCGGGAGCCACTGACAGCATCCTGACAATTTCTCACATAGCACGCATGTCCAAGGCAGGACAGGGAGAGCAAATGAGATGGGGGAACAGGGGCATGAGAGAGAGTTTCTTTTCCCACCTCCTATACCAGCTGATTCTTCCTGAAGTGTCAGTTTTATTTCCCGACTAATTGAAACTGGAAGTAGGGGGCGTGGTGATAGACAGTACCCAATGAAAGATTGCCACATGTAAAAAAAAAAAAAAAAAAAAAGACGGCCCACACAATGTGCTTCAGTGATACGAGATTTGAAAGGGGCTCTCTGTAGCTAGCGATCAGCTGATTGGTAGTCACAGGGGTCCTTCTTAACGGTGTGCCCCCAGTGCCAACCAGCTTATGGGTGCTGAAAGCATATCTGCAAAGGAGGTTGCTGTAACCTCGGCGGAACTTTGCCAGGTATCAGTCACTTGGTGTGATTGACGGGCCAGGGGTCCCACCCAGTGGAGTCACAACGGGGAGACAGTGCGCCCCAGATGCCATGTCTGGGGGGTGACAAGAAGGCACCCCGCAGGGGCTCACTGTGGCGCAAGCAGCCACCGCAGCCGCATGTGGAGGATCCTCCATTCACAGCTGCAGTCACGAGCAGAGGATCCTGGCCCCAGCGGCCAGCCGCTATGTACAGCACATGTGTGACGTCATACGCATGTGCTGTATGTAATGACGCCACACATGTGCTGTACATAGCGGTTTGCTGGCAGCGCCACTCGAGTGCCGAACAGACAGCGGTGGGATCCCTCCGTCGTCGCTACAGCCGCATGTAGAGGATCCTCCGTAACGGCAACCGAGGAATCCCGGCATCGTCCGCACAGCGCTGGAGCAGCACCACCGGCAAACCATTATGTACAGCGCATGTGCAGCGTCGCTACGTACGGTGCATGCATTGTACGTAGCGCCACAGCACATGCGCCCTACGTAGCGATGCCCTGCCCCGAGTGTCATGATGCCTTTGTTCGCCCCCGGTCCCACCCATCTGTCAACTGTGGGAGGTAGAGAAGATAAGTTTCTCACCACTAGATTAGGCAGAATGAGGCAGCTGCCTTAGGCGGCAGATGTCGGAGGGAGGAAGTGCAAGCGTAAGCTGGAGTGCGGAACTGCCCAGCCTGTGGCGTGTCTCCAAAGCTTGACGCCTGCTCTCAGATTTTGTGGAAGACACTGTTCTCTCCCCATTGTTTAATTCAGAATTAATTCCAGTCTAATTTACTTAAGGACATGGAATGTGAGAAAGTGATATCCTGTACTTTGCCTTGGGCAGCAGAGTGCCCGAGCTGGCTGGCCCTGAATTTCCTTTCAACTTTCTCAGCGTAAGGAAAGCCATGGTGGATCAAACCAAAGGCCCGCCATGGTCCGACATTCTGTTCTCATTAGGTGCCTATAGGAAGCCTCTAAGCAGAACCTGAGTGCAACAGAATCTGGTATTCAGAGACATACCACCTCCAACTGTGAAGCTAGAGCAAAGCCAGCAAGGTTGTGTGCATGTGCAAGAGACTGCACACTGGCCATGCCCCCGAGCTGAAAATGGTTTCGTTTAGCTTCCTTAATTTCCCTTGTGGAGCTTTCCTGCTTCACTGAAATAACTCCACAGCTTCATTCTTGGTCCTTTTGGAGTTTCTCACTATCCCTTTTTGTTTTAACTGTCCTGAACAATTCAGTATCCGGAGCACACTTAGCCAGCTCACTGCTCAGCCCTAACTCTAGGCCATTTATGAATCACACCCCAAAATAGCAATAGTTTGGAAGTGCCCCGAAAGCCAATAAAAGGAATCATCTTTTGTCCTCCTTATTCCCTGGAGCCAATGCTACACAGGCTATTCAAACACATGGAAAAGGTCACTCGACTTATTGCTTTTTGCTGCTCTTTTCCGGGAGCAAACTGCAATGAACACCTTAATTAATGTGTCTTGACTGATGGCTCCTTAATTAAGCTGCTATATTAAGACTTAATTGTATAGGTAGGTAACTCACAATTTCAGAAAGTCCTCTATGCCTGGCAGTATGCATGACTTTGAATGTAACATTAATGTTACACGGCGTGAAACGTTAATTGAAATCCAGTGTTCTTTATAGTACATTCCAGTGTACACATCATGCAATCAGGTCTTTATATATGCATACAACTGGTGCACATATTGGAGTGGCCCTGTTCTGTGTGCCAGCTAGCCAGCCAGCGGCCAGCCAGCCAAGCCTTCTTTCAAGATACTCCATTGCATTCCTTTTCTCCCCGTAGTTTTCCAGGCCCCCCCCCATTGAAGACTCAGCGTTCTTTGGCCACTGAACAAATTCAGCTCTTATTAGACTGCTTTTTGGGGCTGGAGTTGCTCCCTTGGGTTTTTTTTTTTTTTACCTCAAACTTTTCAACTTCTGCAGGTAGAATGGCTTTGACTCATCCCCCAGGACAGAATGTAGCAGTTGTAGGTGGGAGAAACAGCAGTCTGTCCCACCCTTGCAACCAGAGCTTGACACTGCAAACAATGGACTGTCTCATTCTCACTCAGGGATAGGGAACCTGTGGCCCTATGGAAGTGCTTGGACTCCAATTCCCAGCCTCTCTGGGCAGCATGGCCAATGGTTAGGGATGATGGGAGTTGGAGTCAAACAGCATCTAGGGCCACAGGTTCTTCTAAGATGAGGTGGGCAACCTTTTCTCGGCACACAGCCAGGCTATTTAAATTCTCAGTCACAAATCAAATTTAAGAAGCCTAACTGGAAGCAAGATTCTAGCCAAATAATGTACAGTGGTACCTCAGGTTACATACGCTTCAGGTTACAGACTCTGCTAACCCAGAAATAGTACTTCAGGTTAAGAACTTTGCTTCAGGAGGAGAACAGAAATCGTGCTCTGGCAGCGCAGCAGCAGCTGGAGGCCCCATTAGCTAAAGTGGTGCTTCAGGTTAAGAACAGTTTCAGGCTAAGAACGGACCTCCGGAACGAATTAAGTACTTAACCCGAGGTACCACTGTACAGAAATTATGGAAATATACCAGGAAGGATGCTTGACAATCATGTGATTTGCATAACACGCTGATCTGAAGCCTATTTGCTCAGAAGTGTCTCATTGTTTTCAGTAGAATTTCCACATGAGTGCTCTTGGAGTCACTGTGTTTC
The DNA here is from genome assembly GCF_964270895.1 of Podarcis filfolensis. Lineage (NCBI taxonomy): Eukaryota > Metazoa > Chordata > Lepidosauria > Squamata > Lacertidae > Podarcis > Podarcis filfolensis. The sequence continues at coordinate 25,698,549 of NC_139621.1, read as the reverse complement.
ATTGCTGGCATAAGCAATGAATAAGTCACCATGGGACATAAGCAACACACATCGAGTGCATCATCTTAGACGAGAGCCAAGTATTTCAGACTGTATCTGTTAGTGTCAAAGATTGAAAGCAATTACGGGCACATGTTACAACAGCGATGGATAACACATAATCGATTCCCATCACGAGGACATGCAAAAGCATCGCGAGGAGGAGAAATTAAAAACTGACTATGCTAAAACTCGGACTTGGATGCATCAGGCAAACAGGGATGCCTGTAAGGGTTTGGGCTGGTTGCTCTTGTATCTTTTAATCTATCACAACAGCAATCTAGTTCACTCCCTGCCCAAGGCAGAACTGTGTTACCCACAGGCTCCTCCCGCCATCAGCTGCTTGCCATCCAAACCACAGCATCCCATAAGGGAAGAGCAGGAGCTTTGCAGAAGGATCTCTCCCAGAGCAAATGGCTCAGGGTATTTAAAGTACCGTATTTTTTGCACCATAACACTCACTTTTTTCCTCCTAGAAAGTAAGGGGAAATGTCTGTGCGTGTTATGGAGTGAATGCCTACGGATGGCGGGGGGATCTGCTGTTCACTTGTTCTGTTCAGCAGGTGCTACTGCCCAGCTGATTTGTTGCAGGGTAGCAGTAGTTGTCTTCTGCAAATTTGTACATGTAACTCACAGTATATACATAAAACTATTGCAAGGGGGCTGGGGTGGATAGAGGAATATTGGCAGCAAACAGAAAATAAAGACAAGAGGACCTTCGTTCACACCCAGAGGTACCATTCGGCCAGGGCAGGATTTGTTAATTATTTAGTCATACTATTGAAATCAACAGACTTATCTATCAGTATTAGTGGGTGTACTCTGAGCACGACTGCCTGTAGTACCGCAGAGTTTGGGGGGGGGGCGTAATCTCCAAGCCTGATGCAGCAACAGGCTATTTCCACAATGGCTAGGGCCACTCGGGAGAGGTCATGTTTCCGGCCTTGGACATCCTGCCTTCCTCGCAGCCCGTTCCAGATGTTTGGGGAGGTAGGTGTCACTCAGCCTGTGAAGGAAGGACACTTTGCACATCCTGAGATCCCCATTCTCAAAACACATTCCAGTCACATTCTGTTGGGAGCCGCCCAGAGTGGCTGGGGAAACCCAGCCAGATGGGTGAGGTATGTATAAACAATCAAACAAACAAATTTGTTGTTGTTGTTGTTTAGTCGTTTAGTCATGTCTGACTCTTCGTGACCCCATGGACCAGAGCACGCCAGGCACTCCTGTCTTCCACTGCCTCCCGCAGTTTAGTCAAACTCATGCTTGTAGCTTTGAGAACACTGTCCAGCCATCTCGTCCTCTGTCGTCCCCTTCTCCTTGTGCCCTCCATCTTTCCCAACATCAGGGTCTTTTCCAGGGAGTCTTCTCTTCTCATGAGGTGGCCAAAGTATTGGAGTCTCAGCTTCAGGATCTGTCCTTCCAGTGAGCACTCAGGGCTGATTTCCTTAAGAATGGAGAGGTATGTATAAACAAACAAACAAATACTAGAACCAAATTCCAGTGAGGAACTCCAGAACAAAGTAATTAAGCCCTTCTTCCTGTCTCTTTCCGATTCATCCCTTGCTGCACCTTGCAACATCGGCTTCTGAAATAATAGTCTGCTTTGGAAAGCAAACCCTCTGTTAAATGAGCACATGAAACAGGAATGATTGCAACTCTCTTGCTAACAGTTGCACAAGGGAGGGGAGTTTTGCAGCATCTTTCCCGTACGTGATACTTCATACCCTGATGCACCAGAAGGCTTTTGGAAACAGTTGTTGCAAGAGTCTTAAGTCACTTTGTGTATCTAAGAGTGAGTTGTACAGACTTGTTCAAAACAGAACATTTAATTTGAGAGAGAGAGAAAGAGAGAGAGAGAGAGAGAGAGAGAGAGAGAGAGAGAGAGAGAGAGGATGAACTCGGACTCCCAGTTTGGTTTCTGCCCAAGCCTTTAATGCCCAAATCATATCAGTACATAGACAAGGTACAAGTTACAAGGTGCAGCAGATACCATACGTAAGAAGCACAATTTCCCCAGGGCAGACATTAAGCTTGGTAATTTCCCTGGGTCCCATGAAAAAAAAATGGTGCTATTCTGGCTATTTTCCATCCATGCCATCAGGACCTAGTGTATTGTCAGTATTTATTTTATCTATCAGGCCTAGAATTTCATCTCCTGTCACCACTATGGTTCATCAGACTCCCTTTCTGCAAATGTTAGTTCAGCCACTGGGATCTGCCTTGTATCTTCTACTGTGAACAAAGATGCAGAGAATTCATTCAGCTTCTCTGCAATCTCCTTATCCTCCTTTAGCATACCTTTGACTCCCTTGTCATCTAAGGGTTCCACAGCCTCCCTAGAGGATCTCCTGCTACTAAGATATTTGAAGAACTTCTTAGAATCACAGAGTTGGAAGGGACCCTGTGATCATCTTGCCCAACCCCCTTCAGTGCAGGAATATGCTGCTGCCCCATATGGAGATCAAACCCACAACCTTGATGTTATCAGCACCACACTTTAACCAACTGAGCTTGTCGTTGGTCTTAATGTTTTTAGCAATTTGCTCCTCAAATTCTGTTTTAGCATCTCTCATTACCCTGCAGTGTGTCCATCTGAAACAGATGTAGGTGGCTCAGGCAATGTCAGGTGTATCCACACCTGCCCAATAACACTGCAGGTGGACATACGGTATACCAGGACCCCAATGACCACTTCCTTATTCATTCCCCCGGGTATGTGCAGGGAGAGAAAGGCATGGATAGCCTAATCGAGGGGAGGGTTTTCACACACATATCAAGTACCCGCACCCATCCTTGTGGACAGCAGGATCCAGTATCAATCTAGATTGAAAGTAGCATGTTGAGAACAATCATGGGTGATTCCAGATTGAGAAAGGCTACATTTTTGTGCTACAAATGAATTAGTGTGTGTGCAGCCCTGGACCCCAAAGCTATTAAGTCCTTCTGTACCTCAGTTGGTCATCATTCTTTGTCTAAAGATATAGAGAGCTTAAGCATTTGTGGCAGGACACATTGCAGTGTCTATATAACATGGATTAAAATCAAGGCTGAGGATCAGGCTGGGCCTCTAATGAGATTGAAGTAACAAGCGTCTAGTTTTCACTGAAGAGGCAAACATGCCTCTCCATAGTCCCACTTCAGATTGAAGGTATAAATAAGTACATATGAATATTTAGCAGGGGGAAGGGGTAGGGAGCAGCCCCCATATATTCTGTAAACTGCCCAGAGTGGCTGTGGAAACCCAGCCAGATGGGCAGGGTATTCTTCTTCTTCATCATCATCATCATCATCATCATCATCATCATCACCACTGAGCTACAGTCCCCCACAACAGATTCAATTTAATATTTGGGTCTGATCTGTCTATTCCCCCATCCGCCGCAAAAAAAGTGCTATAGTCTGAAAATCACAACCAAGATATGGAATCTATTTCCCAGAAAGTACACTGTGAGCATTGTGAGACTTTGCAAAGATCTACCAGTCAGCCACTGCAAGTGCTTAGGAAGTAGGCGGCTGAATTTTGAAATGGCCGATGTTATCTCACAGCTGGAAGTGTGTTATTTAAGTAAACAAACAACTGAATTGTCACAACCAAGTTTGAATCCCGAAAGATTGTTCACTACTTCCCAGCCCCCTAAAGACTGACTACGATTTGGGGGAGGGTGTGTGTTCTTCCTGGCATGATTTATCTAAGAACTAGTTAAGAAAAGAATAAATAGGCTCGCTACATCAGACAAAAGATCCACACCCTCCAACATTCTGCTTTCTGTAGGTCTTGGAAAGATGCCTCTAGTGGTTTGCAAGCAGCGAATGAAGGCAGTAGCTCTTCCTGCTTTTAAATCTCAAGCACCCGCCAATCAGATGAATAAGTGAGACCTGCAATGAAACATTGTGAGTCTCTGTGACAGACCACCTGAATCAATCTCAGGGACCACTAGTGGTCCATGGACCACACTTTGGAAACCCCTGTCTCTAATCACACCAAAAGCTTTGAAGTCCACTAGAATTCCTCACCATGCTGGATGCTAAGCAAAGTGGGAGGGGAGAATATCTGCACTAGTCAAAAACTCATTTTTGTTTTATAGTTTTAGAAGGGGGTGGCTGTGGGGATGTGGCTATGGGAACTGTCATGAAAAGCACCTACACAACCAAATTTACTACCATTTCTTGTAATGCATTTGCCTGAAGGACAGGTATATTTATGCAGGGTACTGACAGCTGCATTTTGGACTAATTGTAGTTTCCGCGTCACCTTCAAATGTAGCCCCACATAAAGCACATTGCAGTAGTCCAAGCGGGAGATAACCAGAGCATGCACCACTCTGGCGAGACAGTCCATGGGCAAGTAGGGTCTCAGCCTGCGTACCAGATGGAGCTGATAGACAGCTGCCCTGGACACAGAATTAACCTGCGCCTCCATGTACAGCTGTGAGTTCAAAATGACTCCCAGGCTAAGCTTGTAAACCACCTTACAAACAAGAAAGATGAGTGAGAAGAGTTTTAAAGTAAATAAGCATGAAAACAAACATTTTCTGTGCAGGTTGAGGTTCACATCTTTTAAACTCCCTCTTGTATCTTTCATTGACCTCATTTATGACATTTTGATCTTGGCTGCAATCCTGCAATGCAGAGTACAATTAGGTGCTCTCATAGCTATCAATGGGACGCGGGTGGCGCTGTGGTCTAAACCACTGAGCCCCTTGGGCTAGCTGATCAGAAGGCTGGCGGTTCGAATCCCTGTAACTAGGTGAGCTCCCGTTGCTCTGTCTCAGCTCCTGCCAACCTAGCAGTTCAAAAGCACCCCAATGCAAGTAGATAAATAGGTACCGCTGCGGCAGGAAGATAAACGGCGTTTCCGTGCGCTCTGGTTTCCGTCATGGTGTCCCATTGTGCCAGAAGCGGTTTAGTCATGCTGGCCACATGACCCGGAAAGCTGTCTGCAGACAAAAGCCGGCTCCCTCGGCCTGAAAGCAAGATGAGAGCCGCAACCCCATAGTCGCCTTTGACTGGACTTCACCATCCAGGGGTCCTTTACCTTTTATAACAAGCTCTGGAGCGCAACAGTTTTCCTGCCCATAAGATAAAGTGTGTCCCACAAAGCTTCTCATTGGTCTCTAAGATAATGTTACCTAAGATAACGTTACCTTTGGACCAACCACATGACATCATACTTCATAGCAGAGGCATTATCTAAGTATTTTTGTTCTAAGAATCTCCTCTGGTTTGCGCTTTTCCATACCTCTGCAGTGATACCTGCATGGCATTTCCACACACTCACACGGGTATGCTAACTCTAGAAGCTGTGCACTAAAACAAAAGCTCTGGAAAGAAAGTGGGCACCAGGGCTCAGAGCATCATTTTATGTGTTGTTGTGGCAGTTATTTTTTCCTGAGGTGATCTCACAGTTCCTCCTAACTGTGCTGTTGATGAGTAGAAACCGTTGGAAGAGCAGCACCAGAAATATGTGTGATGTGAGAGGGTTAGGTGGAAACTGAGCTAGTGTTTGTTGCCTTTTAGAACTGCTAGGCAGACTTTGAGAAAGGAAAGGCATTAAGAGTTTGTGGTTTAGATTTTTTCCACTGGAAACTCAATATACTTATATGAATTTGATTCTCGAAAGGCCATAACAAAAAGCATTTCAAAAATCAGAAAGGGTGAAAACAAGAGTAGAGTCAGATTTCGAAATCAAATGTACTGGATGTACTGCATTTGGTTTTTAGAAAGACTATACATTTGCTTTGATATTATCACAGCCCTGTACAACTATTACAGTTGGGGGTTGCAGAGGAGGAAGGAGGGTCTTGCATACGCTTGTGTTTAATATTTATTTTTCCCCCGTATGCACAATTTTGATGAATGAGAACCTTCATTCCCATTAGCATGCTTTCTTAGGACAAACACCAGCTCCCTCAGCCTGAAGAGAGATGGGTGCCACAGCCCCATAGTCGCCTTTGACTGGATTTAACTGTCCAGGGGTCCTTTACCTTTTTTATAGCTATCAATGAATCCCATGCCATACCTCTCCATCTTATTATAAAGCACATGCATGCACAGCGAACTAAGTCATTTCATTCCTACATTTGGGACAGTTCCGAAGCTTCTGCATAGTGATAGCAGCAGTAGGCACTATATTTTCACTTATTTAATCAATTTATAGACTGCTTGATATTAAAAATCCAAGAACCTTGGACTTGGTTATCCACAGCACCTCTAGCAGCACAACAGGAGGGTACCGACCCGCAAAAAAGCATAAAACTTCTCTTCTCCTTTTGCAAAGATCATTTCACTGAGACGAAACCACAAGGCATGCCTCAAATAAACATTCAGCTCGAGAACCTCAAGACAAACTCTGTTCGCTCCAAACGCTGTTTAGCTTTCTCCTTACGAAGTCATAACAAAGAAATTCACAAAATGCAGCCTTTCCTTGTGTGCACGAAAAAGTGCTCGTAACTGAGTGATGGATATGGCTGGAGGTTTATAAGCAAGCCTGCTTTTAAATGGGATTAACGTCGACAGATTTGCAAACACACCATTCTCCCAAACCTTTATTGCCTTTTAAGCGTTTTTGGCATGTCAGCCTCCGATTCCTATTTCCTAACCATGACAGCTGAGGAGTTCTTCCCAATCTTACATTCATGATGAATTCTTCACTTAGTGGCTGAGAGGTGAGATAGGATCAGGTGCCTTTAGCACTGCAATTAAGGGAACATTCATCATCTCATCTGGGCAGCAAGTCTTTGACTTCCTATCTACAACTAAGGCTGCAGTCAGCTGTGCGTGAGTGAATTCCCTGAAACACCCTGGAACTGACTCCTTTCTGTCTCAACATGCATAGGACTGCACTGCAAGACTGCAATCTTATGCACTTACTTAAGAGTAAGTTCCATTGAAGATAGTGGGGCTTGTTTTAGAGTAAAACGATATACAGGACAGAATTCAACTAATCTGTTGCCTATGTTGTAAATAAAAATATGCCCTTTTCCCTTATGAGGTATCCAAGAACCCATATAGAGTCCTTACATAGGTTCCCTATTGGTAGGAGAGAATACCAGAGGCCAACCAGAGAATATTGAGAAGCAAAGCAGCTAGTAAGCTTGATCTTTATTGATCTGTTGCAACAGGGTGCTCCCCTCACATGCAGGGAAGGAGGAGGACCCAGAAAAATGCTGTGCAAGGGCTTATAAAGACTTTTGAAATTCCCATCCTGTAGATCAAGACCACCCCCAGAAACCTCATACATACATCACAGCAAAGGTGGTCTAAAACAGAAATTTGAATATCTCCTTGTTTATCTCTTGTCTGGCAGGTTACTTGATTGGATTGCCTGCGGAGCCTGGCCAGTCTTTTGTAATGATAAATACTTAGTTCCTGAGCCAGGTCACAGGCTCACACCCTTATTCAAACACAGACATACCCTTAAGACAGGATTTGTGAAGGAAAAGACAATGGGGAGGCTTTTCCATTTTGACCTTGCACAGAAAACATTTGGTCAGTTTAGGAATCAAAATGGTTCCAGGTTGGTCTTCCTGTGCTGATCTATGTATGTGTGGTTATGAACATTACCATATATCTAAGACCATAAAATTCCTATCACACCTACATGGAGCAAGCTCAACTCGATCAACAGAACTGTTGCCTCCCTCTCTTCCTCCCGCACCCCCTAAATCTGTCCTGCAAGGCTAGAGGAACCTCCTGAACAGGTCTAGGGGCACATGTAATAATAATATGTAATAATGTAATAATATGTAATAATAATATATTATTTATACCCCACCCATCTGGCTAGGTTTCCCCAGCCACTCTGGGCGGGTTCCAACCAAATATTTAAAACAATACAGTATCAACCATTAAAAACTTCCCTAAACAAGGCCACCTTCTTTTAAAATAGTTGCTTATTGCCTCGACATCTGCTGGGAGGGTGTTCCACAGGGCAGGTGCCACTACCGTGTGTTGGGAAATTTCCATTCCACCTTTAGTTGCAGACATGGAACTGTTGCATGTCACATGTCTGTTTACATACCAGCACAGCTTGCTGGGAACTTCTGTTGTGTGTATAGCTTTTGCTTTAGACTCTCTCTCTGAGGAGACGGCAGTGAGAGACGACATGTTTCCTTTGTCCTGATTTATGCTTAATAAATCTTTAGCTGTTAGTGTGTTTTCGCAAGCCTTACGCCTGTTCTGTTTGCACAGGGTGCTCTGATAAGGTAGCGTGCTCAGGCTTTTAGAGTCTGAGTCGCTGATTTACATCGCACCAGAGATCGGGGGATCATCATGGCTGGAAGGGCATGATCCAGCTGGGGCTAGCCAGCTGGCATCTCAACCCCCAAAGGATGCCGACACCGAGAAGGCCCTCTGCCTGGTTCCCTGTAACCTCACTTCTCGCAGCAAGGGAACCGCCAGAAATTCCTCGGCGCTAGACCTCGGTGTCCGGGCTGGACGATGGGGGTGAAGATGCCCCTTCAGGTATACAGGGGGAGGAAAGCCCTGTTGCACCAGCGGACCTCATTCCCCACACAGATACCTCACAGAAATATGCTGAATTCCACCCATAGGATTGGTCTGCACATACCAGAGAGTAATTGTGGACGGTATTTAAAAGGAATCTTGAGTTCCGCACCCTTGCTACTCCCACATGTGAAGTTTTATTCAACGTTATGCCAAGCAGGTAATCTTGTGGTTTTATTGCTCTATTCTATTTGAATGCACCTGCTGTCGGGAAGAGTTATAAATTACAGTCCACCATCCAATTACAGGCATCAGCCCATCAAAGTTAAACATTTCAAAATCCCAGTGATTTAAAAGAAGGGTTTAGGGTTAAACTACACATGACACGCAAATACATGTAAGAAAGTCCTTCCAAAGGGAAGGGGTGCTTAACCCTCTGGTGCCAGCCATTTTCCCACTCGCCCCTCCAGCTATTTCCCTCCCCCTTGACAATAACCCTTTTAACCCTCCAGATGCAGGGTTACTTTTGAAAACACCTGAAATGGTGTGGGGTGGTGGTGAAAGCAACTTGGAAAGTGCAAGTTAAGTCATCCCTCTCACCCATCAACAATCTCTTAATAATAATAATAACAAATTTTATTTATACCCTGCCCTCTCCGGCCAGAGCCAGGCTCAGGGTGGCTAGCACCAGTAAAATTACAGTAAAAACATAATAGGGGTGGGGACCCAATTTAAAATACAGGTTAAAAAGCAATTTAAAATGCAGCCTCATTTTAAAAGTAGCCCATAGATTAAAACCATAAGGGGAGGGGAACGTAAGGATCAGACTGAGTCCAAACCAAAGGCCAGGCGGAACAGGTTCCTTTTCATTCATATTATATACATATACATACATATATATATATATATATATATATATATATATATATATATATATCTCCTTGTGGAGCTTTACATGTTAAAATGTTGGTTTGCCCCAAAGCAACTTAGCAATTCCCCCAGCGCAGTGAAAGGTGCTGAAATATGTCAGCTTTATGAACAATAGTAACAGTGCCAAAGAATAATACCTGCTCAGACACTCCCCCAATTTTCACACAGGGTGTTTGCTGTGCCAAAAAGCTTGAAGGGGGAATTTTCTAGCTATTCCTAGAAAACACAAGATATAATTAAATCTATTTATTTAAAAACCCCCGGGGCTTCAGGTGTTGCTGGATCCAAGCTCTCATCAGCTCCACTAGCCTGGACAGTAGTCAGGATGATCAGAGTTGTAGTCTAGAAACATCTAGAGGGCCACAGATTCTGCATCCGGCATGTATAATGTCACTTCATCTGGAATTATTGACTGCAATTTGATTTTCCTTACTAAAATTACCCCTGGCAGCATAATCCTCGTCCCTTCCAACTCTCCGATTCTATGACTCATTAAGCCTCAGGTGCCCTTCTTACACAACTTCAGTTTTAACTGCAAGTGTTAAAAATGTTCTTCAGTCTTCAATGTAAAAAAAGAGAAATTCAGTTTTTAAAATATGTGGGTGACACCTGAAATATCTGTGTAGCTTTTGTTTGTTTGTTTCAATTGGTCTCTGTGACTATATTCAGGTTGGCTCCTACTGGAGGGCAACAATCATTCACTACAAAGTATGTTCTCATTGAGACAAGCAAGGCCAGATTATGTCACGCCTGTGTTATTCCAGGTCATTCACTCCTCCTAACTGGGAAAAGCTCCCATTTCACTCTGACAGAGCTTCCTTCAGATATGCAAATAGGAGACACACCAAAGCATCTAACGCTGGGTGGATCAGCAACTCTAAGATTATTTCCAAGCTACACTGTGGTAATTTAATTAGGAAATGCCGGGACTGAACCTGATATTTTTTGCACGCATGGTGCATTGTATAGCGAGTTGTCCTTAGTCACATTCATGCCACTATTCTTTGCCTAACCTGCCAGCAAACCCAGCCCAGCCATTAGGCAAGGTGAAGCTGCTGCTTCAGGCATCAGAAGTGCCCCCCGCCCAGGTGCTCCACCACTGGCGGAAAAGTACTGCTGCAATTGACACTGATTTGGAGCAAGATCACATCCATTCTGGGCAAGATCTCAGCCCAAATTGGCACGACCTTCCCCCAAATGGTGGTGCTGCTTCTCCGACTGCAGTGGATGCAGCTGCAGCAGAGGAGGCAGTGGTGGGAGCAGGCGGTGGGAGCAGTGGCAGGGCAAAGCCACAGTTCCCGTTTTGCCTCAAGTGGCAAAACAGGACGCATGACCCAGGTGGGGCTGAGATAACACCATGTACATCACCCCGCACTCTTTGGAGAACGGGCAGGATACAAATTTAATAAACAATCTTCCATTACATGTTGACAATACACACATTCCTAGTGCATCAAAGAGAACACTTTAGCACAGGAACCTTTTGCAGACCAGCGGCTGCATCCCTGCCTGAGCAACTGTTCGGGGGCTTCATGCCAATGTACTGGTTTGCAATGGAATACTGTTTACAGTGGTACCTCGGGTTAAGTATTTAATTTGTGCCGGAGGTCTGTTCTTAACCTAAAACTGTTCTTAACCTGACACACCACTTTAGCTAATGGGGCCTCCTGCTGCCGCCGCAGCCCGATTTCTGTTCTTATCCTGAAGCAAAGTTCTTAACCTGAAGCACTATTTCTGGGTTAGCAGAGTCTGTAACCTGAAGCGTATGTAACCTGAAGCGTATGTAACCCGAGGTACCACTGTATTCAATTTGTATCCTGCCCTTTTCTCCTAAGAGCTCAAAGTTAAATACAGTGGTACCTTGGGTTACATACGCTTCAGGTTACAGACTCTGCTAACCCAGAAATAGTGCCTCGGGTTGAGAACTTTGCTTCAGGATGAGAACAGGATGCTCCGGCAGCAGGAGGCCCCATTAGCTAAAGTGGTGCTTCAGGTTAATATCAGTTTCAGCTTAAGAACGGACCTCCGGAACGAATTAAGTACTTAATCCGAGGTACCACTGTACATGGGATCATTCCAGCTCATCTTCAGAACAACCCTCTCTGGCAGGCAGGGGCAGTGCATTCCATTTTGCTGCTGGAGGAGAAATGAAATGTGTCACTTTGCCCTGCCACTGCTCCTGCCACCACCTATCTGCTCTTGCTGCCACCATGCACCATGCCCCTTGCCGTGCTCATAGGAGAGGCCTTGAGGGACGCATGTGGCCCTCGTGCCTGAGGTTCCACACCTCTGTCTAGTGCAACCCTTTGCCCCAGATGTTCTGCTTTACTACATGTCAAGAGTTTCTTACAAAGAAAATATGGCAGGCAGCCCGTTTACTTGCATCGTGAAGTGGTACAAGCAGAATTCTACCGTCACCCCCTTGATTTCTGAAGTTCAGAGAGAAGTTCCATTACTTATGTATGACTAAAATGGGAACACCCGTGAGGGAGATCTCAGAGAGCAAGAGGGAAACCACTAGGTTTGCAGAAGTACAATCTGAGAAGGAGCAGTCAAATGAATTCTGAGCATGCTCAGTGTCGCCAGGAAGTTGACCAACTGGGGGACAGGGAATAGAAAACCAGATGGGCTGGGGAATTCAACCAAGTTTTGGAGAGAAAAGCATGGATTGCTAGCTGCCTGGCATAGGGAAGAGCAGCCAGGTCTCAGTTGCCCTATTCTATTACAGTGGTACCTTGGGTTAAGTACTTAATTCGTTCCGGAGGTCTGTACTTAACCTGAAACTGTTCTTAACCTGAAGCACAACTTTAGCTAATGGGGCCTCCTGCTGCCGCTGTGCTGCCGGAGCCCAATTTCTGTTCTCATCCTGAAGCAAAGTTCTTAACCTGAAGCACTATTTCTGGGTTAGCGGAGTCTGTAACCTGAAGCGTATGTAACCTGAAGCGTATGTAACCTGAGGTATCACTGTACCTGATTCCACAAAATGTGTGGAATGTGTTATTTCTTGCCCTAGCAGTGCCTGTTTTTATCTGACTCCCCAACTAGGGTGTTGTTGTTGGTTTTTTTTAAAAAAAGAAAAGCAAGTCTTACAAAGCAAGATACCTCACCTGCAACCTGGAAAGAGGGCACCGCATAAGAGAATTTCTGCGAAATGGATGTGGGAAGGAGGAAGACAGGTTTGGGAGCATAAAAGGAGAGGGAGTGAGAATGGGAGTCTGGATGTTGTTGGAGATTATTATCAAATATTTGCCCTAAATAAAAACGAGACCAGCTTGGTGCCCATCCCAACTCAAATAAACCCATCCCACAGTTATTTGATTATAGGTCTCAGTAGGTGGCAACTCCACACGTCCACCCCTGGCTTCAAGCCACTAGTTAAAAGTTGTGGGTGGATCAAAGCAGCCTTCCCCCCCCCCCATCACAATTTAGTCTTGCATTGTCCCTACATGATGAATATCCATGTGTTTCCATGCCAGTGGTTTTCAACCAGTGTGCCATGGCACTGTGGGATGCCTTAAATGATGGTCAGGGGTGCCACGGGCAACACTGGCTTCTGTCCCTCTTTCCTTCCCTCTCTCCTCTGATGCCTTCTCATGCCTCTGCTTCCCAAAGGTTTGCACAGCAGCCCTGGCTATAAGGGCTGTGGGGGGGGGGGCAGCTCAGAGCCCAGGGATGGCAGCAGCAGCTGCCCGGAGACTCTTAAGGAGGGGAGAAGAGGCTGAGGGAACAATCCACAAGGGTGGGTGTTTGAGGGTGAGGGGCTGCTGGCTCTGTAGGCAAGGGCTGACATAACTGGGCTCCTGAGCCCCACAGGGGTGCTGCAGCAAGAATGTAGTTGGTTAAAACCTCTGATCTATGCCCATTCAAACTGCCAGTCATTTCATGAATGGCAACTTCGAGAGACAGATTCAACTGTATGCCAGGAAATTAGGTTTGCACAGTTAAGGTGGGTTAAAGTGTTCTGATGCCCCAGCTCAGTCAGTAGAGCCCAATACTCTTAACCTATGATTTAAATCCACTTTTTTTTAAAAAAAAACTGACTTTTTGCTGTTAGGAAAGTGACAGGAACATGCATTGAAAAGTGTTGAATGTAGTAATGGTTAATGGCAAGACTTATAAAAACCATGCAAGCAAATCAGGATGAATGCTCATTGTTGCGTGGTCACCCTGCAAATTTATCAGAACAAATGAACATTTGTTCAAGCAAATCAGGATGATTTGCAGGCTGTCTGTAGAAGCCCTATCAATGTTTTTAATGTGTCTGCAAACACAAGTTGTCCCAAACATGTATAGAACCAGCTTCTAGATCTTGGGGACACCTGCACATCCACCTTGGAACTCTAAAATGGTTATCTCACACAGGAGATGTCTTGTTCATAACTAGTGATATCAACTAGAAAAAGCGGAGCCGGAACTCACCATGAACGCCTCCCTTGTTCTCTTATAATGGCAATGGCACCCACCTGAGAGGTGCCGGAACTGAGTCCCGATGAGTTCCGGCGGGGGGGGGGGGGGCCTGGATATCAATACATCCCCATAACACGTGCACAACTATAGGACTAGCAGCGCAACAAATGAGATAGCTGGAAAGAGCATTTGATTTTCCCAGGGACAACATGCAGTTTTGCCTATTGTGAAAACACCAGAAAGACTTCCTTGAAGATGAAAGTTATTGAGTGAGTAAGGAACTAGATAACTTAGGACAGGCATGCCTTCAAGTCTGGCATGCTCACCTGCTCCTAAGTCTGTCCCTGAAATCTGGGACATAGCTGTCATTCATCACTCTGTCCCAACCAGCAACATGGGAACCACTTGCCACCTCCTTTCTCTGTGTGTTTCTCCTTCCTTCCTTCCTTCCTTCCTTCCTTCCTTCCTTCCTTCCTTCCTTTCCATTGTTCTCTTTTTTCTCATTCTCTTTTAAAAAAATCAACAAAAATGAAAACAGTGATCATAGGCGCCAACTCTCTGGTGCCCTGGGTGCCCGAGCACCCACAAAATTCCCCATGACGGGGCCAGGCAACCACAAATTTTGGTGCCAGGGCCATGCACACTGCATGGCACCCAGGTACCCACTGGGTACCCACTGTTGCGGGGCCAAGTTGGCACTCTTGACAGTGATGGTGCAGTTAGCATGGTACCACCACATGTCAGAAGCTGACCCACTCTGCTGCTATTCCATTGGGGTTGGGTGTCACATGTGCACAAAACATTCCATCCAAAAGTTTCCTTAAAAGGGAAGTGCAGGTTTCCTGGTGGGTGATCCTGATCTCCCAGGAGCATTTCTGATCAAGTCATGTGGCCTTGTCTATCTATGTTTGCCTGTATTATATCATAATGAGCATCAAATGCTTGTCTCATCTGAGCTTCCCAAATCTTGCACACCTTTCCCCAACTGCTAATTATACAATGTGCCTTTAAAAATGTTCTTTAAAGAAGACTGATAAATCTTTGGTTGCCTGGGTGTGCATGTGTGTGACGTTTATTCTGTTACGCTATGTTCAGTTGCAAAATAAAATGAAAGCTGGGTGCATTACTCACATCCATTTGATGAAAAGGCATTCTCTTCAGCATTTCAAAGTTTCTCAGGCTCTTATGTAAGAATTGATCGCAGGAACTGGAAATTAAGTGCCAAGCCCTAGTCAAACACAACAGACTGGGTGAAATGATTGCTTTGCCTTTCAGAGCATTGAAGGAAGCACGTAATTGTCCACTGCCTTTCCCCACAGTAAACTACAGGTAGGAAAGGACATTGCTTGACATGTCTCTTCTTGCCTGGTGATCAGGAGGCGGGGGATGGACGGACCCATAGCGTCTCAAGTTCTTGCTCAACAAACATAATGGAATTCCATTCATTTCCACAACAAGTTACAATCTCACACCCACTCACCTGGAAGTAAGTCCCATTAAATTCCATGGGATTCACACTTGAATAGATATGCATGGGATTTTCTCTCCTGTCTCTCCCCCCACCCCGGCTTCCTTTATATTTTATGCAACTGCTTCCTTCTCATTTCAAATGACTCAACTGCCTTTTGCCTTGTATTCTTTTCCTTTTCATTCTTTCCATGTTCCTTTATGGTTTTGCTTTTCTTTTTGCTTTTGCGTTCTTCTAGCCCTCTTCCTTAGGGACGCAGGTGGTGCTATGGGTTAAACCACAGAGCCTAGGACCTGTCGATCAGAAGGTCAGCGGTTCGAATCCCCACAACCGGGTGAGCTCCTGTTGCTCGGTCCCCGCTCCTGCCAACCTAGCAGTTCGAAAGCACATCAAAGTGCAAGTAGATAAATAGGTACCACTCCGGCGGGAAAGTAAACGGCATTTACGTGCGCTGCTCTGGTTCGCCAGAAGCGGCTTAGTCATGCTGGCCACATGACCCAGAAGCTGTACGCCGGCTCCCTCGGCCAATAAAGTGAGATGAGTGCCGCAACCCCAGAGTCGGTTACGACTGTACCTAATGGTCAGGAGTCCCTTTACCTTTAGCCCTCTTCCTTATTTGTCGCTCATTCTCACCCATTTCCTCTGGAACAAGCCCTGTGGTATGGTCTCCCACCTGATATTTAGAGGATTCCCCTTAAGAATGGAGAAGAACTGAGAAAATAAGAGGCACATAAGTGGTGCAGCCTAATCCCATTACATATCAATTTTGCATGCATTCAAATAAAACCCATGTTGTTCCTGTTTTTGTGAAAAACTTACATTTAAATAGCATGCACTGTTGTACACATTTCCTCCTAAAATACCTCCTAAAATTGGTAGAAATTTCTCTGTAACACATGTATTTTTGAACTGAAACTGAATCACAAAATTTGGCAAAGCTGATTGTGAGCTGCATTCTGACCCACATATACATCGAATTAGGTTGGTTCACTTTAAAGTGTGGACGAAATGAAATTCTCCTCTATTAAGCAATCAAGATGTTCTCAAACTACAATGCAAAGTAATACTTTCCTCCTCCACTTTCCATTTCACCTTCCCTGCCTCTTTATTGTTTTGGTCTCATGTTTTGTAGACCGTACTTGGTGCCAGATTTATGTATAAGCTAAACAAGCTGTAGCTTAGGGCCCCACTCTCTTTGGGACCCCCCCAAAAAAACAAAGAAAAAAATGGGTGTACATTTCCAAAATATAAGATAAAAATCAAAATAAAACCTACATACAGCAACAGTGTTTTGTGTTGTGTAGGCTCCTATTTTGTTATGTGCAAATGGCTTTAGATACCTATAACGTCCATAAATTACCATAAAACATATGTTCAACACAAAAAACAGCAACCATTTGTTGACAATATAGGGCAGCTGGACATATAAATGTCCCCATTACCTTCAGTAGCTTAGGGCCTCATCAAACCTAAATCCGGCCCTGACCATAATAGGCCTGCAGCTGGCCTTTGCCCCTAGTTTGGCTAAGGAGCCCATCCATCAGACAGCATGGAACATCTTAGGCTTGTTGAAAACAGCTCACCTTCAAGGGATCAAGTCTGAAGGAAGACCTAGTTAGGTGTGGGGTTTTTTTTTTGTCCAGGTCAAGTCGCCTTACCTTCACAGTAGGGCTCAACAACTTTGAGTCTCATTTCACCTCAAAAAACTTCTAGAAATATGGCAACCCTAATTTTATTATTTATACTCTGCCCATCTGGCAAGATTGGCCAATCTCAGGCAGGTGTGGAGGCAGGGTCCCCCCTGGGGGTGGGCCTGACAGAGCAGGGCAAGGTTTCCTTACCCTGGCCCCTGGTTTCTTCCTTGTTAGCAGAACCCAGACCCGGGCGAGGAAGGAGGAAAATCATGCAGTATGATGACGGATCCTGCTAATGAACGGCTGCGTGATTCAGCACCCAAATATCACTTTTGATAAAGAGACTCTTTTCAGGCCCAACAGCATCCTTCTCTCAGCACAAGGAAATGGAAGGAGGCAAGTTCAGAGCAGTGGCTCATGAAAAACATAAGTATCTTCTTAGGGCAACTACATCTAAGGCAGGTATGGAGAACTTGTGATCTTCCAAATGATGTTGGAGTACAATTCCCACCATCCCAATGGCCACACTGCCTGTGGATCATGGGACTTTATGTCCAACAGCATCAGGAAAGTCACAGGTTCCACATCCCTTGTTTAAAATGTCTCTAAGTCAGGAGAAACTGAATAATTCAACCATGTGATGGATTTGATACCATGTATACAACTGGTCAGGGACGCGGGTGGCGCTGTGGGTAAAACCTCAGTGCCTAGGGCTTGCTGATCGCATGGTCGGCGGTTTGAATCCCCGTGGCGGGGTGAGCTCCCGTCTTTCGGTCCCAGCTCCTGCCTACCTAGCAGTTCAAAAGCACCCTTAAGTGCAAGTAGATAAATAGGTACCGCTTTATAGCGGGAAGGTAAACGGCGTTTCCGTGTGCTGCGCTGGTGCTGGCTCGCCAGAGCAGCTTCGTCACGCTGGCCACGTGACCCGGAAGTGTCTCCGGACAGCGCCCTGGCACAGCTCTGGACCTCTGCTCCAAAGTCCTATCTAACTGCCCCACAGGTTTGGAAGAGACCTGTTAATAGTACAACCGAAAGATGGGGGAAAGAAGACTGGGTAAGGTCCAAGTCTTTTTGAAATTTTCCATATTAAATACAGTCGTACCTCAAAAGTCAAACGGAATCTGTTCTGGAAGTCTGGAAACCAAACGGTGGCTTCGGATAGGCTGCAGAAAGCTCCTGCAGCCAATCGGAAGCCGTGGAAGCCCTGTTGGACATTCGGGTTCCAAAGAACGTTTGCAAACTAGAACACCCACTTCCGGGTTGCGGCATTCGGGAGCCAAAATGTTCGACTTGCAAGGCGTTTGGGATCCAAGGCACGACTGTAAACAAACCCCAGCACATTTAAGAGCATTTATTTTGATGTGATAGTAGCCCACAAGAATTACAACCGAGTAGCACCACAAAGATAGACATCTTTTTCTTCTTCTTTTCTGTTATAAAAGGAAGGATTTCTGTCTTTGGCCAAGACGCATACCTTGTATGTAACCCTACATCATTAAAACAAGAGCCACTTAGGGCCACACGAAAAAGTTCCGCGACAAACGATGCCTGTGATGAGAGTCTCCCTTTTCATAAGCAAGCAAACAAAAACGAATCCAGCGGTTGCTTTTAAGATGGGGAAGGGAATATGACTCTCCAAGGACCTAGGGAAATGCAGGGAAAGCATTCCAAGGCAGAGAATACTTTAGCATCAGCAAGGATTTGAAGCCAAGCCTACAGAATCTTTCACGGTGGCCTGACCAGGTTCGGCTTGTGCGTTGGAACGACTCCATTTTCTGATAGGTTAGCACTGCAAGAAAAACATGGAAATTCTGGATTGATGAGGATCTGACAGGAATGGATCCTAAACAGGAAGAAAGCTGAGGTATCAGAATACTCGGGTTTGCTGAAGTCTCTGTGTTTATATAAAACCGAATGGGCAATCCCCCTCTCCCAGAAAAAAGGAAAGAAAAAATCAGTCCAATAAGGACTGAGCATTTTCAATAGCTATAGACTTTCCAAGTGTCCTTATTTTCCAGGAAAGATCCCAGATTTACAGAAGCCGTCCTGATTTGATCCCGAAATGTCCCGCTTTTCCTTAGGAGGTCCCTATTTTCACTGGAGAAATGTTGAAGGGTATGGAGTTATGCAACCCCCAAGCCAAGTTTCTTAATACAACCCTGAAGCCTCTGAAGGAAGCCCTGTATGGGGAAGTTTCTTAATGTTTAATGTTTTATTAAGTTTTTATATGCTGGAAGCCTCCCAGAGTGTCTGGGGCAACCTAGTCGGGGGGGGGGGGGAGGGTGTATAAAAAAATAAGATGATGATGATGATGCTACTGATGATGATGATGATGGAACAGGATGTCCCTATCTTCATCAGAGAAATGTTAGAAGGTATGTAGCTGCAGAATGTCAAATAACAGTCGAGAAAGAAAAATGGGATGGAAAACGGGACTGACCTTTTAAGGCCCAGGATGGGAACATTTGGCAAGGGCCATCGATGCCACTTACGGAGAGAGACAGAAAGAGAAAGCGCATGTGTAGGATTGCCCCCCCTTTAAAGATCAAGGTAAAAGTGAGATCCAGCAGAATTAATCCGAGGCTTGAGCTCTGTGCACTTCTGAAGGGAGATAAAGGTCACAACCTTCAGCATCTCATGACAATGACCACAATGAGGAGGAGCGGGGCTCAGAGTCTTCATGGACATCACCAGGGAGATACCCCAAGGGCAATGTCGTGCCCTTGGGCGGCAAATTGGGGACCCCTGCCTTATGGAACAGAATATCCTGGAGGAGGCAATGGCTGGCTGGCTGGCTGGCTTGGAACCCTGAACATGAACATTGGAAACAGCCTTATATTGAGTCAAAGCCGGCTGTCTACACTTTCTACACTGAATGGCAGTGATTCTTCATGGTTCAGGCAGGAGACATTCCCAGCCCTAGCTGGAGATACCAGGGATTGAAGTTGAGACATTCTTCCACTGACTTATGATCCTGTTAGGCGTGATAGTGCACTGCAGGGGTTTTTTTTTGCTGTAGGTCCCACCTGTGGATTTTTAAACATTACAGAGTTGAGCTCTAGGAGTTTGGAGTCCTTTTCTCTGGAGCCCTTTCCTCAGTCTAAACTGGGGTGTGGACTCTGTGGCCCTCTAGGTGTTTGCTGGACTCCAACTCCCATTAGCTCCAGCCAAAACAGCCACAGATTGTCATCAGGGATGATGGGAGTTGTAGTCTATCAACACTTTGATGGCTTCAGGTTCCTCACCTCTGATCTAAACCCTCCACCTCCCACCGGCTACTATTTAGGGAGGGAGAGAGGCACAAACACATCTCAGTGCGTAAGAATAATAATTAACACATAAGATCGTTTGACATCAGAACTGACATAGTGGAATATGATTTTTTTGGAGTTTTCGTTTCAAGATGTACCAGAACACTTGTTGCTGACAAACAATTATTCATGCCCATTATTGTTAGTGAGCAGGGCACTAAACATTTTGAAGAGGGAACATTTATGAACCTACCATTAAATTTATAGATATTTAGCACCTTAATTATGGCAGAACAAATGGAAAGATTGAGGTGAAAGTGGTGCTGTGGCTTTGTAGGCAGTTATCATGCTCAAGTATAATCATGTGGTGCTCTTACGCACAAATATAATTGAAAGTGCTCATTGGCCGACACAAAACACTTTTAAAAGCATGCTGGGGAATATGTTAAAAGGATGTTGCCAAGTGAGATACCCTAAGATGGGCTTCCATGGAAATTAAATTATGAGATGCAAAGATGAGAAGGTTAAGTGGTGTATTTTCTTGTGCTTAATTTAGGTCAGGAGTCAGGTCAACCACTTTGGGCCTATGGGCACATTTGGGAATTCGAGAGGATGCTATTTGGGTGCGTCCCCGCCTCTGGTTGCTTCTTTCTCCCCACCCAGAGCCACTCTCTGTCCCCAAGACAAGAGAGAAGTGAGTGAAGATGATGGAGTTTATGGATCTGGCTGATCTCACCGGGAGAATCCGTGACCAGAAAGAAGAGGAACATCAAGAAGACTGGAAGAAATTTAAAGACTATTTGAATAAATATTGTAATATTAAAGATATGTAACCACTTGAAAGAAACAATTAGGCCTAGGATTAAACTGGAATTAAATTTATAAATAAGAAAATGTACGATAAGGTAAGTTATGTAATATGATTAGGACTGTGATATGGTCTTTTGAAACACTGATATTGGAAACTGCTACATATAATTACTAAGAAATTCGGATGGAAGAGATTCGAGGAAGTCAAATACTATGTTTATGAAGATGGAAGGTACTTAATTTTAATTAATTAAGTGCTAATATGCTGTATGTATCTTTTTTCTTTTTTCTCTTTTTCTTTTATTCTTTGCTTGTTTTTATTATTGTTAATCTTTTTTTTACTATGTTTATCTACTGAAAATAATAAATATTATTTGAAAAAAAGAAAAGAAAAGAGAGAAGTGAGTGTGTGTGAGGGAGAACATGCACACCTTTGCTTTGGATAAAGGTTGGGCAAAGGAGAATTAAAATGCATCCTGCACCCTGTCTTTACACAAGGTTCCCCGCCCCCCCCCAAAACCTGCCACCATCAAATCAAAACTTATATTGGTAGATGGCACAGAAAAATCACAACCCCAGTGCCTGCCACCATCACAGTAACATTAATGCAAGTCATAGATCTTCAGGGATCTTCCACACAAGCTGGCTGGCACCTGCTTGTCTCGGGAGACAATGGATGAGTTGTTGGGACTCCAGGTCCCATCAGCTGCAGCCAACATGACCACGTCAAAAGAAAGTTGGAAGCTGAAGTTCAACAACATCTGAAGGGCACCAACTGAGCAACCCCTGGAATGAAAGCTGAAACAGACATGTTTTAACCATTATAGCAATCAGATAGCACGCACACTTATCCAGGAAATATGACCTTTTAAAAATACTAATAATAAAAGAATTGTAAACTTGTTCTAAATCAGTTATTTAAACTGGTGCTCTTTCTGGCAATCTAAATTAAATAGCAGTTAACCACACAGTAAAGGGAGTTTCTCGTATCTACTAAACAACATACCCGTTTCAGAAACACTGTTTTTATTAGCAGACTCTGAAGATACCCCATTAAGCATTCTTTTTTTTTTTTTAAGGGAAATAAAGGCCCTCTCCCACTCTTCCTTATTTACATCCTTCCACAAAGTGAGCTGTTTTTTAACCAAGGACAATAGTGGCTTAGTCCTAGCTTTAATACTAGGTTTCAGAGGATCAACAGGTACTGCAAGCAGCGTGACTTTGCGTAATAACTTGCTCTTATCCGACTTGTTTGTAAAGGTTCTCAGATTGATAAGATCCAGACAGCTAGCATTATTCCATGGGCAGTCCCACACAACCTTCAAAATATAGTCCCCGATCCTGGTCAAGGAAGGGCCAGCATACACATGTCATTAAATATGCTTTTGTAGCTAATATGTAGGTTTTTTAAAAAATGCACATAGCATCAGCTGGCGGAACTGACAATTAATGGAATCAGAGCAGGCCTGGAGAGAGAATATTTCCAAACGTGGAGTTTTTCACAGCTACTCTGGAGGAAAAGGTTTAATCCCTCCACCACACCTACTCTGGTTTTATTAATTATCACGCACCTCCCGCTTGACGCATAAAAACATTGGCACGTCGAAAATAACATTTAAAAACCTGTGCATTAGATGCAAACCCATATTTCTATATTCCTGTCAAGATTGACCCTGAGACTTCTGCTTAGAGGCAATGTATCTTAAAAACATTTGAGCATAATTATGCCATATTAACTTTTGTGAATAGGGAATCAAGAGATAAAAGGAACAACTGGCAAGTTTGGCCTTGGAGTTCAAAACAAAGCAGGGCAAAGGCTAATAGAGTTCTGCCAAGAGAACAAGCTGGTCATCACAAACACTCTTTTCCAACAACACAAGAGACGACTCTACACATGGACATCACCAGATGGGCAGCATCGAAATCAGATTGATTATATTCTCTGCAGCCAAAGATGGAGAAGCTCTATACAGTCAGCAAAAACAAGACCTGGAGCTGACTGTGGCTCAGATCATCAGCTTCTTATAGCAAAATTCAAGCTTAAACTGAAGAAACTAGGAAAAACCACTGGGCCGGTAAGATACAATCTAAGTCAAATCCCTTAGAATACACAGTGGAAGTGAGGAACAGGTTTAAGGATTTAGATTTGGTGGACAGAGTGCCTGAAGAACTATGGATGGAGACTCGTAACATTATACAAGAGGCAGCAACTAAAACCATCCCAGTGAAAAGGAAATGCAAGAAAGCAAAGTGGCTGTCCAACGAGGCCTTACAAATAGCGGGGGAGAGAAGGCAAGCAAAATGCGAGGGAGATAGTGAAAGATATAGGAAATTAAATGCAGATTTCCAAAAAATAGCAAGGAGAGACAAGAAGGCCTTCTTAAACGAGCAATGCAAAGAAATAGAGGAAAACAATAGAATGGGAAAAACCAGAGATCTGTTCAAGAAAATAGGAGATATGAAAGGAACATTTCGTACAAAGATTTCCATAATAAAAGACAAAAGTGGAAAGGACCTAACAGAAGCAGAAGACATCAAGAAGAGGTGGCAAGAATACACAGAGGAACTATACCAGAAAGAAATGGATGTCTCGCATACCCCAGGTAGTGTGGTTGCTGACCTTGAGCCAGACATCCTGGAGAGTGAAGTCAAATGGGCCTTAGAAAGCATTGCTAATAACAAGGCCAGTGGAAGTAATGATATTCCAGCTGAACTATTTAAAATTTTAAAAGATGATGCTGTCAAGGTGCTACACTCAATATGCCAGCAAATTTGGAAAACTCAGCAGTGGCCAGAGGATTGGAGAAGATCAGTCTACATCCCAATCCCAAAGAAGGGAAAGTGCCAAAGAATGCTCCAACTACCGCACAATTGCACTCATTTCACACGCTAGCAAGGTTATGCTTAAAATTCTACAAGGCAGGCTTAAGCAGTGTGTGGACCGAGAACTCCCAGAAGTGCAAGCTGGATTTCAAAGGGGCAGAGGAACCAGAGACCAAATTGCAAACATGCGCTGGATTATGGAGAAAGCTAGAGAGTTCCAGAAAGACATCTACTTCTGCTTCATTGACTATGCAAAAGCCTTTGACTGTGTTGACCACAGCAAACTATGGCAAGTTCTTAAGGAAATGGGAGTGCCTGATCATCTCATATGTCTCCTGAGAAATCTCTATGTGGGACAAGAAGCTACAGTTAGAACTGGATATGGAACAACTGATTGGCTCAAAATTGGGAAAGGAGTACTGCAAGGCTGTATATTCTACCCCTGCTTATTTAACTTATATGCAGAATTCATCATGCGAAAGGCTGGGCTGGATGAATCCCAAGCCGGAATTAAGATTGCTGGAAGAAATATCAACAACCTCAGATATGCAGATGACACAACCTTGATGGCAGAAAGTGAGGAGGAATTAAAGAACCTTTTAATGAGGGTGAAAGAGGAGGGCACAAAATATGGTCTGAAGCTCAACATCAAAAAAACGAAGATCATGGCCATTGGGCCCATCACCTCCTGGCAAATAGAAGGGGAAGAAATGGAGGCAGTGAGAGACTTTACTTTCTTGGGCTCCATGATCACTGCAGATGGTGACAGCAGTCACGAAATTAAAAGGCGCCTGCTCCTTGGGAGAAAGGCGATGGCAAACCTAGACAGCATCTTAAAAAGTAGAGACATCATCTTGCCAACAAAGGTCCGTGTAGTAAAAGCTATGGTTTTCCCAGTAGTGATGTATGGAAGTGAGAGCTGGACCATAAAGAAGGCTGATCGCCGAAGAATTGATGCTTTTGAATTATGGTGCTGGAGGAGACTCTTGAGAGTCCCATGGACTGCAAGAAGATCAAACGTATCCATTCTTAAGGAAATCAGCCCTGAGTGCTCACTGGAAGGACAGATCATGAAGCTGAGGCTCCAATACTTTGGCCACCTCATGAGAAGAGAAGACTCCCTGGAAAAGACCCTGATGCTGGGAAAGATGGAGGGCACAAGGAGAAGGGGACAACAGAGGACGAGATAGTTGGACAGTGTTCTCGAAGCTACAAACATGAGTCTGACCAAACTGCGGGAGGCAGTGGAAGACAGGAGTGCCTGGCGTGCTCTGGTCCATGGGGTCACGAAGAGTCGGACACGACTAAACAACAACTTTTGTGAAACTTGCTTCAAACGAACATGCTTAGTGTAGTCATATAATTGCAGACCATGCTGAACTCCTCAGTTGAATACTGTTATCTCAGATCCTTCAGCTAGGGATGTCAGGAATTGAATAGGAGACTGCTGTGCCAGAAGAATATTCTCTACATCAAATGCAGGTGAAAAACAAGGCAGTATATTTCCTAAGCTCCATTTTTTAGGTAGGCCTTAAATAAATGGAGAGAACTGCTGTACTATGGAATTTTGCCTTTATTATTGTGTTCATTTCATAAGCTCCCAGGATTTATCTATGAACACAGCTTTGTTGTACTAGCTACCAAACAAACAGTGCAGTTGATAGTCCCTTCTGAATATATTTGTAGTGTGCCCTGACACCTAGAGAAACACAATGTACACATAGATATATTAAAATCGAAGGCACGAGAATACCTTGAGGAAATAACATGCCTTTCCCACAAAGTAGCTCTTGCATTTACTAAAAATGAATTCTGATCACTCTCCTAACCACAGCATACTCAAGAGTCTTTCTTTAAGGGATCCAAAGTCCACATGATGTTTTTCTCCAGTTTTCCTTAGGCTTAGATTATTAGTATTTGCTCAGCTGCCGGAAAAATCAATATACAACTCAATAACCTTATTCCTCTTGGCAAAAGCAACAGGACTCCGAAAGAGCTTAGTGTAAAGATGGCTGCCTACATTTACACACTTTGGATACCATCTTCTTTCCTTCAAATGTGGACGTTTTCAAGCTAATATTGCACTTGCTTTGATTAAATTTAGTGTATTGGGGTTGTGGGGTGATTGTTATGACACTATGATGTCGTTGCTGTTAATGCTCCTCTGCCTGCTTTTGACTGTTAAGAATCCTAAACAATGTGTGATTCTACAATTATATTTTGATTGTGCTGTTTTACTGTGTTTTTGTTATTTGCTTGCGAATGGCTTTGAGTGGACCAGCCATCATGAAAAGGAGCAAATGATTACTTAGCAAACAAACGAGTGCATTTAAAAGCCTGTTTCCTCCTTGAAGTTTAGACCTCTCAAACATTCGATTCCTGAAAGTGAGACCTGCTCTACGGAACAAGAAATGCTCAAACTTCAGGTGAATTTTTGCTTCCAAAAAGTGTTCCATTTTATCTAAAGGTAAAGGTGAAGGGGCCCCTGACCATTAAGTCCAGTTGTGACCGACTCTGGGGTTGCGGCGCTCATCTCGCTTCACTGGCCAAGGGAGCCGGCGTACAGCTTCCGGGTCATGTGGCCAGCATGACTAAGCCACTTCTGGCAAACCAGAGCAGTGCACAGAAACGCCGTTTACCTTCCTGCCTGAGCGGTACCTATTTATCTACTTGCACTTTGATGTGCTTTCGAACTGCTAGGTTGGCAGGAGCAGGGACCGAGCAACGGGAGCTCACCCTGTCGCAGGGATTCGAACCGCCAACCTTCTGATCGGCAAATCCTATGCCCTGTGGTTTAACCCACAGCGCCACCTGGGTCCCTTTTCAGTACAGTACATACTTGGTAGCAAACCTAATTGAACTCAATGGGGCTTAGTCATGAGCAGCAGTGTATAAGTTATTTCAAAAGTGCACAGTCCCTACATGATGGCCACCCCTTTCTAAGATTATACAACCTTCTGATACAATCATAACAAAGCTTCTACTCTCTTTTTTCATATAAGATATATCTTTTTGAGAATCAGCAAGGAGACAATGATAGAGTAAAGGCTTTGCTCTTGTTTTTGCAGCCAATAAATTACAGCTCACAGAAAGCAAATGACAGAGAGAGAGAGAGCGCACAAAAGGGTTGTTATTTTTTCTCTTCAGAGTGTCCTCAAGGTCTTATGATATTCTCTCTAAAAGCTGAAAAGCTACAAGAATTCCAGATTGTAGCATATTTCACAGGAGGCGTTTAAACATTATTAGAATTAATATATGAAATCAATTTTTGACATAGTTAAAAAATTGAACAATTTTGTTGTTTGTCATCTTGCATACCTTAATTTTGATGAGTAAAATTTTCAGCAATAACTATGGACCAAATTTTACTATACCATAAATTCTTAGGTAATCCTTCCACATATTTCACTTTGCTTGTGATAGCGACTCTGGCAGCTAACCGCAAATAATCAATTCTTTTCCAAACTATCTTCAGCTGGCCTATTAATAAAGGGATTGGTATCAATTATTATTTTGTTGTTAAATTAATTTCCAGGAAAACCATCTCCCCAAAAGAGCTGCCACCATGTGTGGAACCATGTGTGTGTAGCCAGCATTTTGGGGAACAGATTGGGATTAATATGCATAAAAATCACCAATGTATAGCACCACCTAAAAATTATTTTGATAGTAGATTCTTGAGTCTTTCCTGAGATTCAGCTCCAGCTCTTCCACAAATAGTGTCTACTCAATAAAGCTCTTCTTTTATTTTACTAAAACATTTCTGTTTCAGATTGCAGCGACATAAAAGCTCAAATCAGCAAGTCAGAGGGCCACCAGGTAACTTACACCTTTGAAGGTTTTCTCTGAGGCCAAAAAAGGACAAGATTTTTAATTCCGCCACAGCCACCCTCCGACAAACATTTCTGTAGGCCAATATTGTGTCATTTCTGTTTGCAAGATTTGGCAGCATTGATACTATACTGTGTAAAGTAAGGTCAAGTTATTTTCCTAACCCAGCCTTCAACATTTCTTAGGGCAAAGGTATGTAAGAGAACCCCAGCTGATTTTTGTTTTGAACAGGAAAAACACCCCTTTGGGAAGAGGAGATTTTTAGAGCTGAGAAGCAGTGAGGAAGGAGGGATGGCTAAATCTTTCCTTGGCTTCCCCAAGCTACTCACCCTCCCCTATGGAATTCCAAACAAATGTTTGTTCTGTTCTGTATATTTGGGTGTAATGTGCAGTTAGGCACTTAGGCTCATGTTACGTGCCAGACAGCATGTACACGTGCACAAAAGCAGGCATGGTTACTTAACTCTCAAAGCGAAGCTACCGTATCTCCAGACTAGGCATGCTGTGTAAACATTTGCAAAGTTCACGTTTTGGCTTGTTACCTGTTTCCATCATGCCCGACCTTCATTTCTCTCTCTCTCTCTCTCTCTCTCTCTCTCTCTCTCTCTCTCTAGCAAGAGTAACAAGAAGTCAACAATACAAACATTCCAAAGATATTTACCTAAAACAGGTTTACATCCAGACCATACAATTCATGTAATAGAAATCAGTTCTCAAGGACCACTTACCTTCAGTTGATGGGGAGTGGCGATTGCAGTCTGGCACGGGCCATGGTGGCGTCAAAGGTAGTCTGTTGGCTTCCATGTGGCTGGTAGAGGACATCACTTCCCCCATTGGCGATTTTGGCTGCCGGGGCTGGACCCAGCACTCATTTGGCAGTTGGATTCCCCACCAATTCTGAACATACTCCAGGGCATGGTCCTCTTTCAAAAAAGTCTTTAGGTCTCAGGGCTGGCCCACTCCCCCCACCCCCCGCTCAGGAGGAGGATGTTCTGAAATACCACGTCCATTAAGGAACAGGAGTTAGCCACCAAGACCATGTCCTTGCATGTAGTTGCTACCACCTTCTCCAGCAAATTCCAATGGTTCCCCAACTCCTGTGATTGCTTCCACATGTGCAGGCTGCTAAAGGGCAGCCTTGGCTTCCATCACCAGGAAGCCAATTACAGGCCCAATGGAGTGCACCTGTCACCAATGGGCAATGAGGTTTGGCTGCTGCATAAGTGCAATGGTCTTCAGGATTGGTTGCTGACGTGAGTGGTTTGGCAACGGGCTGGCAGGGATGGACCGACTCAGGTGGCCGATAAGTCATTGAGTGGGATCCTTAGTCAAGGTGGACAGAGGGGCTTTGGGAGCGCTTCCAAGGGATCAGGGTACCCCATTCAAGAAGTCCAGAGGAAGGTGCTCCTGTTGGGATGCCCAGGCGGGAACTGACAGGCCACAACAACCCCCAAATGGTGATCTTGGAGGGGCCATTCCAATGTGATGATCCTTAACCTAGGATTAACCCTGCCCAATAATCAACCAGCAGACAGGTTGGACGATTCAGGGTACACACCTAATGCTCACGCCGAAACCTACTGACATCTGTCATCAGTAAAGTGGCCCATTTTAATCCAAAATTGATCGGCCTATTATTACTGCATCTTCTTGTGTTCTGTCCCCCACCATTCGTATCTTCACTGCACCTGGGGCTGCAAGATGGGTGCTGTACATGGCGACTCCTGGTAAGTTCTTCATTGATACAGCCTCTCCACAAGCATTCTTGAGGAGCAGGAGAAGGAAACAAGCCTTCCCCTTTATTGACGAATGCAATGAGAGGTGGCCACAGCTCACCAAAGTTATCTCTTTTAGTGACCCCTTTTGCTGCTGTTCTGTGTCTTGCGAAGCGATCTGATATATCCACTTCCCATGCATTATTGATCTGACTGCAAAAAGGAATTTTGGTTTTCAGTTTCCAATGCTGTGCAATTACAAGACGAGCAGTGGTCAGTAAAAAGCATAATAATTTCTTGTGCTGAAGAGGGTTATTCATATCAATGTCTAGAGAAAGAAGTGCAAGTTGCCAGGTTGGGTTTGAAGGATTGGTTTGCGATTTTAGCAATTGCTTTAAATACATTGTCCCAGAACACACCTACTATCTTGCACCCACAACCAGGCACAGAGAAATAAGCCCATGTCGCCATATTCTGCCCAGCACATAGGGCAGATGATATTGCTAATTTTAGCAAACCTAGATGGGGTCCAGTGCCACCTGAGAATGACCTCAAGGGATGCTTTTTGCAGTCTCATCAAGATCATTCTCATGGGGGGTGGGGGCGGGTTGCCTAGCCAGATCCCATCCCATTTGTTTTCATCAATGATTTCACCAATGCCCACTTCCCATAACTATCTGAGACCTCCAGGGTCCCCATAGCATGATCTATGACAGTATTGTATATCACTGCGACTACCCTGTTCAGGGTCTATTATAGAATGAATTAAAAAATATAATGGGAGTTGGTGCTATCTCTCGCTAGGTGTTTTGCAAACCTTAAGCAAGCTGAAACCAGCCAGTGCCTCTTAGTTTCCCCTTGAAGTCCTGCCTTAGTGATAGCTTTACTGTTGGAGAGTAGTTCATGAGTGTGATAAAACCCATTTATTCCCCATTTTCTAAGCCAAGAGTATATCATGCCCAGCTTTTGAGAGGAAAATGTTTTTTGAATGTGCATTACAGATACAGTGGTACCTCGGGTTAAGTACTTAATTCATTCCGGAGGTCCGTACTTAACCTGAAACCGTTCTTAACCTGAAGCACCACTTTAGCTAATGGGGCCTCCTGCTGCTTCACCACCGGAGCACAATTTCTGTTCTCATCCTGAAGCAAAGTTCTTAACCTGAAGCACTATTTCTGGGTTAGCGGAGTCTGTAACCTGAAGCGTATGTAACCTGAAGTGTATGTAACCCGAGGTACCACTGTACAGCATGTACACAGCATTGGGACTATGAAAACAGGGCAGGTGGTTGTCAAGGTCATAGTGGGTTTCACCCTGAGGTTGGTTGGCTCCATTCAGTTTGATGAGTCACGATTTGTGGCAGCCTCATCTATGGCAATAGAACCTTGTTGGTACTACGTAGCAAGTGGATGGCAGAGCCAGTGTTACTCAGGACTTTGACCTTGTATCAGGTGATATCAATGCATCAAGGCAATATAATGCCTTAGTGGCATATGACATCAGGTGCGGGGCAGGCGGAAACGCAAGGCTGCAAAGGAACTCCCAAGTACAGCTGATGCCAGCAGGGCTTGCTGGCTGGTACAAGCCCTGCTTTTGGCAGGGATCAGCTGCCAGGAGCTCAAGTGGAAACACTCAAGTGCAGTGGAATCCCAGCAGAGCTTGCAACCAGCACCCATCAGCTGGTCAGTGCTGGCTGCCAGCCTTGCTTGCCAAGGAATAATCAGGAGTGCATTTTAAGGCTCCTGATTTTGCAACTGCCGTCATGTATGGGGCAGCTGGACTTTGGACTCATGGGCCAAATTAGAACTGCATCTGGGCCTAATTTGATAGCTCTTTCCTACCCCAACCCTGTATATTGGTGCTGCTCTTATATAGGGTAGGTGGGACTTTCCCCCCCTTCACATTATCAGTTTGGCTAATGAGAATGCCCCTGAATATGGGAGGGGTGCTGTTCCTTGCTCATTTTCTCGTGTTTGTTTATTTATCGATCTGTCAGCTGCCCTTCGGTTTAGTTAAACGCCCAGGGTGGTTCACTAGGCAAATAAAAACTAGTACCTATTGAGTAAGCACAGCTAGGTCACATGGTATACTAAAGAGGGCTTTGACATGAAGTCCAAACAACACTCACCTTTTTACAAATTAAATGGTGCCACCACTCCTGGGCGGTTGCTTAAGGCAATATTAAACAAAGTGTGGCATTTCCGGGGTGGCGGCAGAGGAAGACTGACTGCTGTGAGTAGCCCTACTGTAAATGTGAGAGAGCTAAGCTACAGAAAGACCCACAGAGAAGGGTCCTTTTAATTCCTGCGGCTGCAAACAGAGGCCATTAAGAGCTAATGCATGTGAAGCTCTTTTACTTCTTGCTTTTGAGGCGGTGCCAAAGCGTCGTTTCTTAATCTACATCTCTGGCATCCTTCACATACTATGCAGCCCCCTTTCTGAAGCAATATTTGGTTTTGCTTAGCACGGCAGGAATGGTGGAAAGCCATGTGCTGCATAGCAGCATGTTGTCCTTCAGGCAAAAAGCTACTGGCAATTATATGATGGCAATTATATGATGGCAATTATATAATGGCAATTATATGCTGAAAGTATCCAGGCGTTTGAAAGCTCCCCGGTACTAAGAGCCACCAGGAAGCAGTTGCTCGGCCCTAATCTGGGATCTGCAACCTGAGTATTTGGGTCCGTCCCATTAAGAACACATTAACAGCGCAGATTCCCGCAAGAGTATGCCAGGCTCCCTTCTCTGAAGCTCTTCCTCCTGAAGGTCTTGCTTCTTGTGGCAATACAAGAAGCTGGTTTCAGATGTAATTTTTCACATGCTCACTTTTCTAAGGGAGTCAGTGACATTCAAGGGTTTCAGTCAAGACTGACAATTTCTGCAATGATAGCTTATTATTAATAGCCACCCATGCTGTAAGACAGAGATGACCCATGGCCCAGATGCAGCCTCAAAAACCACTTTAGTTGGCCTCCATGTCAAACTTTAAACAAAGTACATTTTTTAAAAAGCTTTTGGAATAAAGCTTGGTCAGTGGTAGCCATTGTGGTGCCTTCCGTATGTTGGAGACCACAAACCCCATAATCCCTGGCCGTTAGCCACAGCTGGTCAGGGCTGATAGCCCAAAAAATATCTGGTGATTACCATATTGTCTACTCCTGTACTGGGTAATAACCTAGTATATGCTGGTATAGAGAGAAAGAGAGAGAGATGCAGCAAAGTAAAGTATGGAAATATAGACTGTAAAACCTTTAAAATGTACCATTCCAAGTAAGTTCCAAAATGTCCCCTTAAAAAGTTCCTAAGCTAAAGTCTTTGAAAGCTTTTGGCAAAGGATTAAATTTTCATCGGTTAAAACTACAAAACCCCCTTGGAAGCAGGAGAAGAGGGGGGAAATTTTGGACTTAGCGAGCCTGCAGGAGAGAGTGAAAAACAAAATTACCACTGCTCCGAACCTGGAAAAGGGCTGCCAGAAAGAGTGAAGTTTTGGGAGAGTTCATTGACTGCGAACAGAACATTTTTGACAGCTAGTTATATAAGAGAAAGATACTGTTTCCATTGTCCTCTTCTGCGTTTAAAAAGGAGGAAAAGTAACTGGAAATTGAAACTATTTTTATGGCTTGAATTGTATTCGAAAGGATTGATACAAGTGGAGACTGTTTCCCTCTAGAGGGAGTCTTTGAAACTGTCACAGGAGTGCAACTGGGGAATCACCAGCTGCAAGATAAGTAATTGTGAGAACCAGAGATTGACCTTGGACCATTCAAAATGTTGACAGGAGAAGCCATTGTGACGGTATTATGTAAGATAAGCTACTCGCTGGAACAGCTTCATAAGAGACGGATGACATGTCTTTTAAAATTGACAATTTGGATCAAAAAGTGACTAATTGGAGTCAAAAAGTGAGCACTAACACAGAAATAATTCAGGACTTGGTACAAGAATCTACTTTGGCAGGACAGATTGTGGAAGTGAAAGAGAAAGCTGTGGTTGTTGAGCCTAAAGTAATACAAGCGGGATCCTCAGCCTTACAGAAGCAAATTGAGGATTACAAATTGAGGCCTTCTATGATTGAATCTAGAAAAAGCCAGATTTTGAGGATTGGATCCCGGCTTGGACGGAAGAAGGAAAGGTGGAAAGATCCCTCTATGCAGGGATTAACTGACTTTTGGGACATGGACTTGGGTCTGGAGGAGATTGGAGTTCTGGGGGCCTTTGGATTTGAATTTTGAAACATGTCATGAAACATCTTATAGACCTCAGCTTCAACTATGGAAATTTGGCTGACCTGTCCGGAAGGAATAAAAGCATTGTTAGGTTGGAGTCTTCCCGAGATCTGCTCTTTGGCATTAAAGAATATGAAGAAGACCTGCAGAAGGGACCTGGAAAAGAGTTAAGAGCCTCGGACATAAGATCTCCAGGTTGATGGACTATATGGAATTGACGGAAAGGACTGGCAGAATCCGAAACCACGGAGAGGAGATGGTGGAAGAAGATTAGAGAATTTAAAGTTTATATATAGAAATACTGTAAAATTAATGAATGATAGAAAAATGGTGGAAAGAAATTTTATGGCCTTAGCAGAAACGTTATAAGGAGTTAAGCATATATAAGTATTTTCGTTTTAATGATAAAAAATATGTTAAGATATTTATAATATGACAGAAAATAGAGAAAGATGGAAAGGATTTGCTGAAACAATTAATAGAAGTGGAATACAAAAAGGGAGGTGAGAGGAAGTCGAGGAAACAAGGGAATGAAAGATAGAGTATGGAAAAGGTGTGATGTATGTTTTTAAATGGTTATTGTTTTGTTTTGTTTAGGGTTAAGGTGGGTTAGGGTTTTGTTTAGTTTAGTTTAATGTGTTTAGGTTGCGTTTTGTATTTCTTATATATTGTATTGTATTGTTTCTTTTCTTTTTTTTGTTTTTTCTCTCTTGTCTCTTTTCTTTTTCTTTTCCTTTTCTGTAATCTTTAAAAGTAATAAATATTATTATTTTTTTTTAAAAAAGTTCCTTTCCAAAGTTTTCCTCTTCCTCCAGCACAGGAAAAGACCACATGTTTGGAAAGTTTAAAAACTTGCTTACTTACAAACTCTCCAAAGGTCAGATTCATGTGCTTTTCCATATACCAGTAAAAAAAATTTGCACAGGCAGTAAAACTTAGCAAAGTTATGTTGGCAAATTGCGTTTTGGAAGTTGGTGTTAACTATGGATAGCAAAAAACAGGAAGCAGAGGAGAAAAATCCTATGCATGGGAGGGATGCATACAAAACCATAGTTCAGGAGTGTTTATCATTGACCAACATTCTAGGGACTGCAGGACAGCAGTGTGTGTAACTACCTACATTCTATTACATGTGAACCACTTTGAGGGTCCCCCCCTCTTTTTTACAATCAAATGGTATATACATTTTATGAAATATAAAATAAATATGCACACATAAACAGGCACCCATTCACCCAGGTAATCCATGCAAGCCAACTAAGGGAAAGGGGTATACTCCCGTTGCTGGTCATCACATAATACGGGCTTCCTCAAACTTGGCCCTCCAGATGTTTTGAGACTACAGTTCCCATCATCCCTGATCACTGGCCCTGCTAGCTAGGTATAATGGGAGTTGTAGGCCAAAAACACCTGGAGGGCCAAGTCTGAGGAAGCCTGATATCATATGTCTGTCTGTTGAGGTTCTTTTGCCATTGACTCCAAATTTGGTGGGGTCTGGGGCAGGGGCTGATCTGGCTCCAATGCCTTGGGTTTAACCACCTCTGCCATAGCGGCACTCCAAATTGCCAAACCACAGTTTTGCATTATACATAGAGCCATAGTTGTCACTGTCACAGCTCTGAAATGCATATACAGTTTCTGTTGCTTGCGCAGTCTTTCAAAAGTGAAGCAAAAGCCATGCATCTATATTTAACTCACATTATAGTAAATGCGGTTTCCATGCTAACCTGATTTCAATTTTCTTTCCTGATGAGCTTTTTAAAGCAAATGTGTCAGCCTCTTGCACAGAGTATTGGGAAGGATAAAGAGGATTGAAAAAAAAACACGCGGTAGAATACTTTATAATATAAATGATTGGTTTACATAAAGTTCTTAATCACATTTTCTGTATGTGTGTGTGACACGGTGGTGGTATTCTTATCACTGTAAAATGCCCCCCTATGGTTGAAAACCTCCCTCTCACATGTATGGATCATGTGCATTCTTCCCAAAACAATTCCACCTCTTGATCAAGTCCACTGATGCTCACAGAAGCACATACCTCATCTTGTTCATCCACATAAGGGGCCATTTTCATATTGTGATGTGGAAGCCAGCCACAGGGCTTAGCTGGTAGCCAAACCACCAATGAACCAGGCCAGTGATGGGTTTTCAACACTGGAAGACTTGAATTACATTGTCTAGAAGTTTGATGCAAATGTTGCAACAAAGAATATTCCGCTGTAGTTGTACATCTAGATTTTTGGACTACAGTTTTCTTCTAATCCCATGGTTTGCACATAGTACTAAACCAAATGAGCAAACATTTGGGCGCATGGTGTAAAAATTGTGCCTGCTTCACTTGTCCTCCAACCTGTTGCGGACATTGTACCCAGGGCTAAACCTGTATACAACTCCAAGTCCATGGTTTGTTGCGCTCCAAGCAACCCATGAGCTGTAGCAAAACATTTGTTCATGGTTTACATTTTGTAGTTTTCTTGGAGGAGACAAACCAAGAGCCCAAGTTTGCATGTAATGATAAATCAAACCATGGTTTAGCTATGGGTAGTGCAGTGGCAGCAGGAACAGGGGAGGAGCAAAACAGCTGTGATTCTGGGTCTCTGTCCACTCACACCTAACCATGGTATTTCTCAATGTTACCTGCAAGCAAGACTAGTGTTGTGATGTTGCCTCAAGGCTTTAGTGACCTGCTTCATATGATTGTTGTGAGGTAAATTACTGAGTCAATTTTGGAGATAACATTACCTTCAGTCTTGCAAAGCTGGAAAACTATAAATCTAAATAATTACTCCACATCTTCCAACAACAGCCAATACTTGACCTGTTTTCTATTTTTGTGCGGGAAGGAACTGAAGGGATGAAACAAATATCTGCAAACCCCCCCACAAAAAAAAATGGGTTTGAGTGTGGAGTAAGTAAGCCCTAAGTTAATTCCTGTTAATGGTTAAGGGCAGAAAAATGTTTTGCCTTGTTATTGTCCATCTTTTGTGGAACTTTTGAATCCTGCTTTTATTGCAGAGCTCATGGCACTGGCCAAAGATTTATAGTGATGAAACACAGAATTGAAGACATTTGCTTATGTAACAATGCAGTAAAAAGCACAAAAGCAACTGTAAAACTTCACACCAGAAAACTTGGGAAATAAGTCCTGAGACCTGAAGAACTGAGCATGCTTTAATTTGGGACAATGGATGGAATTCAGTTTCTTGCTATGACACTTATTCCATCAGTGCAAGCATTTCCTCCCCCCACTTGCTGTTTTGGGGGTTCTCTTGACTCTCCAAAGCAGATCTGGAGGACATATAGGGAGAGGAGTGGGGCGAAAGCACCACTGAGTTAGAGGAAGTCTTTGCACTGGCATAAATTAGTGACCCAAATCTGGTCCAGATAACTCAACAGCTCCAGAACCTATTGGCTGAATTAAGGCCTGGAACTTCTTGCCAAGGCAGTTCTTCTTATTTCAGAAAAGCTAGAATGACCAAGCTTGGGCCAAACGACCCCAGATTTTGCAGCACTATCGCTAAAGACATCATGAAATAAGCATTACATAAGCTGCTACAGTTTTCTGTCACAAAGTCCATGGGGGCAGACTGCCAAGATATTGTCATTTTGGATGGAACTCTGCACATAATCAGGTTCATGAAAACAAAAATGGATTTATAGCCAGATATCAACAGGGCCAGATGGTTGCACTTAGATCTTTATGGTGCTTCCTGCTACATTATCTGTCTCAGATAATGGCTTAAGACTTGGCTAAACATGATTTACACTTCTGGATTGACTCCTACAGTAACCTCACACACAGCCGTTGAACATTTCAGGTGCTTTCTTCCCTGCTGCAATCCCACAGGCAATGCATGAAGATGACGCAACCACATGGGTAGGGCCCCTCCCACAGGTTTTTCTCTATTGCCTCACTATTGCTTCCCAGAAAGGTGCTGATCATGCATCTCTGTGTGTGGTGGTAGAGGAACTACATTATCTGCCTTGGGCAAAGGCAGCACTCAATTGTACAGGATTGCACCATAGAAAAAGTAGGTATCACACGACGGCAGCTCCTTTCTCGGTGATCTGCACTGAATTCCAGCTCCAATTGACACACATTAATGCTGATGACATACCAAACTTAGTGCAGGTTGGATTTTTTGCCCCAAGTTGCTGCCAAACTATCTTTTTGAGCATTCTTTCATTTTGGGTGGAGCTAGGAAGGGGAATGTTGGTGTTATTAATGGAATGGCAGTTCAAATATGGGCAGAGAGCTGGAGTCCTGGGCAAGAAAAGAAGGAAATTTATATGTTTTGCTTAGCATCTTACAAAATGGAGGAATTAACTATAAACCAACTGAGATTGGTAAAAATGTTCTCTCCTTCTAGATGGAGAGAATTGTGGGAAATTCTCTATTATAACGTCTCCCTATTACAATTTTTCTTCCGCTGCTTTTACCGTATTTTTCGCACGATTGGACGCACCGGACCATAGGACGCACGTAGTTTTCAGGGGGGGAAATCAAGGAAAAAATATGATTCCCCCCCCCCAGCTCTGGGAGCAGTGGACAGGCTGCACGCAGCCTGTGCGCTACTCCAAAACCTCCCTGCTTTTGCGGGAGGTGGCGGAATTCCCCCATCTCCCGCAAAAGCCCGCAGGAGGGAGAAGGAACTGACTCGGCCAGTCAGTCCCTTCTCCCTCCTTGGGGAAAAGCCCCCAAGATCCGCTCGCTCTTTAAAGGGTGCGCGGCTCCTGCGGGCTTTTCTAGGAGGTGGGGGAATTCCCCCACCTCCTAGAAAAGCCAGCAGAAGCCACGGAGCCCCTTTAAAGAGCGCCCGGCTTTTGCCTGCTTTTGCGGGAGGTGGGGGAATTCCACCATCTGCCCCAAAAGCCCGCAGGAGGGTTGGAGAGTAGCGGGAAGGCGTCGCGCGCCTTCCCGCTGCCCCCCAATCTCTGGGGCTGGCGATGGGGGAAGCGCTGCTTTCCCCACCGCCAGCCTCCAACCCGGGTTGGAGAGTAGCGGGAAGGCATCGCTGCCTTCCCGCTGCCCCCCAATCTCTGGGGCTGGCGAAGGGGGGAAGCGCTGCTTTCCCCACCGCCAGCCTCCAACCCGGGTTGGAGAGTAGCGGGAAGGCGTCGCACGCCTTCCCGCTGTCCCCCAATCTCTGGGGCTGGCGATGGGGGAAGCGCTGCTTTCCCCACCGCCAGCCTCAAACCCGGGTTGGAGAGTAGCGGGAAGGCATCGCTGCCTTCCCGCTGCCCCCCAATCTCTGGGGCTGGCGATGGGGGAAGCGCTGCTTTCCCCACCGCCAGCCTCCAACCCGGGTTGGAGAGTAGCGGGAAGGCATCGCTGCCTTCCCGCTGCCCCCCAATCTCTGGGGCTGGCGATGGGGGAAGCGCTGCTTTCCCCACCGCCAGCCTCAAAGAGCAGACTCTCCTGGCTTCAGCAGAAGCAACGCAAAGCCTCCGGAGCGCAGGCTTCGGAGGCTTTGCCTTGCTATCGCTGAAGCCAGGGAGCCTGCATTCGCTCCATAGGACGCACACACATTTCCCCTTCATTTTTGGAGGGGAAAAAGTGCGTCCTATAGAGCGAAAAATACGGTATCTCAAATCCTGCCCACGATTTCATTTGACTATAGTATTTTTCTTTTAATAGTCCACAAAAGGCCTCCATTCTTCTATAAAAAGTTCATCGTTTTGATCTCTTAATTTCGCTCTCAGCTTTGCCATTTCTGCATAGCTCATTGCTTTCAAAAGCCACTCTTCCTTTGTTGGAACTCGCTCTTCTTTCCATTTCTGTGCATATAATGTTCTAGCTGCTGTTGTCACATACAGCCATAGGTTGGTCATCTTCTTTGGAACCTCTGTCCCTATTATGCCTATAAGGAAATATCTTGGTCAGGGACTGGGCAGAGGAGGAATGGTGGAGACTGCCTCCCCATCCTGACCCTACCAGGGAGGAGGAAGAGGAAGACAGTATAGATTTACAACAGGGGTTTGAGGGTAGTCACAGCTCAGAGGCAGATGAGAGGGAAAGTTGAGAAATCATGGGAGAGCCAGAGCAACACCTGGCTGACACGTTGTCACTTGAAAGCATTCCCGACCCTCCACCTCCTAGAACCCGGTGAGCCTTAAAAGTAGGAGAGCAAAGAGCTCAAAGACAGAGGGCATGTAGCAGCACCCATAGAAGTGACGAATAAGGAAGTGGGAGAGACGGGGTGGGGGTGGAGATTAACTTGGGGCAATGCCATTATCCAAGAAGCTGGGTTCTATAGCATCTCTCTGTAAATTTTGGCATAAAAAGGACTGTAATAAACTTTTCCTTGTCTTATACTTTCCTGGGCCACTGACAGCACCCTGACAGTTTTTGGAAGAGGGGTGCATTACTTTCTGAGGGGAGCAGCATATGCCGGGGTGGGCAAGGCCACAGGCAAATGTGGGGGGAGCAGCAGATACAAATTTTATCTTTATATGGTAGGCTAATTTCATGCATGCTCCATCCAGACAAGCAAGATAAAACTATCAGAGTCCAAGGGTGCTTTTCAGGCAGGCAAAAGCACCCAGTTGAATGTATGAAGCAGGGCTGGGAAAGGGTGTGAAAGTCACAAAGGCCACAAAGAGAGGCGTGGAGGGTTAGTGGAGGGTCACATCTGGTCTGTGAGCATAGGGTTCCTCATACCTGCTTTGAAGCACCACAATATTTCTTTTCTGACTCTGCTGAAACTGACTACATCACAGCTAGTTGGAGACAGACTTTGCATTGTTATTGTCACCACCACCACTGTTTTAGTTTAGGATTCATTCAGCCCCTCATTCAACTTCCTGTGGCCCTTACGAGCTATGTCATCATCAGTATGCTGATGACAACAATCAGCCTTACTTCCCATTGGTCCTACATAAAGCTCTCTCTCACTATTTCTGCTGCCTGGCAAAAATAGAAACCTGGATGCAAACCAGTTGGCTCCAACTTGGCTCCGGCAAGATTCAGGGAGATGGTGGCTGGAATAAAGAAGCACTCCAAGGAGCTGGGAATCAACAGATGTGGCTTGCCATCCTTCAGTGCTGCTGGCTGCTATCTTGGAAGCATGCTGGCTGCAGCCTGACTGCCTGTTAATGACCACAATGAGAAATACTTTTCAGCATGTTTAAGAGGGTTGAGTGCTTTCCTGGAAGCGGCAAAAGTTCCTGCCTGTTTTCTATGTCCAGTGGAGTCCAAAATAGACACCAGCAAAACATTTTAAGATAAAAAGAACTGGGTAGCATACCGCCACTTAGAGATAGCAGAATATAGCTCTCTACTTCCTAAGACATCTCAGCAAGCAATCCCCGACATCAACAAAATGAAAACAAATGCCAAATTCAGAAATCTGGCTTCAAGGACCACCAGTGTGGAGATCATCAAAATTAGCATATGGCAACTCTGGGTGCCTACCAGGGTCCCAGTGACCTGTTAATTCTCTCTATCTTGTCTGGTGTTCCAAGCAGCATCAGACTGATGCAACTAGCCACTCTTGATTTCCTATAATGCCCCTGACTTAGTATCATTCTGGGGCATTCTGGGAAATTCCAAGGGACTTTACAATGGGTAAAGTTCACTGAACACTGTTGCCATGTAGCACTGCTTCACTTCACTTGGGTTAAAGGATAATGGGAAGTAGCTAAAGTCAACGGAACTCTGCCCCTTCGCTAACCCTGGCTCAGGTTGACATCCCTTAAATATTGACTCACCAGGGACTTGCCACTTGTTTACAGTTTACATTTACATTCCCATGGGTGAGGTCCCATTTGCATCTCCTCTTGGATTGTCAGGAAAGTCACATTCTTGTAGGGCGTGAGAATTATGCGAAGAAAGAAACATTTGTCTTTGGACTAAGCAACCTACACATCACACACTGTTTGCAATGGAGAGTGTTCACCCAGCACAAAACCATGGCTAGTCTGCCAAGA
The DNA here is from genome assembly GCF_964270895.1 of Podarcis filfolensis. Lineage (NCBI taxonomy): Eukaryota > Metazoa > Chordata > Lepidosauria > Squamata > Lacertidae > Podarcis > Podarcis filfolensis. Next base: position 25,657,034 of record NC_139621.1, on the reverse strand, counting down.
AGCATAGCACTACCTGAAGCTTGTATGCAGGCATTTTTACTTGTTACTGGAGGGGAATCAAGCTGCTCCCTTGGCAAAATAGAAAGAAAAAATAGATAGTTTCCACCCCCTTCCCTGCAAATGACTGCCAAACAAATGGAGTCAGGAAATTCAAAAGATGTTAACACCACACCACTGACTTTGGCCTTACTAGATGCGACAAGGAAGAGAAAAGGAGGAGACACAGGACTCTCTGGGGGCACACGGCATCCATAACCCTAACGTATAATTATTACAGAGATTTTACTTTTTGCTCATTGCGAAAACCAATGGTTTGCTGCTTACAAAAAGATATGGCAAGCACTAAAAGGGCTAGTTATTTTGACAATATTTTGTGAGCTTCTGTTGGCATGCCCACTCCCTTCCACCCCACAAAAAAGCACAAGTAGTATATTTGACAATGAAAAAATGTGATACATCTGGCAAAAGTGTGTGTGTAGGAGGCTCCGTCTGGTTCAAAAGAAGCTGTCTTGGGTGTCCCATGTGCACTTTCTGCACACCTGTGTAAATATACTCAAGGACAGCAAGCACACAGACATCTGTTTTCCTGCATATACATGCACTAAGAACCCCTGAGTGTCAGTTTGGATATGCAAAAGAATGGATAGACAAGAGTCTAATAACTGTATATGAGATCCAGACAGAGGCTGTACCTAGTGTCAGTCCTGCTCAAAGCAGATGCATTAAAAATCAACACGTCTGACTTAGGTCCATTTAACTGCTGTTTTAATTGGTGTGTTGTTTTAATGGGATTGTTTTATTGCCTATTTTAAACATAGTCATTTATGTGCTAAAGCTTTAATGTGATTGTTTTATTGTGTATTTTCACTGTGGGGTATTTTTTAATTATTTTGTATTTTAACAGGGTTGTACAATCAGTTTTTATGTTTTGTAAACCACTTCAAACTGGTTGCACTCTGAGTAGAATTTAGTTGTGTACAAAGAACAGTATCAACATTTTTTCCTAAAACTCTGTGATTTTCTGACATTCAAAATTAACAAACAAAGGCAGGAATTGGGATTGTGCTTACAGACTGTCCCCCTGACCTTTACACTTTCAGTGAGCCATTTGCACAGAACCTGTGATCATACTACCCTGGATATGTATGGGTTCATACAGGTACAGTCCATATCCTAACCAAAATAATGTGTCCATGGGAGCTTATGACCCAGCACCTGCCAGCTTCCAAAGCCTGAGAGATGGGACTTTCTTGGAAGAGGTAAGGGAACTGGAAGGAGTTGCCTCTATTCAAGGCAGCTGCTACTTAGGACACTCAACCACTGGACCTCCATGATATATATTTTGCTACAGGTCTAGGCTTCCTCTGTGCACCAGGACACCCCACCACCACCAGTTATCATCTTCTGGACCCCAAGAACAAATATGATGAAACACTTGGATAGAAGCCACCATATAAAGTACAGTGTTTGTATGACACATTTCACTACCTTTGGTCCCAAGGATGAGACCTGATTTATGTACCTCTGGGATCAGAGCCTCTAATAATTTATTAGAAAGGGTATGGCTGCAAGGCTTAATACAGCAACCCTCAGTTGCTGCCTGGCTGGTGCAGCACCCAATCTATCCAGTTTCTTGGTCTGTGCTTTAGTTACCTTTGTGGGCAGCACTACTGATGTTTCAGCAATGGTGTTGGGGACCCTGGCCTCAAAGCTAGCCTTCTCGCCTAGTTGGACAGCTCCTTTATGTCACTTATAAGCCCATGACTTCAGGCCTACTAGCTCTTGTTTTGACAGGAATGGGGCAATGGTGTACATATATGTTGGCTCTGTGCAAAAACAGCCCTTGCAGGCACAGGAAGTGAGATAAGTGGAAGTGAGATAAGTGGGATCAGTGGGCTTGATCCTGAGCTCAGGTTCCACATGTTTCTACCTTAATCAACGCCTGAAGTAGGCAGTAATGTGTCCAGAAAAGTTTTCTGTGCGGAAAACTCAGTGCTTTCTGTGTTTAGGTAAAAAGACGGGCTTAAAAAAATGTTTCTCATAAATAGCATTTGAAGCAGACAATGCTCATCAGAGCACAGTTTGCACAGCAAAGGTTGGGAGCCCTTTTCCATTCAAGGGCTACATTTCCTTGAAGACAACTATCAAGAGGCAACATGGCTGGAGCCAAAGGGAAAAAATGAACAGGTCATGCATGTGATTCTTACCTTTTTACAGGAGGCTGTATTCCAGCCATGGGCGGGGGGGAAATCAGAGGTTGATACATGCATACCTCCACCCAAGCAAACGTTATCGCAGTTGATAAGCAGACAAAAGCAAGAGAGCACCAAGCAGAGCCAGTAAAGGAGCATGGCCAGGGCAAAATCTTGAGGAGGAGTGGTGGAAGCCGCCTGACCAAGATCCCCTCAGGGCAAGCACAGAGGGAGAGGAATTGGATCCTGGCTCCTGGTGGTGGGAAACCGGCCACACCCCACAGGAGGGAAAGAGATGGGAAGTGCTGGAGGCAGGGAGCTTGAGAGATAGTGAAGAGGCAGAAACAGGCAGGTGCCTTAACACAGAGCAGGGACAGGAATTAGACTAGGCAGTTCTACCACAGAGCCACTCTCATAGCTTCTCTGCTGATAGCTTGCAAGTCCCCCCACTCCTAGAACAAGGCGTTTATTGCATGATGCTCCCTTGGAGCTCACCGTAGACAGAAGGAGGGGCCTGACACAGAGGGCTAAGGAGTGAAGGGGGAGCTATAAGCTAGACCAGACAACTGCTTCATTAAGACAGAAGCAACCATTAGAAGTCTCATTGTGTTCTTGTTCTGCTTTGCTTAATAAAGAAACTAACTGTAAGTTAGCCAAGTGTTTCACTCTCTTTCTCTGATCTGCGAGCGACCTTTTCTCCTTGTCAGCTCCCTGGCATAAGGTGTTCTGGAAGCGAGGTTATTGGACTCCTTCTAATATTACCTTCAGCAGCTGGGGCTTTCTGAGGTCACACAAGCATAGTCTGCATCAAGGTGTTACTTACCTCTGAGTAAGTGTCACTCTAACCCCTGGGAGAGGAGATGCTGCCATGGGAAGAAATTGCAGTGTTGGACTTCTTGCACGGTCCTCCTTGGGTTTTCCATGTTGGTGAGCAGTAGGAGAAGGAACCATGCTGCAGTGGTATGATATCATTAAAAGTAAGTTTGAATGGAAATTCCAGAGTCGGGAAGAATTCCCATGCTGAGAGCATATACAATGGAAGTATGCCGATGAAGAACTAGACAGACCTGGGAAAATGGAAACTTGTACTTTACAAAAAGATGGCGAAATGTGTGACGTTGCACATTTTAACTGCTTAGAGGTATTATTACAATCAAGCAGCATATAAAATTTGTTAAACAAGATAAAGATACAATCTACAACAGAAATATGGCTTCCAAAGTGGCATGCATGTCAGCCAGTCAAATGGCCAAGTGACAGTCAATCTGGAACCACCGTTAATAATGTGTGAACTTTAACACATTAACACTAACACACACAAATACACCCTCATTATTTCTAACTGCTCAGGCCATGGCACACTAATTAATGGGATTAGTAATTCAGATAGTCATTTAATTAAAGACTATCTCCAACTTGCTAGTCTGCCAGATGGAAAGTATTGGCGTTCTCTCTCCATTATGTATATACCACATATTAATACTAACTTGACGCAACTATGACACACAGTCTGTCAGAACGCAAAACACATGTTCCCATTTTTATACTTAATCAGTGTTGTTGGAATATGTTTGTGTTATCACCTGAGCCTGATGGGAAAAGGACACCTTTCCCCAGTTTTGGCTTCAAAACATTGTTTTAAATATGTAGAAATGTCATAAAGCAGCTATCTATCCTTTTCTATTGCCTTTTCTTCAAGAGGGGAAAGTTGCATGGTTTCTACCCTATTATTTACTGTTCTCTCCCCCTGCTGCTCAATTCTTGGTAGAGCCGGAATCAGTTGTTGAACAAGAATGGACTGTGAATTCCTCTTGCAAAGTTCTAAGGCTGCTCCATGCCTTGGGTATCATTCCAAGGGTATCATTCCTTTAGGACTAGGCATGGATGCCTCTGTACACCTTCAAAAATGTGTCTAAAAGAACAGAACAGAAATGATAGGCATCCAGGATGGCTGTCAGGGACTGGGCAGAAGAGGAATGGTGGAGACTGTCCCCCACAGCCTGACCCTTCCAGAGAAGAAGAAGACAGTTCAGAATTACAACAGGGGTTTGAGAGAGGTCACAGCTCAGAGGCAAATCAGGGGGAAAGCTGGGAACTAATAGGAGGAGGAAGGAAAGGATGGAAGAGGAAGAACCAGGAGGGCAACAGCTGATGGACACAGTGTCTTTAGAAAGCATTCCAGACCCTCCCCTCTCCCAGAACACGGCGAGCCTTGAAAGTAGTAGAGCAAAGAGCTCAGAAGCAAAGGGCCCTCAGTGCCATCTGTAGGGGAGAAGGAAGTGGGAGAAAAGGGGGTGGAGAGTCACTCAGGGCAACACCATTATTCCAAGAGGCTGCATTCCCAAGCCACTCTCTGTGAATATTGAATAAAAAGCAGATGGTAAGGACTTTTCCTTGTCTTATCTGTTCCTGGCAACCTGTTGTGGGGGTTGGTTCCTCTTCCGCCTGACAGTGAAAATCATGAAGTTTCTAAGAAGCTATGGTGAGATGTTCTCTCATACAGCCACCTGCAATTGAGCTTCAGATGCCACTGCAGTGCAGCAACTGTCCCTATTTTTCACCTCAGTAGAACAGAAAAGAGGTGGACTGTGATGGACAAATGGACAATCTATTCAAATCAGCTGGTCCAGCTCTGGTCTACCTTGCTCTGATCCAGCAACATACTACTTCTCTTTTTATGCAAGGGTGCCTTTGCAGGATCCTTCAGCTCATATTCATGATGCCTTGCCTATTATGAAATCCCAAGTGTGCAGTCTTGATTTGTAAATCTAAACACGTTGGTAGATCATAGCATACCTAGGATTTTTTGGCAGGGGATGTATGTTTTTTTCTAAAGGTACATGAAGCAACAGAATACTTAAAGAAGAAATGCCTAAGACTGAGGGATGACTCATGCTGGAAGAATGCATAAGAGTCAGGGATGTCTGGCATTGGAATGCATGGTGCTTGAGCATTTTTGCTTCCAAACTGTGAGAGAAGCCGCCTATACCTGGATTCAGATTTCTTGTGCAGCCATGAAATTTACTTTGGTTGCCTCAAGTGAGAACTCTCTCTCTCTCAGCCAAACCCACTTCACAGCAAAGCAGGTACATGGATTAGGCACCTCAGTCGAACAAATGTAATACAGATGACGAGAAAAGTTCCGGAGGCTGCATATATTGCTCTAAAATATATATAAATCACAAAGTAATATCAAATGCTGGTGCCAAGAAGCAGAAATCTGTGAGGTACGGCTGAAATTCACTACCACAATGCACCAACTTGGGTGGATTTAAGAGAATTAGACAAATTCATAGACGATAGTAATGGCTACTAGTCATGATGTACTGCAGCAGCAATTCATTGTGCACTGAGGCTCTGCCCTCTGCAGGCCACTGAAGTTCTGCAATCAAAACATCTACTGGAAACTGCTCAGTGAATTCTGTGTTTCAAGATTTCACCAGGCAATGCCCATACCATCTTAAAAGGGCCTGAAAAGTGTCGACCCTTAAAATGCTTCATAAGGTACCGAGTGCTGTTAAATACTAGGTTTTGTCCTTGCACAGTGAACCTGTGAATGGTAAAAACCACCACCACCACCACCACCACCACCACCACCTCCCTATGTTACTACAGCTTGATCAAGTCTTATCGTAATTATTTCTAAATCTGTTTGAGCTGATACGGAGCACTTTTGAGCCTCGAGTGGAGGACATGTAGACAGGCAAAAGAGCACTGATGGCTTTTCAGCGCTGGGAAGACTGTTTTGTTCTTCCAGGCCTTTAACATCACTTTAATATTTTTGACATCTTTAATATCTTTTAAATATTTAGCTTAATATTTTGGTCTCTGCTTTTATGGAGGTTGGGATATGTTTGCTCCCTTTTATTATTTTACAGAGCAAGCCAAATGCCTGATCCACTGTGAAGGGCAATTTGGATGGGGTCTGGAGGGGTTCCTCTGCCCTGCCCGGCTTTAGCCAGCAAGGAATGTCACTGCTGTGGCCAAAACCCAGCCGGAAAGCAAGGTAATTTCCCAAGACTTGGGCCCTAATTGGCCCATTTGAACCCAGCTTATGGGCCGGGAGGTAATGCTTATATGGTTGCGATGGTTGAGTGGAATTCCCCATTGGCCGCCAACCACATGGGTCCGGCTGACTGGGAAGGGGGCTGAGAGCGAGGGTCTGCAGCCGGTGCCCACCGGGAAGTGGTGAGTGTTTAGTTCATAGTCCTCCAGCTGAAAGCATACTGTTTCAAACAATGCATAGTTAAGCTTAATCACAATTTGTCAGGTTGAGACGAAATGCAAGCTGCAGCGAATTGAAAATGAAAGTGAAAGCTTCCAAACTGCTCCTCTCAACTGCACTGCTGTGTGAGCCAAGGCTGACATTGGCTAGTTTTCTTCATGATAAATGATAAGAAGGATTTGTTTAAAACAAACAAACATCAATAAAACAATCTACTTGTGCATCACTTCTGAAAACAAGCTAAAGCATGTTCCTACATACTGTATAAAGCAGATGCTATATCTACCTATAAAGGCTTCCAAGCTGTTAAACTGACATGATAGTGCTTATGGGCTTCCATTCTTCTTCTTCCCATTATTCTACCGCACTTTAGAAATACTATTTATACCTATTAGAAATACTATTTATCCCCAATTTTTTTTTTCCTTAAAGGTCCTCTTGGTCAGCAACATTGAGTAAGCTCATGGTGCCTGGGGCACTGGGGGGGGGGGAGGCACATACAAGGGGGTGTGTGCACAGGCTGAAGGAGCCCATTGCAGCACCTCAGCTCCCGCCACTGACATCGCTGGAGTGACACTGTCCCGCACCGGAGCAAAGCAGGGCTCCACTGCACCTCCTGCCTGCCCATACAGGGGGAACCCGGCCAGCTGACATGGCACTTAGCAGGTGTGAACCAGGTGCTCCCACAACAGCACCTCCAGTGAGGCCTAGCCAGATGCTCCTCTCTGTGAGCATTGGTTCCCCATTACACTTGCCTGGGGATTCCAGCTTTGCGCCCCTTCAAAAGTCCACGCCCAGGGCCGGGGCCCCCTCTGACACTCCCCCACTATGCCCCTTCTCTTAGTACACTTCTTTCATAAATAATTTTCAAGAAAATCACATCTTCTGAGGTTTGCATTTAGCATGGACTTTTATTTGTTATTCCATGAGGCATACATTGCCTTTCCAGTTTTCCTCAGGTGCTAAGAAGTGTTGTTGATGAAGAAACAGTCCCACAGTCCCAACTTCTATGGCTACTGCTGTCTATTCAGCTGAATACATAAATGGTTGTTGCACATGGTAGAGAGGACATCGGGCTACCACAGTTAATATTACTCTGTGGCCAGAACTTTCGACACAACACATGTCAACATACATGCATACAAAGATACAAACCAGACATGCTTCTGCAGGCATCAGCTAAAAAAACCAAAAGGACACACTTTGGTTTGTGCAGCATCAAAACTGAGCGTGAGGTTTCCGTTCCGAATACAGTTTTGTTGCCACGTAAACCAGCGTTCTTTTGTTTTCAGAAGATGACTGATTAGGAAGACTTTTGGTGTTGGCAAGATGACAATGCAAAAAAGGCTTTCATAACTGACTGCAGAAGTAGAACGGGTACCTCAAGGCTCTGAGATGGCATTTGAGACACAGAGCAGAAACAGTGCTCCGGGCTATATGAATTACTTTAACAAGTGCATTATGCATTATTAAATAAACATAAATTGACATAGTTAACTGGAGTAATAACTTGATTCAGAAGATAAATGGGGAGGGGGGGGGGAGAAGAGAATATGAGAACAGATAGGCTTGTTGTTTTAAATGTAACCAGCCCTGGAATCTGCTGCTGAAGGATGGGTAGCAAATCCAATATAATAATAATAATAATAATAATAATAATAATAATAATAATAATAATGGCCAACTACCAAACTAAATAACTTTGAACATATCTACACTCATCCATTCTATTCTAGTGTATGTTTTTCTTTGCATTTCTTCTCCTCTGTCAACTGCTTTGACCCCAGAAATGGCATTTATTCATTCATTATTATATTTCTATCCAGGAGCAACTCACCTAGTGGGGCGGAGCCACAGCAGTACCCTGTTGGCAGCCCAACTGTGCATTTGCACAGCCCCAACCTCACTGCTGTTACCTTGCTTCTCCCAGGAGGTGGTAGTGATGCTGCTGCTGCTGCTGCTGCTGCTGCCGCTGCTGTTGGGAAGCTCTCACTGTGGCTCTGACTGACCAGGAGAGCCACTCCCAAAGCCAGGTTCATGGTTTCTTTCCTCCAGACAAACCATGATCTATAGACCCAAGAACTAACTTTGCTTTGTCCAGAGCTGCACAAGCCACCAGTCCCTGAGTCAAACCATGGCTTAACTCACTGCAGCAAAAGCAGCAGGACTGGAGGGAGGAACTCAGTGGTGACAATATTTTCTTTGGGGACCTGCATGTTCACTCTGAACCATAATTTGACTTAGTGTTATCTGCAAACCATCTCATAGCCTTTTACAAGCTGCATAGCTGAATTATTAAATTGAAAGGTGGGGAATAAATACTACAAGCAATAGCTATCGTCCAGATACCGTCTGCCCCACCACCACCATCCCACAAAGTAAATAACAGCTTCAGAGGTCAATTTAAAATAGAGAGGGACTTTTTTTTTTGCTTGGTTTTTTTAAACAACAACAACAAAGCAATGCAGAAAAAAGAGAGGCTTCAAAACAAATTATTTGCAAAAGCACTCCAGTTTTCTATTATTATGCCTAAGGCATTCTGAATGTAAGAACTCTTCTGTTGGAGGCGATACTCAATTCTCGATTCCTGGATTTTGTTTTAGGGAACCAGACAACCTTTAGGGAACCAGACATCCTGACAGGATGGTAGAGAGATTATTTGTCACTGAAGGAGCATTCATTCTCATTTGTTGTTAGGGAGGTGAGATGACATTGTGTCACAGTAATTATTACCCCCACACTTGCCAGTGCATTTTCCTGTCACTTTCCTTACACAAAATGTGTGTGGGTATGTTTTGGGGAGGAAGGAGAAGTTTTGTGGCACAAGAGGGCCAAGCCAACCTTAATTGTGCAACCTGAATTTGCCAGCATGTGACTGAATCCCACCTGAAAATAGCAACCATCTTAATTGCCACAAGCTGTTTGCATCTGTAGATAGCATGAGAGCAGTAGACATTAGTTGCCTGTGTGCCCTGCTGGTTTAGGGGAGCACAGCTTAAAAAAAAACAACCCAGAATTTTCCAGCATGCTTGAGATCTCCCATGTCTGTAGGGATTCCCTCCTGCTCTGTCTTTTCCCCAGTTTGCTGCCCTACACCAGGAGTCGGCAACCTAAGGTCCACGAGCCACAAGCGGCCCACGGGGGTCATTTAACCAGCCCCCAAACCGAGCTACCCACTCAGCGAGTCCCCGTGTGCTGTGCTAAACCGGCACAGTGCAGTGCGGGGACTTGCTTCTGCGGCGCCGGAAATCGCATCTGCGCAGACGCTGGAAATCACGCGCACGCACGAGATCCGGCCCACGGAGGGATCTCCGCTGGAGTGAACCAGCTCATGTGAGGTAAACCTTGCCGACCCCTGCCCTACACTTCCATAGGTATGACTACCACTTCACTAACAGCGGCAACGAGGAAACAGCAGTAAAAGCTTATGCAGATATGGATGACAAATAATCTGGAAAATCAATTTCCAGACATCAAGATGCTGCCCAAGTGATATCAGGAGACTTCAGCTTAAGATGAAATCAGCCAGACCAAAGAACGTGTCAGAGCAGTAGGTCTTTTTTATTAATACAAAGAGGACAAATCTTATTGGAATTCATGTATCTACATAAGATATCTTACTGCAATGTGGAAAAGGGAAGACGATAGGACATGCTATTGTCTCTGCTAATACTGATTTAATGAAAAAGAGGGATTAGCAAGCTGACTGAAGCCTGGGCAGCATTCTAGAAATTTAGTATTATAAAGCAAAAAGCATTCTAACCCCGAAACGCTATTGACATCTGCATTTTACTTATCGCTGTAAGCACTAGAGATAAAAAAAAGTTTGCTTATAGTGTATAGTGGTGATAATAAAAGTTATATGTGTAGGTCATATTTGATGCACACTAGTTATCACAAAAACTTAACCTAGATCTGTCTTAACATAGAATTCTTAGTGTAGAACTGCCCTTGAACGCTACAGTATTAGGAGACATTTTGAGAAGGTAGTTTGCTAGTAGGTAGTTTGCTAGTAGGTAGTTTACACCTGTGTTTCGGCATCTGTACTACTTCCCTGGTGTCTGAACAGAACTTTGCTTTAACAGGACAAACAGCACCTGAGGAGAGAATTAACTCTCCTCCCCCAAACAGTAGCCCCAATCTATATCAGAGTTCCCACTGACTGCTTTTTATGCAGGTTTAAAGAGACAAAAAGATCAAATCACAGATGTCCGACATTTCAGGTAGTTTCGGCAGTTTCAGCCCTTTGTTTATTACACAGAAGAACCTATAAACAGAAATCTGGAATTGTGATTTCTGCTACAAAGCAAGGTAGTACTGAAAAGCAGCCAATGGGTTTGGCGTAGGAAGCCATTTTGGAAGCCACCAGACTTTGCTAGTCCTTCACACTGTTAACTGGGAATGATTTGCTATCATTGTGGAAAAGAGAATGGTTGGCACTATTTCTCCGCAAATAAATGAGGCAAAGGTCAGGATAGTTATGCACCAAGTTCTATTTTGTCACAAAACAAGGTATCTTCTATTCTAAACCATTTCATTGACATTAAATAATTCTGACAAAAACAGCTGTGAATCTTGTGTTTCTCATTTCACCCCACACCCACCGTATTTAGAGTGAGCCAGCAGGCTTCACTGTAAAGAAATTAAAAGTGGACTATACTAATTAAATTCAATTACAGTCAAGCAAATGTTATGGTGGTGGGGGGGAGACAGTCTTGTGAGTGGGGAGGGGGGAAGGCTGCTTAGACTTTTAAAGTTCTACAGGACAAAACACAACTAAGATGACACCACATATCTAGACACCGGGCATTTGAGTTTGTGAAAAAGAAACATTCTGGACTTAAAGGGGTGCAACCCTACAAGAGGCAATAATGTACAATGTGCATTTGAAGGTCCATTTTCATGATTGCAACCTTCAGCGCTGAACTTCAAACTACTTTTAATCTCCTGAGCATAAAAAGTAAACTTGACAGTTCAGCTAACAGAACTGCAGAGGAGATAAAATCCACAGAAATTTGGCACATGCAATCATGAAAATTGCACCCAAAGTTGTGCTGCTGTGTTGTTGTTTTTTAACAATTCAAGAGACTAACCCAGAGTTGCTGATTTGTGAATAGTCTAATCTGCTCCATTTTAGAAAAGACTATGAACACAGTATGGTTTTTTTCAGCTTTTATCCCAGAATATATTAGTTCTACCCCAAGACAGCTGTTATCTGTCCCCTACTAGGTCAATGCTATCGGAAACAGAAAAGCTATAGTAGTTATCCATAGTAAACTCTTTTCCCTCTTCAAATTACAGGTAACTGCAGCTTTCTGGAAGTAATCAAAGCTGTTATGTTTCAAGGAATAAGGCATACTGCATCTACAAGATTGAAGACTCCCCAGAAATGCACTTAATCCTCATAACATTTTACTAGGGAAAGCTTCATGATAGTATAATAATTTAATACCTGAGGTTCTGAAAGCTTCCACACTACAAGTGACGATTCTTGACTGTATGAGCAGTGACTTGTATGTTCGTTTCAGTTGGTTTATGAGATAAGGTTACCAGATGTCCCTGTTTCACAGGGACAGTCCCCAGGTTTACAAATCAGTTCCCTGACAAAATCCATCTATTTAGCAGGAAGTTGAAAAGTGTCCCTGGATTCACTGAAAAAAAATCTGGTAACCTTATTATGAGAGGAGAGAAAAAATGCAAGCCCTTCATTTCGAACTCATAAAACCTATGCTATGTTGTCCACCGTTGTTCATCTTGTGCATGCATTTAATTATGTTTTTATCCTGCCCTTCTCCAAGGAGCTCAGGGCAGTGTACATTGTTCTCCTTCACAACCATCATGGGAAACAGGCCACAACAACCCTGTGAGGGGAGATAGGCTAAGAGATGGCAACTGGCCCAAAGTCACCTAGTGAATTCATGGCTGAGTGGGGATTTGAACCTGGCACAACCAAGCCATACTTTGACAGTAATCATTACAGCTATAGCGTGTCTCAAGGTGACTCAAAATGCCATTTTAAAGTCCATTTTAAAAATGGAACTAATAAAGCCAGTGCAAAAGTAAAACAGAGCAATATACATACAGTACGCACAAACACAAGCATACATGTGAATCTATAGCTGAAATGTACTTAAGAAAATATATTTAATACTCTAAATTATTCTCCCGAAGTTGTTGTATTAGTCCAAATACAGGCTGCATTCCCCCTCAAAATCTGGCTTTTATAAGCCTAAGTGTGGCCTAAAGTAAAGGTAGAGAAACTGTAATGTAAGATGAGGACTCAGGAACCATGCAGAACTTTGATATACTTCGGTTGTTTTTGTAAAAGAATCACCCATCATTCTTGACAGGTGGCACTAGTTGCCTGGTGAGTTATTCATCGTGTGAGGTAGCACGTGTTTTTAGATAGTAAAAATATGGGTGTCCATGTCAGGGGAAAACATCTATCAGTTGGGGGCTGAGACGTGACAAATTTCAAAATGGCAGTTATTAACTATGCTGAAGCGACAAACAATAGAGAAACAGGAAGGAAATATGGTGCTGATGAAAAGAATGTGCGTCATTGGAGATCAAAGAAGAAAAAATTCAGAATCCCATCTCCATGCAAAAAACATTTCGAGGGCTTAAATGTGGTCGACGTTATGAGGTTGATGAGTGTGTACTTTCCATTGTAAAACAACAAAGAGAAAATGGAATGCCAATCAGCTGCAAAGCATTTGAATTGGTGCCGGGATATTTGTGCAAAGAAGTGGCTTCTTACTTAAATGTGGGACATCATTTGCTCAGTGGTTGTCTTCCAGTTTCAGTGAGAAGTTCGTCCAATACCAACGGCATGTCCTTGGTCTGAGGAGAAAACACAACCATTATCTTAGCCAAATTGGAAATGCTGACAAAACGCCCATGTTCTCTGATATGCCAAGCAGCACGATCATGAAAAAGAAAGGAGTGAAATCTGTTCTTGTGAAGACCATGAAGAATGGGCGGGGAGGGGGGGAATGCACCTTACAGCAGTGGTAGCTGTAATAGTTGCATGCCACCCCAATCTCAGAGCGGTGTGATATTCCAGGGGTTACGCAGGGGTTGTGTTTCCTTTGGAATGAGAGAGACTGTGGACAGAGACTTTGGACAGGAGAGGCTGTGGTGTCTTCACAGTATAAATACCCCAAGAGGGACTCGCTTCCACCATAGTCACAGCCATGAATCCCAACAGAAATCAAGCATAGCTCTGTCTCCCAGCTGCCCAGCCTCCAGCCTGTCAGCTTCTAGTTCACATAACTCAACTGTCAGCTCTACCTTTGTCTTTCTACCTACCGGTGAGTTGAGAAAGGAGGGCCCACCCATTTGATATCTGGCACAGAGCCACGTCCTTTGTTACCTTAGTGGCCCATACATTACCTCACCAGGAAGCTAGCCTGCCTGTTCCAGGAACTGAATCCATGCTGGATCCAGGAATTAGGCAGGGCCAAGGCATGCAGCCTACTCCCCCACCAACTCATCGCAATATGTTATACAGTGGTGCCTCAGGTTAAGTACTTAATTTGTTCCGGAGGTCCGTTCTTAACCTGAAACTGTACTTAACCTGAAGCACCACTTTAGCTAATGGGGTCTCCTGCTGCTGCTGCACTGCCGGAACACGATTTCTGTTCTCATCCTGAAGCAAAGTTCTTAACCTGAGGAACTATTTCTGGGTTAGAGGAGTCTGTAACCTGAAGCGTATGTAACCCGAGGTACTACTGTACTGAGAGGAAAAATACTTCCAAAAGAAACATTCCCCGCCAGAACAGTTGTGGCATGCCCAAAAAGAGGGTGGATAGCGACTATTCTGTAAAAAAGGGGGGGCAATGCTAGTGGTAGATGCATTTAGATGGCATCTTACCCCCAAAGTTAAGAAGATGGATAATCAAAATCAGATTTAGTAGTTGTTCCAGGTGGAACGGCATCACAGCTACAAGCCCTTGATGCGGTTGTGAATAAGCTCTCCAAAGGAAGGACTCTGACTTGTTTTTGTCAGGAAATAATGCCGTCTCACCGAGCATAAAAATTAAAAAACCATTGGTGAATTTGCTATGCCACTGGATTTTAACTGCATGGCAAAGAATATCTCCTGAACCTGTGGCTTCAAAAAGTGCTGCCTTTTAATTGCAGCAGATAGTAGTGAAGGCAACATATTGTGTGGAAATTGGGAAGACAGTGACAACTAACGTGACAAAGATGAAGAGAGCTGTAATAATTAAGAATCTCTATTTGACATGAAAAAGTTTAACAGGAAATATTTTTAAAAAATATTTTCCGTAATTATTTTTCAGTGCACACTTATATCTATTTTTTTCTTTCTTTCAAAGAGCTCTCAAATTTGGACCAATTAGGCTATGCATAGTTTAGTAATAATTGTCAGGAATTACAGTGTAAGGCAAAAACTACCTATGAGAGGAATGAATATATGCTACCCGTGAAGCATATTGCTGAGATCATATTTGTTCTACTTGCTTTGTTTTTCTGCATGGTTAGTCAGCTTTTTTTGCAGAGTTGCCTCAGAAGACTAATCTGCTTTTATATTCGATGTATTAAGCCTGGTTTGTGCACATGATGAATTACTCATAAAATATTTACATATATTCACGCTTCGGTGGATGTTCTGGTTAACTTGCATTAGGACAACATACAAATCGAGGGAGCAAACCAGGCGTAAGTCCTCTATATGCTGTCACATCTAAGGAAGGCTTTATGCAGATGTTCGCAATGTGCACGTGGTCCAGAACTGTGATCAAACTGGTCCACCCAATCAGCCCATGATCTCACTTGATGATCACATGTTTGCACTGGAGCCTGCAATGAAATCAGTTGTGAAGAGTTTTGGTGGGAACTCACCGCACAATCCTAACCATGTTTACTCAGAAGTTAAGTCCCATTAAATGCAATGGGGCTTCCTCCCAGTCCACATAAATGAGTTTAGCATTACAGCCTATGTGCAAACAATTTAATCTGCATCCAACCCACCGAGCCTGCATTGGTTACACGTGATCTACAAAACCAAAGTGTACCAGTGGCATGGATCTACCTGAGCTGGGCTCTGAACATGCTGGCACCCATGTAAACATAATATATAATGTGCAAAATTGGGCAGGAACACAGGAAAGGGAGGATCCTGCTCTCCCATCAGTCACAATGTCTTTATAGGGATAAAGTAGATCTTGCACTGATATCTTCACACAGTAAAATCTGTTGAGAAACTTGTCCTAAATTACAAATTATGTATACGATCCAATCGATATTAAATCACCTGAAAGACTTAAGACTGCATACCAACATGCATTTATTTATAAGTGCTCTTGAACGCAATAGATTTATCTCCAAGAAAACATACACTGGAAGAATGATGTTCCATGCAACAATCCCCATTCCACACATAAATGTGCACTGAAAGAGTGGCGGCGGGGGGGGGGGAGTCATATACAGTATAAAAGAGTCAAGAAAACTTCTAAAACAGCAACTAATCTGCACACTTTTACTTAGATTAGGCAATCCATTTAAAAAAAAAAAACTGTTAGGAGTGCTAGGTGCTGGCTTTCCCCCCATTTTCTTCCTCTTTCCATGGAAAGAAGAACAGCATTCATCAAAGAAAAAGTTTGTGTATAATTTACGTTTCTTAACTTCTTTGTACAGGCCGCAGATTGTGGTTGTAGGGAAATGACAGTAAACCCTGAGAGCAGGGCCTGTCGCAGGCTGCAAAGGCCTCTGAATTGCTGTGGTTTGGGGTTTTAAATACTGTATAGACATCACTTTGCAAGTGTCATACCTGCACGCTATGCGGACAACATCTGTACACACAGAGGAAGTGTCCTCTGCGGCTAGTGTGCATTAAGTTTCCTTCCTACCTCCCCCTTTCAACGCCCACATATCACAGGTACAGTTACTTATCTTGCACTCTCCATATGCCCAGGGGCTTCCTTCCCTTGTACCATGCAGGCAATTTCATGATGACATTATCTCTTTACTTTTGCCAAGGAACTCCCAAGTATCGTATGCTCAGAGGCTGCCTATTCTGGTGTGATGCATGGCTAATTACTGATTGCACAGTCTGTTTTATTGCATTCATTGTACGGGATGCTGAGAATCTCTGTGTGCTGGCAACAGGCAGGCAGGGAACAACACAAAAGTTTAATTTCTGGAATCCAGAGAGTTGTTTTGTTTTTTTAAAGGCACTTCAAGGTTTCAGAACATCTCCTATGTTATACCAATTAATTCCACTGCAGTCATGATGGTTTCTGTAAAGGCAATGCACCAAACTCATGTACCATACCTCTGATCTAAACACTGCCACCATAACAGATCATATGGTTCTTGGTGGGAAAAGCTTATAGCAATTATAACAGTCAGTTGGATCCAAGCTTTGGGATTTCAATCAACTGGAGGGGTTACTTTAAAAATCACAATAGATGCTAAAGTGGAAGCCAGCCCCTTTCCCAACTGTGTTTGTGTACAGACAGAAAGAGTTCATGGTGAGGCTATTTTCTTTAAAAGAGCAATAATGGAGGCTGTTTCTGCAAAAAACATTAGTGATTCGTATGCAACTCTCCAAAAACAGAAATATCAGTATACTGGTGAGATACAAGGATATAATAAAGTACTATATACTCTATTATTTTTAAGTTGGTGCGGAACACTAAATAGTGATCATTGCCAAATCAAGTGAAAACAGCCTGGTTTTCCTTGACCTTTTCTGACCCCCCCCCCAAAAAAATCATGGCCTTGGAACTGTAGTTTACCCCTCATGGGTCTACAATTCCCAGCGTCCTTCGCCAGCTAGTTCCCAGGACCCTTTAAGAGAAGCCATATGGTGTGAAATGCAACTACTGGCTGAGGAGCACAGAGAGAAGCCAAACCTCTGGCATTATATGACTACAGAATAATTTTATTTTTTTTACTCAGAAAGCATTTTGGCGCCACTCTGCAGGCAAGGCCGGATTTAGGTTTGATGAGGCCCTAAGCTACTGAAGGTAGTGGGGCCCTTTATATGTCCAGCTGTCCTTTGTCAACAGCAAATTGTTGCTGTTTTTGTGTGTTGAATATATGCTATATGGCAATTTATGGACCTAATAATAGGTATCTAGAGCCATTTGCACATAACAAAACATGTATTTAATCAAATGCATGTATTAATCAAACATGTGTTTAATGCAGTCATGATGGTTTCTGTAAAGGCAATGCACCCAACTCATGTACCGTACCTCTGATCTAAACACTGCCACCATAACAGATCATACGGTTCTTGGTGGGAAAAGTAATTGTTGAACTGAAATACAATTAAGAAGTAGTATATTAATAGTGAAATACAATTAAGAAGAAGATTATTAATAGTGAAATAATTATTAAGCACTAACTTAAAATGATTTTTTATTCATAACAAAAGTTCCTTTAGAAACACAGTTTACAAAGACTCATAATCTAGTCTCTAGAAACTTGCTATAACATGAAATAATAATAGGTGATATATGATGCAAACTACTAATAATTACAAAATAGCTCTTTTAATATGAAATTAAGTGTTAGAACCTGCACAATGCAATTGCAGTTAATACAAGCAGGCGGGGCCCATTACTTACATCATAGAAGCCTACACAACACAAAACACTGTTGCTGTATGCAGGTTTTATTTTATTTGTTTTTTATCTTATATTTTGGAAATGTAAATCCAGTCCCCCCCCTTTAAATATTTTTGGGGGGCCCCAAGAGAGTGGAGCCCTAAACTATAGCTTGTTTAGCTTATATGTAAATCCGGCACTGTCTGCAAGTATTGACCAGCTGTCTTGACCAGGCCATTTCCACCTTGTGTTCCTTCCTGAGAATTTTTACCTTTTAATAACAACAACAACAACAAAATCGCTCTTCCCCTTCTAGAAGAAGAAGAAAAAATCCCTCTGCTGAGGGAAATTTCCTTCAGGCTCTAACATTTACCTGGTTGAACTTGGGTGCGACAGATAAGTGGATGAGCTCCCAGCTTACGGTCAGAAAAACCAAAATGGCTTCTGCTTCCAAATCCTACTTAATTTAAGACAACACATTCCTGCCTGGTGTGAGGGAGGCTTCAAAAAGCCCCCTGTTGGCCTTTTTGACTAGTTAATAAAGAAAAAGTGCATGCTGGGGCCTAATTTTTATTCGTTCGCTGTGAGGAAATTCACCCACCCACTCCATTTGTGCTAAGGAGAAAAGGGGTGAGGCGATGATATGAAGGTCCCTTTTCAGGTATACGCTCCACTATTTCTCTCAGTAATACGAATCGGAACAAGGAGATTTCATTCGGTCATCCAGGGGACGGGATGGGAGAAGCGCCGCTCTTGTTCCCGTGTGCAAGAAGAGAAAAGGAGACTTTGGTCACCTTTTGCAATATGGCGGACGTTGGGCGCTCCAAAATGGATCTTCTGGGTTGTGGTTCTTCTCCATTTTGCACCCCCTCAGCTCTGCACCCGCTGTGGGCCCACAGCGCCCAATATCCAGCTCTGAGAAAAGGAGGCCACAGGGGTGGAGATTGCAGCGTTGAGTGTTCTTTTAAGGAATTGTTTTGCTTTCCATATATATATATATATATATATATATTATCCACTATACTGCCCTGGCTCTTAGAGCCTATCAGCTTCCTTCCCTCCCGCCTCACGGCTTTCAAAATTAACCTTTATATCTTTGCATTTTTTACATTTCCCAATTCTAATTACACTCATTACAGAATGACTCAAAATTTAAATAAATATAGAAAGATAGGAAATTTCTCATTACAAGTCTTTCTGAGTAAATTTATGCGATATCTGAAAGATTATTGTAAGCCATTAACATCACTAGCAGAGTTGTCTGAAGACTTGGAATTGTTTTGTTTTGCTTTCAGGCAGCCAAACGTTTGACCAGAAAACATCATGTTTTCAGCCTTGAAGTACCATGCAATAGACTACTTACATGAGGTACAATGGCTAAAGCTTGACATTTTTTGCTCTCTCGGTAGTGTGATAGCTGCGTTTAAATATAAAGACCACTTGTTAAGTCACAGAAAGCAAGTATTTGGACTGTTTCAATTTACTTTTATTTTATTTTGACAGCATGGGTTTAAAAAAATAAAACAAATAACTGCTCACGTTTCATACTGTGAGGAATAAAAATGTTGCTTTTTCGAAAGGTCGCAAGGCTGCAGCGGCTAGGTAACCGCAGACTTGCTTAATACTTATATTTAGAATGGCTTGTTGTAGAACACTCATTAATAGGGCAGCTTGCAACTGAAATATGGCTTATTATTATTATTATTTATTGAATTTATATATTTGTATGCTTCAGCAGATGTAGAACTAAGTTACACCTGCTAGTGGTTACGATGTGGCTTTATCGCTTAAGTCGAGGCATAAAAATAACACAATTATCTGAAAAAAACAACAGTCTGAGGCAGTTTACTGATTTTTTTTAAAAAATTGCTAGATTCCTGCGTGCACATAAAATCCATTTTTGCAAAAGGAATACATTTTTGTGGTTTAGTATGTTTTACAATTTACTTAATTTGACTTTTAATCTGCACATAGTGGTGTTGATTGTAATAATAATAATAATAATAATAATAATAATAATAATAATAATAATATAATAATAATATGCTGCCCATATTGCCAGAGCCACTCTCCATGGCTCCCAACAAAATATTAAAAACACAATAAAACATCAACCATTAAAAACTTCCTTGGCATAAGTGAATGGATTTGCCAGCAGCATCTGATGTGGTTTTTGAAAACTTTTCAACCTGTTTTATTTCATTTCTATTGCTTTATTACAGTGCCCCACTATGGCATTTTGCAGTGTTTAATGATTTGAAATAAACAAAACAATCCAATTAAGGTTAAGAAATCCCTATAAAATTCAGTAGGAATGTTTAGCATGTCCTCAGGTCTCTTCTATTTAAATCAGTGAATCTTTGCTTGAGTTTTAGGAAAGTAAAATGTGAAAATGTAGGCGTTGGGTTTTTATCAGTTTAAATGTGTATTAGGGAAAATAGAATGAACTCCAAATAAACCACTGAATAGTTCCAATTGGGACGCAGCATACTACTTAATATGAGCAAAAGTGGAATACTGTAGTTGCACTCATAATGATATGATACATTTCTCTTGTGCAGAAAGTGGCTAGACAGAGATTTTCCTTTGAATTGTTCTCAATTCACATCCCTTCTGGTTTATATCAAGATAAAAATTATTGTCATAACGGAATCTTGGCTGATGATACATATAGGAGACCCTGGACAAGAGGTATGTTGTATCTGGCTTTCACATTTAAATTATATTTTTAAAAAATTAAACAATCAGCTACAGATGAAAAAGAAGGATCATGAGAACTTGGCAAAGTTACAAAATGTATGTGGACAACTTTCTTGTGTTAGAAATACATTAGCCATTTTAAGCATCCTTTTGACAGATCACAGCAATTCAATACAATCACATGATCAAAATAATTGTTCACACACCATAGACATAATAGCTATCATACCCATATTGTGTTGTATTTGCGGCAGTGAACACTGATCGATTTAGCTGACTGAATGGCACAGAATGCTATTCACAATCAATCCAATTATTCAAATAAGGTTTATAGTCCAATTACTGTGTGTGGAGGGAAAAGTCCAGGTTTGTCCTAAAGCAAATCTTACACAGGCCCTAGGGATGGGGTAGGTTTGTGGGCAAGCTGAAGACTGGGAATTGTTCCATTGGGTAAAGAGTCCAATGAACCAGGTGGCTGAAGGAAAAGGCCAGAGCAGAATATGAACTGAGAAACTGGAACCAAGAAACCAAGGATTTTTTTGTAATGATTTACATACTGTTTCTTAACTATTTTTGTTTTGTTTTGATGTAGTTACACCTGACCTCACTCACATTGCTATGGATTGTCCTGTGCTTGATCTGTGGAATGAATATCTTGGCACAGAAGACTTCTTGGAGGAGTGAGTCCTCTTCGTTTATCATTACGTAGTTGTTGATGCGCTTGTATCCAAGTAAATGTATTTAAGATGGGATGCATGGGCTTTAAAAAACAGAGTCAACATTACTGCCTATCTTGTGTGTTTTAAAGTAGTGGACCTTGAGCTGTGCAGTATGTGTTCACTGTTCTGGAGGTTGACCACAGTGTATCATCTGCAAAATGCAGATAATATATGACATCTGGCTTTTCAAGGAAAAATAAATTTGAAGTCCACCTTGTTCTTTAATTGTGCTCTGTTAATAACTGGAAAACAGAAAGCTCCCCTGTTGTTAGTGTGACAATATATACAGGAGCATAATGAAAAAATACATTGATGCAACTGAAATTTCCTTGTGTGAAAGCCTTGTTCCTGCAGTTTTCAACTAAACCACATTCTGCGAAAGGCTAGATGAGTTTCTGCGCTCTTTAAGAAAAACTAATCACTTTCACAAACTATTTTTTTCACAAGTTAAATGCCAAGGCCAATTCAAGACAGCTTAGTGTCTGAAGCAGAGCCAAAAGTGCAATTGATTCTTAATGGACCTACTGTAATTTCAATGGGTGGACACAAGGCAAAACCTAGTTGAATACCACCTATAACCTTAATTTCAGGGTCATGGGTTTGAGCTCCACGTTGGGCGAAAAAAATCCTGCATTGCAGGCGGTTGGACTAGATGACCCTTGTGGTCCCTGTGATTAATTTCAGTGACTCTAATCTGAGTTGAATACCATCCCATATAGGGAACTTGGGCAGCAATAATTTGTTTGTTTGCTTTTTTATTGCGTTTATATCCCAATTTTTTCTCTTCAGAAATTCAAGGTGGTCTACATGGCTCTACACTTCCTCATTTAATCCCCACAACAACCCCCTCCACACACACACAGAAGGCAGGATGAGGTAGATAAAAGTAGGAAGTGTGAGGAAGAAATAAACCAAGTTGGCTCCTCCTCCTTGTTCATCACATTTGTCTTCCTGCAGTCCTGTTCTTCATGTGCATAAGGACTGAACTATATCCTGTTTTGCTGCTTTGCACCGTTTTCCTCGAGAACCATTTATATCATAAGTTTTCCACAGAATTTTGTACAAAGAAAGCAAACCCAAACCAATGTACATTCTCTTATGTTATAGTATAGCCCAAAAAATGAAGTGAGGCGCCACAGAAATAAATGACTACTACTATTATTATTATTATTATTATTATTATTATTATTTACCCACCCTTCACCCTAAGGTCCCAGAGCACATTACAACATTAAAACAGTTTAAAACAATTCCACAGGTTGACTTTGTTCAATGAAATATAATGAAGATATATTTAATGAATGAAATGGAAGTTTTCTTAGATGGGGGACAGAATCTTAATCAGTATGTTAAAATTACATTACAGAAAGGTGCATTAGGGGTTATCCAACTTTGTCATTCATGAAAAAGCCTTTTTATGTCTTCAGGTTGATACCTTTTAGTTTGATATATGAGAGACATGTTATTTTATAACATTCACATAAGAGTCAGTTAATGCTTTTCATAGGATGACCTTGTTCCTTTTGTCTCCTGCATTTAGTTAATTCTAGAGATTGTATTGACTTTCTGCTGACACTATTGTTATAAAGCCAAGAGTTTACTCAGAGAGCCAAGTAAATTAAGTTTCAGACATACAGTGATAGAAACAGGCAAAGTCAGTAAAAGAGGGCAACTTTAAAAGGAAGAGGCGTAGTCTTTAGATCAGATTCTTAATTTAGAAAGCGCAGAGGCAGAAAGGCACATTAAGTCATCACTACTGTGGCCCCATTCTGTGCTGTGGGGTTATGAGACACATGCATTTTTCCTCTTCAGCAATTTGTCATTGGTCTAATGTCCTTAAAATAACTATGGACAATGACTTAATTCTATCTTCTTGCTGTGTGTCACCTGCAGCCTCTACTAGCACAAGCCTCACAATGATACAGTCGTTGCAGTAAAAGCCTGCGCTATGCATGAGCATAGGAAATCTTATCCTTCTCTGAAATACACATCCTAGCTGGAACCACTATTTTCCCCTTTCACCTTTCTCTGGACTAAGGCCATGGGAACATCCCTAACAGTAAGATAAGGTAGTCCAGTCCATTAGGTCCAGTCGTGGCTGACTCTGGGGTTGCGGCGCTCATCTCGCTTTATTCGCTGAGGGAGCTGGCGTACAGCTTCCGGGTCATGTGGCCAGCATGACTAAGCCGCTTCTGGCGAACCAGAGCAGCGCACGGAAACGCTGTTTACCTTCCCGCCAGAGTGGTACCTATTTATCTACTTGCACTTTGACGTGCTTTTGAACTGCTAGGTTGGCAGGAGCAGGGACCGAACAATGGGAGCTCACCCCGTTGCGGGGATTCGACCTTCAGATCGGCAAGGAAACGATAAAACCAACAGAACTGGAGTACTACTGGCAACAGTCTCCAACTGCATATAACCTTATATACGGTGTCCTAGGCAGAAGGACTATCAGAGCCCCCCTTCTACTAGTTAAGACCAAGTGACCTTATGTGAAATTACTGTGCTGCAACATGGGACATGTGATTAGTGCAGCAGCAGCACATGACAAGTGTTTGGGTCCCAGCCCCTTCTGTAGCAGGCCATAGTAGCTGACCAATATGGATATATATATATTTTTCCATCAACAAAAAAGTATTAACTTTCCACTTTTCAGGAAACCCACTTCAAGCACTCTCTTCCATGTCCATAATGAAGATATTGAAATTGTTCCAAGTTCGAATCCTGGTTCGCCGTTTGACATAGAAGATGCTTATGTGCTTATGAAAAATGAAGACAGTTATTTAAATCCTAAATATGCTCCAGTGGAACTTGAAGAGCCAGAAGAAGGTAAATGAGCATTCTGTACTTCACATTTCAAATACTGCGTTTTTTCGACTATAAGACGCCCCCATGTATAAGACGCCCTCTATTTTGGGGGGACTCAGATTTAAGAAAATAGGGAGAGATGGCCCAGAGTATAAGGTGCCCCCTAATTTTTGACATTATTTTTTTAGGGGAAAAAACCTAGTCTTATACACTGAAAAATTCAGTGATTATCAATACAGTGCTATCTGTTGCAGAAATGTGAAAATTGCACATGCCAGAGAACCTGCTCGTCCATGTGTTATAGATCAGTTACTATGTGGCTAAAAAACCGTGGAGCTACCTGTCTCGAAAGCTACTGCTGTTGTGTAACTTGCCTTCTCTTTTGCACACCTCCCCTGCCCTGATTTCATGCAAATCCAGGGTTGTGGTAAGACAGTCAAAAGTCTCTGGTGGGGGCTGCACTCTGACTTTATGCAAATCCAGGTATGTGATGTGTCGCTACAAATCCTACAATGGGGGCTTCGCAATGATGAACTAGTGCAAATGCAGTATAGAGAGATATAGATTTCTACGACACTTTTCAGGATAGGAATTGATCTGCAAAGCT
The DNA here is from genome assembly GCF_964270895.1 of Podarcis filfolensis. Lineage (NCBI taxonomy): Eukaryota > Metazoa > Chordata > Lepidosauria > Squamata > Lacertidae > Podarcis > Podarcis filfolensis. Next base: position 25,632,201 of record NC_139621.1, on the reverse strand, counting down.
ATCTCATTACTTACTATTGTATTTTTATTTCCATTTCTAAAAAGGTTTTTATATTGAAAATGAATTTGTTTCGATGGACTATTTAGCCCAATATGCTAAACATCTACCTACTCCGCATATGCTCTTGAGCCGAATAAACAAATTCCATGTACAGAAACCTTTCAGTGTACAGGAACCCCTTTTAAATTTTCAAGGAGAAAAGATAACGGAAGAGGACATCTTCAGGTACTATGTAACTAGATGTTGTGCAATAGGTGATATACATGATTGATATGTTAATATCTGGCCACAAATAATTTTTGTGCACATATTTATTATTACTGATTTTGATCTTTTTAAACTAAGCTCTGACTTACATAAGCTTAATTTTATCTCATTGATCTTTCCACCCATAATTCACCAGCTTTTATAAAACTGCCAAGAACAAACTGGTTTTACATGCTTATCTGGTTTTGCAAGGGGGGAAATGTGTATGTGTTATTTAGTTGTAAAACAGAAAACTAAAAGGCAATTACTTGTGCTTTGATTTTAAAAGAGAGTGTTTTGCTTTCAAAATGAATGTGACATCTGAAATGAATATGAAATCTGAAGCAAAAGGGAAAGTATACCAGGAAAATTTTGATAAAGTTTCTTTAAAGAATGAAAAGGTATGTAAGTGTGTAAGTTACTTTATTTAATCAATGGCATGTTTATCATCCTTATCAAACTGCTATGCAATGACTTTGAAATTTACTCATGCAAACTATTTACAATAATTTGCCATGCTTCCAAAGATACCTTGTATATATATATATATGGCTTCTGCCTGCCTTTGATTAACCTTAGCTGATAAAAAGGTTGCATTGAAGAGTAGTTTATAAAATCCTATGCGCTTCCATATTCTAAAGCTCGATGTGCAGCCAGAAACTGGTGATAATGTTGAGCTTCACAGCATACAAAGCAGAGGTAGGGAGCTTTTTCATCCTGGTGGATAGGATCCTGTGTTCCTTCATCCCTAAGGTGGCGTTGGATCAGCTACACTCCTCAGTTGCCTACTGGAAACTCTGGAGTGAAACCAATCCCAGTGGGGCATGAAGTCTCAGCTGATCAGCACTGACTTGAGGCCCTGGTTTTGGCGGGGGTTGGCCACACTCTGTAGTTACCTAATCCAAACAGAACTTGTATTTGTTGCAAAATTTAAAAGGTGCTGGCACAAGTCCCACTTGCTAAGGGACAATCTAGGGTGACTTTTAAGATTGTTTCCAGCTGTGTCTTTACCTGGCCAATATGGAATGCCATAAATGCTGTGAGATGTAGGATGTGTTGATGTTGCTAGGGAGGAAACGACCTTGAAGGCCAAATTAGGACCCCTGAATAGGCCTGCAGTCCAAGGCTGATGGGAGGGGTTAAATCCTGCATTAGGTGCATGTGACTATTCCCAACAGGGAAAAGGCTCGCGCAAACCAAAGCAAGCAAGATTTCATCCCCACTCATCCTGTTCAGTTTAAGCAGCCCAGCATTCCTGTTTGAGCTCTTGACAATTGGGACTTAAAAGGAGAGCATATCCTGATCTCATAGTGATGTCAGATGATTAACAAGTAGGTGATTCTACCCACCAGTTATATTTTGCTTGCCAGTGGATGAGGAAACAGTGATCTGGGCTACAGGCCAGAAAAGGTTTTCTACCCCTGGCCTACGCCACTTTTCCTGGTCAATTGGCACCCATAAAAGGTACTTAGATCTATGTGCTGAGGCCATTAGATTTGTTTTACTTCTGTGGTAAAACTAATAAATGATGTTTTTATATTGAGGTAATATATAATACTATTTAATAATTTTATACTTATCCAAGATTCTTTTAAAAATACTTTGCTAGTTCAAATATAAAACTCTTCAAGCTGCTTTGAGAAATATTATGTATGAAATAACTGTTTCAGTTTTTTTTAATCTATCTAGACAAACAGTGAGAATCTCACAAGCTTGGGGCTAATCTCTTCAGAAATTCAGAAAATTATAGGAAATGAAAACGAGAATCTTAAAATAACCAGCGAAGGTAAGGATACAGAAAATGGTGTTCTAGCCCTAGTTCTTGGGTTTGATATTGCCTAGTTTCATTATTTTATTGCTGGTCATTTTAACTGGTGAAAACAAAATAATCAATTCTCATTCTTTGCATTCTACAGAGAAAGACAATTCTTTCAATTTCATGATAATGTCTTTTTCAGACCTTGAAGTGAAAATTACTTCTGAGACAGAGAATTTGGAATCTTGTCCCCCAAAAGAACTTTGTGCCAGTCAGAGCAGAAGTGTACTGGAACTCAGCAGGCCAGGTAGGACTTTCTAGTCAGGCAAATCTGAGACGGCTGAGATATTTTGGAGAATAGCTATAGATCTATAGCAGGGACGTCCAACTCCCAAGAGACTGTGATCTACTCACAGAATAAAAAACTGGCAGTGATCTACCCCTGGGGGTGGGGGGGAGATCACAAACTTGTTTGCAAAGTTGGACATCCCTATAGTATCCCTATAGTACCCTATAGATCTATAGTATACCTATATCTATAGTACATCTGAAGGACCGCCTGCACCCCTTCGTTCAGCCCAGACACTGAGGTCCAATTCCAAGGGCCTTCTGGTGGTTTCCTCACTGTGAGAAGTGAGGATACAGGGAACCATGCAGAGCGCCTTCTCAGTAGTGGTGCCCACCCCGTTGAACGTCCACCCATCAAATGTCAAGGAAATAAACAACTATCTGACTTTTAGAAGACATCTGAAGGCAGCCCTGTACCAGGAAGTTTTTAATGTCTGATGTTTTACAATTTTATATAAATGCTGTAAGCCACCCAGAGTGGCTGGGGAAACCCAGCCAGATGGATGGGGTATAAATAATAAAAATATTATTATTATTATCTTCTTTTATTTTTGCATTCTGAATATCTGAAGGGGGGATGACAAAGAAATGTAATTTAGAAATCTTTGGAACTCTGCCTGTAGAACTCTAAGGCTTCATATAAATGTAACTATAAATAGTGATTGTTCTCAGATACTTTTTGTTCCTGCTGCAGAGTGATCTTAGCTTCTCTTCAGATTTGCAAGGGAGAGAGCAGGTGTTCCAGGTCTCACAGCAAAGATGGTTTTTATATACCTTTGCCTTTATTTTAAAATGTGCATTCTTTCCCTTAATACCTTTCTCTTCTTGTAGGAATTAATGCGAATTGCATGTTTTCCCATTTTTCACAGAGCATCAGACTTCCGTACCTAAATGTCAACAGCTTTCAGCTATAGAATCTCAACCCGGCTACTTGCAAGGAGGTAACACCCCCATGGGTGAGACGGCCGAAGGAAATTCCCCCTTGGCTGGTGACCATGTGGGTCTGGCTGGCCAGGAAGGAGGCAGAGAGCAAAGGTCCACAACCGACGCCCACTGGGGAAGCGGTGAGCGTCCATTGTCTGCACATGAAGACATACTGGTGTTCAGCCACCTGGAAAAAGATGACTTCACTAATTTAACAGAAACTTGTGCTAGACCATGTGTTTTAGAAGAATTGAACACAGATTTAAGCGCTGGAGACGAGGTTCCTCATACCAATGTAGAAGTGGTCCCAAAAATGTCTACCTCTCAGACGGATAGTAAGTATTGGGCATTTTGTCAGGTGTTGTTTTTCCCCTGCAGCATGAAATGACAAAAACAATTGGCTTAATAGACAGTCTTACGTTTTGTAGTTGATAGTAAAAACAAAATAATCAATTCTCATTCTCTGTATTCCACAGAGTAAGACGATTCTCTCAATTTCATGATAATGTCTTTTTCAGACCTTGAAGCGAAAATTACTCCTAAGCCAGAGAATTTGGAATATTGTCCCCCACAAGAACTTTGTGCCAGTCAGAGCAGAAGTGTACTGGAACTCAGCAGCCCAGGTAGGACTTTCTAGACAGGCAAATCTTAGTGAGGCTACAGAGAACCAGGCAGAGGGCCTTCTCGGTAGTGGTACCCATCCTGTTGAACATCCACCCATCAAATGTCAAGGAAATAAACAACTATCTGACTTTTAGAAGACATCTGAAGGCAACCCTGTACCAGGAAGTTTTTAATGTCTGGTGTTCAGCCACCTGGAAAAAGATGACTGCATTAATTTAACAGAAACTTGTGCTAGACCATGTGTCTTAGAAGACCATGTATTTTTGCATTCTGAATGTCTGAAGGGGGGTTGACAGAGAATTGTAATTTAGAAATCTCTGGAGCTCTGCCTGTGGAACTCTAAGGCTTCATATAAATGTAACTATAAATAGTGATTGTTCTCAGATATTTTTTGTTCCTGCTGCAGAGTGATCTTAGCTTCTCTTCAGATTTTGCAAGGGAGAGAGCAGGTCTTCCAGGACTCACAGCAAAGATGGTTTCTATATACCTTTGCCTTTATTTTAAAATGTGCATTCTTTCCCTTAATACCTTTCTCCTCTTGTAGGAATTAATGTGAAATGCATGTTTTCCCATTTTTCACAGAGCATCAGACTTCCGTACCTAAATGTCAACAGCTTTCAGCTATAGAATCTCAACCCGGCTACTTGCAAGGAGGTAACACCCCCATGGGTGAGACGGCCGAAGGAAATTCCCCCTTGGCTGGTGACCATGTGGGTCTGGCTGGCCAGGAAGGAGGCAGAGAGCAAAGGTCCACAACCTACGCCCACCGGGGAAGCGGTGAGCAACCATTGTCTCCACATGAAGACATATTGATGTTCAGCCACCTGGAAAAAGATGACTGCATTAATTTAACAGAAACTTGTGCTAGACCATGTGTTTTAGAAGAATTGAACACAGATTTAAGCACTGGCGATGAGGTTCTTCATACCAATGTAGAAGGGGTCTCAGAAATGTCTACCTCTCAGATGGACAGTAAGTATTGGGCAATTTGTCAGGTGTTGTTTTCCCCCCGCAGAATGAAATGACCAAAACAATTGGCTTAATAGACAGTCTTACGTTTTGTAGTTGATAGTAGCAGACAACAGGGCTGACATCCATGAGGATGTTGGGTACAGGGCTGGTGTGTGCCTACATTGGTTGTTGAAGCACAGTTGAATGAACATCTGAATAAAGTTAAAGATACAAAATATGGGAAACAGGGAGGAAAAACTTTTTATATATATATATATATTCTTCTTTTTAGAATGCCTTGAAGAGACAAGTTCCTTTGCTAACAACAGAATGGAGTCTTCTAGTGTCCCTGATTTTAGTGGAACAAAGGGTTCTTGTTTGTCTCCTCAAAAGAAAGAGAGACTTCTTCCAATGCTCTTGGAGCCTGCATCAGGTGTCAATCTACAGCACACAACGTCTACTGTAGGTGACAACAGTGCACCTACTGAGAACATCAGAAAAATGAAACTGCAGACTGAGACAAGAAAACCAGGGCATTTTGGAAACCCAGAAGAAGAAAATGATCAAGTCCAACTTGTCAGTTACAAGAAGGCATCTGCTGAAGCAAAGAACGCATTAGGAAATAACATGCCTGATGGATTTGATCTGCCTAGGAAATGTAGAGATGATTCTGACCTTTTGAGCAACTTTATCATGCTGAGGTCTCAACATATGATCATGCAAAACGAGGAACCAAACAATGTGGATATTCAAGCAGAAGGTAGCTTAAGGCAGTGATCCGAAGCTTTTGGGCTGGAGGGGGAACCAAGGTGGTTTAATCACCTCATTCAACACCTTGCAAGGCTCTGATGGCAGAGCAAAATTAGGTGGGGAGAATGTTCCTCCACTGGTTTCTGGAATTCAAAAATACTTTTTAACAGCTTTCCTTACCATTGTTTCCAAGGGAAGAAAAGGCTGAGGGGCAGGCTTAGACACACTCAGAAGTGTTTCTAAATTTTCACCTGCCTTGGGAACATGACAAGAGACCCAGCGATTTTAGGATGCCTGACTCCTCCTGGCATTTTCCCTTTGGGGCCTTTCTGATGTCAGAGATATAATTTGGATTGGGCTAGAGGGTCAGACAACCTGTCCCAATGGGAGAGGGAGACTCCCAACCTTCTCTGATGCTAATGCTCTTTCTCTGTCTGATGGGCAGATCTTATCTGTTCTGTGACACCTGGGATGCCCTTCCAAATAACATAGGATTGCACCCAAAGTGCTCTTTCACAGAAGCCATGCTTGACATAATTCTAGGCTTTACATCTTTTCCATCAACTGAGAAGTTAGTACATTTCTACAGAAGAAGAAAGAATTAAGCAGCAATCCTATAGCCACTTATCTGGGGTGTACTTCTGAGTTGGAAAGGATTGCATTTTTACATAGCATACACTCTCTATTTTTACTTTAGCTCCTCTTTTCCCAAAAAAATGTTGCCCTGGGTTGAAAAACCACTGTTAAAATTGAGCTTTCTAATCCAGAATAATTACATTTCCCCCCTCCAAGTTTTAAAAATATTTTTATTTATTCAAACTTAGCAAAGTTAAGCATCAGTGCCCCCTTGCTCCTTTATCTAATAAAGCTACATCTGGGTATAGCCTGTGTAAGCCAGCATATTCAGAAGAGACATACAGTAATTGGAGGCAGATACCACTTAGGGCATATCTACACTACAGGCCTAAACAGCCAATCCATCACCAGAGGAAACCCTTCAATCTCTAGTTCTATTTGGAGGCAGGAGAATTAGGGGTCTCTAACAGAATTCTCAGTACCCCAGCAAAACTACAATTTCTGGGAGTCTTTTAGGGGGTGGGGGCAGGCTAGTAGCCATGAGAGTTATTCTGATATTATCGTGTACGACTTCTTGCTGTGTGCCTGTGTTGGGAAACCACAACCAACCACAACTTTCAGTGGCATGCACACCAAATGAAAAAGCTGTGCATGTGATTATCACATCTGATCACCTAAATGTGGGTCACACGTCACTTCCAGTATGAAAGTGTCTTAAAATAATACTTTTTTGAAAGGGGTGCAATGCACTCTCTGCCCTATATCTGTCGTTGTTGGGCACAGTCATGCTCTTCTGACTGGATCTTGTGGAAAAGCAATTAATGAATAATAATAATAATTAATGAATATGGCCTTTCACCTTTAATAACTTACAATTTGCTTCCCTTTAATGCTTTGCAATAATCTGCTGCCTGAAGCAGCCTGCCTCACTTAGTCTAATGGCAGAGTCAATCCTGCCCTCAGCAGCAGGTAGGGTGTGCATTCCCATTCAGATTATTCTGATGCAAGCCTGAAATTTCTCCATTGATCTCCTCCTCACCACACTTAATTCCCATTAATCACAGCTTCAGTGATTAGCCTAGCTAATAACCTTAACATATGACTGGAGTGGACTGGCTTATAAGTGCATTGGACGTGATGCACCGGTTGTGACAGCGCATGCTTTACAGGAATTTGTAACAGTTGATTCCACAGAATAGTGAGTTCGGGAACTTGAGCTGGATCATAAGATCTCTTACTGTGTCATTACAAGCCGCAAGGAGAGTAGGCAAGGCATTATGATAGCATAGAGTTGCACTAATCCTGTTTTTCCTTTGCATCAAAAGGCTCTGGTGCAATGCCATATCCACCCTACTCTTTCCTGCCCTATGGAGCCTTCTCTGAAACACCCTAACAGATAACACTGGCATAGACTAATCCCTGTTATTAGGTGTTGTCCTGCCTAGATGATAAGATAAATGAGTGTATATAAAAGTGTAAAGGGAGATTGCTCACAAAATACTAACTACCTCTTTGTGACCTAGTTTGAAAGTGGGAATAGCTAAGTATGTGCATATGTGCACGTATGCCATTTTAATTAAGATCTGTTAACATTCAGAATCAATTATCGTATTGCACTTTCCTGCTTTTTAAAACATCATTAAATGCAGAGTCACAGGAACTGATGACCTCTGTTCTATGCATACCAGAGTGGAACATCTGTACTTGGTTACTGCATTACCACCTAGCAAGCTCAAGCTGAAGCAACATCTGCATATTGATTGCTGCCATTGTATCAATGTTTTAGGGCTTCTTAAGATGTTAAAGACAGGGATGCAGGTGGTGCTGTGGTCTAAACCACAGAGCCTGGGGCTTGCCGATCAGAAGGTCGGCGGTTTGAATCCCCGCGACCGGGTGAGCTCCCATTGTTTAGTCCCAGCTCCTGCCCACCTAGCAATTCGAAAGCATGTCAAGTGCAAGTAGATAAATAGGTACCATTCCGGCAGGAAGGTAAACGGTGTTTCCGTGTGCTGCTCTGGTTCGCCAGAAGCGGTTTAGTCATGCTGGCCACATGACCTGAAAGCTGTCTGCAGACAAACGCCGGCTCCCTTGGCCTATAGAGCGAGATGAGCGCTGCAACCCCAGAGTCGTCCACGACTGGACCTAACGGTCAGGGGTACCTTTACCTTTAAGATGTTAAAACCTTCCTTACATGATAGGTGTCCTACTATATATAGTGCGTGGGGAACTTGCTGAGCGCGATCTAGTCTGTTCTTGTAGTCTGCCAGTTGGATTAGCATAGATCAGTCTGGGATTCACCATAGTCCCCATGTGGCTTTCCAGATTTAAGGTATTTTGAATCGATTCACCTGACAACTGCACCTGGAAGTGTTCTCCAAGAGTAGGCTGTTCAGAGATTACAGTATGATTTTAACAGGAGGTGGGGGGGGGAGTTGCCTTTTTGCTCAATTCCTGAATGTGAAATAGTAAAGTATTCAAGGTAAGGGATTGAATTGTCCTCTAGCTTGTCCTATAACACTTGTGGGGTTTTTTCCCCTGTTGTTGTAATTCTTAAGTTCTGGATGCTAAGGAGAAGAGCCCAACACTGGAAAACAATATCAGTCCTCTTACCCTTAACGAAGCAGTTCCTATGGAAAAGCAAACAAAGGAAAATGAAGAAATAGTTTCCATTCAGATTAAAGCATCAGGTACTGAATATTTTAAGACACCTGGTAGTTAAAAGATTCCTTTATGGGTGGTATTTATGCTGTGGTTTTCAGTGTTCCAAAGAATTAGAAGATCAACAATGGCAAGTTAAGCTTCCATGAAAAGTAGCTTGCTCATCACTACCAGTCTTTAGATACATACTTGGGTGTATTCTGCTCAGTAGGGTTGCTATATAACAGGAAGTTGTTGAGCTTTTTTTAGGAAGCGCCACCTTTTGGAAATCTCCCCGGACATCAATTCCGCCTTTGAAATCCAGGTGAGCTCCAGGAAAATACTGTTCAAGCTACTTAGCAGAAAAAAATCAGCATAGAAATGGTTCCCAGAACGTAGAAAGACTGAAAACCATTGCCACACTAGTATATAATTCACATTTATGAAGCACCGTAATTGCTTGTGCTGATTAATGCTAGGAAGCTGGTCTCCTATGTGCATATTTTATTAGACAGTCAAAAGGCGTCATGATGGTGATGTTGTGAAAGACTTAAGAGAGAACAAAGCTTGTAGAAGGTAGAATTGCCATTTTTATGAGTTAAAAGAAGATGGCCATGTGGACATAGAAAGCCCATAGAGGTGTGGATAAGCCCTTTGCTTACATGTAGCATGCCTAACCTATGACATTTTGCTGCTTGAGGCAAAGGACATGATGGTGTGCCCCTCATGCCACCTACAGAAGCCCATCAGACTAGAAGTTGCATCTTTCTTCCACACTGGCAGCAGCACAGTACACCTATAGGCAACAGGCTCACTTAAGACTTGCAGTTGGCTATGTGGCACCAATAGCTCTGTCCTCCAACACTACTAGTGCTCTCCTATTCCCACAATCCCCTGCCTGAGGGGGCAGCTTCCCTTTGCCTAATGGTTGGGCTGGTTTTGACGCAGAGCCTGTAATATCTGCATATGTCTAAAGTGTCTGCATCTGAAGATGCAAAGTGAACTTTGGCAGTCCTGGCACAAAGATAAAAGATAAAGATAAAACTGAAGCAAAATATTTCTACTGTAGAATGTTCTACATTTGTTCTCTAAGAAGGTAACAATGATGCCACCTAGTGTTTATCTACAACAAAAGGCTTATTTGGAAAATACCGTATTCACTAAATACAACATTAGAAAATTTAAAAAGTCTGTGATTTAAATTCTGTATTGCGGGCTGTTAAAACATTTTGTATTCTCATCAGACTGTACATTATTTAACCATGTGCTGCCAACCTGAAGTTTTTTTTGTGCGGGATTTGTTTTCTCCAGAGAGTCAATTTCAAGCATATCATATCCTTGAAGCTGCCGTGACTCCAGTTTTGAAAGAGCTCATGAGTTTTGGCATGCCTAAATGGAAATTTCGCACCCTTAATTTTGACACCACCAGATATTTTTTAAAACAGCAGGAGAAAGTGATCAGTGATGCTTTTAAACAAGGTGTGACTGGTAAGGACAGATTCATGCATTGTTTATGACATTAGCAGGGTTCTTTGTATTACTCAGGGATAAATGTAATAGTTTATAACTTAGCAGACGGGGATAATTGTCCTGGCAACTATTATTCGGGGTTTCTTTCTGAGAATCTTCTACACACAATCATTTTAATTCATGGTATTAGGAACTGAATTGAAATTTCCAAGGATGCTGTAATAGCCTCTTTCTTCAGAATGGACATCATTTGTTCATTTGGCTTTTAGAGAGAATCCAAACGATGTTGCTGCTAAACTGCATCAATCTAGTGTTTTCTGTATTGTCTTTTTCACCAGATCTGGAGTCATTTTTAAGACAATTGCAGTCATATAGCTGTTCATTGTTGTTGTTTTTAAAAGTATTATAGAAATACTGCAATTGCAATAATACCAAAAAAAGATACAATTACTCTAAATGCAAGGAGGAAGCAAGTAATGAAAGCTCTTACCCACTGAGTAGGAACTGACTAATGAAAGGGGTGTATATGAAATGCCATGTGGAACCACCATTTTAATTCTTCTTCCAACTGCAGAAATGTATTGTAATGACTCAGTAGCACTAAAGAGCACTAGTGTGGAAGCAATCTAAGGGCCTTAAATGCCCCCCATATAGAGCTCTGTCATTACAAAAAGGTAAGAAATGCTACTGCCTCATTTACCAAATAATTCTAATATTTATGGGAACACTCCTATGTAAACTGTACATTTCTGTGCCTTTTTAATAGGTATCAAAGAGGGGAGAGAGATTGCAGTATTCAAACATGCTGTTGCTCTTCATTTACTGGTAACAGTTCGAGACCTGTTATTAACATGTAACTTGAACACTGCATTAGGTTAGTTTTTTATATAAATAATAATAATAATCCTTTGTAATTTTAATAAAACACAGCATGAAAATACCTGAACACTACTGTAGATCGTTGAGGCACTAGTGACATTGTAAAAATCCATTCATATTTTATATCATTTTGTTGACAGATCTGTATGAGAATTCAGTTCTTCATTATTGTTCCAATTCCTCACTTTTTTAAACATGTAAATATTGTGAGGGGGGGCGGGGAATTGCTGTGAAAATGTCTTGAATGTAAATTCTTTTTTATTTGTTCGTTAATGGTATCATGGAAAAATTATATAGGTGGTGGAAGTCTTAGTTTCCTGTTACTGGGAGTAGAAATTTAGCTATCTGGAATTTGTCTTTTGCATGGATCTGTGGCCTAATCCAGCAGGCAGCAAGGAGGCACAACCAGCTGGGAAGTGCCCTGGCACTGTGATTGCCTTGCCAATTACTGCTCAACTCCTCTTTGCTTGCTGTTCAGGAGGGGATAAAAGGGAACCACCATGGGGAAGGAGAGAAAGGAGCACTTAGGGGAGCAGGTCTTCTAGTCGGAGAAAAAAGGCAATGGGAAAGGGGGGCTACAGCCGCTCAATCTCCCGAAAAAGCATCACTCCTTCAGATTGTCCAAAGATAGCAAGGACAATCTGCTGAGAACTGTATTGGATGGGTGAGCTATAAGGTGAGGTCCCCTCTTCGCTGCAACACCTAGAGACCTGGTGAAGCTCTGGGTATCCAATAAGTTTTGGCAATAAGTTTAGGACTTTGCTCTGAAGCTTTCAGGGACTTTGCCCTGAGGCTTTCTTCATTAGCCCCACATCCCAGTTCTAATGAGGGTGGGGCCCAGCATATCCTTTGCAGAGCTAGCCCTGTATCTTCTTCTAAATACATTTCAATATCATATTCATTTCATCAGAGCCTGAATTAACTTAAGGCTGTTACTCGTCACAGAAGTACTACATTTTGTCCTAGCATGATACATTTCCCTCCTCCAAAATATTTCTAAAGGTTGAAAGGGAAGAGTTAATATATGACCAGTAAAACTATCATGGGCCATAACAATGTTAAAAGTCTGTGGCAGATGCATACATTGTATTTTTGGTTTATTTTTACAGCATTACAGTGTATGTCACCTCCAAATGAATCAAGTATTTATATGGTTTGAGGGAATATGCTTATTATGCTTAGGGCTGTTTCTGTGCTATATATTTTTCTTTTGGTGTTGTTGTTTTAATGTTAAACTTGACGGTTGCTTTGTGATTGTTTCATATTGGACAATAAAAAGAAACAAACTACTAGTTTGTTACAGTACTGTTGTTAATGATGATTTTGTAAAACATGTGATTGATGTAATTAATTTTAAATAGGATATTTGTTCAACGCAAAAGATAGATATAAGGACTTCCTGGACTCCAGGCTGGATAATATTTGTAGATTGTTGGAGGTTGTGCAGATTTCCATGCAGAAGCAAGAAGTCAATCCCAAGATAAAAGAATTGCATCATCAAATGTCCAAATGGGTGCAGAGTAATATGAATGATCAGAATAAGGTAAATAATATCCAAAGCTGGCATATCTGCTGAAAACCAGACTGGAATTATTATACAGAATTTTTAGCATAGCATGAATTGCCAGGGAAGGAAAGTTCACCCACCTGTCTAAGTGTTGGAGAAATAATTCCCCACCCTTGGAGTAGGGGTAGTATGCTCGGCAAAACCTAGGACTGAGCATCTACAAATACTAGTTTTTGCATAGCCTTGCTTCTTATTTTTTCTACATCCATTAATCTACTTTTGCATTTAATCTAAATTACTCTTGCTTATTGTGATTAATCCTCAAGTCCTGAAAATATCTACCACTATCTCAAATTATTGTCAAATATTTTAAATATCAAATACAGACTGATCATTGTGTTGTTGTTTTTAAGCATACGGTACTTTATTTTATTTTTTATGATGTGCCAGGTAGTAATTGTGACTAGAATGGGTTTTGATGAAGAAACAGATGTACTAATCAACACCATCAGTACAGTGCAAGGTAAATGTTATTTTTTGTTTTGCTTGGAAACTGTATATACCCTAATATTTGCATGTTTGCTTGCATATTTCAATTCAAAAGTCTTGGATCTGAATCTCAAACTCCCATAATATTATTATATATTCTGTAGTTCTCTGAGCAATGATGATTTCTCTGTTTTAGTTTCCTTTTGGACAAGATAGAGACACATGCAGTGATTTCATGATAGGTGTTTTTTTTAAAAAACAAGCACAGTGAGCACTGAGAGCCAGGTAGGAATACTAGAATATAAAGTTGCATCAGCTCCTCCACAAGCAAGTGTGATCATCTCTTGAAGCCCCACAAAAGTCTTCCTAACTAAAAATCCCAGACCTAGATATGTTTGTTTCCCTCGAATCTCTGCAAGTTTCTCCAGCCCTCACCTCAGGTTGTGGAGCATGTCCTAGCCACCAGCCATCAACGTTCAATTAATAAACCTTTCCAATTCAAGCAAAAGCCATTGAGCAGGCACCTCTGAATTGCTGTAGAAACATTAGATGGTCATTAGGAAGCAATCTGATATACAAATGATGGTCACTTCACAGTCATTACAGCATGATACTTTCTGCCTTTGGATGGAATATGAATGAGACTTTTTGTAGGACATACAGCCCCTTTGCATGAGCTTTTCTATTTTGTCCAGGTGGCAAACTATAGTTATCAGCTTCAGAAGAACCAGGATATTAAGTTTGGTTTGAAGTTGACTTAATATCCAGACTTGTTCAGAAGCTGCTAACCAGAGTTTCCTGGTCCAGAGGAAATCAGAAACTACGTATTATAAATGGAAAAGTTTCCTATTTGTTTGCTGTCTCACACCAAGGGCATGAATGTATGGGGGGGGAAGGCTCATTCATATCTCATTAAGACAACAGATGATCATCTGAAGTTGCCCTTTAAAGAACAGAGAACTTCCCAGCACATTTATATAAATACTAAAGATAAAGTAAATATCATTACTATATGCTGGTATTTTTCACGCTCTCTTGTCTGATGGAACCTGACAAATGTTATTATTGGTTATTATTGGCCGTATGACAATTTCCACAGCTTCAAATGAACCTTTTAACTTGAGTCACTAACTTGCAGCTCTGTCTTCCAACAGGCTTGAAAATTGTGTATTTAGATTCTGAGGAAAGAGGGACTTTTCTAGAGAGCCAAGATGTAATAAGTAGGTGAGTATACTTCATTATTAGAAAATAGACTGGGATCTTGAAATTATTAAAAAGAAAAGATTTGTAGGATGTAACTGAAGGTAGTCATCCTAAAACTCCCCTGTCTTTGCTTCGTTTGCAGTTTGGAAAGATCCTCTTGTGTGGTTGTATATAATCAGAACATTGGACCTGATTTCCCTTGGACTCATTTTTCATTAGTGGTGGAGTATAATTATTCAGAAAAATCCTGCTGGCTTGATATTTGCAAAAATCTCCATGTTTCTTACATAACTTTCATAACCACTGTTCCAGAAACATTTGGAATTGGTAAGTGAATGTTTAAATACTAAATAGATGATAAAAGTCAAATAGGTTTGGGCATGCTTCATAAAAAGTGATCCAATATCTTTTCAAATGGTTACATAAAATTGACTCCCAGAAATGAAAGTCACATAAAATCAGATGGTGCCCAGGGTTTCCTCCCCCAGCTATACAGCTGTAAAGGCAGAAAAGAACTAGTGCTGTGCTCTGATCTAATGGGAAAACTAATATATAGTGTTAATACAGCATTTTTTAAATATATTGCTTTGTGCTAGTCAACTCCAATGGAGTTTTTAAAAAATATAATTCAGCAATCTTAATCTTTTCCTTATACATTATTTCAGTAATCCTTACAGCAACCTTGTAAAGTATGTCAGTATTCATAGTACAGATTGGTAGCTGAAGCTGAAAGACTGTAGTTTGCCTAAAATCACTTTATATAGATTGAGAGGAGATTTTATTCCAGGACTGCCTGACTCACAGTTCACTTAAAAGCAGCATGAGCATGTGCATATCTATGGCGTTGCCATTATATATCTTTAGGTGCCAGGCAATAACGCTCCTCTTCAACCAAGGGTTTGGCTGATTAATATTTTAAAGCATTTTAAATGTGTTTGTGGGAGGGGGGTTATTGTTTTGTTGTTTTCTGTTTTAACTACTTAATTATGCATTTATCTTGTGTTTTTATGAACTGCACCGAGACCCTTGAATGAAAGGTAGTATAGATATCTTAATAACAACAATAATAATATTCTTTAGAAGAGGTTTCTCCAGATAATTTTGGGTGTGTCCTTCTGGAACTGCCAATTCCATATGTTTTCCTGACATCTGAGGGCCTTCTCAATACCCCAGAAATCCTTCAGTTACTGGAGTCCAAGTAAGTAGTGAGCATCTTGCATTCTCTTTGCGTTTCCATTGTCATAGCTTGCAATTCCTCCTCAGCCTGTTCTCTATGGCTGTTAATAAGGATTGAATGTTAATAAACACTTGCGACCTACTTCTCAATTAAATGTGGCCAGTTGAGGATGAAGGAATCTGTCAATTTAGGTTTCTCACAGCTTCTCATTTTTCCAAGGCTAAATTCACTTTTCCACAATTCCTCAGCAATTTGCATTTTAAAACATTGCCAGCGTTTGGGTGCAAATTTATCCTAATAAGCACATTTTCCTATCAATTGTTTTCACTAATATACACATTTTGCAAGCAGTTGCTAATAATATAATGCATTTTTGTGTGTTATTTTCACTAATATATGTGTTTTTATGCACATTTCCCCTTAATATATGCAACACATAGGTTGGTTGTATTGCAAAATTCGGCAAATGTCAATTTCAGATGATGGCTGTTGTCTGGCTTGCATATTGTTTTTGGAAGTATGACTTAGCGCCCCCCCCCCCCCGCGCACGCCATTAAAATACAAGCAAAATATAATTTCTTCCAGTTGGGGTGGGATGGAGGGTTGTATGCCCTAGCCTTTTGTCAGGTAATTCAGTAGCAGGCAATGAACTGGCAGAGGTGTGGGGTGCAGGAGAGGTGAGGAAAGTCCTCTTAGAACTTAGCAGGGCCAGATGACATGGGCAAAGGAAGACTACCATGAGAAATAATACTGGGACATTCAGTGCAGGAAGAGCACAATTTTAAGTATTTCAGTTGGGTTACTGAAATGTACACAGCTGGTCTACTAACAGGGACTAATCTGTACAGGTACAATATTACATTTATTGAGAGGAAGTGCTGTGAGGCATTACAGTTCTTTGGAAGCACGGACCGTTACATCGTGATGACTGTAGATGAATGCACTGCTATCGTTATTCAGGTAAAAATATGTGGCAGTTAAAGATTTTTCCCTTGCGTTTTATGCTTTCCTGGACACTGAAGGGGTCTAAGATGTTTCACAGCTTAGCAATAAGTTAACATGAGAATATGTCAAATAATACGTAAATCTTGATAATCTGTTAGCCAAGGGGGAATTGTTCTGTTGTATACCTACTAAATATATCGTGTATTTTGCTCTATGATCCCGTGCATATCTACTCAGAAGTGAACCTTATTGAGTCAGTGAAAATTACTGCTGGATAAGTGACTACAGAGATGGCCAATTGCCCTGCTCTGGGTTGACAGCATTGGCAGCCCCTCACAGGTTGTCCTCCATTTCCCTTGTAGCAAGGAATCACATTCCAGCGGCCGGCAGTTGTAAAATCCCTCACTGGCCACATTACAGGGCAGAATAGCTCAGCAAGGCTAAAGTTTAAATTGCCCAATCATGGGCTGCCAAGGGGGTGGAGCCTGGTTGGCGGACTTGAGTGCAGAAGTTCTCACTCTGGTCTGCCAATTAAGCGAGTACAGAAACACAGCTTTAGATCAAGTGGGTGATTGTTACTCAAGGCATAAACTTTATAAAGTGAATTAATGAAAGTTGTCAAGCAGACTTTTGAGCCTGTAAAATTACAAACCTCAGATAAATGGAGGGGTAATAAGTATAAGACACCCCCATGTATAAGACGACCCCTATTTTTTTGAACCCAAAATTAAGAAATCAGTATATCTTGAGTTGTTGAGCTTTTCTAGGGGGAGCTTACCCTTGAGTTGTTTAGTTATTCATGTATAAGATGATCCCCAATTTTTGCCTAATTTTTAAAGGAAAAAAACCATTGTCTTATACACGGAAAAATATGGTAATACTCATGTGGAAGCAAAAATATTGGTGGTTCTTTCTTTCTTCTAATCCACACTTTAATCCTGCATGAATTAGTTGCAGAGTATAAAAGACTCGTGACATTTTTAACATTTAAGGCACACTCACTGATTCTGCTACGATTTAATAGGCATCTTTAATACAAATCTCAAAACACACCTTAGCTTAATTATCCCTGTTTTATAGAAAGTGAAACTCACTTTCCAAATTAGGAGTGAAATCCTGTGCTTCAACCATTTTCAGTGACAGCTATAGTCTTGCATATACAATCAGCTCTTTGCTTTATACTTATTTTGTTGCAGAACATGGAAGAACTTGGTTATGAAAAATCTTCTGATAGCATTGTGTTAAGACTTGTGGTGCTGTCACTCCAGTACAGCTCCTGTTGGATTATTTTCTACTCCCAAGAAAGATTAAATTCAGAGTAAGTTCATATCTTTTGTTTGATCCTAGTTCATGAGGTTTAGAAGAATGCCATCTTTTTTTTAAGAAGTGAAAGCTCAAATTTGCAATATTTCTGCCAAGGCTGTAGCTGTAATGGAGGAGATCCTCTGGACCAGGAATGTCCAACAGTTCAATCAGCTCCTTTTCCTTTGCATTGGCCTAAGAGCATCTGGTCCCTCCCCCTCCCTCCATTTTCGCATAACTGCTGGAACGAAAGACGGAGTTTTTACTCGTCTTACATTTTGCTCTTAATAACGGGGCTTTCCTCCCTAAAAAAAGCTCTTTGACCTGATCCCTCCCCAAAAGGGGTAGATCACTGCCAGTCCCCCCCCCCCGCCCCATGAGTAGATCACAGTCTCTTGGAAGTTGGATGTCCTTGCTCTAGACCTTTCCCCTGAATGTTCAGTATGGAAACAATAGTCTACCTGTTGCTTAAAACATACCTGTTCCTACCTTCCAGCATTCTGGCAAATGACTGCAAACACTTTAATACAGCAAACACTAGACACTTACTCTAAAATGTTTATTTTATTAATATCTCATACAATGGAATAACCTTAAATATATTTAACTATGTTATGGTTAAGTTATCTTTCCCAGTCCTGTGTATCCTCAGTTGCCCTCACCACAAAATTGTTGATTATGGGTCTGATTGCTGCACATATCTTAACAAAAATGTTTTGACTGCTGCTGTTCGGGAGCTGAATAGCAGCACGTTAAGAAGTGCAGGCCTCTTAAAAATGCTGCAGCCTAGCCAGTCACTATGTAGCACCCTGCTTGTGGTTAACGCTTAGCTGGAATGAAATATTCAATGCAGCAATAGAGAAATTAAAATAATAATTTATTTGTCAGACAAATAAATGAGAGACACAGTGGTATATGGTTACCAAAGCTCTGCCCACTCCAGCCCTGATGGTCAGCACTTATATTTCCTCAGCCCAGCCCCCTTGGTCCTCCTTTGGCTGCCTCTGTCCAATCAGCCTGGTTGAAATTTCTATTGGCTGTTTGCTAGAACCAATCATAAAAGATACACCCATTTCCTATTACCTTTTATGGGAGACAAAGAGCTATATTTCCTTCTATCTATAAATGGCAAACAAGTAGCCATATATCTTACATTTGCCTCAACAAGGCACCTTAATTACCAGATGACCTCTTGCCCTCCTTGCCCTATTGCCCTCCAAAACAGATGGCTAATGGTTTTAAATTTTTATCTTAAACAGAGGTCAGAGATCTTGGGTTCACATTCTCACACACCATCAATGAAAGTTCTCCTTCTTTGGAGGTCTTTAAGCAGAGGCTTGACAACCATATGTCAGGAGTGCTCTGATGGTGTTTCCTGCTTGGCAGGGGGTTGGACTCGATGGCCCTTGTGGTCTCTTCCAACTCTATGATTCTATGATTCTATGAAATAAGAATCTAACATAAGAATCTAACATTTCTTACTTTCTAAATCCTTTGCATAATTACATTTAAGCCAATATATTTCATACATAACATATATAGATTTTTAGAAGCAAAGGCCTTTTCAAAGTAAAACTTCTTCAGTTTACACCCCTTTCCTGGCCAGCTGCTTTTCCCATTAGCTCTTGCCCTTTAACCTGTGGCTCAAGTCTCTAATGGGTATTATATTTTGTTAAACAATGAATCCTACTATTTACCAACTCTTAATTAGTGCTTTTGCAGCTTGATTGTATTCTGTAGGGTCAGTAACCTGGTAACCTTTGCTCTCAGCCTGTAATTCCCTTTTTACAACTTTGAGAATTTTGGCTCCTGCTATAAATCAGGGGGCCCTTGTCCAGGAGGATAAACATCTGCCAAAAGTCTTTTAGACAGCTGGTCTTCTGCCTGGCATTAAAAACACACAAGCATCTGCAAATATATATATATATATATATTTAAGCTCATTTTAAAATACAAGTCTTGATCAGATGCCTCAACTATAAAGAGGTTATTCCTCACTAATTATTTATAGGAGAAGAGGGTCATTTCTACATCCACATTCACTTTCCTGGTGCAGTCTGACTTTCTTCAGATCAGACAGAAATAGCTACCTTAAATGCTCTTTTCTTGTGAGGTTATGGAGAGAAGTCTGGGTTGTATGAATACTACCCATTCTGAGATATCTTGCTTTGATTCTTGTGGATGGAATCCAACTAAGTTTTACTGGGAATTGACCCACTGAAGTCAATGGGCATAACTAATTTCAGCCGGCCTGCTCTGAGTAAGACGTAGTTAGATACATTTGTCAGTTTTGCAGTTACTGAAGTGTTCTACATTTTTAACTTTGTTATTTTTTACTGTATCATGTAGTTCTGCCTGTTCAGTTTTTATTGCATCCTTTCTATAAGTTAAGAAGAAGAATAACAGTGAATCTATATTTGACCGTACACCACTTAGAGATTTTATTTAAATGGTATTAAGTGGTATATACTGTAAATGTTTTAAAATAAATACATATATCACAGAAAGGAAAAATATTGGAACAAAGTAAGGATACATAGGAAAAGAATTCTGGCATGCAGTGTAAGCCAAATACATACATTTTATAAAAAGAGATAAATCTAAAGAATATTAATGTTGTTTGTACTTTATCACACTGTTTCCCCAGCAAATGTTCAAGTAACTTAATGTTCAATATTTCATAGATTTTGAACACAGATATTGACTAAGTGTAATGAAATACTACTTTATTTAGGTATAGTCTGGCTGGAAAGACTCTGCAGCACCTAACCTTGATTTATGGAGCCTTGGTTTCATTTGCACAGAAGTCGGAAGACTTTGACGTAAAGGTAGTTTTTGTAAAATATATTCTTTAATGTTGCTGATGAAACTCCATTAGCAGAATATTTGGTCCTTCATGCACAGACAAAAGATAGGAAATTGGTTAGATTTTAATATCTGCTGTAAAGGAATCTCAAAGGATGTGTGGGATCTGGCAGTAACTTGGTTTGCATGAAATGCTAAGATAAGGTCTGTTTGCACACCCAAACCTATCCTCACCAATGAACTATGACTTGCTAGTGATCAACAAATTGGAATATAAAACCACTGTTTGAAGTTGGCTTATGAATTCCAGCTTGTGTCAACCATGGCTTCTTGTTGCATCTAATCCCACTATGCAAGCATAATCCTGGTTAGTGTTGGTGCCCCGCCTCAAGATGCTCACCTGTCTAGAGAGAAATGCGGCAAAAGTGATTAGCAAACAGAAACCAACATTAGGTGAAACAAGACTCCAAATATTGACCCTGCTTTGTTCAACAAACTATAGTTAAGACAAACCATAGCTTTGTGTTACAAGTGAAAGTGGCCACAGTTTTCAATGGAGTCTGTATAAAGCTGTGTTTCTTATGTCATCACTTGGCTTCCCCCACCCCTATCATTTGGTTCTCATTTGCGAGGGCTGAAGGCTTAGAATGAGAGTACCTGATTCCTGGAGTGCTGGATTTCTCACTTTTTTACATAGCCAGTTGGCACCAGTGCAGATTGAATTTTCTTGTGACATACCCTACATTCCCAAATGTGTGCTACAAAACACAAGCAGAAGTGCAGGAAGAAGGCGCAGATGCAATCCAAAGGTATACTCACTCAATAAGTTAAGGTACAGGGCAACTCTAAGCCCTGCTCCATGCTGCTGGTGGGAGTTAGAATGTAGCAGAGGTGACCTCCTGCCTTGGTCTGCTGGGTTCTTCCACTGATGTACTTGATGAAAGGGCAGTGATGTGCACACTTCTGTTTGTGCTTTCCTACCAGTAGCAGCCTATGTAAGGTCCCCAAATAGGGTATTTTGGAGTTGGGGCAGGAGCCAAAGCTCGCCCGTTTCCTGAGTGCGGGGGGAGGAGGAGAAAAAGAAGAAGAAGAAGAAGAGGAAGAAGAAGAAGAAGAAGTAGAAGAAGAATTGCCCTGTCAACCATCAGCCACGGCCAGTACTGTATTCTAAAATCACTGTACTGAGTAATCTTGTGGCAAATTTATATCACACAAGCTTCTGCTATCTATTGTCACAAGTATTGCTTGTTTGCACTGCCCACACTCTGTCCATTGTAGCTGGCACATGATAAGTTTCAAATAATTCTGGCATGTGACAGTAGGAAAAAACACTGTGGTCTGAACAGAAGTACCTAATGCCATGTTACCACTAGAGGTCAGCAAGCTCAGTTATCACAATTAAGCAATCCATTATTAATGTAAATTCTCTAGGTTTTTCTTCAACTTTTAAAATCCTGATTAAGCTCCTGATGTTCTGCTTGGAAAATAAATGAAAGCAAATGTAAATTCTTAGTTCAGGTTGTTGCCTGATATAGCTGGGGTAGAATTTTTTAACTGCATATAGACTTACTGGAAAATTGGTAACTGAGGCCTTGATTATCTTAATGTTGTGTCTAGGCTGAGATTGTTAACATGCAGCATCAACCTGGGCATTAAATTGCCAAAGATTCTTGTTGTTTTGTTCCATTTTATGTAATCTCTGTTCTGAATTTATAACAACATTTTAGGTGGTTCTTACACCAGGAGTTGAAGAGACAGCCCTTTTGGTTCGTCAGATTGCTGACCACATTCTGATGACTTCTCAAAGACATCCTCAGGAATGGCTAGACAAATCCTGGCTTTCCGTCTTGCCGTCAGAGGTGTGTTTCTCTTAAACAAATAGGGAACCTGTGGCCCTCCCAAATGTTGCTGAAGTACAACCTCCCAGCCTCCCATCATCCCTGACCACTGGCAATGTTGGCTGGGGCTGATGGAAGCAGCAAGTGGAAAGCCACTGGTTGCCTCCTCTCCTTACAAGGGACAGGTGGTTCCTGTTCCATTGCATTTCTTTTATTCTTAATATGTGTAGGCTACAATAGCAGGGAACATTATTCAAATGCAGCTGTTGCACATAAACGGATCCTCCAGAGGATAAGGACTGCAACCCACTTTACATGGTAGGCTGCGGTCCTTCCTTGCTAGTGGGTCTTCCAGATGGAAAAATGCAATCTGCCCATCTCTTATCAAAGAAAGGAATGAATCGCTGTATGCTGCTGGCTGGCTAAAAGCCATCCTATTCGTAAATAAATGTATGTTTTATATAATGATGTAGTTACTTTCTGGAAGGAAAATCCTGAAGCAAAACACACATAAATGAGAGAGGTGACCAGACTGAGATGTTGCCTGCCTTACCTGATCTTGGTGGATGCTCCAGGAAAACGTGGCTGGAGGCACTGGCACACTCTGATTTCGCACGGCAAATGAATCTGATTCATCCTCTTTCATTACTGTTGCTTTCAACATGGCAGATGCAAGCAGGGCAGAAAGGGAACAAGCTGTTTTTAATGCCTTGTTGAAATTGTAATGTATAATGTCTCTTTCACAGTGCCAGCTTCCTGGAAACTGGCTTAATTATAATATTGTTATGCTTGCCCCAGTTTCCCGAATAGTGAGAAGTTCCAGGAGCTCAGCATGCATCTGGATTTTGGTTTCCTTCTAAGTGGAGGGACTTAAAATATTTTGTAATATTTGAATTTATATTATTTTGGGCATAGGTGGAGGTGCAGTTTAACTCCTACAAATGGTAAACTCTGCTGCCCTACATCGGATCCCCAGAAAGGCAGTTTTCAAAAGACACTTTCTAAAAACTAGCCCTTTGCTTCTTTCTTTGTTCTGTTCAAAAAGCCCAGTCTTTGCTTATTTCCACTCACAAAGGTAGGTAACATCAGCTTGAGCAGCGGAAAATAAAAAGGATTGCCTTTGCCAAAATGGCTCTTGCCTTCCAGAGGCGTCTTCAGCTATCTTTTTACTTGTAGCCTCTCTAACAGCAGATGTGCCTGCCAACTTGGCCCGCTAACCATTAAGGTACATTTGTAGGCATTCTCGCCCCAGGAAACCTCTTTTATCCTACTTTGCAGCAATCAGTTAGCGAACTCATAAGCTATTACCTTTGAACTCAAAACAAAGCAAACATCACTTGCAACTGTCCTTGAAAACATATCAAAATTAATTCTGGTTTTTCCCCTCAGGAAGAGAAATCCTTGTTTACATTTCCATGCATGAATCCTCTAGTGGCTCAAGTCATGTTAAAAAAAAGCTCTTCACTGGAGTGGCTTCTGTCAGCAACCTTTGACCAGCTTCATGCGCTACTGCCTGAAGTGCCTGAGAAAGTTCTGAAGGTCAGATATTCAGGGCCCCAGCACCTCCTGTGTACCATGTGTGACTGTGTTTATATGTGTTTATGCAAGAATCCAGTACTTTAGATGTGTCCAATCAGTGGCATAGCATGGGTTGCAGCGCCCAGGGCAAGCAAGCCACTGACATCACCAGGGTGCCTCACCTGAGCCAAGCGGGGCCACACTGCACTGCACTGCACTGCCTGCCCATGCAGGTGGGAGCCTGGCCGGCCAACATGACCCTTGGCAGTCGAATCCCCCTGATACCCACAGAGAGGAGTGCTGGGCCAGACCGCACTGGAGTTACCCCTTACCCGCCTCCCTCTATTAGTGCTGGCTCATTGTGGGCCTGAGCTGCTCTGCTGCCTTCAACAAGGTAGGGCAAGGATCCTCATGGAAGCCGGCGCCTGTGTGTGGATGCCTGGTTGGTCCCCTTAAAATTTTGCGCCTGGGGCCATGCCCCCTGCCCCTCCCCCTGCTTGCCATTGTGTCCAGTTGATGCACAACCGCCGTGTGGGTCCTTTTGGATATGGAAGAGGGAGGAATGGGGGTGTGGCAGAACAGGTTTATGCCCACTCTGCTGACACACACGAGGGCAGAAATGGAACTCTTGTGCAAAACAGTTGCTGCCTATATAATTTTGAAACAGAAGGGTGACAAGAAAAATTCCTGACGTTGAACTGGTTTTTTTTACAACTTGATCCATATTATATGTGTATCTATAATGCAAGCCATCTGCAGAAAGCTGCAATTTAAAGTAAATTGGCCAAGACTGTTCTGTGAATGCTGCATGTCCCTTGCCAGGGCCGGCCCACCCGTGAGGTGAGGTGAGGTGACTGCTTCACAGGCAAGATCGGGCAGCAGATCCAGACTCCAATAAATGTACTGGCAGTGGCTGCTGCTGCTGCACACTCTCTGGAGGCCGGATCGTTTGCCTTTTTTGGCAGGCCCCCTCTGAATGCTGCCTCTACAGCCGCCCCTTGGTCTCCTTTGACTCTAGGAAGGAAATGGTGAGGGCTGTCCTCTTGGGGTCTCTTGAGTACGCACCTACCCAGCACCAGCAGGCTCCTTCCCCTTCCCCTCCCCCTGAGATTCCCACTTCAACCATCAGGTAAGGTTGATTTGAAACACACACACACACACACACACACACACACACACACTATTTCCAATGTAGATCTTCACTCACCCCTTCTTCACTGGCAGCGGCGAGACACTGTTTTGTGATTCACCTCAGGAGCCAAGATGTCTTGGCCCAACCCAGCCCCTTGCAAACCCATTTATAAAAGGTTCCATATCAAAAGTGTAGACATACACTGATATAAACCTAATTCTGTGTTTTCCCATAGTTTGGTTGCCACTGAAAAAACTGCCATAGCATAGTTAGGCCACAATAGTAATGTTTGTAATTTCTTGTTAATATTGTTAACAAGACATCTTCCACACCTGTATTGGTCGCCCTGATATACCTCATTTATTACATTGTTTTTACTGGGTTACGGATGTCACCATTACAGTGTGGGTCTTCAGCTGTGATTTTCCAGTGGCAACTATACCACAATGAGATGTTGCCATTACAGATGCAAGCAGTGATTTACCCTGTGGTAACTATACCAAAACTATACCGTTTTAGGCCATAGTTTTAGGAATCCTGCAATTGTCTTGCTCTTTTTCTCATGTGTGAATGTTTAATGTGATAGTGCTGTGTTGCATTTGGCAGGCAGCTGCCACCCTAGTGTTACTGGATATTTCAAGATGAAATCCTGCTTATACCACCTTAAGATGTTCTAATACACCAGAACTGTGTTCAAAATGCCATCCTAAGTCTTGATTTGATAGCCAGTAGAATTTTATACTTGAACTAAAGCATTAGATCTTCATATAAATTCAGTTTCCCCTTTAAGGTTTCGATGGTGATGTCATTTTTATGCACATTCAGATTGGCGTATTCCCTATCACTTAATAGTTGAAAATGCTGTGGCAATAAAAGCTTCATGTCTTTCTAGTGGTGTGGACTTGAATCTGCTTCTTCCATTCCAGCACTTTAGTGACATCACATCACTGTACATCTTGAACCCTCCAGCAGAGCCAAAACTTCCAGAAGAAACTGTATCACTTCAAAAAAACATAAAGGGCTCTATCAGGTCTTGCTCTGAAATTCCCTTTTCCAAGGCGGTGTTATCTGGCTTTCAAGGACACAGTCCCTTTACTGAATATTTTGGAAACTATGGTGAAGTACAGAACAGCAAAAATTGTTTCCCACTTTACTACCAAAATGAGTCCTATACTCCTCTGAAATCAGGTGGAAAGCACAGCAGCTTAATAGCACCTTCAGTACCATACCAGGAAAAAGTTTGTTTCTTTCAGGATAATACAGGCATAGAGCGGCAACAGTACATCCAATTTGCAAAAAAAATGGAAGTGGAAAAAAGAACAACTTCATCACTGCTACCACCAGATGATCTGAAAGGACGTCCCCATATTAACTTTGAAGCTACAATGCCATATTTAGCGTACAACCTGGGTGGAACAAATATGTATCTTGAAAATAGCGCACAAAACAGAATGTTCAAAGCTGCAGGCCAAATGCTTGCTCATCAAGATATTGAAAATGTACTGGAGGTGAAAAAGCAGCCACTTGTAAAGCAATGTGAATCTAGCAAGGATTCCAAATCTTCTTGGCATCTTGTCTCTAGCAGAGACGATTGTCCAATCCAGCAGAACTCTCGGAGTTTTCTAGGAGAACTTGGTGCGACAGGATATAGTGGTCCAAAATTTCAGTTTGAGGAGATGTTTTGGGGTAACCAGTCATCCATGCTAGCAATGGGTTCATCTCCCCAGGATTCAAGTTTCAGCAAAGAATTATCTAGTCCAGATAGATTCTTTAATTTGGACTTTCCAATAACAGGAGAGTACACAAGAAAGAAAAATCCCAATGTGTTATCATCTAATCCAAGAGAATGCGTTTCAGCAGGTAGAGTAAAACCATAAAGCACTCTTTGCTGCCACTCTTTTCTGATTAAGTGAAAAATAGCTTTTCCTTATTTTTTTTTTCTTACAGCTCCGTGCCCTTTCACCTGCTATTGCTCAAAATTACGGAAATATTCTCAGAACCATGAGCAGTCCTTTTGTTTAATGGGATATTTGGCCATTCCAACAGAATTAAATGCTGGACCTAGTCTTAACTCTTAACCTGAATGTGTTTGATTCTGTTGCGTTGATGCTTTAGGGCCAGCTCTCAGTTTACTGCTTCAGGCTTGCATTAAAGGAAGCTTCCTCTGAACAGAGGAAAAGTTAATTGAAATCTGTGGTGTTGCTCATATTGTTGAACCTTAGGGAAATTAGGGTGATTATGAGAGAGTTGTAAACAATGCTTTCAACTGGCCCTCGTGGATTAAAGTTGAGATCTGAGTAACTATACTTTTATGTATAGTGGTACCTCGGGTTACAGACGCTTCATGTTATAGACTCCGCTAACCCAGAAATAGTACCTCAGGTTAAGAACTTTGCTTCAGGATGAGAACAGAAATCGCGCTGCGGTGGCGTGGCGGCAGTGGGAGGCCCCATTAGCTAAAGTGGTGCTTCAGGTTAAGACCAGTTTCAGGTTAAGAACGGACCTCCGGAACGAATTAAGTACTTAACCTGAGGTACCACTGTACTCTCTTTTTATACTTATTTTCTACCTAAATCTACTGCTTTGTTGAGCGTTGAAATGCTCAATTATAATTCACATTTCTTTTTAAAAAATTGAGATCTGTGGAATGACCAGACATTAATTAGGTGTTTAACCATGGAAAATAGCCTCTTATGACAAAGCCTTTAAGGATTCAGCCAGTCTGACATTCTTACTGTGCTTCACTGTTTCCTTGCTTCTCTGGGCATATTAATCTTAACATGTTTCCTTTTGATGCATGCTTCCTCATGTGAAGCTGTAAGCTTAAACATTTTCCCCTTAATAATGTTGAATTTGTGCAACTGAACACGTTAATAAATCTGGTTAAAAACCTTTTATTTACAAAGGAATATATCAGTTAATGCCTTAGAAACACTCGAATGCTGCACCATTGTTGAAAATTAGCAGACGTGGGAGTCCATGTAAGCAGCTCTGAGCTTTGTAAAGGAAGAGAAATAACTTAAAGAAATAAATAGTATGGTGTTAAAGCCCATAATTACACAATCCAAGATGCCATTTCAATGTTGTAACCTTGTCTCCATTTTAAGCTCTTACACACCATTGCTTTAGCAAGCAATTAATTCCTTTTTAAGACAGAAATTCAGGGCACCATGTAGCCAACAGTAAGCACTTTAATTAATCCAATGGGAGTTAAATAGAAGCTAAACCCTCTCAAACTGAAATAAATGGAACTTAAAGTGCTCCATTTTGGCTAGATCACTCCTTTAAATGCCTAAGCATGCAGACTTTTTCTTACTGCTGGATGGGATTAATGAGTTAGATCTGCATAATGCCTACTAGGTAATTGCTCACTTCTACACATTTTTTTTCCTACAGCAGGTTTAAAATGCACCCAGTTACCACAGCTGAAAAAAAGACGTCTAACCTATGAAAAAGACCCTGGGAGAAGCGATGGTCAAACACGTCTCAAATTCCTTTAAAGGAAATGCAGTCTCACCTTTCACACTTCTGTTTATATGTGATATACTTTAAGCAGTTTTAAAACAATGTTATAATTTATTGTATACTTACTTTTAAACAGTTTTTAACATTTTCTTGTAGTGCTTGTTGGAGGGTGGGTTTTTTTGGAGATTTTAGAAAATAGGTTAGATAAGCCTGGAAAAATATTACACAAAGATGTGGTATGACGATTAAAATAAAGCACTGCATACTTAAATTATACATCATCTTTATAACTCATTCGGAGCATCTCTAGAAGGGGGGGGGGCTATATTATCAACACTGCCTGCAGAATTTGGAACATCTGTCAGGGACAAATGGCTGTTGTCCTGATTCGAGGCCAACAGACCAAGTTGTCACTCATAGCTACCAGTGGACTGCTGCTAAGTCCATATTTCAAGGCTGGACAGGAAAGGGGCACTTTCTTTCTAGGTATCCAGGAAGAACTAGAGGAGAGAGGAAGCTCCCAGTTGATGTAGACCTCCTCCCTTTATTTGAGGCTGAAGGGGAGATGTAAAGTGGTGGTTGTCATGAGAAACCAGCTTGTCACTCCTGCCCAGGGCAGTCTCTTTATTGGGCCATAAATAAATGGTCTTAGAATATGTCAAATATCTCGGGGGAAATTCAGTGTGGCACGTTGCCAATTGTTCTGACAGTACAGGCTTTTCAGCTTGCCAGATGGAATGATCCTCCCTCTTCTACATGATCTGGTACTTCTCCTCATGCCCTCATGCCCCCCCCAAACCTGAGCCAATTTCAGGGGGGGGAGGGGGGGGAAGTCCCATTGCTTCCGCTAGCAGCACTAGTTACAGTGGTGCCTCAGGTTACAAGTAGTGCCTCGGGTTGAGAACTTTGCCCCAGGATGAGAACAGAAATCATGTGCCAGTGGCGCGACAGCAGCGGGAGGCCCCATTAGAGAAAGCGCGCCTCAGGTTAAAGAGCGGTTTTGGGTTAAGAACAGACCTCCAGAATGAATTAACTTTGTAACCAGAGGTACCACTGTAGTTGAATCCAGCCTCTGAAAAATATTCCTATAGATCTACAGTATAGGGATGATTGCTTTTAAAGGCCATTGAAGTGCAGTCATGCCTCATGTTATGGCCGCTTCAGGTTACATGTTTTCAGGTTGTGGACCATGGGAAACCCAGAAGTACTGGAATGGGTTACTTCTGCGTTTTGCTGCTCGTGCATGCGCAGAAGTGCTAAATCGCGCTTCGCGCATGCACAAAAGCACCAAATCACACCTGCGCAGATGCAGTGCTTCAGGATGCGAATGCTGCGGGTTGTGGGCGTGCCTCCATCACGGATTACGTCCGCAACCCGAGGTTCCACTGTAGTAATAAATAATCATAGCAACTTATATTCACAAGCCTGGAGGCGTCACTATTTTGGGTCCATTTTTGTGGTCTCTGTACAGCCAATTTTCCATTCCCACAGATTTGGCAGGGTTCTTTTGCTGATCTCAGGAATTTGCTATTTCAGAGTTAAGAGATACCAAATATAATCATAACCAGCCATAGGGCGGGAATATGTTTCAGCTTTCTTTCTTTCACAGTTTAAGAAACATTCCTGCTCCTTTTCCTTGAGTTCACCCTTATTATGCACATATCAAAATTGTAGTCCAAACCTATCAAAAGTAGATGAAGGGGGGAAAGGTTTAAAATATTGATATAAAAAACAGCTTAGGGGTTGGTACATTTTTTTAAAATGACAAGCATTTTCAGAGATTTTTTAAGTTTCTCATTTTGACTCATCCTCTAAACAGATCCTGCAACTTACTTTCAAAAAGGAACCACAAAACAAAAACTGGCTTTCTCTCCTGTTTGAATTGCAACAATGTTATATAATTCAGCAGTTTTTAAAACCGCATAATTAGTACTTCTTTATTTGAAATACAGGGAAAAAGAGAATGTCATGTGTGAGGAGAGAACAAAAATAGTTTTTTGAGAGATTTTAGATGCCCATAAGGGTTTTTTATCTTAAACATATTATGAAGGAATGCTGTGACTCAAACCGTTTCCTAGTATTTGCTGAGGTTGTCTTCCTTTCCTCACCCAGTGGAACTGCCTTCCACTTTTTTCATCCCTATAAATCATAGGTAGGAATTTTTTTTCAGCCTGGTGGACCAAATTCTTATCTCCACCAGCCCTGTGGGCCAAGTGTAGCAGGTTGGCAACAGTGCCTTTTGAAGTTTCCAAGTGGAAACACATTTCAAAAGTGCTGTCTCTTAGCCCCAATCATCTGACCACACCTTTACTTGCCTTCCACCTGACATCACATCAGATGCAGGCCAGGTAGGTGTGGTTTGAGAAAAGCAGCCTTGCAGGTCAAAGCAATGTAAGGCAGCTATCTCAGGTGACCAGTTTTGGATGACTTGAAGGGTTGCAGAAACAGGTCTGACCAGGGACAACTACTAGGAAATTCACTTGTACAGGTCTCACTGAAATATTGTTGTGTGGCGATGCACATGGTACAAAAATCCAAACTCGGTTGTTGGCATGTAATGCTTTCGGATGATTGACCGATACTGGAAATCAAAAGGAATATCACCTTCAGAAGGGCCTCGTTTTCTTTCTCTTCTGCATGCATATTAGGAATTATTACTGCATTAATTACTATGAATAGGATAAAGCAGGCCACTTGCAAATAGTCATTTGCTGACACCATTAGGATAAGAAAGAATTGGATTTTATGATTTGTTCCACTTTGAAGCTGAATAATCTTTTAACAGGAGAGATTTTAACATACACACTCAGGAGTATCACTAAATTTCTCCTGGGTTTAGGGGCATCCAGGGGACCAGCTTTGGATTCAAACCATTTCCTGGGACACTTCCACCCATCCCCTTTTTGATGGTGTTGGAAGAGGGAGACGCCAGCAAAGGATCGCCCTCTCCAATGTCAGAGCTGTTTCTCTGACGTTTGGAGGGTAAATCTTATGCAAGGACACCCTGCCTGGGCTATAGTTGAGAAATAAGCAATCTTATGCGCACTTTCCGAATTCCTTCAGTGGATATCAGATTTATTTTACACTGAAAACTCCCCCATCAAAAATATTTCTGTTTGTGACCCAAAATGCTTCCTCTTTCCATACAACAGAGTGTCCCAAATAGTTAGGGAAAGAAATTTTTATTTAAGCTTCTAATATATTAATACAAACAAGGGTGTGTAAACAGAATATTCTTTTTTTAAAAAGTAAACAGTCTGTGTGTGTGTAAAAGTGCTCGATAAACAAAAATCAAAGGCACCCCACCCCAAAAACACATTTGTACAGGTCCCAATAATGTTGCAAGCCTTGAAAAAGTGACCTATAGAAGTGTTTATGTAGTGTAGTGTCGTCTTCTTGTCTGTAATTACCTGCCGAGTTACAGTTTAGACATTTCAAAGAAACAGTTTTCGGTAGAAGCACAATAAAAACTAAAGACACACTAAACCTAGTATGGGGGATTTTGGGAATTCTATCTATGTGGCAGATGGAACCAGCTATTTCTGTATTCTCAATGCTTTCAGGAATAGCAAAAGAGCAATGTGTTATAAATAATATTTCTTTCCATACTGGATAGATGGGCACTCTCACTAAAATGGGTTCACACCTGCCAAAATTTAGAACTTTCAAGTCTCCAATTTCAAAAAGGAAGTTAAGAATGTTATTGAACATGTCCCATTGAAATTAATGGGAAATGGAGCCTGATCCTATGCATATTTACCCAACAGGAAGTCCAAATGAGGTGAATATGCACAGCATTGCTGCATTAAAAGGATTTACCTTTGGCTGGGTCATGCCTAGTGAACATTTTTATCAGAAAATGCAAAGCGGCTACTAAGGAGGTACCTAATGAGTGTCTCATTCAGGCACAACAACAGAGCAAAAAGTCATTTGGTAATTTTCTTTTCCAGAATGTAAACATCTCAGGGGAGTAAGTGTAGAAAAGAAGCTGATTCAATTACAAAAGGAAAGCCTCTTCCTTAAAAAAATGCTTTACACAAGTATTAGTAAAAGATCTAGTCAGTTACAAAGATAGTCAAGCAGACTAATAAATATCTAAAGATACTGTTTTGGCCACACAGAAGTAAGGGCATAGACATGTTTGTTGAAAAGAAGGCTGCCAGGATTTCCTCTCACGTCTGAAGAGAACTTTTCAATAACCTTCCCTGCAATATAGGAGGGGGAAAAGCTTTATCAAAGGGTTGTCTTCCTCTTCACAAGTTAATCACAGAAGTAAGAATCCTATCACTACAACAGACAAAAGTTTGTGCCCATGAAACAGCATGCAAAGCATCTGTCTGCCCACAGAGACTCACACTGCTCCACCCATGGTATCCCTGATCATTTTATTTAAACATAATTTGTATGCCATTTAATTTTTAAAAAACCCTCTTAAGTGGTAAACAAGGACAATCATGTATTAAAAACAAGCATTAAAAACAAGCTAACATGACATTTCAAAACAGATAAAATCAGCAATGTTAAAGCTGTTATACATGGTAAAATCGCATTCTAAAATTAGATGCGTAAAATATTTTTGGCAGGTGCCAAAAACGACAGCAAAGGTGCCTGCCTATTATAAATGGGCAGAGAATTCAGGGGCTGCCACACTGAAGGGTTTCTAAGTGACTGGGTGGGGCTGGGCTGCTCAGTGTCAGGGATGGAGAGTATACTTTGCTCTCCATAAGACAGGATCCCCAACTGCAGTGGTTTACTCTCCCTGCATCCTGCCCCTGTTATATGAGAAAAAGGGAATCGGCCAAAGTTGGGAGAAATTAATAGTGCACTCACGCACTCAGGGATGTCAGTGGGAAGACTCTAAAACCTGTTGCCTTCCCCTACTGACAAGCCTCTGAAGATCAAGCTGAGTCCTGCCTGCATCATCCCATCTTGGATTGAAGTCCAAGGATGCTTCCTTGCGATCTGCTTATTGCATATTCTCCCCTATTTATTTGCAAGGAGATTATATGATGTTGGCTACTTAATGAGCATTGAAGTCCAGTCTTTTGTGGATGTAGGTTTGTTGCACAGCAGCTCCAAACCAGCTTTAATTGTGCAACATGAATTTGCTGCTATGTGACTGAACCCAACCTGAAAAAAGTGGCCACCTGGCAGCGCCCAAGGGTTCTTAAAACTTGCTGAAGTCTAAGATTCTGAACCAAGCTGGAAGTAAATTGTTTGTCTCAAATTGAATCCAGTGTCCCCTACCGGTAGATGCCATTTTTATTCTCTACAATTTTACTTGGTAAGAGTTACATACATCAAGCCCTACACACTCTCAAGGAAAAGGTAAGATGATAAACTCATTTCCAGACTGTACTACTTTGGACTGCAGAGGAGAGCTCCTCTACAATGACACTATTCAATGCATATTTTTAAATAACCCAAACTACCATGCTTGGGAAAAGATGCTAATTTCCTATATGTAGGGAATTGTTTTGTATGGAGGAGCAAGTCATTTTATGAGCTTCCACCTGCTCTCTGAAATGGTACCTTTTAAAAAACAGGTTTTCTTCCTCATCCGAGAACGGCACACTTGGTTGCACAACTCGGGAATAAAACACTGTACCCTAACGTAGATTCTAATGATATGGTTTATGCCAAAGGGGTGTGTGGCTCCTGAGATTTTAATTTTTCTTCTTTGATCAGCAACTGCTTGTGCCACATTACAAATGGTTTATGTCACTCAAAAAGTATTTTGCAATGGTTTCTGTAACTTTAAAAGTATTTTGCAGCATGGGCATAGCCAGGGGGCGCGTGCAGCTGCCCTTCCCAGATCAAGTAAAACAACAGAAATATTTAACTAACTGACCAATCACATCAGTTCTGCCCCGCTCCCCCACAAAAATCCTGGCTACGCCCATGTTTTGCAGTGCAGCAATTTGGGTGTGCCTGCTATTTTGGGAAACAGAAGCCCCCAAACTTCTCTATTTAGTTTCATGTCCTCCAGAGTTCATTAGATCCTGCCCTGTGCTCTTAAGAGAGATGCAAGCTTCTGCAAGGATCACCATACCTGTCTTCAGAGCAACGCACAGGACCTGGGCTCTCGAAATGGGTTGCTCCCTGCAGGAACGCCCACAAGCAAGGCATCTTTGCAAGCATTCTGCATACAGTACTGCTGAAGCTCTGCAGCTGCCTGAGAGACCTGGAAGAGAGAAAAACACAGGAGAACATAACAGAGGGTTCTTCTTTTTTAGAAGTCGCCGTGACATTGTTTCACTGCAAATGGAAGATGCAAAACCTGAATGTCATTCACGGAAACTGAAAGGCAATAGGTTTGAGGCGTTATTTCCTTGTACACCGTGTAATAATTACCTGCGGATTTTATTGCTGCAGAACATAATGACAGTTATTTAGATAGATGCTTAGGACTAGTTAAAAAAATGAAGGCTAAGTAAGTTGGTCTGTTTATTCCTGGCAGGGCTCCTGCAGCTTGAACAGCTGCGAGACCTTCGAATGCATGTGGAGCCCTGCCATTCATATAGTTTAGCACCCTGTTTCCAACAGAGGTCAGCCAGATGGCTCCACGAAGTACAGAAAGAGGGTATGAAGGCAATAGCCCTGCCTGTTCCCCCCAGGACCTAGCAGTCAGAGGTATACAGAGATATTGAATTTAGCTTTTGTGCCTAATAGCCTCTGACAAGGAGTTGAGGTTTGCAATAAAAAATGCAACCACTCCATTTTATTCCGCCTCCAGTTTTTTCATCTCCCCTGCCAAACAGCCAGTCAACATTCCGCAGCCACTGAGCATGCTCAGTCTTCATGGGTTTCTCTTATATGCCCCGCCCCCAACCTTCTGCAAACGTCAGGGTTTACCCAAGCCTGCTGATACCTCCCCTCTTTTGCACCAGTGGTGCTTCTTTTGGCTACAGTAAGCAACGGCACCTGCAGCCTGAGTGCTAGGAATAGGAAGAATGACAGAAATGCCCAACCAGAATCGGTCTAACAATGTCATTGGCTATAAAAGCTAAAGGAGAACTCTCGGAATTCTGTTTGGGACATACAAAGCCTGTTCATATTGGATTTGGGATGCTTCCAATGCCCAAGGTATAAAAAGGCTTTGCAATTTTATAGTCTTTGCTTATTTTTATGCATATTATTGTATTTTAGGTTGGTTTTATTCTTGTTTTATTTCTGCTTTAATCATTGTTTTTAAAAGCTGCGTTGAGTTCAGCTTTTCAAAAAAGTGACTACCGTAATAAATGAAATAGCCTTTTCTTTTTCACACATGTTCTGGTCCTCATCAGAGGAGCTCCAAGCAAGAAAAGGAACACTACTAAATCCTACCTTAGTGCCTTAGAACATTGCCCCATTAAGGGTAGGAGCTGCAGCTTTTTACGAGGACAAAAGACAAGCCTGAACTGCGTTAGCTTGGGAGCAGGTGGCAAAGTCCCTGGAGCACGCTGAAAATAAATTAATAACCCTCAAGCTCTGCCTGAATCTCTTAGCAGATGGCTGCATTTTAGCTGCAAAACGGTTAGCAGAAGGAGAGTGTGTGGTGTGCTCCTCTGATTAGCAAATTATTTTACTGCTTTGTACCTGGCTGAACTTTGCGCAGGTATTGGAGGAAATTAAATTTTAATACAAGGCAAACGTAAAGCTTTGGAAATTTGCGGTAGGGAAAAATCCTGCCACTCCAAACTCCCCTCCCTTCTATTCTAACACCTTGAATTTGTTTTATATGAAAAAAGGTTGAATAGGTGTTTTTCCAAAAATAAAAACAAACCAATAACACAAGAAATGAGCATGTCTCATTGCATCCGGTTTTTCTGCAGGGAGAGCTTGCTTTTATAGTCAAATGCCTGTGTGGACTCACATCAGAATTCATGGGGATCTTCTGTGTTATTTACATCGCAATCTATGTCGTTCTGTTTCCTCGTGAGCCACAGTGACATGGCGCGTACCCTCCAGTCAGAATTCAAAAAATTTACCCAATGGCTTATTAAATTCCACCGCCCAAATTCTTCCTAAAGTGAGAGTTAACCTGTAATAAAATCTCATTCCACAGAACAGCAAGACGAAGTACACTGTTCATTAAATACTCCGTGTTACTTTGGTTTAAGAACAGCCCTGTTTACGAACTATTCAGTTTACGAACTCCGCAAAACCAAAAGTAGTGTCTCGGTTTGCGAACTTTACCTTGGTCTAAGAACGGAATCCGAACAGTGGAAGGGCACTGGCGGCGGGAGGCGTCATTAGGGAAAGCGTGCCTCAGTTTAAGAACAGTTTCGGTTTAAGAATGGACTTGCGGAACAGATTAAGTTCGTAAACTGAGGTACCACTGTATTTCTTATTTCATCATTATCTACACAGCAGCCCTGGTGTACTAGGGAGCCTGAGCACAGGCAGGTCTCTGCCCTACGGAGCTCGCCATCTGAAGTTTGACTGTTGGGAAGGAGAAACAGAAACAAGGGGACGGATGGCAGAGGCGAGATGGGGTTGTGCATGTGAGTCAACCAATAAATATTTCATGTTAATGAACTATATATAAATGATTAATAATAATAAAAGACAACCACATCCTCCTCCTGACTACTACAACCTAGTTGTGCAGATACAGGCAGTTCCACTTTCCCAGCAGCCTATTCAAAAGCAAATGACTGCCTTATTCTACATCATCCTGCCAGGCCAAATCAAAGCTGAGTTTGTGACATCTCAGCATCCCCGGGGCACAAAAACCTCTGAGTGGAAGGTGCATTTATTAATAAGTTGGCAAAACACACACAGCTTACAGCAGCACTTCCATGCCAACTTGTGCCTGCAGAAATAAGAGGCTGGGCCGCCGGCATTCATTGTGCACCATGAATAGCATGGCTGAGCAGCTGAATATACCACTGACAACAGTTCAAGCTAAACATAGGAAGCTGCCTTATGCAAGCGACTCCTCACTCATGCGGGAGTTACATTCCGGCACCCCATGTGCATAAATGAAAATTGCGTAAGTGGGGAGACCCTCTCTGCTGCTCTTTCTCCAAAATGCTACTCTCCAAAAATCAAAAATGCTGTACCAAAAATACCTACAACTGGAATTGAAGCGCTGGGACTGACAGGAGGCTGGAGGAAGAGCAGGAAGGCAGCAGCTGCTGCGCTACCACGCACATCAGCTATTTGGCGGGGAGGCTGAGCAGCCTAAACAAAGCCCTCCAGTCACTTCTCTGTGGATTGTGCACAAATGTGGGAGGGGGATGCCTGTACCAAGTTAGACGATTGGTTCTTCTAGCTCACTACTGCCAGTGTCCTTCAACCTTGGGTCCCCAGACATTGTTGGACCACAACTCCCATCATCCCCTGCTAGCCTAGCCAATGGTCAGGGATGATGGGATGTGTAGTCCAACAACATTTGGGGGACCTAAGGTTGACCCAGGATTGACTGGCCAGTGGCTCTCCAGGGTTTCAGACAAGGGGCATTCTTAGCTCTTCCTCAGAATCTCTTTAGAGCTTGTTTACGTGTTAACAGACCGCTTAAAAGTGGTTTTGCCTTCCTGTTTTCCTCACGCCAAGAGAAATTAAAATCAGAAATCAAAATGGAGGTATAAGCAGTAAAAAAATAAGTGTCATGCATCAACTCCATTTGGATTGTCTCTTTTAAAGCTTCAAAACCCAAATGTGCTTCTGTTTGTATCCCTATTTTATCTATTTCTCTGAAAAATATATGGATTTTAAAAACTATTTGAAGCGGAGTACCCTCTTTTGAAGTACCGTGTGACTGAACGTCATGTAATACAATTCTATGAATTTAATAGGCCTTATTACCGAAACACCCAGAGGGGGACAAACTGCTGTGCTGATTTACCTAGGAGTAAGTCCCATTGTATGCAGAGGCTGGTGAAGGCTGATGTGTAAGGTTCAGCACTGTAGGCAAAACTTAACAAACATAGAGCTGCTTTCGAGATTTCTGGGATCTGCTGCTAAAAAGTAAACTTTGCAGAAGGCGGAAGTAAATAAAGCACCAGAATGCCATCAAATTCCTAATCAAATGGAGGATCATTCCCACAAAGTCCACTACCCTGTCTCACCCTGATACATAACTCGGAACTGACTCTCTACCTCCTGTTTTATTCAAGTAAATAATGTGTTTGAAAACTTAGGCATGTCTGCTTGGAAGTAAACCTCCCTGAGGGGCCAGGGGCCCTTTGTATAGCAAAAGAACTCACCTCTCTCTGAGATCTCGAAGAACTGTTGCAAACTAACAGCAGGAAACATTGGGGCTAATGTTTGTGTGACCCAGTAGTATCAACCATGTTTGACAGGACTAAAAACTAAGTAAGGGTACAACTCTGAACAGGACTGAAAACCTATCAGCTATGTGTTGGAGAACCCTGCTGAATTTAGGAAACGTATACGCAGCCTAAACATGCCTTTCAGGATCTGGTACCTTTCAGATGTTTTTGATTACAATTCCCATCAGTTCCAACTAGCATATCCAATGGTCAGGCATGATGGGAACTGGAGTCCAAAACATCTGAAAGGCACCACACTGGGAAGGCTGAAGTCTTCTCTTTTTAGATGCTGCTGAGAAAGAGAGAGTGCTTTTCAGAGTTCAATTAGATTTACAGAAATTGGTTAATATTACCAAGCAAACTGCAAGGCTAGGATTTTGCTCCTAGCTGTCATTATCCTCTCTTTGAATCAATTTTGTGTCACTGATGTGCTCCCATCCAACTTGACACAGTCTATTCCTTTGTCCTGTTTTATTATCAGTTTTGAAAAGTTTACTTTATGGTTTTTGTTCTTGTAATTCTATGGGAGAGCTGGTCTAATAAAAGCTCTCTGAGCCTGTGAAAGTATCCACTCAAGAGGGCATTTACACAAAGTGTTCCTGTTGACAAAACACTGCGAGCCTCTTCTGTGATCGCAAATTAGGGGGCGCCACATCTCATTCCTACTATCCACAGTGCGCCTCTTTGGGAACAAAGGCATATTTCAAATAGCGGAGCCAGAGTGGCAGCCAAAAGAATTAGCAACCAGGCAAAAGCCTTAAGCTCAGCTGCTGCCAGAAATGAAAAGTATAATTCTCAACCTCCTTAAACGCTACAGAATTTATGAGATGGTCTAGAATGGGCTTCAGTCGCACATTCTCTCAAACATATGATCACAAGGGTTGTCGAAGATTAAACCATTGTCTGTCAATTTTCAGCATTTCCCACAAATATTCTGTGCCCAGAGTATTTCACAAAATGTAAGATTTAAATGCAACGGCCACAACCAATTACGGTAAATAGTTCAGTACAAAACTACAGTAGAACACTGACAGCTGTTCGTTCAAAGCAATAAAACCCTGATAAACAGATAATTAACAGTGCGCTAAAAACACATCAAAAGTTTCCATGGGCCGAACGCATACGAGCAAGTTAATTAGCAATATCCAGTACTAAATAAACACCAGCGTTAGATCCACGTTTAGCAATCCATCTGGCAACTCATAGTAGGAAAACTAACCAAGATACCTCGCCCATTTATTTATTTTTAAACTAGCAGCGAGAGAGGAAAATAAAAAACGCTACGGAAACAAAAACCCTTGGAAGCAAGCCGAGGGAGGCCTAACTCTTATCAGTTAAGGACGCCAAATAAAGCCCCATTTTTGTCAGACGAGACCCCCAGTCTGGCTCTGAACGAGCCAGCGAATGGCCTCTCGCCCAGCGCTGCAAAAGCCAGCTGCGAAAGTGCGCGTTTTGTTGCAGGCCGAGAAGATGCCCCTGCCCCTCTGTGCCATCGGAAAAGGACACAAAGCTTCCCGATCCCCCGACGGCCTGACTTGCGATCCAGCTCCTCTAGAAGGAGCGGCGATGCGAGAGCGATGCCTCCTCCCTCCACTATACCGAGGACAAAGGACGCCTCGGGGTCTGGAGAGCAAATGGAGCCGCCGCGCGTCCGACTCTCCGGACGCCAGCCAAGCAGCTCTGCTCTGCTCACCCGGATCCTCTCCACGCCGGCCTCCAGTTTCAGCTGCTCCACCAGGCGCTGCATGGTGCTGAGGCTGG
Organism: Podarcis filfolensis; assembly: GCF_964270895.1. Taxonomy (NCBI): domain Eukaryota; kingdom Metazoa; phylum Chordata; class Lepidosauria; order Squamata; family Lacertidae; genus Podarcis; species Podarcis filfolensis. The sequence continues at coordinate 25,591,639 of NC_139621.1, read as the reverse complement.
AGTTGGAAGACATGCTGGCGGCGGCGGCGGCGAGGAAGACGCGAGCGCTCGGGGTCTCTCTGGCGCGCGGCGCCCGACTTCCCTTGCAGTGCCAGCGCCGGCCGAAGCTGCGCTCCCGACGCACCAACCGAGCGCCGAGGGGGAGGAGGCAGCGCCCAGGCAGGCTCCCCCCACGCGCGCACCCACCCACCCGGGGTTGCGCCTCCCGGGCCCGGATGGAAGGCGAGCGCAGCCGCTTGGCGCTTGGAGAGGAACGTCTGTTACTTACAGACCCGCCAGGGCGCGAGTCTAAATTCTACGCGCAAAGCGGGTTGAAAATTGAGAGGGCTGCCCTCGAAGACCCAACCCGCGTTCCCTCCTCCCGGGAGTTTTGGGGGAAGTAGAGCAGCCAACTTGATTAAAACATTAGGTGGGTGGGTGTCATGGGAGTAGCCAGGATTTTTGTTGGGGGGGAGAGCAGGACTTTTGTTAAAGGAGGACAGAATCGACTATCAATCAGTTAGTTTTCTATTGTTTTACTTGCTTTAGGGGGCACCTGCCGTGTCAGGTAAGCGCTCCCCCCGCCCCACATCACCGATCACAAGATGCAGCACACAGACATACCATATGAATGGCAATGCCCATAGGAGCGTAGGCATAGCCAGGATTTTTGTTAGGGGCCCCCCAAAAGTTGTTCACCTTTTGGGGGGAGATCGCAGGTAAAAATTCCTCTCAAAAGAGGATATTGGAGGGGGCAGGCTTTTGCTGGGGGTGGGGGACAGAATCTTAGCATTATTTTTAACGCTTTTCACTGCCCTTCCCTTGGTTACGGCCATGCATAGGAGCAAACTCCTGGTTGCCAAGGTCCCTTTGGCTCCCCAAATAAAATATCTGAGTGGGCCAGACTCCCCAAAGTTGATGACCATTGCCATTCAAATGTTGTGCATGTGCTTACCTGGCTCCTCCCCAATATTTTATTCAAATCAGCACCCCAGGCAATGCTCATCAACTTTGGTGGGGCCAGCCCTCTCAAATATTTTATTGCGTGGGCGAAGGGACCTCGGCCCCTAGGAGTTGGCTCCTATGTCGGGGAGAAATGTAAACCTGCTGTCTCAAAGATGTTGGAGAGTAGGAACTTGGGGCATGGGTGACCTTAAAAGGGTGTGGGTTTCTGGCATTTGTAGAACCTGAGAGATGAGGTAATAGGTACTGGCACTCTTCTTCTCAGTTCTGATGTGAGAAACCAGCCCCCTTTCATTGTTTTGACCCCACCCTCCCAAAAATTACTGTAAACTCCCATGGCGGAGGTTCTTCCCATCTGAGCACGGCAATGTGCATGAAACCCAAATCCCATTGGGGCTACTCACTAGGGAGTAGGCTCCTTTGAAAGCGATGACTTTGTCTGCACCAGAACAAAATGTGGATTTGCTTTGGCCTGTCTTGCCATTAATAATTCACATGGCACCCTCACCATCCCAGTCCAGGACTTTCCCCTTTTCTCCTTTGATTTACAGCTCACAAGCTATAGGTTTGGAAGACACTACCCTGCCCAAAGCAACAGGACCGAGGGAGTACAAATCCTCCCATTTGTACTAAGCAATGGTTTGCCTTGATGTTATATGCAAACCAGCTCGCAGGTAGTATTTTTCCAGCAGAGATTTTTGGAAAAGACCATCCAAACTAAACGAATTCCTTCTCAAACTACTTAGGCTAGGGGATACTCTCAGGTGCAAACACACAATGCAATCACTGGAGTTGCAGCAAGCTGCTTCAGGAGATAAAAGCTCTTTAGAGAGTGATCTCTGCAGGCAAGAGCGCTTTAATCTCCCACTCTCATCCCTAAGCACCACAGTGCAAGACTTCTCTGCCTGCTCTTTTACCTCCCATTCTGTGCGCTAAGGATCACAGCGCTAAGATCAGAGGTAATGCTGCTTGCCTGCTTTCTAAAGAGGCATTTCTTGCTATGCCACCACTGGCAAATGTGTGGGCTGAAACGCTGTTGTTTAAAGGAACAGACAAGCAGCTTTATCTCGGATATTAGCACCGCGGTCCTTAGCACTAAGAACAGGAGGTGAAAGAACCCTCTGTTGTTTAGAGATCCTCTCAAAAGGAAAGCCAAAGGAAAAGGCGCTGTTCGCAGCCAGCACCTCACCCCAGCACTAGCAGGGATACACGGAATGCCGATAAGTTTGTATCTGCATTGTGTACATGGCGCTATACGAGTGTGCATGCTGTTTATGTGGTGCATGTGCAATTCGTTTGTAGTTTGTGTACGAGTGCATGCACAGGCATACATTAGCCATCTCCAACACTGACATGCAGCTGTCGTCTTTGGTGGAGTGCATCAGTGTGGTTCTTGGATATAAAACTTAGCCAGCCTGGTGTTCACTATACACACCTTTTCTGGAACTTTTTATTTCGACTACTACAGCGGTGGGGAGGCCTGCCGAAAAGTGTATTTCTATTGCTTCATCAGCACTGGAAATTCATCTTTGCCACCTCAAACTGGCAACCACATGAACCTGCCAGGAGGCTAAACAACAGAAAGGCAAAACAACATGGGCATGGCTTGGGTGGCTGATTTGGCTCCTGCCAAATAGGCCCACCTACATTATCACCTGTTACATTATCACACTTACATGAAGACTCTTAAGGAGATCCATGTCACGCTTGTTTTTAATTCAACATCGAGTGAACCATGGAGCAAAACAATTAAGACTGATTAGCAGATTTCCTTTTATTTTATAAAAATCATAAAATTGTACTAGTTTTCTGCCTGATTACTTCCTGAGTTTCAGAACATTGCTGAGACACAGCAGTTAAACTCTGAACTTTTTAGGTATGAATTTTTCTTGCCAATCATCACTGGACCGTATAAGTTACAGCAAGTGTCAATCATCAATAAAAGTCAGTCTTCCAGGTCCTTCATTTCTCATCCACCGCCTGTATCTTTTCCATCGAGGGTCCGATGCCATTTTTTTCTTCAGTTCTTCCTCTTGCTCTTGTTTGTAAAGCTAAAAGAGAAGGAAAAATTTAACTGAAAGCAACGTCAATCTTCACTGTGCTTTAGCAACAGATTCTTTGACAGTTTCACTGTGGACAAGCCAAAATGCAGATTCCCCAATTTGACATTCAAATAGAGCACTGGATTGCATAAAAGTAGTTGATCCTAAAAGTAATGTGCTTGGGGGATACACTGAAAATGTGCCATAGCGGGCTAAAGAGCTAGATACCATGCAGGTGGGTAAAATTTTTTTAAAAATACAGCTTTAAACCTTAATAGTCACATTTGAGTCAATGCTAATCCCACTCACGAGTAGACACAATGAAATTAATTAACCTAAGTTAGATATGTCCATTGACTTCAATGGCTCTACTGAGTAGGACTAGCATTTGGCATCTATTTTCAAAGTACATTACCAATAGTTAAGGTGACACATTAACTGAGTATCAATTAATATTCAAATTGATATTAGTTGAAATATTTACAAACTCACCCTCTGTAGAATGAAGCCAATGTTTTCCCACTTCTGCTCTCTACATAGCATATGAGGAACAATGGGTTGTAACAGACCTAAGTTAGTTGTGCCTATTAATTTCAATGCTTCTGCTATGAGCAGGACTATCATTGGATACAACCTAATACTACTTGTATGGCACTGAAAGGGACAAGGCTGGTGACAGCTCTCTCAGTAGACTGGAAATGCCACACTGCACCAAGACTTCTATTGCCAGTACGTTGGGGTTTTTTAAAATGGCGCTAGAACAACAAAGATTGACAGCTCTACCTGCTTTAACACAGACAATTATTGTGTTGTGGAAGATAAAATGGTTCTTCTCCTTCAGCAGAACTTCTAAGCTGATTTACTGCTGGGTTCCCTGATCCTAGAACTAGGGTAAGGTTCTCTGAGAGCATGTATTCAGAAGAGCGTTCTGTGACTGCTTCTCACTGGGCCTTCTCCATCTCTCGGTCTGTGTAGCATCCTCTCTAAGGAACCTCATTTCTGGCCCTCCTCTGAGATTCAGATGACAAATTAAGGTCTCCATTTTACAAAGCCTACACCATCTGCTGAAAATTGAATCTGAGCAGTGTTTTCCTGATGATAGGCTTGTTAACTGTAGTTTATACTGCATTGTGTTTTGCTTTTGTGTGTTGTGACTTGCTGTGCTGCTTTACTGATTTGTACTGTAAGATGACTTGAGTAGCATATTTTTAGACAGGCATTTTTTTTAAAAAAAAAACAATGCCACTCAGCCTCTAATAAAGGGACATAACGAAGAAGTTCATTTGAACACTGAAGTGAACCATCTACTGTGTTAGCATACTGCCCATGAGTCTTAAAGAAGCATGCTACTTATGCAACAGCCCAACCTATAAATAAAGGTTGGGGAAGACCTACAAAGACAGTAAGTTTGGACCACCGTAATATGAAATACCTGGTGTATTTTAGCTGCGTATGGGACACTGATCGCTGCTTGTGACCCCAAGTGCATGAACCAACACTATGGAACTGCACAAGCAAGCGCCTTCGCTTAGGTGTGATATGAACATAATTTAAGAAGTCAGGACATGTTAGGTTCTTTTTCCACTTCCTGTGTGCCAACGCTGCTCACCTCATAGTTCTCTCTTATCCAGAGCTGTCGTTCAAGAAAAGTCTCTTTCTGGTGATCTTCCAAAGTGTCAAACTGAGACTGTGACATTTTCATGTACTTGCGTATAATATACAACTTCTCTTCTTCCCCATACTCTTGTCCTTTGATGTTGAAACAATAAATCCACCAACAATACCATCCTATGTACTTGCACAGATAAAAAGGTGTTAAAAGGATTTGGAATAAGAGTATGTCATATATTTGGGGCTTCTGATAACCACCCTTGATATCTATTTTGTTTTTTATTACATCTTTGATTATTTCCTCCTCCTCCTTGCGGATTTCTTCCTTGGACCGCCTGTTCTTGCCCTTTTCTTTGGCTCTGTTTAGTAGCCCTTGTTGCCTGGCAATCTCCATGGCTTGTATACGATATTTTGGCATGGTTGCTAGGTAGTTGATAGCTTCATTGTAGCTACTCCACCAGCTGAAGAACTAAAATATAAAATGGTAAGCAATATTAGCCTTAGAGAATAAGCAAATTATCTTTCCCTGTGGTACTCAGACTATATATATAGGATGCACTATATGAAACTTGTTCTATTGTTTTCTTTATTTGCATAGCTTTGCATTCATAATCACTTTTTTTAAAAAATCCCCTTTCCATGTATTGTGCCCAAAAATCTTAGGGAAAACTGATGTGATATTTTTAATATGTTCCTTATTTTGCAGGTAATAAGTTCAGGCCAGCCACCTCCTTTGCTTGCATAATATTGAGAGCAGACAGATCACACAAAGGGAAAACATTTGTAAGAAACCAGCCATGTTACATTTCGTCTTTCAGTATTTTCCAGGTCAGATGGTAACAATGGAACAGTTTGTAGACAAAGATATTTACCTGAAAAACAGAGATGGCACAGACGGTGACTAGAATCACGATTCTGACATCTACCTTGGGTGCCAATCTTCTACTATAATAGTGATAGTAATGGCTGTAATACTCCTCAGGATGATCCAACATATAATCATAATCCTTACGAGTTTCTTCATCCTGCAAACGATGATTGGCAGGTTTTCATTTGGAAATATCGCATGTCAATGAACAAAAACAACCCCACCATCCGCTCAGTTTAAGGAATTGCTTTTGGTTGTATTTATGGCAATTATCTCTAGTTGAACACTTAAATTTTCAAACATAAAATGATCAATAGTATTTATACAACAGGAGTAAAATAGCAAAAAGTAAAGGTGTTTATGCTTTATGCTTCTGAAGCAATACACTTGACCAAGGTAAAGGTAAAGGCACCCCTGACCATTAGGTCCAGTCTCTGGGGTTGCAGCGCTCATCTCGCTCTATGGGCCGAGGGAGCCGGTGTTTGTCTGCAGACAGCTTCCGAGTCATGTGGCCAGCATGACTAAACCGCTTCTGGCGAACTAGAGCAGCGCACGGAAACGCCGTTTACCTTCCCGCCGGAGCGGTACCTATTTATCTACTTGCACTTTGACGTGCTTTCGAACTGCTAGGCTGGCAGGAGCTGGGACCGAGTGACAGGAGCTCACCCCGTCACGGGGATTTGAACCGCGACCTTCTGATCAGCAAGTCCTAGGCTCTGTGGTTTAACCCACAGTGCCACCCACGACCCATACACTTGACTACTGACAAGCTATTCTTCTCAAAGGAGTTATAAGCAAACACATTAAACTAATGACTGAAACTAGTTAGGCAAGGCATACTTGCCGTGTTAGCAACCTTGGATTAATGGGCCAGTTTCTTTTCTCTCTCTGACATATACAGTGGTACCTCGGGTTAAGTACTTAATTTGTTCCAGAGGTCCGTTCTTAACCTGAAACTGTTCTTAACCTGAAGCACCACTTTAGCTAATGGGGCCTCCGGCGTGCGATTTCTGTTCTCATCCTGAAGCGTATGTAACCCGAGGTACCACTGTATACACAAACACCTTGCATGTTATACAGCAAGATAATATATTGGTGTATGCATATAAACTGCAAGCCCTGTTTTTACACACTAACACCCCACCACGTGGAATTCTATCAGTTATATTTTATATGCACAATCGGAAGGAATTTCTGGAGCCAAACTGCTTTTTCTCTGCAGCCTGAGCAGGAGCAGTCTCCACTAAGAAAAAGAGGTTGGAATAGGCCAATATATATGTGGACTGACCCTTAACCAACCTCAAGGTTGTCATCTGAACTAGATAAATGTTTAACTGAGAATCAATCGCAGTTGGTCCATCGTTTGAAAAATGACTTTAGAGCCGTCTTGCCCGAAAATGGCAACTAGACATTCTGTTTTGGCGACTGCAACCTTGGTTTAAGGGGCCATTTGGCACCTAGCTTATATATCTGAGTTTCTAACACTGTCTAGAAGTGTGTTGTGGAGGGAGGACACCCCATGAAGGCAGACCCTCCAAGTGTCCCTATTTTCCAGGGACAGTCCTGGATTTACAGAAGCTTTCCCTTAGGATGTCCCTCTTTCTATCAGAGAAATGTTGGAGCGTATGGAGTAATGCAACCCCTGAGCCAATGAGATAAGCAACTAATTGTATACAACTTTTAGAAGACCTCTGAAGGCAGTCCTATATAGGGAAGTTTTTTAATGTTCCATTATGTTTCTATATATATATTGGAGGCCGCCCAGAGTGTCTGGGGCAACCCAGTCAGATGGACAGGGGTATGAATACTAAAAAAAATATGATGGAATAGGACAATGTCCCTTATTTCCATCGCAGAAATGTTGGAGGTTGTGGCGTTAACAGATCCAGAGCCTTCTGAAGGCAGCCCTGTATAGGGAAGTTTTCTTCAATGCTTAATGTTTCATTCTGTTTTTATATTATGCTTTTACATACAGGCCTGAAGGCAGCCCTGTATGGGGAAGTTTTCTTCCATGTTTAATGTTTCATTATGCTTTACTATTATGTTTTTATATACAGGGCTGAAAGCAGCCCTGTATGGGGAAGTTTTCTTCCATGTTTAATGTTTCATTATGTTTTTATATACAGGACTGAAGGCCGCCCTGTATGGGGAAGTTTTTTCAATTTTTAATGTTTCATTACATTTTTATATTATGCTTTTACATACAGGACTGAAGGTGGCCCTGTATGGGGAAGTCTTTTCAATGTTTTATTATGTTCCTATATACTGTATGTTGGAAGCGATATGGAATAGGAGGACACCCCTATTTGCACGGCAGAGAAATGCTGAGGGGGGGGGTGCGAAGGGGGGGCCCTTGTTGAGAGCCCTTCCGGCGCCAGCCGCTCCTGTCACCCTCCTCCCCGCAGCTGCTCCTTCTCCTCAAGGGAGCCAGGGAGGTGGGTGCTGTTGGGAGAAACTGAGCCTGGGTGCGTGGGAGGGGGGAGGAGGAGGGTGCGGACGGCGCGTGTCTTACCGGAGGGGTCCGGCCGGGGCGGGCGGAGGGAGGGGGCGGCCCCGGCCCCGCTCTCTCACCTTGAGGGTCTCGTAGGCGGTGGCGATGAGCAGGAACTTCTCCTGGGCGGCCTCTGCTCCTTTGCCGTCCGGGTCGGGTTCCCGCGGTCGGCGGTCCGGGTGGTAGCGGAGGGCCAGCTGCCGGTAAGCCCGGGCCACTTCAGCCTTGCTGGCATCCCGGCTCACGCCCAGCACGTCGTAGCAGACCAGCTTCCCGCAGTAGAGACCTTCCACCAGGGCCTCCGCCGGCCGGGGTAAAAGGCACAGGGCGGAGACCCACACGAGGAGGAGGAGGAGCGGCGGCGGCGGAGGAGGCCGCAGCCCCTCCGGAACCCCCGGAGCCGGCCGCGCCCACGCCATGCCCGTAGCCAAGGGCGACCGCTCGCGGGAGGGGCCTCGCGCGCAACGCCGCCACCACGACGACGCTTACGCTGCCGCCGCCGCCGCCTCGCGAGCTCCTTCGCGCCGCTCTCGGCCGCGGGAGGGGCGGGGCTAGAACACATGGACGCGTGGACAGAAAGCGAGGGCGCTGACTGGGTGGGCCGGGAAAGCAGGAGGAGCAAGGCGGGCACCATACGTTACCCTGCCGTCTAACGTCAGGCACAGAGAGAATAACGGGAGGAGAGGTCGGGATTGGAAGAGGATCGGCCAATCAAAAGGAGCTTGGGGAGGGGAGGGAATAGGAAGGCGGGAGGGTTTTCTGTTCACGTCAGTCATCGTATATTGGAAAGGGAGCGGCCAATCAAAACGAGAATGGGGTGGGGAATGGGGAGCCGGGAGGGTTTTCTGTTCACGTCAGTCAGGAAAAAAGGGGAGGGACAGCAGCGGTCGGGATTGGAAAGGGAGCGGGTCAATCCAAAGGAGGCGGGGAAATAGGGAGATCGGAGGGCCGAGACGTGGCGCGGCACGCAAAGTGGGTGGGAGGGGCAGACTTCGAAATAAGGGACGTGCAGGACGACGGAGACGTTGCGACGGGAAGGGCCAATGAGAGAGGAGGGTGGGCGGGGTTGGAGGGGAAACACCAAAAAGGGGAGGGAGGAGTATGAAGGGGGGGACCGAGGACGTGTATTCTAAGCGACTCGGCTGCGGGTTCCTCATTTCTCCGCCCTTTATATTTTATTAAATTTCCACACATTTCACATATACGTACATCCCGATATATAATTGAATTTTGTTTTGTCGACTTCCCACCCCATTTTCCAGGGGTTCCCCCCCTTTCTGCACCCTATCTTCTCTTTCTCACAGTGCTTTTTAAAATAGAAAAATAGGTGTAGGTTCTCACCATAAAGTTACAGTAAGTGGAACACTTTTTAACACAAAAAAGAGCTGCAGGTTCTGTGTACCCTGGAGTACCCCCTGAAAAAAGCACCGCTCTCTTATGACAATAATGTAATAATCACAAATTCCTTCTGTTGCTCATAATTCAAATCTTGCTGGTCAATGCATTGTACTATAATATTTATATACTCTAAAAAAGGCTCCCATAAAACAATCATTAGGTTCTCTTATTTTACCTGTTAACTTTGCTGGTTCAGCATAGTTAGGGTTTCTAATTTCTTAATAGGTGATGCATGTGACTTTAAGTCACTCTGTTAATTAATTTGCAATAAAACGGCTCTTCCTATCACTCTGGATTCTGACGTAGTTGCTTGATGCCTCTGGTTCAAATAATAACAACTATTATTATTATTATTTCTATACTGCCCTTCATCCAAGGATCAGAGGGCGGTTTACAATATAAAAGCACCAAAATACATTTATAAAGTTTCACACCCTTTCTCCACTACTGTACTTGTTACACACTGTATATTTAAAGACACCCCCCTCCAATAACAATGCTGGGAACTGTAGTTTAACCTGCACAGGTCAGTGTTAAAAAGGCTGGAGGATGATTAAGGGAAGACACTTTTTTCAAAACTCTGCTGGACCACAACTCCCAAAAACGCTTGCTGTGTGAACAGAGAACCCAGTGGGATGGAAAATACAGCCTAGTCAGAGCTAGAGACAAACTGCCATTGTCTGCAGAGGGCAGGAAGACCCCCGGGAGGGAAAAGAGGCAGGTCAGGGTTGCCATATGTCCAGAATTTCCTGGACATGTCTGGGATCCAAATGGCGAAATTAGCGTTCGGGGGGAATTTTGAAAAATTGGCAAAATGTCCAGGGTTTTGCCATCAGAATCAGGAAGTATATGTTTGAGCATCTATTCTTTGTGGTGCAGCACCCCTTTTGCTTGTATTTATTTTTTATTCAGATTTGTCATGACCACTGGCTAGTATAATAAAATTATTTGGATTTGGAGTATCAAATTGGATTTGGAATATCACCCTTTTGGGGGCAAATTCCCCCCAAAAGCTCTCTTCCCCCAAAATGCATTTTGAGTGATCCCCCGCAAAAGCTCAAAAACAGTTGGTTCCAGCACCTCTCATGTTTCACCATGCATGGGGCTGGGAGAGTAGCCCAACCGGGAGGACCACCAAACACATGGTACAGGTCAGGTGGAAGCCCAACACCAAGGGTGGTAGTAACGTGTGCAGACTGTGCACATCAGTGGGTGCCAGGGGGGGCTCTCAGCACTGCAAGGGTGGCACAGATGGATGAGAAGGGAGTGAAGGGAGTGTAGAGCAACAGCAGAAAGCCATGGCAACATTGAGTACCTGGGTGGTGGGATGAGGGCCAGCTGAAGGCAACATGTGTGAAGCTCAGGGACATGGAAGGGGGGGATATAGGCATGGGGAGAAGCAACAGAGGCACATTGGCGTGGGCAGCATCATGGTCTGAAGAGCTCCATGGCACACTCAGCTTCACCCACAAACCAGCCCTCCTAATCTGGCCACAGAGGGTCCTGCCAATCAATATGCACAGTCATGACCAAGTACCACTGCAGCACCATGTTTTGGACCACCACTTTTACCACCTCTGCATTTATTCCTATGGAGAAAAACCATGAAACAGTGGCAGAAAAACCTAATCTGTATTCCTGTTGAGTAGCCTGCTGAGTACCCTGGCCCTACTGAGTGAGATCATGCAGGTGCGTGCATGCATTGCACAGTATGTTTTAGTGTGCAGAGTGCATGGAGTTACACTGTGCTCTAGCCAGGAGTCTCTTGAAATAGGCAAGACCTTCCTATGCACAGACAGACAGACAGAGAGATACCGTAATAATAATAACTATGGGCATTTTGGGAGTATGGAATAATTTGCACACCTTGATTTCACATTCACAGCCCATTTCCTTCATTCAAGTGTCTTGAAAATGTTGGTTAAAAATGCCATCTTTCACCACCCTGACAGCATCATGCCCTTCAACATTTCTCCGATGAAAATAGAGCCATATAATAATATTTATATCCCACCCATCTGACTGGGTTGCCCCAGCCACTCTGGGAGGCTTCCAACATATATAAAAACTATAATAAAACATTAAACATTAAAGAACTTCCCTAATACAGGGCCACCTTCAGATGTCTTCTAAAGCTTGTACTGTATGTTTACTTATCTCCTCTGCTTGAGTGTCACATAACCTTCCAGCATTTCTCTAATGAAAATACGGATGCCCTAAGGGAAAGTGGGACATTCCGGGATCAAATCAGAAAGGCTCCTGTAAATCCAGGTCTGTCCCTGGAAAATAGGGACACTTGGTGGGGGGGGGGGGTCCTAGGATTTACAGGTGGTTTACTTAAGTCTACATCTGGGAATTTCTAAAACAATGAGCCACGTCGCTCAAAGACCTTTCGAGGCAGAAACAATCCCGACTGCTACAATCACCTTCCGCAGATAGGGGGAGAAACTCTCCATTCCTTTTTATTTGTTAAGTGCTTTTGGTTTTTGTTTTCCCACCACCACCACCACCTCATTTTAGACGGGGCGGCGGGTCAGCGAGGACAAGAGTAGATGGAACATCACTAAGCCATGGAAGTCAGCATGGAGGCAGGTCAGTTTTCCTTTCCCGTCTTGTGATGAGAATGCACATGGGGGTTCCCCCCCCCAAAAAAAACCAGATTTCGCAGGGAGAGGAACAACCACCACAACAGGGTGTCCTCACCTAAGACTTATCGTAACCTTGAATTCATCTGCGCGTGGAGCAACTGGGGCTTCTTCCCTGGGTCAGGGAAGAGAGCGCCTTGGAGGAGGAAAACATGGGGCGGCAAATAAAATAAAATAAAGAGAGCAAGCTGTCGGGCTGAGCGACGTACACAGCCTTTTCTAAATATAAAACCGGAGCAGGGTGGGGAAGGGTGTGCAAGGCAAGCGTGCGAGGCACATGCACACGCGGAGGGGAGAGTCGCAGGGCATCGAGCCCCGCCGTCGCCTCGACGGTGGTTGGCGTTTCAGGGGAGAGTCACACGAGAGGGAGGAGGAGGAGGAGAAGAAGAAGAAGGAAAGCAGCCCTTTTCTCTGCCTCTCTTTCTCTTTCCCTCCGCGGGCTCAACTCTCAGCAAGAGAAGCTCATACAGGGGAGGAAAGCGGGGTGACGTCCGGGAGAAGGAAAGGGGGCGACGGGTGCGGAGCCCGGAGGGCGACCGGCTAAGCCTCCCTTCTTCTCCTCCCTTCTTTTTCCCACACCCCCCCCCAGCTGACAACATGGCTGCGGCCGCTAACGCTGCCCAGGACGAGCTGAGTAAGTGGGGGGCTCTGGCACAGAGAGGAGTTTGGGGAGGGGGATTATTTTTGGTGTGTGTGTGGGGGGAGAGGTGGGCTGACAAGTTTTAATTCCCCCTCCCCATAGTCTTCTAGTGGCTCCCTCTTTTTTTGTGGGGCTCCTCGCAGCAGGGGAGTGGCCGGGCCCTTCTTTATAGGGTGGGCGCCGGAGGAGGGTCCTGCACCCCGCTCGCTTTGGAGATCCTTGTTTCGCATGGGGGGGGGCAAATGTGGAGCCGACAGAGGGGCAAGAGGAGGGGGTTTTGCCCCGAAAGGATGGGGGAGATGAAGGGAAGGAGGGAGGAGGAGGAGGAAGCCGGGCGCCTAGGCCTCTGTTGTGCAAAGTCATATTAGGAAATTGAAAGTAACGCATCGGGGCGGAGGAGGGTTGGGGAGGGGGCGCGCAATATACTGTATATATCTATCTATATCGGTGCCCTGACACCCTTCTTCTTCCCACCCTGCTTTTTTATATATAAAAGCCCTGTTTTTGAAGAATCGTGTGTACGTGCGCTTCGTTATTCTCGATGGAAACGAGGCATGCTTGCCATGGATATGCTCCCGTTGGGCATTTGACGAATCCAAAGCCGCCCTCCCCCCTCATATTCTTCTGGGGCAGTAAATCCAAAGCGCCCCCCCCATAACCCCCGGTTGATTTGATTCTTCCTGTCTTATCACTGTGAAAAGTGCAGGCCGGGCGGCAATAATGACTTTGCTTTTCCGGGTTAGCATCCGGCTCTAGGGAGTCTCTTGGATCCACCTAGAATTGGGATGGGTTTTTTGGGGGTGGGGAGCTGGGGTGGGGGAGATCCTGTTAAGGGTCACCTTTCTTTCACCCCCCCCCCCGTCTTTCAGACGTGGAGATGTTTGGGAAGGGAAGAGCATGGTGCCAGCGTGCGAGAAGCTTTTGATTTCCCAACGTGTCTTGCCTGGTGCAAGTCTCCTCCACCCCCACCCCCCATTGCCTTCCAAATTTAGTGCTTCTCTCTCTCTCTTTCACCCCCCCCCCATGTTAAAGGGACCCAAGCCTTGCTCTGCTGGGGCGTGGAAGTAATTCTTTGTCACAGGAAATGCCTGCAGTTTATGGCACTGAGGCAAGCTGGGAAATGTATTTTTCTTTTTTGTCTCATTGAAAATGGTTCTTTCACAATCTCCACATGTTCCTGCTTCGTCCCTGAAGAAGAGATCCTAGAGGAACAGTGATGGGACTTGGTAGAAAGTCACGTTGTGCAATGTAATATTTATTTTGAGCAAAGATGCAGAGGCTGGGGCTGTAATTGTGATTTCTGTGGTGCTTGGGTGAAACATTCCCTTAATAAAACCTTCTGATCTCCGTTTCCTCCTTCAGGATATGTAATCCTGTCTGATCTTGAGTAAGCCTTCACCGTGCCCCAATCCTTTGGTTTTCTTGGGTTTGAAATGACATGATTTGTCTCTGTACTTGTTCCAAAATGTTGGGAGGTGAAATGATACAGTACTTAGAAATGCTTAGCTCGTGAAGTATTCCATTTCTGTTATGCTCCTCACCAGAACGGCTGACTTAAAGCATAAGTAAACTTTCTCTGCCTTCTGCCTAATTTACCTTCAGCAAGTATTTTTAAAAGCAGTCTTAGCTAATACTTGATTTTGGAGACTTAGTGTAACAAAAATTATTTGTACATTTCAAACGTGTAAAGCAACCCGCATACATGCAGTTCCCATCTGTGGCCTGGTTGTCACCTAACTTAACAGGTCCAGTTAGCATGTTACATTAAGCCAAATCATGGCTAAGTGTGAAAGAGAAACACTGTGGGTACACGGAACAAAAATCTGAACCATTTTGCTCCTCCGGGTCTTTCTCCAACCGGAAGCTAAGCCATAATTTTGCTCGGTGTGATAAGTGAAATTGGACCCATGGTTTGCCTCACTTCAAACAAGCTGCAAGTTGTAGCTAAGGTTTGTTCTTGACCAGTACTGTATTCATGGCTTGTTTGCGGGGAGACAAACTATGTGTGTGGGTTTGCACATACCTAAACCTCCTTGTCTTATTTCTGGGTAATGCAGCAGTAGCAGGACTGAGACAGGAGTGAAGTGGCAGCAGTTTTATTTATGAATACCTGCCTGCTTGCTTGTTCACACTTAGTTTTGGTTTGGCTTAGTCTGAGAGGGGATGCATTGCTTAATGCCACATGCAATGCATTCAGAAGCACCTTTACTGGGAAGTGAGACCTACTAAGTTCTGTAGAAATTACCGTACATTCTGGTGAGTGTGCTTAGACTTGTAGTCCCTTTGAATCCATGACAGAGGTTTCAAAAACAACAGATGCTGCACGATTGTTGCAATTGTTTTGTGAAAGTCCATGATGATGCTAAGTTTGAAATGAGGAATCGTGCCAGCACTCGAGTGGCGTGCACCTATCGCATGCGAGATTTGGAAAGTGTGCGTCACTGGCACCATTTGGTCAGTACTCTTGACATCTCTGATGAAAGGTGACACAACATCTTTTGACACGCCACCTCATGATTTTTATTAATTTTTAAAATTCCTTCATGAAATAGTGCTGACTGTTAAGCTGTTGAAATATTAAGCAGTTTATAAATGATAATAAAATAAATAAATACCAGCAATACTTCTCTTTCCTAGTGTGCCCTGTAATTTAATTATCACTGTTAAGTCTGCAGTTCAGGAAGGTTTGCAGCACAATTTCTTCCTAAGGCTATCAGTGGTTACTATTATTATTGTGATTACATTTATTTCCTGCTCTTCACCAGCAGGTCTTAAGGCAGTTTATAGCAATTTAAAACAGTTAAAACATATTGCATTCACAAGTATAGGGTGGGTCCTGAAAACACACATCTCAAGTGCCGAATGGGTGTACTTTGCTTCCATGGTTGGAGGCAGTATACGCCCTGAGTTGAGTATACTGGGTGGCGCTGTGGTCTAAACCACTGAGCCTCTTGGACTTGCCGATCGGAAGGTCAGCCGATTCGAATCTGCACGATGGAGTGAGTTCCCGTTGCTCTGTCCCAACTCCTGCCAACCTAGCAGTTTAAAAGCACACCAGTGCAAGTAGATAAATAGGTACCGCTGTAGCTGGAAGGTAAACGGCATTTCCGTGTGCTCTGGCACTTGTCACGGTGTCCGTTGCACCAGAAGCGGTTTAGTCATGCTGGCCACATGACCTGAAAAGCTGTCCGTGGACAAACACCAGCTCCCTTGACCTGAAAGCAAGATGAGCGCCACAACCCCATAGTCGCCTTTGACTGGACTTAACCGTCCATGGGTCCACTTACCTTTATCTTACTACCTGAGTACTAGTTGCCGGAAACTGCAGGTGCGGAGAGGGTGCTGTTGTGCTCAGGTCTTGCTTGTGGCCTTCTAGTTGGTAACAGGTTGGCCATTGTGAGAACTGGAGTTTG
Source organism: Podarcis filfolensis (assembly GCF_964270895.1). Taxonomy (NCBI): domain Eukaryota; kingdom Metazoa; phylum Chordata; class Lepidosauria; order Squamata; family Lacertidae; genus Podarcis; species Podarcis filfolensis. The sequence continues at coordinate 25,575,589 of NC_139621.1, read as the reverse complement.
AAATAGATGGGCCTTTGGTCTGATTCAGCAGGCTCTTCTTGTGTTCTCATGTTCCTGTGCTGCCTGGGTAGCATGAAGAGGCATATGTAAATAGAGCATCCTTCAGTGCCTTCCTGTGCCTGTGTAGCTGCTTCTGGAAAATTGTACAACACTGTTGTAGGAAGGAGCTACCCCATGGGGTCAAATCATGTGTCCTGGGGCTTCTCACATTGGTCCAGGAGCACAGAAATATTGTGTTGTACTAAAACAACCTTTGGAGGTCCATTTGTATCAGGAAAGTTCATTCGCTATTGATGCCCATCGTCCTCCACCCCTCCCTCCACCTTTCATGGTAAAATAAGTTTTTATTTTACCATGTTTTTATTTTATTATGTTTTTAAACATAGAAGATGGGTAGAAATGATGATGATGATGTTAATAATAATAATACAAACAAGGATTACTAAATTCACCTCTTTCTTCCTGGAAAATGTGCTCTTCTAACAAGGTTTTGGGGAGAAATCGGTACACCTTACTCCTTTGAAGCATTTTAAATTATGCTGCCTTTAAAAGCTGGATTCTCAACTATGATTACAGTGTTTAAAGTTTGCAGTGCCCTTTCAAATTGATGTCCTCACTTTGAAATTGGATGCAAGTCATTATCCCAAACCACCTTGCAGAACATTACTGTTGCAAGTCCTGTAGTTGAAAATTCTGTTGTGTAAAAGGCCTGTTCTTTGTGGCCACATTCCACAGATAATATTGTGCTGACTAGACTTACCCTGAAATGCATCTGGCTTGGCAAGCCCCTGACACACGGCTGCCTCCATTCCGCAGTCAGTGTATCAACAAGATGTAGTGAAAGTATCTGGATGTGGTACTATGAAAATCTTATCTAAGGGGCATTTATATGCCATTACTTTCACTGTTGGGGTACCCCTTTCTTACCTGGACTTTGAGAAAGTGATACAAGCAAGACATCTGCGCACATGTTTACTAAATGGAACAAGCTACCATGAAAAAAGATCAAGTTTGAAATTGGGGTTCATATCTGAAAAGAGGAAGTTGCAGTTTTAGAAAATCAATAGGGTACTTATTTCACTCTGTGTTGTTGTTTTTTTAAAGTGCTGTGTGTATCAGTTTTCAGTTCATTGTCAAAAGCTGAACCTGTGCTAGTATTGTATGGCTAGCCTGCTACAGGGCATTCATTTTAAAGTATTGAAGGAGGGGAAGTCACTGAAGTTCAAGGAGCCAAAAGCTATCGTGTGAAACAGATGCTACATTCTAATAAAGTAGGATTTCTTATTTGGGATTTCTTCCAAATTTTTACATGAATATAATCCGCTCCAGGGATATGGAATATGGATTCCCTTTTTTCCAGACTGGTCCTTGTCTTGTTTCTCCAGACCCCTAAAATCACATTTGCTGTGTTTGGAGCCATTGAGCAAGCAGCTCATTCATAGCAGAAGCACTTCATTGCAGCAGGATTTTAGCTCATCCCTTCTTGTTGGATGATTTGTATTATTTGTTTTGCCATTTTATGACAACCCGTGATTAGCAACTTACATATAGAACCTGAAAAAAGAAGTTGATGGAGGTGCTAGCATTGTGTTCAGTGTAACATAGCACACAGGACCAGAAAAATGTAGAGATGCCTTAACGTAAGGAATATATGTACGACTACATATTACTGTGTGCAATAATATAGGAAAAAACCTATAAGAAGATAGGAAATATTATTTGGATGGCTTAACGTTTGAAGAGCAAGGGGTGTAGATAATAATATTTCACTTCTTGTCTTGAACCATACTTCTCTTATATACCTATTTGTAGAACTGAAAAACTTAGATGAGAGTAATTTTCACTTCACTGTTGCAGAGAAACAAATAGTGTACTGCAAAGCAGTATAATGATAAGGAATGTGATAAGAAATAAGCATGACAGTGTTTAATTGAGGAATCACCTGTTAACCAATTAAATCATAAAGGCCTTCAGAGATAACTTAAACTTTAATAAAAATGCTACCTTTTTTTGTGTTGTGTTGGATGATCAGTACACCAGTAAATAAAGAAGTATGTCATTAATTTATGGCCTAGCTGATTAAAATTGTTAATCAACAAGTGCTTTAGTTCATTGACATCCATCAAAACTCTTATTGCAATTGTTGGAATAGGCCGTCATGTGGGCAAAAAATGCAAGCTAGCATATGATGTAAAAGCAGTTTAACAATATTTTCTAGGAAGCTAGCGTTCTAGATGCCTGACCCACCTGTAAATGAGCCATTCCAAAAGCCTGTCTTTTGGAAACAGTGAAATATGCTTTTCTTCATTGGAGTTTTTGGTATCTACTGTTAGGTATGGCTAGACCTATATGCATGTAGGTGGAGGTTTGTGTGTGTGTGTGTGTGTGTGTGTGTGTGTGTGTATATATATATATATATATATATATATATATATATATATATATATATATAAAATCCACACTGATTTATTGAGATCTGGCTGGCTACGAAGTAAATCAAAATGGCCATTGGTGACCTTGTTGCTGACACAAATATTCTTATGTGGTAGTGTGAGCTGTAAAATTGTCTGTGCAGTGGAAACACTGGTTACTGATATCGGCCCCCAGTTTGTATGAGATATTTTGCTGGCATTCTTGCACAGGGATAATGAAATAAATCCATTCTTGGCAACCAAAGAGCTTTGATTAAACAGTACTATAATGCAGTTGGTCCATTTTATTTTAGTGGTGAATAAAGTAATATTGGGTTGTGTCTGTTTTGCTGTTTGTCATAGATTTTGCTAGTTTTTAATTCATCTTCCCCCTTTCTTTTTCATAGATCAGCTTGAGCGTGTCTTTTTACGGCTTGGCCATGCAGAAACGGATGAGCAGTTGCAGAATATTATATCCAAATTCCTACCGCCTGTTCTTCTGAAGCTTTCCAGTACACAGGAAGGAGTACGTAAGAAGGTAAGTATAGACTCCCTGGGCACAGAAGCACATACAAAGACAATGATTAAAAATCCTTCCATATGTTAGTTTTAGATGCATGCAATTTATTCTGTTTGGAGCCTGCTTGTGTATCATCAGATTTGTTTTTAAAGTAAAGCTTTTATTTTGGGCTGGCAGCCTGAATATTATTCAGGGATGTGTTCTGGGTCAAAAAAATATAAATGTTTGGTTCATTTTTGGGGGTTCGGGTTCAGATTGTCTCTCTGACTCAATAGTGCATTCGGGCAAAAATAATAACTCATTGGACTCATTCCTTTAAAAAATGGTTACATGAGATACCATATGGGTATTGCATTCACTTTCCTTTGGTATTCTAGAAATTATTAGCTCATTATAGCTTGGACTTTGACAATTGCAGAACCCAAATCGGTCAGATCCAAGATGATTATTTTCTCTCTTTCAGGTTATGGAATTGCTTGTTCACCTGAACAAACGTATCAAAAGTCGCCCCAAAATCCAGCTGCCGGTGGAGACTTTGCTGGTCCAGTACCAGGATCCTTCCGCAGTGTCCTTTGTTACAGTAAGTGACTTCTTTCAAAAGTTGTCGGCTGATGAAATATGAGGGCTTATTATAGTTAGAAACTTCATCCAGTTGTCTTAACTATTCTGTCTTTTCAAAAACTCAAATAGTTAGGTCACTGAAAATGGATGGAGGAGACATGCATTGAATTAGTAACATCAGTAGATTCTCATGCATGACCTTTAACATTCAAAGGTCAGACTTGTTAGGAAGCCACTGGTCGGTCTTGCCCAGTCTTGTCTATTCTGACTACCTGTGGTTCTCTCAGGGATTCAGTTGGGAGTGTTTTCCAGCCCTACCTAGAGATGCCAGGGATTGAATTTGGGGCGTTCTGCATTCAGAGCACATGCTCCATCCCTGAGCTACAGCCTGTCCCGTTGACATAGAAGATATACAAACATCTAGTTAAGAGCTTGATAACCCAAACTTTTAAACATTAAATACTAAAGATAGATAAATAGATTCATAGACTTCCTGGATTTTTTGTCAGAATCTTGAGTGCTGATGATTGCCTGTATTCGTTTCTTTTGACTGCCTGCCCCGTTCCATTGCCAAAATTATTCTCAGATTTAAAAAAAACAAATTTCAGGGTGAGGCTGAAACTTTAGCAAGTCAGTGCAGTAGTTGATTGACGTTGGTTACACAGCCACCCAGATGTCTGTGTAAAAGCTCAAAGATGGTTTGGAGGGCTTTTTCTAGTTGATTGTGGCAGGACACAGAGGGGGATGCAATCTCTTAGGTTTTAATGGGCACTTTCCGTTAAGGGCTTTAGCAGTCAAAGCTACAACCTTGAATTTTGCCTGGAGTGTTGATGTAAAGTGCTCCTAGCAACCTATGTCTGTTAGGAAATGGGTTTCTGCAATCAGCCCCATTAAGAGCACATCACTCTTGCTCAAGGCGAATGAGATTATAGTACTTCTGATGAACTAGACTGGTTGACCAGCAAGTACAGCCGTACCTTGGTTCTCGAACGTCTTGGTACTCGTATGTTTTGGCTCCCGAATGCCAAAAACCCGGAAGTAAGTGTCCTGGTTTTCAAACGTTCTTTGGAACCCGAACATCCCGATGCAGCTTCCGCGGCTTCCAATTGAGTGCAGGAAGCTCCTGCAGCCAATTGGAAGCTGCGCCTTGGTTTTCGAAAGTTTTTGGAAGTCAAACGGAATTGCAGAATGGATTACGTCCAAGTACCAAGGTACAACTTTATGGGGATTGCGATTTGCCAATAAGAGGATTATTCTGTACAGATTTTTTAAACCTTTGTGGAGACATTGCATGTTGCTGTTGCTTTGAAGTGGTTCTATGTAGATTTATCTTGTACTTTTGCAGAATTTCACCATAATATACGTTAAGATGGGTTACCCTCGTTTGCCTGTGGAGAAGCAATGTGAGCTTGCTCCCACACTCCTTACTGCAATGGAAGGAAAACCTCAACCCCAACAAGACAGGTATGATATTCTAAGCATACAACTTCTTTTGTATTGTCTTAATTTTAATTGTCTCCCCCCCCCAAATATTTGATGTCCTTTAATGTGTCTGACTGCATTTTAGACTGCAATTACATGTTGAGAAAAATCTTGCGTTACAACCTTTAGGGGGCTCTTCCACTTCAAGATTAGATATTGGAGGAGAGGGTGTTGCATGGTTTGGTTGTTTCCCAATGTGGAAATATCTCTTGTGTGCAGAAAACTAATAGGAGGAAGGCTAAGGGTAGAAATCAGAATAGCACTATGGAGATCATTCCATCGTTTCTGCTTGTCTAATGGAAAGGTCTCCCCTCTTCTGTCCCCATATGCTGTTCGCCCAACCCCCACAGAACTGTTTTGTGGAGAACTTGAGGGGGCGGGGAAGACCTATTGAACTAGTGGGACTCAATATGCTGTCTCCCAATAGCACAACTTTGTTGTTCGATTCAGAGTTTAGTCTAGAATTATCTCCTTCTTTTTCTCAGACGGAATTTTTGTGGTTGTTGTTTTCAAGAGGCATACTCAACTTCTGCATAATAGGCACTTCTGGAAATGTGGACATTAGAACTGATATTGCTCCATTTGTTAAGTAACATTTCTACGTATATGGATTAATTATAATCTTGGTTATGATCTTTTGAGCTACAAATGGCCATTGGATTGAGTTAATTTCAGTGGAGTTTTGAAAATACAGTTCCATTGGGATTAGTTGTTCTGTAGAAAGAGAAGCATAATTTTTATGTGGACTATATTGCTTGAAGCTCCTGATTCTAGATTTAGAAAATGCACATAAACCAAACTAAGAATGTTTTTTTTTTTAATTTGCTTTCACTCTCAGTGTTCGTTGTGATAGGTATCAAGTGAAAACTAATAGATCATGAAGGCATGTTTCACAGTGGCAGTAAATATAATTGTTTTTCAGCCTAATGCACCTTCTAATACCAACCCTTTTTCACATGAAATACCCTGTTGAACCTCTGAAAGCAGCTTCTCCGTTTAATCTTGCCGAGAAACCAAAGACTGTGCAGCTGCTCTTGGATTTTATGTTAGATGTCCTCCTTATGCCTTATGGGTAAGTAATGTTGCAGTTCAGCCCTTGCTGTTTCTGTTCTCATACAAGTGTCTGGCCAGTATTGCCAAAAATCACAAAATGGGCTGGGGTTTGAAAACTCTCATATTTAAAATGCTTTCCTTCACAATGTATGGTTAAAGACTATATAGTAGTTGAAGAGACTATTGCATAACAAGTTTTCCAGTTTCTTGTTGATTAACTACTGTTCTCAACAATGAATGCTCTCTAAAACTTCACTTCTTTGAAATAAAACCGATGCTTGATAACTTTTAAGTTTATTTATAGCAATGATATTAATATTTTGGAAGAATTGTTGCATTTTTGTCAAAATTGCACTTGTTTCTGAGCTGTTTAATTACTTTGTAGTAGGGTTTTATGGTAACACTTGGTATACGTAAGTCTCTTTTCTTGTTTGCATTTTCATTCATTAGACAAAAAAGTAGGCTCTCAAGATGTGTTTAAGTGATACTTTCTTCCCAAAGGAACATGGAATAAGTTCCTTGGAGTTTGCTGGAGGACGGGTCTGCTGGCCTGTCCCTTGCTGTGCTGCAGTGCCACCACTGCGGGTGACCAAAGAGGGGATTGCAGTTTGGTGGTCATGTGACACAAATAGTTGTGTCTTCTGAAGTTGCCTACTCTGGCGAAGTTTTTCCATCTGAGCAACTGGCACAGCCTGTGCCCGTTCACTGGCTCACCAGCCCTGACCTGGGAATCTGAATTCCCTGAATAACGTTCTCACGTGTTTTCCTTCTTCCTCTAGATACGTGTTGAATGAATCCCAGAGTCGCCAAAGTGTCCCAGCTGGACAGGGCTCTTCTTCATCAAGTGGTTCCGGAGGTTCTGGGATCCCTCAGCCTCCTCCAGGAATGAGCTTTTACGCGGCCAAGCGGGTAATTGGGGACAGCCCATGGACGCCGGAACAGCTGGAACAGGTAAAGCAAATGCGTCGCAGTGCAAGGCTGTGTCCGAGATGGGTGCAGATATCGCCAAATGCATGCATGCAAACTTGGGAGCCTGATCCTTGATTGCATTCTCTTCCCCCGAACCTGGCTTCACATCTAACGGTAGGGGGAATTTGAAGCCATTTGAAGCCTGGCTCACTTGTGATCTCGTTACAAAGGTGACCATATAAAATACAAAAGGTTGTCTCCAATGTTATCTCTGCCTAGCACAGACCTATTAAAATGGATGAACACAACTAACTCTCAGGCCCATTAATTTCACTGGGCTTAGTTTGGTACAACCCAAAATATCGGACTGACAGAGAAACGATAGTGCACGCATGCGGGTGGCGCTGTGGTCTAAACCACCAAGCCTCTTGGGCTTGCCAATCAGAAGGTCTGCAGTTTGAATCCGTGCGATGGGATGAGCTCCCGTTGCTCTGTCCCAGCTCCTGCCAACCTAGCAGTTTGAAAGCATGCCAGTGCAAGTAGATAAATAGGTACAGCTGTGGCGGGAAGGTAAACGGTGTTTCTGTGCACTCTGGTTTCCGTCACAGTGTCCCGTTGTGCCAGAAGTGGTTTAGTCATGACCCAGAAAGCTGTCTGTGGACAAATGCCGGCTCCCTTGGCCTGAAAGCGAGATGAGCGCTGCACCCCATAGTCGCCTTTGACTGGATTTAACTGTCCAGGGGTCCTTTACCTTTTTTATTTTAAGCCTTCTTATGAGAGAGAATGTTCAGAAAGCCTTCCTGCTTATCTGGTAGCTGCAAATCTAGCCCAAACCACCTTGCCAGCGCTAATAATAGTACTTTAACGTCACTGGGGGTATTTTATGGTTTACCCCATTAACACTCTCATAGCATAGCCTATGATAAACTGACCATCCACCCTTACCTGGCTCTACCATCCTGCAATTAAACAATAAAAGAATCTCAGTCCTTGTTATTGCACTTTAAAGATCATGTTAGACTAACGGATTTCCCTCCTTTCCCCCTCTCTTTGCATTGCCGGGCAGTGTAAACTGGGCATTGTGAAGTTCATCGAAGCTGAGCAGGTGCCTGAACTTGAAGCTATCATACACCTGGTCATCGCCTCCAGTGACACAAGGCACAGTGTAGCCACTGCAGCAGACCTTGAACTCAAAAGCAAGCAAAGGTAACGGCTTGGAATTTTTCTTTTAAAAATAGGAGCTGAATCTTAAATATTAGGCCCCCCTCTTTTCGCCGATTGCAAAATTGTGCTTATTACCATGGCATTCATTGACAAATGGCATTTACTAAGTTTTTGATGCTGTTGTATTGTAGGACTCCCCCCCCTTTTTTTAAAGCTGGGTAGTTTAAAACTTTCTGAATAATATAAGGCTGGACAAATTACAGGCGTATGACTATTGAGAGTTTTTTCTATGTATTGTTACTTGTTAAACTTGTATCTATCATTTCCACTTAAGGTTGCTCAAGGCAGCGAACAGCAATAATAATTAAATTAAAATCAATTTAGTGTTGAAAACAAGGCCTTTAAGACATCACTAAAAAAAGAGCGAGTTTACATGTCAGCTTGTAAACCAAAGGCGTATCTAAAGAAAATGGCTTTGCCTACCCCACTAAGCCAGTTGTCAGCGCTCCTTTAGAACTCGTTTGACGTAGGAAAGGGAGCTCACAGCAATTTCAGACTCAGTAAGTGTGATATTTACGTCTGCTTCTGGAAGGAATGAAGGCAGGAGGAATGAAAAGTAAATGCTGTGCAATCATCATTAATCCTATGACCTTACCAAATATTTATCCTTTTTTAACATTCTTTAGTTTGATTGACTGGAACAATCCGGCCATCATCAACAGGATGTATAAAGTGTACCTTGGGGACATACCACTAAAAACCAAGGAGGTAAGACCTGCTTTCCTAGCTCCACGTTCCTTTTTTGATTCATGTGAACTAGACATTTCCATCTAGATACAAAAAGCAAGCCATTCAAGACATTGCTGTTCCATATTAAGACCTCTTTGAATGGAGGTTTTGCATGTGTGCAAAGAACCAGATGCAAATAAAGCGCTATGTAAGCCTCATCCGTTGCCGCAAGAAGAAAGTTAATCCTTAAAAAAAAAAAAGATAAGAATTTGTCACGTCCCCATGAGTATTAAGGAAAGGTCAGAACTCATGAGATCATTTTGCAGTTGAAACGGATTTGATACACAGTACACAAGAAATAGAAATTACGTCTTCACACAAGGCACAATTGATTTTATGTAATTCAGGGCCGCTCTTAATTTAAATGGCTTTGAAAGAGAATTTGACAAATTAATAAGTAGCGGCAGCTGTTGGCCATAAGAGAAGTGCCAAGTTCAGAGTGACTCTGGGGAAGGGCTGTTATTTTCACATACTTCTTGTGCTCTTCTCTGGGCCTAAGTCATGGCCGCTGGTGTGTTCACAAGATTAATAAGTAAATGAGTGGAACTTTTCACACCAGCCTCTAGTATGGAGATTTACAGTCGCTTAAAACTGTTGTGAATAGAAATTCATGGAAGCATTTTGCTGCCTTGCTAAGCATGCTTACTACAAATGAAGTCCTACAGTGGGAATAACTTTTGAGTAAACATGCTTAGGATCGCCTTGACGATCATTAGCTTTATGCCTTTCCTGAAGTCACCCTTAACCCCTTATTTGTTCATAACAGGGAGCTGTTCTGAAACCAGAATTGAAACGTGATCCAGTCAGCACACGGGTAAAATTAAAGATAGTCCCTCATCTTTTGCGCTCCAGGCAAGCTGCAGAAACGTTTCCTGCAAATATTCAGGTAATGTCTTCACCTCATAATTCTCAGCCTCTTTGAATCCAGGCCTTAACACTCTGGCTTTAACTGTCACCTTACATCATGGGCAGCGGCGGTTACCAGATCGTTTTGTTTTGTTTTTATTTTATTTATTAATACATTTATATTCCACCTTTCCTCCAAGACAGCATGCATGATTCTTCCCCTCCCTATTTCATCCACACAACGGCCACGTGAGAGAGGTTAGGCTGGGAGACATGGAGTGGCCTAAGGTTGCCACCCATCAAGCTTTGGGCCTGAGTGGGGATTTGAACCCTGGTCTCCCAGGTCCTAGTCCAGTCTTCAAAGAACTATACGACACTAGCTCAAGGAGTGTGATACTTGGACTAATGCTATATAATAAAGCTTTTTGGGTACTGGATCTGAGAGCACTTCTATGCTAAACAAGACTGGGTGCAGTGAAGTGTCGCATACAAGATACCTTTATTAAGAGCAATTTATGTTAGACACTGTTTTTCATGAACTACTACTGATTTTTTTTAAAAAAACCAGTAATAATATGATAGAATATGATCTTTAGTGAGACACAGAAAACTTTGAGAGGATTTTTTAAATGTCGCTCCATAAACATTCAGTTCCTAATTGTGCCTCCTTTCATAAATAGGACAGATAGGTTCAGAAAATAACTGGAAATAATATCGACTGTTTCTAATGAGCTATTTTGTTCTGTTAGGTGGTCTATGATGGACTTTTTGGTGCAAATACCAATGCAAAACTGAGAACCCTGTCTCTTCAATTTGTGCATCATATTTGTGTAATGTAAGTACTTTAATATTGGTCATGCCGCCATATGTGGAAACATATTAATGGGAAATGGAATATAGAGATAAGCCTGAAGATTTATGTTTCTGAGGGTTTTGTCCTCTTGAGCAACAATATGGCACTATGCCACCAGGAGAGATTTATTACTATTATTTTAATATTCTATTTTATTTCATACGCTGCGCTTTTAGTCCTGACAAATAAGAAAAATAAAAGAGTATATTAGTTGGATTAAAACTATGTTAAGGTGGAGAGTAAAGTTTAGTTGGATACAACCTGAAAACTAAAACATAGCAAAGCAATGTAGAATATTAAAATAACAAAAACACATGAAATTGGCAGAAGGATACCTAAAAACTGCCACATTAGTACAGTGTTATCACCTAAATGCTTCCTTGGAGAGTTAGGTTTTCATTGGATACCGAAAAGTGAGCAGTGACTGGGGCCAGTCAAGCTTTCATTTGGGAGGGCGTGGCACAAGATCTTGTTCTATATCAGGGATGTCCAACAGGTTGATCGCTATCTATGGGTCGATCCCTGGGAAGTTTTGGTAGATCACTTTCGATCGCGGGCTCCTCCATCTGGCCCCAGTCCCCTTGCCCCGCCCTCTAGAAGCTCAACAACTTTGACCTGAACCCCCCCCCAAAAAAAAGAACCGGGGAAGTTATTCCTAAAAAAACCTCAACAACTTTGACCTGAACCCCAAAAGAAGGGGTAGATCACTGCCCGTTTTTAATTGTGTGAGTAGATCGCAGTCTCTTGGAAGTTGGTCATCCCTGTTCTATATCAAGGAAAACCCGTGGCTATAAGGATGTTGTCAGGGGCAGGGGAGGAAGCCAGGGGGATACAGAGAGTCTCTGGCGCTCCTGAGGAGCAGCGTCCAGTGATGGAGAAAGCCACACCTCCAGTGGAGCAGAGTGGGAAGGGGGGAGCCAAGCAAGGGGAGGGCTCGAAGACGCTACTGAGAGCCCAAGTGCCTCACCTAGCCCTGCTGGCCAGGAGGCAGACATGTTGTTTCCGTCACCCAGCTTACGCATAGGGATGAAACGTAAGGAGGGAAGGCGGAGATTTGGGGTGTCTTAAGTTCTTATGTTGGGGGAGAAACCAGAAGGGGCTGCTCCCGGAATCTGCAAGTGACTAAGACAGACATGAACTTTGTGTTTCTGCACTGTATATAGTTTGCACCAATAAAACCTGTAAAAGACAGGTCGGAGTCCTGCCTAGTTACTCACGAGCAGCCACCACCAGCACCTGACAGATGTCTTATTTAGAAATACATCAAAACCTTTAATCTTCCATGTGTTGCATTTCAGATGCCCGGATGGTAAGATAAAGCCACTGGGCCCGATGCTCCTGAATGGATTGACAAAACTGATTAATGAGTATAAAGAGGTGAGTTCAAAGGATATTTCCGAAGAGGGACTTCAGTTGCGGAATCCGTCAACATGCCCGTCTTTTTCGTATCTGGGGAGTCACTTCATATTTGCTATAGCTAGAACCAAGAAAGAGAACGAGGGGGAGCCTGCAGTGCAACAATTCAGTGTGTTCTCCCTAATAAGAATGTTCCTGTTTGGGGTTCCAGCCATGCATTCTCTCAAAACAGAGCATTTGGTCCGCTTCCCCCTTAATTTTTTTTGCGCATTCATCTTTCTATGGCTATTGAGCCTACTCTGTCCTCATTGGGCTATTGATTTTCAATTGTTTCCTTCCATTTTGCCTCCATTTATTTTGGCTGCCACCACCTGGGTTTCCTAGTGAAAGTAGGTTTGGGGTTCTGTCCTGGATTTTACAAATGGACCGACAAGGGCACCTCTGTCTGCATTCCTGGATATGGTTTGGGTCACTCAAGTTTCACTAAAAAAATAACCATGCTTTACACTAATGTAAATAGCCCATGTTTGATACCTGCAGCCACAATTCCACAGGGTGTGTTCAGCTCTGGTGGCCTGACCCTCCTCCCTTGCAGCAGCACACGTGTGTAACACCAGCAAACCCAAGGGGTACTTAGAAGTCATTTCCTGTACAGGAGGTTTTGACAGCTGGGCAGAGCAGATGCAGAATCTCTAAGCCACCAATCTGTAGCCTGTGTTGCATGCCTGGGGGTGTTCAAGTACTCTGCCCAATCTTCTCATGCACAGTTAAGGAATAATAGGATAAAGCATCTGCCCTGTTTCATGGGTATGGTGTTCCCATCTTTGAGACTGCCAGAGATCCACATGTGAGTATAGTAGTAGTAGTAGTAGTAGTAGTAGTAGTAGTAGTAATAATAATAATAATAATAATAATAATAATAATAATAATAATGTATTTATAGCCTGCCCATCTGGCTGGGTTTCCCCAGCCACTCTGGGTGGCTCCCAACATCATCATCATCATCATCATCATCATCATCATACGATAATACATCAAACATTAAAAACTTCCCTAAACAGGGCTACCTTGGATCATTTGAATAGTGTTTCTTCTATCATATGCAAGTCCAAATTATACAAGCGATTCCTGGATTGCGCTGCCCAAACCTACGTGCTGTTTCAAGCTCTTGTCATGGTGCCTTATTGTATCTGCAATTTTCCACTTGCCAAGGCTCCTTTTTCCTTCTTGACAAATAAAATTAAAGGAACGAGAAGTAGTTTCACTGCCATATGTTGTGATTTTTCATCTCTGCGTGAAGAACACAGTCCCATCTGTTCCTTCACTCAGAAATGGCTTGCTGTAGATGATTATTGTATTTTTGGAACTTTTGTGTCTCTGAAACCTTTCTTGTTAGAGAAAAAGTGGGAAGGATGATGTAAAATGCAAGTGTAATAGTTGGGGATAAAGGGCAATGGAAACCTGATTGTGTATTGTTTCTCTCACTTTTATGCTGACTGGCCTTTTTTTTATAATTCAAGGACCCCAAATTGTTGTCAATGGCCTATTCAGCTGTTGGAAAACTTTCCAGGTAACAGAAATGCCCTGAAACATGTAAGATGTTGGTTGATTTTTGCAAAGCGATATGTTGCTCTGACAGCGGGCAAGCAAGTTAATTTACCACATCACATGACAATTCATAATGGTGTGTAAAATGTGGAATAGATAATGATCTTCTAACTGCAGCTGTTTAGTTAAATTGGTGTGGAGGGTGGTTATTGAATGCTTGGGATAATCTACTTTCTTAAACAAGGGCATTGCTGAAAATCTATCTGTTCTTGACATAGCTTAAAACTATGTCGGGTAGGTCGTCTTGGAGCAAAGCCTGTGATGGCATGCTTCCTAAGTTCTGTGTATAGAAATTAACCTTCAAAAGCCCTATCAAAATTTACCTCTAAAAAGGGGAAAGATTTGTACAATTTGAAGAGATGCCAATGGTGACTAATCAAAAACATCTCCAAAAAAGATACCTTTGACACACTCTGGTCTCCCCTTTTCCCTTTCATTGAAGAAGCACAGGATATTTTAATGCCACCGTTACCACAGAGGTGTCTGTGGAGGGAGTATACTGGTTGAAAAAGTATTGTAACTTTTGAATAAATATTTTTTGAATTAAAAATAATAATTCCTATTTCTATAACTTCTTGATTTTTTAAAATGATCTCTAGTGGTGATTAGATAAAATAAACTTTAACCAGTAGAGGCAGGCAGTTTAGATCTAGCCTGTGATTACTGATAAAAGTAATTGCCTGCCCTGCTTAACAGCTAGTGTTGCCTAGTGGCTAAGACACTTAGGTATGAACCAAGGCATTTTTGGTTGAAATCTTACCTCTGACATGCATTATGCCAGTAAGTGCCCTAGGGTGCAATTGCAAACACAATTACTAGGGAATAAGTTATACTGAACACAGTGGGACTTGCTTTTTCAGTACCTGTGCATAAGATGCACCTTGTCAGGCTCCCATTTTTGCTATACAGGGCAGTGATACTGGGCTACCTTACAGATCATTCGTAAGAATTTCTGCGATACCATCAGTATTAGAATGGCAAAGCAAGCTCTGTGAGTTTGTGGAAATGGCAAAATTGATGGCAATCATTAGAGGCCATTCAAATCAGAGAATAATTAAAGAGTGGGATGGAGTGAAGGAATACATGAAAAAATATGGTTCCGGAACTGGAATATCAATAGATAACGTGTAAAACGTGCAGGGGTAAACAAGGAAATAATAAAAGAATCAGTTGAATAATTATTAAACGACAACAACACAACAAGATGGAAGAAGTTAAAAAAAAATGAGATCACACATGGGTGAAGGGGAGTGGGGGGTATAGGGGAATTTATAAAAAATTCTAATATAATATTTCTAATTGTGTTGCTTTTATATATAGCAAAGGGAAGTCTATAGCAATTAGGTATATTTTAACCTAGTCAACTATGTAATAGGCTTATGTTGCAAAACGAATATGGATTTTGAATTTGATGTTTGTAATACTTTTTCGGTTTTGGAATAATAATAATAATAAAAAGAATTTCTGCGAATAATTGCATGTGGAGTGGTTTGAACCCTCTAAAGCAGTACACAAATACCAGGCAACATATCGCTGTTTTATAGAGATGTTAACTGCAAGGGTATATATTTCTCTTCAGTCTCAAAAACTGATCTTTTAAAATGCTGACGTTGTCTTTCAGCCGAATACCTCAGCTGTTCACCAAGGACCTGGCACTAGTCCAACAGTTTTTTGAGGCTCTTTCTAAGGTTAGTAATTCCTTTAATAACATGCATGCATGGACATAGGTTGTCTAGAAAATGCACCTTGTTTGTAAGGCTAGGTACCAAAGGATGTATCTCATTTCAGGAAGATCCCGACACCAGGCTTGCTATTCAAGAGGCATTGTCCATGATGGTTGGTGCCTACACAAATCTAGAAGGAGCCCCGCGTACTCTTATGGAGGCCCTTGTGGCCTCAAACCTAATTAAGGTATGTCAACAAAGGGGTAGAGATATAATATGATGCAATATGACTGAACCTCAAGACTTGAAAGTAGTGTGTTTAGAAATATCCAATGTTTCTGTTGTGAGAGATTATTCAAATCCAGTTCTGTAGCGGGTGAAGACTGCAGAGAGTAGTCACAAAGTTTGCCTGTTAATGATCCTGTTTACCTTTACTTTTAGCAGGACCTTAAAAATACTGATTCACTGTCGCTTCAGAATTGAACACAACGATAAGCAATTACAGTAGAAGTTTAGAATTTATTTTTTAAAAACCCATAGAACCTTCTTGAACAAGGTGAATTATTTAGATACAACTATGAGAAAATTCAGTATGGTTGTAGTTCTACAAGAGAGTTCATGTATTGCAAATACTGTAATTGGATACAAAATATTAACATCGGCATACGATCCAAAAGGTTGAACGTTATTGCAAGACCATATGGTATCTGTCTTTATGCTAGACACCTGATGTGGTACTGTGTTACACTTTTTAATACCAACACTTTTGGTGATATTTTGCTTTCTGGCCTCTATAAACATTTTACTGGACAAAAAGGGGAAAGGTGCTGAAGAAATGGCAGCTTGTAGCATTTTTTAACATCTGGAGTGCCTCTGCTCCACTGCTTTCCACCCCCCTAGTAGCTGCCTTTCTGCTTCATGTTGATTTCATATAAGCACCTGCATTTTTAAACAACTTGGATGTGATTTGTGTAGTCCTCCTAGAGGTGCAGCGATAAAATTGCTAGCACATGGTTTCAAATTAGATGGGGGGAACCTCATGTTGAGATTCCTGCATTGAAGTGGGTTGGACTCGATCACCCTCGGGATCTCTTCCAATTCTATGATTTCTACTTTTCAGCCTCAAGTCCAAGTACGTCAGGTGGCTGTAAAGTTTGCCAGCACGGTGTTCCCTTCAGATCACATTCCTTCAAGATACTTACTTCTTTTAGCTGCAGGAGACCCGTAAGTTTAATGTTACACTGCAGGTCAGATCTATAAGGAGAGATTTACTGCTATAATAAGTGGTACGCTTAACGGGCGTAATTGTCTTCTGTGGCTGGCATGCAGCAGGCATCCAGAAAACAATGGGTTAATTTTCCCCATCCTTCTAGGACGGCATGATCACATGGCAAAGGTTTGTATAAATTGGCCAGCTGATGTGCCTTCAACCAACTTCCTTCCCTGTCTCACCTTGGAACAGAGAAATTGCTTTATCTCTTCTGTCAGTTTTCTAGTTCCTGCATTTCAGCATTTTTCTATAATCTTATTCCTACTTACCCTCAACTACTAGTCTCTTATTGTTCCTACTTCCTTTTTTTTTTAAAAAAAGAAAGTCTGTTTCTTTCAAAGATTTAGTTAAAAGAGAATGGGGAGCCCCCCTTCAGGGTAAAAAGGCTACTGTAGTGGCACAAAAATTCTACATGTTTCCAGATCTCTTCGACGTTTCACTGGCTGATACTCTGATAGTGGCTGCTGTAATCCGTGCAGCGGTCTCTTAGGACTGATACACTCCTCCTTTAAAGATACGGTACCAGCCTACCATTTGGTCCTAGAACTTTTACCAAGAGCATCTCTGCTTAAAGGGGATTCTACTGGTCTCTTCTCCAGACTGCATGGACAGGGCAGCCCATGCTTTCTTTGGTGGGACAATTTCTCAGATTTGTGGCCTTCACTGAATAGGCTCTGCATTGCTCTCTCTATGTGTGTGTATGTGTGCACAAACTGGCTTTCCCCCCTTAATTTTTGAAAGACGGGAAGAGGTACATGGAGAGGCACAACGCGCGCTGAGAACGATTCCCGGCAAAAATGAAAAGGAGAGCGGTGGTAAACAGATGCCTTCCTTCCCAGAAATGGTCCAGTATATTCAAGAGAAGGTACAGAATTTCAGCTTAACTCCTGTTGACTAGTAAAGTCTGTACAAAATCTAGTCATAATAATGCAACTTACACAGCCCACACACAAAAAAGAGAGAATGGTGTGAAGACTGATGCTTAAGCTTAACAAGTCTGGCGCCATAAGCTGCCTCGATGGGTGAACACCTGGCAAGCCTTTCTGAAGAAAGGGTGATAAATAAACACCAGCCCAGTAAATATTAAGCAGAACCTTGAGAAATACCAATGAAAGACAGCTGTTTCTCTTTCTTAGTGCTTCCTGGACAAGGTACTTTGAGATAATTGTGTTTCTCTGCTACCTTTTGGATACCAGCTCTGTTCCGATACTAATAATAAAAAGAGCAATTTGCATTAGTCCTATGGGCCACACCTCATTTGTTAAGGTCTTCTGGGGAAGTCCTTCATTGGGTGTCTTCTCTGTATGTGATTAGGCTAGAATCCATTTTGTTACAAACTAGTCAAGTATGTGCTTCTGTTTTGCCTCCTTGCAAGGCTCAAATGTTGTTGGGCGATACATTTTAATTGCACAGGAATTAGGTTATGGTTGTTGAGTTGTTGAGCACAAGCTGCCTGGACATCTGTTAGATATTTTGTTCCCCCCCTGCTTTAGGCTTCTCACAGAATGAAAACACCTGCTAAATATATGACAGGGACTACAGTCATGCCTTTCAACCCAGCTGCTTTCGGAGAGGTATGTGTATCACTTTCGCAAAATTTTGTGTCCGTTCTGATAGCCCTAACCCTTCTCCCACATGAACCTGCCTGAAATTTAAGATTTGTGTTGATGTCCTCTGGCTTCTCACATTGGATTGTTAGGTGGGTGATAGTGTTCCTTTTGTGAAGCTCTGTTGCCCAACAGGTGAGGGAGGCACCAACTTTATCCTTCAGAAGGCAAGCTGTGTGGTTGTATAGAGTTCTGACATGAACATTGCCCTGCGCATGATGCAGCCTAAGCTAAACAAATTAAAGTCCTATTGATTCAGCTGAATGGTTCAGCTAATTTTAACACATTCCCATAGAAACAACGAGGACAACACTCTTCTGGAATCATACTTAGACTAACATTTGAGCTGCAGGCTGCTTAACCAATTTTGCAGGCGTTCGCGCCAAGGCACTATACAAAATGTTGTTTTTCACAGTTGCAGTTCTTGCAGAAATGCACATATTGACTTTGTTTATTTGTTTCTTTAAAAAAGAAAGAAAGAAATGCCCGAATTTGAGTGCTGGAATAGTGTAGTAACCAAGAGACTTAATTACAATTGGGAAGTCACCATTTGAATCTCCGCTCAAGCTTTGAACTCACTGAATGGCCTCATGCAAGCCGTGCTGCCAGCCTCAGACTCCATGTGCAACTCTGAGATAATTATACTGACCTACCTTACAAAGCTGAGGCAATATATTTGGGGTGCTTTGAACTTTCTGAAGCTCTATAGGAATGCTAGCTAGTATTACTAAATTGGGAATCTTGGTTCAAGGAATGAAGCCTTCTGACCGATAGTGATTGTTGTTCCCAATGCCAAGTGGCCTGTTTCCCTAACCTTTTATCTTGTTTTCTTCTGCTGCTTAGATCGTCCTGTACCTCCGAATGTGTCTCGCTCACAGTTCTGGTGTGGTGCCCACCTCTCAGAGCTTAGCCGAAATGCAGGATCATGCTCCAGCTATTGGCCGTTACATAAGAAACCTCCTCTCTGGACATGTCATAACATCCTCTTCCTCAAAGGGAGGTGAAAGCAACCCTGTGCAGATCTATATAAGCCTTCTTCAGCAACTGCTGTCTGGTGTTGGAGGTGAGAAACAGCGCTCCACGGAGGTTGAAAGAAAGGACTCCCCTTGCTATCTTTTCCTTTCTGATTTAATCTATTAAAGGTTTAAACGAAGACGAGTATAAAATGTCAGTATAGAATAAGAAGAAGGAACCCCCAACCTCCCTTTTAATCCAGTAATACAAGGTCCACATTTTGTAGTACAGTATTGCAGTATGAATGCAGGAAGGGGGAATAAAATTAGTAATATAAAACATATTCTCTAAACTGCGGTAATACATATGACAATGCTGTTCCAGATTGGGGCTTCAAGAGAAATCTAATTATACCAAATTTATATAGACAATACAACTGTATAATAATAATAATAATAATAATAATAATAATAATAATAATAGTATTTATACCCCGCCCATTTGACTGGGTTTCCCCAGCCATTCTGGGCAGCTCCCAACAGAATATTAAAAATCAAACATTAAAAACTTCCCTAAATAGGCCTGCCTTCAGATATTTTCTAGAAGTCGGATAGTTGTTTATTTCCTTGACATCTGATGGGAGGGTGTTCCACAGGGCAGGCACCACTACCAAGAAGGCCCTCTGCCTTGCTCCCTGTAACCTCACTTCTTGCAGTGAGGGAACCACCAGAAGGTCCTCGGAGCTGGACCTCAGGCCATTTTGTTTACGAAGTCTGAAACCCCCTGCCATCGGCCCCTTCCTATATAAATCCGTGTTGTTACCAAATTCATTAAAAAGTCTTAATGAACAAGCAGTGAAAAGCTGCTGTCAGTCACTAGGTCAGCAGTGAATAAATTTACTTCCTGAAAACATAAAAATTGTTTTGATCCACCAGGAGGACAATGCTCATGTGCTCTGGCATTCTGTTTCCATTGCCAGCCTGTGTTACTCATGAGCAGGGCATGAGAGCGGTGGGCTTTCCCAGTTGGCTGTCTCCACAGCTTGGTATTCAGAGGTATACCACCATTGTACATGGAGGTTCAATGTAGGTATCATGGCTAATACACATTAATATACCCATTCTCCATGATTCTGCTTCTTCCCCCCTGCCTACAAAAATGCATCTTATGTTTCTGGCCATCATCACATATTGTGGAATTCCGTAAGTTAATTCCCCTTCCTTGCTTTAAACTATCCAGGTCATGGTGTGTCTTAAAAGACTTCTGGATGTGTCACCTTAAGCTAGGTGTTAGGGCTGGGGAGAATATGGAGACGTCTGACTCCTAGAGAAGAACAAGGAGGAATGATTACTGTTTTTTATGAGTCATCTTGTGTACGATGCCTTTTTAAAAAAACAAAACAACTCTTTTCTAATCTTGCCTTTCCACCCACATAAGCAGAGTGTGACCCTTTTGTAATTCCACCGTTCGGCATGTCTTCCATTTCCTCCTAAATCCTGGGCTTTCCCCACTCCCATCTTACATCACTTCCTCTCATCACAGCGACACCGGAAGTGGCATCACTTCCAGTATCGCGGGATTTTGGCAGCTGTGCCGCTCACTCCTCCATCTTTCCTGCTTTCTGGTTCTGTTTGGGTGAGTCTTTGGTGGCGTGGCTTCCCAAACTGCCATGCGGTTTGGAGAGAGTTGCATTCAGATTTCTGTCTTCGTTTTAAGAGAGGAAAAGGAAATGCAATTTGTTTTGTTTTTTTCCTTTTCTCCACAATTCATGATTTTTTTAATGCATTACCAAATTACCATCTTTGGCGATAAGCATTTTCCAGTTTTCAGCTATTGCGCTGTTTTGGAATAAGCTGTTGTATCTCAAGGTGTATCTCAGATTGACACCTTGTGGCATCGCTTTCTGGTCTCCAGAGGCTGGCGATCCTGTCTAGTCTCTGGGTTGCATTTCACTCTCTTTGGCTTGGACTTGGGTGAGGTGCATGTCATGAATGGTCGCATTTGGCTTGGTTTCAGCTTCTTGCTTCACTTCAGCTGCCTGAAACATTTAGGAGCATCAGAAATGACTTGCCAGCAGTGCATGTGAAATTTCAGCCCATGGGTATTGCATTGCTCTTGGGCAGAATGACTCTTGTGTTCTTGTAGCATCCTGATGTTAGAAACACCTGTTGGCGCTATGCATGCGAGATGCTACACCTCATCTTTCTGCTAGTCATTATGTGGTACATTTGGCCAGCTTGAGTTCTCAATGCTTTTAGGGGACCAGCAACACAGTCCTAACCATATCTAAAGGTAAAAGTAAAGGTAAAAGTAAAGGAACAACTCTGGGTTTGTGGCACTCATCTCGCTTTACAGGCCGAGGGAGCCGGCATTTGTCTGCAGACAGTTTTTCTGGGTCATGTGGCCAGCATGACTAAGCCGCTTCTGGTGCAGCGGAACACCGAAACCAGAGCAGTGCACAGAAACGCCATTTACCTTCCCGCCGGAGCGGTACCTATTTATCTACTTGCACTTCTGGCGTGCTTTCGAACTGCTAGGTTGGCAGGAGCTGGGACTGAGCAACGGGAGCTCACCCCGTCGTGGGGAATTGAACTGCTGACCTTCTGATCGGCAAGCCCAAGAGGCTCAGTGGTTTAGACCATAGCGCCACCCGCGTCCCAGTGCCACCAATCCTCTTGACTTCATTGGGTCTTAAACCCAGATCAGTGGGGTTAGGATTGCAGCCTAATTGACTTTTAATTTACTATTCTAAGAATCCTAGATTTATTTATTTTTTAAGCAGTTCCTAACAAGTTTTCAAACGTGATGGCAATTTTCTTTGATAGGAGCTTCAGTGTTAAACGGTATTCTTACTTCTGCCAAATGTTTTGACATGCAAAGTATACCTGTAAAAGAAAATCAGCCTTGGTGTTGCTTTATATATTTGTTTGCAATGTTCTTGGCATGTTTACTTTGTAGGCAGCAAAGGAGAGAGCATACCAAAAGCTGCTGTGTATTTGTACTGACTTTAAATAATATGTCAACTTGCCACTTCTCTATTTTTGTTTTTATAATACTACGTAGGTTTGCCAGTGATGTACTGCCTGTTGGAGGTTGTTTCTGTCTATCCTGAAAAACTAGCTGCAAGATTTGTAGACAAAATGGATTGGATAAAGGTATGTTAAAATAGTACGAAAATTGTGCATTTTTTTTTCAGGAAATGATGCATTTTGCTCCAGTTAGACAGACTCTTTTGCATGACTCCCAAAAGATGGAATGTATGTTTTCCAAGCTTGGGGCCTGGATTTGTTGGCAATGGTTAACATGCAACCTGTGTCACACCCGTGCTAGCCCGGTATCTGTTTATGGCGAGGCATCTATGTAAATCACTTAGGGATTCATTTTAAAGGTCTGCCATTGGGAAATTGGTATGGCATTGCCCTTGAAAATATGATAATATTAATGTTCCAAACAAAGTAAGGATAAAATACAAAAGGGGATTGTGACAATTTCTCTTTAAAGTAGTCATTTAAAAATGACTTTCAAAGGCAAAATGGTACAGTGTCCAGTTCTAGAGCAATTAAAACAGGAATAGAATGGCTTCTCAGGGATTGGGTCTGTATTGATTACTTATATTGTCCAGGCTGTCTTTAGTCTCCTTGAACTTGGTATTTCGTCTACCTGAATTGCACACAGGTATGGTATTGGAACAGCTTTGTAGGTTTGGCCAAATTCCCTCAGAAGTAATGTTGGTGCACAGTTCTTCAATTCTGCTTTTTTTTGGGGGGGTGGGGGGGTGCTTTTGCAGTTACAACTCTGGAAAAAATGCCATTCAGAAGTAATAATAATAATTTATTTATTTATACCCCACCCATTTGGGTGGGTTTCCCAGCCACTCTGGGCAGCTTCCAACAAAATAGAAAAAATACAATAAAACATCAGATACTAAAAACTTCCCTAAACAAGGCTGCCTTCAGATGTCTTCTAAAAGTCAGATAGTAGTTTATTTCCTTGACATCTGATGGAAGAGCATTCCACAGGGCAGGCGCCTCTACCGAGAAGGCCCTCTGCCTGGTTCCCTGTAACTAGTCACTATGTGGTACATATTGTCCTAAGAAGTGTCCTAAATCAAACCTTTTAGGTCAATTGGATCATTGTTTTCATTGTTGAAATTCTAGTGAAATTTTTATATGTACTGTAACATGGTTAAATTGTATATGTATCTTTCATTCTCTTTTCAGAGCCTTATGAATACCAATAAGGAAGAGATGCGGGAGCTGGCTGCTCTGTTTTATTCAGTAGTATTGTCAACAGTGTCAGAAAATGAATTTAAAACATCAGTTCAGCACCTGATAAAAACAGCAAAAGACAATCATGTAAGCTTAGTCTTCCTTGTCTGTTATTCTGTGTTAACTTTTATTAATGACTGTGACAATTAGTAAAGGTACTGTAGCCCCCAGATGATTTTCTTTTAATCTAAAGAAGTTGAACTAATCAATATTTTGGAAAGCAGTGATTTGTCTATAATTAAAATAGGCAAACAAATTGGGGGGGGGGATCATTTTGTTATGCAAGTTATGATTTGAAAAAACAGAATGCATCATGTCACTAACTTGAATTTAATTTAATTGTATGCCAGATATTTAAAAATATCCTTACAATTCTGTGTTTGTAACAGATAATATTTATTAAAGGGTTTTAAGTGTTGTAGAATTAATGGAGGCTGCTGTTTTAGATGAGTTAGATAACCAATAGAAAGTCACATGACTGCTTTTATTTGTATGGAGAGCTTATGATGCTCTGGTATATATCCTTTAGTGATTTGCATCTGCTTTAGTAAGATTGTTGCTTTTTATCTGCAGAATCTGGAAATGCAACATGGATCCTTGTTGGCTCTGGGATTTACAGTTGGACGGTATTTGTCAAAGAGAAAAATGAGGATGGTGGAACTGCATGACTTGGAAGATCCAAATACCATTGTTGCCCCAGAACAAGACCAGTTGATAAAGTCAACGACAGAAACGATCGGTCAGTTTATGCCTTTTGTACTTTGCCTGTATTCTTGACTCATTTGGTTCCATTTCTCTAATCTACACTGTGCGGACAAACAGGGGGCTTTGCTACAAACCTCTCATTACACACTAGTAATCTTAAACGCACTACTTAGGAATGGGCACTATGTTTTGTTTGTTGCTTTGGCATCAATTCATACCATGAGATTATGTTTTGTGTTGCCTGGTTTGCACATTGCACTAAACCATACAGTGGTATGAACTTGCTGGAACTTCATCTTTCCCCAGTTATTCTGCTGCTGCCCTGAACTAAGCCATTAAAGGTAAAGGAACCCCTGACCATTAGGTCCAGTCATGGCTGACTCTGGGGTTGCGGCACTCATCTTGCTTTATTGGCTGAGGGATCCGGCGTACAGCTTCCAGGTCATGTGGCCATCATGACTAAGCTGCTTCTGGTGAACCAGAGCAGCGCATGGAAATGCCATTTACCTTCCCGCCGGAGCGGTAGCTATTTATCTACTTGCACTTTGACGTGCTTTTGAACTGCTAGGTTGGCAGGAGCAGGGACCGAGCAATGGGAGCTCACCCCGTCACGGGGATTCGAACCGCCGACCTTCTGATTGGCAAGTCCTAGGCTCTGTGGTTTAACCCACAGCGCCACCCGTGTCCCGAACTAAGCCATAGTTTGGCTTAATATGTCATCTGAATTTGGCTTGTCATTTAGCTTTGTCTAGGCTAACCATGAGCTTTATATGTCCCATGGTTCATGGCTCATGAGCTAAACCACAAGCCTGGGTTTGGACAGGACACAAAGCCAAACTATGGTTTAGCTCAGTAGAGCACAGCAGCAAAACTGAGGAAGAGCAAAGAGACTGTAGATCTTCTCTCCCAGAACCCACGTCCCTGTGCATTCATGCTAAGCTATGGTTTGGCTTAGCGTGAGGTGCAAACTAGAACCAAGGTTTCTCCAGTTGCAACCAAGATATCCACATAAAAAATTCCAGTTGGAAGAATTCTAGAAATGAGAAATGTATCATTATTTTTGTAGACGTGAGACTATGACGGTGCTCAATATTTGTGGCTACAATGGCGAACTAATTGGTGCTCCCCACTTTATGCAATTTCACTTACGCGTGTGGGGGCCCAGAATGTAACCCCCACGTAAGTGGGGGGAAGGCCTGTACTCTTAAAATATAAATGGAGTGGTCCCATGAATACAGAAATTAGCCTTCTGTGATCTGAGATACTAGATAAAAAAGCGACTCAAGCACTGTAGATGTAATATTCTTTTTACGCATACGCTGTTACTTCAGTTTTGGAGGTTCTGACTAAACATGAGGAAGAACTTTCTGATAGTAAGAGTTGTTTGACAGTGGAGCCGACTCCCTCGGAACATGTTGACTCTCATTTCATTGGAGGTTTTTAAGCAGAGGTTGGATGGCCATCGGTCGGAGATTCTTTAGCTGTGATTCCTGCATTGTAAGGGCTTGGATTAGATGACCCTTGTAGTTCCTTCCAGCTTTATAGTTCTGTGATTCCAGACCAGGCACCCCCAAACTCTGCCCTCCAGAAGTTTTGGGACTACAGTTCCCATCATCCCTGACCACCGGTCCTGTTAGCTAGGGATGATGGGAGTTGTAGTCCCAAAAACATCTGGAGGGCCGAGTTTGGGGGTGCCTGTACCAGGCAAATATTTTGACTTCGTTCTTGACGATACCTGTTGGAGAAGACTGGAAGTCTTACTGTCTTTTAGGCCTCCTTAAATTTTTGAATTATCGTCTTTTTAAAGGAGAAATTCAGTCGTCCTGTTTGTTTTTATTTTAGGTTCTTTTCTGGATAGTACCTCACCCCTCTTGGCAGTAGCTGCTTGTACAGCACTGGGGGAGATAGGCCGGAATGCGCCTCTGCCCATCCCAAATGAAGGGACTGGATTTACAAAGCTTCATCTTGTTGAAAGTTTGCTAGCCAGAATCCCCTCAGGCAAGGAAACTAATAAGGTAATGTTTTGCAACGGTTCATTGTTTCTTTATGCATGTGTGTTTATAGGTTTGCTCATGGGAGGCAGAAAAATAAAGCCCATCTTCTTATGGATAAAAGACTGACTTTTATAAAACTTATTGTCCAAATAAAAAAAAAAGGGGGGGGGGTTATGTTGTTATTTTTATTGAGAGCAAATCAGTTGAGCATGGATTTAGAATAATCTTTTGGGTAGGCAAATTGTACAGCTCATGGCAAACACATTTCTGTTGGCTGTTCATGCATCTTACAGTATTTGCACAGGACTCAATGTTTTGTGCAGAATTTGTGATCATTCAGCTAGCTTGATGTACTTCTGAGGTTAGGAGGTTTGTCTTCCCACCTATATGCATGGACAGGTGTTTTTATAAAATTCCTTTGATTTCTTTTAGATGAAGGAACGAGCTATACAAACGCTGGGTTACTTTCCAGTAGGGGATGGAAATTTCCCCCACCAGAAGCTACTCTTACAAGGACTGATGGATTCTGTAGAGGTAATGCTCTAATGTTATACATTAAATATGAAGGGTTAAGATTGGTATTTAGTCATTTGTGTCACACTTTCAAAGGGGTATGCTTTAGCATCTTAAATTTTATTCCTTTTTTTAGATAAGTTGGTGTAGCAGGCTTGCTTTCATATTTGTAGATTTTGAATAATAATAATACAACAAAATATTAAAAGCATGATAAAACATCAAACATTAAAAACTTCCCTAAACGTGGTTGCCTTCAGATGTCTTCTAAAAGTCAGATAGTTGTTTGTTTGCTTGATGTCTGATGGGAGTCGGCGACCATTTCACATGGTTCCCGGCCCCTGCAACTTATATAAGCGTGCTCCACCTTGTTCTGCCTCGCCCTTTGAGTGACATGTTTTGTGAAGTTTTCGGTCACTTAGAAGTTTTGTTAGAGTGTTAGCTCCCGAACACAGGAATGATTTGGCAGATCCTTCAGAGCAGTTCAGCAAAAAAGGCACGCCTCCCTTTGCTCTCTAGAATAGCCAGAACTTTCATGTTGCCAATGGAGAACTGAGCAAGTTGAAATGTAATTCCTGTTGTGTGTGTTTCTCAGGCCAAGCAAATTGAACTGCAGTTTACTGTTGGTGAAGCTATTACCAGTGCTGCAATAGGAACTAGCTCTGTAGCTGCCCGGGATGCGTGGATGGTAGCTGAAGAAGAATATACTCCTCCCGCTGGTAGGTTTGGGGATAAATGACCGCTTGTGTATGCAATCCTTTATCCCCCTTTTCATCAGTTCAATGTCAGACCAGTATCGGTGGAAACTAATCTCTTCTGTTCAGTTTCTCTCCTCTCCCCTTCACATGCTGGCTTCACACTCAAATGCTTAATAGCCACCTGGGATTAAGCCTGTCTCCAGCCCCTTAGCCTTGTACAGTGGTACCTCGGGTTAAGTACTTAATTCGTTCCGGAGGTCTGTTCTTAACCTGAAACTGTTCTTAACCTGAAGCACCACTTTAGCTAATGGGGCCTCCTGTTGCTGCCGCGCCGCCAGAGCACGATTTCTGTTCTTGTCCTGAAACAAAGTTCTTAACCTGAAGCACTATTTCTGGGTTAGCAGAGTATGTAACCTGAAGCGTATGTAACCCGAGGTACCACTGTAATAGGATGTACAGTGGAACCGCAGGTTGCGAATGTGATCCGTGTGGGAGGCACATTCGCAACCCGCAGCGTTTGCAACCTGCAGCGCCGTGTCTGTGCATGTGCGGGTTGCGATTCGGCACTTCTGCCGCAAAGCGTGATTTAGTGTTTCTGCGCATGCGTGAGCGCCGAAACCCGGAGGTAACCCAGTCCAGTACTTCCGGGTTTGGCGTGGTGCGCAACCCAAAAACGCATAACCTGAATCGTCTGTAACCTGAGGTACCACTGTAATATCTTCAGTTCATAATTGATAGGAGAAGAGCACCTGCAGTTAAACATACCTGGTTTTCCTAATTTGTGCCGAGCCTTTTTGTCTCTGCATTTTATTCTGAGTTTGGGCCTTTTGAATTCTCGCTTGATGCTGAATGTACCTCGGCGAGGCCTTAAGCCAAGAACATTGACCCACCAAAGCCATGATTTAGATCCCACTCTAACCGTATATAGGGTATGTTGCAGATTTTCCTAAGCACAAGCCTACAGGAGGTTACCTGAATGTGGACAAAAGTCCAGTAAGGGCCAAAATGCTTCTAATTTGAAAACATTAAGTGCTAGCCAATGGACCAGTTTGTTTTCCCCCAAATTCTTTTGTTTGGAATAAACTTCTCTCCCCTTCTCCGTTTGTTTAATTAAAATAGATGTGAAAGTTAACGACGTGGTTCCCTGGGTCTTGGATGTCATTTTGAATAAGCACATTGTCAGCCCCAATCCTCACATAAGACAAGCATCCTGCATCTGGCTTTTATCACTGGTGAAGAAGCTCAGCACCCACAAAGAAATTAAGGTATAAAGACAAAGCAAATTTCCCTTTTCTTTCTTCCTTCCTTCCTTCCTTCCTTCCTTCCTTCCTTCCTTCCTTCCTTCCTTCCTTCCTTCCTTCCTTCCTTCCTTCTTTCTTTCTTTCTTTCTTTCTTTCTTTCTTTCTTTCTTTCTCTGGTTTTGACAATCTTTTGTGCTCTCTTTTCTCATTGGCCTGGTTTGCCTGTCATGGTAACTCAAACCATGGTGCAGGGCAACTGCGCAGGCTCCATTGTGGCAGTCTTCCTGTGGCCACACTATGCTGAACTGGCTACACTATGCCGCACGTTGCATGGCTCAGTGTGATATTTGAACCCCGACTTTTGGTTTCGCTCTTCCGGACAAGCCATGAGCTGTAAACTGAAGGGCAAATCTTGATTGCTGCTCATGGTTAGTCTGGAGGGAACTAAACAGCAAGCTTGGGTTTGAACTTAGATCAGTGCAACAGCTGAATGACCAGGGAGAAGCAAAATGGCTGTGATTTTCTCAGTCAGAGATGGCCTGCTTAGGTGTTTTCGACTTAGTGTGACATGAGAACCAAGCCAGCTCCTTTTGCCTCTTTATGTATTATGGATTTCCGGCAAAAGATGATTAGAAGCAATAGCGCCTTTTGGTTTTCATGTAACTTTTTTCAAAGCTCATTAGACTGTATAAGGGCTCCTTGTTGGGGTCCCACATCTCACCACATTTGATAACTGATGCCATTGAGTCACAGAAGAATTGTGATTACAAAGTGAATGATTGATGTGTCTCTGAGATGCATTCACACTTCATGGGGTTGGTTTGACTTT
Organism: Podarcis filfolensis; assembly: GCF_964270895.1. Lineage (NCBI taxonomy): Eukaryota > Metazoa > Chordata > Lepidosauria > Squamata > Lacertidae > Podarcis > Podarcis filfolensis. The sequence goes on along the minus strand of NC_139621.1, from coordinate 25,546,294 downwards.
GAGGAAATATTCTCTTTGACCCTGGTCAGATGTTTCTTTCATAGAAGGCAACACGTTAACATAGGGAGCAAGCCTTTGTTTCCTGTATCCTTTCCTGTCACTGGCAAACCAGGCCGTACTAAGTTCATACGCAGCCTTGAATTTCCTGCCCTGTGATCTAGTCCTTCCCCCCCTCCCCAATGTGCAGATGGGATATTGGGCACGAGTTTTCTTCTTTATTTTAATGGAAAACTTTTTCAGACGCTCTAGTAGGAATGAGTCTAAGAATGTGAGAAACAAGCTGCCTCCCCCCCTCTTCTTTTGCAGTCTCACCTCAAAGAAATCCAAACTGCATTTGTAACTACTCTGTCCGACAGTGATGGTAAGTAGAATTCTACTTGCTTTCCTCTTTACATGGTTTGTTTTGCACTTCTCCAGCGCAACACCAGGGTGGCTAACAAAGTAGTAAGAAAAAAATAACATTGCAGTTTTAGAAACCCTAAAAAATGAATCATACAGACTAACATTAGGGTCCCCAACATGGTGCCCATATCAGCCCAGTGCCAACAGACACTGACATTCTCCTTGGTGCTGTCATGGCTCTCCTATTGTTTTGTTTTGTTTTGTTTTGTTTTGTCTTCTTTTCTTGCCTTGCCTTGCCTTGGGCAGCAGTGGGCTGGCTGTGGTTTTGCCTGATTTTTTGTTTGTTTGGTAGACAAAGATACTCCCTACCTCCTCCGTTTTGTTTTGTTGGGTTCACAAAGGCAGGAAGAGATGGTTATTGAGCATCCACCCCCCAGCAACAGCCGGCAAAACTTGCAGCTGCAAGGAACCAGTAACAATAAGGCAAACAATAGTGCTTCTTAAAACCCTGGGGGAAGAAATCTTACTGAATTATAGCAGTGAGGGCTCCAGATAGGACTCTGTAGGGAGGCCCTACCAATTCTTACACAGTCTTGCCTCTTGATTAAAAACCTGCTGTTCTCTATTAGAAATGGAAGCCATTATCAGGAATTGTCGGTGAAGGAAAAAGCTGACGCAGTGCAAGTTATTGCAAGTTAAACAGCAATTGTATACAGTTTACCTGGGAGTATCTTCCATTGAACTCAATAGGAGTTGTTACTGAGTAGAGTTGCATTCATTTTATCATTTTGTTGGCTTTGCACTTTTAAGAATCAGTTCAAAAAATAAACTGGACTATTGAAATTGAGTGCTTTTTTTTTTTTAAGCATAGCCTTCTTGGAATTCAAATTATAACCTAATTTTTGTTTATTACTATTTTTGCTACAAATACTGATACAAGTAGAAGAGCATTATCCAAACTGTTATTCTGAAATGCAGCCCTGTATATTTGTTTCCATCCCATGTAACAGTAAAGTTTATCGTTCAGCAATGCAGTGAAGTAAAGCAGCTACTGAATATAAACAGAGAAGGCTGGTTTCAGAAAATTGGTGCTGTGAGATAGATAAAGTGATACTTTCTGTTGGATCAATGTGTAAAGCAGAGACTCCAGCTGACCACCATGACCAGAACGGTGGTCTGGGGGAGAAGTTTGTGCACAGTAAACAACGCTCTCAAAGTTTTACTACTATTGTACCTAGCTAAGCAGGCAGCCACAGGACATGCAATGTTCCCATTCCCCCTGCTTTGGCAGTCTAGGTCCTAAGGCACTGTCCTCTCCAGTACAGTCGTACCTTGGATCCCGAACGCCTTGCTACTTGGACGTTTTGGATCCTGAATGCCACAAACCCGGAAGTGACTGTTCCGGTTTGTGAACGTTCTTGGAAGCCGAATTTCCGACACGGTTTCCGCGGCTTCTGGTTGGCTGCAGGAGCATCCTGCATCCAATCAGAAGCAGCGATTTGGTTTCTAAACATTTGGGAAGTCGAACAGACTTCCGAAATGGATTCCGCTCGACTTCCAAAGTACAATTGTAGTTATCCCCAAAGCCTTACACCGTGCATGCACTTCTCCTCCAGAATGCACTATGGCATTCTGGAATTGCAACCCAAGTGTGCAAAGGCTTTCCCCCGCGATCTTCTATTATGTGCCAGAAGCACAGTGGGGAATTGTCATCCATCAAGGCAACATTCCTATGCATGAGAGAGGACTCCCCATAACTTGTAGGACTTCAGACTGTCCAGCTTGATTTTCTGGATGACTATGATAGCTAGTTCAAGGTTTTGGTGGTGTTTCAAACACTCAGCTCATTTGCAGAGCTTCTGTACTAATTCTTATTCCCTATTCATACAATTTTGTTTTCTGTTTCTCGAAGAACTCAGTCAAGATGTTGCTTCCAAAGGCCTCGGTTTGGTGTATGAGCTTGGGAGTGAGCAAGACCAGCAGGAGCTGGTTACTACTCTTGTGGAAACTCTTATGACTGGGAGAAGGTACTTGTTTGCACCTCGTTGTGTGTGGAATCCATGTCAGAGAAGAGGAGAGTGTGGTTTAAGAGACAAAGCTTTGAAAATAAGGGACTTAAATATAAAGAGTGGTATTCCAGTAAGTTTTACTTAGAGAAAGACCCATTGAAATTAAATAACTTGATTAAGTTAAGTCCATTAATTTCAAAAGGATTATACTGAGTAAATGGTTGAATACCAGCCACAGATAGGGTGTTAGCTGGTGTCTTTGAAAGGAAGACCTGAAGCCCGTTTGCTACATTTGCCGTATTTGCTAAAGGGAGGGCACCATTTGTGAATCACGAGTGTGAAATATTTCACTTAAATCCCCAGGTATGTTTGGGACATGCTGGTTATCCACCATATGCTTATTAGAGACTGCAATTTGGATTGAATGTGGCTTCCTTGGTGTAAAACCTTTTTGCACGGTGGCCCAATCCTAAATGTGAAAATTCTGGTCTGGGTGTAGAGGTCAGGACTGAATGACCTTGTAGCTCCATCTATCCTGGCAGTGGCGTGATTGTGAGCTCATTTATAACATTTATACAAGTTGGTGTATTCAATGTACATGCTGCAGACCCAAGTCTAATCAGAATAACTAAAATACCGCCAATCAGGTGGGGCAGAATTCAATAATAATAATAATAATAATAATAATAATAATAATAAAAATTAAATTAAAATAAAATAAAATAAAAATTATTTGTATCCTGGCCGAGGCCGGGCTCAGAGCAGCTAACATCATAAAACAACACAATATGCATAAAAACAGACATCAATTAATTAAAATACATCTTAAAATTAATTCAGACAAGTTAAAATCTAGCCAGGTGGCAATTATCAGGTTGGAATTGAGAGTGGTTGATACTTGCCAGGGCCAACTCTTTCCACTGACCATACAAGGACCTGTGAGCAGGTTGGGGGCAGGTTGTCTGACGAACAGACTTTAAAGCATTTTCGAAACTGTCTTGTGCACACAATCTGTTACATGAGAGAGGGGACTCACAGATGCGGGGTGCATTAGTTTTTTACCCTCATCTTCCTTCCTAATTTTGTCAGGTGGGTGCACTCCTTCACTCTGCCTGACAGGTGAAAGTGAAGTGGGAGTCCTTTAAAGCGAATGTGATCTGTTGTCCATTATACATGCCCGCTTTTGTGATAGGTTCTTTTGTATGCTCAGAGCTGGTAATATTTTGCTGGTAGCAAGAGTCCTATGTAGTCCGTAGCCCTGTTCAGGTTTTCTAAGCAGCTCACGTGATGGGGGTGTGCATGGATGGGTACACAGTCCCTGCCCTTGCTATTGCACATCATCCTCCACAAGTAGGAAGAATAACTTCTGAAGCAGTGAGTTTTTAACCACGCAAGCTTCCCGTGGAATTTGGAACCTTGGAAAACCAGGTTCTAAATCAGGTGGGGGATTTGCACATGTTGAGAAGACGCGCCCCCCCCCACTGCCAAAGTGACCCCCCTACTTTATGGATGGGAATGGGAGCGGAAGAGCTGATGTGCTCACTCCTACTTGCTTCGTCATCACGTGATGGATTTCAAACACTTGAATAGTTCTCTTATCTTTTAAGGGTTTTTTTTTTTTTTTAGAACTATAAAAGCATACTTTTTTTCCAGAGCCAGGCATGAAGTGACTGGGGAGACAGTGATGTTCCAGGGATCAGGCCTCGGCAAGACTCCAGATGGGTAAGCTCATTGACTAATTGCAATGTTTGGACTCTGAAAAAGGCTTCCTTGGGTGTGCCCCCCCGCTTTTTTCTCTAGAACATGGGTAGGCAAACAAAGGCCCAGGGGCCAGATCCAGCCCAATCGCCTTCTAAATCCGGCCCACGGATGGTCCGGGAATCAGCATGTTTTTACATGAGTAGAATGTGTCCTTTTATTTAAAATGCATCTCTGAGTTATTTGTGGGGCCTGCCTGGGTGTTCTTACATGAGTAGAATGTGTGCTTTTATTTAACAAGCATCTCTGGGTTATTTGTGGGGCATAGGAATTCGTTCACCCCCCCCCCAATATATAGTCCGGCCCCCCACAAGGTCTGAGGGACAGTGGACTGGCCCCCTGCTGAAAAAGTTTGCTGACTCCTGCTCTAGAACTATGAATACACTAAATCTGAAGGTGTTGGTTTCCTCATTCAGTTTTATCGGGAAGTTTTCCCATTTAAGAGTTTTGAAAAAGTACTCTGCTGTCCAATAGCTGTTATTTAAATCGACCCCAGAATGCGACTTTGACAATATAAAAGTCCCATTTCCTTGTAATTTTTCCTAGTGGAGGGGTGTTTTTTTTTGTTTTTTTTTAAAGCGGCATTAATTTTTCATTCCTGTTTTCCCAAGCCAGGGTCTTTCTACTTACCAGGAGCTTTGTTCGCTCGCTAGCGACCTCAACCAGCCGGACTTGGTGTACAAGTTCATGAATTTGGCCAATCACCATGCAATGTGGAACTCTCGGAAGGTAATTGCATTTAAGGCTACTCAAAGTCTGAACGGTGGAACGGAACAAAAGAAAAGCCTGTAATAAGGTGCACATTCTGGGTCACGTTGTAGGAAGTTGTTCCCCTTTTTTGAACTGTGACCTGAAACCCAGCATTGTAGAATCTTAAAAAAATTAGAAGGGATAAGAACATAAGAAGACTTTCTGCTGGATGAGACTAGTGGCTCTTCTAGCCGAGAATCCGGTTCTCAGCAGCCAACCAGGTGCCTATGGGAAGCTCAAAAGCAGGACAAGGGCTCAGAATATAGGGATCATTGGTTCTTGCAACCACCGATAAAAACTTTGCCACTGCTAATGTTCTAGCGTTTGTCCAGTCTTCCAGTAGGAACCTGACATAGTGAGCCTCTGATTTTCCTGGGAAAGGTACCAGCAAGGGTAGTATCAGTTCAGCCCTGGCTTGCTCATATTTTGCACAGTGCAACAAAATATGTTTTATGGAATCGATGTCTTGAGCACATGAGCAAAGTCTGTCCTGGTAGGGAACTCCTCTCAACCTGCCATCCAACACTGCAGAAGGAAAGACGTTTGGTGAAAAGCCTTCGATAGTTTGGTACTGTCAGGTTTTAAATGTAAGATGTTAACTTTATATAAATATTTTCAGTAATTCATTTTTAATTTAAAGAAAATTAAAAATGAAACATAAAATAAATACTATTTAATACTGGCCTCAGCCCAGTATACCTGAAGGAGCGTCTCCACCCCCATCGTTCTGCTCGGACGCTAAGGTCCAGCGCCGAGGGCCTTCTGGTGGTTCCCTCCCTGCGAGAAGTGAGGCTACAGGGAACCAGGCAGAGGGCCTTCTCAGTGGTGGTACCTGCTCTGTGGAACGTCCTCCCTTCAGATTTCAAGGAAATAAACAACTATCTGACTTTTAGAAGACATCTGAAGGCAGCCCTGTTTAGGGAAGCTTTTAATGTTTGATGTTTTATTGTGTTTTTAATATTCTGTTGGGAGCCGGCCAGAGTGGCTGGGGCAATGCAATCAGATGGGCGGGGAGCAACATAAAAATTACAATTGGTCGTAGCATTAGTATTATTAAGATGGAGGTATTTAAGTTATTGGCTTTAACCGTACTTTTTTTGTTTTCTCAGGGAGCTGCTTTTGGTTTTAATGTGATCGCAACCAAAGCTGGGGAACAGCTCGCCCCTTTTCTCCCCCAGCTTCTTCCTCGTCTTTATCGTTACCAGTTTGACCCAAATCTAGGGATCCGGCAGGCTATGACCAGCATTTGGAATGCGCTTGTGACAGACAAATCTGCAGTAAGTAACGGAAAGCCGTTCTCTATCCCTTCTTTTTGTGATGGTTCTGGCAACTCATCACATGTAAAAGAGTTTTAGATAGCTGGATATTCTTTTAAATGGGCAAGACACTAAGAAAATAGTCCGTGACGAGATCAGATAAGGCACACATTGCTAGATGCGTGCGTACACACGCATGCTGTGCATAGTACAGGAAAAAGCATTTCTGGATACAGTGGTACCTCGGGTTACATACGCTTCAGGTTACATACACTTCAGGTTACAGAGTCCGCTAACCCAGAAATAGTACCTCAGGTTAAGAACTTTGCTTCAGGATGAGAACAGAAATCGTGCTCCGGCGGCATGGTGGTAGCGGGAGGCCCCATTAGCTAAAGTGGTGCTTCAGGTTAAGAACAGTTTCAGGTTAAGAACGGACCTCCGGAACGAATTAAGTACTTAACCCGAGGTACCACTGTGTAGGGAAACTGTTAATGTTTACAGTTCATTTTCATTTGATCAGGTGGACAAATATATGAAAGAAATCCTGGATGATTTAATAAGCAACTTGACCAGTAACATGTGGCGGATCCGAGAGTCCAGGTATGTCTTTCTGAAACCATTTTTCTGCCATGTAAATAAAACGTTTGGTGCTTTTGGAAGGTTCAGGGCTCGACTTGTAGATTTCCAGCATTGGATGATTTATTTATTTTTTAATCTCTGAGCAACAGGCAGGAGGAATAAAGGAATTTGCTGTTAAATTTGCATCACTCATAAGCACCACATAAGCACCTGCTATCCTAAAGCCTCTTTTTGTAGAGGGAAGGGAGTTTTAAAATAGGAATGAAATATTTTTGAAGAGATTTGGGGGGCTAGATGAGATTTTCCCCCCAATGAAATTAAGAGGTCTTTTTCTCATAGGCATTACTGTTTGGAAAATGATCCTTCTAAGTTTTCTTTCTTTCTTAATATTATTGGTTTTGAGAAACTTGGTGTTAATAAAGTATAATGACTAAGCTCTTGCCATAGCTGTCTAGCATTGAATGATTTGCTAAGAGGAAGACCCTTGGACGACATTATTCATAAACTTCCAGAAATATGGGAAACTCTCTTTAGAGTGCAAGATGACATAAAGGTACTAAAGCTTTTTACGTGTCTAGTATAAATTGTTCCGTTTCTACAGGACATAAAAACAGGCTTTCACAAACAGTTTGCTCGTAAGGACTTGGACGTTTCCTTTTTCCAACTGGAATCACTGGGAGAATTCCCCCTGGTTCTTGGTGTCAGGCAAGCACAGACTGTTGAGAGTTTGCTTTCCCCTGAATATAGTGTGATGTTGCATACAAGACCAGTCCCTCCACTCCACAGCGAGCGAAAATTTTGGTTGATTTTCAAGGCCTATAAAACAAAAACCACGAAGAATCTTAATAAAAGCAACACTTTCAGGGATATGCACCGCACATACTATTTCTAGTTATCTGAGGATACAGTTTTGAGGGTACAGTGTATCAGAGCTTACGTCTTAACTTTTGAAGCATCTTCGTAGTGTTGGTAACAATTACATTCATTAATTTTTTTAAGTTTGGTAGAGCCAGGGTCAAGCTACCCTGGACAGATTAAGTGAGAAGATCAGAAGGCCTTCTCGGTAGTGGCATCCACCCTGTGGAAGGCAGACATCAGTTGTTAAGGAGATGAGTATTATATAACATTTAGGAAACACCTAAAGGCAGCCCTGTATAGGGAAGCCTTTTAAGGTTTAATGTTTTGTTATGTTTTTATATATACTGGAAGCCTCCCAGAGTGGCTGGGGCAACCCAGTCAGATGGGTGGGATATAAATAATAATAATAATAAATAATAATCATCATTTTGATCTCTGTATTTTTAATTTTGTACATTAATAGGGGTAGGTATCATCAAACGTAATCAGTTGTGGCAATATAGCAGGGAGGGGGCTTAAACCTTTCCATCCTGTTTTAAATACCCCTCACCCCAGGTTGCCATTGGAACCAGAGGCCTGTAATTTTTCCACTGTGAAGCTTAACAGCTTGCAGCATCCCCTTCCTGCCCCGCTCCTCCCCTCTCCACCACAGTTAGTCTTGCAAAGAGTATAAAGGGCATTCTGCTGGAGGCAATGCGATCTTCTTTCAAGCCTAGTTGTGATGGTGGTTATAGCTGGGACAGAAATGATCTTGGCATGTACAGTGACACTCGCCTCTTCCAGGCCAAAAGACACTTTTGCTCACTGTAATTAAGCTGGGGTGGGGTGGGGAGCATATTGGCTTGAATATACAATTTGCCCCCTATTAGCCTAATGGTTGCTGTAGGGCAGGATGTGATTTTCCTGTAAAGGGAAGAGTTAAGACTTCCTCCCTAGGTTCTTGGGAGACCAGGATGATCATTCCCCTCTAGCATTTAGGCTTGCAAAACAGCCAGATTTCTTTTTCAAGCCTAATTGCTGGAGTGAGCCAGAGAAGATTGTGGTTGGGTGGGGGGATTGCGTGGGGGGCCACACCCACTTTCTCTTGCTGCTGATACGTGATTCCCAGAGAGTTGATGAAGAGGAAATATGACACTCGGGCCAAAAAAGAAAAAAAAGGTTCTTCACTCCTGCCCTACTGAATCACTAAGTTTTGTACTCATACCATAGATGGTTAGTGAGCTTGATCCTGTAGTGTGCCTGTGTCTTACCTGTCTGTGCTGTGTGCAGCAGAGTTGTTACCGTATTTTTCGCTCTATAAGACGCACTTTTCCCCTCCTAAAAAGTAAGGGCAAGTGTGTGTGTCTTATGGAGCGAATGCAGGCTGCGCAGCTTTCGCTGAAGCCAGGAGAGCAAGAGAGATCGGTGCGCATCGATCCCTCTTGCTCTCCTGGCTTTGCTTCGCTGGAGAGGCACTGCGCAGCTTTCCCTCTTGGCGCAGCGCCCCTTAAGCGAAGTGGGAGGAGAAATGGAAGGGGCTCCGTTTCTCCTGCTGCTTCCGTTTCTCCTCCCGCTTTGCTGTAGAGGCGCTGAGCAAAGAGGGAGGGAATATTTTTTTTCTTGTTCTCCTCTAAAACTAGGTGCATCTTATGGTCGGGTGCATCTTATAGAGCGAAAGATACGGTAACACCTGAACTCTACATGCAAGCCCTTATTTTTGCCCTATGGGGTATCTCCCATACTGATTCAGGTAATACGGTTCCCAAAATGAGCAACTCAAGTTAGGACAAAAACATCAGGATGAAATCCCTCTGTGGTTCATAGTGACTTAAATTACACTGAACAGCTTAAAATCAAAAACTTTCCCCCCTACCCCCCCTTTTGTTTTCTTTTGCAGGAATCTGTACGGAAGGCAGCAGAGTTAGCCCTGAAAACATTAAGTAAGGTAAATTTTCATTGAATCTGCATGGACCAAAGCCATTCCACTGACCTGCAGAATTTCCCCTCCCATCACAACCTGACCCCATGTATTCTTGGTTGAGGCTTCTTACATTCATCACAGCAACACACATGTTCATTCAAGGAGCAGAGCTTGCAGAGGGTTACACTGGAGTGTCTTCTTTTTATTTTGAGGTGTGTGTGAAGATGTGCGACCCATCCAAAGGAGCAGCAGGCCAGAGAACAATAGCTGTCCTGTTGCCATGCCTGCTTGATAAAGGAATGATGAATACTGTGACTGAAGTGCGGACTCTCAGGTGCGTTCTCACATTTTCCCATTCTCCCCAATTGAATACCTTGAGTATATTCAGCCAAAGAATCTTTCTTCTGGCCTCCATATGTTCTTAACTGAGATTAACTAGACAACCCCATCTATTGATATACTTACTTAGAGGAAGACATTTCTGCACGGTTGTTGTTGGCACCTGTCTGTCTCAGGAGACAAGGGAAGAGCATGCCTTCGGGGGTATGCCTTTCTTCCGTCCTTATTCTCTGTACCTTTTGCTATAGCATTAACACCTTGGTGAAGATCAGTAAAAGTGCCGGGGCCATGCTCAAGCCACATGCACCCAAGCTCATCCCAGCTTTGTTGGAGTCCCTGAGTGTGCTGGAACCCCAGGTCCTCAATTACTTGAGTCTGCGTGCTACGGAGCAGGAAAAGGTCAGTGCAAGCAAATACACATATATAAGTAAATGGACATCAGCTGTTATGCGTTAAAAGCTTTTGCGGCTATGGAGGAATGAGATGGTGGATTTAATGGAATTAAACATTGTAATGCAGTTTATTTTTAAAATGCCACTTTAATTTGAAAGGACAGAACCTCTGCCCCTCCCAGATGTTACAGGACTCCAATTCCTATCATCTGTGACCATTGGGCATGCTCGCTGGGTCTCATGGGAGTTGGGTGTTCAACATCTGGAGGACCACAGGCTCCCCACCCCAAGTTAAAATATAAATCTCAGGTTAATGAAACAAGTGAAATCTTGAGTACAGTCAAATACTTCTAAATCCTCCTCCTGCTCATGGGACTTTTGTTCCTCTGACTCTCCAGACGCTTTTAATATTACCTTTCTTGCTTCTTGCCTGGTAACCATATACACCTTCTGTTTTCTCTTGCTGCTTTCCTAACTTCAGATTCTGGTTATACACATTTTTTTTTCCTCTGTGTCCTTCAGGCGGCAATGGATAGCGCAAGACTCAGTGCTGCTAAATCCTCCCCCATGATGGAGACTATCAACATGGTAGGTAACTCATGTTCACTTAAGAATCATAGAATCTTAAGAGTTGCAAAGGACCCTGAAGGTCATCTCTTCCAACCCCCAGGCAATGCAGGAATCTCGATTCGATCATATATGACAGTTGGCCCTCCAACCTCTGGTTTCAAACCTCCCAAGGAAGGAGAGCCCACCACCACTTGTGAGAGTCTGTTGCACTGTTGGAACAACTCTTACTGCCAGAAAAATCTTCCTGATGTTTAGTCAGAGTTACCTTTCCTGTAACGAATCCATCAGTTCAGGCCCTAGCCTCTGGAGCAGGAGAAAATAAGATTGCTCCATCCTCTATGTGGTGGCCCTTTAGATGTTTGAAGAGGGCTATCATATCTCCTCTACTGGCTAAACATACCCAGTTCTCTCAGCTTATAAAACTTGGTTTCCAGGCCCTTGATCATCTGAGTCTCCCTCCTTAGCACACAGCTCTCCCTTTCCTCTTCTGCAGGTGATCAGTTATCAGCCAGGTTGCCCGTCGCAGGTATAGCACAGCACAACTAGATTGTCCCTAAGCCTTCTGGTGATGCGCTAGCAAGTAGCTTATGAACAGCATTTTTAAATAATGGCACCAGCATTCTTTACTAATGGCACCAGTTTTGACAGTCTTTTGATTTTCACCTTTTTATTTTTACTTTCTATAGTGCTTACAGTATTTGGATGTTTCTGTTCTGGGTGAATTGATTCCCAGGCTGTGCGAACTGACTAGAAGTGGACTAGGTGTCGGCACCAAGGTATAATTATTTCTCTAGGAGGGTGTTTTGCAAGGAGGACAGAGATGGAAAACATAGACTAAATGGCCAGGAAAATATGTATTGTGTCTGCCATATAGCTCTGTGACCGTTTGATCTTAAGATGCGATAATGAGCTGAGCCCTCAGGTGGGGCAGCAACTGTCGATGTGAAGAAAGGCACATGGACGTGTACACGTCTGTGTGTGTGTGTGTGTGTGTGTGTGAGAGAGAGAGAGAGAGAGAGAGAGAGAGAGAGTGCAATCCAACCCCTCCATTGTGCATAGATACTCCAAAGTTTCAGGTACCTTGGGTGAATATAGGAACTGCAAGTACCATTTGAATGAATTGACTGTCCGCCCAATCCTATGCATATTTATTTCAAAATATATGTTCCGATGAATTCAGTGGGTCTTATTTCCAAGCAATTTATTTATTTATTTAACAACATTTTGCATAAGTAAGTTAATAAAGTAAACTGCAAACTGTAAAGTAACTGTAAACAAGTTAATAAAGAATATAATATGTGCGTTAAAATTGTCGATGAAAATTGGCTTCAAACCAAGTTTTTTAAAAAGCAAAATGAATGAAACCCAACAGTCAAAAGTATGCATTCTAAGCTGAAGGTAAATATTAAAATGCACATCAGCTTCCCATGACTGGTACATGTGGATAGGCTTGTAACCTGTATCTCACCCAGCAGAGTAAGATCATAACTGGATTTTGCTTTTCAATCTTTTCAGGGCGGTTGTGCTAGTGTAATTGTATCACTGACCACTCAGTGTCCTCAAGACTTGACACCGTATTCAGGTGGGTGTGCCCCCCCCGCTTACATTTTGGTTGTTTTTTGTATTCCTTTGTTTCTTAACGAGAAGCACATTTCCTAATTATAGACACATTAGTCATCTGTGCTTGAATAATCTGGTTTTAACAAAGATGGCGTTTAGGTTGGGATAGTGGACAACTCTGCTGCTACTTGAAAGGTATGGTAGCTTGACTGTCACATTGGTATCAGGTGTCTTGACTGTTGCACTGCGTTCCTGGGAGATGTGAACGTTGAGTGCTGTAGTCTCTAATCTGTCCTCCTTCAGCAGTGTTAATAACAAGAGAGGCTTTGTCACAGCCTTTCCCTAAATCTTGTGCATGTGCCAAGGGAGATGGCAGTGAGCAGCTGAGATTCCTGATGGGAGGGCTCTGCTGCAGCCTCAATTGTTTTGCATTGTGTGAAATAGGATTAAAGCAGGGGTCCGCAACATAAGGCCCATGCGCCACAAGCGGCCCACGGGGGTCGTTTAACCGGCCCATGAGCTGCCCCCGAACGAAGCCGCCCGCTCGGCGAGTCCCTGCGCGCTGTGCTATACCAGCGCGGTGTGGGGACTTTCTTTTGCTGTCCTGAAAGTCGCATCTACACAGATGCAGACGCCGAAATTGCAGGCATGTGTGTGATCCAGCACACAGAGGAATCTCCGCTGGAGTGAACTGGCCCAGGCAAGGTAAACCTTGCCAACACCTGGATTAAAGAGCCCTTTTGCCTGGGCTGCAGTTTATGTAGGACTGACTCAGTGAACAGAGAGTCGTCCTGGCCTTTCAGTCCTTCCCCGTATTAAAAACATCACTGCAAACAAATAAAAATTATTAAAAAATAAATCACTGAAAACGAATGGTGTAAAAGTGTGATTGGGGAAAGGGATGCTTCTATAATATAGAACTAGCCAGCTCTTGTTTCTGCTTTGTGTGTTTTTATATTGAAGCATTTTAAATAAAAAGCAGTAAGCACTCTGTGGATTAGCCTAATGTAGGGACAGGGAATTTTTTGGGCTGCGTAAACCAGATCTTTACCTGGCCCCCACCCCAGTGGGCCGACTTTGGCAGCTGGGTGGCACAACCCAGCTGTCAATCACAAGGTGCCATTATGACATCACACGATCGGCAGGTGTCGGTCTCACCAACCGGTCAGTCCCTTATGCGGAGCTGATGGGAAGCGCCAAGCATTAAACTGGAAAAGTGCTTCTTTCACCTGCCTATGAGCTGATGCAGTGGGGAGAGGGAGGGAAGGAAGAATGGAAGCTACTTCAGCTGACAGGCAGTTGAAGTGCACCTTGCTCCAGGCAAAGGAATGATCAGAAGCTCAATTTATTCCCTTGATTCTTCCTGTGAAGCCATAGCTGTACTTGGCAGACATATGATGCCACATATGCATTAGGAGTGGGGCAGATGAGCATGGTTTGCAGTGGAACGTGGGCCAAATTGGGGACTTTTGGTGGGCCCAGTTTGGACTACTGGCTGTAGATTCCCCACTCCCTAACCCGAAGAGTGCTATATTTGGAATAATGGTAATTTTAGCAAGGAAAGGGGCTAGCCCACAAAGAGCATAGGCTTAATTTAGGTTCTGGAACTCAGTTTGCCCCTTAATTCAAATGCAGAACTAAAACCGGTTGTCAAAGCTACCATTTTGGCTCATTTTCTTCTTCATGCAGGCAAGCTCATGAGTGCTTTGCTCAGTGGCCTAACTGATCGAAACACCGTGGTGCAAAAAACTTTTGCCTTTGCCATGGGACATCTAGTCCGGGTGAGTGGAGCTTTGGGTCCTTCTCAGTTTTATATTTTATTACTTCTGGGGTTTTTTGCGTTCAGATGTTCCAAAATGATTTGAGCCTTTCTAATTTTATTTCATTTAAAAAGACCTCACGGGACAGCAGCACTGACAAATTGCTGCAGAAGCTGAACAGTTGGTACATGGAGAAAGAAGGTATGTTGGTTTGTTTGTTTGTGTGTGTGCGTGCGTGCGTGCGTGCATTTTAAACCTTGCCGTTTCATGAGATGATAAATACCATGAGACAGGAAAAAATATGACTGTTCTATAACATAAAGATAATGCTGGTATTCCTTCTGACCCATGCTCCTAAATCATCTTAAAATGAAACACAGAAGGAATGTACCTTTCTCTGATAAATTCAGCAAATGGTTGATGCTAGTGCCTGTCTCTTCATTGCTTCCATGATATAAGTTTTTTTTTAATTAACTAGAAGTGCCATGCATCTATATTAATTTGTGCCCCTACCTAAGAGCAGACAACTCCTCTGTGAATTGAAAGCCAGGTGGCCACACCTATAACTTTGTTCTTTACTTCAGAACAAGTCTACAAAATGGCCTGTGCGTTAACTATCCATGCCATTGGGCGCTACAGCCCAGATGTACTGAAGAATCAAGCCAGACATGTCTTGCCCCTGGCCTTCCTGGGCATGCACGAGGTCCCCGAGGAAGAAAAAGGCGAGAAAGAAGAGGGCAACCTGTGGACTGAAGTCTGGCAGGAAAATGTGCCTGGTAAGTTGATCTAATGAGCTGTAATTGAATATGTTTAACCCCCTTGAGCTGCTATGAATGAAACAGAAAGGGTGGGATACAAATCCGAAAGTGCATACATTAATTTTAATAGTGAATGAACACAGTCCTCAGTTTTGGCCTCGGAGAATTCCTAAGTCACAAGATTTTCTCTTGGTAAAGATTTGAGCAGTTCTCATGAAGCTGTATTCTAAAGCTAACTTGGTTCTGCTGCTCTTTACTCACCCTGTGACTCTTGTGTGTGTTTTGAAACCTAGGTACCTACGGTGGCATAAGGCTTTATATGGAAGAATTGATAGCAATCACCCAGAAAGCTTTGCAGTCCCAGTCTTGGAAGATGAAAGCTCAAGGAGCAGCCAGCATGGCGTCCATTGCAAAGCAAACTGGCTCCCTGGTCCCTCCGCACTTGGGCATGGTGCTCTCTGCTCTGTTGCAAGGCCTGTCTGGGAGAACGTGGGCAGGGAAGGTAAGAAACGCATTTTAAGGGAGAAGGTGATTAGCCCCATACTTAAGTAGATGGGAATAAAATACATCACAAGCATTTGTATCTTCTTCTTCCTTTTGCATGGATGCCTCTATTTGGATATTGCTGTCAAGCAAAGAAAAATTCTGATCTATAACGTGAAACTGGATGGGGCCTGAATATTGTTAGAGCTCAATCTTGCTTTGGCAAATCTCTTTTTTCTCTCTCTCTCCCTTGCTCTCTCCTCCCTGCTTTTTGCTGCTGCTGTTGACAGCCAGGTGTTGGTGTATGAAATGTACAAATCTGGTTGGCTACAAAGGATAATTATTGGGTGATGTGAGGGGGAGGCATTTTAAAAGTGCTTTGTAGCTAGGGCATGAATGAATTAGTATTTTTGTGGGCTGTATCACTTTTGCATATGTTCACCTGTCTTTTTTCCATATTAATCTTTAATTTTTTTATTTAAAAAAACCCCACATGAAAAGTTGCATTTAAATACGTATTTCTGAGCTTATTTTATCTCAAGATAGGTATTTCTAAAGATAAGTTTTTCAGCTGAGGCATGTTTGAACATTCAAAGCAAGAAGCGTTAAAGCTGGCGGATAGCTAAGTTTCGATCTGCATGTTAGTTTAGGAGGTGCTGATTAGGCCAGTCAGTTGGTATTGGAATTTCTTAAAGATGGGCTTGCTCAAGCTTTGCTACTCATAACATTGTTCTGCAAACAGTGGTCCCTGGACCCTGTACTTGCACATAGAACCATATTTTATGGCTTACAAAGAACCGTTGACAAGCAAAATAATATTGAGGCTCAAGACAGCCAGTATCCTTTTCTTTTATATTTTTAATGATATGGCTTGGTGGCCCAGTGTTAAAATGTGTTGGAAACTATGTTACTATTGTATGGATCATGGTATTTGAAAGTCTCTGCAATTTCTGCCCTATCCAGAGTAGGTAAGAACTCCTAAGTAACCACTTTCCCTGTGCACTTCAGAAATCCCCTGCTAAAAATTCTTCCCATTTCTTGTTTTGTGATAACCCTTTTAGGAGGAGTTACTGAAAGCTACTGCCAGTGTTGTCTGTTCATGCAGGTAAAAAAGTCCATCTTCTACTGGCTCTGAGCTTTATAAAGGTTGGCACTATTTAATAAGGTGGTCAAACAGCGACCAAATCTGTGTTTGCTGTTGGTATTTTCAGCACGGAGTTGCAGAAGTCTTTACCCAACCAGCCCAGCGTTGACGACATCCTCCAGGCCTTGCTGAAGGAGTGCCGGAAAGAGAACCTCAGGTACAAGATTGTGGCTCTCCGGTGCACAGCTGATGTGCTCAAGGCCACGCAGGAGAATCGGTTCAAGGAGCTGACAGACATCATCTTTCCAATAATAAAGAAGGTGAACTTTCAGTCCATGTTGCTTTTGAATAGCCCCCTAAGAATGAATAATACAGTACCACCCTTTGCCCATTGTATCAATCTCTGCAGACCATTCACATATATTCTCAGCATTCCTTACAACAGCTCTGTAAGGTAGGCCAGTGATGTCATCCCCATATCGCAGATAGGGGATGAAGCTGAGAATTAGTTGGCTTGTCACCCGTTGGCTGAATCACCCATTGAGTTTGTGGCAGGACCAGGATTTTAACTGATGGCTTCCTATTTTGCTGCTCAGTCTCTTCACAACAATATGCTTTCTGCCGCTAGCACTGGCCAAGGGGGAAACCAGTAAATCTTAACCTTCTGCAGATTCTTTTCTTAAGTACGTTGTCCTTCTGTGAGACAATTACCGTATTTTTCGCCCTATAGGATGCACTTTTTCCCCTCCAAAAATGAAGGGGAAATGTGTGTGCGTCCTATGGGGCGAATGCAGGCTTTCGCTGAAGCCTGGAGAGCGAGAGGGGTCGGTACGCACCCATCCCTCTCACTCTCCAGGCTTCAGGAAGCTATCCGCAAGCCTTGGGAGCCTGGCGGGAGTACCCGCCGGGCTCCCAAGGCTTGCGGACAGCAGCCTGCAGACCGAAACCTGGGGAGCGCTCCGCAGCGCACCCCGGGCTTCGGGCAGATGTCCGCAAGCCTTGCGAGCCCGGCGGGAGTTCCCGCGGGCTCCCAAGGCCTGCAGCCCGAAACCTGGGGAGCACAGCGGAGCGCACCCCGGGCTTTGGGCAGCTCTCTGCAAGCCTTGGGAGCCCGGTGGGAGTTCCCACCGGGCTCCCAAGGCTTGCGGATAGCAGCCTGTTCTGGGGGCTGGGGTCGGGGGAAGCTCGGGCTTCCCCCGCCCCAGCCCCGCGCCTGGGGGGGAAATTTTTTTTTCTTTATTCCCCCCCCCAAAAAAAAACCTAAGTGCGCCCTATGGGCCGGTGCGCCCTATAGGGTGAAAAATACGGTAAATGGAGCAGCACTCATTTTAATACATGGGCTGGAATGTCCAAACAACATCATAGAGTTGGAAGAGATCTTGGAGGTCCTTGTCTGCAACATCTTGCTCCATGCAGGTTACTGGAGGCACCTGAAGCATCGCTGAGAAGTGGATGTCCAGCCTCTTCTTAAACACTTCCAGCAAAGGAGTGACCAGCAGCTCTCAAAGCAGCCTGTTCTAGTGTGGACCCAGATCATGCCCTTGGGAAGCCTTTCTTAATGCTATGCAAAAACTAACCTGCATATTTCTTGTCTCTCTTTCCTCCTCCAATCCTTTCCTCTGGTACCACTGCAGAACTGCCCTGAGAACATGGGGGCCAGTTCGCCACAGAACGACGATGAAGATGAGAACGAAAACGAGAAGGAGCTCCAGATGGAATCTCTTCTCTGTGCCTTTGAGAGTTTGGGCAAAGCGTGGCCCAGAAACCCAGAAACGCAACGTAGGTTTTTTTTCTTACAAATATTTATACTAATTTTGTGCAAACTGCTTTTGAAAATCATCATCATCATCATCATCTCTATAACCATGTGGTCTACAAATCTTGTAAAATAAATATAAATAATTGAAAGGTTTAATCCCAAAAACTCAAGCGGTATTTCATCCTAAAAAAAAAAAACCCTCTCCAAAAAGTCAGAGAATGAGAAGAAACTTGAGGACACTCTTTCAGAGTATTTATTGTTCTATTCGTTCAAATTGTTATTTTTTAAAAACCCCAGCTGCTTTGATATTTAGTGATTTCATTGTTATTTGTTGTATTGTTCCTTATTCATTTTGTTACCCCATTGAAAGGTGGGATAAATATATATATTTAAAGAAATGGATAGACAGGAAAATGGTTCCCAAGCTATTTGATCAAGAGTGTTTTGCTATTTTTTGGCCCTGAGTACTGCAGTGGGGACAGTAAATAAATACAATGCAAAAAAACCCCGCAAAATATATTTACATTCATTGTAATAATAAAAGGTGTGAATATTGTTTGTGTTTAACGACATTCAGCAGGAGATAGAATCAGACACTTGTGTTTAATGCACAGAAGTCTGCCCCCACTCTAGATGACTGCCCTCTACACCTTTTAACCCAGGGAGGTTCAGGCAAACATCTGTACAAGGGTAATGTTGTAGTCCTGTCTAAATGTAATGAATGGAATAGTGATAAAGCAGAGTGCGTCTGCAAGTACTTTTGCAAAATATAGGAGGCAGCTTTGAAGGGGGGGGGGGGGGACTTCCGGTGAGAATTAAGATCCGGCCTTGGCTGCTGTGTCCTAGTCTCTCTCCTCCTCCCCACCTCCCCGCCAACATAGCTTAATTGGCAGGTTGCTAGGATTGAACCCTACTTAGAAATGATGGCCTCTGACTTAGGGGGTCCTTGCTGCAGGTCCCACGGGGAGCATTATAAATGGAAGGAGGGGTGGCTGTGTTTTGTGCCATCTCAGCAGTCCAGTGTTTTAGGTGTCTTAATGCCTTTGAACACCTGCTTTTTTTAAAACCCCTGGTGATAATGTGTCTAGAGGACAGGGGGAGAATGTAGTTGTTTGCCTTACCTTTGTCTTGATTCTCTTGAAAACCTTTTTTTTTGCCCCAGGCTGCTATCAACAAGAGGTGTGCAAACTAATGTGCGAGCGGCTGAAACTCAGTACGTGGAAAGTGCAGCTCGGGGTGCTCCAGGCTATGAAAGCTTATTTTCAAGGGTAATTTCCCTCCAGGTGCTGAACCTGCTGCTTCTCTGTCTTTTCCTCCGGTGACATTTTGTGCCTTCACGTGCGGTTGTGTCAAATCTCGCAAGCGCGCGGCGTGCCTCCCTTTTGTGGGGGCTTATCTGCTGATGTGAACAGAGACAGCAAAGTGGTAACTTGCTTAAGTTGTGTTTTGCAAACACCCGGTAGGCCCTGCCGTCTGTACTGTCTCCACATTTGGGGAGGAGAAGGCTGCCTTCTATATCACGTCAGAGAAATGGGGGGACACTGTTTGGCCTAGATAAGTAGGATAAAGGTAAAGGGACCCCTGACCATTAGGTCCTGTCTTGGCCGACTCTGGGGTTGCGGCGCTCATCTCGCTTTATTGGCCGAGGGAGCCGGCGTACAGCTTCTGGGTCATGTGGCCAGCATGACTAAGCAGCTTCTGGCGAACCAGAGCAGCGCACGGAAACGCTGTTTACCTTCCCACCGGAGCGGTACCTATTTATCTACTTGCACTTTGACGTGCTTTCGAACTGCTAGGTTGGCAGGAGCAGGGACCGAGCAACGGGAGCTCACCCCATCGCGGGGATTCGAACCGCCGACCTTCTGATTGGCGAGTCCTAGGCTCTGTGGTTTAACCCACAGCGCCACCCGCGTCCCAGATAAGTAGGATGCACCTTTGTAAATGATAAAAACCTTTCAGTGGGGCAGTGCGAATGATCAGCTTCAAAAGTGGTGGACGTTAAGCACCACTGTGATTTGGTCATCTGCAAACGGTGCTTCTCTCTGGGATCAGCTAATGTAGTACATTTCTCCTCTGCAATCCATGACTTGATTCCAGTGCAATGCTAAGTAACCATCAGTAAAAGGGCTTCCATTTGTGCAACAGAACCACTCCCCCTCTCCTTCCCCCATGTGGAAGCCCTGTTGTGCCCAGATCGACTTTGGGGGAGGGTTGGTGGGAAACACCCAGAATGGTATTTAGGGGGTACACAGGAAGAAAAGAGGAGAAAGTCCCTTGCATCAACAGGTATTCTTTTGCTGAAGGGACTGCTTTGGCTAAAAACCTATACAGTGGTGCCCCGCAAGACGAATGCCTCGCTAAACGAAAAACCCGCAAGACGAAAGGGTTTTCCGATTTTTTAGCGGCTTCGCAAGACGAATTTCCCTATGGGCTTGCTTCACAAGACGAAAGCCCATAGGGAAATCTCCAGGGACAGCGGGGAAGCGCAGCGCGTGTACTCCTCTGTTCCCAGACCTGTCCTGAAGGCTTGCGGTGGGAGGAAGGTTTTCCTCCCCACCGCCAACATTCAGAAGGCTGTTCTGAAGGCTGGCGGTGGGGAGAAAAGTCCTCCCCCCCCCCGCCAGCCTTCAGAAGAGGTCCGGGGACAGACTGTCCCCGGACCTGGTCTGAAGGCGGTCTCCATAGGAACGCATTAATTGATTTTCAATGCATTCCTATGGGAAACCGTGCTTCGCAAGACGAAAAACTCGCAAGAAGAAAAAACTTGCGGAACGAATTAATTTCGTCTTGCGAGGCACCACTGTATGTGTCGTGGGCTTAAGCCCATAACCAGTCTTCTCTAGCTAGGACTAATTGGTGCAGGCTCTGCCGTTTGCAGACTTACCACTAGCCAAGACTCAGAGAGTTAAAAGGGAAACGGTTTCCTGCCTCTTCCAGAGACGCTTCCCATGTTTCCTACAGTTATCTGTGATAGCCCTAAACTGGGCAGCTACTGTGCCAATATTGTCAGCAAGCTCCTTTTGACATAAGGCAACGGTGCTGTTCTTCCTTTGGGTAGGTTACTGTTGCTTGAAGCAGAACACTCAGATCCTGAGGCTTTGAGAAGAATACTGCTTGAAACTTGTTCCTCTATCACCCATTCTCTAGGTAAGTATCTTGTCAGCGGTGCACCAGGGAACCCATTTTAAAGCTTTAAATGACTAGCAGAAGAGAGTGGAGCCTTTTTTTTTAAATGATATTTATTCAACGTTTCAAAGATACATAAGTATAAAAAGAAAAGAAGGGAAAAATAATAATAAGAAAAAGTACAAAAAGAAAGAACAAGAAAAAAAAGAATACACATCCCACATTGCATTTTTCATTTGCTTGTTTCTTGGACCTCCTCACACCTCCCTTTTTGCATTCAAGCTTAGTTCTTTGTTTCAGCAAATTCTTCCCATATTTCTCAATTTTTATTTACATAATCTAACTTAACAGTCTATCTTATTTATTAACTCAACATATCCTTTCCATCTTTTGCTATATTCTATTGTTCAATTTACATTTATTTCTTTAACCTTATCTTGCCTTAAAAACCTTAAAGTTCAAATTTTAAGCCATATTTCCACGTAACTCCTTAACTCCTTTTTACTAAAGCCAATTGGTTCCATTCCAGCATAATCCCTAATATTTCATTAGTGTAACACTAATTCCAAAAAAAAAAGAAATTTTCCTTTTTACAGATTTTTTCTTTTTCTCTAGTTTTTATCCAACGTCCCTTCTTCCTGGTCTCGGATTGTGTCAGTCCTTTCTGGCCGAGAGTGGAGCCTTTTGTGCTTTTGGTATTTCTTGTATCCATCTGTATTGAACCTCTCTTGGAGACAGATGGAGGGGCTGTAGGAACTAAAGGATTGATGAATGACTAAAAGAGACTCCCCACTTCATACTTGTAGAGGGTGGTGGGACAGAGGTGGGGGTGGACCTTACTTTTTTCATCTTTGTTCTCAACAGAATCCTACTCGTGTGTGGGATTATAACATCAGAAGATATTAGAATTCTGCCCTTGTAGCCTTTTAGATATGGGAATAGGGAGGAGACTCATTTTTGAATGCTCCATATTTTGCGGGGAGGGCAGTTGTGAACTTGTGGTGGGTAAGACAGATGTATTCCCATTAACTATATGCATCTGGGTCATTGCATTAAATCACATGAATAAATGCTGGGTTCTCATTTAACTTCTGACAAAAGTTCTTCCCTGGCAAACATTTTGTCGTTTCTTTGAACAATAACAATACAGTGGTACCTCGGGTTACAAACGCTTTGGGTTACAAACTCTGCTAACCCAGAAGTAGTACCTCGGGTTGAGAACTTTGCCCCAGGATGAGAATGGAAATGGCGCACCGGCGGTACGGTAGCAGCGGGAGGCCCCCATTAGTGAAAGCACGTCTCAGGTTAAGAACGGTTTCAGGTTAAGAACAGACCTCTGGAACCAATTAAGTTCGTAACCTGAGGTACCACTGTAAATCTGTACCAAAATTGGGGTTAGAAGAAATTAAGAAGTGCATGTTGCCCTGCAAGATGCTTAAAAGGTGTATGTGGCCCATATGCACCTCTGGCATGAAGTTACATTTTCCTCAGGTTATATTCACTCTTGACTTAATGTTTGCTCCCTCAGAGAATAGAAGCTACACCTCCATAAGAACTGAAGCCTTGTCAGTGATAGAAGTACTGCTCACAAAACTTGAAGGCAAGTTTTTTTCATGATTTTGGAAATGTTGATCAAGCAGGTTGTCTCTTAACTCCAGAAAGCTAAAGAATGCTGCAGTTCAGTTCTAGTCTAGACTGATTTTAAAGCAATAATTGGTATAGCTTTACTGGGGTGAGTACTCTGCTCTTTTTGCTTTGCAGGGTAGTTTTGGCAAGGCTGCTTCACAATTTGTATTATGGAAGCTCGGTTTCTGTGCATGAACCGCATAAGAGTCACACCAGTTGTTTGTTTGACATAAACTTACCTGCTTGTATTTGCTTTATTGTGTATTTACTCATTTTTGTTGGGAGCCGGCCAGTGGCTAGGGCAACCATATGGGCATATAAACTGTTGTTTGTTGTTGTTGTTGTTGTTGTTGATAATAATAATAATAATAATAATAATAATAATAATAATAATAATAATAATAAAAAACAACTTTTTGATGTTTGAAAACCACATTTCGTAAAAAACAAAGAAACCAAGGAGCATCATTATGGGGATAAGGGGAAACCTAACAGAAGGCTTTGGAAAGGAGCTCAAGACACAGAAGTTCTGCCACCTAGGCTCCTGTAGTCATTTCTAGGCATTGTCTTGTATGGTTTGCAAAATGCCACTAGGATATGTTGGCAAATGCCTTTGCAGATAAAGGGTAGAATTGTTATTTTGGGGGTTGTATTCCTACAGTCCCTGTTTCCTGCTATGGAGCACTTTACATTGCCCATGTGTATGTATCTGCTTCTCAAAACAAAGCTGAACATCTTATTGGCTTCGTGTGTTTGGTAACATCAAAACTAAACCTCTGGTGTGTGTTCCATGTGTTGGGGCTGCCTTTGAAAGTTCCTGGTGCAGCAGCTGGACCCAGAAGGGCTGCATTTCCCATTAGCCGAACTTCCCTTTGGCTATTCTGTCTGGGGCAGATGGCAGTTGGAAGTCCACCATTGTTGGCTCCCGTTGGGTAAGCCAGCCACTGCATTAAGTTTAGGAACACCTTTCAAAGGCACCCCCACAAATAATGCACATGACTCGAGGGACCATATAACCATAGTCCTGAAGGAAGTTACACTGGTTACCAGTTAGTTTCCAGTCTCAATTCAGAGTGCTGCTTCTAAGTTTTCAAGCCATCAGCAATCTGGATATCTGAAGAAGCACTTCTCCCATGTTTGTCCATATTTATTTCTATATTATCCTTGATATCATCTGAAGGCTCTTCCACTGCCTGAAGATCAGTGGATGATTCCCAGGGCTGCCTTCTGACTTGTCGCTATCCAGAACCCACTGATGCTTCTTACTGTATTTTAACTAATCGTTTTATGACTTTTTGTTGTTGTTATAAGCCACTTTGAGAGCTATTTTTAATGGCTTGAAAAGCCCAGTAAGTGGGAATGCATGAAATAACATGATGATGTCCTTCTGCCTCCTTCTCCTTATGTAGAGTCCAGACAGTGGGGGAGCCTGAACACAGAAAGCAGAGAAGTCCTCATTGGCTCCTTAACAGCCCTGATGTTGGACAGCAGGCCAGAGCTACAAGAGAAAGCCACTTTGCTAAAGAAAACCTTAGAAAAACTCGATTGAATTGACAGCCAACCAAGTGCCATGCGAAACGAAACAAGCAAAAGCGAAAGCGCGCAGTGAGCTCTGAATACAGAGAGGGAACGTAAAGACGACTCTGTAGCATGCATCATTCCTTGGCTAAAATAAAGAACGCCTTGAATTCTGTTCCCCATTAATTTTCTCCTCCTCCTCTCTCCCCCGCCCCCCAATTTTTTGTAACCATTTCAAGCAGTTTGGTTAGAATGAAAGCCTCGAGCGTATTAAAAAACAAACCAAAAGCACACAACCGTAAACCCAAGCTACGTAATGAATTTTTGGGAAATTGTCCCGGCCTGCGTGCAAATAAAGGAGGGGAAGAAGCACCTCATTTGAAAAATTAACACCAGCCAAAATCTTTGGTGTGTGCCTGGAAATGATGTTTGTAAGAATTATCAAAAGGTGTTCATTGGAGCACTGGAGATCAAATACTCTGGCCTGTATCTTTCATGTGGAGTAATTATTAGTGTTGTATTGCTAGGACTCTGGGTCTTTTTAGAACAAGGTAAGCTAATGCTAATATGGAGAGGTCCACCTTCTGTTGGTTTAGCTTGACTTCCCTTTTGGAATCCCGTTGATGTGTTCTGGTCCTCCTGGTCCGCATACTGCCACGTCATCCGATGTAAAAATGGAGCAATTGCACACTGGAAAGCACTTTAATTAGCTGTCTGGAAACAAGGGTGTACTTGGTTTTAAACAAGCAAAGAAGGAGCACTGCCCTTTCCCGAAATGAGTTTTGCATGACACTCAGTAATAGCAAAGCCCTTATCCAAAATAATGGTTTTCAAGAGTGCTCTGCATTTTCCATGAACTATCTCGTAGTAGGCTTCCTTTCCTCAGGTTTGTAACCCCCGTCTGGCTTTGAAAAACTGTACGTGTTTTAACATTATTAAGAAGGTGCAGTTAAATAACAGCGTTGTATCTGACACAGCATATTCTGGTTTATAAGAAAGTACTTTTGTTTTTCTGGGTAAGGCTTAACGTTGCATCCATTTAAGAGAGTGGAAATGCATTGCATTAAGCAGCCCCATTTTCTGTAGTGGCAAAAGCATTTTTTTTGGGGGGGGGAAAATGAAATTTGCTCCAATTTTAATAAAGGCTCCCTAGATGATGCAGTTAAAACGTTTTAGAACTTCACAACCATAATTTAAGGCTCATCGCCATACATCCACAGAATACCGTGTAGGAAATAACGTGTACTACCTGCTAACAGTTTTGTCGTGTAGTGTCCCTGCCCGTAAGATGTTTGTAGGATTTGTTTCACATGAAGATCTATATGCAGGTAGCATGTTAATTCCTACATGGAAGTGCCTTCTGCGTAGGAATTTTGCAACGTACAAAACTGACCACTGGTTCTGCTTGATTGGCACCCCCCACCCACCCAATTGCCCTGTTGCACCTTGGAGGGCTGCCTGACTCAGCCAGGATTACTTGGATGCATCGGTTATATGAATTGATCCCCTCACAGTGCAACAAGCCCCTTTCCAGGTGCCTTTGATCACGAACCATCGGCATCTGCGTGGACTGCTCCCTCGCAGAGATACTTCATACATTTGGTGCATCCCGAGGTGCGAGGGCATAAGCTGTTTGTAAATTGGCCTTTTTAGGGAGGTTCAGGACGTTTGACAGAAAAAGGGGTGTGTGTTTAGGGCTGCTTCACATTTAATGGCCACCCAGAATTCCTGGGGTAGGGTTACACGCCTGTATCCTGAGGTTACAGGTTACCTCAAAATGGCGGCGAGAGGCATGTTCCTGATGTGCCGCCACATTTTGAGGACTCCTGGCCATTGTTACGATCTCGCTCCGTGGAAGTCTACTGAGAAATTAATGACTGGTGTGTGTGTGTGTGTCTCATGTGTGTCGTCAGACTCTTGTCTGTTGGTTAAAGGCCTTTGTCTTCTACCTAGCACTGCCCCATAGCTAAGGAATAGTAAAGCTGGTCTAAAAGATTTTAATGTATTACGGAAAGCTGCTTGTTGTTTACGCTGAGTTTGAATTTGCCAAGCACATCTGTAAAATGGAATGTTTGTAGGCATAAGATCTTTGCATAACTTTTAACAAAATAGCCCATTTTGTCTCGCAGGAGCTCTCTCTCTCTCTCTTTTTGTATTACGCAGAAATGTCAAGTGTTGCTCTTTTTCTTTCTTTTTGCAACAGTCGTTTTGAGTGTTTTAATAGAACCTGTGACAACCATATATATATATACGACATGTGCTAGGTCTCCGATATGACTCTTCAGCAACGGCTTCAGTATTTTGAGGTGGAATCTAAAAACTTGAGTTTAGAACAGCTGCTGTAGTAAGTATTTCCAAATGGAAATTTATATTAACCGTACTGAATACTAAAATTCCAGAATAAGAACTACCTGGAATGTGCAAGTTTGGTGAATAGCTTCTCTGAATAGCTTTTTTTCTTCTAAATTTAGATTATGAACTTACCAAACAAACATGTGCCTCTATGAGAAACCTACCTGCAAAAAAAAAAAAAAAGTTGACTTAGAGGTCAGATACCCGTCCCTCTTTTAAATTTGTTGACTTGATAGGAAAAAAGTGGCCTTTGGAGAGTTATGTTTTCCTCTGAAAACAATTGCACTATAAAACACTGTTGCCCAAATGTGGGCGCTTGTGCTGCTGTTTAATGCTGCTTTGTATACCTGGATTGAAGTGTGTAAATTTGACACTATAGCACCCGCTGAATTTACAAACTTGTTTTGTGTTTTAAAGATTTCTAATGTTGCAAGAAAAAGGTCTCCATTAAATTCACTACATTCATTTTCTGTATCTGGATGTCAAGTTATGTAAGTGGATTGACCAAAAGAAACCTCCCCACCGAAAGGGTAACATTAAAATAAAGGCACATGACCTCCTCTTGGATAGAACTGGTAATTCTGTTGGCGGTGGAGGGTGTACAGATTGGGCTATCTGCTCCCGTTTGCTCTTGAGACAGGGCTATGCAAATCCATCAGGAGGAAAGCCGTCCCCATAGCAGCCCTCCCTGCTACTTGGAGAGTCACATGACCTTTGGGGAGGCCATGGTTTCCTGTGGGATGAAAAATTCCCCTTCCCTTCCAATCATGGGTAGGAGCTGGCCTTTCATTCTCTCTGCAAGTCAAAATCACCAATGACATACAGTGGTACCTTGGGCTACATAGGCTTCAGGTTACATACGCTTCAGGTTATAGACTCCAATAACCCAGAAATAGTACCTCGGGTTAAGAACTTTGCTTCAGGATGCGCACAGAAATCGGGCAGCAGTGACGCAGCGGCAGCAGCGGGAGGCCCCATTAGCTAAAGTGGTACCTCAGGTTTAGAACAGTTTCAGGTTAAGAACGGACCTCCGGAATGAACTAAGTACCTAACTGTATTAAAAATATCTTCTCTTGCCCTTCCTCTCAAAAGGAGCCCAGGTGGCAAAAACACAAAGCGATAAAACAAATACCCTCTATTCAAATGGCTTGCTGCAAGAGGAAGTTTCTCTCGCAGTAGCACTGGGAAGACAACAGAAGCAGTGCCTCTCTAACGCGAGGGAATGCCAAAGGGCAACGCTAGAGGCCCAGTTCTTGCATTGTGCAGAACAGACCTGGTCAGATGATATTTGCAGGAGGCCTTCACTTGCAGAAGGCAATGATCAGCTGGCTATATAAAGGGTGAGATGATATGTCAGGTATCCTGGCCCCAAGCAGCACAGGGCTGCACGCACCCAAACCAGAACCTTGGAAAACAGCAACACTGAATTTAGCTAATTGACAAATGCAACAATGAACGTGCAGCTGCATAAGCTGCTTTTAAACCATCTTCCAGCATTATCCCATCATAAAACCGATCTCGGATACGCCCACCGTTATCTTAAAGATTTCTGACTGCAACCCCCTATGTTTATCGCTTCAGTAACCTGGAAAAATATCAACTGTCTACATATTTAGTGTCATGAGTCATGAACAGAGAAAGCACCCAGGACTGTTACACTTGACAGTGGCAATATTTGTGGCTTCTTGACTCTTGCTGTGTGTGGCAGGCCATCGGAGCTATTGCTCCAGCCATTCATCCGAGGACTGACATTGTCGCTCACCTGTGGCAATATTCTGCACTGAGGAAAAAGGGAAAGAGCTCTCCACCTTTACTGCCCCCTTCCCTTCCTTCCCATACAGCTGAATCTATTTTAGTTATTTTCCTTGGCATCATTATTTGGTATTTTGACACAACTTCACATGTTTGTGAAGTTACAGGCCATAATCCAGAGAGCGGCAGGACTCCGCTGCAAACACAGCTTCACAAAAGCAGACTGCTTATTTTGGTTTTGCAAAACTAAAGCAGACTGCTTAGTTTTGTGCTCCTATCTTCCCAAGATGCAGACATTAAAGAGGAAACCCACCCTCAGAACATCAGGGGCTAATCTAAGCCACGACACTTAAGTCATACACAGCATACAATACACAAGAGGTTTCCAAGAAAATATTATTGTTGTAGAATGCTCAAGAATGGCTTTTAAGAAGACAAATCTTTGTCAGATGTACTTAGATTTTCACAAAACAGCAAATTTCCCTAATCGTTGAGGAACACAAAAAAATACTGCACTTGGAATGAAACGTATCAGCATTTGGCAAACAACAAATCAAACCAACAGTTGAACAATGAAATAAAAATAAAACTGCAGCGCACACTGAAAAGATCTCGGGCGCAACGTGACATGGAGATTTTTGCATGTTTACTTTGTAAACCTTGCCCGTTAGAAGGTGTATGAATATTTCCTATTATACAGATGGGAAAAGTGGCAAGTTTATATTTTGTCTTTTTCCAGTGTAGGAAGAGCCAAGAGACAAATATATTGGAGTTAAAAGAGATAAAAACAGTTTGCCACTAGTATTCCCTCAACTCTGTTATTTACGAAGTTTGGCTGTAATTGGTGCACACCCCAAACTCTTAAAGAGCAACAAGGAGACATAGGGCATTTATATTGCTTTTACTCATCAGGATAAGCTTGGCAATTATTCAGCCAAGTAGTCGTACCTTGGAAGTCGAACGGAATCCGTTCCAGAAGTCTGCTCTTCTTCCAAAACGTCCGAAAACCAAACCACAGCTTCTGATTGGCTACAGGAAGCTCCTGTAGCCAATCAGAAGCCGTGGAAGCCCCATTGGACGTTCAGCTTCCAAAAATAGTTCACAAACCGGAACAGTCACTTCCGGGTTTGCGACGTTCGG
Organism: Podarcis filfolensis; assembly: GCF_964270895.1. NCBI lineage: Eukaryota > Metazoa > Chordata > Lepidosauria > Squamata > Lacertidae > Podarcis > Podarcis filfolensis. The sequence goes on along the minus strand of NC_139621.1, from coordinate 25,516,623 downwards.
GAGCCAAAACGTTTGGGAACTAAGTTGTTGTAAAACCAAGGTACGACTACTTGGCTTTTTCTAATTTACACTCTCATGATCTGCAAACATGCTAGCCGTTTAAGTGTGCAGCATGCATGATGGTCTTAACACAGATAGGGGTGAGGCCGGCAGCTGTAGTCGCAAATGTTCCCCATCACTGTTTGGATGCAATCGACTGCTTGTCAGTTGGGCACAAAAACATGGCTTCTGACGACCCCGTTTAAAAAAACAGTATTTGGCAGGATCAGGTCCATTCTATGCAGAACCAGGTAAATATTAAAGGAAATCACTTGCCTGTTTTCATGTTTATGCATTTAAATGCCTGTTTTGTCAGCACAGGTATCGGGTGGCTTCTGAAGGGTATGTGAAGCAGCGGCAGGTGGGGAGAGCAACACGGATGGCACCGTTCATCATAGCAGATACACTGGAAGCGATGGTCTTAAAAATCACAACTGCTTTGCAATCAACAATCCCCAGACAGAAAGAGACAGTTGCATTATTTCACCCAGCACCATGCCATATAAGAGAAAGGAACAAGTCCAGTGTCCTATTAAAATTGTCCTCTTTACTTTGTGGTTCAGAAAACCCCATTAAACTGACATTTACACCCACCCACCCACACCCAATTTTTTTTAGCTCTGTCTATAAGTGAAATGGAGCCTCGGATCCATGTCTAAGGTGAAGTGACTTGGTTCTAAATAGTACTCCCTCCTCCTTTTTTCTGCCACCGCACTGGGGGAGGGCGCCTTCTCAAAGTGTGGGAAGCGCTTACCCTGCGGGAAGGGAGTGGGAGGGCTCTTACAGGGTCCTTTTGTCCTCCTTCCCAAAGCTGAGCAAACGCTTACCGGGCTAAAAAAGGTAAAGGGCCCCTGGACGGTTAAGTCCAGTCAAAGGCAACTATGTGGTTGAAGTGCTCATCTCACTTTCAGGCCAACGGAGCCGGTGTTGGTCCACAGATAGCTTTCTGGGTCATGTGGCCAGCATGCCTAAACCGCTTCTGGTGCAACGGGACACCGTGACGGAAACCAGAGCGCACAGAAACGCCATTTACCTTCTTGCCTATTTATCTACTTGCACTGGTGTGCTTTCGAACTGCTAGGTTGGCAGGAGCTGGGACAGAGCGATGGGAGCTCACCCCATCGCGGGGATTCGAACCGCCGACCTTCTGATCGGCAAGCCCAAGAGGCTCAGTGGTTTAGACCACAGCGCCACCCGCGTCTACAGGGCTTTGGGAAGGAGGTGGGAGGCCTCTAGGGCCATCCAGAGCCCTCAGGCCTCCTTCCCAATGCCCAACACCTTTTACCCAGTCCGAGGGCTGGAGAGCGTGTCAGCTTTTTAGCCTCGCACATGGCACCATATCATTAAGGTTGGAGAAACTCAGGCCCAGGGACCAAATACAACTGGTCCTCTGATCCCTCCTCAGGCCACACTCCACACTGGCCACCATTTGGAGGATAGAGAGGGGTGTTTGAGCATGCATAGATGCTACCTTAATGTACAAAGCAAAAAGTTGCATTCATAGCTCCAACCACTTCTGCTCCTGGTCTCCACCACAAGCATGTGACCCTCAGAAATTTGCCCCTGGCTAAGAGGGGCTTGTCACTCCTGTTTCACCCCACATTCTGTTGCGTCGGGAGAACAGAGGAACATTGCATTCCCTTCACCGGTGGCATCTTTGAAAAGCGCCGTGGAGCTTCACCAACCCACACTGGAAAACGTCTTTAAAACGACAACAGGACATCGCGTTCCTGCACGCTGGTATAGAAAAGCCGGCCAAAGAATGCAAACCAAGCTTGATCTTCTCAGCTAAAGCCATCACTATGTACAGATCGCCCTCTGCTGTTAAGTCCAGGTCTATCTTCAAGTTCCGGAGTGATTTCAGAGGCTTTCCCCCTTTTTGCCTGAGGGATGACAGGGAAAACTGTGGTTGAGCAAAATATTTTCAGAGACAGACCCACCCATGCCAGGGTACCGAATTCACTGCTTCCGTGAGCTCCTATATACTTACGTATCATCTTCTACATATTTGATGAGAGTTAAGGCTTTTCTGTGGAGGACCAACAAGAATTGGGCAAGGAACACCCTCCTCAGAGACAATTCAGGTTTCAAACAAAAGACCTGTTAAAAAACGGCCACACAGGAAAAATCAGCAAACGGTCTCATCTACTGGCATTTTCTCATCAGTTATATTTTAGCAAAATACTCATTGTGATGGGAGGTGGATGAGCTTGTGCGTTGCAGGGACTCTGGGGAGATGCAGCACATCTCTGAGTGCACGACACAAACAGATGCATTACAAACAAAATTCATTTTGAAAGCATGAATACATCAACGTGTTTTTACAGTTATATGCATTGCCCTTTCTAATCTGTTTATGTGCTGGTTACATTCGGAGCCTATGTATAACACGATACGTATTATGTGGCATTATAGACTTGGTAATATTTTTGCAGAACTTGTAAAAAAAAAATATTGTCAAGATTAAAGAGCAGGTCTGAATTTGTAGCTCTTGTAACTTGGTACAATGCTGGGAACTGGCTTTTACAAAGAAATAGATGGGAGACAGACCCACCCATGTTTAGATACTAGCAGCCAACAAACTGCTTGAGTGAGCCCCTGACTTAACCTCAGAAGGGTTACTGAAATCAGTGGTTTGTTGAATATTATGCTAAATACTCAGTCTTAACAATAATGCTTTTATTTCTACATCCCTTAAGTACACTTGAAGCTTTCCCTCAGTTTCTAGACATATAGTACACCGCCCTTGAATTAACTTCAGAGTACAGAATACAGAGAAATCTTCTTTAAAATCACTGTTAAATTACTACACAAAAGAAATCACTTGAGATTTTTTAAAATGTACATATAACTACACAAAAAACTACTTCAGGTTTTTTTAAAAAAACATGCTATGGATTAATCTGCTTTATTTCATTTGAGTGAATAGTCACCTGATACAGGAAGTCTTTTACTAGAGTGTCTTGGTACAGGACATCTTGGAAAACATTCCTGAAAAAAATACAAACAGGAGAAGCATGAAGCAATATGTTGAATTTCACCACAACACCAAGTTAAACTGGTGGCTGTCCACTGTAACTGTATTTCTTCCTATGTTCAAAAACGTTGGTTTGGGATTGCAGCCTTGACTACATTCTTACACACACACATGTGGGAGCAAGCTCCACTGAATTTAAGTGGGGGTTCGCTTGCTCAGCCTGAATTGTAAGACTTCAAGCGCTCTCCACAGAGAATTGGGGCTACAGTTCTAACCTGCTCCTGTCTTGAATTTAATGGGACTTTCCTCTGAGTAGATGTGGTTAAGGCTGCAGCCTCAGTGAAACACCCTTCCATTTCAGTTCTGAGATACTTACTCGACTCGTTTTATGACCTTATTTAACCAAATGTTTGTACTGCCTGAATTGTTTCACAAGAAATACTTAAAGCGTCAGTGAAAATGGTGGAAAGCAAATAATTAAAACATTCCAAAGGGAATAGACAACAGAGTGAAAAGAGATTAAAACCTGTCAACGTCTACATGTCTTGGATATGCTGGTCCAATTTAAAAAAACCTTTAAAATGCTTATGAGTAAACATGCAATGATGACCCATAAAATGAAAGAGACTGCAAACTTTTGATTCAAGCAGCGCTATCACTGGAACTTTCTTTCTTTTTTAAAAAAACAATAACCATATGATTTGAAGTTTCAGTTTGAGGCTGGCTATGCTTCTCAACTGCTGATGCATGCCTTATTACAGAGACAGGAACCCTGCGGTGGTAATATGAGTTTCTTTCAATCCCCATGTCTTGTCAGCATTTGAACAAATTGCTAGGTTGCTTCTCCATCCCTTCCCAACTAATTCAGGATGTGCAGCTGACCGGCCACAAACACGGTAGGATTCCTTCCTTCTGACAGAACCACAACTGACCCATGAATACTTACCCCTATCAGAAAGGGGAAAAGAACTGTAGGGTTTGCAGTTTTGCTCACTACCGTTACTGTTTGTTCCTTAAAGTAAGGTAAAGGTAAAGGGACCCCTGACCATTTGGTCCAGTCGTGGCCGACTCTGGGGTTGCGGCGCTCATCTCGCTTTACTGGCCGAGGGAGCCGGCGTACAGCTTCTGGGTCATGTGGCCAGCATGACTAAGCCGCTTCTGGCGAACCGGAGCAGCGCACGGAAACGCCGTTTACCTTCCCGCCAGATAAACTCCCTTTAAGTTCCTTGTTCGGAGGGGTGGGGGGTGGGGAGGCCGCTCAGTGGCCTGCCTACCAAAATATCTAAGTGGAAACTTTCATTTTAACCTCAAAGGGAAAATACAAAAACTGCCTGGAAAATCTTATACCCCTAGAAAAGACATCTAGTCAGAAAAAGTACAAGGTAGACATCATAATAACAAAGAGATAATTCAAAACCTTCTAAGCACAACATTACTTCTTTTCATTAGAAACGAAGGAGCCAGTGGCATTTGGGAGAATTTAGCAGAGAAGATCAATGACCTTACCTTCAGCAATCCTTGCACAAAAAGACCCGACTCGTAATGAAAGGAGGTTTCATTTCTGCAAAGCCTCGAACACTTCCTCTCTGTTAAAGTGAGAAAGAGGCACAGTGTGCGTACCATCTGTAATACAATATCATTTTAATAGTACAGGCAGTGAAGTTTAGCCAAGAGAAAAATCGGCAGTGGTTATATATTGCACAGGAACTGGGGCAATTTTTTCAGGGATCCACATATATTTTCTAACAGCTATATGTTCCCCCAGCATGCAAACTGCATATTTTGTGGCCTGAGTAATGTTCTTTTTTCCCCTTCCAACTTGGGCACCCACCTCCATCGGACTGTCCAGAACATCACTAGAGGAAATGTCCAGCCCACCATATTGCTGTTTGGAGACCTTTTTTACAGCCTCCTTTTTTTTTTAGGAGCCTGAATTTGCTTCACCATAGTATTGCAACAGAAACAAACAAAGAAACAACACACCCTACTCCCTCTCTATGTGTGAGGGGAAAAGAACACAAGCTCAAATTAATAGTTTCCCATTTTTTCTGATTACAGGAAACTTCTTCATTCATTAACTGTTTTTAGATTTTTTTTGTGTCGCTATTGTTGATTCCCCTCGCTCCTGCAGCCAATAGGAAGCTGCACACGCCTCCTCCGCGCCGGAAGGAGTGCCGGAAATAGCACTGTGCGTGCGTGAGCACTCCGGCCCACCACGGCGTCTGTGGGACCATGAACCGGCCCAAGCCACAAAAACTTTGCTGACTCCTGGTCTACACACACTCTATCCTTTCAATCTAGGAGACGAAGAGTCATTATTAGAGTTCATGGCCACATTCCTGCCAGGTCAAAACACATCAGTAAAAGACATTCCAGCATCCTCAAGATCCTACATTATGGCATTTCCCTATTTTACGACAAATCACTTTTTTTTATAAACCTTTGCTTGTAAAAAACAACAACAACTGCATACAGTTTTGGTCAAGTACAGTTAGAAAATGATTTCAAGTGCCGACATGCTTATGAGATGGAAGCTGGTATTAACTCAGCACTCCCGAAAATCTAGAAGTATTCTTATTTACGATGTGTAATTTATTTTACCGAAGGCAGATCAAAAAGGAGAAGAATGGAAGAGCTGTTTCCTTTCATGATGCAGCTAAGATAAGGGCTTACATCTATGTCTTCTGGAGCACTTTGTGATTTCATAGATGAAAGGAGTTCCATTATAGGAATAACTTCCTCCGTCAGCACTGGAATGATGCTCTGGCCCTGGGCAATAAATAACATTTTATGAAATAAAAAAAAAGGCAGAGCATGCACTTACAAAACGTGACATGAAAGGACTGGGAGGTTGTTGTTTTTTTGAAGAGAACAGAGTAATGGGGAAATAGTCAAATACTTTATTTTCCAGGTTTGTTCCAACGTAACCGTAACCAACAGAAAGATAAGCAAATAAATCAAGAAAATAATTTTAAAACTGAATGCAATTTTAAAAACTGGATTCATAATCTTTTTATTTTAAGACTGTTCAGTGAAAGTACCTGGGACAGATCTAGGACTTAAACTGCGAAAAGATTAAATGCAGTTAACAAATTTACTGCTGCATTTAACACTTTATCAGAAGAAAAGATATGGGGTTTCATTTCTTGTTAATTACTATTCCCCAAGTGTCCTCTACAATATTCCCCCTCTCAGCCAGATATAGCTTAAGAAGCCTGCATTGTCAGTTCTTTTGCCTGACAAACAACTAATATAGAAAAACCTTCCCTTTTTTTGTAATACCATTTTCTTTTTGTTTTTTCTATTTAGAAAATTACATTTGTTAGGAGGCTGATAGTAGTCAGCCTGAGGAAGATACTACCTTTGTTTTTTTAAAAAAGACTCAAAATTCATCTAAACTGCCTTATATAGTGAGAATAAAATATTAGTCAGATTTCTACTTTGCTCCAAAATAGGCAGGGTTCTCTGTGTTAAGTTTTTCAGAATCCTCAGAGTTCCTATCACATCTTCATGGATATTGTTCTCGTATACAAAGCTTCCAGAATATCCAGGAGAATCCAAAGTAGCTCCTTCTTCGGATGGGTATGATGCAAAAGGAAAGGAGCAAACACATTCATAACTCACTGAAATTAATGGAATTTGCAATCCATGTTCATACCTTGTCTTCCAGTCTCTCTGTGCCTTCTGAGAGGCAGCCTTTTGAAAGTGTTCTTGTCTTCCCTAAGGAATAAATCAGTATGTTTTCAGTAGGATTTTATTTTTGAGGGGGTGTTTTCTTTTTTTTAAAGAAGGTCCTGATACATGTCTGCACATCTTAACCATCTCATACATAAAAAGACACCAGATCCACAACCTACCGTACGTTTCTGTGTACTAAGTTTTTTTCTTTAAAAATTATGCTAAAAAGTGGGGGTCGTCTTATACATGGCTAGTGCATTGGGTGGGTGTTTGAACAGCTATTTGGTGTGTTATTGGTTGATGCGTCAATGGCTGGTGTTGATTGGCTGTCGCTGTGGCAATGCGGGGGGGTGGGTGTGTGATTGCCAACTTTTCGGCGAGGGGACAGATGAGAGGCGGATTTTGCGACTTGTGCGGGTGAGCGATTTCCGGCAATCCCCCTAGAAAAAGCTCAACAACCCTGGGTAATTCTCCCCCCCAAAAAAGTTTGAAACTCTGTGCCATCTCCCCCCATTATCTTAAATGTTCAGAATATTAGCTGATGTTCTTTGGATTAAAAAACAGACACCACCACAAACATTGTCATGGTACCTAGCTGAGGAGTTTGTCCACGTGAAAAAGCATTCAATATTTTCCCTGAGAGCCTATGTATTTCCAAGCAAGGGTATATAACATGAGGGACATCTAACATCTCCAGCAATATATACGTCTGTAATGTAGTATGCATTAAAACAGATTCTCATCTCAAAATGGCAACATATAATTTTGGGAAGAGTTTAGCCTGCAAGTAGATTTGAGCCGACGAGGCATGAGCTCTGCTGTTTCAAATCACTGTGCCCTAAGAAAACCACTTCTGGGATTCAAAATTTAACATGTACACAGTTAAGTGAAGAATCTTGAACAGTGGTACCTTAGTTTTTGAACGCAAAACATTCCGGAAGACCGTTTGGTAGCCTTTGATACAACTCAATTTTTTTATATGTATTTGTTGCAGTTGTGCAACACCCTTTACCATTGCCCACTTGGCGGCTGAAGCTGATGGGAGATATAAAAATGTAGTGTAAACACCGAGAACTGGGAAACACTGGCCTGCAAGCGCTCCAGTTGGATAACAGCCTTTACCAAAGGTGTCATGGGTTTTGAAGACGCTCGAACTCAGGACGAAAAGGAGAAATGTGCTAAGAGGAAGGCACACTTGAAGTTCATTTACACCCTGATGAGCAAAAGACAATACAACAAAATGCTGATATATGGGTTCCATTAAGCCCATGTTGCATGAAATATTAGCAAGACCTTAAACATCAGAGTTTACTTCCATGGGGTGCTTAGACAAAATAGACTTTCAGATGCCATAATTGGAAGACTTCTAGTTTGGGGGTGACAGGTGAGAAGCCATAACAGGTGAGAAGAAACATCAATGCTCAAAGGTATGTGAACATAAGCACAAACAGTGCTTATGTATGTGCAGTATAAGTATGGAAATTTGGGAAACACTGGCTTGAGAGCGCTTCAGTTGGAGGACAGCCTTTACCAAAGGTGTCATGGACTTTGAAGAAGCACAAACTCAGGACAAAAGGGAGAAACGAACTAAGAGGAAGGCGCCTTTGGCAAATCCACACCATGATCAACTCCCGCCCAGAAACCAACGTCCCCACTGTGGAAGGACGTGTGGATCCAGAATTGGCTTCCACAGTCACTTACGGACTCAAACCATGTTTATGTAAGGCAATCTTACTTGGCTATGAGTGATCACCAAAGAAGAAGATGGGAGATATGGTACTTTAACCACACCAGGAGGGCATCAGAGTGGCAGAAAAACAGGCTGCCTGCCCCTCGACCCAGCCCCCTAACCAGTTCCTCTCCTGCGTTACAGATCTACCCCCATCAGTGTACACACCATATATTTAAAGTACAATCCAACTGAAGAATCCTGGGAACTGTAGTTTGTCAAGGGTGCTGGGAGTTGTAGTTCTCTCTGGGTGCAGAGGTTCCCAGGTGCAGAGGTTCACTTTCCCGGTCAGTGCATGCTGTGAAAGGGACCCTCAAAGGCAGACACTGTTGCAGCTGCCCCTGTTAGGCAGAGTCACTCACCCTGGGACTTTAACGGGGGCGGGGGCGGGATGCTCACCTGGAAGCGGCTACTCAGTCTCTGTGACTGCAGAGCTTCAAGGAGAGGGGAGGGAAACCCACTACCGCGGGTGCGCGCTGTCCAAGGTACTGCGAATCCCAGAGATTTGCTCGCGCGTTTTAAGAAAAAAAGGGAAGGAAGGAAGGCAGGCAAGAGTAAAGTATAGTGTCATGCACCTCTCATTTCCGGCTCTACAATGCATTTTATTATTTTTATTTTTGCATTTTCTGCATGCGGTCAGATGCAACACAGAACAAGCCTGCATCTGTTCGCGGCTGCTAAAGCTGCAACAGCCTTTGAATTTCTTTTATTTTTGCAAAAAAAGAGGTGGAAGAATCGAAAGAAGCAGCTCCGACGCAGCGCGCAGAGGTTTTTTTTTTGCAATAATCCTATCCCCGGTTTATAAGTAACAAAAGCCGAGGATATGAGTTTTTCAGGACCCTCTGCTTGTCCCCGCCGTCGTTGGAGCTGCTCTGAATTTTCAGCCTTGTAGCACAACGGGCAGACATTCAACAGATAGAGTTGACGGAGTAGCGCATGGGTGCAGCTAGCATTTATTTCAAAGCAACGGACCTTCCAGCTCCGGATTTTTTTTTAATCCGTTGTAATATTTCCGTTCACTTCCACGCATGCAGGATCCTAGGATCTGTAATTGAGAGCCGGAAGTCTCCATCGAAAAGAAAGCCTTACCTCTTAGGCGTGACACTTGCCTATCCAGCACTGCAAGAAACACGCAGGCGCGAAAGGTGGTTTGTTGCTTTTAAATGAGTGTTTCAATCTGTGGTGCGGTCCACCAGTTTCATCCAGGTGACCCGTGGCATCTCTCCCTCAAATATTCACATTGCTTTTCAATTGCATTTGTTGCTTCTTTTATTTCTCATATTGCGTTTTGTTATATTACAATTGCAACGCTATGGAATTCGAATTGCATGGCAGCACAGCACAATGCACGAAGTAAGGGAAGCAATAAAAACGCAAGTAAAACCACGCAGCTTTCTAGCACGATGCACTGCAATTGCTGCAACGGAGAAATACCAGTGCACGTTTCACCAAACCGTCAGCAATTTTCAAGTGGCCCATGGTGAGTTTGGGAACCACTGCTTCTCATTTTATATCACGTTTTGCTTCAATGGCTTCTTAATGATCACAAGAAACGTTTGCCTGTTTGGGATGCTTCCAACAGGTTCAGTGCTGACCAGGCCTGACAAACACAAAGAAAGCAAGCTTTCATGGCTTACATACAGTCGTACCTTGGGTTACAGATGCTTCAGGTTACAGACTACGCTGACCCAGAAATAGTACCTTGGGTTAAGAACTTTGCTTCAGGATGAGAACAGAAATTGTGTAGCGGCAGCGGGAGGCCCCATTAGCTAAAGTGGTGCCTCAGGTTAAGAACAGTTTCAGGTTAAGAACGGACCTCCAGGATGAATTAAGTTCTTAACCCGAGGTACCACTGTATAGTGAATGGGACAACAGCTCACATTTCCAATTCCAGTGTTCACAAAACGCTACCTGAAAGTCACTTCATCACTTCTATATCTCTTCTATAGACTGAGAAGTTGTGGGAGGCAGGAAACTAAATTTCGAGTTGATTTAATACAGTACTTGCATTCCGCTTTTCTAACAAATGTCGAGCTCAAAAGTGGCTCGCAATAATCCCAGTAGCATTAACAAATGTTGCAGTCACTAGAATATCAAACGCTATAGCATGTAAAGCAAGCAACAACAAAACAACCGGTGCAATAAAGTCAGTGTAATTCAGAGAGTTTTGCCATGCCAGGATACTTCCTAATCACATGGAACCTTTACTCCAGAGCCCCTGTCCACACAAGGAACATCCCTTTCTTGGAACACCCCTTTCTGATTTCTTGAGATTTTGTATAGAATTGTAGAGTTGGGGTCCAATCTGAAACCATGCTGGACCGTTGCTTAGCTTTGCAAATACGCTAGCAGTTTTATTGCTGCACCACTGTGAAAATCACTTGAGTATTTTTTTTAATGAGAAGACTGTGCACTTGAAACTGCCCAAAGCTTAACATCCCAGTCTATACAGTATCCATGTTCTGAAAAATGGCTGCCATCTGTTAACAGAATTCTTGAGTCCGTTAGTACATCCCTGTGCCCGTCTACTCAGATGCCAGCCCCACTGCGTCCAGTGAGACTTACTCCCAGGCAAATGTGTAAAGTCTTGTAGCCTGAATCTGACTGAGATAATTCAGTTATGCTGAGTATCTCATTTTGGCAAGCCTGCTGAGTGACAGTAAACTGAACTAAGCCAGATGGATTGCAAAACAAGCTGAAACTTGCACAAGCTTTTGACAATTTAATTTTGACAAGGCTGAACTAATATTCAAGACAAATATTGAAAACGCATTAGGATAAAACCAAACACTATTTGCTAATTGCCAAAAATTACTATAAAGAGAAACAGAAATGATTTTTACAGGATATACTTTTTTTTGGCAGTTGCTCTGCTTTTACAGCTTTCCATGAATTTTTTATTTTTAATGAAGACAAGAGGAGGGTTATAACGTGATCTTACAAAGCCAGTAAGATATGGAGCCAGCTGCATTTAGCACACCCTGTACAGAAATGCTGGCAGATTGCTATGTAAGCAGATCTTATTTTGAAACAGAAAATACAGCTGGCAGCAAAATATGAGATGGGAAATTCATGGTTTTTTAATTTTTTTAAAAAAAACTCAAAACAAAAGAAGGGGGCTTAACTGAGCTCACAGCCCAGACAAAGAATTAGTTATGCCCATTAATTTCAGTAATTTACTTTGAGTAAAACTTAAGTTAAATGCCCACCAATAACAATAAGATAGCAACAAAACAACAACAGAAATATTAATTTATTTTATACAGTGATTTTCTAAACCACTTAATCAAAGAGCTCTGTAAGCAGTATACAAATGAAATGGTTGATAAAACAAAGCAAAAAGCCACAAAACAGTTCAAAAACAATTGTACTCAAAAAACAATAATCATTAAAACACAGAGAAAAACCACAAAACTTTTATAACAAATATGGACAACAAAATTTGGGTCTGGGTAGGCTTTGAGATACAGATGTGGACTTGTTAGTCTAATCCAGGCATGGCCAAATGTGGCCCTCCAGGTGTTTTGGGACTACAACTCCTATCATCCCTAGCTAACAGGACCAGTGGTCAGGGATGATTGGAATTGTAGTCCCAAAACAGCTGGAGGGCCAAGTTTGGCCATGCCTGGTCTAATCCGTAACTTGCTTCTGCAAATCAGCCAACAATGAACTCTAAAGGGCAGGGGGAACCACACAGCAAACGTTGTCTCCACCAGGAGACAAGCCTTGAACCCTTGTTACCTGTGATCTGTTGACTTCCACCATCATTCCCAACAACAGGAAAATAGTGAGTTTCAAGGACTATTGCTCCTAGACATTTTTCTGTGTGTGTCTGTGAGCTTACGGTATTTCTAAGATTACAGGTAGCAAGCAATCACCATAACTCATGCAGGCAATCTGTGATTTTGGACAGCGCTTCAGTGTAATTACCAATAATAGTAATGAAAAGAAGCCTTACACCTGACTCCTTTGCAAACCTCCTTTTCAAAGCGCATCGCCTCTCCCTTGCTATAATGTGCCATTTGGTTAGATTTATTAGGCCATAATTATAAGCATCCAAATCTAATTTGACTTGGATGTGGGAATAGATTTTCTTTCCAACCTCTCCGGTTCTAGAAAAGAAGCCATTTATTATGTTCAATGAGGATCTGTTATTTGCATTTCCTGTTGTGTCCCTTCAGCAGCTGCTGATTTGAAAAAGCATTCCTCTTAACCTTGTCCAAAGCCCATTGAATGCTTTCCAGTAACTTCAAAATCAAGGCCCTATTAGTGTCGAATGATGGTGGCGGCTGTGAAGCATAACTTGACAGATAAGACAGGAGAAGCTTTATAGGTTGAAGACAGAGAGAAAGAAAACAAAAAGCAAATAGTCAAATGCAGAAAACAATTATTTAATAGCTGTTGTTGGTGCTGGGCTTTCCTGCTAGTTGTGGGGGTGAAGTTGAATTATTATTATTAATAATAATTATTTATTAAATTTGTATACAGCCCTATACCCGCAGGCCTCAGGGCACTTCCCAACATAAAAGAACAATATAAAAAAACAAAATGCATAATAAAAACAAGAACAACCCAATAACACCCCCAGCACATTTTAAAAGGACAATGGATGTCAATCAGCTACAGGCCTGGTTAAAGAGGAATGTTTTTGCTTGGCGCCTAAAGGTGTAAAATGAAGGCGCCAGTCGAACCTCTCTGGGGAGAGCATTCCACAAACTGGGAGTTAAAGGGCAGATCCTAATAGGATTAGGGGTAGAGTTGGATGAAGCGTTGGCAGATCCACAAAGGGATCAATCCTGGTAAAGGTATTTGAAGCTAAGTACTCCTGACAGTACTTAGTACTTCTAGGGATGCGGGTGGCGCTGTGGTCTAAACCACAGAGCCTTGGGCTTGCGGATCGGAAGGTCAGCAGTTCAAATCCCTGCTCCTGTTGTTCAGTCCCAGCTCCTGCCCACCTAGCAGTTTGAAAGTAAGTCAAAGTGCAAGTAGATAAATAGGTACCACTCCAGCAGGAAGGTAAAAGGCATTTCTGTGCGCTGCTCTGGTTTCGCCAGAAGTGGTTCAGTCATGCTGGCCACATGACCCGGAAAAACTGTCTGTGGACAAATGTCAGCTCCCTCCACAACCCCAGAGTCGTTTGTGACTGGACTTAACTGTCAGGGGTCCTTTACCTTTACCTTTTTACTCCTGACATTAGCTACAATCCATGTGTAGCCTGTAGCTTTGTGAAAATGCTGCTTTTAATGTGTTTCCCCTCAAACCAACTTCCCTTTGATTTGAAAACGTAAACTGCAGTTTCAGCTGAGGTGTGTCCACTTCAGATAGCCATTGCACATGCTCAGATGACGGCAGATGAATTTGAGTCTAGGGGGTTACAGGCATGGGGAAACAGTTCCAGTAATGTGCATGGGGTGGGGGGTGGGGAGATTCGTGACCCTTGCTTTTACAGCAAAGTAAAAATGTGCTTTGAAACAGCAATGGGAAACACTGGGAACCTTGCTGTGTTTCAAGCTACTACTAATTTGTGTACATAGCCTAAGAGAATGGGCCTTTTGTGTGGTGACTCCCCGATTGTGGAATGCTCCCCCCAGAGAGGCTCACCTGGCGCCATCACTGCATGTCTTCAGGTGCCAGGCAAAAACATTCCTCTTTACCCAGGCCTATGGCTATTCAATAATCTATGGCCTGTGAAAGTGTGTGGAAGTGGACTGTTATTATGATGATTATTTTACAATTAGGCTGTCTGTCACTGTGTATTTTTATTATGTTTTTATCATTGATGTTCTGTAATGTGTTTTTAATGTTGTACACCGCCCTGGGATCTTCTGATGAGGGTGGTATATAAATTGAAACAACAGGAACGGTCAGTTCAACACCAATTGTCAGGAGAGGGAATGAAGAATCCAGTTTTCTTTCTACCGTTAAAAATGTCAGATCCTGAACAGGGAGATATTCTCGGTGATGGACCTTATTTTAGAACATGGGTAGGCAACCTAAGGCCTGGGGGCCGGATCCAGCCCAATCGCCTTCTAAATCCAGCCCACAGATGGTCCGGGAATCAGCATGTTTTTACATGAGTCCTTTTATTTAAAATGCATCTCTGGGTTATTTGTGGGGCATAGAAAATCGTTCATTTCCCCCCCCCCCAATACAGTCTGGCCCCCCACAAGGTCTGAGGGACAGTGGACCGGCCCCTTGCTGAAAAAGTTTGCTGACCCCTGTTTTACAGCTACAAAGGATGCCAACTACAGGAAGCAAATGAATTTGGGGCGATGGTTCTCCTATCTACCGTGCGTCTGTTTTAGATCTTGTGCCAATGGAATACAGCATCAGCTACACTGATCAAGAGGAAAATTCAGAGAAAGACTTACTTATCTAATACCAGAGGATATAAGCCTTGCCTTACTGGATCAGACAAACTGTCCAGCTGCAATCTTGTTCAGTTTTTCTGCTTAGAACTTTAGTATTAAGCCTGTTTCTTAAGGAGCAAGTCCCACTGAACTCAGTGAGATTTGCTTTTGAGGAAAGAAGCATAGGTTCAAGCTGCAATGGGGCATGCCTCCCAACAGGAGCCAGCCAGTTAGGTTTAGGAAACACACATGCCGGGCATAACCATAACTAGCCATATCCTAAATGAATCTCCCTTTAGAGCCAGGGGGGACAGGGGGTGGGTGGGTGTGGGGGACTCCCTGGTCCTCAATGGGGTAACTGTGCCCCTAAAGGACCAGGTTTGCAGCCTGGGAGTCATTTTGGACTCACAGCTGTCCATGGAGGCGCAGGTAAATTCTGTGTCTACCAGCTCCATCTGGTATGCAGGCTGAGACCCCGCCTGCGGACTGTCTTGCCAGAGTGGTGCATGCTCTAGTTATCTCCCGCTTGGACTACTGCAACACGCTCTACATGGGGCTACCTTTGAAGGTGACCCGGAAACTGCAATTAATCCAGAATGCGGCAGCTAGACTGGTGACTGGGAGTGGCCGCTGGGGGCACATAGTACCAGTCCTGAGAGATCTGCATTGGCTCCCAGTACCTTTCCGAGCACAATTCAAAGTGTTGGTGCTGACCTTTAAAGCCCCAAATGGCCTCGGTCCAGTATACCTGAAGGAGCGTCTCCACCCCCATCATTCTACCCGGACACTGAGATCCAGCACCAAGGGCCTTCTAGCGGTTCCCTCATTGCAAGAAGTGAGGTTACACGGACCAGGCAGAGGGCCTTCTCGGCCTGAAGCAAAGTTCTTAACCTGAAGCACTATTTCTGGGTTAGCGGAGTCTGTAACCTGAAGCGTATGTAACCCGAGGTACCACTGTATCTTATCTTTAAAAGACATCTGAAGGCAGCTCTGTTTAGGGAAGTTTTTAATATTTAATGCTTATTGTTTTTAACACTCAATTGGGAGCTGCCCAGAGTGGCTGGGGAAACTCAGCCAGATGGGCGGGGTATAAATAATAAATTATTATTATTATTATCCTTTCTTTCTTTCTTTGGCGATTACTTGTGGCTGAGTAAGAATGTCTTCATGAACACAGTCTTAGTGGTGTGTCCATTAGTGACTGTGGAGGCCAGTTCTGGATCAGTACATCCCTCCACAGTGGGGACATAGGTTTCCAGGCGGGAGTTGATCACAGTGAGGTTTTGCCAAAGGCGCTTTCCTCTTAGCTTGTTTCTCCCTTTTGTCCTGAGTTTGTGCTTCTTCAAAGTCCATGTCACCTTTGGTAACACCTTTGGGGATAGGATTATTGCAAAAAAAAAACCTCTGCGCGCTGCGTCGGAGCTGCTTCTTTCGATTCTTCCACCTCTTTTTTTGCAAAAATAAAAGAAATTCAAAGGCTGTTGCAGCTTTAGCAGCCGCGAACAGATGCAGGCTTGTTCTGTGTTGCATCTGACCGCATGCAGAAAATGCAAAAATAAAAATAATAAAATGCATTGTAGAGCCGGAAATGAGAGGTGCATGACACTATACTTTACTCTTGCCTGCCTTCCTTCCTTCCCTTTTTTTCTTAAAACGCGCGAGCAAATCTCTGGGATTCGCAGTACCTTGGACAGCGCGCACCCGCGGTAGTGGGTTTCCCTCCCCTCTCCTTGAAGCTCTGCAGTCACAGAGACTGAGTAGCCGCTTCCAGGTGAGCATCCCGTCCCCGCCCCTGTTAAAGTCCCAGGGTGAGTGACTCTGCCTAACAGGGGCAGCTGCAACAGTGTCTGCCTTTGAGGGTCCCTTTCACAGCATGCACTGACCAGGAAAGCGAACCTCTGCACCTGGGAACCTCTGCACCCAGAGAGAACTACAACTCCCAGCACCCTTGACAAACTACAGTTCCCAGGATTCTTCAGTTGGATTGTACTTTAAATATATGGTGTGTACACTGATGGGGGTAGATCTGTAACGCAGGAGAGGAACTGGTTAGGGGGCTGGGTCGAGGGGCAGGCAACCTGTTTTTCTGCCACTCTGATGCCCTCCTGGTGTGGTTAAAGTACCATATCTCCCATCTTCTTCTTTGGTGATCACTCATAGCCAAGTAAGATTGCCTTACATAAACATGGTTTGAGTCCGTAAGTGACTGTGGAAGCCAATTCTGGATCCACACGTCCTTCCACAGTGGGGACGTTGGTTTCTGGGCGGGAGTTGATCATGGTGTGGATTTGCCAAAGGCACCTTCCTCTTAGTTCGTTTCTCCCTTTTGTCCTGAGTTTGTGCTTCTTCAAAGTCCATGACACCTTTGGTAAAGGCTGTCCTCCAACTGAAGCGCTCTCAAGCCAGTGTTTCCCAAATTTCCATACTTATACTGCACATACATAAGCACTGTTTGTGCTTATGTTCACATACCTCTGAGCATTGATGTTTCTTCTCACCTGTTACGGTTTCTCACCTGTCACCCCCAAACTAGAAGTCTTCCAATTATGGCACCTGAAAGTCTATTTTATCTAAGCACCCCATGGAAGTAAACTCTGATGTTTAAGGTCTTGCTAATATTTCATGCAACATGGGCTTAATGGAACCCATATATCAGCATTTTGTTGTATTGTCTTTTGCTCATCAGGGTGTAAATGGGCTTCAAGGTAATTTTTAATCTATATGGAAATTAGGTGTTATTACTGCAGCCACAATACAAATCAGTCAGCACAGGAAAGGGAAAGAAGGATAATTTGCTGAAAAGCAATATTTATTGGGGGAAAAAGACAAGTTGGCTCTTAATAATTAGTCACCTGCAGATGGAGATGGATTTGATTTATTTTAGGAACACTTTTGATGAATCTGTTAACACAGTCATGTGGGTTCTGTTTACAGAATCTGTTTCTCTGTGTGGAAATGGATGCTGTTCTGATTATTCCTGATATCTTCATTATGTACCTTCTAGTGCATACAATTCAAGATAGGACTATAGGCTATGAGCAGCTTAAGTGTTAACAACAAAGAGTCCTGTAGCACTTTAAATGCTAACAAATATATTTATTATGGCATAGGCATCAGTGGACTAAACCTGGTTTGTCAGATGCATCTGACGAAATGGGCTTTAGTCCAAAGAGAACTTATACTATAATTTGTTCCCAGGCATGAGGCTGCTACCTTGCTAAAGCTCTGCAAGTCGTGGTCTGGTTAGCATTTGGAAGAAAGACTGCCCAGGAACCACACACACAACACCTTGGGTTCCATGAGGGTTATAAATGTAAGGAAGTTGATAAATAAAATATACTGTGAAAATACATTTGTCAGTCTTTAAGGCGACACAGGGCTCTTGCTGTAATGTATTAGCAATGCTATTCTTCTAGATATTGTTGCAACAAAAAATAATCTGATTGCACTATAACTAGAGCTCATATGAATGAGCAGAGTGTACTCTGTAAATGCTAAAAGTTACAACCAGGAAATTTGGCACCTATAATCTGCTACTAGATGATATCAGGCCTAATTTCCAGAGCGTTCTAGTGACTGCACTGAAACAAAAATGTTCCATATTCAAGCCACATGATGAAAGCTATTTGCAAATAGAAAATTATCTGGCCACTTTCATGTTTATTTAATCTATATTATTATTATTATTATTATTATTATTATTATTATTATTATATATGTTTATATGCCATTTTTTGTCACAAGCGACTGCAAAACAGTTCTCATAAATAATCATATTAATACAAATCTCAAAGCACAATTAAGGTAACAGTAAAATATCACCAATATCAACAAGAAAACTACAAAACCAGTACTATAAAACAAAGCATGTTCAAGGCTCAAAAACAGTCTAACCGTGACCATCAAAAGTTAGGAAAAAACCAAGTAAATTTCCATTGAACTCCCAAGGAGCATGTGGCCATTCAGAACTGTTCCAGACCTGGTACCAGCACGGTACTAGAGCCATTGTTCTAGAACCCGAGGTCTGCATTTGGTCCCTGGATTCAAGCTTCCCCACTTCTGTGGTAGAGTCCAGAACATTCAGTTAAGCTTTCTGAGGGTTATACTCAACAAAGCCTTTTCTGTTTTCAAAAGATTAACAGCATCCTCGTCTTCAAAATATTACAGTTACTTTTTTTTTAACGTCTCTGTCGCAGCAGGAAGACCTAAATCTACCCTGATAACTGTAAAAAGTATATTAACTTCACCAAAGTTGCTGCTGTCTGACAGCGATTTGGCTAGGCTATAAGTCACTGCGGAGCGTTGCTGTCAGGCTCGAGATGTACATCAGCCGACAGCTGCAAAAATAAAAGGGCCAGATGTAAAAGTTATATATTAATGTAGTCTGAAGTGGGGGGGGGGAGAGGAGTGGGGGAGGGAGAGAAAGAAGCCATCCCTCAACGCTTTAAAATAAGCAGCTGTACTTAAAGTGACATCGTCAGGTGAAATATATTATGAGACGGCACCTTGACATCTACGCAGAATGAGCCCAGTGCAGCTGGGATGAAACAGTCTGCAAAAGATGTAAAATCATGAAACTGGGGAAGAAGAGATAACTATTAAGGAGGAAGAGCGGGAGATGCTGCTATCCCACACTCCTCCATAGCAAAAGTGGTTAGAACATGGGAGACAGCCTTATATCATACTTCTCATTGTATAAGACTATGTTTTATTCTATAAAAAGCATGCTAAAAAGTGGGGGTTGTCTTATACATGGGTAGTGCATAGGATGGACATTTGATTGGTTGCTGCCAAGACTGTCAGCGGCTATTGCACATGTTATTGAGTGCTGCATCAATGGGTGGTGTTGACTGGCTGATGCTCTGGCATTTGGGCAGTCAAATGGCAGCTTCTCTTCTGCTGGCGATGGGACAGATGGGAGGCGGATATAACGTCGCATTCGGGTGAGCGATTTTTGGCAATCCCCCCTAAAAAAAGCCCAACAACCCTGGGTAATCGTCCGCAAAAAAAGCTCTCTGCCATCTCCCCCCATTTTCTTAAATATGAGTCCCCCAAAATAGAGGTTGTCTTATACATGGGGGCGTCTTATAGATGGAAAAGTTAGTCCGACATAGAGGTTCAGACAGGGGTATTTGTCAGGAGCTCATCCTACACTCGAGTAGGACCCTGGCAGAGACACATGCCCGACTGGCATGTTCTCTCCCTCCTGGTCGATTGTTCGGGAGCTTCAAAAGCGCTCTTCTACCCAAACACCACAGCAACTGATGCCAACAGACATCAGCACACTTTGGGATCTGCAGAGTTTGGGCAGCTTGCGTAACAGAACCCAGCAACTCAGCATTTTGGCTAATCTACTTTATTTACATATAAACACACACGGAGCACTGCAACATGGCTTCCTCTCTAGCATCAGACAGCAAAGAGAGAAAGGACAATAGTCCAACTTCATGGAACACAGTAACACAAACATCCTGTCTCCGTCACTTCCCACTCTGTGGAGTCAAAACATATCACCGTCATGTGATAGACAACAATCCCATGGCTGCAATCTTGGAGCAGGAATTCTAACAGTATTTCCTAGCTGTACCTGGAGATGTTGTGGATTGAACCTGGGGCATTTCTGTTCACTCAGGCTCTTTAAAAACATGCTATGGGCCTCTCCATTCATAAATACATTCACGGAACTGCCAAAGCCAGAACAGCAATTCATTTTTGGTTCGCTTGTTCCTTTTTCGGTTTGTTGAATGAAGAATGGAGCATGTTAGGAAACAAAACAAGAAAAGGCTGGGAAAGGGTGACCTGTGACAGGACTCACAAATAGTCATTAAACCCGCCATGCAGAGTAGAAAGAGAGTGAATTACCATTGTATAAGCTCTAAACCACTGAGCCTCTTGGGCTTGCCGATCAGAAGGTCGGCGGTTCGAATCCCCGCGACGGGGTGAGCTCCCATTGCTTGGTCCCTGCACCTGCCAACCTAGCACTTCAAAAGCATGTTAAAGTGCAAGTAGATAAATAGGTACCGTTCCGGCGGGAAGGTAAAAGGCATTTCCATGCGCTGCTCTGGTTCGCCGGAAGCGGCTTAGTCATGCTGGTCACATGACCCGGAAGCTGTACACCGGCTCCCTCGGCCAGTAAAGCGAGATGAGCGCCGCAACCCCAGAGTCAGTCATGACTGGACCTAATGGTCAGGGGTTCCTTTACCTTTAAGCTCTTGGATAACAGACCGTGGCTCTGTCGCTCTGGTATCACATTCCCTCATCCTTACCCTTTTGTGCGGAACATTCTTTTGCTAAATTCTGCAGAGTAAAGTTTTCAACATTCCATTAGGTTACATGTAAGCAGCCATTAAAAAAAAAAGTTTCAACAGGCAGTCTGCAGGGAAATCCCTTTTATGTAGAAATGTTCGCAGCTGCTGTCATGGAAACATGACTTTCTTCCAAGGACCAAGAAGAAAGAAACGCATTTAACAACTCGGTCCCCAATGGAATGATGCACTCTGGGTTGCATATGGAGTGCCAAGCTAACCATGAATTTTCATGTCCACACCAATGAGCCCATAGCTCTTTGCAGTGAATAAAGTCACTAGATAGATAGATAGAGAGACAGACAGACAGACAGACAGACAGACACATAGATAGATGATAGATAGATAGATGGCTAGCACAGCAGATAATCAAATATCTCTGCATGCAGAGTAAATGCAATTTTTATTAAGCATCGGCTGAAAACAGTTATAACACCTTAAGGCTGCAATCCTATACCTGTACCTAGTTGTTGGCATCTATCTGTCTTGGGAGACAATGGAGGAGTGCACCTTTGGGGGTGAAGTCAAATTGCAGGATGTTTGCAGGGCCTACTGTGGCTGTGATATGGGAGAGACATGTTTTGTTGCAGCTGGGGCAGATGAAGCTCTCCTCTTGCAGTGTTGGGAACAAGGATCCGTGCCGCAAGACATGCACGACTCCAACATTCTTAACCACAAGAACAAAGGCAGCCACCTTGGCTGTAACAATTACTGTGGGATCTCACTTCTGAGTACTGTGGGGAAAGCCTTCGCTCAGCAGATTACCTGAAGGTCTTAGGGGAAAGGCCACTTAAATCGTAATGGGCATTAATTTATTCATTTCAAAATCTAGTAAGTTAGTCCTGGTGCATTTAGCAGTCACCCAACTCACCCTGCTGAGTGGGCCCTGGACTTTTATACAAAAATCCTGCTCTGATTTAACACTATCATGAAATCAATGGGCCTTTAAAGCCCCATGTGGTCTCTTTCACTTCGTATAAATACTCAGAATCACAAAGTTAACCTTTTTGTACTGAAAACCAGTTGCTCTTGGGCTGTGCTTTAAACCCAATCAGTATTTGTATTTTGTTTCTTGCAGATTGCTTCACAGATAATCACAGCACATACTTACCATACAAATTTATATTGGTTCTGTACCACTCATGGCATTTCCCTGGGAATGTTGCTTTGGTGAAGGTGCAAATAATACTGTTGGAAAAAACCAGACAAATATTTCCCATGCAAGAAGGAATGTGTATTTAAGTCTGTGTTGTAGACAATAGATCAGCACAGGCAACAGTAGCTGCTCCTATCCTCTCAATAATGGAATGAAGGGAAGGTTTGTGAGAGTTGATCAATGTCTCAGTGGGATGTGAGACGCTTGGAATAGATTCATTTTCATCAGCAAACTTAAGCAGATCTGAAAAGCTCTTATATCAAAGCCTGCTAGGCAATAAAGCAATAGGAATCAAGAGGCTAATAAGAGGCATCAAAGTAGCATTCTAGCAACACCTGCTTTTGTTTCATGAGTTTGGTTCTGGGGAAAACACATCCCACCTCTGAGTTACAATTGTATGTGCAGATTACTACATATAAAGCTGTTGTGAGTACTGTGCTAAGGGAGAAAAGCACAGCTCTGGACATGTCAAACCTGCCTGAGGTAGGAATATTGAATTTCAGCAACAACATGCTTCCTTTATGTACCTTAAGCCTGACGAGAGCTTGAACTGTGTCAGGTGATCAGTGGCTTTATGCTGGAGGGTTAAAAACTTAGCAGTTTGCTGAGAGTTAGAAAACAGCTGTATCTTACCTATGCACCACAGACTTTTTCCCTAGAAGCTTCTGTGCAACTCTAGAAAGCCAGATGTAAAGTGCCCAGCCAAATGTGCCTTAAGCATGACCTGTTAAGGATAATTATTTCATTTACTGAAATGGGCTGTTACTGGAATAACAGTCACAACAGAATGGGATGCCTCTCTCATGTCACTCACAGTCAGCCAATCACATGAGAGCTACTGCCAGGGGGGGCGGGAACACCATGTTAACAGAGTAAAACATTCTCGTGTTCTTTTAACATTATATTCAATCCTCAAATCCTAATGTCATTATTTCTTTTTCTTTTTCATGCAAAAAGTCCATGAGAGGATTCTAATAAACACGTGGCCTAACTCTGTATAAAGAAGTTTCTTACATTCTTATGATTGTTACTGTGGCATCGTTGCGTAATCGCCACAGTTTTCTCAGCTTGCTGGTTTGGACTGCCTGTGAAATTTACTTCCAGCCTTTGGACTCTGCCTGGAAAAATGAAGATAGCTGTGCTGGCTTTGCTGTTTCAAAGTGTTTGCTGTCATGTTCACAACTTGAACTGTCCTGTACAATATATTTCCTTTTCTACCATGTCTCTCTTAGTCCTTCAATCTCCCAAACAGCATAGAGGGAAGCAAAGAGCAGGCTGGTGAGATCACAACACTCTATTTTTCAGCTGTGTGCAGACAACCACAACAGGAAGCTAGTGTTCAGCTGGTCACTCTAATGAAAACAGCACAAGCAGCGCTTTGAATATAGAAGTTTAATATTTTGTTCGTACTTTGTAAGACAAGTTCATCACCAGCATTTAGGTAATACCCCAATCTCAGAGCAGCGCAAGATTGCAGGGGTTTCAGGTACACACCCAGGGATCATGTTTCCTTTTGGAAATGAGGCACAGTGGGAGCTGGTGTCTTTAGGATATATAGATTCTTCTTCTTTGGCAATCACTCATAGCCGAGTAAGATTGTCTTCCATAAACACGGTTTTAACAATGAGTCCGTAAGTGACTGTGGAGGCCAATTCTGGATCCACACATCCTTCCACAGTGGGGACATTAGTTTCTGGGCGGGAGTCGATCACGGTGTGGATTTGCCAAGCGTACCATCCTCTTAGCACGTTTCTCCCTTGCGTCCTGAGTTCGAGTGTCTTCAAAGCCCATGACACCTTTGGTAAAGGCTGTTCTCCAACTGGAGCGCTTGCAGGCCAGTGTTTCCCAATTGTTGGTGTTTATACTACATTTTTTAAGATTTCCCTTGAGACAGTCTTTGAACCTCTTTTGTTGACCACCAGCATTACGCTTTCCACTTTTAAGTTTGGAATAGAGTAGTTGCTTTGGAAGACAATAATCAGGCATCCAAACAACATGACCAGTCCAACGAAGTTGATATTGAAGAATCATTGCTTCGACACTGGTGATCTTTGCTTAACCCAGTACACTGGTATTAGTTCGCCTGCCTTCCCAAGTGATGTGTAAAATTTTCCAGAGACACTGTTGATGGAATCTTTCGGAAAGTTGGAGATGGCGTTTATAAGTGGTCCATGTTTCACAAGCATACAGTACGGTTGGCAGCACAATAGCTTTGTAAACAAATATAGATTACAGTGGCACCTCAGGTTAAGAACTTAATTCGTTCTGGAGGTCTGTTCTTAACCTGAAACTGTTCTTAACCTGAGGTACCACTTTAGCTAATGGGGCCTCCCACTGCTGCCGCACCACCGCCGCCAGATTTCTGTTCTCATCCTGAAGCAAAGTTCTTAACCCGAGGTACTATTTCTGGGTTAGCGGAGTCTGTAACCTGAAGTGCCTGTAACCTGAAGCATCTGTAACCTGAGGTAAAGGTAAAGGGACTCCTGACCATTGGGTCAAGTCGTGGACAACTCTGGGGTTGTGGCGCTCATCTCACTTTACTGGCCAAGGGAGCCAGCGTACAGCTTCTGGGTCATGTGGCCAGCATGACTAAGCTGCTTCTGGTGAACCAGAGCAGTGCATGGAAACGCCGTTTACCTTCCCGCCGGAGCGGTACCTATTTATCTACTTGCACTTCGTGCTTTCGAACTGCTAGGTTGGCAGGAGCAGGGACCGAGCAATGGGAGCTCACCCTGTCGCAGGGATTCAAACTGCCGACCTTCTGATCGGCAAGTCCTAGTCTCTGTGCTTTAACCCACAGCGCCACCCGCGTCCCGTAACCCGAGGTACCACTGTATTAATACATATATGAAACCTGAGCCTACGATGGAGGGCTTCACACCCCAAAAGGGTCTTGCTTCTCCTGTAGCTGCAGCCTCAATCTGTGAATGCAGTGAGCATAGTGCCATGGACTCGTGTCCTGCTTGCGAGTTTCCCATAGACATCTGGTTGGCCTTTGAGAGAATAGATTGTGATTCGAGGACCCGATCCCCGCTTGGGGAATGAAGACACGTGGACACAGCATATTAGGTTAATGGGCAAGAAAAGGCCACAACTTTATTGATTACAGCATGTGAGAAGGTATTGGCTTAGGCATTGGACCACAGACAATTTGACTCCACCCACTCGGAGAGGGGTGAGTCTGATGAGGTGTTAACCACCAGTAAGGGGAGCCTGTTGATGCCAATACAACTGTAAGCTCTCCCCTGATGTCACCGGGGTAGTGTCATGGCCCCCCGCCACACAGGGCATTGGACAGGATCCACGACCGCTGGATTCCTTTAACGGAATACCCAAAAGTGAAGGGGTAGGCAATGGCCACACCTTGCCCTTCCATACACCAACAACACATTCCAATGCCTAACCGCCAAATACCAATAAAGTTGTGACGATTGCTATGAGGTAGGCGAAAAAAACCAAGAGGCAGGTGCCAATTTGCCAATTGGAAAAAACTCCTACCAGGCCCCCTGGGCAACCCAGGGCGACCAACCATGGGTCCATAGCAAGGCCAAGCGAGAAGCTACGTACTAAAGGGAGTGGTGGGTGGGTGACTCGAGGAAAATCAGAGCGCAATGGCGGGGAGAGCTGGCGCAGCCGCATTTGAGTGGCTAGACCACGCCCCTACGGTGTCACCCGGTTGGGTGCCCAACTGGGAGGCGTGGTGCGCCAGCTATGAGAGGGCAGGGGGCCGAACGCCCCCTGCGTGAATCATTTCCCGCTCACAACCCCTCCCCTCCAGAAGGAGGAGAGGCTTTGTTAGACTATATGGACCTTTGGCCTGATCCAGCAGGCACTTCTTAATTATCCAACTATAAGAATACACTTTATATTAATGGTTTGATAGCTTACTTTGCGGCACTGAAAGGCCAAAAGTTGATAGAATCATAGAAATGTACAGTTGGAAGAGACCTCAAGGGCCATCTGGGGTCCAGCCCCATGCAGTGCAGGCATCTTTTACCCAACGTGGACCTCGAACCCACGACCCTGAGGTTAAGTCTCATGCTCTACCAAAACGTAATTTGCCTTAAACTACAAAGTATTGAGATGAAATTAGAAGTACAAACAGCTAAGGCCTTGTTCATATTTGTGACTTGCTTATACATACATATACCTTGTCTCAGCTGAAGTATGAACCCAGGTACTTTGAAGCACACTAGGTTCAGTAATACAAAAACCAGCAGGGACCAAATTGCTTTGTGGATTGAAAATCAATTAGGTAATTCTACAGGAGTGACTATATATAGACCAAATTATGGGATATAAGATTCCCGCTGATCTTCTATGAATTCTTTTGAACGACCTACATTCTGAAGACACCAATCTAGAAATGATTAACTTCTTGATGGCAGCTAAGATTACAACTGCATTACACGGAGAAAAAAATTATGTCACCATTATCTGTTGGGTTCAGTCTACTATTGGATGTGAACATTGTGTCTAACCTAAGAGACATGCATTTGAAAATTGCTTTGAGGAAAGTTGGTCCACATTTCTTAGGCTCTGCATAAATTCCAGGATGACATCAGAACCCATAATTAAAATACATAGTAAACCAACTACATTAAAACATCCATAATTAAAATATACAATGAACAAGCCAATTCAAATAGTTTAACAGCTAAAACAACAATCAAAGCAGAAAATCAGGATGGACACACAGAGAGGAGGGAAGAGAGGAAATAAGCACAGTAGAGACTGCAGGATGTATGGTCTGTTTACACAGATATATAACCTGCACCTATGGTGGAGGGGTTCATAGCATTAACACACCAAGGGGGTCTTGCTTCTCCCATAGCCACAGCCTTGGACTCAAGCAAAAATCAGCCCTGGCTGTCTGACCCTTGGCTTGCTGCTTTGTCTTCTCTCTTCCATCACATGAAACACTGCCCTTTTGTCTTCCTAACTAAGACAGTTGGAGGAGGGAGGCAAACCCATTTGCTTTCTGGCTCAAAGTCACTCCCTTTGTTTTCTTAACGACCCATCTTTAGCTGGCTGCTACAAGGCTGGCCTGGCTATTCCAGCAATTGAATGCATGCTGGACCCAGGAATTAGAAGGGGGCCCAAGCATATAGCCTAGTCCCCCTCGCAAAAAGCCTCTTAACAATATGATGTGGGGCAGTGGGTTTCCTGCTGCTGCTCTGTTAGTTTATATGCTGTTTTATGCTCAGAGTGCTGTGGTGACTGCCATCACTGAGCTGCATATCATTAATAAACTCAAATATTGCAGAAATATCTTGCATCATCAGTGCTCTCTCCTCCAAGGAAACCAAACTCAAGGAAGTGCTACCTTAGCATATAAAAAGCAGAGACATCACCTTGCCAACAAAGGTCTGTATAGTTAAAACTATGGTTTTCCCAGTAGTGATGTATGGAAGTGAGAGCTGGACCATAAAGAAGGCTGATCGCTGAAAGAATTGATGCTTTTGAATTATGGTGCTGGAGAAGACACTTGAGAGTCCTATGGACTGCAAGAAGATCAAACCTATCCATTCTGAAGGAAATCAGCCCTGAGTGCTCACAGGAAGGACAGATCCTGAAGTTGAGGCTCCAATACTTTGGCCACCTCATGAGAAGAGAAGACTCCCTGGAAAAGACCCTGATGTTGGGAAAGATTGAGGGCACAAGGAGAAGGGGATGACAGAGGACGAGATGGTTGGATAGTGTTCTCGAAGCTACCAGCATGAGTTTGACCAAACTGCGGGAGGCAGTGGAAGGCAGGAGTGCCTGGCGTGCTCTGGTCCATGGGGTCACGAAGAGTCGGACATGACTAAATGACTAAACAACAACAACAAATAATATGTTATTGTTTGGGAGAAGTAGGGCGCATTGAGTATGAATGTGCATTTATGGCAAATTGCCTTCTGTGAAGATGTGTACCCATGGCCAGTGGTGTAGCGTGGAGGAGAGGGTGCACAGGGATGGTTGCCCGGGGTGCAAAATTACTAGAGGTGCAATATTTCAACGCCTGGTGCTGGCTCAGTACACCTGTGCACTTCCATTGAAAATGGCTTCTCCATGCGAACCAGGAAGTTACCTCTCCAGACAACTAATGGATCTTATTTTCTTCTCTCTGCGGCTGCAATTTCCTGGGTGATGTAGATGCCGTTAGGCAGCTGAATGTGCATGCGTACTCCATCTGTTTCCCTCCCTCCCACTCTGCCTCCACGTGGCCCTGGGCACTGGCAACCCACGCTACGCCACTGTCTTTGGGCAAATTGTTTTCAAGGTTTTGAGCTCTGTTGTCTGTGAAGCCTTACATCACAACAGTGTTTCTATAACCGCAAAGTGTAACCTCCTGAACCAGTTACTGGAAACAGACATGACTTCATTAGTTAGTACATGGATATGCTTTCATCATTAAACATAAAACATAAAATGCAACTCTCCTTATCTCCCACATTAGTTACAGTTGTAAGAATAAATTAAGCCTGTTTGAGGATGCAACATTATAATCATCCTCCCTAATTGGTTTTGGTGGCTTCAACACGGTCTGCCATTCTTTTTCCACCAGCAGTAAATAGTTCTCTATTGAGCAGTGTAGACCACTTGTTACTTATTTCCTAAGTGAATTACGGTCTGGTCTGCAGCACTGTAAATAGCTCAGCAAAATTATATTTATTGGCTGCAGTCTAGTTTGAATGTCTGTACATTCTTTTAACAATATTATATTTAAAAATGTTGAAATACCTGGAACTGGTCCTTTTGCTTGCTGCGGAGCTTCTTGTGTTGTTCCTGGAAGGCCAAATAGATTGTGTTCCTGTTTTAGCAAAACACTTAACAGAGATTAAATGAAACAAATGATCTCTGTAGATCATGTTGTTTTAGCAAATTTATTTTTTATTTAAAGTATCTGATTTCTGCTGCAAACACAAGGTATCCCACCATGCTAATCTAGAATACGCCCCCCTCAAATACCCATATAGAATCTCTCTGCAAAATACAGGGTGATATTCAACATTAGTCATTGATTAATCCAGTGATTTCATTCTGTTTATTTTAGTCATCCCATATCACAGTATAATGCACCCAGCTGATCTCATCAGCCAGGCATTATGTTATTGCTGAAACACCCTCTCGGATTGGAAGGACTGTAAAAACTAAAGACCATCTATTTAACCCAACATGTTCTGGAAGGTTGTTTCATAGTTTGGGGGTAGTCCTGGCTGTTACAGAATTCCCTTCATGTAATTAAGATTTTTATGAACAGAGTTCTACTGTAAGCCAGGGGTGGGAAACCTGTGCTCTCTAGAGATGTTAATATACGACTCCCCTGATCACTGACTATGCTTGTTGGGGTTGATGGGAGTTGGCTTCCAACAACATTTGCTTCCCATCCCTGCTGTAGGCAGTCAATACAATGCTTGATAATAATTCATTCTCAGGAATGGTAAGGATAACCTGCAGTGATGTGAACTTCATGACATCAGAGCTGGGGCCATCATTACAGTGGTACCTCTGGTTAAGAACTTAATTCGTTCTGGAGATCCGTTCTTAACCTGAAACTATTCTTAACCTGAGGTACCACTTTAGCTAATGGGGCCTCCTGCTGCCGCCGCACTGCCAGCGCATGATTTTTGTTCTCATCCTGAAGCAAAGTTCTTAACCCAAGGTACTATTTCTGGGTTAGCAGAGTCTGTAACCTGAAGTGTCTGTAACCTGAAGCGTCTGTAACCCGAGGTACCCCTGTATTTTTATTCTATCACATTTCAAACGCCTGTAAAAACATCAAAGCAGCATACAAACTCAACAGTTTAAAACAGAAGGTCTAAAAAGGATGGGCAGAAAAAAAGAACTTTGCCTAGTACCAGAAGGCAACCAGAGTTGGAACAAGGCAAACCTCCCTAGAAAGGACTGTCCAAAGACAGGGCAGCTGTGCTGAAATGACCCTCTCTCAGATCACAGA
The DNA here is from genome assembly GCF_964270895.1 of Podarcis filfolensis. Taxonomy (NCBI): domain Eukaryota; kingdom Metazoa; phylum Chordata; class Lepidosauria; order Squamata; family Lacertidae; genus Podarcis; species Podarcis filfolensis. Next base: position 25,486,447 of record NC_139621.1, on the reverse strand, counting down.
GCTACAGTTCCAAGCACCCTTAGCACCCTACAGCTCCTACGATTCATTGGGGGGAAAGCCATGACAGTTTGAGCAGTATAAAAGTGCTTTAAATGTTAAGCCTCAGTGAACAAAGCAAGCATGCCTAGATCAGGGACTGTAGCAGGCTTCTAGAATTTCTAGAAGACAAGGATAGTGGTTCCTGAACGAAACACTGTTTCTCTGTGAGATGGGAAAGTAACAGCCATGCTGTTGACATAGCAAACCCACAGGAATCCATAAAATGAAGGGGAATAAAGTTTGCAGTACTCAGGTATTTGGAGTACAGAGACTAGGATCTTCCAGGTGAGTTACAGGTGGATATTTCCAGCAATACACAGGATTCCAGTGCTTGTGTTGACTTGCTAGTCACTGGGACATGTAGGAAGTCTGTAATTATAGATACAATACTGTACACAACATACTGTATCATTCATAATGTGCAACTTTAAAACTTAATGCTTCCCTCCTTTACATAGAAAAGAAATCAGTATATTTGATGATTGATTATCATGATTCAGTTTTCGGTATAGGCGTTTAGCATGTTTCTATTAAATCTAGATTTCCTTTGAAACCAGGTTATTTCTTACAAAATGATTCTTTCAAATCTGTTTTTTTGAAAACCAATAACTTCATTTCTAGCCATCCCGGGTAGCACCTCAAACACTTTCAGTCCATTATAGCTTGATTAATCACGTTGCTTTTTTTCAGGCAGCAATTCTGTTCCCATTCATTACTCCCCTCTCCTTTTTTTTGGTGCTCATTACTTTAGTATTTGCTTTCTGCAGAAATGAAACGGGCTTCTACTCCACTCAGGTCACTTAATTACAGCAAGCACACTCACCCCACCCCCAAGAAGGTGAACTTTTTGCTGAATCGTGGAATTATGATCAGCTCGAAATGACTCTCAAGCACAGCCCATTATAAAACCTGCTCTCAGACCTCTCTTGCTTTCTTGAATGCCAGCACATCTTTGATCATTTGTTGTTTAGTCATTTAGTCATGTCCGACTCTTCGTGACCCCATGGACCAGAGCACGCCAGGCACTCCTGTCTTCCACTGCCTCCTGCAGCTTGGTCAAACTCATGCTGGTAGCTTCGAGAACACTGTCCAACCATCTCGTCCTCTGTCTTCCCCTTCTCCTTGTGTCCTCAATCTATCCCAACATCAGGGTCTTTTCCAGGGAGTCTTCTCTTCTCATGAGGTGGCCAAAGTATTGGAGCCTCAGCTTCACGATCTGTCCTTCCAGTGAGCACTGAGGGCTGATTTCCTTAAGAAATCTGATGGGAGGGCGTTCAACAGGGAGGGAGCCACTGCTGAGAAGGCCCTCTGCCTGGTTCCCTGTAACTTCACTTCTCGCAGTGAGGGAACTGCCAGAAGGCCCTCGGAGTCTCGGAGCTGGACCTCAGTGTCCAGGCTGAATGTTGGGGGTGTAGGCTTTTACAGGGCTGAGGCTTTTAGGGATTTAAAGGTCAGCACCAACACTTTGAATTGTGCTCAGAAACAAACTGTGCTTGGAATTGTAAAAGGTAAAGGGACCCCTGAATGTTAGGTCCAGTCACGGACGACTCTTGGATTGCAGCGCTCATCTTGCTTTACTGGTTGGAGGAACTGGCGTTTGCCCGCAGACAGCTTCTGGGTCATGTGGCCAGCATGACTAAGCCGCTTCTGGTGAACCAGAGCAGCACACGGAAACGCCATTTACCTTCCCGCCGGAGTGGTACCTATTTATCTACTTGCACTTGACGTACTTTCAAACTGCTAGGTTGGCAGGAGCAGGGGCCGAGCAACGAGAGCTCACCCCATCACAAGGATTCGAACCGCTGACCTTCTGATTGGCAAGCCCTAGGCTCTGTGGTTTAGACCACAGTGCCACCCGCGTCCCTTGCTTGGAATTGTGCTTGGTTCTAAATCAGCAGCGGGAGGAACTATTCTAATATAAATAAATACAGCATACAATGGAGAAAAACATCAATATGCAAAAGAGCCAGAAGGCATGTGAGAATAAGGATGTAAGAGATAGCAAAACAATACTGAAAGGAGTGTCCCTATTTTTGTATGTGAAATGTTGGAGGTCATGAAGACATTATGTTGAGTGTTCGCATCTCTCTTGGCTTCTAGTCAAGAGATCAAAAGCTGTTCTTTCGAAGGGGCTAGACTCCTACTCAAAGTCATGGAGGGCTCCAGCGATCCATAAATAACTCACAATGAAATGCAAACTCTCCTGCTTGTTGCATTGAAGGCACAGACACCACAGATGATATTATAGAACAATACTGTACATATAAAGGGCTTGCTTAAGTGAACAGCTCAAAACTCCTAGCTAGAAATAAAGGAAAAAAGAAAATTAAAGCTTAGCACCACAGAGCAATTAGCAAAGGTGTTAAGTCAACTTGCTAGGCAATCTGTGATATCAGACATGCAATCAACATGGGAGACAATAAAAAAGACACTGTAATTAATGATTAAGTGGCACTGCAGGGATATAAAGCACAGGAGGTTCCTGAATAATTGAATTTGAGAGAGGTCTGATCTTTTCACAACAGTGTGTTTTCTGAAATCCGTTTGTTCTTAGATATATATAATTGTTTTTTGATCCAGAAAGCTTTTTATTGGTGTGAGAAATTTATTTCTGCCCCAAAGCTCTCCTTTGTTAATGGTATTTTGAAGGAAATCTTTATGTAGGCCTCTGAAGCTGCAGTCTCAAGATCATACCCAACCACACAATTTTAGATTAATCTGGAAGGGGTCCTATACCTTGAATATGCAGTCAAACCTCCACCTCTTCATCAGGCGGTATGTGTCTAAAATACTGTGGGAATGTAGAATTTCATATCGGGTAGCTTTTTGAGAATCTCAGTATAAGAATCTCAGTTTAAAAAAGGAAAACAAAATACAATCACCCAGGTTTCTAGCCATGATTTCTGGAAAAATATGCTTGAATTTGTGCAGGTGACACCTACTGTAATCTCAAAAGCCAAGACGATTGAAATAGATTTGCAGTGGCTGAGAGTGGGGAGTCAATACTCTGCTTTGTTCTTTGCTCCTCCCCATAAATAGCAGAACAAGAATGTTGCAGAATAGGAATGATTTTGAAAACGCACTTGATTTTACTAACATGATGGCAAGATGTAATTTTTTTTTTGGCACAGAAATCAGGTGGCAAATTTGGAGAAGGGAAAAATGGGGAGAAAGAGCTTCCATTTTGTGCCTGTTGTAGTCAGCGGCGGAGCAAGCCGATTGGGCGCCTGGGGTGGCACCTGTGCCCTGCGCCTAGGGGTGGGGCAACCTTGGGGCAGGGCAAGCTGGGGCAGGACACTCCATGGGGCCTCTGAGAAGTCTGTCTGTCTCCTCCCTCTTAGCCACCCTACAGCTGGTGGAGAGGTGGTGGGCGGACTGTTTGGGGCAGCGTGGAGCCTGCAGGTGACCAAGCCACCGGATCGCTCCCAGGAGAGACATGTGGCTCAGGAGCGCTGCAGGCCCCGCAGTGAGTGCTGCCTGGCATTTTGTCACCCCCCTCAGTGGTGACACCCGAGGTAGACCGCCGCCACCGCACCTCCCTTCCTCTGCCCCTGGTTGTACTGAACCAAACTGGACCCATGTAAGTTTCCCAAATCCGTAGGTTCTGCTAGGAGTCAGTGTGACAGGGCCAAGGCAGGACACGAGGCAGGAAACCAGGCAAGGAGAGGTACAGGATCTCAGGCAGGGTCTGGCATACAGCAACGTTACTCCCACAACCTGGGGCAGGGTCCGACAGCCTTTTATCTTTGTCAGAGTAACGGCCGGTCCTGATCCCCCCAGTGACTCACCTCCCTGTCTCGCCCGAAGGCGAGCACTCCTCCTGTGAGTACTCAGGTCTCTCCTTCTCTCAGACCTTCGTCTCTGCAGCTCGGGAGACGTTGGTGGGTTACTAAACCTAGAGGCCATCTCAGCCTCTCCTGACCCAACTGGTAGAGGAGCAGCTGTAAGTGATGGCCCAGCTGAAGGCAACAAGGTAATCCCCGCATCTGGAGCCAGGGCAGGCTCAGGCCCCTGACTCAGCCCAGCTGGTGTTTGTTGCAGGGGAACCTGTGCAGACTGGGACTCTTCAGGATCAGGCCCCAGACTTGGTTCAGATGATGCCTGAGGGAAAGGATCCGGTGCAGACTGAGACTCCTCTGGTTCTGAGCCCGAGCCCGAGTCCCAGGCCATCACACAGTGGAGGGTCAAAGTCTTCCCTTATGAAGACTATGATTGAAGATGGTGAAGGGTCCCAGGGGCTGGCAGCTGCAATGGAACTGCTGTATCTGAAGTCTGTTCCACCTACAAAGCGGAACCATACTGCTGGAGAATCCTCCCTTAATGCCTCCTCTGGTTCTGCCTTGACAAAAGCTGTTCTCTCCCTCTCCACCTTGTCCTATAAAAATGCACCGAGGCTCTGGCAACCCTCGTTTAGATCTCTTGTTAATTCTGCTTTGTTTTCCCAGCACAGTATTTCATTATTTGTTTCATACTGCATTTTAGTATTCTTGGGAGAAAAGCAATGACAAACCTAGACAGCATCTTAAAAAGCAGAGACATCACCTTGCCAACAAAGGTCCATATAGCTATGGTTTTCCCTGTAGTGATGTATGGAAGTGAGAGCTGGACCATAAAGAAGGCTGATCACCGAAGAATTGATGCTTTTGAATTATGGTGCTGGAGGAGACTCTTGGGAGCCCCATGGAAGATCAAATCTATCCATTCTTAAGGAAATCAGCCCTGAGTGCTCACTGGAAGGATAGATCCTGAAGCTGAGGCTTCAATACTTTGGCCACCTCATGAGAAGATAAGACTCCCTGGAAAAGACCTTGATGTTGGGAAAGATGGAGGGCACAAGGAGAAGGGGACGACAGAGGACGAGATGGTTGGATAGTGTTCTTGAAGCTACCAGCATGAGCTTGACCAAACTGCGGGAAGCAGTGGAAGACAGGAGTGCCTGGCGTGCTCTGGTCCATGGGGTCACAAAGAGTCGGACACGACTAAACGACTAAACAACAACAAGCATTTTAGTATATGCTTGTGTGCGTGCTTTGTGAGCCACCCAGAGTTGTTATGTGGTGTCTATACCAGTCCATTAAGTAAAAGAAAACAAACAAACAATTCCTTATGAATTTGAAGAGGAATTCATTTGGCCCAAATCCTTGCCTTTTCACGTTTGCCAAAAAGAGCCCTGTAAATCTTGAAAGATTTTGCACACCCCCTCAACAGCTAAAGGTGGCCTGCAAGAAGATAGTCAACCTCCCTGGGTTTTTTTTGTGTCTCTCTGTAGTGGAAATGCATATATTTTTCCAAAGCACATCTCTTTCTTCCCCACTGTCACCTGTTCCCTGAGAGGAAGTCAAATGCACAGCCTATTAGACAAGATGGAAAGGCAGGCTTTTTCAGAGATAACAAGGAAGCAATAATAGCTTTGCAGCCCCAACAAGTATTAAGAAGCGGGTGCTATCTGTGATATACTTTTTTCCTTTTCACTTTTCACAGTAAAAGGGAGAGGGGGGAAGGGGAATATTTGAACTCCACATAAAAAGAAAGTTGTCTGTTTAGAAACTAAGAAGGGACAAGATCCTTGTACAGATATTTGAAGTACCACAGGTTAAAAAACAAATCCAGTTGGAATTCTATGCACATATTCATGGTGGGTCACAGAATCCATTCTACAAGGAACTCTGTAAAAGCTTTTGTAAGCAAAATGAAGTGATTCAGCTCCTCCTGGTTGCCAGTGAGTGTCTTCCCTCTACATAGGCTTCAGAGTGAGGCCTGAAAGCATTGCCCTCACTCTGATCGCTTCATGACAATGCCATGAGATGATGTCATGAAGCCAAAGCGGAGTAAGGGCAATGCTTCTTGCCCTCATTTTGAATACTTGCAATTTAATAGTACAGTGGTACCTCGGGTTACATACGCTTCAGGTTACATACGCTTCAGGTTACAGACTTCGCTAACCCAGAAATAGTGCTTCAGGTTAAGAACTTTGCTTCAGGATAAGAACAGAAATCGTGCTCCGGTGGCGCGGCAGCAGCAGGAGGCCCCATTAGCTAAAGTGGTACCTCAGGTTAAGAACAGTTTCAGGTTAAGTACGGACCTCCGGAACGAATTAAGTACTTAACCTGAGGTACTACTGTAGTAGTAGTAATAGTAGTAATGGCACCACTGGGAATGTGATCACTACCCTTGACTGGACCACAAGTGGCAAACAAACCCAGGTGGGTTTGTGGTGGCTGTTTAGCCCCAAATTGAAACATTCCCACCCCCCCCACTCCAGACCAAAGAACTTTAGCCTCAAATTTATTTATATAGTTCAGATTCATTGCAGGATGCATGCGGACAGCTACTCTGTAGTAAAGGCCTGTGCTAAAACCTGGGATTAAATGTTGGTTCAAGTGTCACCTACTCGTGTAAAAGTTAAAAGATGTAGGCATTAACCGAGGGCAGAGTTAGGTCATGCGTATGAGGCTGAGCACCATCAATCTGAATGTACAGAGGTGGCATTTAGAAAGTGCGAGCTGTGTTTATTCCTTCTGGACCGGGGAGTTTAGATACATGGGAAAATTAAATGCTTATGCTGAGCCAGGGCACCATTCTACTGCTAAAACTTGTTTGGCATTTTAAGACTGTTTTGAGTCACCTTCATGCACTTTGAATTTGGCGAGCCAGCTCCGGCGGATTTCGAGACCATTGGCACCTGCCTCACCAAGTGTCCAATGTAATAAGAGCAGACAGACCCGACTTTCCGCAGGCCCCTGTGTAATTGGCAGGTCGCCAAGCGTCACCCCATGCAGAATCTCTCAGGAGGCTTGCATAAACGAAATTCACTACCTTTTAAAGAGGACACGTTGTCGATGGAGCTTTCCGTGCAGACAAAGACAGATCGCTCCGCCAAAGCCATATGGATGGAGCGCAAGTGTATTCCGATGGAACGGGAAATGATGATTCGTTTCCATTATCTGTCAACATTATTATACCCAAGGAGTGGTTTATGGCCTGAAATCGCACCTCTATTTGCAAGTGTATGCAGCGCATCAACAGACTGCCTATATTGCTTAGGCTGGGCCTGTAGCTGAACTCTAATGACGCCTGTTAGAAGTGCCATTACTGCATTACTTTGGGTCAGCATTGCTGATTTCATGCAACCTGTTATAAATATTATTACAGGTCGGAATTAATGGCATTGTTGTCTCTCTTCTGACTTTCATCCTGCCTGGTGCTAAGGTACTCTTCCAGTTGCCTAGACAACAGAAGGATAATGTCACTGAACTATTGCTTGTATATTTGAGGAACCTGTAGAAATTCTGCTCCCTCCCCCTCCCTTTAATTTGCCTGCAACTAGTTGTAGAGGTGAGCATATTGTGCAAAAAGCAAAAAATAAAAATAAAAAAGAAAATCCAAATTGCAAATGCAAATACAAGCTTCATTGTACTGGCGAGAAGGATTGCTGGGGGTGTAGGCATAAGGAGAGGGCTGTGTATTATGTTACACCAATAAAGAACTGCCTTCTTGCACAAGCTCCTCAGAATCGTATTGGAAGAGGCAGCAGGGGCAAGCAAGGCACTCACGGGGACCCCGTCCTGTGGGATTTAACCACCTGAGGCAGCAGTTTCAGTCTACCTCATGGGGAAGTGGCTCTGACTGGCATTTCACCAGTCAGTAATCCCAGAGTAATCCCACCACCAAGTAATCCCAGAGACTATTCTCACATCCTTAGGAAGCAGGAGCAGGGCTCTCATGGCTGATGGCATAGTTCTGGGCAAAGTTGGCCCTTGGACTTTTCTCCTTTGAGAGGTTTACTGCCAGACACTTTCTCAGCACAGATAACAAGTCCACACAAAGACTGTCTGACAGGATGATTTATAATCTCTTTAATGACATCACTGTCGCTTTAAAGGAAGTGTTGTTCAGCCCAGACACTGAGGTCCAGCTCTGAGGGCCTTCTGGCAGTTCCCTCACTGCGAAAAGTGAGGTTACAGGGAACCAGGCAAGAGGGCCTTCTTGGTAGTGGCACCTGCCCTGTGGAATGCCCTCCCACCAGATGTCAGGGAAGTAAACAACTACCTGACTTTTAGAAGACAGCACTGTTTAGGGAAGTTTTTAATGTTTGATGCTTTATTGTGTTTTTAATCTGTTGGGAGCTGCCCAGAGTGGCTGGGGAAACCCAACCGGAAGGGTGGGGTATAAATAATAAATCATCATCATCATCATCATCCCTGACCTCCCAGCCAATAAGCCTGCAGTGCAAAAAGTTATGCAATTTCACCCATCTTTCACTGGGACCCAGAAAGGAAAACAATTATTGGACCAGAATCAGTGCTGTCCAAGGCTGGACAAAAAGAAGTCTTTACAAGCTAGTACATGGCACAGATTGCCCTCAACACCCAAGCCTTTGCCTCCTGCCTTCCTGTTATCACCTTGAAGTCACTCAAGTATAGTCTGTGCACATTTGTTCTATTACCGTGTATCACAATGGCCTGGAGAGGAACATTTTACTGCAGAGGACATTGTGTGCTTGCTATTAGCAGCCAACTCTCTTTTCGCACATAGCCTCGCTTTCCCAGACCTTTGAAGAAACCCTGAACAGTCAGCCAAAATGATTTTACACAGCCATCTATAATGAACAATTATTTCCTCCAATTACCTATTCAGTGTTTTCCATTCCAACCACTCCAGTAGATGGAAATTAAGAATTAGGTAGCACTTTGAAACCTATTTACACTGTATGCTCACACAGCTAAAATCCCATTTGCAAAAAAGCAAAGCTGAGAGCTAAAAGAGGACAGACAAGAAAATTCCGTAAGACCACATCAGTGACAGAAAGAAAAGCCGAAGTTTGTTTTGACTTTGCTGGATGACAGAATAGTTTAGACTGTTGTACTGTATCACATTCACATGACTGATTTGCACTTGATAATTATGAATTGCTTTAGACGCTCCTTTATGGTAGACAAGTAATACAGAAAAGATATGTGCATTTGTCTTTTTAAACCACCAAGTTTTATCAGTTCATGATGAAAATAGAAGAAAATTAAGGCCTTTTCAAGAGCAACCGCTGATGAAAATGAAAAGAAAATTCAGTTCCTTCTGCAATCTGACACCAATAGCTGTCCCCTGGTAATTATCTGAGTCAGATGTTCCTTTGAGCATCTTCTGAGGCAGTCGATCAAGAAAAGACATATGACCAAGTTTCTCTCTTATTGGTCCAACCAGCCTTTTCTGGACTTCCAGTTGCTCTTAAATGGTGAAATGTGACTCTCTTGTTTAAATAGCCCATTGGGCTGCCTAGAATGGAGTGGCTGCTTCTGCAATGTATTTGATCGTCTGCTTGCTTAACTTTCCTTAAGATTACAGTGGTCTTGTGGAGGTGTCCCAAAGGGCCACAATGAATATGATAATGTGAACCCCTATAAATCCTTGAGTGTGCTTCTAATAGAGAAGTTATGGTAACCTGTTGCTTTATGAAAATGATGATTTTGCAAGTTGCTGCCCCCCACCCAAATTGGGACAGAAGCACAGCTAATATGTGAATCACAAAGATACAGCTCATAACCTAGAACATAAGTTGATACATGGTGCAAATGGCCACGCGTAAGTCAGGTTCCCAACATGCACACTAACACAATGTAACAGAAATTAGTATTTTAACAGAGAGCGGTGGGAATCAGAGCTGAATCAACAGAAATTGCTAACGCTTATTGTGCCTGTGTATTAAACATGAAATGAGGTAATAATGTACATAATTGGTGAAAATTGAAATCCTTTGTTTGAAATATTATAAATATCACCTCCTGGACCCTTGGGTGGGGTTGCAGTTTTGCGAAAAAATTTGACTGTAACCTATTGCCTAGAAATAAACAACAATGGACTCTTAACTCCTCTTGTCTCTGAGTTTTATTGGCGTAAACTCAGAAGATAAGCCATTTTGGGCTTACAAGAGTCTTGTAACACTTAAAAGACTATGGTTGCAAACCAAACCCTACACATTTCTGGGTAGGCATGGTTAGGATGTGCTCCAGCAGAAGTTCATGCATTTAATAGTCACCCAAGTGGGATATATATATATATATATATATATATATATATATATATATATATTTTCCAATATAAAAAAAACATACAAAACAAACATCTTATTTATCACCAACATCCTCTTTTTTGACTTCCCTCAGCCTTTCTAATGATTCTTCGTTCTGTTTACTTCTTCCACATTTCTTACTTAATATTGCACTACTTTAATATCTTATTTATCCCTTATTAAGTGGGCTGTATATTTTAAACACTGGAGGCATCATGGATCATGGCTGGCTTTGCCATTGGCCAACATAATTGACTGCTATACAGGTTGTTGAGAGACCCTCTGCAAAAGACAACGTATCATTTTTATTATTACATTTATGAACCTGTTGTTTTAAGGCATGACTCTATCCACTTGCCCCATATAATCTAAATGTCGAATGTACCAATGATTTTTTGTCTCTATTCAGATGAACCACCCTTTCGTTTCAGCCTTGGTCCTAGTACTGAATGCCACTTTGTACCCCATCACCCATTTGTTGGTGTCTTAATGCAAGGTTCTTGCTCTCCACCGAGGAGATCTTGCTCACCATTCAAGACTCTGCTTATGACCCTTCACATAACCCCAGTGGTCAGATAATATGTGTACCAATTGGAAAGCAACTGCTATTGTGATGATGCAGCGCTATGCCTTCCTCAGTTGCTCACGTGTGTGTGCATGCAGTGGGTGACAGAAATCTACATTACGCCACTGTAGTGGAGTCAAGGTTCCAGTGGGTGCAGGCTATTTTATCCTCAAAATGCTTTACAAACAAGTCACAGCAAGCTACTGTCGGTTCTGCCACCTCCTTTCTGCCAGAATGTAAAAGGTCCTGCACTACCCAGAAGAAAAGGAATGCGGGTGGCGTTGTGGGTTAAACCACAGAGCCTAGGACTTGCCGATCAGAAGGTTGGCGGTTCGAATCCCCACGACGGGGTGAGCTCCCGTTGTTCGGTCCCTGCTCCTGTCAACCTAGCAGTTCAAAAGCACGTCAAAGTGCAAGTAGATAAATAGGCACTGCTCCGGCGGGAAGGTAAACGGCAATTCCATGCACTGCTCTGGTTCACCAGAAGCGGCTTAGTCATGCTGGCCACATGACCTGTATGCCGGCTCCCTCAGCCAGTAAAGCGAGATGAGCGCCACAACCCCAGAGTCAGCCACGACTGGACCTAATGGTCAGGGGTCCCTTTACCTTTACCTTTACCCAGAAGAAAAGCTCTGCTGGATGGCACAATGAGGATGCAATGGAGGCTGTCTTCACTACTACTAGGTAAGCTCGATGAGCAGCCCTCACCAATGTTCAATTGCATTTGACTGGCGTTTTCCTCCCCTTGTGTTTGAGCCATCTCCCAGCATGTTTCCTCACCCTAAGCTCTGGAGCGCACCAGGGAGCCAAATGAGCTCCACGAAGTGGGGAGACGGCACTCAGGGGCGATCGTGTCAATGGCCCGAGTCGTTCCGATGTCCCAGGCATGAGCCAGGGCCACTGTGAACCATTAGAATGAGACTGTCGTTAATACACTGCCTTAGTGGGATGGATCTGCACCAGGGGTCAGCAAACCTTTTCAGCAGGGGGCCGGTCCACTGTCACTCAGACCTTGTGTGGTGCTGGACTATATATATTTTTTGGGGAGGGGATGAATGAATTCCTGTGCCCCACAAATAATCCAGAGATGCATTTTAAATAAAAGCACACATTCTGCTCATGTAAAAACATCCTGATTCCCGGACCATCCGTGGGCCGGATTTAGAACCAGTGCACCAATACACCAGTGTCCATCTATAGAGCAGGCAAGAGAAAGTGGAGGATTTGAAAAATTAATGGAGGATATGTCATGTGTTGTCATACATGTGTCATATGTGTGGAGGAAAACCTTAAACACATTGTAGAGTTCAGCAGAGTTCCCAAAAAACAGACCAGAGGCAGTAGTAGTTCATTCAGCAGAGCTTTACTTGTGTAAAGTAGTGTAATGGTTCTCAAATTCAATATGATCAGGATTGGCTCAGTCCATACAAAATCCAGTTGCAGCATTTATAAACTTAACTCATAATAAGACTAAACCAGCAAACTTTTTCAGCAGGGGGCTGGTCCACTGTCCCTCAGACCTTGTGGTGGGCCAGACTATGTTTTTAAATAAATAAATAAATAAATAAATAAATAAATAAATAAATAAATGGATGGATTCCTATGCCCCGCAAATAACCCAGAGATGCATTTGAAATAAAAGCACACATTCTACTCATGTAAAAACACGCTGATTCCCGGACCGTCCGTGGGCTGGGTTTAGAAGGCAATTGGGCCGGATCCAGCCCCCGGGCCTTAGTTTGTCTACCCATGGACTAAACCTTAGCATTAAGCACCCTATGTACAGGAACAGAAACACCACACCAGAAGGAAGAGAGAGAGAAGAGAAAAGTAAGACCCAGGCTTCTTTTGGCCTATATTTATAGTCAGCATGACTCTGCAGAATAGAGATAAGAGAACTAGGTCAAAGCAGCTTCCCAGAAGGTATAACCCAAACAATCATTAACCCTTCTGCCTCTGCTTCTGTCACACAGAGAATCTTCTAGTAGTTTCTTGCATTAATCAGAATAGGAAAGATCTTTACACACGATATCAATACTTTCTGCGCTAAGAAATGCAAACTGACAGGATAGGTCTCACAGTGGCCATGTTCTATCCTTACTGTCAGAGGAAGTGTGCCCTCTGAATGCCAGTTGCTGGAAATCACAGGTGGTGAGAGGGCTTTTATATTCTTGGGTTCTGCTTGTTGGCTTCCCACAGGCACCTGGCTGGCTATTGGCTATTGTGAGAACAGGATGTTGGCCTTTGGCTTGATATCTAGGAAGCCTCCTAGCCACTGGTGGAGGAATGGGAGTGCGGAGGGAGTGGATCACTCCTGGCACCACTATTCCGGTAGGATGCCATCACAGCGGCCCCCCAGGACACACGCCGGGCACCCCCCGTGCGCCAGGCACCACGCCCCCACAGGCGGCGAGTCACGCCCCCAGAATGTACGTTACACCCTTGCGGGTGGCGTACCACGCCCCCTGGGATGCGCACAACGCCCCCGCAGGTGGAGTGCCATGCCCCCAGGATGCATGCCAGCCATGCCCCCACCTGCTCTCTGCCCCTGGTAGCAGAGCATGCAGCTTCGCCACTGCTCCTATCCATGCTAGTCATTTTCATGTTCATTTGTCTGCAGTACTGAGGACTATGAACCTCTACCAAGGAATTTCATGTCTTAAAAGATTCTGGGATATGTTATAAAACACACACTGGCTCTTTGGGCCTCACCACCAAGCCAAGTGCCTGGAGAGCATGAGCTACAACACATCACATGCTCTCCTGCAGTTGCAGATTGGTAACGCAGAGCAAGCCGTCTTTCAGAGAAACTTGACTAGCGCCACTAAGGAAACTTGAATGAGTGTCTGAAGAATTCCATAATTCCCTGAAACACAACATGAAAACTGCTGCCATAGCTCTTAAACACAATTATATCTGCATTGCAGCCTACATACAAGTGAGTTTCATTGCATTACTTTTGCTGGCCAAGAGAGGGTGCAAAAGAATAATAGATGCTCTTCTTCTTCTTTATAACTGCGAGAAATTACTTTTGAGACCTCAATTAAGGTCACACTTTACAGTGGCGTATTTTAATAACCACCGATCCATTTCTCTGAATCAGCCTTGTCTAATATTCCACTGGTCTCTTGTAATGCTGTCTTACCTCCAACATATGGCTTGTCGTGAATAACTCTACCATTATTTGCACATCTGTTGAATAATATTACATTAAACTGTTAAATGCACAATTATGTTCAATTATTTTAAGAGAATCCACTTTGCCTCGTGCTTATTCTCCAGGGCTTACTGCGTTCTTAGTTACAGGAAGTTAGCGCAGGCTAGCAGATGGTGCCACGTAATCTCTCCCAGCTAATAAGTTTAACTGCCAAGTACGCCGTGCTAATCACATACAGATACACACATGCATGTCTGTCCAACATTTATGTGCATCCTTCCTCTGTGCGTGTACTGTAATGCAGCAGTTGCAGTTTTGTGCTGTAAATAGTCTGATATGGAACTGAACTTGTCTTTGGGAAAGGGGTCTTACTGAAGTTTTCTGGACGTTTCTGCTGGCTTTCTGGGCAGGAAAGGTGTGCAGGCTGGCTGGCTTTTGTATACTAGGCAGATTTGCTTATGTTGCCTATTTTATCATTCTGGATAGGACCTAGAACATTCCTTCTGCTCACCTAGGGCTGCCCTACGTCTGGATTTTTCCGGACATAGCTGGGATTCGTCCTCTGAAAATGGCGTCCGGGAACCTGTTAGAATGTCTGGGGGAACCCGGGCATATGGCAGCCCATATTGGAAGCGTTGAATTTTTGGCGAATTTCCGAAAAAATACAGAAAAATAGCTTATAAACTAAAAAGCTCGACAACTTTTGTGTCTTGAAATATGGCAACCCTAAGTTCACCGTAATGACTGAGAACCAGTGCGGGCTTCCACTATAGGATGCTGAGGGTCTTTAAACTCCCCAGTGCCCCCTCTCACACTGTTACTGAGAGACCCCTATCTGTGCGGATTTGGAGGGGAAATGCAGGGGGCTTCAGGGGAAAGGGGAAGAGGATTATCCAGAACCGCTTAAAGGAGACTCCAGTTTGCAGTTTGGCTGCAGACAACTCTGGATTCAATCCACAATGATTTACCCCTGCCCTTACCCCTGCCCTCCTAGAGATTCAGGACAGCACATGCAGTCTTCTCTCCCCTCTTATTCCCCCCCTCTCATAACAGCTCTTGTCAGGTGGGCTAGGCTGAGAGATGGTGATTGGTCCATCCAGTTCCATGGCTGAACAGCAATTTGAAACCCGGCATGCCGCAGTTTATCTACTAAACCATGCTGGCTTTAAGATTTTGTTTTAATTGTTTTGTTGTTATTGCTAGGTGAGCCTTTCATCACTGCATTTCCAGAAATCAATAAAACTCCATGACTGCCTGTTGGGATAAAGGGAAAACAAACCTATAGCAACCTCTTGCTAAAAGACTGCACCTTTTCCATCTGATTTAGTGCTTTTAGGTGTGTTGTGTGGTATAGAGTTGGCTTTGAATGCAAAGGCCCCGGGTTCAAGTCTTGTTGTCTTCAGGTAGGGCTGGGAAGAACCCTCATCTTAAACTCTGGAGAGCTGCTGCCACTCTGTGTAGAAAACACTGAGTTTAAATGAAGCAATTATTCATTTAAGCACTCACTTAGTTGTTGTTGTTGTTTAGTCATTTAGTCGTGTCTGACTCTTCATGACCCCATGGACCAGAGCATGCCAGGCACTCCTGTCTTCCACTGCCTCCCACAGTTTAGTCAAACTGCTGGTAGCTTCGAGAAAACTATCCAGCCATCTCGTCCTCTGTCGTCCCCTTCTCCTTGTGCCCTCCATCTTTCCCAACATCAGGTTCTTTTCCAGGGAGTCTTCTCTTCTCACGAGGTGGCCAAAGTATTGGAGTCTCAGCTTCACAATCTGTCCTTCCAGTGAGCACTCAGGGCTGATTTCCTTAAGAATGGTACCTGTAACCTAGTAGTTACCTGTAACCTAGTAGTTACAAGTAACTAGGAATTACCTGCAGATGGTTTAAGTTGGCTGGTGGTCCTCTCCATCTTTCCTCTGCATTCAACACAGAAGCCAAGTTTGTTTCCAGCGGAAGGAAACCTAGCATAGGAAGGCAATGGGTTGCTGCAGGAGGGCCAAATTGCCAACCCACTAGCAGGCTAGTAACTCTTGTGGGCTTATTTGCAAGGCTGTTTAGCAGTTTCCTATGTTCTGATGGTCTTCTCAGACTCTTAGGATCCAGATCAAAGGAACTGAAACCAAAGAGTCTAATCTTTTTTTCAGGCTGGAAATGGAGAAGGGTGAATGATGTCAAAACTGATGGAGTTTTCCTCTGACCTTGACAGTTTCAATGGAGTCCACAGATGGGGAAGAAGCTGGCAATGGGTTAGGCAGAATGGAGAAGCTATAAAGCCCATTTCCTGCCAAAACACATTTGATTGCATAGAAAGAGCAGCTCGATTAGAAGGGACTTGTTCCTGCCAG
Source organism: Podarcis filfolensis (assembly GCF_964270895.1). Classification (NCBI taxonomy): domain Eukaryota; kingdom Metazoa; phylum Chordata; class Lepidosauria; order Squamata; family Lacertidae; genus Podarcis; species Podarcis filfolensis. Next base: position 25,470,281 of record NC_139621.1, on the reverse strand, counting down.
CAATACATTGTCAAATGACACAGTGCAAGGCTCAGAGAGAAGCCCTTCATGTGGGATAATGAATGAATGAACAAATATTTGGAGTCATGCACAGCTTCCAATGGGAAAGTGATTAGCAATAGGATTTGCTTAAGAACTCCCAGTAATTTTACATCTTAGAATATGGTAATTGCAGGCCTACTGCTAACTTGGTTATGGAGTAAGAGACTGAGGTTTATCCCTCATCTGACGCCTTTATTTGAAATATTATTCCCAGTAATTCTGTGGTTGAAAGGGCAGCCCAGGCAACAGGACTGAGCCACTAGGGATAATCAGTTTAAAGTGCATTATGTATAAATGATGCACTGTATCCCAATGCAATGGGAGCACATTGATGCTTGCTCAGGGAACCTTTTTCACCCTTCCTCGGCAGAGGGGTTACGACTCACTCTAGCTGCTTCCGCCCAACATTTCTTGATTCTCCCAACTCTCAGGAGAAGGTTTTTGGCAAGCACACAAGCAAGCAGTGGGAAGGAGGACAATGGATTTCCCTTTGTCTGAGGGTCCTTGTGCTTGTTCAGCACTGGACACAGTGAAGCTCAGTGTAGTTTTTGCGCCGCAATATTGTCACTAGGAATTGATGAATCTGTCAGCTTTGGTTTTCCTGACCCGAGTTTCTCTTCTCCCCAACCTTATGATTATTTCCCCATCAGATTGTGAGTTTTGTTTAAAAGAGTCCTCATAAGAATTCATCAGCATGTTTCTCCACATTTCTCCTAAGCCACAGGTTGGTAGACAGTGTTACCTAATGTACACTATTTTGCAACCCCCCCCCATGCATCACTTTCATGGCATTTCACCAATGTACACATTGCTAGGCAAACTTTGCCCAAGCATACAGTGGTACCTTGGGTTAAGAACTTCATTCGTTCTGGAGCTCCTTTCTTAACCTGAAACTGTTCTTAACCTGAGGTACCACTTTAGCTTATGGGGCCTCCTGCTGCTGCTGCGCGATTTCTGTTCTCATTCTGAAGCAAAGTTCTTAACCCGGGGTACTATTTCTGGGTTAGCGGAGTCTGTAACCTGAAGCATCTGTAACCTGAAGCTTCTGTAACCTGAGGTACCACTGTATGCATTTTTGTGCATGTTACTTGGCTGGAAAAATGAATTTAGAAAAGTATGGATTTTAAAGGGTGGCTGTGTTTCAGTTTGTGTATGGTTTCAAAAAAGTGCAAATTAGGTATGTTGGTCTTAAAATGTGAACAAAATTGTATTTCCATTCCCTCCCTAATCTCCATGGGTGAAATACTGTTCAAGGCCAACAGAATAGCTGCCCTGCAAGAAGTCACAATCTTTCTTGGAGGCAGGCTGGGGAAGACTGGATGGGGAGCCAATGGCTGTGGAAGCCAGAGCTCTACAGAGATAACAGCTTCTAAAAACTTTGAGTGGGTTTCACTGCAAGCCTATCGCCTTTGCCCTTTGAATCATTTTCACCCTGCCTCTTTCCCCCCATTGTGGGATATTTCTGAAGCACCCCACCATCCCAAAATGCAAATCACCCCTATGTACACAGCCAGTGTTTCCCAACGAGTTTGAAAGGGTAGCACTCATCTAATTTTTACTCAGAGCAAACCTATCAAAACAAATGCATATAACCCCATGGATTTCAGTGGATCTGCTGTGAGCAAAACTTAGCTGAATAATACCCAAATACTTTCAGGTGCATGTACAAGCAGTTATGTAACAGGCAGTTCACATCTCTTGTGCAATTAAGGGATGGGTGAGTTGGAGGGGGGGGAACCTCACTTTATTTACCCTTTGTGTTAGTAGACACCTTTTTGTAGCATGTGCACATCTTTTAAAATGGGGCTGCGGGATGGAGAATAGGCTGTGCCAACGGGGGTGCTCAAGGTGTTAGAATAAGCTAATCTTTCCCCAGGTAGGACATGCAATAGGGAAGGACCAGCAGTAGTGCTAATGGTCTGTTAGGATATGAATGGCCGAAGTGTCCAGTGATGCTGGTTGGAGCCAGAAGATGGAGCTGCTACTCTACCAGTCTTTGAGAGCCTGAATAGCCCTTTTGGCTCCACACAGATAAGGAAGTTGCATTTCAAATGAACAATAAAAAGAATTATGGATGCCTGTATGAGGGATCGGCTGGAAAGAAGAAAAAGGCATTGTGTCAGTCAGCAACCAGCTGCGTGGATGACCTTGGGAACTGAGAGATACACGACAAGAACAAAAATGAGGATGGGTGGGCAGCGGGGGGAGAGGTAAGAAGAATAAAAAAGACTTATTCCTGCATACCTACGTATTGAAATAACTCTAACAGAGAATCCATTGACAGTAATGCAGTGAGATAGCTCGGTGCATGAAAGCATTAGTCTTAATGCACACTGAAGAGCCCGCAAAATCATCCATGCTATTAATTTGGTTTATTATCTCTCATTTCTCTCTCTCCCAAAACTTAACACTCATGAGAGACACACAGACATTTTTTAATTATTTTTTATTTTGGTACTCCCTAAGAGATTTTCCTCCCGCCTCCCAAATCCCCAGGGCAATGAGGTTATTGTACCAGGAGATTTAACTAGGAAAGCCTATGAAAGCAGCCTATTTCCGTCACTAGTCAGCATTTTTGTTAGCGGCATGCATTTTCTGGTGAGTAGAGGTGCGGTTAGGAGATTCTGAGGCACAATGTGATTTCTTACATGGGCATCCTCTTTTGCATGGGAAAGCAGGATGCGCAGGCAGGTCTGTTTTGCACACGTGTGACAAAATTGACACATTCGAGATTGTTTTATAGTCTACCGTGTATCTAACAATAGGAGTTACCTTGCAGGACCAGCCCGAAATCTATCTAGTCAGGCATTCTGTTCCTAACGGTAGCCAGCCATATGCCTCGATGGGCTCATAAGCAGGGCATGGTTGCCATTAGACTTTGTAAACTGTATGGTGCAGGTTCCAGGCAGCAACATTGTGTAATAACTCTTGACAAAGCTATCAACCAGAGCCAGGGCTTTTTCAGCCGTGGCCCCGATCTGGTGGAACGCTGTCACAAGAGACTAATGTCCTAACTAGTGTCCATTTCTGTAAGCGATCCATTCATTGTATGGAGTGCTTCTTGCTTTTGTTCCTAACTTCTGTGTGTTGGATCAGTAATGCCAGTGGGGAATATCAGTGGGTGATGCCAGATACCAGAATTAGAGAGGGAGAAAGTTTTCCCCTCTATCCACTGTAAACATGAAGTTTAGTTAGCGATGCTTGAGGATTTCATTTTTGTGTAAAACAGCCTGATTCGCACTTCCCAGACTAACACATAGACTGGAACAGAGTTATCATTTATTTTTATTTTTTTGCACTTCTCTAGATTTTGCAGTGCAGTTCACGGTTCAAAAAATAGAAAAAGAGGAAGGAAGAGGAACCGAAATGCAAATAGAAGCCTCTATTTTAGGTTAAAATGTGTGCAAAATTCACATACAAAAATAATGTGTTTTTTCGTGTGGTTAAAAAACACCCCCCCCAAACATTGGCAGGCTAATGTAGAAAGGGGAAAACATAGACACATGTGAAACTGAACCAGAGTAGAAATAGACCAACTCTGCCTTGTATAAACTTTTAGTATTTCTTCCCACATTTCCATTTCCCCCTTCTAAACTACATGGGACTTTCCTTATGCATAATGCTTTCTTACACAAAAGTTAAAAGATGAAAAACTCTTTTGTGAACAAGCCCCAGGGAAAAGAAAACAAACCACCTGGTGCAAAACCTGAAGGCTGACCTACGGTGTTTTCTCTCTTTCCATTTTCTCCCAGTGCATAATGAGTTCATTACAACCTATTTGTGGACTTCAAAGGAAAGTTTCTGCTTTCAAATGAGAAAGACTAGTTCATTTCTGGTTCAAAAGGTTCATGCGCTGAACAGTGTGCGGTAACTGTTTCACAGAGTTCATAAAGATTTGAATGGAGCTTGCTCAGTGATGACAGCCATGGATGCATAATAGCTTGTAGTGATTTTGTGGGCCAGTGAATCATGTTCAAAAGTACCTGAACATGATGCAGTATAAGAAGTGGAGAAATACAGGCAAAATAGCAAGTTAGAATCAAAGGTGGAGAATGTTAGCCTAGATTCTGTGCCATTGTAGAAGGAAAGGTGCAGACTTGGGGAAAGGTTTAGCAAGTGCGTGTGCAAGGGATGTGGACAGGGCCAGATTTAGGTTTGATGGGGCCCTAAGCTACTGAAGGTAACGGGGCCCTTTATATGCCCAGCTGTCCCTTGTCAACAACAAATTGCTGCTGTTCTTTCTGTTGAATATATGCTATATAGTAATTTATGGACCTAATAAATATGGACCTAAAGCCCATGCAGAATGTAGGCACCCTATATATAGAAATGAGCAAACCAGTGATATTTTAGGGAGCAGGCTAGCAGGCGGGGCCCATTACTTACATCATAGGAGCCTACACAACACAAAGCACTGTTGCTGTATGTAGGATTTTTTATTTTTATTATTATTATTTTATAGTTTGGAAATGTACATCCAGTTTTTTCCCCTTTACATTTTGTTGGGGGGCCCCAAGAGAGTGGGGCCCTAAGCTATGGCTTGTTTAGCTTACATGTAAATCCAGCACTGGATGTGGAACAACAGATGGTGCTCCACTTGTTACTTAGAACAGACCTATTGAAATTAGTGGACCCAGCTTAGTCCTGTTTGTTCATTTCACTAAGATACTCTGAGTGCAACTAAGCTCAATACCATTGGTCCATCTAAGTCAGTGTTGTCCTCATGGACTGGCTGCAACTGCCCATGGTTTCAGGCAGGGGGCATTCTCCTCCGACCTGGAGATGCCAAGATTGAATCTGGGATCATCTTCATGCAAAGCAGATGCTCTACCATCGAGCAATCGTCAGTCCTTTGCTTTAAGAAGCACTGAAAAAACATTATTGTACAAAACAGTTCTATAATTGGTATTCCCATCTACTTCAGTGAGGATCCTCTTGTAGGAGAACAGAGAACATGTAAAAGCATAGTTATTGTTTGTATAGATGGTATTTAACACCTAATATATAGGCTAACAGGGACGCAGGTGGTGCTGTGGGTTAAACCACAGAGTCTAGGACTTGCCGATCAGAAGGTTGGCGGTTCTAATCCCTGCGACGGGGTGAGCTCCCGTTTCTCAGTCCCTGCTCCTGCCAATCTAGCAGTTTGAAAGAACGTCCAAGTGCAAGTAGATAATAGGTACCACTCCGGCTGGAAGGTAAATGGCGTTTCCGTGTGCTGCTCTGGATCACCAGAAGCGGCTTAGTCATGCTGGCCACATGACCCGGAAGCTGTACGCCGGCTCCCTCGGCCAATAAAGGAGATGAGCCCCGCAACCCCAGAGTCGGTCACGACTGGACCTAATGGTCAGGGGTCCCTTTACTTTTACCTTAAATAGGCTAACATGTATAAGAATGTTCCTAATAACTGCTGGAACTGTAACCAGATAGATGGATCCTTTTTCTTTTTCCCTCACATATGGTGGGATTGCAAGAAAGCGAGGGCCTTTTGGGAGATGGTATATGATGAGATAAAATAGATGTTCAAAATGACTATAGGGACAGAAGTCCCCCAAAAGATGATTAAGTTGCTTATGTATGTTACAACTGGATTCCCTATGCATAGAAATGGAAAGAAGCAGAAATACCCACTAAAGAAGAATGGATAAGCAATGAGATGGAATCTGCAGAACTGGCAAAGTTAACAGCTAAAATTAGAGAATTTAGCAATGAAGATTTTGTGCAGTGCTATTTTTCTAGAAAAAGAGGTGCCGGAACTCACCACGAACACCTCCCTTGTTCTCTTAGAATGACAATGGCACCCACCTGAGGGGTGCTGGAATTGACTGAAGAAAAGCCCTGGTTTTGTGGAAGAATGGAAACCCTTTTTGGATTATTTAAAGGAATATTATTATATGATGAACACATGAGCAGGATTTGAACTATGAGCAACAGAAGAGATTAAAGATTATAGTACTTTTGTTAAGGTTTAAGAGATAGAAGGCAGGGTGCAAAGGAGAGAGAGAAACAGAAACATCATGGAAAAGGGGTGGGAAGTTGAAGAAAAGGTTTTTATTATGTATTTCTCACTCACAGTAGATATGTAACAGGACCTTAGGAAAACAGGGTTAGGCAAATCAATAAAAATAATGTTGGTTGTTTTTTTTTAAAAAAAACACATAAAGGAAGAGTTATTGTTCAAAGGGCAAAGGGGTTTTTAAGGAATTCTATGAGCCGGCCATCAAGGTTTCTCTGCTGAGGACTCGAGTCATCCTTTGTTTGATATTTTGCTGATTCTGGAGAAGGAACAAAGAAAAACTAAAATGACATTTCAGCCACTCCTTAAGGCCTGGATCATGCAGTGCCACAGTTGTGTGAGTGCCACTTCACCAGGTCTGCACTCAGTCTCGTTTATATCCAAGTGGGAACTATGATAAAATGCAGCAGAATAACTTCACCTCCTCAGAGTCAATGTTCTTGTTCACGGTTCCAGCCAATCACATCCTCCTCCAAGATCTTATTTGGTGATCACTCATAGCCAAGTAAGATTGTCTTCCATAAACATGGTTTTAACAGCGGGTCTGTAAGTGACTGTGGAGGTCAATTCAGGATCTACACGTCCCTCCACAGTGGGGACACAGGTTTTTGGGCAGGAGTTTATCACAGTGAGGGTTTGCCAAGCGTGCCTTCCTCTTAGCACGCCTCTCCCTTTCATCCTGAGTTCAAGCATCTTCAAAACCCACAACACCTTTGGTAAAAAAAGGCTGTTCTCCAATTAGAGCTCTCGCAGGCCAGTGTTTCCCAGTTGTTGGTGTTTATACTACATTTTTAAAGATTTGCCTTGAGAGAGTCTTTAAACCTCTTTTGTTGACCACCAGCATTACGCTATAAGTTTGGGAAAGAATAGTTACTTTGAAAGACGATAATCAGGCATCTGCACAACATGACCAAGAGACCATAAGTTGAAAGAGGCTCAAGTAGGAAAATTTATTCCCCTCCATCCATTTTTCTTTTCTAACAGACATCAAACATTTCACGACTCTTGGATCCCCCAGTTCTCACAAGGCCAGCTTTCTGGTGGGGGCAAAACTTAGTCCATGAGAGTTGGTGGAGATAACAATCTGGCCCTCCTTGCAAATCTAGTTCCCTGCCTCTGTTTTAGAGAGGAAAAAGACATTTTAAAAAAGATGAGAATGTACATTGCTGCATTATTCTCTCCCCCAGCCTCCTGCCTTGCCCTGCCACAGTCACAGCAGAAGGTGCAAATGACTTTCCAGCTTCTAATATCATTAACACCTTTCCCAATGCTGAAGAATATCACTTAATATATTTCCCCTTCCTTGTACCACATCTTTGCTTTTTTCAGCTCCCGAAAGCTGTCTAGCCATATGGACTTTTCCCTTTCATTATTATTTATTTATATATATAAACAAACTCAGTTTTGCTCGTCAAAGGAATTGAATGGAGCCATATTTGTTTTAGCTACATCCCGAAACAAAATTTCTGAAGTTTTGTAACATTTGAAAAAACTAATTATTCAGAGTAAAGTCACCCTGGAGACAGACCAAACTACCCATAAAAGCACTGCTATTTTTCTTTCCGATTATGACGAAGAGCAACAAAACTTTAACAGCAATGAGTAAAAGTTATTCCCTGGAGGGATTTCTGTAGAGATTGGGAATTCTGGATACATGAATTTAGTTGGATGACCACCAAATTAGGCCTACGTACAAATCAGGCCTGTTGAGTGCATAGGATCATAGAATCATAGAATTGGAAGGGACCACGGGGGTCATCTAGTCCAACTGTCTGCAATGAAGGAATCTTCTGCCCAGTGCTTTTTTTTAAAAAAAGAAAACAAAGTGCCAGTACTCCCGATAAAGCTGTTACAGTAAGTGCCACACATTGAAAAGATGAGTATGAGTCAAGAGAAGTCAGAGTGGGGTGGAGAAAGGGTTAAATCCACCCTCCCCATGTACCACTCTTCAGATTGGGTTCAGATGCCTGCATTGTTGCTTTTCCAGGAAAAAACAAAGTGTACTTAACGTAACATTGCTCTTTGACATTAATGCTGCGCACTTACACCTGCCAACGTTTGATAAGGAATACACATGCATTTTTGTCATTAGATAAGTATACAGTGGTACCTCCGGTTACAGACGCTTCAGGTTACAGATGCTTCAGGTTACAGACTCTGCTAACCCAGAAATAGTACCTCGGGTTAAGAACTTTGCTTCAAGATGAGAACAGAAATCGCGTGGCGGCAGCACAGCAGCAGCAGGAGGCCCCATTAGCTAAAGTGGTGCTTCAGGTTAAGAACAGTTTCAGGTTAAGAACGGACCTCCGGAACGAATTAAGTTCTTAACCCGAGGTACCACTGTATATCCATTTTTAGCACATCAGACTGGTCACTGGCCTTCAGTATAGAATAAAAATATATATGAAACAATGGGAATTCAGTTGTCTACATTTCAGCAAAGTATAACTACAGTTCCTCAGGTCTGAAAGAGCCCACTGGTTTTTTTAGAAACATTTTTAGCAGTGTTGGACAACATTTCCCATTTTGACATTTTTTACTCCCTTCATGAAAATGCTCACCTGTCTTTATACATTGCTCTTATACTTACTTTATTTCACATGTCTTCAGCCACATCATTACCCAGCCAAATCTGTGCTAAATGGAAGGGGGTAATTACACATCAGACTAATCAAGGAAGGAGGGTAACACCAGCCACCACTAGAAACAATGGCATTAAATGGGATTGGGAGTATTCTCTGGGGGAGGAAATAAGTCTTCTGCTGAAATCATTATTTTTGACCTGAGCATTGAAACTGGATAATATTCTTTGTTATTTATCCACGAATGTGTGCGGCTTTAAAAATCCCACTATGCCTGCACACAATTTATACCTAAACACCTAGGCACAGAGGTACATATGCTCTCTATTCCACTCACCCTATCACAGCCTTGGTTATTATCACCCCTTCTTCCTGCTAGCAAGAATCCACATCCTCTTGGTTCCTCCTTCTCCTTGGGGAAGGAGGAGGAGGAGGAGGAGTTTGGATTTGATATCCCGCTTTGTCACTACCCAAAGGAGTCTTAAAGCGGCCAACATTCTCCTTTCCCTTCCTCCCCCACAACAAACACTCTGTGAGGTGAGTGGAGCTGAGAGACTTCAAAGAAGTGTGACTAGCCCAAGCTCACCCAGTAGCTGCACTTGGAGGAGTGGAGACGCGAACCTGGTTCACCAGATTACGAGACTACGGCTCTTAACCACTACACCACACTGGCTCTGCGGGAGAGATGGAGAGAGAGAGAGAGAGAGAGAGGGAGAGAGAGAGAGAGAGAGAGGAAAAGAGAGCTGGAAAAAAATTTCACATCTGGCAACCAATGCACCCCTTTGGTTTCTTGGTTTCTTTCTTTTTTAAAAAAAGAAATTTATTTATTTGGTTTTTCAGATTAACATTTTACAGTCACATATCCAACATACAACATAAAAGCAATATTCTAAGGAATCTCTTGGACTTCCCTCCTCCCCTTTGTGGGTCCAAATGAGAGATAACTAGAGCATGCACCACATGTAACATTTTTCTACTTGTTATGTGCGATTTGGAAGACCATCTCTCTGAGCATGAATCGTTACAGCTTATCAATGATCTCTCTGTATGATTTTACTACAAATTTACAAGGCAGCTGAGCAAGTCCCCCCTCCTCTGAAAATTCAATAGAGTTGGACTAAAGTTGTAGATGTTGATCAACCCTGAGCATTATTATTTAGGACCAAGATGTTAGCTAAATTCCCCTTTTGCGTATCTACCTACCTACCGATCTATAGCAAACATAATATATGGTAACTCAAATTCTTGTCTCAGTGGTTGTGTCACGCAACACAAAACAGGAAAACTAACACTACTGCTCTTGAAAGCTAAACACAGATATTTACTTGCTGGATTTATCGGTAATCTTTATACTGTTCCAGCCTACAAAATCCAGTCCTCCCCGGCCACTGAATACATAATTAAAGGTGCAGCTGACTGTTGGGAACGCTTAAAGTAATGGTGTCCTTGTAGCCGTTAAACTTTTATAGAAAGTGATTGCTATGCTCTCTAGGTTAATGCTCTGTTTTATGCCAGTTGTACGACACAAGGAATAATCTACAGCAGGTCCACACAATGTAATGCCTGTGATTTGATTATGGCTCCTGCGCAGAACATTTGTGCCCCTCATTTCCCTGGGTTCCAGCCCCTCCTTCTATGTGCCCATAGGCACCAAACACTCTTCTCACCCAACACTAACCAACCTGACCTGTCATCAAGATCCTCTGTGCCCTCTGTACTTATGCCGGCTCCCATGATGGTATCCATTAGCACTTGGTAATGTAGTTTTCCAGCAGTTACTAACATGGCTTGCTAGCACCACAAAAGGCACATTTTCCAGCATGCCTTGCATTTGGCATGCCAGAGAATGTCTGACATGGGGAGAGGGGGCGGGGAGAGAATGCTGGAGCAGCAAAAAGAAAAGAAAAGGCAATGGGGGGTTTGGCAGGTTGGAAGGAGAGAAGGCTTGACTTCTTCCCCAGCACAGATATTAATCTGAGTCGGAGAAGAATTTTTTCAGGCAAGTACTTCTTGTTTTATATTTAGGGGAGAATTTCTTTAGGGAATTTAGGGGAGATTTGTTCAGCTGGGGGAAAATCCAGGCTGGATCTAGACACATCAAAGGAGCGCTTCAGTTAAACGCATTGTAAACTTTATATGAAAAAATTCTAAACACCAATTGTTTGTAGCCCTAAACATCAGTGTTTGTGGGAACATCAGTGGTCCACATATGCCCATCAGCAAGGATGATGAAGGTGCCAGAGCACAAATCACCCCATGGGTGAGGTAATCACAGGTACATGGTCAAATGAGCCAGTTGCTGTGATAACAGCTAGGAGCCTTGGCTATATCTTTGATTAATGTATGCTGGCTAGTTCAGCAGTGTTGTGTCTTGGTTAGTTTGTGTTAGTTGCAGCAACTGTGTTATTTTGTACCTGTATAGATCTGTATCTGAAAAGCCTACAAGCTGGAATTTATATTTCTGTCTATAACTTCATCCTGAACTGTTTGCTGAGCCCATTACTTCCACAACAGTAAAAGATTTGGACCTCACTCTGCTTCTGTGTGGTACTGCAAGCAAAAGCCACACTTCCGCTCTGCACAATTAATTCATGGAATTCTAATGTAAAAAGATTTGGTGATGGCCACTAGCTTAGTCCCAAACCAGCTGCAACATCAGTAAATCCATTTTCTAGTTGCATATTTTCTCACAATGAGTGTGTGTGTGTGTGTGTGTGTGTGTGTGGTGTGTGTGTGTAATGGGAAATTCAGACAAGGAATTTCTGAATTCATTGATTGAATTCGGGACCTCACGTGGTTTCTTTTATCTTGTGGGGGTTGTGGATCATGGGGTGTTTGATAATTTATATCGACTTCATATTTAGTTTGGTCCTCAATTTTTTTTTTTTTAAGTAGATGTATGGAAGACTGGTCTACCAATGGCTGTCAGGCATTATCACTCAGATGCCGGAGAGTTGCATCTGACACTGGTGAGAAACAACAGCGGAGGCTTTCTTTATATATAATTACCATATTTTACAGTATTTAACAACAACAAATGGTTTCTGGGCCTCTTACCTTGATAATATTGTTGCTTTCATGTCCTACTTACGGCCTTCTGGGAGGTATCTGGCTTAGCACTATTGGTGACAGGATGTTTGGACTGGATTAGAAGGAATTTTGGTTCAATCCACCAAATCTCTTCTCAGGGTTTAGATGATGAGCAGACAAACCTGCAAGATGGCTGAGATGGGGTTGTGAAGGGCAGAAAGACAGAGTAAAAGAGCAAGGGATAGTAGGGAATGGGTTAAATAGAAGCACAACGTTGGCCCTCAGAGCACATTGACTTGTGAGCCATTGGTACACAGCCAATTTGTAATCATGTTTTCTTTGCAAACACTCATGGTAGACCCCCCAGCAAAAGAGAGAGTTGGACATTAATTTAAAATACATAGTTTGCTGTCATTGGGAGGGGAAAAAAATGAATGTAGAATTTGATGCAAAGTTGTTTCCCGACCTTGCAATGAATGAACAGCTAGCTGCCAAAAGGAATTCCCAAATTTCTCATCGTTAATAAAAGATGTATTCTTCTTCAGTAGGCGTTTACATTAATAATTAAGACAAATGCACTAGTAGATCCCACCAGAAAGCAGACGCTTCAGTAGTAGTTAATATTATCTAGTCAGGAGCCTTCAGCTGAATCCACGTCATGTCACTGAGAGAAAGCAGAAGGCCCTCAGCTAGCACTACCGAGATTCATCAAAACCAATAACGAATGTTTGCGTGTCCACGGAGCATTGCAGCAAAATCTGTCTTTGAAAGGAGCAGGGGAACCCAATGTGATTGGCTTCTTTCTTCTTCCCTGTCTGTTGTCCTTAGATATGCTCCCTCAGAGCATGCCAGGAAGGGCTTAGACTGAGAAACGTCAGGTGTCATACTCCAGCAAGGGCTCTCAGAGGTTGGGATTCCAGTTCCTGGCTGTCTAAGCCTCCTACCTTGAACGCTCATCAAGGGCGATTGCGCAGCACAGTCCAAACAAATCAAGCTCAAGCACAGGGAATCAGTCCAGGTCCAGAGGTAATCCAAAGACAAGCTGAGTAAGGTCAACACTGCAGGAAGTCCAAACATAGTACCATAAGGCAGGGAGATGAGGTTCAGGAGAGCTGTGATGTTTCCAGCAACTGGAAGGTGCAACAGAGAGGCCTTATACATTCTGGCCTCCCAAGTTCAGCTGCTGGGGATGGTGTTGCTTCAGAAATTGCTTGCTGTCAAGTGGTACGACAACTCAGGGTCCATAGATGTATACTGTTTTGACACCCTTTGGCTTGGACCTGGAAGTTTCTGGAGCTGCAGTTCTCATGGGCTGAAAGGAGTAGCTTCTCCTCTGAGAGCAGCAAGGCTTCTTCAGGAGATCTCCTGGAGGAGGGTCACTCAATGGGATTCTCATTGCTGCTTCCAGGGGACCTTGCCTGCTGCCCTGGGTCTTTGACCTGTGGGGAGTTTGGTTCATCCTCTGAAGATTCTGTCTCCAGTTCAGGGTCAGAGCTTGGAAAGACAGTGGTCAGAGACAGAAACACGGAATCAGAAAGTACAGCCTGACACTGGATCTCTACATTGGACCTGGGTGGGAGTGGGGGTGGGGAGGCTATCATTTACCAAACAAGCATTCCATAGTATGGCTGTGAGTTAAAATGAGTTAAAATGAAAGCCCCACTTTCACAGTGTCTTCTGACATAGCCTGCCAATTTTTGAAAGACTAACCATGAAACATATATTTCCCCAGGACATCTATGCTTCACAGTAAGTATTTCAAAAGAATCCTGGAAGGCCATGCTAGTAGATTCCCGTGAGACTGGTGCACTCATGGAAGTGGCTGCAACAGAAGCCTGAGGTTTGAAGAAGCAAACTTTCTTCAGTCTACCGCAGAACTGTGCTAAAAAATGTTTCTTCTGGAGAAGTCAAGCTCATCAATAAAACAATGGCACTAGCTAGCTACCTGCAAACAGCCTGGGTTTTGAAATGACACATTAGAACCAGCTACCAAACAATTATTTTGGGGCTTCCTTGGCATTCCTTGACGCAGAGTATCTCAGCTTAAAACATGGCCCCAGGAGCTCCTGGAATCTGCATGTGGCTGCCCCATGTGGTGAACCACTGAACTGCAGCTCGAAGCTTTTGCAGTGAAGAGCCTTCAGGCCCTGGGGTGATTCCGCTGACCCATGTTGGACATTAGAGCCTTCTGGGCAGGAAGAAGTAGGATAAGGATTTTTTGTTTTAGCTGAGTCTTGCTTAAACAATGTGGTCTTTATGTATCCTTGGTCCGTCTTACTAATTTGCCCTCCAGTTGGGACCTGTTGCCCCATGTCGAGGTCCGTGATTCCCACCCCCCATATTTTTTAAAAAATGCTCATTACCAGAAGTAAAGTATTTACAACAATGAAATCTTACAAATACATATTTTTTAAAAATAAATAAAAATAAATCTGCATTACAGAAAAGTAAAAGTGAAACAGATTCAGAACTCCCATAACATAATATTGCAGTCTCCAGCCAGTGAGCGGGAAAAATATTATTCAAGGAAGGTCAATTGAAACAAAAATCCTGGAATGTACCACCTCTACTGGGAGAGAGTCAACTCTTAATGAATAATCAGGGTTGTATTTGGTATAGGTTCTAGCTGCAGTAAACTCACTGAAATTAATAGAGATGGCTAGCTGAGGGCCATTCATTTCAATGGGTTTAATCTAAGTAAACCTTAGCTGAATGCAACCCACCGTGTTGAAGCACACTGTTTAATTGTGGGAGCCTGCATCTTTTCCTGTCTTGGGCACCAGATAACTTTGCTACTACTTAGCACCCTAGTGAGCAAAGGTTTGAACTAGGCACTTCTGAGCTCATGCTCGTAATTACACAACACCCGTTTCACAGCAATCACTGCAGACGAAAAAGCTCACCAGGGAAGGAGCAAGCTACATAGAATATCACCCGGTTACTACCTGTGCACACCTCCACAAAAGCACAATTTCCTTAATTTTGAATGCTGATCTCACGCGATCATTCACTGCACCTAATTGGCTTCTTAATTGCCTCTCTTTAAAACCCGATACTTCGTAGGCTCCAGCTAGTGTGGAACAATCTCCCAACCAAATGCATTTGCCTAGGCACAATCGTTTATGGAGATCCCAGTAATGGAGTCACTGAGACCATTTCCATCAAGGACTAACAAAGCAATGCACTGGACGGCTCATTGCCCAAAGCATTTCTCAGGCTTAAAGGAGGCCACTTTGTGATTCGCATTAGAAAAGAAGCTTCATCAAATTAAGCCAGCGGGGCGAAGTCATGAATACTCCTTGAAGGAGACTGGGTTTTTTCCCCCTGACAAGAACGGACCGCATCCAGGGCAACCATTCTACCTTGACATTCAAGAAGCAATACTTTCTGACAGTAGTTTTATGACAGCTACATGCAGTTGCTGGTAATGTTACAGGCAGGTATCATGCTTTATAGGTCAAAGATATCCAAGTAGGTTACTTAATCAACCACATTCCAGAGCCGGTCCACTCATGACACGGGGCGAGGCAGCTGCCTCAGGTGGTAGGTTCCCTTGTCGTGGCTGATCAAAGGCTTGGCTTGCTGTGAGCAGCTCCCACAGGCTGTTCTCCCACCGCCTATGGCCATTCATGGAACTGGCGCCGCAGTTGGAGGGGCTGTTGTGGTGGCGGCTGTTCCTTTGGCCAAGCCACTGCTGGCACTATTAGCTTACTCTCTGGGTTGTTTTTTTTAATAAGAGGTGCAGTCTGAACAGTGCACACCTACTGTGGGTGGCGCTGTGGTCTAAACCACTGAGCCACTTGGGCTTGCCAATCAGAAGGTCGGCGGTTTGAATCCCCATGACGGGGTGAGCTCCCATTGCTCTGTCCCCGCTCCTGCCCACCTAGCAGTTCAAAAGCAAGCCAGTGCAAGTAGATAAATAGGTACCTCTGTGGCAGGAAGGTAAACAGCATTTCCGTTCATTCTTGTTTCTGTCAAGGTGTTCTGTTGCACCATGTTGGCCACATGACCCTGAAAGCTGTCTGTGGACAAACACTGGCTCCCTTGGCCTGAAAGCGAGATGAGCACCACAACCCCATAGTCGCCTTAAGCGTCCAGGGGTCCTTTACCTACCTTTTGGGGGGTTTTTTGCTTATAAGAGTGAGAGAAAGCTCATGTGGAGCTTGTGTGTTCTCATGGTTTCCTGTTGCTGTAAGACAGGAAGATAATCTGGGGAAGGCAGAGTGAGGACTGGGAGAAAGAGGACTAGGTGTGCATGGGGAGGGGAGAGCATTGTTTAGGTGAATAACTTGGGCCATCCCTAGCTTAGCTGCATAAGTGACGTCGCACAGTTCTGAGCTGCTGGTCTTTCCCCGTTTGGCACAAAAAAGCAGCAGGAGGCAGAAGGGAAGGGAGAAAGAGCATGAAAAAACATGCACCTAAATTTCCGCTCAGTGTTTTCCCCAGCTGCTCCTCCTACCACCCTTGGCCACGCCAGCCCCCAGCAACACCCCAACACAAGCACCAGGGAGACCAGCATGCTGCAATATCTGAATTCAGATCACAGCCGTGCAGCTTAACATGACAAGCAGCTCACTCAAATCCCTCCCTTCACATCTTGATCTTTCTGGTCTCTCTTCTCTCCTTCTCTTTCATCCAGGGAGAAGCTAAAACCATCCGTAGGATTGCAAACATAGCTGATCTTCTGACTGGTGTGGGTGGGGGTTGAGAGAGATCAGCCTCTCTTATGCAAAACATTAAGGAAAATAATTTCACTTGTCATGCAAGGCTATAGAAATAGTTCAGGCTTTCTTTTAAAAAGGCTTCTGTTGTATATGGTGAGGTAACCAGCAACACAAACACAGCTTTGGCAAGTGTGTCCCTGTGCCTATGTCCAAGAGCATCTCTCCCCCGCCCCCCACGAAGTGGGACTCCTCTATATTCTCCCCTGCCTCTGGCTCTGAAATGCATGTTTAATAACCGTTCTTCTTAAAGGTAAGTTACAGAGACCTTCATCACATAACCTCTCCAACAACTGACAAAAATAGGTGGGCCAGATATCAAGGGATCCTCAGGCATGGAATTGGGCTCTAAAGAACTAAAATATTCCCATTAATCTTGGTTCTTTTGAACCCCCCCCCAAGTCTATTTCAGACCCGGTTGCTGATGTTTGGATCACAACAAGTTTCAGTCCCTCCTTCTATGCACCCATAGGCACCAAACACTCTTCTCACCCAAAACAAGCCAACCTGGCCTATCACCAAGATCCTCTGTGCCCTCTGCACTTATGTCAGCTCCCATGGTGGAATCTATAATGAGTAAAAGAAGAGGGATAGCTGTTTCCCTCTTTCCTATGGGACCGCCTCTCCCGGTATGCCCCACAGAGGACCTTAAGGTCCATAAATACCTAGAGGTCCTGGGCCCTAAGGAAGTTAGATTAGCCAGGGCCTTTTCAACACTGGCCCCAGCCTGGTGGAATGCTCTGTCTCATGAGACCAGGGACCTGAGGGATATGAATTCTTTCCGCAGGGCCTGTAAGACAGAGTTGTTCTGCCTGGCCTTTGGCTTAGAATCAATTTGACTCCCTCCCGCTCTTTCTTTCTTTTTTGCTTTCTCCTCCTGTGATGAGGCTGCATTTTAATCTTTTAATGTTGTATCTTAATCTTGTTTTTTAAGTTGTATTTAAATCAACTTGTTTTAATTATTGGTTGTTAACTGCCCTGAGCCTGGTCTTGGCAGGGGAGGGTGGGGTATAAATAAAATTTTATTATTATTATTATTATTATTATTATTATTATTATTATTATTATTATTTCCCACTCCCCTTGCTAATGTCTGGCATGCTGATATGGCTGTATGTCAGGTGCAAGAAGCACTTGGGAATGTAGTTTTCCAGCAGTTGCTAACATGGCTTGCTAGCACTGGAAAAGGCACATTTTTCAGCATGGCTTGCATTTGACATGCCAGAGAATGTCTGACATGGGGAGGGAGGGGAGGGGAGAGAATGCTGGAGCAGCAAAAAGAAAAGAAAAGGCAATGGGGGGCTTGGCAGGTTGGGAGTAGAGAAGGCTTGACTTCTTCCCCAGTACAGATTTTAATCCAAGTTGGAGAATAATTTTTCAGGCAAGTACTTCTTGTTTCATATTTAGGGGAGAATTTCTTTAGGGAATTTAGGGGAGATTTGTTCAGCTGGGGGAAAATCCGGGCTGGATCTAGACATATCAAAGAAGCGTTTCAGTTAAACGCATTGTAAACTTTGTATGAGAAAACGGGTTGGCAAAAACAGAACTCCACAGCGTCATCTGGTGTCACAGTGTTCTAATGCATATACAACACATATAAAGTGCTTTTTCTTTGCCAATGTAGCTGAGTCCCCAGTCCTTCTATGGACCAATGTAAGCGCTAGACTAGAAAGGGAAGGAAGTTTCAGGAAGAGGTACAGTCATAACTCGGGTTGCAAACGCTGCGGGTTACGTGTTTTGAGGTTACAGACCGCCCGAACCTGGAAGTACCAGAACGGGTTACTTCCGGGTTTCGGCACTCGCACATGCGCAGAAACACTAAATCACGCTTTGCACGAATCATGTCACACGCATGCACAGACACGGTGCTGCGGGTTGCAAACGTGTCTCCTGCACGGATCACGTTCGCAACTCGAGGTTCCACTGTAAATTAGTACTGTGTCCTTCTTTCCCTTCATTTTGATAGCTTTGAGCAAGCATAAAAATGTGGCTGACATACTAGTTTAGTGAAGAAGAAGAAGAAGAAGAAGAAGAAGAAGAAGAAGAAGAAGAAGAAGAAGAAGAAGAAGAACCAAACAAATTATAAGCTATTGTAAGCCTTGCCAATACAATGCTGGCACAATATTTTTCCTGCCTGTCACAGATGACAGATTTCAGACTCCTGCCTCTTCGTGGGTCTTTCAGAAAGGAAGAAAGAATCCCTCTCTGATGAGCAGATTTCCATTCTTGCACAAACAGAGCAATTAACAAGCACAGGTGAGTTGGTGGCATTACCAGATGATAAGGTTCTCTTTCCTGCCTACATAATTATGCATATGTGTGCGTGCGTGCGTGCACGTTCCTATACATCTCTCTGCAACATCTCTCCTTGGCTCTTGCCCAGCGTTCCCCAGGAAGAAAATATTTTGTATACAACATAATACTTTAATGAAGCTTTGGTTAAAGACATGCTAGATCTGCTTATAGCTCCAAACAGGTGTAACGTAAGCAGGTGCAGCTCTTTGGAATGCCTGTACGCTAGAGATTATGTAAATTGCTCACCAGCCTAGGGACATCTCCCTTTCAGCTTTAACTGTAGGTTTCAAACTCTGTTTAGGAAACATGTTGCGTATCATTAGAGGTTTCAATGGAGATAGACAGAGGATGGGAATGGAGGGAAGATGCATTATTTAAAGATAGATCAAATAGGTTACGGTTGGGAGACAGAATACTGTATTGGCCCAGTACCTGAAAGTTAGCCACGCTCGAGTTCCACAAAAACAAAATTAACGATGATGAAAAGAAAGAAAAGAAACTGAAATTAATGGGACTGAAGTTCATCTAGGCTAAGTTATTCAGCACATCTTTCTCCAGATGAATGGGGGTTGCCATGTCCCTGTTTCCAAAATATGGGCATCCAAATTGGTACAGCATGCAATTTTTATTCTTGTTTTCATTAAAAAATGTTTAATTATAAATATACAAATCCAACAGGTATGCACACAAATCAACTGTGCTCGAGGCTTCTGTATGTGATTGATTTGGGCTAGGAGGTTGCTAGAGGGAGCACCTGAACCAAATACGACTTTTCCTGTAACCTGATGCGTATTCTGTATGTGGAATTTGTGACTGAAGATCCAGTCGGCTTCAATTGTACGCCAACCTGCAGATTCATTTATTTTAATATCTTTATTTATTCGTTCCATTCATTATTTAAAGGCATTTCCAAACCACTTAATATGTCAAAAATATTTCAGCAGTATACACTATGTACGATATGAAAAGAATATCCATTAAAACAAAAGTATAGCCTGAGATCGATAAAGCAATATAAAAGCATGAAAGCCAATGAAACAGACCAAGGGGATTTATACACATAAATTAGGCTCTAACCTTATTAGAGGCAGGTGGAACAAGCCCTTGCCTGATAGCCAGCAGAGAGACCTATTCCCCTCGCAGTTTTTCCTCTTGCCTTAGAATGGACAGTCGGAGCCTGGATCATGACAACCCTTAGGAACTCATGCCTCTGAAAATACAGTATGCACAAGAAGAGTCCTTCTGAAACAGGCTGAAGTCTCATCTGGTTCGGCGTCCTGGTTCCCACAGTGACCAGTCAAGTGCCTTTCGGAAGCCGGCAAGCAGGATTTGTGTGCAAAAAGCGCTCTTTCCACTTGCAATCCCCAGCAAGTTGTGTTTAGAAGAATACTGCTCCTACAGGGGAGGCAGAACATAATCCCTGTGGCTAGCGGATGTTCATAGCCTTGTCCCCGTGAACCACAGAGAGCCTTCTCGGTAGCAGCGCCCATCCTGTGGAGCGCCCTCCCAGCAGATGTCAAGGAAATAAACAACTCTCTGACTTTTAGAAGCCCTCTGAAGGCAACTCTGTTTAGTGAAGTTTTAAATGTTTGGTGTTTTTAATGTTCTGTTGGGAGCAGCTCAGAGTGGCTGGGGAAACCCAGCCAGATGGGTGGGGTATGTATGTATGTATATAAAAGGTAAAGGTAAAGGGACCCCCTGACCATTAGGTCCAGTCACGGACGACTCTGGGGTTGCGGTACTCATCTCGAGGGAGCTGGCATATAACTTCCAGGTCATGTGGCCAGCATGACTAAGCTGCTTCTGGCGAACCAGAGCAGCGCACGGAAACACTGTTTACCTTCCCGCCGGAGTGATACCTATTTATCTACTTGCACTTTTTGGTGTGCTTTCGAACTGCTAGGTTGGCAGGAGCAGGGACCGAGCAACGGGAGCTCACCCCGTCATGGGGATTCGAACCGTCGACCTTCTGATTGGCAAGCCCTAGGCTCTGTGGTTTAACCCATAGCGCCACCCGCGTCCCATGTATGTATGTATGTATGAATGAATGAATGGATAAATAAATAAATAATAACCCTCTTTTAAAGCAACCCAGGCTGGTGGCCATCACTACTTCTTGTGGTAGTGAATGCCATAGTTCAACTGTGCACAATATGAAGAAGTAAATTCTTTCATCTTGTCTGAATCTTTTTGTCCTGAATCCTTCAACATTCAGCATCACTGGAAGGCCTTGAGTACTAGTTTTGTGAGAGAGGGATAAAACCATCTCCCTTGTCCGATCCAATTTCTCCACACCATACGAGGGAAGGAGTGGATTTTCCTCTTTCCCCTTTCCAGTCTTGCGCTGTTATTTCGCTGCGATTCATTTCATTCTCAGTTCTAACAAGCGACCTATCTCTCCCTTTTCTAGCGATCTGCAGATCAAATGCACAACTGAAAGCAGGCAGGTGCATACAGAGGTCACCTAGTTCCTCCTGAAAACCTACTAATGAACTACAAGCCATCCCTGACAGCGTCCCTAATCAAGAAGGCACTTAAAAGCGCCATTTCATATCTGGCTGAAATTTAAGTACATGCACTTAAAATTCTTCCCCAAAGTGAGGCCTGTCTTGATGTAAAATTGGCTAAGAGGGCTATTACTATTCTATTATGTCCCAGCCACAGCATCTGACAAGAACTGTAACTGCAAAGGTTTGCAATGCTAACAAGGATGATAAAAGAATAGTTATGTGTCAGGGAAGAAAACCCCTATAATGGAATCCTGTAATACCACCAAGTTTCTTTCTCAGGGGCTGAGTGTTGCTTTCTTCCAGCTATGTAACCTTGCATGCAGGGTATGGCGACTGTCGCCTGTTTTCCTTTACAATTATCGTTCCTTTCAGCTCAAGACGGACACAATGCAAAGGCCTGATTTGCAATTAATCTCACAGCTAGCGTAAAGCCCTCAAGTTAATTTTGTATGTATAACCACGGAGCCTGATGAAACCACATTTAAACTCGGCTACATTCTACACTGATTAAACGACAGTGCTGTACTCTTGGTTCAGTGAATTGTACAAGAAATAAGAAGGAACAGGGGACCATTCCTGAAATCCCACAGCTCTGCAGCATTCAGTAGACAAATGGTCTTCTTGTGTTGCAAGCCCATAGAGGCAAATGTTCATACCGGTTATGCCGTTAAAAGAGGTGAAAAGCATTCCCACAGGCTAGAGAACTAGGTGGAAATTCTACCCTGATTGAGTTTCATTCAGCTGTGTTTGAGTAGGAGTCCTTAGCTGTGTTCACAGAACAGTGGCCAGGGGGAGGGACTGGCTCTGCAATGCAAGTTCAGCACCCTTAGGTTATATTTTCTGTGAGAACTCCCACAGATCTCTCATGACACAAAGCAGGAATAAAGTGTTGCAGCAGCAACAATACTGTTTCAACCAGGAGTAGCTCATGCCAGCATCATTCCATATTTAGTGTCACTTCTGAATGGCATTTCTTGCAGGATCGTGGAAAACGGAAAGTTCTCATTTTTTCAGCCCTATTTCCAGAACCCAGACTGCAACATTTTGCTGCCAGAGGTGAAGGAGAAAATCCTGCCCCTCCCTGTTCTACATTCAGAAGTTGACTGGGCTGGCAGATGAATCTTAACTCAACACTGGCAATAGGGCAGCATTCTTCTCCACACCTGAGGGCAAAAGACTACCTTAGGATGTACCAAGTTGCACATGGCTCTGCCCCTCAACACCTCACTGCCACCGCCAGGCTGCACCTGCTGTCTGAAGCAACCACATCACTCTGCCTAATACGAGCCCTATAGATTTGTTAAACAAGAGGAAATTCCTTGCAGGCTGAAGAGTCAGAAACTGCATAGTTCTACACAGTGCTTCCCCCCCCCGGGGGTACGCAGGGGTACGCATACCCCTAAGCATTTTGTGAATCTAAGTTTGGCCTCATTGAGGGGCAGTATTTCAATATGAGTAGGAAAATGAGAGTACCCCCCCCAATTTTATTTTAAAGAAAAGAAAGCACTGGTTCTACAAATAGGGTGGCCACATGCAAAAGAGGGCAGGGCCCCTTTCCCTTCAGCAGCCATGTACACTGGCTGAAATTTCTCTTCCACACAATTATTAAATGCACAAGAGGCTACCCAAATGTTAAGTGATTCCAAAAGGAATCTTTTCACTTTAAATTGCGGCGTGCACTTGTATTTTGAGGGGCTAGATAAAAGGTCCCTGAGGTATTTGTGGCAGAGCCACATTTCCCAGAACATGGTCCCACTCATTAACCTGGCTATGCTTCTTCTCCGTAATACCAAATAATTATAATATTTTAAAGGTCTGTAGCTTGCACAATGGATAAGAAGATGCAAATGCTACCTCTTTGCTATATAGCTCCACTATAGCTATTACTCCACTGTGAAATTCCATTCAAGGATGCATATCATCTTAATGGTGCCACTCCAGGAATATTAAGCTCATATTGGGCATTACTGTCATCTACAAGGAGCCCACACGTTCAAAACAATCAGCTGAGCAGCCATTTCAGCTTTAATTGATATTTCCCTGTACCAAACGGTTGCCCTTGAAGCGAGATATAATCCTTGGCATCTCCATCCATTTTAAAACAACCTCCTACCACATTCCTACCTATCTATGGCTGCCTACTGACTCAGAGTGCAACCATCTTTTAAAAATATTAGTAGTAGGCTGTCTGCCTCACCGCAGAGGATGAAATCATTCACTAAACAGAAAGACGCTAAAGCAATCTGCACAATAATTTGCTAGATGTCAATAAGCAAAAATTATGAACAAAGGCTGGAATTCAACATTGCACTATTGCAATTGTTCCAGCAGCACAATGAACTACCCTCCCCCCCACATGCTGGTCTGGGGACTCTCCTGACCCCTCCCCCTAAAGCTGACTGGAAGGGCAGATTGGGGGAGGAGAGAATGGAAAGCCCCGTTGTGCTGGAGGGACTCATTGTGCTAGCTCCTGCTAGCACAACTGTTTAGTTGAATCCGGCCCAAGGAATTTTACTTGGTAACTTTGGGATGAAACAGTGGGTGCTTGGAAATCGTGCATTGTATCCAGCTGTGTTCTTTGCAGTGATTAGGCTCTTTGATCCTGTAGAGAATTCTGCAAGTGGGATGGGAAGTATGAGTAAGGGAAGTTTTGGTTATTTCCCCTCCTCTTACAGCCCCTGTAAAATCCGTTCAAGAGTTGTTGGAACGCCATGGGATCTGCTGTGGAGGGTTGCCGGGAGGAGGTTCTGCTAACATAAATCTCTCCTGGATCAAATAGCTTTCCATTAGTGTGAGGGTCACCACTGGATACAAGCCTAGGATTTAAAACAGTAGCTGAATCCAGAACAGGCAAGAGCATACTAATTTGGTATCTGGCCTCCTGGGGTCTCCATCTCAATAAGGGAGGATGCCACAATTGCCTTCAGTAGTTACCCTTAGTAACTGTCACTTTTGATTAAAACTATGTTACTGTGTTTGGTCAGGACACATTTTGCAGACCATTTCCCCATCTTCAGAGGAAAAGGTCCTTCTGGATCATGAACAATTGGGGAAAAGTTAGCTCAAATGTGCTACTGGAACCATTTCTCATTGCAACTCGGGCTCTGTTCTTTGCTGTCTGTGTTGCTGGCTGGCTTGGAAACTAGCACATTTTTCAAGCACTCAGGAACACCATGTGAATAACTTTAAAGAGTTTACTTGAGGTAGCAGAGTGCTCTTGTAAGGTCCACAGAAGAGCTAGAGAGAAGGTATCAGAACATATTGAAAAATAATGACAAAATGGCAGTTTAATAGTTAGTGGTGAAGGAGGTTGTCCCAGAGATGGGAGGTAGAAAGGTGAGAAGTGATGCTGTGGCAAATATGTACGATGGATGCCTTCTGATTCCGAGAAGAGGAGAAGAGGAGTAGAGAACTATAGGTAACAAAGAATCGCGGTCGGCTGCCAAAGCTGTATCTGCATATCAACTTTCCTTTTTTATCTCCATAATATCTAGTTCAGGCATAGGCAAACTCCAACCCTCCAGATGTTTGGGACTACAGTTCCCATCACCTCTGACCACTGGTCCTGTTAGCTAGGGTTGATGGGAATTGTTGTCCCAAACATCTGAAGGGTCGGAGTTTGCCTATGCCTGATCTAGTTCAACAGACTCAATGTCTTCATGTAGTTATGAAATGCATTTCCCTGCCAGCAATGGCGCTGAGTTGACTTCATCATCTGAGTATCTCCTGATGCTTTTGGGACACAGTCAGGATGGCCAATGACCAGCGATGATGGGGGTAATAGTACAAAACACCTAGAAGGCACCAGGTTGGGAAGGTGTGACTGGTATATGGTCTAGTTCATTGTACTTTCTTTTTTAATCAAAACAAGAACAGCACAGGGCTTCTGCTCAAAATGATAGACCTGTTTCACATTCCCACCACCACAGCTGATGTCTGTAACAGAGAATAAAAGTACAATGATCTATAAAGAAATATATTGAACAATAAGGCAGTTGGGTTGTGTTTTTTGGTTCTGCCCTCAGCCATTCAGTTAATCCAATTAGAGCTGTGTTGCTCAGAAGTGATTGACGGTTTGAGCCAGACGGAACTTCAGCGATTACAATGGAACTTGGCGTGAGTTCTTCCTTCCGTGGCGTAGCTTTTTCAAGAGCTGGGACCATGAACAGCAATAGGTCAGCTGCAGAGACCAAAACAGCAAGTTGTTTTAGCAGCCATTCCTTTGTGCTTGCTCTACATGGTTGCTAAGAGGAGCTGACCTATCAGCAATTTGCCTTCCATTCATGAAAGTCAAGGAGTGTGCCGTAAAATGAGCCAGAGTTTCTGCCAGAGACAATACTCGATTTGCATTGAGCTAATTGAGCAGCTTTACACTTTTCAGATGAGAACTGTGACTCTAACACTCAGTTGCACCTGGAACAATTTTCTCTTTCTGACCAGACTACATGAAGTGCTTTTGTTTGCAGCAGAGTTAGTGCTTGGGTCAGCCATTATGCTTCTGTCCTTTTTGATTGGCAGACCAAGAGGTAGTCACAGCAGCAATTATCACGAAGCAATGTTTAGAGGTGATTCATTAGAAGCAAGAAGAGGGTGTTTGTACATAGGAACAGGAAGCTTATACAGAATCAGACCACTTTTTCATCTAGCTGAGTGCTGTCCACACCGACTGGGAGTAGTTCTCTGAGAGCGGTCTTGCCCAACCAGGTGTTGAAATGGAGCCAGAGAAGGGCTGGATAGGGGCTAATAAACTGAGGCTGAATCCTGATAAGACAGACATGGGGGGGGGGGCTGGGGGGCCCTGGCCACATTTTTGAGATGGGGCATGACCAGGCGCACCCGCACAGACTCACTCAACTTGAATAAGGGAAGGATCAGGTAATCAAATTGCCAGGAAGCCACTGGTCAAAAGTTCAATGTAACCTCAATTTGGGAAAGGTCTGTCCAAAACACAGCTCATCTAGGTGATAGCAGAAAAGTATGGCGACAAGCAGGCTATAAGAGATACACTAAATGAAACCATTGCCGAGCAGTGACATACACGCTGAAGCACACAGCTCTGAGCATTTCATTGTTTGATAGTAGACGTTCCAGGCAACTTTTGATGCTATACCTACTGTACCTCCACATCTGGGGGATAAAAATAACATCTGCCTGTTCTGACCTCAGCACACATTAGGTGGTGTGGGGATTCTGTCAGCTAAACCCTAATCCAATCCAAACTTTCACATAAATCCGTCATCGACTTTATTGATAAGTAGTTGAACTTTGCTGTTCAAGTTAACTGCATAATAGATTGAGTCTGACTGAGATAAAAGAGGTGAAAAGACAATGCAAGGTCAAGCGATCCAGGCTGCAATTTAAGACTGGCAGAGAACAAGTCCAGAGGCAGGCTCCTCTTCTTCTAAGAACTCTTTTCATCAGGATTAGATATTCTACACAGGCACAACCAATCAATGCATAATAATAGATATTAAGGCTTGATCAGTTGCTAACAACAGATCAACAATGGCAAAATTAAAGCAGTTCTGAATACAGAGATTAGAGGGCTATAGTCAAATAACACAGTGCCACTTGTAGAAAACAATGGAGAAAATGATGATATTAGTGTTGCTGTGATTTGCGAGGAAAATGTTCTTCGCCACTCAAAAAATTTAAATTTAAATGGTAGAAGCAAATACAGCTGCCCATAATAGTTCCAACTTAGGTCTTGCTGCGTGTAAAATTGTTGTTGTTGTTATTTTAGTTTTTATTAAATATGTCTCTGCCAATATATATAAGAAACACAGTTCATAACCATTATCCTCAGTGGCTTACAACTGTCCTGTTGTTGTTATTATTTTCCTATTGCAAGAGGGTGAAGCTGAAAAGAGAGCAGTTTTGCAACAACCCTTCAATGCAGTTCATTGTTATTACGCACTCTGCAGTAACTGTAACAATGCACTGTTGTCGTTTTTAATACAAAGCCACTTCCGAACTAGAGAGGAGGTGGGGTTGCGGGCTTCACGCCCCGCCCCCATGCACGCGGGGGCTGGCTTTCAGCCCCCGCGATACCAGGGAATCCTCGGACACGTCATCTCCCTAGCCAGCCAATCGGCTGGCGGGGGAGGCGTGGCCTACCCTATTTAGGGCCGGCGCAGCCGAGGACCCCCCTCTTTCCCCACTACAGCTGAGCAGGTTTTCCCACCCACCCACCCATTAGGTTAGGCTTCCTGACATTGCTATGGACTACGGTCGGTCACCGTCAAGGGGCCTGGTAGGAATTTTCCCAATTGGCAAAATGGCTCTAGCCTCTTGGTTTTTGCCTACCTCGTAGCAAATCGTCACCACTCCTGGGGCATTGGCGGTTAGGCATTGGTAGGGGTATTGTTATGCAGATGTGAGGGGGGAAGGAAGTGCCATCACCTTCCCCCAAATCAAAGGGTAGTCCGGTAAAGGATTCTGGGGGGGCGTGGCCTTGTCCTAAGCCTATGGAGGTGTGGGCCTACGGTGACCCCGGGGGGAGCTCCTAGTTGATGTGTATCAGCAGGACTCCCCCTACTGGTGGTTAACCCTTGCTGGTCTTCAAGCAAGTGGGCTGAAGCCTGTTAGTCGTGAGGACCAATGCCTAAGCCAATACCGCTCAATTCCTGTAATCAATAAAGTTGTGGCCTAATTTGACCCATTAACCTAAAATCCAGTGTCTCGCATCTTTATTTCCAATGGGGGGAGGCGGGAACTTGCCACAGAACAACCAGGGTTGGCAAATAATGCTTGGAAAGGCTGCAGTGAAAGCTATTCCTTCTCTTGGCCATCTCCTCATCGCATGGCAAATTCCCACATTCTGAAAGTGGCTGTTCTGGATTTATTGGATAAACTACCCCGTTCCCACAAACAAAAGACAGTAAAGGCAATTCTAGTTAAAATTGCCAACTCCATTGCCTCCATCCCAGACCAAATGCAGTGCTCCATTAACCTTCATGCAGACATATGATGCCGTGCACAACAGACAGTGGGCTGAGTCATGGTCAACATTCTGAAGTGAGCCAGGAGTTGGAAACCATGAGTTAGGCAGAACTGGTCAGAACTGATGAGCATGGCAAAACCAACCATGGGACAGGATTGAGGGACTAGTCAAGAGTCAGGAACAAGGAGTTAGTCAGGACTGGAGGACAAATCATGAAGCAGAACTGAAAAACAAGAAAGGAGTCAGGACTGAAGAGCAAGTGAGGATCGCAGGGCAAACTAGGATGCAGAACCAAAGGCCACCCCAGAATAAAAGGGCACACCAGAACTATCAGGAACACCTTGTTTCCTCAGGTAAGACCTAGCTTAAAAAAGGAAGCCTTTCATATTTTCCCTACCCAGAATGATTGGGTCGTCACTGAGAAGGCTACTGCCTGTACCTCTGTGTCTTGCCACATGCAGATTCCAGCAGCTTCTAACAAACTCGAAATTGTAGCGATGAGGTGTGTAACCATGCCTCTTCTTCTCCCATGCCCAACCAGGTAAAAGAGAACAAATTGACCTAGTTGACCTGCACAGAGATTCCATAATAATACAAATAAGGTCTTTACACAACTGTGCCCCAATAAGGAGAGCACTCCAAGTGGTTATAACTTCATATACCATAGGAGCCCAAAAAACTGAACAACTTTTGCTTTAAAAAACAACAAGAATCACACACAAAATTGAAAGCCCACTACTAAATCTATGAGGATCTAATTCAAACAGTAAGTTTCAGCTGCCAAAAGATGCGTTAGACCTAGCTCAGCCTAGCTTGATTTTCACTGATAAGTAGCATGTGGATACGGTAAGCGATGATGACTGATTGCTTACATATGGGAAACGGGAATCTTCCATCTGCTATCCTGTGACAGATGCAATTCTTCCTACATGGGAAGTATAACATCAAATGGTCCCTCAAGGAGTTTTAAGTGAACAGAATTGGCAGTGGGGAGGGAATCGTTTCTTTGAGTTTGCTTCAAGTTCCTTCTGTCCTCGCCAGAGTTTCCAGAATGATGAGACATAATAGTGAAGATTCCAAGAAGGGCTGAGGCCAGACTGGTAGACTGATAAGTACTATACAACAGTGCAAAAAACTATCACAAGTGACATGTGAGCACCCATTAAACATTACCCATCACTGCAAACTTCTTTTCTGGTAGAACCTAACCCTCTCTGAAATGCTGGATAGCCATTGTAAATCTTTGTAGAGAATACTGAGCTAGATGGAGCAATGACCTGAATCAGCATAAGCCAGTTTTTAGGTCCCTCCAACTAATGACTAATAAGTCATTTTATTAACAGCCAATGACCAGTATCAAAACAAAAAAACACCAATTACCGTACAAAATTTAGAAGCTCAAAGCAAAATAAAATAATGTAAAATCACATATACATGCAAAAGTTCTGGGTGGAAATCCTTCTAGCAATGTCATTGGTCAATATATTATACAGTGGTACAGAATGAACTTAATTCATTCTGGAGGTCCGTTCTTAACCCAAAACTGTTAAGTAAGTATTATCCTTCCTTCACTCACGCTAGTGAATGATGTAGCAAAGCAGATTCCCCTCAATATAGCTGAAAGCTAGTTTGCAGATTCATTTGAATCTCTTAGTTAAGATTATTTCCTGGTGTCCTCTTTAATCCCTCCTAAAAGAATAAAGACACAAGAGTAACAAAAAGTTTACTTACATTTCAGTTCACGATTTGACCCCTGAAAGGCAGGCTTTTCTTAGTAGTTACACAATAAACTGTGAGTTCATCTCATATGGAGACTGAACTCATGTGTTGCATGGCAGCAAAAGATAGAACAAGACAACAGAAAGACAAACTTCAAGAGACTGAGAAAATTGCTGCATGGCTTGGCTCTTGTATGGAAAAATTTCTAGGGAAATAAGGAATGTTGCATTAGACTGTACCAATGGATTACATCCCACAAATCTTGTGTGCTAAATCATTGTTTGTTGTCTTTTAATTAATGTACTATGGCATAAGTTTTCATTGACCGGTATTTACATGTGTGCAATTTTTTTGCGCAGATTTAAAAAGCAAAAAGGAATTTTCAGATAAATTCTGAAACAGGATGGTGTGAATTTATGGGTAAAAACACTAGAAAGCGACACAGACCAGAAAACGTGACAGTAACACCAATCAGAAGTAGAGAGATTTGCTCTTCCTTTCTTCGGACTTACAAAGCTCAATGCAGCCCACCAACCTCAGACATTGGTCTGCCAAGTATTTCAGAACCCCCCTCCTCAATGTTTGCCAGTCCGAGCTGGCAGCAAAGTACAGGAAATTTAATTGATGGTGAGCTGCTGCCATACATGCTTTGTGGGTCTTTGGTTTGGTGAACTCTACCAGCTGGATTAAGTCTAAGTGCCATGTCTAGTGCACATTATTAAACAATTTGGCACTGGTTATCATTTTGCACTCGGTATGCATGCACAATTTGGAACAGCCATTTAAGCTACCTGATCTCCACAAACCCTTCTACAAACAATGGCAGCATCTGATAAGTAACTAATCAAAATGTAAATGGCACAAACAGGAACAAGGTGCGATTACCACTCGATCCTAGATACTCTACGGCTAGACACCTTCACAATATTATTAATCAGCCTAACTATGCTAAAGGAAGACCTTCATCTCTGTCATGCAGCCATTCCTGGGACAGATTGTAAGTGCCTTGTAGTTAACAGGCAATCACTCAGCCTGCCCTCGTTCATTAGCTCGGATGCCTGATGAATTACCAAGTGATTTAAGTGGTGAGAAACGCCATAGCTCACTGCTTAAACTTTCTCCTCTCTTAACTCCAGCAACTGTCTCTGAAAATGGCAGCCAGTGTATTAAATGTCTATCCCAGAACTACTTATGCAACAGTTCTCCCTCTCTTTGTCAACAGTAGGAATACAATACAGGTAGTAGGGGACAGAGTAGGGGGTCAAGTTGATTCTGGGCTGATTGTCACTGTAACATTTGTATTCATGTGCAGATACCCAAATACAAAAGAAGGACCTCTTGTCAAATCTGGAGAGCCCCTTTAAAATACTCAGAAATGGAAGTCCTATCCTTTCACATGTTTTCGACCTCCAGGTGCTGGGCTGCAACTCCCATCATCCCTGACGATTGGCTGTGCTGGCTGGGGCTGATGGGACTTGAAGTCCAGCAACTTCTGGAAGGCATCAGGCTAGAGAAGGCTTTTGTTAAAAGACACATGCCAAACCAGTGCTGGCTCCATCAAACATTTAAAACTTCCCAATACAGGGCTGCCTTCAGATGTCTTCTAAAAGTTGTGTAGTTCTTTATCTCCTTGACATCCGATGGGAGGGCATTCCACAGGGCGGGCGCCACTGCCGAGAAGGCCCTCTGCCTGGTTCCCTGTAGCTTCACTTTTCGCAGTGAGGGAACCTCCAGAAGACCCTCAGAGGTGGACCTCAGTGTCTGGGCTGAACAATGAGAGTGTAGATGTTCCTTCAGGCAGTGCATTTCCCCGCAGGGGGTACTGAAGGGTATGCAGGACCAGACCTCTTTTTGTTGTTGTTAAAAAGTGTGGCACTTACTGTAACTTCATGGTGAGTAAAAGGTAAAGGGACCCCGGACCATTAGGTCCAGTTGTGACCGACTCTGGGGTTGAGGTGCTCATCTCGCTTTATTGGCCGAGGGAGCCGGCGTGCAGCTTCTGGGACATGTGGCCAGCATGACTAAGCCACTTCTGGCAAACCAGAGCAGTGCATGGAAACGCCGTTTACCTTCCCGCCAGAGCGGTACCTATTTATCTACTTGCACTTTGACATGCTTTCGAACTGCTAGGTTGGCAGGAGCAGGGACTGAGCAATGGGAGCTCACTCTGTCGTGGGGATTCGAACTGCCAACCTTCTGATCGGCAAGTCCTAAGCTCTGTGGTTTAACCCACAGCACCACCTGTGTCCCATTTTCATGGTGATTTACCGGCACCTATATTTCTAGAAAAAAGCACTGCCTTCAGGTATACAGGTCCAAGGCCGTTTAGGGCTTTAAAGGTCAGCACCAACACTTTGAAGCCATCAGTAGACTCCTTTCTTTCTTTCTTTCTTACCACCACCATCAATTTACTCTTTCTTTTCCTATGACCCAATCCCTATGTCCATCCAAAGTAGGAAGCAAGCACATGATCAGGCAGTGACTTGCTTTCTAACCTTCTTCCTGTGGGATGTTGAGAAAGAGACAGTGAAGAGTGTCAATGGGAAGGAGAAACAGCAATAGTACCAGGGGCACTTGGTGGTTAGCAGTGGCTCCACTGTGGAGGTAGGGACCTTGGCAGATGCATGACGGTGCCCATCCCTGGTGCTGGCCCTCTGCCAACAAGAATACATGTCCATGCCATTTAGATGTGAGAACATAAGCATGCTATTTGTTCATTTTCAGCATGCACATGTTTCCCCTAAAACCATGTTCTCAGGCTTACAATCAGAATGAAAACAAATCTGAAAATAACACATATAATGAAACAGATCAACAAGAAAATATATAAAATAAGATAAAAATAATAATAGCAGAAGCCATTTAGAGCCGGAAGAGATTAGCAAGCTTGGGAAAACTAAAAAGGCCTGGCACTGATCTCGACGGTGGTGTGGGAGCTGCTGCATAACTGTAGTGTCACCACCCAAAAAAAGTTATCCCCCCCCAGTAGCCATCTGCCACACCACCCACAGAAGGGATAAAATAAAAGCAGTTTTGATTTAAAAGCAAAAAGAAAACTACAGCGGGAAAGAGTTAAACCCCCACATCCCCCACCAACACCTGTGATCTGATCAGATTCAAAGCCCGCTGTTCCTATTTAAATAAAAATGAAGAATATCGGAAGAGTTAATCAGGATCTCCAGGGTACTGTGTAGTTTGTCCCTTAGATGCCTGTAAGCCAGAAGGTGGGATACATATTGCCTGGGGGATGAACTCTGGAGCTTAGGACGACACGCCACCAAGGTGTGGATTCCTTGCTTCTCTAATCCTTCAACTTCTTAAGTACACGGGGAATAAAGTCTCCAGGCCAGTTGGATACAGTGGTACCTCTGGTTGCGAAAGAGATCTGTTCCAGAAGCCCATTCGCAACATGAAAAGCTTGCAGCCTGAAGTACCGTATCTGTGCACGTGTGCTGCGCAATTTGGTGCTTGTGCACATGTGCGAAGCACGATTTAGTGCTACTGCGCATGCACGAGCACCGAAACCTGGAAGTAACCCTTTCCGGTACTTCCGGGTCGCCACGGGACGCAACCTGAAAAAACATAACACGAAGCAAACATAACACGAGGTATGACTGTACAGTGGTACCTCGGGTTATGCTTCAGATTACATACGCTTCAGGTTACAGACTCCGCTAACCCAGCAATAGTACCTCGGGTTAAGAACTTTGCTTCAGGATGAGAACAGAAATCGCGGGGCGGTGGGGCGGCAGCAGCGGGAGGCCCCATTAGCTAAAGTGGTGCTTCAGGTTAAGAACAGTTTCAGGTTAAGAATGGACCTCCGGAATGAATTAAGTACATAACCAGAGGTACCACTGTACTCCCTTTTGGAGAATGGGAGAGGAAAAATGATTTGGATTTGGTTTAATATTCAGACAGTTGGACGTTTGCAAGTTTACTGAGCAAGTGGTGGGAGGTGCCAGCTTGGAAACCGCAAGGAGCCCCCTGAGAAGACAGCTCAGAGCCAGGGACATTGATGAGTGGTCAGAAGGAGAAGAGGGAAGAACAGCAGACTGCAAGGAGGAAGGGTCATACACAAGGGAGGTAACAGGGTTTAGTGAGCAGGAAGAGTCTGGAGCAGAGGACAGTTCAGACATCAAGGCAGAAGAGGGGGTTGGAGAGGTGTGGGACCAAGAGACAGAGAGGCAGGATGCTGCAGAGGCCAGGGAGTCTCGCCCTCTGGCTGTGCTCGACTCCTTTCCCCCTTCATTTCCAGGACATGCAGGAAAATGAAGTGGGCTGAATAGAATTCAGTTGTGTGCAGGCACAGTTTGAGACTGCCTGGAAAGGACCTGGGGGAAGAGTAGCATGAATGGGCACTGGGAAGGCAAGGACCTTCAGTCTTCTTGCACCTGCCTCATCAGGGCAAGACCTGTAGAGAAGGCTTGCTGGGCTTGCTGGGACCACTAGGCCAGAGTGCTTCTGTTTCACTTTGAATAAAGAGTTAACTTTACTGACTTCTGGAGCTCTGCTGTTTTTAGTTGCTGGCCGATGCCTGACCCAAAGTAAGGGAACATGCCACTTCTGAAAATTGTACTGACCCAGTACATTCTGAAGCAGGAGCAGAGAAATCTGTGGCCCAAGAAATGCTGCTGGACAATACCTCTAAGCATTCCTAACCATTGGCCATGCTGGTTGGGCCTGATGGAAGTTGGGACACCAGCACCACGGACAGCTCCTTTGCGTGAAGCATTATACTGCTAGGAACAAACCATTGTAGTAGTTAACTAGGTTTTATGTAAATGAAAGATTTTCTGGTAATTGCCTCTAAAGTGTCATTTTGCTGCTAAAATTTAGACTGCTTTCCTATTAAAAATACTGAAAGCGACGAGCAAATTAACAACAGAACATAAAAATAATTTAAAAGCAAGTGAAAAGAAATCGAGCAGTTAAAGATCAAACAGTCTTTCTCAGAAGCCCGTGTCAACACCTTGGGAAAGATCCAGCCAAAATTAAACATAGAATTGGAAGGGACCCTGAGGATCATCTAGTCTAACCCCCTACAATGCAGGAATATGCAGCTGTCCCATACAAGGATCGAACCTGCAACCTTGGCATTATCAGCAGCATGCTCTAACCAACTGAGCTATCCATGCACAATAAAAGACAATTAAAAAGCCTGGGCGAATAAAAAGGTCATCGCCTATAACGAAAGCATCGGTGCCTTCTGCTGAGAAGCTTTCTTGAAGGGGGAAAGACTGCCTCATTCCATGTGATTCATGGAGAAAACTCTCAAAGCAATTTCCATATAGACATGGGTGTGATATTGCATGCCTCCCCCAAAGCGAATAGCCTTCAAAATAGTACAGTTTATCTAGATAGCTTTGCAACAGACAGATGTCTACAAAGAGCTAAGCATTATTCATTTAAACTATGCAGATTGAGGCTGTAACAATGTAATGGAAAGAAATAACTCAGAACACACCAAATTAAACTGTTCTTCAAGAATAATTTAAGCTTCCTGTAAATGCTAGCAGCCGTGCTTGCAATTCAAGGCGTGAATGAAGTCTAACATATAATTGCTTAGCACGTGAAAAATTGTACAGCTGATCAAATTCTTTAAACTATGCTCCATATTCTTTAATATAAAGTGCTCCCACCTTCACTTTTTGGATTTGTTAAGAAGCCACCTCCAACTAATCAAATAACTAATCTCCTGCCTAGAGAGAGGTGAATTTATGGTGCGACCATCCTGTTGCTTATTAGTGGATTTGCTTGCATAAAGGAGATGCTGAAAAATGGATCAGGACAGTCCCCAGTCCCTCATTTTTGCTTGATGCTGGATTGGTTTATTTACTTACTTACAATAATGTATAGACTGTTAAAGCAAGGAGTTGCCATACATTAAAACTGAGGCAAAATGTAAAATATCAAAGACGGTATCTGCAAATCTAAAGGGTTTGATGGTTACCTGAAGATGCAGCAGAGGACAATGGACATTAATGGGCTCCATTAACGGGCTCCACTGGGGATACTGATGGGCGTATGGTTCATACCTGTTTCCTGCTTTTCTCCTTGCAAGAAAGAGGTGTCCCTCTATATCCATTTGAGATTTTAATCAAGGTTAAGACAAGGAACCATGGTCAGTATTAACAACAGTTAAGTATCAGAGCGAGCATAGCGTTGCCTGATTGCCTAAAGTGAACATTATGTAGGCAGTGTGCCAGAGAGACTGCACTCTTCTTTTTTTAAAAGACAAACAAACCGAAGCACGAGTCAAAAATGGCAATGGTTCTCCTGATGTGACTCAGCTGATATTAGAGTCAATTACTGGCCCCAACCTGCTAGGAGAAGACCAATGAATTAGACTGACACTCTCCAACTTGGTCAGATTCTACCCGTCAGTTAGCATTGCTTGTGTTCTCCAACTCTTTCATGCATCCTGGCAGGAAAGGGACCGCTGGCTTTCTAAATGCCTTGCTGAATGCTCAGATACACACAGTGAGTAGCTGTCCAATTGTAATCTTAAGCAGAGCAATGACTCTCCGACTAGTCTCCTCCACTTGAGGGAGAGAGAGGGACAAAAGAGAGGTTTTTCCTTTCTAAAAAGAGATTCTATTAATAATTGAAGTGGGAGTGCAGCGGTTCGTGCAACAGCACCCCTTCTTCATTCTCTCAAGTATGTATTTAAAAGCTCTCTCTGCTGGTTCTCATTAATATCATTCAATCCCATGGATAAACCTTCCTCCACTAACTCCGAGGGGGGAAAAGGGCTGTCCTTCACAGGACTCAACTTGCTTTCGTGGTCTAATAACTAGATTTGCTGCCAACAACTTACAGTATCTCCCTTCCACGCCACTATTATATATTTATTTATACCCTACCTTTTACCGTGACTGAGACAAGACAGGTGCCAGCAACTCAAGGCAGCTTGCAGATAAAAACAAGAACTGCTAAAAACAGGGGCTCCAAGATAGCGCAACGCCCAGCGTTTTGTATTTCTTTCTGCCATAAGAATTAGCACTTGGGGGTTGTTCACTGAAGCAGGAAGGCAGTAGGTGGGAAGTAGCATTTCATAACTATGAAGGAAAATATAGTAATGGCAACTCGCTTAGACAGTTTTTTTTTTAAATTTTTAATGTGATTAGGCAGAATCATTGGAAGAGGAGCATCTCCGCTCCCAAGGTCCAGCTCCGAGGGCCTTCTGGCAGTTCCCTCACTGTGAGAAGTGAAATTACAGGGAATCAGGCAGAGGGCCTTCTCGGTGGTGGCGCCTACCCTGTGGAACGCCCTCCCAGCAGATGTCAAGGAAATAAACAACTATCTGACTTTTAGAAGACATCTGAAGGCAGCCCTGTTTAGGGAAGTTTTTAATGTTTGAGGTTTTATTGTGTTTTTAATGTTCTGTTGAGAGCTGCCCAGAGTGGCTGGGGAAACCCAGCCAGATGGGCAGGGTATAAATAATAGATCATCATCATCATCTATCAAGGAATATTTTAGGCATGGTAGTTACATGGCATCTTTGTGGCATTTTAATTCTGAATGCCAGAGGAGAGCCATTGCCTTCAAGAGTTCTGCTTGTTCCTTTGAGATTGTTTTCTCCACCATTTTAATCTGTTTATTTCCCCACTTCTAATTCTCTTTTTTTGGGGGGGGGGCTCTATCTGTCGTAAAGATTTTCTTTCTTAAAAAGCAGTATACGTGTATTGCAAAAAAACACTAATATTTTGCGGTAAGTTTCATCTGATGCGTTCCATTTTGTTAACGTTTAGGACTTGTACAGTTTATAGTTGATAAAAAAATAGATACTGTATATATCTCAATTCTCCTCGTAGACTTCAATACCGCCAATATTTCTGCATCTCTAGTTCTTAATTGGGCACTGTTTCTGGCTTGGATTATTGTATTGACTATGGCTGTAGAAGTAAGCCTTACCTAGAAGTAAGCCCTACTGAAGGTTGTTTTTTTTTTTCTTCTGAGAAGATATGCATACAATTGCACTGTATACACAAAAGCAGACCATGTGTTCACAGGCATCTGAAAATAAATAAATTTCTAAATGAAAGTATAACTTTTCAAATTTTTGAAAAATGACTGCTCAAGTGACTGGAATAAAGTTGCCAAATAAGAAAATAATCCAACTTCCCCCTTTATTCAGAACATATTGCAAATTACTTAAGCACATTATTTCACTCTTGCTATACATACAGCTCACTCCAGGAGAGAAGCATTTATGCTGCCCTCATAATTAGCACAACTGCTCTAAATGTAAAAGCAAATTATACACTGGAAGCTCAGAAATGGCCTCTGAAGGTTGGTGGTCACCTATAATTACAGGGGATAAATCAGGCTACAGGGAGGCTAAGGGAAACTTTGGAGGTCTAAGTTCAGATGTTTTAAAAGGGGATTTGGCATTCGAACTTGGTTTTACTCAGTTGACCGAGTTTTCAAAAGCAAAGGCTTTAATGAAGCTTATGTTACTGTGGGTAATTAAGTACAACAAGCTACTGTGCTGCAGGATCGTGTCCAACGTTTTTCACTTCTCAAAGGATCAACAATGGACATACGTAATTAAGAGAGTTCAACCCCATTTGGTTTCATTTAAATCAAATACCTCTGCACGAGTCAAAAATTATCTGCTTAAATCATAATGAACTTTCCCCTTTCCACTTCTATCAAACCTGGCTACAAGCTGGGCATTTGCCAACATGCCCTCTCTAAGATTCTCATTGCCCTGTGTACTTTCTCTCTTCCATCTTGTCCTTCCTTTTTAGAACAATTCCATGGCCTCTGCTAATAATTGCTTTTCCAACACAACCTTTGGAATAGCGGGGACTATTTAAGGAGGGCAGGGGGTAATCGTCTCCTGTGCTGCCAACCTGAAGCGATTATTCATCAGCAGTACCTATATCTGTGGCCAGCTTTCCTGTTCTACAGACAAAGTCTATTGCAATAAACAATCAAGGCTTCACAGAGACATACATAGTTTGCATAGGGAGCTAACTGTTGGTCGACACACACACACACACACACACACACACACACACACACACACACTCATCTCTTTCTGGCCTAGAGACAACCTTTCTAAGAGGACTCAGCTTAAGAACAGCCAGTTCTTCCTGTTTTCCAGCAGAAGACATTGCACCAAATGTTGACTGGTTGGCCATCAACCATCACTGCTAGGAAGAAAAGTTTCAAAATAAATAAAGAAATAAAGAAATGAAACAGATTGGCTTTTTGGAAAAGGTGCCAAACAACTATTTAATTAGTTAATATGCCGGGCCTAGTGTGTGTGCATGAGGAATTAAAGCCAAAAGCTTGCCCAAAATATGGAGACAGGTGGGTGGTGGCGAATGTGTTCTTGATTTGGAGCCAAGTGTGCATTTCAATAGAATGATGCAGGAAAACTATGAAAAAGCCATAACTGGAGGATGTAGGGCACACCCGTATGTGTCCTAAGGTAGGTAAAAGTAAAGGACCCCTGGGTGGTTAAGTCAAGTCAAAGGCGACAATGGGGTGCAGCGCTCATCTCACTTTTCAGGCCGAGGGAGCCGGCATTTGTTCATAGACAGCTTTCTGGGTCATGTGGCCTGCATGACTAAACCACTTCTGGTGCAACGGGACATCGTGACAGGCAGAGCACATGGCAGAGCACATGGAAACACAATTTACCTTCCCACTGCAGCGGTACCTATATATCTACAGTGGTACCTTTGGTTGCGAATGGGATCTGTTCCGGAGCCCGTTTGCAACATGAAAAGAGCGCAACCCGCAGGGGCGCATCTGTGCACGTGTGGGTTGCGATTTGCCACTTCTGCGCATGTGCGTGATGTCATTTTGTGCTTCTGCGCATGCGCGAGTGGCGAAACCTGGAAATAACCCTTCAGGGTCGCCGCAGGACATAACGTGTAAGAACGTAACATGAAGCGGACGTAACATGAGATATGACTGTACTTGCACTGGTGTGCTTTCAAACTGCTAGGTTGGCAGAAACTGGAGTATACCAATGGGAGCTCACCCCATCACGCGGATTCAAACCGCCCACCTTCTGATCAGCAAGCTCAAGAGGCTCAGTGGTTTAGACCAGAGCACCACCCGCATCTCCTAAACCAGGGTTATTGCACAGACAGCCTGAACAACTATGCCAGGTTCCCTACTCTGAAAGATGATGATGCCAGATACAGGGATGTGACAGAGGATGAGGGGCTGGTCCTCACTGTTTCCCTCAGTTGATGGTAATCACACAAAGAAGCAAGGCCTGGTTCAGGCAGCCATGAATTATTTCCAGTAGGCCTTACTCTAAATGCTTGTTGATGCCAAAGTCGTTTTAATAAAACCACACTCTGCTGTGGTTTTCCAGGACTCTGGAGACTATTACTCATCTCCTTGTGGTTTGATATTAACACACTGGAAGTCTCCAATCAAGCACACAGTTGCTGTAGGAAACTGCAGCACTTTCCTTTCATAAACATATAATTGAGAAGAACATATCTATAATCTCATGCTTATTCACTTTGTTCCTTATAGAAAGCACAGGTTTCTCCCTATTGACATTTAAGGATCTTCCTCTGGCTGCTTCACTCCAGGCAGACATCCACATCAGTATCCTGAGAAGTTTCTCTCAGCAGCCATTCTCCCTTCCTCACACATACACACAGAGAGAACAGAAAGCAGTTAAAAACGACAGTTACTTGAATAACAGTCACAACAGAATGGAATGCCTCTCTCATGTGACTCACAGTCAGCCAATCACATGAGAGATACTGCCGTGCTAAAAATACACAGCAATTCAACATAAGCAAACATTCCCATTCCAGGAAATTAAACCATTTACCTTAACAGTTCCATGCCCGGGGGTGTTTTTCAAAGTTATCTAGCTGCCATTTGGAACCCCAACTGTGCAGCAGCATTTTTCCCCTGTGGCAACCACACCCAAGTTCATGAAACATGAGGGATTTCATGGATTTCCTTTAATGCTGAGCCCCCCCAAACCCTAAACAGTTAAGTAAGCAGCACGTTTAAGACTAATTTTATTCAGTGTCAGGACCGATACAATTCATCCTGCTGCTTCCGATGAAGATGCGGAGATACTGGTTGTAAGCAATGTGAGACAGTTAACAAGGGCAAACACATTTTTGTCTAAAGCAGAGTTGTTTCTAGTTGCATTATCTTCAGGTATGGATTTCTCCCTCTTTCGTCCCTAAATTGTTTCACAGGTTCTTTGTAAGCATCACAGCCACCAAGAAAGCCATCAACATTTTAAAAGCACCATAAAAAGGTGCCTCTGTGCATGAAGTACACAGCAGGTGGGCTTCATAAAACTCTTTAACAGAACACTGCAGAAGAATCTCACACAGAAAGCCTTGTAACATCTGCTTTGTAGAAGTGGCAGAAACATAACTGAAGCGAACACATTTCCCTTATATGCGCATGCATCACCCTATGGTTTTGAATTCCCCCTTCTCCTGCATTACAAAAATGGTCTTTAAACATTCAAATAATCTATGTAAGTCTAGGTGCTTGCCAGTAAAGAGCAAGATAATGAAACTCTTTATGACGGGGGTTGTAGGACTCTTACGGGTTCTTACCGACTTTCCCAGGGAATGT
The DNA here is from genome assembly GCF_964270895.1 of Podarcis filfolensis. Lineage (NCBI taxonomy): Eukaryota > Metazoa > Chordata > Lepidosauria > Squamata > Lacertidae > Podarcis > Podarcis filfolensis. Next base: position 25,428,837 of record NC_139621.1, on the reverse strand, counting down.
TTTCCATTCCTCAGAGGATAAAAAGACAGGAGTAGAGTCTGTCTGTTTTTGGCATTAGTCAATGGCCATTACAATATAAACCACACACATACAATCCAACAGTACTCTTTGGGTGAAAAAATGGGAGTAATCTGTAAGGTCACAGCCCTATGAGTCCTGGAAGACCTGTTCCCTGCTTTGTAGGCCCTTTTCTACCTGGCCTGGCAGGTTGGGGCCCAGACTGACTCCAGCTACAGAAGCTGAGGCGAACTGAACAAACTCTTGGGTTGGGGTATTGTTTAGGGTTTTTTTTTGCTGTATGGGCAGGGGAGCATTTTTTGGGGGTATATTTATTTTAGATCTTATTATTTGTGTGGAAATTGTTTAATTTGGTTGTGTACCTTTGGATGATTTACTTATTGTTTATGACTACTTTTGCTTTGCTTGAAATTGTAACTTTTTCATGTTGTAAGCCGCCTTGGGTACGGCTTTAACTACGGAAAGGTGACCTACAGATAAAATTATGTATGTAATTTATGTATGTATGTAAACTATGTATGCATTACGAGAAATTCACACTAAAATGCTGATGAATGTTTACGAAGGTGATGATGACGATTGTTTGCAAATGGCTGCAGAAATGGGAAGAAGTGAATCTGAGACTGGAAAAATTAGAAACTGAGAGAGGGGGAAATGACTGATCCTTCTACCCCTAGCTGAGAGACACAACCCAGGACCAGATAGTTCAAGGCAGTTCTTCCAGGTTTCCTTCTTTGAGTGCATACATGCTCACCCTTCCAGCTTTTTGAGTCCATGGCTCCCTTGACCAACTACATTATTTCTGTAGCATCCCTGTGGAGCTCAGGAGCCCAGTTATGTCAACCCTTGCCTGCAGAGCCAACATCCTCTCACCCTTTTTCAAGGGCCTGGGAAGAGGATGTCCCCAGCCTTAGTGGCCCAACGGAGACTGGCTAAAGGTGAATGCAAGGCCAGCACCTTACCTTGAGAGGCAACAGTGGCAGCCTGCCTGACCGGCCTCCCACTTGTCTGTCCATTCCCAACAACAAGGGCTGGTGGACTGGCTGGCTGGGCTCCCTTGCCTGCTTGCTTGCTTACTCTGAGGTTGCCCCAGCTACTGGCAGCCAGCACTTGCTGGCCATCCCCAGAGGCACCATTCACCTGCGGAGCTTGTAGCCAAGGCTGCTGCAACAAACAGCTGTGTAAGCTTTCGAGAGGCAGAAACGTGAGAGGACATCAGAGGAGGGAGATAAGGAAAGAGGGACAGAGGCCATTGTTGCTCACGGCACCCCTGACTATCGTTCAAGGCACCCCAGGGTGCCACGGCACACTGGTTGAAAACCACTGCCCTATGAAATACAATCCACCTTATCATCTAGCCAAAGGATAGTAAGTGGCTGGATTGGGCTATAAATCTGGCAGTTGTGTTCTGATCACTGTTAAATTGGATTAGCTAATTAAGCGAAATGCCTCACCAGTCTGTAGTTTCTCGTATTCACAATGCAAGAATTTAGACTAGTAATTTTGTGTTCAAACAGTCACTGGGTGATTAGCCCCAATTGTTTGCATTTAAGGGATTTAACTTTCCCCTCCTGATGAAACCACTCTGGCTCTTTGCTGAGCAAAAACACTTGCAATTTTGCCTCAGTAAATTGCTTTTATTTGCCTCTAATTAGGATAGCTTATGGGCTGTATTGGTGCACTTAACATAATAAACAATTTTCTTTTTCTCTTTTTTCTTTTAAATCAGCGTTAGCTTCAGGAACACGCATTTAAGCATGGAAATAACTCTTCTCTCTTGAGTGAAAACGCTAATAATTGAGAAAGTTGAACAAATTGCCCGCCTAGGTTTTGCTAAATAGCCAGGTATTATCTTTTTACATCAAAGAGAATAGAGTGGTGGAAACGATATAGCCACAGGGCGCAGAGGGAGAAGGAAGAGGAAAGGAGAAAATTGGTCCATTGATCATTTCGTCCAAAGCTATTAGCTGATGAGGTCTGACCTTGATCAACACAGTTCAGCAGCAAGCAATACAAATTCAATTTTCTTATAATCAGAAACAAGTTGTTCCTTTTGATACTGTTGGGTGAGGTAGGACACAGGGATGGTCAAAAACTGTAAATTAGGACATGTTTACATGGAAATAATTATGCTAAGCTGTTTATCATCGGGTTGGGGGAGAAACGCCACCACTCCATTGTGACACCAGAACTTAATCATGGGAGCCCTACATCCTGGGGAAAAAACTGTTGCTTGTTTTCAACCTGTGGGCAGAGCCAAATCTGCCTACGTTTCACTGAAGGAATGGGAAAATACATATGGGTCATTCCATGCCAAATCACCTGGTGCCATGTGCTCTCAGGACTCAGATTTTCTTCAATTTTATTTTAATGTTGAGATACCTATGAGATAACCTCAAAATAAATTGCATTAGCCTAACTTGTGCGTAAATTGAAATTTCCAAAAAATTCTCCTGCGCCCAATTTTGGACCAAAAAATCTTAAAAAATTAATTTGAGGTTCTCTCATAGGTAAAGGGTACAGGGACCCCTGACCGTTAGGTCCAGTCGCGGACGACTCTGGGGTTGCAGCGCTCATCTCGCTTTACTGGCCGAGGGAGCCAGAGTACAGCTTCCAGGTCATGTGGCCAGCATGACTAAGCCGCTTCTGGCGAACCAGAGCAGCGCACGGAAACGCCGATTACCTTCCCGCTGGAGCAGTACCTATTTATCTACTTGCACTGTGTGCTTTCGAACTGCTAGGTTGGCAGGAGCTGGGACTGAACAAAGGGAGCTCACCCCGTCGCAAGAATTTGAACTGCCAACCTTCTGATTGGCAAGCCCTAGGCTCTGTGGTTTAACTCACAGTGCCACCCGTGTCCCCTGTCTCATGGGTATCTACACATACATTTTTTAAAAAGAAAATCTGAGTTGTGAGAGCACAGTTAAGTATTAAAATCAGGTGATTTGGTGTGGAATGACCCATATGTAAGCACAGAAGGAGTTAGCCTGAAGAGCAGTGTCTCAATTCATGCTACTTAGCATTCACTGCACAAGATCTTAGAAGCACATGGGGCCACCACTGAACTTGCAGCCATGGTGGTGACCACATGAGGTGTGTAGATGTGGATATTGTAACCTGCATGGTCATGGCAGCTCAAGGAAAGGCCACCACAATTACACAAATCATGGCAGCACATGGACAACCTTCATATGCAGGTAGGGGTTACATGTCATGTGGGAATAAGAAAAACTCTGCCTACAAAAACTCCTTCTATACCACTGTTGAAGATATCTAATCTGGAATATTTTTTCACCCTCTCCTTATTGGCTGTGAAGGAATGTTGCTTCATAAATTAGCATTCATCCATGTCAGCCCTTGCCATTAGACTGAAGTGGTATTGTCCAAATTCCAAAGAAAGGTTCATCACCTGAGCGAAACAGATGTACCCAAGTTGTTAAGGCACTAAAGCAATTGCTTTCAATGCAAAGAAACACACCAAATGGCTGTTTGTTTTGTGTCACTGTAAAGGGTCACCTAACAAGCCAGATAATCTTTGTGTCAGAGACCAGGCTGAGGAGTACAACTCTGATGAGGAATGGTGGGAGCCTACCCTTCCCCCAGGATCCTGAAACTCCACAGGAGCAGTGGAGTAGTGTTGATTTGGAACAATGGTTTGCTGAGGGGCACAGTTCGGAAGACAATAGTTGGGCAGCACTGGGAGGTGAACAGCAAGAAGAAGAACAGGAAGAGAGTGAGCTAGCAGACGCTCTCTCACTGGAAGATATGCAGCCTCTCAGTCCCAAGGCTAGGGGATTAGTTGAGGTGGCTTCGCAAAAGGCTCAATGGTTGAGAAATCAGGCGGCTAGGAGACAAGAGGACGGAAGTGACTAGAGGGAAGTGGGTGGAACCTTAATTGGGAGCACCTGCACTCTGAGAACAGTCGCTTGTTCTTTTGCTGCGTTCATTAAACATTTCTGTTACTGATAAGAGACTGCTTTCTCTTTGTACTGCTTATCTACGGCCAAGGGGGAGGAAGCTGAGCCCCCAAAGCCTGACACTTTGCAATTATGAGAAGCAAAGGTATGATACAGGATTGAGACCCAGCCTTCTCCTCAACATGCTACTTTCCTGGGTAGGAATATTTCTCCATGGGTGAGAATACAGTCATATGATCCCTTCCTAGAAGTCTGAAGTGACATAGTCCACAGACTCACAGCTTGACTACCTCAATGAGCCTGTACCTGAATTTCACTTAAACCCTGCAGAAGTAATCCTGAATAGGCCAGAAATAAGCCTCTTTTCATTTTGGGCTCTGAGACAGGAGTAAGTTGTGTTCATCCTATAATATCAATGATGACCTTGTCAGTTTTTCTGCCACTGTTTTACTCCAAATCCCTCTGACTACCAAACTACGTTTCCCTTGTCAAGTTCCCATTTACAGTGTGTGCCTAGCTTCTGAATCGCTCCTCTCAGATTCCATCTATTCCCTCCGTTGGCTTGATCCTTCTCCGCAGCAATTTGCATTTTTATCGTCCATGTTGTGTCTGTACGTTGCTGTATTTCAAACTGTGCACTCCATATATTTAGAAGATTCATTAAAATGCAGAGCCTGTGTACGGCACGGCCTCCTTATTAAATAATGAGCACACGGCATGAACAACTCCCACACATCGGCTCCTGCATTTGTCAGAGGCAGCCATGGGGAGCATTAGTAAATTTAATAAAATTGTTATTGCATATTTGCCATCAACTTTTTGTGAGGGAGGAGGTGGGAAAGCCATTCATGTTGTGCTACAAGTGCACGATGAGGATCAAGAACAAGGATCAGGAAATCCACAAGGCCTCACTTAAGGAGACTTTATGAGACCGCTGACTGTAAAATGTCCTCTTGTTTATTATGTTTCCAGTCAGCACACAAGTACTTGTTCTGACTGATGAATGCATAAGTTCTCCAGTACAGTATGCTGAGGTTTTGTGGGAATAATAGTAGTAATAATACATCTTTGAGGGCTTTGGCTACGATTGCTCCAAAGTGAAAAGGGGTGGGTTGTGTTTCTCTCTCTCCAAATGAGGCAATTCTATGGGTTAGAGTGCATAATTAATACAACAGAGTGTCTTTTGCAGACAGAGATGAAACAATGCACAGTAGCATTTAACAGATGTGCCTGAGTTGTTAAGGCACTAAAGCTACTACTTGCAACACCACAGTTAGGTGTTGCTAAGGAACACATGTCAAATAGCTGCCTTTGTTTCACATCCTTGCAAAGGGTTATCTAACAAGCTGGATAACCCTTTGCAAAGATGTGAAACAAAAGCAGCTGCTGGATATATAGGCTTCCTCATCCAGGCAGATCCTAAGCAGGTTAGCACCAACAATTTAGTATCTGAACCCACTCTCTATATTGACTATACCAGGTCATACCCCTTGTCTACCACAAGCCTTTGAAAGAAATGTGTTAAGGTGGAATCCACAACAGCCCTAGGCCATATTTATATAGAAGCTGGAGTGGGACAGCACTTTTAGCTCCCACCCCCAATGGTTGGAGATGACTGTCTTTATAGGAAGGGCAACAATACAAATGCCTCCTCATGTGTAAAAATTATATGTGTTTGGGACCTGGTTGTGTAGGTGTCCTGAGTGCAAGGAGCCCAATTGCATGTGTGGAGGTGCTTGCCTGCTGGCCTTCCTATATAGACAACCATGCTCAATGCAGGGTTGCTAAAAAGAAGACCCAACGCTGGGGGTGGTGTTTAAAGTATGGATCCATTCCAATCTCCACTTAAATAAGCCCAACAAAAAAGTAATGTGTGCAAAAGGCTGTTGAGGAGCTAACATTAAAGAATGGCCCATGCAGTGTAGCCATATGCCTACCACTAATGTGCCAAACAACTATGACCCAGCCACACATTTGCTGCAGGCAAAAAAACTATATGGGCATAGATCTCCTCCATGTGAGCAGACACTTGACCATTCAGGATCTCTATCAATGGTCATCCAGATGTGGCTGAACTCCAGTGGCCACCACCCCTGGTCATTGGCTATGCTTTTGGGAGGGGCTGATGAGTGTTGCAGTTCAGCAACATCTGGAGAGCCAAATGTTCTATGCACCGGAAGTAGAGTTACTCTGGGCAATGCCAGAGGTCACAGAAGATTTGGATTTTCTGTCTTGGGTGCCAAAACAACTTGGGCTGGTCCTTGTCAGAGCCATTGTCTCTCTAGCATCCACTCTTTGAAGATACAAGGGGCACAAGGGACTTTACAAAGAACAGTTTAGACAGGGAACACCATAGAAAGGCAGGCAGGGCAAGCAGGGGGCATGGAGATGATTATTTAAATCACACCTCCTACTTTCTAGTTACAATAGGGTATTCATCACAATAAACCTCCCTCCATTTGTAGGCGTGCAGGGTTTCCATTTTCACACGAGGCGTTTTCTGCATCGGCTGACCTTTTAATATGTTCATTATTGCTTCTGGTATCTAGAGCACATCATGCTGCTCCCCACAGACTTTAAACAGGAATGTTAAACTATGTAGGATTGTGCAGTGGAGAGCAGGCAGAGGAATAGGACAGCTCCCTGCAGGGATTACCCGCTGCAAAGAGTAACATTGCTGATTCTTTGTAATAGTACCGCACAGGGAAAAAATGTTAATCAATTAGAGCAGGCAAACTAATTAAAAAGCATGCATTATACATCTCTGAGAACACATTATTCGTTACCATAGAACCTTCCCATTATAAATGCATGTCACAGTGAATCACAAAGGGAAACTTAAATGGATAACAAGGGCAACAAAAACCAAGTCCCACCCCTCCCAACCCACTTTTTGCTGCTGACCTGTATCTGTCCTTGACCAGCGTTTGCCATGGTACATGAGATTTGTTCAAGAGAGTTAAAGGTAAAGGGACCCCTGACCATTAGGTCCAGTCGTGACCGACTCTGGGGTTGCGGTGCTCATCTCGCTTTATTGGCTGAGGGAGCCGGGTACAGCTTCCGGGTCATGTGGCCAGCATGACTAAGCCGCTTCCAGAGCAGCCCACAGAAACGCCGTTTACCTTCCCGCCGGAGCGGTACCTATTTATCTACTTGCACTGTGACGTGCTTTCGAACTGCTAGGTTGGCAGGAGCAGGGACTGAGCAACGGGAGCTCACCTCGTCGCGGGGATTTGAACCGCTGACCTTCCGATCGGCAAGTCCTAGGCTCTGTGGTTTAACCCACAGCGCCAACCGCATCCCATCAAGAGAGTTAAGCACTTGTTAAAAACAATAAACAAGGGAATATCCTAGGAAAGGTTGAACTCTGTGGCTTAACTATCATGGATAGTTCACAACCTGGTCAAGTGTGGCTCCTGGAAATTTATGAAAAAGACTCATGGTTGACTGTTCCTGATCTCTTGAGATGTACCCTCAGGGCCAGCCACAGAGGGAGGTGGCCACCTCAGGCAGCAGATGTTTTGAAGGTGGGGAGTGGCACCAAGGCACTGAGAGGACAGAGTTGTCTATGCCACAGAGCCTTACCCCTAAGCTAGACTGTGACTCTTGTGTATGGTGGTTGCATCTCATAGCCAGTGTGCAATCTGAACCAAATTTATATCTTTCTGGCAGCTGGGAAGGAAGCCCTTATGGGGCTATGTCCTCAAGAGACGTCTCATGGCCAGAAAGGTATGGGAGAAAAGTTTTGCTTGCATTTCAGGAGAGGAAAGACCGAGAGCATGTCTGCTCTGGCACTGAGGGGAAAAGGCAGACCAGAGCAGGGGTTGGCAACCTAAGGCCCATGGGCCACAAGCGGCCCATGGACCCCACAGCCCACTTGGTTGGCTCCCGTGCGCCGCGCTAAACCAGGGACTGCCTTCTGTGATGCTGGCCAGCTGCACACGCCTCCTCCACACTGGAAGGAGCACCAGAAATAGTATTTTAGCATGTGTGTGTATGCTCCAGCCCACCATGGCATCTGCAGGACTTTGAACAGGCCCAAGCCACTAAAACTTTGCCGACCCCTGGACCAGAGCAATCACTCTGTGGTATAATTCCTGAGGTGAAAAAGGTGGGAAACACAGGAAGGGCTCTAAGAAACCTTTCGGTTTAATATGTACAGTACTTGCACTCCTCTCTTGCCTCCTGTGTGCTCCATTTACTACTGGATGTCATTTCATGGCTGCTGCTGCAGAATTCCATGTCAATATTGCCAGAAAAGGGGTCACAGTAGCTGAGCAGCTGTCTGGCCTTGCTTCCAGGCCTGCCGCGCAGGAAGCTTCAGGAGGCAAGAGCTGCGGCTCAACAGCAGCACCCACCAGCCTGTTTTGCTGCAGCGCCAGCTGCTTTTCCACTGTGATGAAAAGCCAAGAGCAAGAAGCTCTGTCAGCTGTGTCAGAGAGGAAAGCCATCTCTCCTTGGGAACTCTTCAGACTCTGGGGTCAGAGCACAGTCAAAAACTCCAGCTGCGCCCCGACCTGTGATGGCTGCCCTTCCCCTTTCAAAAGAAATAAGCTGCTTATGTAACACTTGAAAAACCACTGCAAAAGGCTAGAAGCAGGCAAAGGCCAAGACCTCTTGCTTGTTAACTAGAGAGGGTTTGGTCAGTTGCTGAGAAGCTTTCTACTTTCTGAGGCAAGTGAACTTGTTGGAGTGGCCTTGATGCCTGAAGTTTGAAGGGGGGGGAGGAAACCCTTTACTTGATATCAGGATCCTAAGCATACGCTGCTGGACTTTCATGAACTGGCAGGATGACAAGGAGGAAGAGGATCATGGTGTAGCCAGGACTGCTACCTGATTGAGAATGTGATGTACCAAGTCAGGCTGTGGATGCACATTGCCATTGTTGGGATTCTGCCTGTTCTGTTGTTCTGTCTAAGCCTCTGAGCAATTTTTCCCATCTACCATCTTGAAACCGCACTTGAAACCACATCCTGAAAAGCAAAATGCAACATAATTTAATACTATATTAATTACTGTCAATAATGCCATATCTTTTTTTTTTTTTTGCCATTGTCCAGGATCTACCCAAGAGCAATCAGATGCCTGATATCCCTTTTCTGGCTTGCTCAGAAAGTAAACAGAACTTTTTGAGCCACCTTCAGTGGATTTTCCCAGCACTGATAAGAAAACTTGGAATGTCCAATTTACTATGAACTAGATGTGGGATGTAATCCACTGGGAGCAGTCAAATACAACATTCCTTGTTTTTGCTCGAGTGGACATGCAAGGGGATGTTTGGTCCAGCCAGTCGAAACTTCCTGTTTCTCCTGGACTTGAGCATCCTTCCTTGCATGTGACTAGTGGGTGGGCGTGACCTTTCCAGACCTGGTTAAAGGCCAAGGCGTGCTGCCACTCTCTCTCTTTTCCATCTTCCTTTCGTCCTGCGAACTTCCTGGAATGAACTGCTGGCTGCCAGCCAAGCAGTCCCCCAGGTCATCTCCCTTATGGGGTAAACCTGTTTTTATACTGTACGTTTGTAACTTTAAGCCGTGTTCTGCCTGATCATGAGTAAACTTTCTTTCTATTGCTTATGAATAAGACTGTGGTGTCTTTATTCTTTTCGGAGGGATTCAAGGGGTTCTACTAGGAAAATGTTAGAACGCATTTCAATATGGAGAAGCCAGATTGAATTGCATATTATCTTAAGAAACTCACATGAGTTTGCAACCTGTTTTCTGCTGTGTAAAGGGGAATGCACTCTGCTAAGTATAGAAACTTGCTAACACAAGTTAGGAAGGATATTAATAAACAAGATATCCTCTCCTGCCACCCTAAACGTTCCCGCACTAGATGCTGCCCATCTCCCTTCCTGGGCCAGTCCTTTCCACAGCCAAAACCAAAAGCCTCTCCTTAGCTGAATTACAGGCCTCACTGGAAGGGCTGGTCCAAAGTATTTGACTGTTTCAGGCTGAGGAGCAAATCTCCTTGGCTCTTGAGGCGTATAGTGCCCAAGGTTATAATTTACTTGTGCATGGATGACTCCTCTATTGCTTGGCAGTGAGGTAGTGGCAGGAGAAGATGACTTTCATGCCTGTGGGATTGAACGTTCACATGAAAACATGCCAAAACATGAGCATGCTGATGGACACGCATGTACTCCATCATACATTGAGCATGCACAACTACCATTCTGCTTTGTTTAACTGTCCCTGGCAACTCTTTCAGGGTTAGGCTCTTGGACATAACTCGAAGACAACAACAAAAAAATCTCCGAAAGTTGCAAAGATCCCCTTCGTGAAGCAGGCTGCAGAAGTTCAGCTTTCGTCGAGTGGGGTAGTTAAACGAAAAGATCACATGAATAATGCATGCCTTATTGTAAAGATAACAAAAAAGCACAGTGGGGGAGGCCAGCCTTGTCACTATTTACCATGCAGATGTTTAATTGGAAATCTAAATAATGTATTAGGCTCTCGGCTTTGGAATCGGTCGCTGACGCTCTGCTGATCTGTTTCTGGATCAGCGAAGGGTGAGATGAATTTGCAGAAACAAACTCCACAATTGCTTTCCTTTAACGCTAAGGCAAACATAGTTAACATTTTGCTTGTTTGTTAGCACCACAGAACCAGTGCTTTACTCTCGGGCACTGCATCTGAATGTGCTTATATTGAACAAAATAAGGAAATACAGAAAACACAAGGGTAATTCAACAAACACACCATCCATTTGGACTTCACCAAGGGATACAAAGCAGAAAGAGAATGTATACCTTTCATCTGTTGATTTTTACTCGTTTTTATTTTTTGTAAACTTGGCTGTGTTTTTTTTTTTACATTAAGCATTTTTAACACAAACCATTTTAATGTGTACAGTACAGTCGTACCTTGGTTTTCAAACAGCTTAGTTCTTGAACATTTTGGCTTCCAAACGCTGCAAACCTGGAAGTGACTGTTCCGGTTTGTGAACTATTTTTGGAAGGTGAACATCTGACAGGGCTTCCACGCCTTCCGATTGGCTGCAGGAGCTTCCTGCAGCCAATCAGAAGCTACGCTTTGCTTTCCGAACATTTTGGAAGTCAAATGGACTTCCGGAACGGATTCCATTTGACTTCCAAGGTATGACTGTATTTTATATTCTTTGCTTAGAGGTTGTGCTTACATTTAAGTGCTATGCACTTTTTATTAAACGAAAATAAAGTCTGACAGTAACCCCACTGGGATTAAGGTGAGGCTGAAAGTAGGAAGGAGAGGCCTTGATCCAACTCTAGAACAAGCCCCAGAGCAGCACATTGGGGAATGAAAAGAGATCAGTCCATTGGGCAATCTCGGTTCATGATGGAACAATCTCCTTAGTGCTATGATGTTAGCATAAGCCCCATAGGTTGTGTTCCTTAATGGTCCAGGTCCCAAATATCTGAGATAACACCTTCTCTTTCAACCAGCCTGTGTATTAAGATCAGTGGAAGAGGCTGTTCTGGATGTTCCTGCATTATCTGAGGCATGTAACATGATGGCCCATGGGAGAACCTTTCTTCAAAATGTGGTAAGCTATGCTCACTCTGCCAAGTGGTTCCCTGAACTTCTCCCCCTAAGTCTTGCCCTTAGGTATGTGACTAAGAACCAAGTGCATGCACAGTGGCAATCCAACAGGGGGCGCAAGCATAGCTGGGGACATGGCCGTGGATGGGGGAGATAAACCCTAAAATCTAAATAGATCAGCTTTCTCAACCCATTCCCATAAACCTATGTGTTCCAATATGGCACTTCAATGAAGCATTGGCACATTTAAAAAAACCACACGCACACAGAAGAATAATTATTTCGTTTTTATTAACCTTTATTTTTGTAGGAAAGTATTTTTCTTTTTGCGTCTCAACAGATGAAATTCATAACCTTGTTTTCTGGTAAGACAATTCAAACATACAAATCAATTACAACAATGTGCTTTTCAGCTTTTTTTGTCATTTAAATAACCAACAGTTTTGAAGGACACAGACAATAGGGCTTTAGCAGAACAATGGTACAATTAAAACAGTGTTCAGTGAAAAGCAATGTTCAATAGCTGAAGGGACAATGAGGAAGAGACTTCTATTATTTTTGGTTCTTTTCTTAGCAAAACCTGGATTGGAAAAAAATTAATTCTGGTGAAAGCAAGGGCAGTGGTTAGAATTCTTGTTTGTAGGAAATCAGGAAAGTATATTTTACATTGAAACAACAGGTAGTAATGAGGGTGGCAGGCAGAAAGGAATAAATTCCTCATAATAAAGTATGTCAGTAAATCTCCATGCTCACTTTTTCTTCACAGAGTAAAAAAGGCGCTTTTAGTATCACTCTTCCTTTTCAACTTGCTAGTATCTATTACGTTCCTTGGTTAGTATTTGTTCAAACATTTCCCCTCGTAGATAATAATGGGAAAAATATGTTTCATACACATGACATTTGGGGTTAATTCAGTCTTTAAGCAGAATATTCAAATATCTTGTACCTTTAATTGGCCATGGTCTTCATAATATCATTGAGAGTAGGCAGTACTGCATATCCATTTTAGTACCTATAGACTCTTAGTACCTATAGAGTCATTCTCTCTCCTGTGCACCCACACATACACAACTAAACTGAAAGCACACTTTGGAAATTTCCTGACACCCTAGCACAGACAGTCTCAGTTGGTGTAGGGGAACCCTGTCCATTTTGGTTTCTCTCCATTGTTAAGTTCAATTCCCCGTATTTCCACATCAGTCTGATTTATTATTATTATTATATATTTAAAAAAAACTCTTCAGGAAAATACACCAGCATTTTAATGTGCATTTCCCCCCCTAATAACCACATTTGTATGTCATTTCCCCTAATATGCACATTTTTGCAGAGTGTTCTTTTCACCAACATATGCATTTTTTAAATGCACACTTTACTCCAGTATAGGCATTCTTATACAGACTACTTGGTTGGAGAGTTGGAATGCAATATTGGAGAAGTGTGAATTTTGAAGGATGTATTTGCTTTGGTTTTCATATTGTTCTGGAAAATGCAAATTAGGTAGATTCACCTTAATTTTTTAGTGGAATTGACTTTCTCTCCCATCTTGGCCCTCAAGATACACTTGCCCAGTTATAACGTACAACATTGAGATCCTCAGATATTCTGGCCCCTCATCACTTAATGGTTAGGTCTTGGTGAGAGACCTCCATGACAGAGGAGCTACATGAGAAGCAAACCAATCCACTGAACTAAGGGGTTTCTGGCTTGTGGGAGTCAGAGGCATTTCAATAGGTTGTGCACCCAGGGAATAATTTATTTATTTCAATGAAGGAAGAAGTGAGTGACAAGGTCAACAAATAAGGACAAGCAAGAAGTGAAAAGCTAACAAAACAACCACAAAAATGGCCAAGAAGGCAAGACCCATCCTAAGCTAACCTGAGGCAACCTGAAGGGGTTGAGGGTGGGATGGCTTTTCCCCTTCCTTCCTTCCTTCCTTTGTTCCTTCCTTCCTTCCTGGCATGCATGCCACAAAAGCAGCATTTCACCTTCACAGATCTCTCTCCACAAAAGATGTCAAGTGGAGGTAGGGCACACACAGCCATGGGGAAGATACAGATGCAAGCAGAAGAAAAAAGCTGGAAGGGATTTGCATCTTCTGCCTATGTCTGTCTCTGGAGGTGGCAGGCAGAAGCAACAGATCCATTCCAGCCTTTTTCTTCTGCCTGCATTGATTTGTGGTTGGTTTTTTTTTTTTAATGTGGCCCCTCAAACAACCCAATTGTAGGAGTTACTGGAGTCCTATTATGTAGTAACACCTTTCTTAGGCTCTGACCCTGACCCAGCAAACATGGAGTATCCAGCTCAGTTCACACAAATGGGCTAATGAGGAAGTTACAAGTGTTTCAGGACTGTGTGGAAGATTGTGTGGTTTTCCATGGGGGGGAAAATCCCTGCATATGAAAGATGAGCATATCAGGGGGGAAGCCTGACTTTGCATTAACATTACTTTTCTGCATTACATTGGTTTCTGGAAAGATGTAAGAGGGGAAAAGGGATCCCCATCAGCTCTATAAAGAGACTCAGATGAATAGTAGTTCTACCACCTCATGTACTGTTTGTCTGAACTGACTGCTGCCATGTCCCATGCTACTTCCTTTCTTTAAGACAATCTAACCTCTGAACAGGCACGCTTTTTCTTGAGGGGAGAAGTTGCATGATCTCGCGAAGTGAACAAGTAAACACCCATTTAATTCTGTTTCCCTTAGGCTCAATGCTTATAGACATCCATGTGGATGGCCATTTGAAATGCCATTGCATGAAGGCTGCTTCATATGGCAAAACTATTTGTATGAAAGAATGTTTCTTGTAGGTTTTGCAATTTTCACCACACCACCAGCAGCTCTCTCTCTCCTTTTTATCTTTTTGCAGGTTGAGATCACACGGAGGAAAAGGTCCAGACAATATGGAGAACCACCAACATAATGAGGTTTGCAAACATTGCAAATAAGTCCATCAACATTACTTGCACATACAAATGTTGATTAGCCCTTCTGCTATATACTGAGTCAAACTATTTATCTAACTCACTTTCATTGACAGTGGCTGGCAAAAGATCTCCAGGATCTTGGAAAGTAGTCTGGCCTAGCCCTTCTCGGAGACGTCAGGAATTTGATCCAGGGCTCCTCCCTCCATGCAAAACATATCCTTTTCTACTGAGCAACAGCCTTTGCCCATATATCAGTATTAGTCATTTTAGGCACATCAGTAGTTTGGGAAAAGAAAAAGGAACCAGCAATCATTCAAATCATAAAAGTTTAACTACTCCGTATTGCTGCCTGGAGAACATCCTGTTTTCTTTCTCAGCTGTTTACAAACCTGGGTTGGGGAGTCAATAACTTCAGATATATGGGTTTGGGTCACTCTGTTCTTTATAAAGCCAAAGAAATGCAGGGAAGGCGTTAACTGGATACGCAAAACCGTGTTGCTAAACTGCCAGTTGATAGCTTTGATGTCCATAGGAAGAAAACCTCTCTAGTTTAGATATAAACTAGTATAAATTTACATGAAGATGTAGGATGAATACCAGTTTGCATCAACCAAAGATATGGATGCAACGGGGCCATTGCATAAAGGAAGGAAGCGTTTGGCATAAACGGAATAGAATTTGCTTTTTAACATTATGATCATTATTGATTCCTAGCATGACATGAAATAACATTGGTTTAACTGTCTTGAAAGTATTAGGACTAGGTGGGAAATAATGGTTTTTCAGCTTTTGCATTGTGACATCAAAAGCAATTTATTAAACTACAGTTTCAAGAAAGAGGCCCCATTAGCAGCAGCTGGTCAAAGTTTACGCTATTAGCCAATGAGCAACTAAAAGGTACTATGAAAAATTCATTAAACTGAACATTGGTATCGGTTCAACCCAGAATCCCTATATCTGCTTATTTTAGTCTCTTTAAGAATTTTTAAAGCTCTTTTGATGTTTTCAAATTGATTCCTTGTTGACTAAGAAATGTGTGTGTGTGTGTGTGTGTGTGTGTGTGTGTGTTTCTAACTTAGTTAGCAGTAATCTGTAAAAAGAAGTTCCTTCCCCCCCTTTTTTCCCAGGGTGGGAGTGGGACAGGAAGTTAAGATACAGTTGAACTAATGACAAACAAGCCATTTAAAATAAATGTATCAAGCCAGGAAAAAAACAACAGGCAGGACTTAGTATAGCCCATAAGCGAAGGCAAGAACGTTTTTTTTTAAAAAAACCCAATTCAAATATAGGATGCTACCTGGAGTCTTGAGAGAGAATTTGTGATAGTTAGATAATTTGGAATTTCATGAGGTCACCCTGTCACAAAGAAAGCTCTTTAATTAATCACAATAACTCAACATTTGTCCATTGGAAATAGAACTTTGTACGTTATTCAGACCAACTTAATTATCCAGTACAATATCCACCTAACCACACAGGCCACTACTGACATTATCTGTATAGGCAGTGCTTTCCCCCCTAAAAAAATGTTTAGGAGTACTCTCATTTTCCTACTCATATTGAAATACTGCCCCTCAATGAGGCCAAAGTTGGATCCACAAAATGTTTAGGGGTATGTGTACCCCTGCGCTGCCCCCCCCCCCGAAAAAAGCACTGATTATAGGGCAACCAATGGATCATTGGTTCATTGGTTCGACTCATTATACTTGTTGCATTCTTAATCACCAAGGTAAAGCAACGCGGGGCGTGGGAATCCATTCGATAGTAGAACTCATCTTTATGCCATGATGATTGTTGGAATAGGAAAAGTAAGCTAGTCAGGGAACTTTTAAATGGCCCAATGTCATCTACACCTAATGAAGGGAGATTAAAGGAATCACTAGTCATCCATCTTATTTGAAAAGAACAACGCAGTGTTGCAGTAGATTGGCTCAGCTTGGAGGTTTTCAAGACTCATCTTTACAGGTTGAACAATAGTGCATTCCTCCACCACATACAATCCTTGAAACCACAACCTATGTGACATTCATTCACATGGAACATTGCCTCTAACTTTTAGGCCTGGAATCTTCTGCTGAGCTCTGTTATTCTGCCCCTTGTCCCCGAACCAGTTAATTTCCTTCATGAGTAGCACTGCCTCTCCTGAACACCAAATGAGCTTCTGCATCCTCAGTAGTTCTATGGCAGGGGAAATGTGCATATGTACCAAGGCTGTTGTTGGCTCCATGTGCTACAACACATATGCAGAACACACCCACCCAAGCATGTATAGTCTTTCAAGAGACCAGGTAGATGCAGGGCTCATATGGAGGTTTGAAACAGTTAACAGTTGTCAGTACCCCTGTGTACTGATTGGCTGGTCTTCCTTTTGTGGGCAGGCCCAGTTAACAGCTTCAAAGCAGGGTGAGCACATTCATGTGGACTTTCAAGTTCAACCTAGATGCAACATTAATTGCATGAATGCAATTAAAGTGTATGCTTTTGGTTGCTGTTTTTTTTAAAAAATTAAATAGTTGTGGGTAGGTGAGGAGGTTTCAACACTGGGACTGTATAGGATGGGGAGGACGTGTTAAACCCTTTGTGGTCTCAATGAAAATTTCCCCCTCCCAGAGGCTGCTCTTTACTCAGGAGAAAGTTTCCATTGGTGCTGATGCAGTTAACAGCTTGAGGGGAGGCAGTTTTCATACAGGAATGAAATACCATATTTTTTGCTCTATAAGACTCACTTTTCCCCTCCTAAAATGTAAGAGGAAATGTGTGTGCGTCTTATGGAGTGAATGCAGGCTGCGCAGCTATCCCAGAAGCCAGAACAGCAAGAGGGATTGCTGCTTTCACTGCACAGCGATCCCTCTTGCTGTTCTGGCTTCTGAGATTCAGATTTTTTTTTCTTGTTTTCCTCCTCCAAAAACTAGGCGTGTCTTGTGGTCTGGTGCGTCTTATAGAGTGAAAAATATGGTAGTTAAATTCTCTCCATCTTCTCTGGCACCCCTGCAGCTGTTATTTCGATTTTAAAACATGCATGCTAATTGCACCCATGCAATTCATGTAACATATAGCTTGGCCCTTAGCCCTGTCTTTTTTGAACTTGCAAGGATGTCACATTATTTGTTTCAGAGTTCAGGAAGGATCCTGACTATGTCCTTCCTAGAAATGAACCAATGCAATAGGCATATTTGTCCATTGTGGTTTTTCTTTTCACCATGTTGCCATAAAAGAAAAAGCAGCTCTGCCTGAAACGCTGTTGCAATTCTTGAAAACACAAATGTTTCTTTCTGAGCCAGCCAATCACTAAAATCCGCATAAAAGTCTCGCTCTTGTAAATCAAAAGGCTATCTCTGTCATTATAAACTCTTTGCATGCCGTTGCTTGCTCTTTCTGCTCAGAGAAAGAATTCTCCAGAGGGCAATAAAGTAGATGCATTGCACAGACTTCTATAAAACACAGCTATCTTTTTAAAGAGGAAACACTGTTTCCTAGTGATAGCCAAACTTTGCATATAATGGATGTAACCTATTAGTCTTTGTACACTCAGCTAATAGCTCGTACCAACAGCAATAGATTGTGGAGCTGCTAGCACTGAAGTCCTATAAAAGTTTAAAAGACGACAGAGGAGACAGAGCCCGTGCCATTGCTTGTCATTCTGAATAATACAAATAGCAAAGTTCTTGGAAAATAGCTTAGAAAAATATAACTTCCCCTTTCAAAGCAATGAGGTAACATAAGCCCTTCCAGCTGGTGATTACAGCTCTAACTAGCTAAATGAATCCCTCAGGTATCAATTACTGATCCGGCTCTTGCAATTCGAATACAGACCCCCAGGTACTCAGTCAAGGTGTTAAGCAGCCCAATGTTGCATCCACTTTCGCAGAAGATTCATTTCCATTTCCTCATTGTTATCAGAGCAGGGCTGGCACTATTTTGCTACTCAGTTACACTTTCTCCTTAATTACATGGGCAGAAATCCCACCCCACACCCCACTTCCATCATGGATTATGCCGGAATATAGGAGAGAAGCTACGAACACCTTATCTCAAGGAAAGGAAGGAGGGTCTGCTCTGTAGTTAACTGAGGTAGCTGATATTGCACAAACTCATGCACACAGAAATTAATGGTAGCCCATGTGCTTCTGCCACGGCATAAAGAGAACCAGCTGGAAATGTAACGTCACACCTTGCCATTTGTTAAGTCCAATGTTAATGTGCTCATACAAATGATCTCATGAGAATCATATAAGATATCTCGTACCGGAGTACCTGCAACCTGTCATAGCCAGATTATTCACTCAGTTCATTGTTAATTAGACCACACCGATAGTTTCTAAGAATGGACACTGGACCTTCCATATTCTGGAGTCTGAATACCCTCTAACATTTCTCCAATGAAAATAGGGACGTCCTATGGAAATGTGGGACATTCCGGGATCAAATCAGAAACCAGGACAGCTTCTGTAAATCTGGCACTGTACCTGGAAAATAGGGACATTTGCAGGGTCTGGTACTGTACAAGAAGAAGCCTACTGGGTTGACTATCAGATGTTCCCAAGCTATACAAGGCTTCTCCACAATCCATTCTAGACCGTTGGCAGAGCAGAACGAATCCATTTCTGGCTCTGCCAAATGTTCTTGGAGAGAAACCAAGCAGTTAATCCAAAGCAGTTTCATTTAATAGGACCAATTACACCCAGAGGGAAAAATGCATTGGAGTTCCTCAAGGATTTGGTATTGGGACCTGTGCTTTTTAATTTGTTCATCATAAGCTATCTAGAGTGAGCAGTGAGGTGGCCATGTTTGCAGATGATACTGAATGGTTCAGAGTCTTTAAAACAAAAAAGGGATGGATAAGAGCTCAAAAATGACCCCTCCGAACTGAGTGAATGGGTGGTAAAATGGAAATGCAATTCAATGTAAACAAATGTGAACTGATGCATGTCATGGCAAAGAAAATCATTTTTTTAAAAAAACAACAACACCTTAATTTTACACATACACTCTTGAGGTTTGAACTGGCAGTGAAAGACCAGGAGCAAGACCTTGGGGTCTTGGTGGATAGCTCAATGAAGAGGTCAATCCAGTGTGTGGCAGCTGCGGAAAAGGCAAATTCTGTGCTAGGGATCACTAGGAAAGGAATTGAAAATAACACGGCCAGTATCACAATGCCCTTATACAAATACGAGGGATGACTGCATTTGGAATACTGTATTGGTTGTTTCATCTCAAAAAGGATATCGTAGAGATGGGGAAAGTTCAGAAAAGGGCAACCAAAATTATCAAGGGGATGGGGTGACTACGAAGAAAGGTTGCAGCGTTTTGGACTTTTTAGTTTAGGCAAGTAAGAAGTGGCATGATAGAACTGTTTAAAATTATGCATTGCATGGTGAAAGTGGATAGAGAAAGTTTTTGCTTCATGTTTCGTAACACTAGAACCCATGGACATCTCATGAAACTGAATTTTGGAAGATTCAGAACAGGCAAAAGAAAGGAATTCTTCACACAGCACAAAGTGGTGGAACTATGGATTTCTCTCCGACATGAGGCAGTGATGGCCAGCAACTTGGATGGCTTCAAATGATTAGAGAAGTTCATGGAGGGTCAGGCAATGTTTTTTATTTTTTATTTTTTGTTTATATCCTGCCTTTCTCCCGTTGCAAGACCCAAGGTGGCTCACAGCATAAATCAAAACAGACAACTAAAACACACACAATAATTATAAATATTTAGAAACAAATAAGTAACCCTTTTAAAAACAGCACTTTAAACCATTCCAAAGCACGCACACATGCACAAAATACAACGCCCAGCCTCAGAAGACACTGCCACAACAGCCGGTTAGTGGGCAAAGGCCTGTCACAAGAAACAAGTATTTGCCTGCCAGTAAAAGGAAATGGGGGGGGGGGCGTACCACAATCTGGAAACAGGCACCAAGAAGGCCCTTATCTGTATCATAGAGTGTCTTGTCATAATTGGGCCAGGAAAAGGTTTCTATTCCCCATGATTTGGAAAAACGATGAAAATGTGATTCTTGTCTGTGCATTCTAAAGGTCCATAGTTAGAAGGCCAATATGGAGGAACCTGAGCACAGAGTTTTGCCATTCCTGTGCTCTTGTTTCTAAAAACAATCTCATTGGCTTTTAATGGACCAACTCAGTGGTTTCTGAACATATAAAACAGGCAAGAGTCAAGCTCTTATTCACTCATTGCGCTTCTTGCAGGCAGACCTATCTTCCTTCTCTCTCTTACTTGGATATTAATGACTTCACGGTCTTGCCAAATCCTGTGACAGTCCCTTGTTTTGTCCCAGATATTATGTGGGGATGCAACCTAATCTCTCTGAAATAGCAGCATTATAGATCCGTACAGTAGTGCAATGTATCTGAGTCTATAAAGGCTGTCATATGGAATGGACCTGCTGTTCTGGACACTGCAGTCTAGGAGGGATATTGGCAATCTGGCACATGTTCAAAGGAGGTTGACAAAGATGGCGAGAGGCCATGAGAAAAATTCTATGAGAAAAGGCTGAAGGAGCAGGGCAGCCTGGAAAAGAAGGCCTGGAGAAGAATCCCAATATGATAGTAAAGGTAAAGGGACCTCTGACCATTAGGTCCAGTCGTGACCGACTCTGGGGTTGCGGCGCTCATCTCACTTTATTGGCCGAGGGAGCCGGCGTACAGCTTCCAGGTCATGTGGCCAGCATGACAAAGCCGCTTCTGGCAAACCAGAGCAGCGCACGGAAACGCTGTTTACCTTCCCGCTGGAGCGGTACCTATTTATCTACTTGCACTTTGACGTGCTTTCGAACTGCTAGGTTGGCAGGAGCAGGGACCGAGCAACGGGAGCTCACCCCATCGTGGGGATTCGATCCGCCGACCTTCTGATTGGCAAGTCCTAGGCTCTGTGGTTTAACCCACAGCGCCACCCGCGTCTTCAAATATTTGAAGAACTGTCACATAGATGATGGAACAAATTTGTTTTTGGAGAGCATAGGACCCAAACCATCAGGATATAGGAAATGCCTCTGGATCAGACTAAATGGCCCATTTAGTCCAGCATCCTGTTACCATAATGACCAACCAGATGCAAACAGGACCTGAGCATAAGAGCACTCTTCTCCTCCCGTAGTTTCTGGCAACTGGCATTTAGAAGCATTCTGTCTCTGACTATGGATTCAACCAAGAGATTTAACTTAAAGGAACTTCTCGATGGTTTGAGCTGTTTGACAGTGGAACAAACTGAACATAAGAGCCCAGTTGGATCAAATCAAATATCTATTTAATTTAGCATTCTGTTCTCATGGGAGCCAATCAGATAAGAACAGCCACACTCTCACCTACATTTTGTTGTAGCAAATATTATTTACCTGTTCACAGTGTGAAGAAGAACTAGCTTCTGTCTGGCAGGACTTTGGATTAGATGACCTTTGAGGTTCTTCCCATCTCTATGGTTTTTGCTAACAGAAGCAATTGCAACACCTTCCTTTGCTGATTATTGGCTTCCAGAGCAGACTTGTGTCCTGGTCTGATAATACGTTATGTTCCAAAATACACAGTCCTGTAATTTTCAATGGTGGAGGCAGTGATGAAAACTTGCTTTGTCTCCTGGCTATTCTGCATTTTATGGATAAAGTCTTCCTTGGAATAATTATAATGACAACAAAAAGTGGAACATTTTATTGACTCTGCCAAGGGTAGCTTTTCATCTTCTTTGGACTATCAGAGGGGAAAACACAACCCAAATCCTATTATAGGCTGGCAGTTTATCAAAGCACCTGCTTGTGTAAAATGAAGAAAGAAAAAAAAAGGAGGAGGGCAGGGGAGGAGAATCCAGAAACATTGAAACTTGCAGATTGTTCTCAGCATGTGATTGTCTCAAAAGCAAGGAGAGATGTGCAAAACCTGGCTGGATTCTCTCTCCATAGGGAAGTCCCCTCAAACCTATCATACATTTTATAAGTAAAATACTTTTATAGAGGCTAAATTTCTTATGGGCAAATTGGGTCCTGATTTGCTATCCCAAAATACTCCTGCTGAATGTGAAATTCTTTCATGGGGTGCAATGCAATTTCACAATGTCCATGGTGTTTGTGTGTGGACAGATAGATTAGATGGATAGATGAATATGAGAAGAGGACAAATACTGTAGGACTTTTAAAAATCATTTGAACCATGCCTTAATTCACCCTCCTCCTCAGATCTTGTCAGACTACAACTGCCATCATTCCTGACCATTGCCTACACTGGCTGGAGCTAATGGGAATTGCAGTCCAAAACCTGGAGGGCATCAGGTTTGAGAAAGCTACCTTTACTAAACAAAGTTCTTTCCATCTTTGTATCGCGCTTATCCCTATAACAAGCCTACCTGAAAGGGGAGGTGAATCAGAAAGATCCAATGCCCAGGATCCAGAGCAGATTAGACAGTACAGGGCATCTCATTCTGTCCTGTGAGGAGAGAAATTAAAATGCAGCCATGTATAGATAAGATATTTTCCATCCAACTTCTCACTTTCATTGAAGAGAACGGGAAGCTTGCCTAAATGACAGAGTATGCAGTACACAAACTGGAGCAGAAAGAGAGTCCATGGTTGGTCTAGATCAGGAGTAGGGAAGCTGCCTTAGCATGTTCATTCTGCATATAAAAAAGTTCTCCCTTGGTTCTACTGTCTACACAGGATTGGATTCCATCCCTGCTCCATTTGCTAATGACAGGTGTCATTTCCCTAAGAATTTCCTGCACCCTCAGCATTCTTTGGAAACCAACAGATCTGAATTACTGACAAAGGAGAAAGCCAAAGGATTTAACAGAATAAGCTTAAACTGATTTAGGTTTGGTTAAAGGTAAAGGTAAAGGGACCCCTGACCATTAGGTCCAGTCGTGACCAGCTCTGGAGTTGCGGCGCTCATCTCGCTCTATAGGCTGAGGGAGCCCGTGTTTGTCCACAGACAGCTTCTGGGTCATGTGGCCAGCATGACTAAGCTGCTTCTGGAGAACCAGAGCAGCTCATGGAAACGCCGTTTACCTTCCCGCTGGAGTGGTACCTATTTATCTACTTGCACTTTGTGTTTTCGAACTGCTAGGTTGGCAGGAGCAGGGACCGAACAACGGGAGCTCACCCCGTCACGGGGATTCGAACCGCCGACCTTCTCATCGGCAAGTCTGTGGTTTAACCCACGGCGCCACTCGCGTCCCTAGGTTTGGTTAGTCACTTTTTAATGTAGAAAGGCCTGTGGCCAGCTGCAAGGATTTAAATCCCAACAGAATACAGCATGGTTTAGTTATTTTTCAGATGTGTTGGGGTCCAAAGAATATATCCAGCCCTCCAAAAGGCACATATGAAAATTTGGTAAAACCAGAGGGCCGGATAAGAAAAGAAGAAACTGAGGAAAGCCAATTCTATTTTCTGCTCTTCAGAATACATTCATATTAAAATGAAGAGATAGAAGATATCCAAAATGCCGGGGTGACTTTGAAATACCCTCTATCTTCTTCAGTAACCAGCCATATAATTAATTCTACTACTGTTAAGGAGTGTTATTCCCAGCAGTGTTTATTCAGTCTTTAACCCTGCCACACAACCGGTCAGACCTGTATAATTTCTCTCGTTGCCTATTTCACAGCACTGAGAAGTTTAGGACATGTTCACAACAGTGAATGTGTGATTAGGGTGGACCTAATGTGAGTCCAGGTGGAGTGTACTACCCCGCCCCCCCCGAAACAAAAAGAGATGTGGTGGTCAGAACTCCTAATCCATATTCAACTAGGTATGATGTGAAAGATCTGAGATGAGGACCTCTTGCTAACAAACAAACAAACAAACAAACAAACAAACAAACAAAGTAATTCAGACGTGTAAATCAGATCAATATACAGTAGATAAGGTCCTGGGAGACCTGCACCATTTCCCAATTAAAACTGCATAAATGCCCCAAACTATTTGCTCAATTGGGTGAAAGTTACACGTATCATACAATTCCCCCCCCCCCCCCGTGCACCCTTTTTTTTCCGGGAGGGGTGCGGGGGCAGTGATTTTCAATCTGGACACCAGCACAGGAAAAAAAGGTCAAATGCACAGCTCCAGCATCATTATTCCATTTTTATTCTACCATTATTCCATTATTACTGGAGGCAGACAGTTCCAGCTAAATTGTAGGACTGCTGGAGGAACTGTTGCAGATTTATAAACTCCAGTTTACAAACGTGTTTCGCCAGACAGATTTACTGGGAATGTATAAACAGAAATGCCAACAGTACAACTGGCCCTAAAAATAACTCCTCAACATCCCCAAGGCTGCTGTTTTCAGTTTTAGGGAGTAGAAATTATTATTTTTGCAGTGAAAGTTTCTGCTCTACACAGTGCAGCTGTCACTTTCTCAACAGCTAGACCCCACAACACTCCAGTCACGTCTGAAGGATGGAATCACACATTGACATGACGATTTCCCCCCCACAATCATCTCAGTCCTATGGGCTGCTAGGATGGGTTTGGTGTGCTCCATAGTACTTTTGTGGACTCCCATATGAAAAGGTTGGGTTTTCTGAAGCTATGAATGAGCATCAGACGATGCGTAATCAATTGCTAGGCAGTCTAAGTGGTGTTTTGGCATAGGGTTTTTTTCCACTGGAAAATGACCACTGTGGTTCCTGACATAGCAGCCAATGCAATTATCCAACTTTCAAGGAGGAAACACTTTTACCAGCCAAAAGGTGGCAGTGCTACTGGACACAGAAGAGTTGGAATGAATTACAGCAGTTTTTACTCATCTGCCTTTGCATCACAAAATGTACAAATAGCACCTTGCAACTGCCGTGTTCTGAGAAGCTGGCATTTTTAAAAATGAAAAAAGCTGTTTGCGTTCCAGACATTTCATGCTAGCTCAAAGAATAAAGGTCACAGTTAGCTTTTGAACATCTTTATCCTAATCATATTTATACAACAGTACAGCCCACTGATTTTTTAATAAGAGCGACTTCCTAGTATATATGCTTAGGATGGTAACATAAGTTCAAATGAGTGGAATCCCAAAGAGGTGAATTTATATCAGAAACACCATCATAGTTTTTATTTTATAATAATATCTTATGTTTTCAAAGCAGCTACATACATTATCTCAGCCAACCTTAATGATGAGGACCGTGTCATTATTCCCATACTGCAGATGGTGAGACAGAGAGAGGTTGACTTGCCTAACACTACCTAAACATTTTTGTCAGGGGTGAGATTGTAACTGAGAGTTTCCTGATTGACAGCTCGGTCTCTTCAGCTGCAGTCCTAACTCCATTTATCTGGGCGCAAGACCCACTGAATTCAATAGGCTAGGATTGTGCTATTAGTCACTACACATACAGTTCCATGAGCCAATCTTGTCCTATAGACCAGGGTGGGGAACCTCTGACCCCAGGGTTTCAATTAGGCCCATGAAGCCATTTATCTCAAACCACACTGACCTGTCCATCAACTGACATCACTAGAGGCATGAGCTGATGCACAGGATAGGGTTAACTCCTACATTGACGGCGCTTTCCTGTTCCCAGCAAGGCACAAGATTGTGCAGTCAAGGTAGCAGAATTCAACCCCTGCTCATCAGTTTAGTGTGGATTAAGGACTTGCACAAAAGCACCCTTTGAAGCAGCCGTCTCATGCGAGCTACTTCAAAAAGGCTTTTGCAAAGACTTTAAGACAGCCCTTGTGTTCTTGTTTCATGGAGTCACAGATTTGAAAGGAATCCAAAGGGTCATCTAGTTCAACCCTCTGTAATGCAAGACTCACAACTAACCATCCATGACAGAGGGCCATCCAACCTCTGCTTAAAAGCCTGCAATGAAGGAGAGTCTACAACCTCTCAAGGGAGTCTGTTCCACTGCGCAACAGCTCTTACTGCCAGAAAGTTCTTCCTGATGTTTAGTTGGAATCTCCTTTCTTGTAGGTTGAAACCATTGGTTCATTTCCTACCCGCCTGAGCAGCAGAAAACAAGCTTGCTCCATCCATGTGACAGCCATCAGATATTTGAAGATGGCTATCGTATCTCCTCTCAGTCTCCTTTTTTACAAGTTAAACACACACAACTCCTTCAACCGTTCCTCATAAGGCTTGGTTTCCATGATCATCTTGGTTGCCCTCCTCTGCCCAAGTTCCAGCTTGTCAACATCCTTCTTAAACTGCAGTGTTCAGAACTGGAAACAGGAGCACAGGGTTGTTTTAAAACCTTTAGTAAGCCTCCTCCACTTCCCCTTGAAGGCCCTGATCTTGAATACTTAAAAGGAAAGCACAGGGAGACTTGGAAACAGCATTATAAGATTCCTCCCGTTTCCTTTTTAAGCCTCTGAGATCTGAGTGCAAGGGAGTCTGTCAAAATGCAGACACATTTAATGTCACATTTCTTACAGAAGATGGGCCGATTAGAGACTTTTGCTTCTCTCCTTTCTTACTCCCTTTCCCTGCCCAAATTATATGAAATATAATATATGCATGGTTACTCAGAAATAAGTTTCGTTGAACTTAATAGGGCTGATTCCCAAGTATGTATATAGGGCTGTCTTCCCTGATCTGAGGCCCTTGGGATGTTTTGAACTACAACTCCCATCAGTCTCAGCCAGCATGGCCCAATGGTTAGGGGTCATGGAAGATACAATCCAAAATTTATGGAGGACACTAAGTTGGGGAAAGCTGATTTAAAAGATTGCAGCTTTAGTACTTAATTACTACCAAGAACACCTAACTGAGATGGTACTACCTGAAGGCATTCTTCCCTTATGCTCTTGTTTCTCTGTATTTCCTATCAGATATTTCCCACTAAGATTAAAAGCCTTCATTGAACTACTACACTATCAAACACCAGACCAGCAAGCCAATTCATAGTGATAATCTCCTGCTTGAAAGAAAACACACCCAACACAAAGCAGACACAACCATCCATTGCATTTCAGGAGGTCCAAACGCATAACCAGGCCACAAGGATATACCTTATGCTTGTGAAATTTATGGATAGGCTTACCTGTGTTGCTGTATAACTACATGGAACTCTGGACGTATCAGTGAAAAACATAGAATATAAGATTAGATTCCTGAGCGAAGTCCAAACAGAGAATAACAATGTGCAAGAAGATTACAGAAACAAAATTGGAACAGGCAAGGAATAAAATATTACCTATGGAGAATAAGAAAGCAATAAGTATCATAAGGTGTTTTCTATGAGATGTACTACTGGTTGGTTTTCCAATCATCACTATGCACCATAGCTTTTGCCACCCTATTGATGACATTTCATTTTAAGCTGCAACAAAAACTGAGTATCCTCACAGCAGAAAAACATATTTCTCATTTCATGTAGGCATTATCTTGTGTGGTTCAACAATTATGCGTGTGGCTTTGTTTTTTTTACTGACACAGCTTCTCTTTCATCCTATTGTTTCTTTCTCCCTCTTTTCAATGTAATTTAAAAGTAGAGAAAATAGATATTCCATTTGGATTTGAGTAAGTTTGCCTTACTCAATTTAAGAAAAAAATAACTTTATTGTTTGTAGTCAGTAAAGGCATTGTCACTAAAAAGAGAGAGAACGGGGTCATTAGTGGCTAATGATAATTACAAGGGAGAAGTAAATGAAATATCTCCAGATAGCTATTCAGCTATCTTTTCCTTTTGTCTTGCTTATATTAGTTATCTATATGAACGTACAATACAGAAACCCTGCCATGTTAGTCTTGAAATTCATCTCTCATTTGTCAGCATGTTTATTTCAGAGTCATTTAGCATTATTAAAATTCCACAATGTCTTAAAAGCATAGAAGGACATCAAAGGTCTCTGGGGAGGGGGAAAAACAAAACCATTGCTCACAAAGGCAACCTCTGGAGTCCTCTACTTACTCTCTGATGTCACATATATTTTTTATGTAAGCAGCAAACACAGAATCCAACAAGACCTTGAAAGAGACCTGTCGCCACGATGCATCCATTCCATCAGATATTTGCTTCACTGTGGGGGCTCACTGGAAAGTCAGGACCTAAAAGACTGGTGGCCAATCCTGGAAGCCATGTCATGGAGGAGCAGTAGAGGAAGCACAATATATCATGCTTCCATTCTCCCTGATTCTCGTCCTGTACCTCCCCTTGCAGTGAAATGCATGAGCTGCCTCTGGAGCTCAGAGGTTCAAATTCCAGTTTGATATTTTGAGAGGAAACATAGAAATAAGAAGTGTGAATTGTGTGTGCATCCTGTCAACCCTCTCCCAATTTTGTAGCATCTAGAGCCACTCTTAAGGGCAATTCACACTAACTCAACAAGGGTACGGGTGGAATTTTCTTCATGAAATCTTCCCACCCTGCTCCAAGAACTTCTGGATACAGGCACCTTCTAGGTGGGGCCAATTAGACAGCTCTTTCCTTCCTGGCTGTTCTCCTCCTCCTTTGCTGGGTGATCAGCTGTGGAAGAACCAGCTGTAGTGCTATTATCTAAATGATCCCTGAGAAGTGTGGGGAGAAGTTTCAGATAAGCAGCTGTCAAGCTGCTCTTATGTGTGAATTGGGCCTAATGGCTCGTTCTTACATTATACAAGTAGAATTGTTACTGCTCCCTCATGGCTGTTTCCCATGGTGCTCTCATACTCTAAGACTATGTGGGAAGGACCAATAGCATGATTGATTCCAACATTAAAGTTGCCCACCCCAGGCCCTTTCCTCTGTTATGTTAATGGTTTAATGTTGCATTATCAGTGGTGTGGGGGTATAGATGGATAACAACACCACCACACCATAACGTTAGAACATGCTGCATCATCATGAATATACTAGGATGGGATGTAAAAAGAATTTTGCAGATACAACTGTACAAAGTGTAATATAGGTATATATGCTGGTTTGATACTAAATGATGAGGTTGAACATACCATCTACTGATGTTGAGAAAATTTATATAAATGCCCCTACCTTGATTTGAATACAAAGCTGTAAATGAAATGACACAACCTATATTATTGCCTTCAAAATCCCATGGATTTAGAATGTGTGTGTGTGTTGTGTGTGTGGTTGATCCCTTAAATACCTCAAAACTGCCTTGAAATCTTAATTGTAGGCAATATGACTTCTTAGGCTCCTTATATTCATTGAGAGATCAGATTTTGGGGGAGGATATTGTTATTCTATAGATGTGTTTCATGGAATTGATAAATCTTTTCTATAATTTCCTGATCCTGTTGGACTCCAACTCACACAAGTTGCAGACAGCATGGCCAATGGCCAGGGATGATGGAAGCTGTAGTCCAGCAACATTGAAAGGGCTAGAGGTCCTCCACCTCTGTACTAGAAAGTTGGGATGGTCAACAAGAATCGGATTCTCCACCGCCTCAGTTGGTCATACCAGCATCATATCACATTGCAATAGCAGTCCAACTCCCACAGCCCCTTTTGCAAGATCTCAAGAGGAGAAACAACAACAGCACTAGCAATTTTATCACACACGTAACTAATCCTGGTCTGCAGTCCTCTTCTGCCCACAATGTATTCACTCTCATTGTGGGTAAAGGCAAGACAACCAAAGTACAAAAATGGCAACAAGGAACAGTTAAAGCAATCATGAAATTATAAAGAAGAACTGAGTGATAGACATTCATGGATTTTTGCTTTTACCTTTGGGACAGCCAGTTCACACAGTAATATTTGCCCTGCTGTTTTACTTGCACGCTTGACCTCAGGGATGCAACTGGGAGAAGAGAGTGCCATGAAGCTGTGACAAGTGTGTCTGTTTCACAGCAGTTTTCAAGATGCGGGGAGTTCTTTTTCGAAGCATTATGGTCACAGAACTCCCTGCATAGTATAACTTTGCCTACCACCAGTTCCCAATTTATTCTTTTCCACCAGGGCTTTTCTTCATAGATGGCAGCCATTTTCAGATCCGATGATTCTCGGGAGCACCTGTATCTCACTGGAGCCATCTTACTGCTTATATAATCGATTAAAATGTATGCCAAAAACACAACCACCTTTCCACATTATGTGCATTTTTCATCTTGTGTTGTGTAACTGGCATACAAATTATTGTGAGGTATTAAAAACACACACAAGAAATGCTCTTAAAATACACTGGGTTTTCTTATATTTAATGTATGACATATCTTTTGCAAGCAAGCTCTTTGCTCTTACACCATCCTGGAGTCTGAAATGGTGCCTCTAGGGTTTTGTTCTTCACACGATCAGGCTGCCAGGGGTCATTTCTGTGAGAATAAAAAAAAACAGCAGCAAAGGACTGTATAGATCAGCCCAGTGTTTCTTGTAAATACAAAATGGACAGTGGCTTGAAGTTTGGCAGTAATTTGGCCTTGTGGAAGCTATTGAGTGGGGAAGGGCATTTGTTGAGTGGCATTCTCATCCATAAATAAAACTCTGATGGCACTTCACTGGAAATATGGCAGAATGCATTAACCTGGTTCTTTATCCCAGCACACTGACATCTTAACAATGGATAAGAAATTAAAACAGAGGGGTGAGTGGGGGAAAGAACGGTCATCCAGTTAATTTGCCAGTGTTGGTGCCAACCATGACTAGGAAGTTGGACCTTGGACTCTTACAGTAAACGGGTCCAACGTGATCTCACAGATACTTTAAAAAAATATTCCATTCTATATCAAAAGTAGGCACATGCCTTTCTTTCCACAAAGAGAAGAGCAAGGGGGACACAGTATATTCTGCCTGC
Source organism: Podarcis filfolensis (assembly GCF_964270895.1). Classification (NCBI taxonomy): domain Eukaryota; kingdom Metazoa; phylum Chordata; class Lepidosauria; order Squamata; family Lacertidae; genus Podarcis; species Podarcis filfolensis. The sequence goes on along the minus strand of NC_139621.1, from coordinate 25,397,781 downwards.
CTCGACAGTTTCTCTCTGGTCTTTGATGTAACGTTAGGCACAAGCCACAGCATCTTTCATTGGTGACTACAGAGGTCTGATTTGGGAATTTGGCTGTAGTTATGGAACAAGTGACATCACACTTGGGTCAGTTACTGTGGAAGGAACAAAAACATCTCATTTGTATTGCTTTAAAATGTACACAGTTAAATATGTATATTAAAAAAAAATACAGTAATACATTAATCTTGTGGTGTCGAATCAACTAGAAGGTATGTATGATGCGAGGATTTAGCAAATGAGATCTATAGATACAAATTTCACTGCAGAGTTATGTTGTAGACAAACGTCTCTCTCTCTCTCTCTTTAAATATGTAAATCCTACACTGTAGGGTTTTTTTCCCTTTATTTTTTTATTTTTGTAGTGGTAGAAAATGTTTTGAACACTTGTCCGTGAACATGAGCCGACAGTTTGTTACTGAGATCCTCAGAATGGCAAAAAATTTGCAATGCAAACAATTAGTACTGTATGCCAACTCTGCAAAAAAGCCCTAACACACACACACGCAGCCTCAAAACAAGAGGCTTTGCTGTACAACCTCAGATAGTCTTCCTGGTTTCCATGTACCGTTTGACACCGCGACGGCCGAGAGCCTCTAGCATGGCAATTCCTAGATACCAAGCTTGTTGGGTTGGTCAGAATGCCACAGGAGAGGGGGGCAGGGGAAGAATTAATAATTCTAGCAGCACACAACCATCAAATCATTTTCATATTGAACCTGCGTGGTCCCGGGACCTCCCCTTCCACAACCGCGCCATTGTTCTTACGGGGGACGTACTCGAGGTCAATGTTGGTTTTATGCTTGCCTTTCCCTCGGCTCCACACAAAAAGTAGTAAGAAACAAAATAAAACCACCCCGAGGAATGTGAAGCAGCCCATGGCTGTCGACACCAGTATTGTCTTAAGGTCCAGGGAAAATGTATTCATATTGGTTCCATTGGAACTGGTGTCATTGGAATCTGTCATGTACATAGGAGTCCTGTTGGCATAAAGGAAACGATCCGAGGCAAAGCCTTTGACGGTTAGGGTGGCTGACAAGGTGTCGTTCCCAGCAGCGTTGCTGGCCACACAAACATAGATCCCGCTGTCTTGATCTTGGGCAAACCGGATCTCCAGGGTGCCATCTCCCAGCACCGTAGCTCTCCCATTCGATTTGGCGGTGACCAGTCTCCGTCGCGGCGTCAGCCAGGCGACGGTGGGCTGAGGGTCGCCATCTGCACTGCACTGTAGCTGCACCGTTTGGCCTTCCTCGATCACCAGGTATTGCAGCTTCTTGTCGCGTATCCTGGGCTTCTTGCAGGTGAAGTAGAAAGAAAGGGCGGTGCTGTGGAAGTCTTTGAAGGGCCTCTCTTTGACGCTGTCCGGGCCGGCGCACATTGGCTGCTGGCCCCCGAACTGCAGCGTGGGCTGCCTTTGTAAAATCCAAAGCAAGCGGCAGTCACAAGCCAATGGGTTGTTGCTTATGCAGAGGATTTCCAGGGCTTTGGTGGAGTGGAACGCATTCTCTTCGATGGTTTCCAACAGGTTTTGGGACACATTAAGCACCCGGAGGAACCGGAGTCCTTGGAATGCGTGGGGTTCAATGGTACGCAACTGGGCCCCAACTATGTGGAGCTCTTGGAGGCGCAACACATCGGCAAGCATGTCCGACTCAATGGTGCTGATGGGGTTGTAGGAGAGATTCAGGTGGGTCAAGTAAACCAGGTGCTTCAGGGCAGAGTAAGGGACAGTGGACAGGTTAGTATTGGTGATGGAGAGGGAGGTGAGGTTCAAGCCATATAGGCTGTTGATAGGGATCATGTCCAGCATAGGCCAATAGTCTATTTCTAGGTTTTTCAGGTGGAACAATCTCTTGAAGGCATATGCAGGCAGAAGGTTAATATTGAGATGTCTCAGGTGTAGACTGATGAGGTTGTGAAGGTGAGAAAGGGCTTCTGTTGGTACAGCTGTTAGGTTGCATTTTTCCAGAGTTAGCTGCTCCAAACTGAGCAGTCCGCTGAAGGCCCTGTGAGAGATATAAACCAGATCGTTATCCCCAACCTCGAGGGACTTGAGGTTGTGCAGATCCTGGAACATGTAGTCCAGCAGAATGACAATCTTGTTCTCACTGATATCTAGCTTTGTTAAGTTTGACAGCCCGGTGAAGACCCCTAAAGGGACCAGCTTCAGACGGTTCCCTTTCAGCCGCAAGGAGCGCAAGTTAAACAGATTGTTAAAGGCTCCAGGCTCGACGTTGGCAACGATGTTGTCGCTGAGATCTATCTCCTCCAGCAGAGGGAAAGCTGTGAACTCCTCCGGGTTGACACTTTTCAGCCTGTTCTTGCTAAGATCCAGGATTTTCGTCTCAATGGGGATGCCCTCGGGGATGGCAATCAGGCGCCTCCGGTGACAGCTGACAGACTTGTTCTGTGCTGAGCACTCACAGCGGGCCGGGCAGCCTATGGTGGAGCCCATGAAAATTAGCAACACAGCCAGACCTAGAAATGGCTGCCAGCATGATATGGCTGTGTGAAGCATGACTCCACTGATGTTGTCTAATCCTCCGTCACAGGCCTGCCAAGACAGAGGGGAAGAGAGAAGAAAACAAGAGAGTTAGCTTAGTTTAAGGAGAGTCTCACGCTAAGGCAAATCCCATTCATTTTCAGTTAAAACAACAGCAACAAAGCTTATGAACCTGTTTTCCCAAGCACATACACCCAATTTTCCCTTGTTCTCTTTTATTTATCCTCCCCCAATTTTATATATTTATTTAGTTTAAGTAAGTAGTACAGAAAAACAAAAACAAAACAACAACAAAAAAGAAAAAAAAGATTGAAAACAATCCAAAAATATTGAAAGCAAATATTACATATTTATCATATAATACTCTCCCCCGCACCCGCAGCTTCCCTCCGCCACAATTCAACTTCTTTGAATCTCTATTTCCACCTTTATCTTTGCACTCTCCAAATGTATCATTCTTTGTATTTCTATTATCTCTTCTCTTTTAGAAAGCATACATATACTTTACATTTTTATTCTAGGCATAATGCTTAATATGGATAAAAGATTGGATTATACTGGAGAAAACTAACATAATGCTTAATAAACATTATTTAGAACAAGTATGAATCATTTACTCCCTTGTTCTTTTTTAATGGCAATGGCACCCACTCGAGAGGTGCCGGAACTGAGTTCCGCCGAGTTCCAACTGAAAAAAAAGCCCTGGTTTTCCTGAAGTTCAGGGATGCACCTAAATATTGGTTCTTCCATTTTCTCCACAACTGATGTCTGAACTGAACATGTGGACCAGAAAAGCCTTACATGGTCAGGTGACCTCCAGTTCTTATTGGGACTTCCATCTCTCACCAGGCTCAGCCAGGATAGCCAATGATCAGGAACGATGGGAGTTGTAGTCAAGCCCCAAGCAGGGGAAAGGTTTAACAGTAGTTTATACCTCCCCCCCCCTTTTCCCCCTTTTTAATTTTTTTGTGTAGGCTGTTGACAAGTCAGGATTGTTGCTTATATTAATTCATAATGAACTGAGATTTTTTGCAATAAAATAATGCAAAGCAAAACAATGCTATGCATTCAAAAGCATGTCACATGTATTATCTTGTATTAATCCTTTTAACAACCCTATAAGGTAGGTCAGTGTTATTTCCCCCATGTTACTGACCAGCATTGGAAATCAAGAAAGAATGGCTTGCCTAAAGGACCTTACTGAGTTCACAGCCTGAAGAAAGAAGAACGGCAGACAAAATTAATGGACTACACAGAATTGGATAAAATGACAGGAAGGATTTGAAACCTGTGGGACCAGAGGTTTACAGAAGATTGGAAGAAATATATGAATTATCTGAAGAGCAACTGTAATCAACAAATTACGCTAGTAGGACTACAAGAAGTTTTGTAGGGAGAAACATATGAAATATTGCAAAGAAGAGAAAGAAGAGAGATACTAGTTATGAGATTTAAAAGTAATAGTTAAAATAAGAAATGTAAATTGATGTGATTGATGGAAGTCAAAAAAACTGTATAAGATGTAAAAGCATGTTTAATTATTGTTGAAAATGATATGTTGAAAAACTAATAAAATATTTATTAAAAAAAAAGAGTTCACAGCAAAGGACAGATACGACCTGTATACTGGATTTCCTGATTCATTCACTGATTTTGCTCCCCCCTTTTTTAAAGGCTGCCTGTCTGCTATGCAGCACTCAGCAGAAGCTTGCAATGGTTAAATATAAAGCAAAGAATAACACATTCAACATGAAGGCATTACATTATAATTATGCTTACAATTGAGAAAGTATAACAAAAATGTGATGGTTCATTTATTTCCTTGCCATATCCTTCCTTCCTCTTCCCATGCAGGCTCCTGCATGTGCAGAATTCTCCGACTTCTGACTTAACCGGCCCCTTCCACATGCATGCATTACTGCACATATACCCTCCAAGTGTCCCTATTTTCCAAGGACAGTCCCAGAATTACACAAGCCACCCCAGCTTCTGATTTGATCCAGGAATGTCCCTATGTCCCCCTCCGAGCTTGGGGAGGAGGATGTGCTGGTGCTTGTCCTGAGTGGCAGCTGTGAGGGCAAATCCTGTTGCCTGCATATGGCTGCCACTGCCAACCTCCTCCCTTGACTATTTGATGTACCTTTGGGGGCAATTAATTTGCTATGTATTTATTATTGGTTGTTTATATGCAGGCCTGTTGTTTCAATCTCTGTATTGTATTTGAATGCAACGGGTTGAATTTTATATTCTTTCCAGCTGATGAAGAATTAGCATTGAAACAGTTCATTATCCCGGAAGAACTGTTCTCTCTGCTGCTGTGCTCGGAACACCCTTTTGTAACGTCTGGAGCACCTACCATCTTACTTCTGTGTTGCTGTTCTCAGCAGCGGAGGAAGCAGCTCGGGTGCCAGGGGCAGGGCGAGCGGCCCATAGGGGCGGGGCGCACCATGGGGCCTCCAGAGTCTGCCTGCTTCCTTCTACTCAGCCGCCCTACAGCCGGGGTGGGGGTGGGCAGCGGGCGGATCATTTGGGCAGCGCGGAGCCTGCACACGCCTAAGTCACCGCATCTCTCCCTGGAGAGACGTGTGGCTCAGGTGCACTGCAGACCCCACAGTGAGTGCTGCCTGGCATTTTGTCACCCCCCCTCAGTGGTGACACCCAGGGCGACCTGCACCCACGCACCCCCCTTCCTCTGCCCTTGGCTGTTCCTATAGCTCCACTGTGCTCCAGCTCATTCTTGACAACATTTTGGATATGATATTTACTGTGGAAAGGCGTTCAGCCTCAATTTCAATGGTTCTTTATAGTGACATACCATTCTAATCATTCTGCTTATGGAATAATAATAATAATAATAATAATAATAATAATAATAATAATAATAATAATTTATTATTTATACCCTGCCCATCTGGCTGAGTTTCCCCAGCCACTCTGGGCGGCTCCCAATCGAGTGTTAAAAACAATACAGCATTAAATATTGAAAACTTCCCTAAACAGGGCTGCCTTCAGATGTCTTTTAAAAATAGGATAGCTGCTTATTTCCTTGACATCTGATGGGAGAGCAGGCACCACTACCAAGAAGGCCCTCTGTATGGTTCCCTGTAACCTCACTTCTCGCAATGAGGGAACCGCCAGAAGGCCCTCGGCGCTGGGTCTTGGTGCTAGTTACTTGACTCTTATTAGTTTGTGACTCCCTGCACATATTACATGTCTTCTGTTTATGAATTTTGAAACAGTTTGATAGTGTTACATAAATTTTGTCAATATATTATTAGCCTACATGTTGTTTGATGTTGTTCAGATTGTTCTGTTTTGCAACGCAGGGGAATTTTTATTTATTTTTTGGTTTATAACTTCCTCCCTTGGGCAGTCTGTAGTAGCTGGTGGAGAGCAGGTGAGGAAGAGGAGAAGTTGTCGCCACCAAGACGCAGCCTTGCATGATGTTCTGGCTCTGAGGGGCAGTCAGAGGGCAGGACCACCCTAGGCAGTAAGAAAGGGATAGCAGAGCACAAGAAGTCTGGATTTATTTATTTTTTAAAATGCTTTGTGTGTCCACATCTAATTTTGCCCCTTTCTAAAATTTATTTATTGGTGTGTGTTTTCCTTTTTGCAAATCTACCAAAGAATAAAATTAAATAAAATTGGGATTTAGGGATTTTCTCAAGATGATGGAGGGCCTGTGTCCTGTTGGTGTAGGGGTGATACCACTCATCCTTCTTCAGACCGGAAAAGCTCTGTGGGGCAGGGGATAAAAATGGGGGGTCAAGGAGGGTTATTTGGAGGGGAGTGAGAAATGTCCCTATATTCATCTGAGGAATTTTGGAGAGTATGCTGCATATGTGCATTATTATTATTATTATTATTATTATTATTATTATTATTATACACAGGTTATTAATATAAAAGATCACAAGGAAATCTAGCACGCAATTCAATCAATATTTGTCACTTAAAAGTATCCAGTTGACTTTAGGGCCACCACAATGGGATCACGGCATTGGCAAATGCTTACAAATACATTTTATGCAGGTATCATGTTGTGTGGGTAGCAGGTAGCAAGGGTATTATGAGGTCATCAGCCATTTTTGCAAGCACATGGGATAGAATAGTCTAGCATAAGGAGAGAAAGAGGGTTATAAATGGGGCTGAGAGAGAGAGAAAATGAAAGCTAAGTGAGTGAGTACTTCTGACCCAATGAGCTCTAGTTGTGTCAACTGAAGACAAAGCTTTTGAGGAACTGTCTCGACAACGCTGCCCATTTCATCGGGGAAACTTTGTCCTGGGCTGGCCAGGAAAGGCGTAGAACTCGCTTCTGCCTGAAACTTGGTGGACTGGCCATCCCCCTTTGCCCAAAGGGTAACTTTGGTTGCAGTGAGCCATCTTTGAAGGGCAATTATATCCCATTATGGTGTAAACTGCCTCTCATAACTGCGGGAACATGACTCAACCTTGACTTGTCCAGCTGTTTGAGTCTCCTCTTGGGCATCTTCTAAGACGAGGCTAATAATGTGTGGCAGATTGTGTGGTGGCACTCTGATGTAGCCTGGGAACACGAATGAAGCCTCCTCTTTGTTATGTGACCCTGTGAGATTTCAGCACTGTCTGAGAAGAACAGACTGCTGAGACTCATTTAAGCCCCCCTTCCTTTCTTCAGCTAAAGCTTTGGAAGCCAAAGAATTGCTACCGGTGTCCAGCTGTGTCAAAAACTCACCAAGCTAAACTTCACTTCATTAGGAATTAAGTTACCACTGAAAACCTATCAGGCCCTGTGATTTGGGGCTTCTGATGAAAGGAGCTTTCAGCCACTCTGATCATTACTTTCGGAACGCAGCCTGAGAGGGTAGCGCTTTCGTACTGATATTCCTTCCGTGCAGGGAATTCATTTCCTATCTCATCCATCTAATATATGAAGCCGAAAGTAAACAGGTTCAGAGGAAGACGAGCACACCCCACCCCCTGGAGCGCTCATTTTAGTTGCAAAAGTGTGAAAAGCTTGACTGCAGATATCTACAGTACATTACACCACTGCCAACAAAAGAACTCTCCTAAGTAGTGTGAAGTTGATGATAAAAGATGACAGGAAGGAGTTCTTTACTGTAGCTAGTTTGGGTTAAAAGCGGGGAATTAATGCTTACCCTTGTTCCTAACAGTAATGAGCACAGGCTTGCAACCAAGAAAATAGATAATTGGGGCTGTAATCCTAACCCTGTTTACGCAGGAGTAAGTCCCCTCTGAATTCAGTAGGACTTATCTCTGAATAGATGTAGTTAGGGTTACTCTGTAAAAGGGTTTTTTTGAGGGCTATAACTAACTAAATCATTGCATGCACAGAACTGTGAGGACACTGGAATGTCTGTCTCTTCTCTCCCTGTGCCCCCCCAATCTGCTCTGGATTTTCCCCAAATGCAGGGGTGTATTGGGGTCAGGGGAAGATGCATTGTGCTTGTGGAAGTCAGACTCAACGAAGTCTGATTCTACTTAGTCCTTTATGGGATTGTGGTTTATCCCATGCCTTGGGGCAGAGATGGGGATCATTCACATCTTTTGTTCAATTACCAGCTCCCTTCATCCTTGGTGGCTTTAGCTTGAAGAAGAGGGGGATTAGATAACTATTTTCAAGTGAATGAATTTGTCTTAAGGAATATAGGGATCACTGGTTCTTCGTGACTGTTGGCATCAAGATGAATTTTTATTATTAAAAAACCCTATCAGTTCTACTTGCAACTCAAAAAGTTGGCTTGCCTGTTTGTTTCATGAAATTTATATACCACTTGGTAATTAAAAACCTCAGTGTGGTTTAGGGTAGATGTTAGAAACAGCTTTCTTCTTGAGCATACATGATGGGAACCAAGAGTTCATGATGGAATCTTCATCACCGGAAGTCTCTTAACAGCAGGTTAAGAAACATTTTGTTGAGTCAGTTTAGGGGAATTTCATTCTTGAGGGAAAAGGATTCAACAGAGGCACAGAGACCTTCTCCAGCACAGTTCATCTATCAAGTGCACCATCTCAATCCTTGATCACTTATTGATGACTCATTGATGACTCATAGATGAATGAATGAATTTCCTCCACTCAAAAGTATTGCGTAGGAGGGATTCTGAAGATATAGGAGATGTGTCCATTGATGGACTGTGGCAATTTAAACTGCATGGACACAGAAGATCCTGACTAGCTTTCTGCTAGTTTTGAATCTAAGGAGACCCTGTAAAGGAGGAAAGGTTTACCCGGTCCATTAATAATTGTAGCTTCAGGTGAGATCCTACTTAGGGCAGAGCACTCAAATTTATGACTCCCCTCCACAAGCTCCAACTCTAGGTTTGGGGGCATAGGGGTGTGGTTTCATCTGTCCCATTTTCCAGGCCAACATAACAACAACTTCCTATTTTTATTTTTCTTTTAAAGAAAAAGAAAAGAGAAAAAGAAAAGAAGAAGAATTGGATTGATTTCTCTACTTTTATTCTCAGCATGAAGGCGGGGTACAGTGTACAGTCCTGCTCATTGAGGGAAACTGTATTGTTGGGATCTATGAACACATAAAAAGACTGCTTGCATGTTTCCTTTATGAGTATCAGTTATTTTTACAATTATAAGTCAGTGTGGGAAACAGCTGGAGATGGAATGTAGGATTTAATAAAAGCATTTAATGTGAAATTCCTAGCACTGCAGAATCCTTTGTCTCTCCTTGTTTCTCCTGCTGACCATCTCAATCGCAGTTGGGTGCCCCACCCCATCCCATTTCTGTGTTGTTAAGAGAGATGGCTACTGTCCCCCACAAACTGACTGGTGCAAGTACATAAAATATAAGGAGAAGATCCTAAACCCTCTTTGTAAAAACTTTACAATATAATGCCATAAGATATATACTCTCATTTTGACTGCTGTTCAATATTTCATTGTTTGGCTTTGCAGAGATATTGAGAATCCTTTCAGCTCCTCTGTATACATATGCATTATTTTTATACTGAACATCAGTGTGGGAAACAGCAGGAGTCGGAATACGGGAAATGTGTACTAGCAATGACTATTTTGTTTGTTCTTCATTGCTGCACTAATTAACACCATTTGACTAAATTAACTGGAAAAACCACAAACCAGTAGGAGGCCTGAGAATACAGTTTTTAAAAAGCAAATGGATCAGAGTGGGAGGTTTGGGGAAATATTGGCTGCAGGTAAAAAGTTGAGAAAGGAACAATCTGAGGCACTTACGAATAGGAGGGGCTGGTTGCTGTTGGCAGGAAAGGAGAAGTTAGGATGTGGAAGATGGCAGATTTATGGCTGGGGGCAGAACACTGAAATAAACTATTAATAAAATAAAAATAAAAAGCAGAGATATGCACAGAACTTTGGCCCATGCACACTGTCAGGTCTCTCTTCCTTTTGTGATGCACCTGAATGAAACGTGAAAGTCTCCAATTCCATGTGAACTAGGAGACTAAGGTGACCAGGTTCAGAACCATAAGGCTTTCAAATCATGGACTGAAGTGGGCTTTGGTTTCCTCAGACACGGGTGGCGCTGTGGTCTAAACCACTGAGCCTAGGGCTTGCTGATTGGAAGGTCGGCGGTTTGAATCCCCGCAACAGAATGAGCTCCCGTTGCTCTGTCTCAGCTCCTGCCATCCTAGCTGTTTGAAAGCATGTCAAAGTGCAAGTAGATAAATACTGTAGGTATTGCTGTGGTGGGAAGGTAAACAGCATTTCCATGCACTCTGGTTTCCATCACAGGTGTCCTGTTGCGCCAGAAGCGGTTTAGTCATGCTGGCCACATGACCCAGAAAGCTGCATGCAGACAAACACTGGCTCCCTTGGCCTGAAAGCGAGATGAGTGCCGCAACCCCATTGTCACCTTTGACTGGACTTAACCGTCCAGGGATCCTTTACCTTTGAGGTTTCCTGGTGCAGATGACATAGGAAACTATGGTTAATTGCAAACTTAATTGCAAGATATACTAAGTAATAGCTTTGTTGTTGTTTATTCGTTTAGTCATGTCCAACTCTTTGTGACCCCATGGACCAGAGCATGCCAGGCACTCCTGTCTTCCACTGCCTCCCGCAGTTTGGTCAAACTCATGCTGGTAGCTTCGAGAACACTGTCCAACCATCTCGTCCTCTGTCGTCCCCTTCTCCTTGTGCCCTCCATCTTTCCCAACATCAGGGTCTTTTCCAGGGAGTCTTCTCTTCTCATGAGGTGGCCAAAGTATTGCAGCCTCAGCTTCACGATCTGTCCTTCCAGTGAGCACTCAGGGCTGATTTCCTTAAGAATAGAGACGTTTGATCTTCTTGCAGTCCATGGGATTCTCAAGAGTCTCTTCCAGCACCATAATTCAAAAGCATCAATTCTTCGGTGATCAGCCTTCTTTATGGTCCAGCTCTCACTTAATTAATTATTATTAAGTAATAGCTACCATAACCCAATAGCCCTGGAAAGACTGAGTTTAAATTGAGTTGTTATTTGTCTGCATGACTGTTTGTATAGCACCATGAATGGGAGATGACACGCATGAGCTCCTAAGCTAACCTGCTGTTGAACAGGGGAAAGACCAAATAAATATATCGACACTGAATATGATTTTTTTTGAGATACCTGAGAGTAATTCTAAGTAATATTTAAAATATGAACGTCCAAAGAAAATATGGATATCCAAAATTGTCCTTTGTGCTAGTTGTCTGCCAATGGCTACTGCTCATGCTGGTTATTTTCATCCTCCTGGTTCAGAGGCAATATCACTGGTACCCAATACCATTGCCTTCATGTTCTGCTTTTGCGTATTTGTTGGCTATTGTGGAAAACAGGGTGATGGAGTAGGTGGACCTTTGGTTTGATCCAGCAATGCAGTCCTTATATTGTTAAGTATATATTGGGGTTGGTCCCTATGTGTTTCATTAATGATCCCTATGCCTGAATACCTTCAATGAAATACTTTACTGCTAACCTGGATGCTTTTTGTCCATCCCTACGGCAATATAACACAAACATTTTGAATCCGGGACCACCCATGTAAACTTGCTGTACCTTCCAGGCTCTGTTGGATTTGCAACCAACATAGGTCAGGAATATTAATGTGCTTGCATCTCACTGTGAAAAGCGAGGATCTCCATGTGCCCTACTTTATAAAGGGCAATCCTCTATTAGAAGATGTCCAGTCCAAGTCCAAATTAGATATAAAGAAGCACAGGAAGGGAGATCAGGGCCATTAAGTTTCCCAACAACATTTAACATTTAACACCTGGATAGCAGTCTGAGTAGGTGTACAGGTGAAATGTGTTGTATTTCTATTCATATTTTAATAATTATTTATACATTTGCATATATACCGGTACATTTTTTGTCAGTCTGTCTCCCCTTCTGTCCTTTATTCAGCACCCTAAGATTTGGCCAGATCCTACCCTATCCTGTTATAGTGTGTGTGTGTGTGTGTATTTGCAATTCTGAATTACTTATTTTCAGGAAAGCTTTTTCCTCCCCTTTAATAGATCTGCAGGGAAATATGTGTACATTAAGAGGTATGCTCTGTTGGTTTGCCTGTGTTACAGGCTAGTAGGAAGGGTGTACATTAACGTTTATAGATGCTATGATTTGCCAAACCGTTAAAAATAAAGGCTAAGTTCTACCACGGAGGGCAATTTTAGTTTAGGGCATTTGAAGTTGAAGCAAATTAAAAGCAATAAATCACCTCTAATGCTAAGGCAGGCATTTTAGCACTTACGAAAGTCATTCTGCTTATGAACATTTAGCAAGACTATTACAGGAAACCAGCGACTCCTAGAAGATATATATGTGAAACAGTGCCACATACCCATGCATGGTTGATTTTGGTTGGTTGGGGGAAAAGAAAATGAAGCAGTACATAAGAACATAGGAAACTGCCTTATAGTGAGCCAGATCAGGGGTCCAGTAATATTGTCCACATTGATTGGCAATGACTATTCAGCATTTCAGACAAGGGTCTCTCCTAGCCTACCCAGACACATTCTCTCCCTGAAATCCTTATGAGGAGCAGCTGAAAGAGCTGGGTATGTTTAGCCTGGAAAAGGGGAGACTGAGAGGAGCTAGAACAGCCATCTTCAACTATCTCGAGGGATGTCACACGGGAGAGGGAGCAAGCTTGTTTTCTCCTGCTCTGGAGAGTAGGACTTGAACCAATGGCCTCAAGTTACAAGAAAGGAGATTTCAACTAAACATCGGGAAGAACTTTCTGGCAAATAAAATAATTGTTTAGTAGCACCTTAGAGACCAACTAAGTTTGTTCTGGGTATAAGCTTTCATGTGCATGCACACTTCTTCAGATACACTGAAACAGAAGTCACCAGACCCTTTTATATAGTGGGAGGATGGGGTTTTTCTCAGAAGTGCAGTAGGAGATGGGTGATTGATTCAATGGGTCTGGTAAACCTGTTGATGACTGTTAAAGACTGCAATTAGTCCTACAGGAAAAAGCAAGGGATAGTATGCAGATGACCAAAAATAGCTTTAGCATATGTAATGGGACAAGAATCCAATATCTCTATTCAGACCAGGTCTTTCCATAGTTTTCAGTTTAGTAATAAGTTGTAATTCAGCAACTTCTCTTTCAAGTCTATTTCTGAAATTCTTTTGTAATAAGATAGCTGCTTTGAGATCCTGTATTGAATGTCTTGGGAGATTAAAGTGTTCTCCTACTGGCTTCTCTGTCTTGTGATTCCTGATGTCAGATTTATGTCCATTTATCCTTTGGCGTAGGGTTTGGTCTGCTTGTCCAATACAGAGACCTGAAGGGCACTGCTGGCATTTGATGGCATACACAATGTTAGAAGATGAGCAGTTAAATAGGCCTGAGATGGTATGTTTGATGTTGTTGGGTCCAGTGATGGAATTGTTGGGGTGTATGTGACATTACATATGCTAAAGCTATTTCTGGTCATCTGCATACTATCCTTTGCTTTTTCCTGTAGGACTAATTGCAGTCGTTAACAGTCATCAACAGATTTACCATACCCATCGAATCAATCACCCATCTCCTACTACCCTCCTGAGAAAAACCCCACCCTCCCACTGTATATAAGGGTCTGGTAACTTCTGTTTCAGTGTATCTGAAGAAGTGTGTATGCACACGAAAGCTCATACCCAGCACAAACTTAGTTGGTCTCTAAGGTGCTACTGGACAATTTTTATTTTTTTTATTTCGACTGCGTCAGACCAACACGGCTATCTACCTGAATCTAGAACTTTCTGGCAGTAAGAGCTGTTCAATAGTAGAATTTTCTTCCTGGGAGGTGGTGGGCTCTCCTTCTTCGGAGGTTTTTAAGCAGAGGTTGGATGGCCATTTGTCATGGATGCTTTAGGTAAGATTCCTGCATTGCAGGGAGTTGGACTAGATGACCTTTGGGGTCCCTTCCAACTCTAAAATTCTATGATTCTATGAATAAATGAAACGGCTGCAGTAACTCCCTTCAGTTTTAAAAACGGCTTTGTTATGTGGCATGGCTGGGCTGGTGTTTGAGAAATGCAAAGCTGCACAGGGCCTGCAAAACTCGTGTGACTTTTTTTGGATTCTGGCCATCAATGCCATCAGCTATGTGGATTCTCTCCCCCCCACCCCCAAACCTGGACAAGCACGTTAGCAGCTGTTCTGTCAGTAAGTCTGTGTAGCAATTCTATCAGTCAAGGCAAAACACACGCTCACTAGGGACACCCTTCCTTTGAACTGTCAAAGCAGAACCTCTTGTGTATTTCACAGGAAGAAAGCTGTTGACCTCCCCTCTGGGCGCTGCTGACTGTATCACACTGGGGAAAGTTGGAGAGCATGTGAAACTGTCACCTTCCCATTTGTTTTCTGGTTCATGCATTAAGATCTGGCACAGCATTGCACATTTATGAAGTCCTTAACAGACTGCACAAATAGTTAACGGGCACAAAAGCATTTCTGAAATTATCTGTGGATGCTTGGAAGTTGAAGAATTTAAACGCCAGCTTGCTCACCTCCAGCAGACCTACAAATCACAGGGGTGCTTGAGCGATGATGTCAGTGTCCTGATTGTTCCAAACTTGTGACCTACCAAACTGGATGCAACCCATCAGACATGCATTACGGCCTGGCAGGTGTTTAACAAGTTTCACTCCATATTTCACCATCTTTCTTTGACAGGCAGTAAAATGAGGAGATTTGTTGATGCCCTGGAGCAGATCACAACCCAAGGTTAGTGGGGTGGGTTTGGCTTGGCAGGTCACAAAGTTGTTAAGGCCTGCTTCAAATAAATTGCTTCTTCCCATTGGGTGAGCGCTTAGTTAACTGTGGAGCTGGAGTACACAAATGAGGTCAATCAATTGCTATACCCTTTCACATTGGCAGGATTCCCCCTTAAAGGGGGTGGAGGTCCTTAATTTGTTTAGTTCTGAAAATGCTGAACAACATACCTCCCATTTTCCTTTTGGCTATCCTGAAACTGCCCCAAATTGATTTTTTTTTAATGCTTTCCTTTTTCTCAACATTCCCAGTGCTGGAGTTGTTGATAAGAATTCAAATGGGACTTGGGCCTCTGTAGGGACCTTCAGAGGATATTATAAAAATAACAACTTAAAAGAAGAAGAAGAGTTTGGATTTGATATCCTGCTTTATCACTACCTGAAGGAGTCTCAAAGCGGCTAACATTCTCTTTTCCCTTCCTCCCCCACAACAAACACTCTGTGAGGTGAGTGGGGCTGAGAGACTTCAAAGTGTGACTAGCCCAAGGTCACCCAGTAGCTGCAATGTGGAGGAGCAGAGACGCGAACCCAGTTCACCAGATTACGAGTCTACTGCTCTTAACCACTACACCACACTGGCTCTCCTGGCTCTAAAAGACCAAGATCAGCTGAATCCAGACTCTCAAAACCTGGCAGATCTTGGGTTTGGATTGCACTGTAAGTGCATTTAGTTGAATGTGCTTTGAAGTCTCCTTGTGGCTGTGAGGTTTCCTGATTTTCCTAGAGTCACAGGATTGTACAGTGGTACCTTGAGTTACAATAACCTCAGGTTACAAACACTTCGGGTTACAGACTCTGCTAACCCAGTAGTAGTACCTCAGGTTAATAATTTTACCTCAGGATGAGAACAGAAATTGTGCGGCGGCAGCAGGAGGCCCCATTAGCTAAAGTAGTACCTCAGGTTAAGAACGGTTTCAGGTTAAGACCGGACCTCCGGAACGTATTAAATTCATAACCAGAGGTACCACTGTACAGTTGAAAGGGACCTCAACCAGGGCCAAGGCCTTTTTGGCTTCGGCCCCAGCCTGGTGGAATATAACCACATGTCTGTCACAGACTGGCATCCAAAAAAGGACATTACTTCCAGAAGTCAAAGCAATATTGAGCAAGCATTTCTTCATGGACCTTCAAATGAGGGGCTTTGAACAGGTTGTTATCAAATGGCAGAAGGCCGTAAATGCCTTACAGTTATGCTACCATAGTAACTTGCTAGAACAGGGAGCTCCTGGCTTGCTCTTTGCTGCACCGCAGTGCCACTTCTCCAGATGGCTAGTGGGACATATTGCAGCATTCAACTCAGTAGTACTGATTCAAGGAATTAGTATGGTTTCAACTCCTGCTACACAGCTTTTGATTCTACCTCAACTCCTTCTCAGGCTGAACAGTTTAATGCTCAGGTATATATCTGCTCTCAAACTGCCCATCCCCAAGGACCGCCCATTTGCTTGCCAGAGTTCAACACCTTGGTTGGTTGGGTCATGCCCCTTTCCACATGGCCAGCCATAGTGCTAGCAGCATTATTAAGAGCAAGTTTTATGACTTAATTTCCTATGATGAAAGACTCATATGTTAAACTCCATGGCTTGGCCTCCTAGTGATCAAGTTCCAAAAGGCACCATGTGTCAATTCTCTCCAAAGCCATTCACATAAAATTCAGTCTAAACAATTAGAAATTCACAAACCTGAAAGCTCACATGCTACCAGTGACAAACATGGCAAGTAAGCACAGGAATCAATGACTATTTATTTGAGTATATTGAGTGTGGATGATTGTAATTACTTGGTAATTGACATTTTCTCTTGGGGCTGTGTCCTCACTTAGCCCTAATTATTACAATTTTTCTTGCTGTTCCTAAGCAAAGAAAAAAACAAAAAATGACAATAAGCAAAATATGGGATGTGATTTAAGCCAGTTTTCTACAGTCTTTGGGCACGTTCCACAAATCATCTATTCCTACTTATTTATGACGGGGCTCCACTTTTTCATGCTGAGTTCTTTCTGAATCAGAGCTATGACGCAATTGAAATAGATTTCATTGGTGAGGATCCAAATCCCACCTTTCAGGACTTAGTTGGGCCCGGTGAGTGAGTTTGAAACCTAGAGAGCAGTTGAGCCACTGCATTTTGCACCAGCTGCATGTTTTTGGGTCAAGCTCAAGAGCAGTGCCCTGTATAACACATTGCAATAATCCAGTGGTAAGGCTATCCTGGTCCAGAAACACCCAAAGATGTTTTACCAGATGAAACCGGTCATAGGCAATTCTAGCTACAGTTGTACCTCGGAAGTTGAACAGAATCCATTCCGGACATCCGTCCGACTTCCAAAACATTCGGAAACCAAGGCACGGCTTCCGATTGGCTGGAGGGAGCTCCTCTAGCCAATCGGAAGCCGTGGAAGCCACAGTGGACGTTCGGGTTCCAAAGAATGTTTGCAAACAGAAACAATCGCTTTAGGGTTTGTGGCATTCGGGAGCCAAAACATTCGTCTTGCAAGGCTTTCGACTTCCGAGGTACGACTGTACTGAGGTTTCCTGGGCCCCTAGTAATAGAGATGGACCCTGGGGCACCCCTAGATTATGAACCTGCTCCTTCAGAGGAAGTAAAGTCCATCCAAAGTAAGCAATTAACCAATTATCCGGAGTAAGGAACCATTCACTCACAATGCCTACATCTTCCCAGGATTCAGAGTTAGTTGCATTGTCCCTCATCCAGGCCACCACTAAATCCAGGGATTGCGTAGCCCTTCCTCATCTAGATGTTACAGAAAAGAAGACCTAGATTTATTATGATACTGATGACTTACTTTAACTGAAGCAGGTTGTGTCTAACTTAAGTGTTGCCCATGGGACATGTACAAAATGGAGCTGTATCGTGGTTGCAGTTTCTGTGCTAAAAGCAGAAACTGCCAGACGGATGCTTGCTTCCTGCTTGGTGGCAAGTGAAGGAGTGATAGATCAAGAGACACAACATGCAATCTGAAAAGAGGAGCAATTATATTTCTCCTCTTAATGCCAAGCCAGAGCTGATTCTAAGTTACGGCCTCCTTTTTTTACAGCATCAGTGATCAAAGCAGTCACCCAGGACTTCCCTTTTGAGAAGTCTATTCTGTCTCTTATCAAATATACAGTACAGATTCCGTCACCTTTGAACTAACTCATGATAAATGTTAATGGGAAGTCATAAACCCTCCAATAATCTCAGTGAGGGAAAAACAAAACACCCCCCCTCAAAAAAAACTTGTGCACCTGAGCAGCTCACAGAGCTTTCAGTTCTGAACCGTAAATAGTAATTGATGTACTGTTGCTTACAAAATAAGATTTATCAAAGCCATCATGTTCGGTCTGTTCCTCGCTGCAGGCAGTACTGCCAAATTTGGCGTTTGTACTTGAGAAACCAAAGCACTGTGCAGATTTCCTTATATGGTGGCTGTCCAGATGAAACTTAGACACCACTTTGGAAATTTACAGCTTGGCAAATTCCCCCATAAATTCCAAAATTTGTCAACTTGCGTACATTAATCAGATGCATAATATTGCTTCCTCCTCTTCCCGCTTTTATTCCTCCCCACAGTGCTAATTTTGGCTTGGCCTAGGTGTATAAAAAATGTGCTGTAATGCCACTCAATGGAGAAATTGCTAGCATTTGAAATAAAAGGAGGCAAAAAAAAAAAAAAAGAGGGGAAAAAAGAGCGAAGAGCTGACTAGAACTCTTCTCATTACTGAAAGCAGCTGGTGTGGGAATAAAAAGAGTGAGAATCAAACACCTGAAGGGCTATCAAGATACCGTATCTCACTAATTACTGTTGAATGGAAAGATTCCAGGTGCGGCAGAAAATGTGGTAGGCCTGCACATTTTTGTTTTCCCCTCCCCGTTTCAAAAGAAGGAACAAAGAACTCAACCCCCCCCCCCCGCTTCCACCGCACCCACCTGAGTTATGTGCCACATACAAGAAAATTTCCCTTCGGCTCTGCCAGCCAATAAACGTAGAGTTGAAGCTATTTACACAATTCCAGTCGACTGAGTGAGAACAAGGTTCCCCCCCTTCTTCTTTGTCACTTTCTTATTTCTGCTCCAAAAAAAATGATTTACTTTGTTCACTCATTTCCAGAACTGAAAGGGAAATCGCTGGATGTAAGAATCAGTGAACTTTTGAGGGAATGAAGGATAAGGAATGCCAAAGCCTGTAAACTCAGTTTCTGAAAAATAAAATAAAAAGGTTCATTTTCAAGAAGAGCCCTATGGCATGGGAGCTGTTAAGCTACGTAGCTTGTGATATGACAAAAAAACATCAGAAGCTGCCATTTTTTAAAATTATAACCTGCTCCTATTCCTGTGCCTTGAATAGCAGCTTGATCTACATGCATTAACAATTGCAAATGTTGATGTCCATGCTGTGAACAACCTCCAGCTTTTCACACTAATTTGTATGCATGGGTAAAATAAAGAAGGAATGATTTCTTCAACTGAATTTACATTCTAGCCACTGTTGGCTGGCTATACATTTATGTGAAAATACCTTTTGCTTTGCTGCTTAGTTGGGCATTCTGTGAATATCATAAGAGTTTATTGAGAGAATGGGATATTGTCCTAGGCCTCCAGAGAGCTCTCACAATTGACAGGTTGTCAGTATCGTAGGGAGTGGCAACTGGTGACTTAGATTCATCCCTTTAGAGAGCAACAGTTTGCCTTCTCCATAGTTGCTAATCCAGAGAAAAGTGAGGTGTGTGGAATGAGACACACCAGAACCAGAAGGCAGTGCTTGTTGGAAATAGGTGAGGATCCTCTACTCTACTGATTCTCTTTACAAATCAATTTGCTGTTCCCGGAACTGGTTAAGCAAATTGAGGCACAAAACAAAGTCCTCCGGATAACTACCCTGCTCCATTCAGAGCACCGTCACTGGCTTGCTCATGGGTGGAAGAAAATGGCGGGAAGATTCTAAGCATATTAGTCCCTTTTCTAGAAAGGGCAAACCAATTTTTTTTTTTTTTTAAATTAGGGACACATTTTTCTCAGTTGATTGCATGGAGGTAAGAATCGATTTGCTGGCTCGGTGATTTGGAGGGATGACGACGACCAGCCAAAAATGGCAGGATGAATTCTGAATCCAGTTCCCTTCAGAAATGAGTTCTTGGATGTTAATTTGACTGAACAGTATAATTTGGGATTTACATACACCTCTAACGGAAGAACACATGGACAGGTAAGAAGGGACAGATTAAACAGATGAATCTCTGATCTTCTTCCAGCTGCTTCTTCTTCTTCCCAACACACAATTTGGCACTGGTGGTGGAAAAGACATCGGTTTGCACCTTGGGCTACCTGGAACAGCCTTCCTGCAATCTTTCTGCTTCACAGATTTCGTTTCTCGTTTAAAAATCCTGGCAATTTCCTCCCCTCGTTTATAGCTTTCAGTTACTTTCTCTGCATTATCATCTCTGTAATGGCTTTACTTAGAACTGAAAGGCAGTAGGAATGCTATTTTAATGAAAAAGGTCTCACGATTGTTACTATTGAAAATTGCACCCATGTGGCTGGTACACCATGTGGCTACCGAGACTTTGGTCCAGATTTCCAAATGGTTTGGACAGTTTGTGTGGTAGTAGCTATGCCAATGCTACTGGTGCCCAAGGCAATGTGTTTCCCCCCAACGTATACACACTTTTAATTGTTTAATGTTTAGTTTTTCATACTTCACATTGCCATAGCACAGAGTGGCATAGCTAGAAGTTTATATTAGGATCTCCTGAATCCTGCTCTCTACACTGCTGCAAGTGCACATTCTCCGGCAAGAAAACAAACATGGCACAGGTGTTGCAGGTCACTGAAGCCACTCCCTCACCTTCCATGCCCCTTGGTCTTAGACACAGCACTCCAGGCCTCCCATCAAACTCCCCCAATAAATGCCCCTGTTTGTGAGTCCTTTTTGCGAGCTCTTGGTCACAAGCTCCCAGAAGCTGCAACCAGCTAAGTTTAACCGCTGCTGGCTGCTAACTCCTCCCTCAACTCACTTCCGCATTCAGCCTGGCTTCCTCTCAGCAGTAGCTGCTCCCCCTCAGACCATGTGATCCAGCAGAGCTCTCTGCCATGCGCTCAGGTCTGCAATCAATCAAGCCTGCAAGTAGCTCAGACAAGGAACCAGCTTTAATCCAAAAGACACAAGCCCACACTCTTCAGCCTCCTCAAGATCCCATTCATTCCAATGGGCTTGCATAGGATGGCTGTTAGTCAGCGGCAGAACACAAGCATGCAGAGGTCCAGTTGCTAGCTTATTTGAGTAGAGGTGGGAAAGGCTGAACCACTGGAGAACTGCTGCCATTTGGACAATGCTGAGCTAGTTGTTAGGGAGCATCTGTTGTTTGCTCACTGTCTCTGTGTTTGTGCTTCTTCAGTGCTAGGGCAAGAGCAGCAACAAACATTACAGACCTCAGGTCAGCGCCTGATTTAGAGTGGTGCACAGCGCTGTCCTTAGCATATGCGCCGCTGGGGTGCAAAGATCTGCCCAGCGCCCCCAAATTTAGTTTATCCCCCATATTAACTTTTCTTATGCTTATGTCAGACACCATGCTTACTCCTTATCTCTTGTTTACGAAAGAAGGGAGGAAAAAGAAACAATCTTTTTTATTTGCTCATTCATTTACAATACACTTATACTTAAGTATACAGCACCACCACACTTAAACTTATAAGTATTGTTTAGGCACCTACTTAGGAGCAACATCAGTCGTGTCAAAGGTGCCGCTGACCCCACTGCCGCATAGCAGCTCATTACAATACGTAACATAATATTTTGATGTAAGAGATAATTTCGTGTGCACTGTATCATTGAGAATGACAAGCGCCGCCGCTGGCGCTGCGCGCCTTTGGCAAATGAGCGCACAAAGTCAAAAGTCCTTTAGTGAAACAGTAGGTATACATATCGGTAATAGCTAGGTATATATGTATTTCGTTTTTCTAGCTTGATCAAAATTATTTATTATTTCATACCAGGTAGATAGTTAAGAGCTTAGGCAGCTTCAGCGGCAGCCACTGGGTGTCCCCCAGAATTCACCACCCGGGTGCCCCGCAGCCATTGCACCCCCGGGTAAAGATGGCCCTGGTGGTGCAGACAAGCCAAGGAGGTGCAAAATTGAGAAGATCCATAATTGAGAAGATCCATTTGGGGGTTTCAAATGTTGGCCTCACACAGGGCACCATATTACAAATGATTACCAAAGTCTACCCCTGCTCAGACTCCATCAAGGAGAAGCAGACAGATACGGGGGGCGGGGGGGGGGGGGAGATTTAAAAAACAACAACAAGCATAGACTCCCACAGACCAGGACAAACAATCAAGCACCCTTCCTTCCTTCCTCTCCCACCAGCAACACTGCTTTGTGTTTGGGTGCTGACCTTAGCTTGGAAAACTAGGAAGTAGAAAGAATAAGTGACCATGAGTGATGTTCCTTCTACTTCCTCTCTCAACTCTGTGGTGCCGATTCTTCTTCTGAAGGCTGATAGCAGTGGGTTGGGGGAGTCATCAGGACTGCGCAGGGGTTAAAATCAACACCCCCTGCTGTTAAAATGTTTTTAAACGTGGATGCAGTTGCTAATGACACATTTAACACATCTACTGTAGTTTGCCTCTAAGCATATGTTTCAGAAAAAACAAATTTGGAAGACTCACTGATTCCAACATTAAACATTCCAGGCAAAGGTAATCTTAGAACTAATGCAGAAACCCAGCAGAGGCAGATTCTGTAAGCAGCCCTTTACTGTCACATCATCCTAGTGTCCTCCTGTTCTTGAATACCAGAATACCAATCTTGTGTCAGGCAAAGTCCCCAGACTTGCTATACTCCCTCAAGTCTTGGCAACAGATAATTACCAGGCCATCACTGGGTGTTGCATGAGTACTTGTGCCTGTCTGTCTGTCCCAGGTACCTGCAAGCCCCTGGGCTCCCTCGACAGACTAGTTTTTCATTGGTTAAAACCAAGACTGGGTATCTGTGCGTGCCAGGGAGATGTAGCAATGTCATGCTCACTGCAACTATTTTTATTTTCCAGAGCAGGCCTGGGCAAAGTGTCTGAAACAGCTAAAAAAAACTCCACCCAGTTAAAAGTATGGTGTTACATTTGATGGTTTGAGGTTTAATCAATAAAACTGACTAAGAGCATGTAACAGAAACCTCAAGAGCCACCTTTGCATGCTGCCAGCCAACTTGAGTGATGTGATGAATCACTCTTTGTTCTGCGCCTTTGCTGTATAGCCCTTTTAAAAATCAGAAGCTTCCCCTTTTCTCATCCCAGATTTTTTAAATTGCAGCTGCACATCATAATGAAATGCACAACCAGCTTTCCTAGGCAATTACCACACCGAAGTGCAGGGTCTTTAATTGAGAACGAGTTTCTAATTAAAGCTTTGATCAGGGGGTCAGCATTTTATAGATCCACATCTCAGGCACGTCCAGCAGGTTGCATCTTGCTGGGTTTGCTTGGTGTAAAGATAAGAAAAGGCTCTCCTGGAATACTTTTGTGCTGAATATCAGAGAAAGGCAATGTGGTGCCCCTCAGATGTTGCTGGATTAGAACTTCCATCACCCCGATTGTTGTCCACGGTAGCTGGGGCTGATGGTAGTTGTAGTCTAATAACCATCTGGAAGGCACCCTAAAATAGGTAAAGGTAAAGGAACCCCTGACCATTAGGTCCAGTTGCAGACAACTTTGGGGTTGCGGTGCTCATCTTGCTCTACTGGCTGAGGGAGCTGGCATTTGTCCGCAGACAGCTTTCGGGTCATGTGGCCAGAATGACTAAGCTGCTTCTGGTGAACCAGAGCAGCACACGGAAATGCCGTTTACCTTCCCGCCTGAGCGGTACCTATTTATCTACTTGCATTTTGATGTGCCTTTGAACTACTAGGTTGGCAGGCGCTGGGACCGAGCAACAGGAGCTCACCCCGTCACAGGGATTCGAACCACCGATGGGGTGATCGGCAAGCCCTAGGCTCTGTGGTTTAGACCACAGCACCACCCGCATCCCTAAAATAGATATTCTTAAAAAGGTACAACAGATAAAAAGAGGGGCCTAATTAATTTTTCAGTTAGTGTATACATACCCTCCAACATTCCTCAGATGAAAAGAGGGATGTTTCTCACTCACCCACAACTGACTGTCCACATCCCCCATCATCCCCCCGCTTTTCCATCACCACTACACCAATGGGACACAGCACAATTCCGACCTAATTTGGACTCTCCTAAACAACACATGAAGTGAATCAGAGCCATCCTTAAAAAATCACACTTCTCCAAATTTTGAGATGCAGTTCATCAGCCAAGTTATATGTACCAAAATGCATATACAAAGGGTGAGGTGTATACATGCGTTAGTGAAAAATATCATGCAAAAATGTGTGTATTAGGAGAAAATTGCACGAAACTGATGTTTAGATTGGGTGGGTGGGGGAGTGAAATAGAGAAAAACCAAAGTGGACCGTTGATTCCTAGTTTTCTTTCTGGACAGGCTGGACTCTTAACACAAATGAAGATGCAAAATCAAAATCCTGACAAAACCTCTATATTGGTTTACTCGTGGCAGCAACTGCAACTCTGCTGCACCCAAGAGGGGTAAGGTGACTTCTCATGTCACCTGGAAGGAGCCACATTGCAGTGGCTTCCACATTTCCATTTAATACAAAGCAGCAGCTTTGTAAACAAATGACTCACTCATTTATTTATATGAAAGAGCTGAGAGTGCCTGCCTGGATGAGTCTTATCATTGTGTCTTTGATCTTGCAAGGTAGGTGAAGGCTTCAGTATGGCTAGGAGCACTCTTTTAAAAAACAAATAACCCAGTGTTAGGTTTTTTAAAATTTCCATCTTGGTTGAGCGCGTTCCTGATTTTTCTCCTTGCGTCTGGCAGAGAGACGGGGTTCAAAACACAGAAAAAACAACCATCTCCTCCTCCTCCTCCATGGAAAGGCATTATCAGCCAAGACACTAGAATCAACTCTGCATGATATTCCACCTTCACCTAGTTTGCAACCATGATCATTACAAATTGATTTACCGAACCCAATTGCTCGCCAGCCTTTGCTGAGGAGGGTGAGCCTCAGCAAGCCACAGTGTCAGAATCATAAGGAGATGTCTGCATGTGTTGATAAGCAATTATCACTGGAGTGAAGGGAGACCAGATAAGGTCTGGGCCTATCAGAGGGCAAAGAGAGTAAGATTTACTTTCTGTGTTATCAGTATTTTATTGCAGTCGCTTCTGAGGAACAAGAAGAGAGAGCTTGGATTTCTTGGAAGTATTTATCTATCAAAACAGGGAGCCTGAATGCAAATCGAAAACACTTACACAAAGAAGAGAGCTCTACCCTCTCCTTCACTGGCGTCAACAACAAACACAGCACTGCTTTCAAGGAGGGTTGGCAACACAAACCACATGTGTGGTGTTTTTTTCTGCTTCTTTTCTTTTAAAGAGAGGAGTAAAATCCAGACTACATGAAACAGAAACCTTAACACAAGAGAAGAAAATGTGCAAGGAAATCCATGTGGCACAGAAGGGGGCTTTTAAAAAACAACAACCACACAAGCCAACCAACAACAAATGATTTCAGGCTGAAATACTTCATACAAGCCATGATTCTGACAACAGCTACAAGCTGGGCCTTTGACAGACCTGGAGAAAATGGTTTGGATTCCATCAAAGCCATGTTCAAATGGTTAATAAGATCAGCTCAAGAATCTCAGCAAGGGTTTCCGTGTGTGAGAAAATCAAAAGCCGGGCAGAAAACACATTTTTAACACCAGAGAAGATTATACAGCTGTGTGTTAATTTCGCAACTGCTTTTAACGTGGCATTTTAAAAATGAGTATTTTTTGTTGCCTTTCGTACATCTATCATCTATCTATCTATCTATCTATATCTATCTATCTATCTATCTATCTATCATCTATCTATCTATCTATCTATCTATCTATCTATCTATCTATCTATCTATCATCTATCTATCATCTATCTATCTATCATCTATCATCTATCTATCTATCTATCTATCTATCTATCTATCTATCTATCTATCATCTATCTATCTATCATCTATCTATCTATCTATCTATCTATCTATCTATCTATCTATCATCTATCTATCATCATCTATCATGAAAGGCAGTGATAGAGAGATGCAGTTAACAAAGTCTACATCTGACCTTGCCTTTGGATGCTGTCTTTAGCTTCACTTCCACTCTCATGGTAACTACATCTATGCAGGTAGTCTTGTTTCAATGTACAGTTGCTCCCCAATATCACAATTTTGTCCTGAGCTGTAGCATCTAACACCCATTTGCAACGGGAAAGGGAACATCCCTGCCCTGGTGTGATTGAAGCTTGACTCCAATGACACTGATTTATACTGAGTCACACCACTGGTGAATCTGCCCCAGCATCTTCTCCTCTAACTGATCTTTCAGAGTCCTGCTACATGTCAGGGACTGGCTGGATGGGGAAGAATGGTGGGAGCCACCTGCCCAAGAGCCCCCCTGGGAGGACAGGGAAGAAGACTTAGATCCCAGATCGTGGTGGTGGGGACGCTGAAGATCAGTTTGGGGGAAGGGACAAGTTGGGAGGTGCTAGAAGGGGGGGGGGTTGAGCAACCAAGGGGGCTCAGAAAAAGGAGGGCCTTCCTGGATAGGGTTAGAGGCTGAGAGTCACAGTGTGAGCACAGACTCAGACAGAGAGGAGTCAGAGGTTGCCCTTGCTACCCAGCAGAAGGACTGTCCCAGTCCTGCTGGCTCTCCACCCCCTCTGACACCCTGATCAAGGACCGTCCTGCACATTGCTGAGCAATGGGCCAGGCAGGCCCAGAGGAAGAGCCCACCCCTCAATAAAGCCTTTGCCTTTTTGGGAGGGATTCAGAGTGAAAGGCTAGAGGGGGAAGAATGGGACTAGTGGTCAGTTTCAGCAATGTGTCAGCTGGATTAAGACGAACCAGAGGACTCTGTCTTGTTATTTTTTTGTTAATAAAAAACTAATGGCATTCCATGCCTCCCTTGCTTCCCTGCACCGTCATTGACCTGAGCACACCTGATAGCTCCTTGACACTGCCTAAGTCCCTTATAGACATAGATGCAGGGAACTGTCCATGGTACCTTTTGCATGTAATGCTTGTGCTCTGCTGCAGAGTTATGCCTCCTCTCCCAATTTCCACATCATAAATGATGCACTATATTCCCATTTATGCAGCAGTTGGCCATGTTAGATATGATGGCTCAGCTTTTCTGCAGCAAAGGTTACAATACATGGTTGTCCTTTGGGCGCCAGGTTAAGATTCCCCTGTTCTTCCGGGCCGTTTCAGATCATGTCAGTATGGCTGGATGTCAGTATCTCATCTGATTTGTATTACATTTTATTGTGTTGGTCTTTCTATATTATTTGGGTTTTATGCTGTCTTGGATTTTTATGTTTCACAGAGGATTTTTATTGCATTATTGCAAGGTTTTGATTCGATTTGCTCAACACCTAGAGGCATCCAGGAAGTACCATAAATATTTCTCTGAATCAAAGGTTCAAATTGTCACGTGCCTCCTTCCCTGGTGGACTAATAGCTGTCTAAGTGAAAACTGTAACCCCCCAGCAACAAATTAGCTTCTTTTCCTGATCTTGCCACACCCTCTCTGCTGCATCTGTGCCAAAACAGGGCTCTCCAGATTCCCTTTTGTTTTATAAGAGTTCTTTCCTAAGGCTTACCTTTGCTTTGTTCCCAAAACAATATCCTATTTCTTTGCTTCCTTCTAACAAACATCTTAATCTACTCATCTTTTCTGTCTGTGCTTTTAAAGACCCACAATGAGAACAAGGAAGCCAAAAGCCTTTGCTGAGAGAGATGCGAAAACACAGCAAAAGGGGTAGGTTGACCCAGGACTTGCATGATAATCCTGCAATTTGTTCTAGCAGAACAAAAATCAATATGTGGGGGAGTTTCTCCAGGCCAGATGCCTCATTCACCACGAACTTCTCCCTTATTCTCTTAGAATGGCAATGGCACCCACCTGAGAGGTGCCAGAGCTGAGGTCCATTGAGCTCTGGCTGGGGGGCGGGGAAGCCCTGCTTAAATTATAATTGTTTTGTAAGTGTCCCTTACATTTTCAGATTAGAAGTAACCAACTGAATAAGACAGATGGGTAAGTTAATATATAATTACATAAAGTCTTGCATGGATGTGTGTATAATGGTTGGGGTCTTCCAGGCTTCAGAAGGTCCACCCTGGATATGCTGGACTAAAGACTGTGGGTTGTAACCAAAGTTTGTCCTACTCAGAGTAACTTATGACCATTAATTCCAAGGCACGAACTCCGAGGAGGACTTTGTCGGCCATAACCCCGTGCAATACTTTACAAGCAACTCCAGGGAGCAACTCTGAAATATTGATAATTGCATTTATTAACCTGTTAATTGTTCTTAATAAACATAAGCCTATTTCCTGTTGCTGTGTTAAGTATGTGCCATATTGCACTCATTAGCACCTTTCCCTTTGTACAGGTGACAAGTTCAGCCTTACATCAAATACACCCCTGGTAGGATGGCTGTTAACAATTATGAAACGCCTTTTATTCTTAGCCAACACCGGGCTACCACAGCTTAAGTACCGCTTTTATGCTTTAGTTTGGGAGTCATTGCCAGTCAGGTGGATCATAACATCTGGCATTCATTATCCTCCTGTCTGCTTATTAACGGTACCTTTGCTGCAGGAGAAAATTAACTTTAGTACCCCACATGATCAGAAGAAAAAAGTGTTGTGATTGGCCAAAGGATTATACGGGCTTGAGTAGTTTTCCAAGCTCCTTTAAATAGAAGGCAGCTCCTAAATTATCCTTAATCCTAAATTTCAAGAGTTCAGGCTTCTAGGTCTGTTGCTTGACGGCCATTTCTTCGTAAGAAACATACCTACATGATAATGCACATACTTACACCCATATGCTGATCTAATTTATGTTACTTTATTAGCTGTGCACTTGAACAATAATAGGTTACACTTTTAAAAAACAGAATAACAGAATAATAGAATTATAGGAAGAGACCCCCCAACAGCCTCAGTCCATTATACCTGAAAGAGCATCTCCACCCCCATCGTTCAGCCCAGACACAAAGGTCCAGCTCTGAGGGCCTTCTGGCGGTTGCCTCACTGTGAGAAGCGAGGTTGCAGAAAACTAGGCAGAGGGCCTTCTCGGTAGTGGTGCCCGCCCTGTGGATATTTCCCATCAAATGTCAAGGAAATAAACGG
Organism: Podarcis filfolensis; assembly: GCF_964270895.1. NCBI lineage: Eukaryota > Metazoa > Chordata > Lepidosauria > Squamata > Lacertidae > Podarcis > Podarcis filfolensis. The sequence goes on along the minus strand of NC_139621.1, from coordinate 25,368,752 downwards.
ACTTTTAGAAGACATCTGAAGGCAGCCCTGTTTAGGGAAGTATTTAACGTTTGGTATTTTTAACATTCTGTTGGGAGCCTCCCAGAATGGCTGGGGAAACTCAGCCAGATGGACAGGGTATAAACAAACAAACAAACAAACATTAGGGTCACTGAGTCCAACCTACTGCAATGAAGGAATCTCAACTAAAGCATCCATGACAGGTGGCCATCCAATCTTTGCTTTAAAAATATCTACATGTGATCTGTTGTGATCAGATTGTGCCCATCTGGCAACCAAAACAGATTTGTGAAGTGTTTTTGAATCTCTGCCTAAAAATTGATCTTTTTAGAAATTCAAATGCATAGCCCACTGTCCTAATGACTTGCAATCCTGCATTCCCCAAATAAAGCCACTTCCGAGCTAGAGAGGAGGTGGGGTTGCGGGCTTCATGCCCCTCCCCCACGCTCGCGGAGGCTGGCTCCAGCCCCCGCGATGCTAGGGAATCCTCGGATGCATCATCCTCGGGCCGGGGGGAGCTCCTAGTTGACGTGCCTCAGCAGGACTCCCCCTACTGGTGGTTAACCCTCACCGGTCTTCCAGCCGGTTAATTTTTAGGACCAATGCCTAGGCCAATACCGCTCAATTCCTGTAATCAATAAAGTTGTGGCCTAATTTGACCCATTAACTCGAATTCTTGTGTCTCGTGTCTTTATTTCTGAGGGGGGAGGCGGGAACTCGCCACGCAAACAAGTGGGACCTGCAACAAAATGTTGGAATGTGGAGTGCTACTGTATCCTGTTCCAGCAAGTCTGCCATCAACTTCTCCAGGATACTCCAAGGAACATAGAAAGCTGCCTTATGATGAGTCAGAGCACTGGTCCAACTAGCTCAGCATTATCTGCTCTGACATAGCTCAGCATTATCTACATAAGCGATGACACTCATACCTGGACATTGGAAAGAATGAATATCATAAAGAGTCTTCCAGGACCTTAACTGAAGTTCATGCTCTAAGTTCATGCCCTCCAGAAGTGCAAGATGAAAAAGGAAATGTGCTTCTAATAACCAGTTCTAATGCCAAGCTCCTGCCCCCTACCACTAATACACGTTGACAAAAACTCTGTTCTACTTGTATCTTCTGTATTTATCTACTCTGCAATAGCCCCTTGCCATTGATTTAAAACCGAATGGCGGTGGATGCCCATTTGACTAAATCTGTATCCCACAGTATAATTCTCTGCAATGTGTTATCAAGACTTCGAGAGAATATACCTTATGAGTTGCAGCGCCTGAAATGTCGGGCTGTGCACTGCGCGGGGTCTTCATGTTCATGTGCCAAGTGAGCACATAAAAAACTCAAACGCAATTGAGGAACTGGCTTTCCCTGCTAGTTAATGAGCACTGAGCAAGCTGATCTAGCATTCTGCTAAAGTGAGCAATGAAGATATATTAAAAAAGGACACCACATCTCCCCATTCACATTCCAGGCCTGCAGTATGCCAACGCAGCAGAGAGCGCACGTTATCTCACTGCGACTGCCCTCTGGTTTGTTGTTACCAGTAGATTTCAAGGCCGCCTTACGTTAATGGAATGCATTAAGCGTCCAAATCTCAGAACATGGTTGCTCTTTGCTAATCAAATGGCACAGAAGCAGAAGCAGCATCGTTCCACAGCATGGAGTGATGTACAACAGGAGCACTCTGTCAAGCCAGGGGAGAGGAATGCGCACTGCTCAATGTGCTGCAGCAGATTTCAGTTCTGGGGGAGGAAAAGGTCCAAGCATGTGAATGGCAACAGAGGACAAAGGCAAGGGGCTTCAGAAGTGAAACCTGCTGGGAATGAAAAGTAAACCGCACAGGATGTACTCTGCACACAACACACCTGTGCTATCCCTGCTTGATTGCGACAGGTAGCATAAGAAGCTGTTTTCAGTGAAAATGCACCAGAAAGGTCATCCAGCTTAAACGTTCCTTTGCTTAACAACACAAGCAAAGGCCTGTTGGGTCAGATCAAAGGTCTACTGTATCTAGTAGGAGTAATCACTGGATTTAGTCAAATCCCAGGGAAAAGCAGGGAGCTTTTGAGGAATTCTGGGCTGATCAAGGGCAAAGCTGGATCTCTGCAAAGTAGTACTAGTGAAAGCAGGAGCTCTGCTGTTTGTTGGTGCCCTGACAATTTAGGCATAGTAAAATGAAATGCTGCAGACAAGTGTCTGCTGAAAGCCAAAGGAATGTCTCTGGGCCAACCTTAAAATCAGGCAGTGGAGGTACGTGGGGCTGCAGGAGACAGGAGAGGAAGGAGAAGTCATGTTGCGTAAGCAGAAGCCTGTTCCATTGGTGGACGGACACTGTTGGAAGTCACCTGGTGCCTGAATTTTCTGGCTGCTAATGTGGTTTGTTTTATGATTGTGTAAGTCACCTGGTAAGTGTTATGCCCTAAAAGGGGGGCTTCAGTAAGTGTTTCGGTTATTAATATTGTGCATCTGGAAGCAATAGAATAAATAAAAACTGATTCTTCTTGGAATAACAATAACAACAACAAGAATCAAGGGGCCAAAAAAATGGATGTACCGTGCTATATTAGAAGCAAAAAAACCCAAAACTTGTTTTGATGAATTGGAAGAGCCGCAAAAAGATTCCATTGAGCACATGGATTGATAATATGGACAGACTAGCTACATATGAACGAACTGCATGTCGACACAAAGTAAGAATGGATAAATATAAAGAAATCTGGACGGAATATTTAAGCGATAAGGCGGATAGCGGTGGGAAGTAGGGGGAGGAAAGAGAGAGGTGGGAAAATATTGTTAAAAAAGGTGTAGTCATAGGTATATCAGTGTATTCAAAATCTGAATTGTCAAATTGTGTTATTATTGTTATTATGGTTTTTGTTGTATGTGTCTTTTGTGGTTGTTGTTTGTATCAAAAAATTGATTAAATAAATTAACAACAACAACAACCAGGGTGAGGTGATGTGGGAAGGAAGAGCAAGCACCAGCATCGGAAAGTACGTGACTGGCAACCTCAGAAACAGCTTCCTTCTAATTTAAAAACAGCACATGGGGTGTGTGTGGTTCCTATATGTAGCTCAGCCAGAGCATGTCATATATCTTTCCACTTTCTCCAATCAACACAAACATGGAACAAACCAGAGCCAAACCCATTGGGGCAAACCACTCCAAGCAAGTTTCAAGAGGGGAAAGTGGACTGTTCCATTACGGTATCCTTAAGATAAATTCATTAGATCACGTTATAGGTCTTCCAGCAGAAACTGGACATAAATTTGCTGGTCTAGACTTCCTGCACTGAGGTAAGGGCTTTGACTAGAAGACCTACACGAACCCCTCTGACTTTCTGATTCTGTTAAACAGGGATTGGTTATCTGCATTCCTGAGCCATGACTAGCTGAGAAAAGAGGGCAATACTCACTGTCCTTTACTGTAAAAAGGTAAAAGGTAAAGGACCCTGACAGTTAAGTCCAGTCAAAGACGACTATGGGGTTGCGGCACTCATCTTGCTTTACAGGCCGAGGGAGCTGGCATTTGTCTGCAGACAGTTTTTCTGGGTCCTGTGGCCAGCAGGACTAAACTGCTTCTGGCACAACGGAACACCGAAACCAGAGCAGCACATGGAAACACCATTTACCTTCCCGCCAGAGTGGTACCTATTTATCTACTTGCACGTTTTGGTGTGCTTTCGAACTGCTAGGTTGGCAGGAGCTGGGACCGAGCAACGGGAGCTCACCCCATTGTGGGGATTCAAACCGCCGACCTTCTGATCAACAAGCCCAAGAAGCTCAGTGGTTTAGATCACAGCGCCATCTGCATCCCTTGGCCTTTACTGTAGTCACAACCAAAACACCTGTGCATTCTCTCCTGGGAAAGGATTGAGAAAATATGCATGCAGAATTTTCATTTTAGGAATGAAGTGCACCTCCACCACCATAATTTTTTAAAGGTATCCCTACTATCAAAAGTTTAGCAATGTATTTTAGCCACCCAGATTGTTTATATTTGCAATATTTTCGATTTTTACTGCTACTCTAGATGAAAACCAACTTCTGCACTTATAACTGCACAACTGAGAAGCCTCACATCTTATTTTCTAAGAACTACAGCAAAATAATCTCACTGGAATTCATAAATCCAAAAGGAACTTCCATCTGTTTTGGCATGCTTTTATCTTCACTTAATAAACCTTCATTCAATTTGCAGCTGGTACCCCAGTGATTTTTGTCACCAATGCATTCATGCCAGTAATCAGATCCAAGAATATTTGTGTTTAATGGATCTGATTCCTGTGAAATGCTAACAGAACCGGCAGGAGCACAGAATGCAAATGTGAAAACATTAAGAAAAAGAGGCGGCACCCCTTAGACTTTCAGAGAGATTCAACTGGCATTAGGACAGCTTCTTGCTTTAGCTCGACGCACCCAGCAGTTCTTAACCAATTAGAAATTTCACAGCCATCTTTTAACACAGCTCCAGGAGGCCACGACAGGTTTCATTTCCCGTTTCATGCTTTCCAAACACTATTAAAAGTATTACTTGTTTGTTCAGAGCTGATTTTATAAAAAGCGCCACAAAATACAGTGGTACCTCGGGTTACATACACTTCATGTTACATACGCTTCAGGTTACAGACTCTGCTAACCCAGAAATAGTACCTCAGGTTAAGAACTTTGCTTCAGGATGAGAACAGAAATCGCGCGGTGGCGGCGGGAGGCGCCATTAGCTAAAGTGGTGCTTCAGGTTAAGAACAGTTTCAGGTTAAGAACGGACCTCCGGAACGAATTAAGTACAGTGATACCTCGGGATGCAAACGGGATCTCTTCCGGAGCCCTGTTCGCATCCTGAATGGAATGTAAGATGCAACAGAGCATCCGCGCATGCACAGGTCATGTTTTGCCGCTTCCACGCATGCGTGTGACGTCATTTTGAGTGTCTGCGCATGCGCGAGCGGCGAAACCCGAAAGTAACATGCTCCGTTACTTCCGGGTTGCCACAGAGCACAACCCGAAAGTGCTCAACCTGAAGCACATTCAACCCGAGGTATGACCGTACTTAACCCGAGGTACCACTGTATTGAGAAAGCAAACCTTCGAATGCAAGGGCAGTTTCTCTTGCTCAAAATTCACAGGTAGGTCTTGCTCTCTAGTACTTGAGAGGGGAAAGCAGGCTGAGTCTGTATAGCTAAGAACAATGTTCCTTTTTGTGGGGAACACGGCTCATCCCTGGAGCTTCTTAGTTGTGCTACTTACCCTCCTTGAAGTTCCTTGTTGTTTCTCCCTGCTTAATGGGGAACATGGGGGGGATGGCCCCTTCATTGAAACATCTGGGGGAAACTCTGGCCCCTCAGCCCTCCCTGCTTGGTGTTGGTGGGAGCCATTTCAATCAAAAAGTTTGAAGGCAGGCAGCTGTTGACTTTCAAATAAGCCTTCTTGGGAGGTTTCCTGATGCCTAGCAAGGTTGATATCACTGAAAGATTTCACTGTACATATTGGTGACAGGTAACAGTTTGGTGTACTAATGTGAACTGGTTTCATATACAGGTAGTGACACTTAACTTCCTCCAGAAGCCTGCTATATCCAGCCTCATTCCAATTTAATTGTCAAACCTTTTGCTCTGCTGAAAATTTTATATGATGTGAAAATTACCTCAGGATATGGCTCACAACACCTGAACCTCTTCCTCTGTTATTCCTTCTTAACATGGCAATTGCTAGACAGCATGAAACTCAACACCTTTGTTTACAAGGCTATCATATATTGGGCAGGGGGTGGATGCAGGGGGGTGGAGGGTGATGGAGAAAGCTTTGCTAAAAAGCTTTAAAATAGCAGTTTTCAGGGCACTAGTAGATAGGATACTTGAGTTTTATTACAGGTTTTTTGTCGCCAATGCACTGTGCAAAATCTCATCATTTTCAAGATGGATTCCAGGTTCTTAAGGTTCGTGTTACAATTAGGGCTGGATTCCAAATAAAGACCAGAAGCAGAAAGGGTTACATCAACCCAAAGTGGAAACAAGATTTAAAAAAAACATCTTAAGGTGCTACATAAGAGTGTTTTAATTTTTAGCAAATTGCCCAATGCAATTGTGGCCTGGTAGGTGCTTGGCCTGGTAGGTGCTTGACAGCCCTAACTCCTGTTGTTGAAGACTCAGGCAAGCAACAGAAACACAGGGCTTGCTGAACTCCTATGGGCTGCCATCTGAACTTCACCAGTTTTACTTCTGTGCGCCCATGGCAATATTGTAGATCTCATAATATGCCTCCCCCCCCAGTAAATCAAGGTTGGGGGACCCCCAGCATATTACGTCTTCTCACACCTACAGTATGACAAGTTGCAGACCCTCCAAGTGTCCCTATTTTCCAGGGACAGTCCTGGAATTACAGAAGCCATTCCGGTTTCTGATTTGATCCCAGAATGTTCCACTTTCCCTAAGGACGTCCCTATTTTCCTCAGAGAAACATTGGAGGGTATGGTAGGACGTCCCTATTTTCATCAGCGGGTATCGAGTTATGCTTATCTCCATGAGCCAAGGAAAATAAGTAACTATGCAACCTTTAGAAGGCACCTGAAGGCAGCTCTTGTATAGCAAAGTTTTTAAAATGTTTAATTATGTTTTTATATAGGGACGCGGGTGGCGCTGTGGGTTAAACCACAGAGCCTAGGACTTGCTGATCAGAAGGTTGGTGGTTTGAAACCCTGCGACGGGGTGAGCTCCCGTTCCTCGGTCCCAGCTCCTGCCAACCTAGCAGTTCGAAAGCACATCAAAGTGCAAGTAGATAAATAGGGACCGTTCTGGCGGGAAGGTAAACGGCGTTTCCGAGCGCTGCTCTGGTTCGCCAGAAATGGCTTAGTCATGCTGGCCACATGACCCAGAAGCTGTACACCGGCTCCCTCGGCCAGTAAAGCGAGATGAGTGCCACAATCTCAGAGTCGGTCACGACTGGACCTAATGGTCAGGGGTCCCTTTACCTTTACCTATGTTTTTATATATGTAGGAAGCTGCCTATAGTGGCTGGGGCAACCCAGTCAAGATGATGATGGAATAGGACATTCATCAGAGAAATGCTGGGGGGCATGAAACTGGAGTGACGAAAGGCAAAGAATAAAAAAAGCTACACCTGCTGTAACATTCCTTCTCCCACATGACTGTCAGAAGGGAAAGTGTCCTATATTCCCTGGCAGTTTATCACTCCAGAAATATCCTCCTACATAGTGTTTTCTTGCTTAGTAGGTCCACATAGTGAAGAGAATTTATTTAGTTATTATTATTTTTTATTTACAGCTTCCTCAACTCCCAAGAGTATGTGGGGGATGCTTTTGTGTGTGTGTGTCTGTAAAAAATGAACCAGTGCTACCTGGCATATACTGCTGAATCCAACAGGCCTATGTGACTCACATTCACATCAGCAGCCACACCAAGTGTCCTGTGGGTGTTTGGGGCCTCATCTGGCACTTGTTAGAATCTCACCAGTTTCCCGCACTGTTCGCTTTGCACACAAATACATTGAATTAATGGGGGAATGGGGTGGGTGAGCGGGGAAGACACTTGAGACGTGTTGTAAAGGCAGCTTTTATGTTTTGTTGGATAAACTTTGGCAAAGCCCTGGGAGGCTGTCTCCCTGCCACGCTACAAAGCTCCCTTCCCTGCGCTTGTTTCTTCACACAGCACCAGATGATGCTCGGCTTCTCCTGTTTCATCTCTAGCTTGATACAATGGCAGGATCACACTCCCCGCCACTTCCTCGTATTTTCATATTCTAAACATACAGCTGCTACTTTTTAAAGCTCAGTCACTTAATTTCATTTTCTCCTGGAGTGGGGCTCTGACAGTGCCAAGGCACTCTGTAATTTATGTTCAAAATATCTGATAAAAAGAATATATATTGAGAGGTCCTGATTTTCCAAGGTCTCTGCAACGATAGCTTAAAAAAGAGGGAGAGAGTCATGAAAGTCAAATGAATTTTCTTGTAATAAAAACAACCTTAGTCCAATCATCCAGACTTATGCTGCAAAGTGGCTCATCAGCATTTTGCTAAAGAGTTTATCACTGGATTTTAAACTCTTCCAATTTTTTTTGCAACATCCACTTCCCATTGTTTCTGACATCCTTTTTTGCAAGTTTAGTAGCCCGCTGTAAAACGCCTACCATTTTGGAACTGATAACCAACCATTTTGCTGTCATTGTGCTAACAGAAGGCACCATTTCAATTAACTGACCAGCAATTCACAGAACAGTGGTACCTCGGGTTACAGTCGCTTCTGGTTACAGACTCCACTAACCCAGAAATAGTACCTTGGGTTAAGAACTTTGCTTCAGGATGAGAACAGAAATCGCGCAGCGGCGGTGGCAGCGGGAGGCCCCATTAGCTAAAGTGGTACCTCAGGTTAACAACAGTTTCAGGTTAAGAACGGTTCTTCAGAACGAATTAAGTTCTTAACCCGAGTTACCACTGTACAATGATATCCGGTCAACATCCATCTACAAACACCATGAAGTACTCTATAGAAGGGCTGGAAAAGCTATAGTCCTCCAGACTTTGTTGGATTGCAATTCCCATCTGCTCCTGCTAGCCTGGCCAACAGTGAGCAATGGCAGAAATTGTATTCCAGCATGCAGAAGCCAAAGGTTCCAGAATCCTGCTCTACAGATAGTTTGAGAAACCTTATTGATTTACTCATTTCCTTGAGGAGCTCTTCATTATCCCAAGCTAGTGAAATGGAAAGAGAAAAACTAACCAATTTTGGAAAGAGAGGGGACCTCTCTCTTTATACCTAATGTGTTTCAATTATAATTGCTGTAATGTCCTCAGATAAAAGTACTAATTGGGATTAATGCTTGCCCTTGTTCCATTAGATGCCCCATTTTCTAGGCAGCAATGGAGGTGTTCACAGACAAGTGAAGTCTGGTAATTGTGCTAGATGGATATAGGATTTGAGAGAAAATTCCACGGCGGCATGCTTTCCTATTATACAAACAACTGCATTTGAAAACAAAAGCACTAATTGGAAGGACTTTTCCAGTGACACTGAAGTCTTGCAGTTCTTTTAGAAAATGAGGCAAAATAGAGGACACAGAAGAGGCACAAATTCACTCTCCTGTGAGAATTCACAGCCCTGCATTTCTTTAAGTCTGTGGGTAGCATCCAACGTTGCACAAGCAGACTTGCACAACTGTACCTCCCCTTCCTTTCCATCCCTTCTGCAAACTACTGTGCTTCCCAGATCTGCTCCAGAAGATCCCCCAACCCTTTAGAAAAGATTTGGGGAACACACATAGGAATCTGTAGGTAGGAGAAGAGGTGGAATCTGTTCCACCAATGGCATCTCTTCTACTGGTAAACAGACACCGTTTGATTTCTTTCCACAATTATATCTGTTACAGCTGATCAAATACAAATCTAGAAACCAACCACTTTGTCCCAGACAGCAAGGCCACCCAGGGAAGGACTTTCTAAAGATGACTTTATGTGTACAATCAGATTAAAAAATGAGTCGCTGTGGTAGTTTGCAAAGGTCAGCAATCAAGTGCAAGCTTTCCCATTGTCACTTCAGAGAACATTACCGCTTGTCAGTGCTGAACTATCCCTATAGTGCACAGCCACAGGAAAGCAGTGGGTATGATCCAGGGTGTGCACTCCAGGAATGGGAGTGTGACCAGTAAAAAGATAAAGGTAAAGGGCCTCTGGACAGTTATGTCCAGTCAAAGGCGACTGTGGGGTTGTGGCGCTCATCTTGCTTTCAGGCCGAGGGAGCCAGCATTTGCCCACAGACAGCTTTCTGGGTCATGTGGCCAGCATGACTAAACCACTTCTGGTGCAACGGAACACTGTAATGAAGCCAGAGCACACGGAAACACCATTTACCTTCCCACCGCAGGGGTACCTATTTATCTACTTGCACTGGCTTGCTTTCGAACTGCTAGGTTGGCAGGAGCTGGGACAGATCAATGGGAGCTCACTCCGTCGCGGGGATTTGAACCATCCACCTTCTGATTGGCAAGCCCAAGAGGCTCAGTGGTTTAGACCACAGCGCCACCTGCGTGTGACCAGTGCACCTCTGCAATCTGTGTGCACTCTGGGAACACACAGGCATTTCTCTGCAGACAAGGCAATGAGAAAAGGGATCTCTGAAAAAATCGAAAACCACTGGTCTGCCCCATTGGGTTTTTGTAACGAACTTTGTAATGCATATTCAAAGAGCCAGACCAATGATCAATAATAACGATCGGTGTTACAAACAGCCTTTTAATTATTAGCAATCCAGGAAGACTACATGCATACCATGAAAATGCCTGCTCAGTAAGTCATAGTTAAATTTATGCCTTGCTCCCCCTCCTCAACATCTCCATTCCTCAGCAGCCAACCCTGTGGACAATCCCATGATTCAATTATTTACTAGGGGGTTACATGAGTTGCTAATGATCCTGAGCGTGTGCATTCAAGTAGGCTGCTCTCATTTGTTCTACTGCTTAGCACCACCACAATGAGAATGTCATTGTTTATTATGGCTCAAAGGCAGTAATCATTTTCCATAATGTGTGGATTTTTTTCACTCAATTACTCTCATGCTTTAGGCCGATGAGAATATATAATCATGCAACAATTACTTGTACCTCTACAGATGATGCTGAGAGCACAGCGGGTCAAATTTTTCTTTAATTATAGTTTTGTGCACTTTTACTTGCATTTTTTAAGTACAGACCAAGGAATCCAGCATATTAATCAGTGGTGTTTCCCTTCCGACAAACCTGCATTGAAATTAAATACTTAAGACGTTTTTAGCGCTATCCCAAAGACAGAAAGAAGTCAGATTTAGCACCAGGAGACAAGAAAGATAAAGGCTGAGTCAAACAGAAAAGGGGCCTGCGTATGTAAAATGTGTGTCCCAGGAACACAGCTACAATTATTGCATCAAACCAGCAATCATGGATTTGGCAAACAGATTTACAAAGTTGTAAGGGACCAAAGGCTATTAAGGAGGACTGCCAGCTTTATATATATATACCTCTTTGATTTGGTACTTTAAATAACAACTAGACCAGCAAGTATAAAGGCAGGGAGGGGGAACCTGTGGCTCTCCAGATAGTGTTCAACTTCAGTTCCCATAATCCCTGACCCCTGGCCATTCTGGATGATGCTGATGGAAGCTGGGATGCCAGCAATATATAAAGAACCAGAAGTTTCTCATCTGTCTATTAGGGTATGTGTAAGCTGCTAATTCTCCTTATCTACCTAATATTATAGGCACAGGGCCAGGCCAGGGTTTCGTTGTTGTTTTTTGCTGACCGAAAATTCAATTTTTGCATCTGTATCCAAAGTCAAGTTTCCCATCCATGAGCACATGGTGGCTCCTCAAATTATGTCATCATCATCACAATCCTCTAAGCAACAGTAGCCTGAAAGAGAGTGACTAGACTGTGGTCACATTGTGAGCTCCATGGCCAATGGTGGATAGGAACCCAGCTTTCCCCAGTCATACTCCAACACTCTAACCACTACACCACGCGGTCTCTCTAGTTGCCATGTCATGGTACCGAGCACTGATTAGATGTCTGTCGAAATCGAAACGATCAAGAGTATAAGCCATTGTTTTGTTAAGGAATGCATGAGCACTCTGAAGCTGAATTTATTTTTTTGATACATTTTTGAATATTTGTTTAAACTATGCTATGCCCACAAAAGAAATCATTCTTCCATTGATTATTGGTGATTGTTTTCTACTCTCTTTCTTTCTTTCTTTCTTTCTTTCCTAACCACTACCGCCTTTCCCTTCACATTCAATTATTAAGCAATTTGTTGCAATTTGTCTTAAGCATATCCGGCGCCATGCTGCAAAAATCCCTCTGGCGCACTGGGGCTGCAGACCCGGCGTGGAGGTGCCTCAGCACCGACGGCCGCCTCATCATCGCCTCGCTGGCCCCGGATGCAGAGCCTGCCGTAGAAGAGCCTGAGGTGCTTGGACGGGCTCTGCTCTCCCCGGACTACAACTCTCCTCCCCAGACACTCAGGTTGGCGCCCTTCAAAGCTAGGTGCCCTGGCGCGCCGAGCCACTTGAACCACCGGGTAGAGACAGCCCTGTGCACATAGGAAATAATGGAATGACCAAAGTTTCCAAGATTTCTCGGTCAGGATGCAGGAGAGTTAAAGCAAACAGCAACATAGAGCTGTAAGTCAAATCGATACATCTTGAGTAATATTAATAATAAGAGCGTTGTCAGAGTACTTGCAATAGAGGAAACACAGCAAAAGGGTGGTAATTTGTTAGTGTGGTGAAACCAAAGTTTGGAGAAGCAGAGTTCCTTTGCTTGTGCCTCTTAGGGGAAGAGAGAATGGAACCTTCAGTACCATTTATGAATTCAGCCCATTCAGTCAGATCATGATTTGCAATTCTGCCCCAGAGATCCACCCATGCAATGCATCTAGGGATCCTTTGGGAAACTGATTTCTGTGAAATCCAATTTGAACTAACCTGATCCATACCCGTGAAAAGCTTTGGAAAATTTGGAAAGATGCTCAAGGCTCTGCATTAGGGATGGAAGGATCTGCCAATAATGTTTGTCTCAGTTTCTCATTTTTCCGATCTTCAATTCAGTTTTCAACATTTCTGCAGCTCTTTGTTGTTGTTGTTTGTTGTTGTTGTTATATCCTCGTGGAAATTCTTCAGCACTTCCATGCTGCTTATGCAGTTTTGTCTCATGTGCAAATTTCTGCAACCAACTTCTCCAGATATAATGCATTCTGGTATGTTATTTTCCACAATTCACTTTTAATGCACATTTTGCCTCAATATATGCATTTTTAAAGACACTGGTTGGAGAGCTACATCGCAAAATTTAGTCAAGTGCAAACTTTGATGGATGTGTGTGTTTTGCTGCACATATTGTCTTGGAGAGTGTGAATTTGACAGATTCAGCTTCAAACGCCAATTGAATCAAATTTATCTGCCATCCCTACTTGACACACTACTTGGTAGGTTTCAATCCAAACAGTTGCTTTCTGCCATGCAGCCTGTGTTAGTGGGGTTGGTTCATCTTTCTGCTTTCTAATCTGGAGTGCTCTTGAAAGCTGTGGGTTGAAATTCTGCTCACTTTCACATTGGATGACTGTCTTGACACACAAACACCCCACCTTGGTCCCTTGAGCAGAGATAGCTGTTGATAATAGAATAATACCAACATCCACCCACTGCTCAGCATCACTCTCCTCCAGTGTTTGACATTTTACATTTACTGGATTATTTTCAGGCTTTTATTGATGACCTTATAGTCTAGAAACATAACTATTGCCATATTTATATAAAAGTCAAGGTTGTCAAGATTATGAAATGATTTCAGTGCAGCATCTAATGCTAAACAACAAATGTGGTCCATATTACTGCAAAATGACTCAATCCATTACATCCCATTCATAATGGCTTCTTTATGAGGACTTCCGGGTTAGCGCCATTGGCAATGGCGGAATTCCTCTGATCCAGAGGAACCCGCTCCGCGAAAATCGGGTCTTGCCGCCGCGGTGAAGGCGGATACCCTTTAAAAATCCCAGGCGGAGGGAGCCTGGGAACGTGGGATTCAGCTGACACCAGGAGCGCCCCCCCTACACGCAAGGAAACCCCTTTTTTGGGGATCCGAAGCGACGGGTGAGCGGCGCGGTGTTTTGAATCGACTGCTATTTTTACGGAGTGAAGCCGCACAGCCGTTGCCGGAGAGCGCTGACTTTTTCCTGTGGACAATTGGACTCTAAACAAGTACCCGTGAGTAGAACGGAAAATTGGGCTAAGAAACATTTTAATTTGGCACTCAAGCGGGAAGGTTCTAAACAGGAAGTCCGCCTTCCGCTTTTGTAAATAGCCTGAAGCAAAAACTGTGCAAGCTAAAGTCTGGAAAGTTGTACATAAAGGTTTACAATTCCTCCTGTTTTAACCATCTAAACCCCTCTTGGAAGCAGGAGTAAAGAGGGGGAATTTTGACTGTTCAAGCCTGCAGGGGAGAGAGTAAAGAAAGATAATTTCCACTGTCTCAAACCTGGGAACGGGGTGTCAGAGACAGAGATTTTTGGTGAAGTTTATTGACTGTGAATGGAACATCTTTTGACAGATAGTTAAGAAGAGAAACAAATTGATTCCAATGTTGCCTTTTGCATTTAAAAGAAACAAAAAATCTGAAAAATGAAAGTAATTTTCTTTTGTTGGACCTGCTTTCAAAAGATGGATACAAATAGAAATTGTCTCCTCTAGAGGGAGCTTGTTAAATTGTTGCTGGAGTCGATCTGGGGACCTTACAGCTGTGGAGATTAGGATCGTGGGACCACACTGTGACCTTGAATAAAAATGTGTTTGGAAGAAGTTTTGGTGCTTGCTTTTTGCAAGACAAGCGCTTTGTTGGAGCAGATGCATTAGAAGATGGATTTGATGACTGTTGCAGTCAAAAACTTTGGACAAACAGTGAATATTTATACAGAAACCATCCAGGAGCCAACCCAGGAACCTGTTTTGATAGAGCAAGTGCAAACACAGAAGATAATGGAGGAGGCGGCTGTTGAACCTCAAGTAACACTAATGGAGAGGCCTGAGGGCCTACAGGAGCATAAGCCGTTGTTGTTGAAGGCTGAATTTGGAATGGGCCAGGGGGAGTCTGGAGTTGTGGGGCCCCTTAAGTTTGGAGGGGCTTTGAAACATGCCTTTAAATATTTTCTGGACTACACTGTTGACTGTGGGGAATGGGCCGATCTGCTGAGGAGAGACGGAGACATTTTCGAGTTGGAACATCCCCGAGACCTACTCTTCAATGAGAAAGGAAAGAAATTAAGAAAGAGATCAACAAAAGACAAGGTAAAGTGCAAGTACAAACAAGAAGAAGATCTGCAGAAGGGACATGGAAAAGACTTAAGAGCCTCGGACATAAGATTACCAGGTTGATGGACTAGATGGAATGGACAGTAAGGACTGACATAACCCGAGACCAGGAAGAAGAGACGCTGAAGGAAGATTGGAAGAAAATTATTAAAAATTTATTTTGGGAATTAGTGTAAAATTAATGAGTATTAGGAAAAATGTTGGAATGAAAATATTTGGCTTTAGTAGAAATGATATAAGGAATTATGTACAAACAAATATTAAGTTTTAAGCTTTAAGGTATTTTATGGTAAGACAAGGTTAAAATAAATTAAGGTAAACTGAATGACAGAATATAGTGAAAGATGGAAAGGATTTGCTGAGTTAATTAATAGGTTAGACTGTTAAGACAAACTATTCAATAAATATTGAGAAAGATGGAAAGAATTTGCTGAAATGAATAACTAAACTAGAATACAAAAAGGGAGGTGTGAGGAGGTCGATGAAACAAGTAAATGAAAGATAAAGATATGGAATATTGGATGTGTGTTTTTATTGTTATTGTTGTATTGGCTTTTATGTTTTTTTCTATTTTTTATGTATTGTTATGTATGTTTTGTTAATTTTTGTTGTTGTTGTTTTCTTCTTTTTTCTTTCTCTGTAATTTTTGAAATTTCTAATAAATATCATTTTAAAAAAACCAAACATAATGGCTTCTTTATTTTTACCATTGTATGCCATCGTGCATACAAGGCTGGAGAACATAGAATAAGTGCTTTCCCTTCCTGTAATAGGTTTTTTTTTTAAATGCAGTCTCCAGAACATGATTAAGGAATATGAAGTCCTTATGTATTAACCAGCGCAAGATAAAGCAAGCTATTCTATTTGCGTCATGGGAGAGATTCTCAAAATTCATTTGGCTGCCTTAATCTACAGCATTTTTAAAGTATTGAAAGATAGCCATTACCTTCATGAAAATTCATTTCCCCTCTCATTCCTAATTTAACTTTTTATTCTAAAAGCAGATTAATTCATTAAAACTCAGGAGAAAGTTCCCAGCTGGATTTCAATATTGTGCCATCAACGGCTGTTACAAAACTACATTCCCATTACAAACAGTATTAATTATCTTATACAGGAGACATACATTTTTCATACATTTGAACAGCGAAGTTAAAATAAGATTTCTAGGGGGGGAAATGTCACACACAACCCTATTTCATTTGGCTACCGAATTGATAAATGCGTGTCATTATTAGCACTATTGAATTCATAGGCAATTGCTAATGCACCGAGTCGTTTAAAAATAAATTATGCTGTGGACAGTTGAAAGGTTGCATAGTAAGGTACCCGCTCAGTACTATTTGCAATCTAATCATGTAGAATTGAAAAAAAGACAAAATCAATGAACCTTGATTAATGTGTTTGAGAAGTAAAAATATTGCATGTTTTAGACACACATGCATGCATACTTTTCCAAATCTGTTTTCACCCAAATCTTTATCTAACACCCACCGAGAACCAGAAAGTGTGAAAATTCATACCAAGAGGCACACATGCCTAAACCATGTTAATGATTTTAGTGCACAAGCAAAAACATTTGCTACGAAAAGGCTTTCTGATATCATGGCTTGATTTTTTAAGAGTTCGATATATTATTTAAATAAGGTACTTGTAAAAGCAAATTGTTTTCTTGGGGAGGAAAAGAATGATGGGTTTCAGGCTGCCATTCCTGGAAGAGGAGAATCCAGACCAAGAGATTTTGGAGAAATTTACTGGCAGCTTCGCTTGCCCACGGAGCCCACACGCTTCCGCCTGCGTGTCTCTGCTCCGGGCCCCCAGCTGCAGTTAGCAGAGCTTAGCACAGCGACAGAAGCAGAGCCGATGATGCCTTGTGTGCTCAATAAATCAGTCAGACGCTCGGTGTCTTTCCTTATCTTACAAGTAGCTTTAATCTCGTACAAAAACAACAAATCGTAACTTTCCCGGCGACAGCGCACTCATCTTCGATCCTCTCCCGGATCTGGCTAGACTCACACTGTGTGTCAGCGTAGACAGACACTCCCAGTGTTCTATGCCCGCCTCTGAATGTGAGACGTCATACAGAACTTCTTAACCCTGTAAGTTCTGACGCTCTCCATAGAGATCACCAATGGCCTGAGAGAATTCTGCACCTTTCTTAGTTATTTTGCCTTTCTTAATCATTAAGTTTCATGGCTTCATGAAATTAAAAAAAAAGGGAGAAAAGAACTAAATTCAATTCACAGCACACCATTTTAAAACCTGGTTGTTTGGAAATCCAGCTTCTGGGAAGGGCCAACGAACCATTGTGACCAGTGCAATAAAGAGTGATTAAAGACGCTGAAAAGGGAAAAAAATATATATGTGTGTGTGCGCGCGCATGTGTTGAAGATAAACAAAATCCCTTTCTTTCTAGGGCAAGTACTAATTCGACAATCAATTCAATTCCCTCCTCAGCAGCATCCAAGATCCCATTCTAGCAGCAAGCAAGGAAATAAACAAAGACATCCCATTTTGGCACAGCCAAAAAGGAGCAGTTCTTTCAACAGGCAAAATCAAACACAAAAGGCTCATTTCACAGCAGGTTGACTAAAGAGTTCATGTTACTATAGCAGGAGGGATGGGATGATAAAGAGGAGAGGAGAGGAGTCTTGGCATCCTGTCACAAAAAGCGCAGAGTCCACTATCTGTTCTGCTTGCTCAGTGAGAGCAGAGAGGCTCTTCCAAGACTATTTGCCAAGATCTGCTCCCACTTACCCAACTTTACTGTCCAAGCCTTGTACACAGATAAAAAGCAGCACGAGAGAGCAAGGCAAACTTTTCCCCATTGCAACTCTGCTGGTTTTTATACTGTAAGATGATGTCTTAATAATGGCAACTTCTAAGAGTTGAATAGGGACGTGGGTGGCGCTGTGGGTTAAACCACAGAGCCTAGGACTTGCCGATCAGAAGGTCGGTGGTTCAAATCCCCACGACGGGGTAAGCTCCCGTTGCTCGGTCCCTGCTCCTGCCAACCTAGCAGTTTGAAAGCACGTCAAAGTGCAAGTAGATAAATAGGTACCACTTCAGCGGGAAGATAAATGGTGTTTCCGTGCACTGCTCTGCTTCGCCAGAAGCAGCTTAGTCATGCTGGCCACATGACCCAGAAGCTGTACACTGGCTCCCTTGGCCAATAAAGCGAGATGAGCGCCGCAACCCCAGAGTCAGCCACGACTGGACCTAATGGTCAGGGGTCCCTTTACCTTTACCTTTAAGAGTTGAATGTATCTGTGTACAACAGAACAAGCTACCATGCAGTTGGATTTCCCAGGCTTGAGGGAAGAAAGAACAGAGAATTTATTACTCTCTGCCCTTCATGTTGCTTTAAAGCCCACCCACAATATCTAGCAAAACAGTAGTGAGTGTTCAAGAATGCTTCTGGAGCAATCCTGCCATATAGCCTATGGTTCTTCATTATGGTATGTTTCATCCCTTTATTTAACATTGGAGACAACTGTAAAAAATATAAAGGTAAAGGACCCCTGGGCGGTTAAGTTCAGTCAAAGGTGACTATGGGGTGCGGCGCTCATCTCGCTTTCAGGCCAAGGGAGCCAGTATTTGTCCAGAGACAGCTTTTCTGGGTCATGTGGTCAGCATGACTAAACTGCTTCTGGCACAACGGAACACCATGATGGAAACCAGAGTGAATGGAAATGCTGTTTACCTTCCTGCCACAGCGGTACCTATTTATCTGCTTGCACTGGTGTACTTTCAAACTGCTAGGTTGGCAAGAGCTGGGACAGAGCAATGGGAGCTTACTCCGTCACAGGGATTCAAACCACTGACCTTCTGATCAGCAAGCCCAAGAGGCTTAGTGGTTTAGACCACAGTGCCACCCACATGTACAGATGTACAAGCAACTGTACAGAGCAGTGGTGTGCGGTGAAACTTTTCATAGGGGAAGAGTCAGGGCCAGAGGTACCAGCTTGTGAGGGCAATCAAGGGTGGGGGACCTGATGTCACACGCATGAGCATCGTGCCTCCTTCCCTAAGCTAGGCAGAAGCTTCCCAGGCTTTGTGAAGGAGCCCCCTGGCCTCTGACAGGATGCTGGAGACCAAAGCCGGGAGGGCTCTTAGACCCGTCAAAGCATCACATCACCCTTTCCGGGCTTTGGGAAGGAGGTGCCAGGAACATTTAGGGGGCTAGTCTAGTCCCACTAGTCCACTGACAGCATGTCACTGGTACAGAGCATATGGTCTCACTCTGAGGCTGGATGAATATGGACATAAGAAGCAACAGAGTCAGATCTGCCTAGCTCAATACAGTCTACACCAGGGGTCAGCAACCTTTTTCAGCCATGGACTGGTCCACCATCCCTCAGACCATGTGGTGGGTCGGACTATATTTTGGAAAAAAAAAATGAACGAATTCCTATGCCCCACAAATAACCCAGAGATGCATTTTAAATAAAAAGACACATTCTACTCATGTAAAAAACACACTGATTCCCGCACCGTATACGGGCTAGATTGAGAAGTACGGACCTCCGGAAGAAATTAAGTACTTAACCCGAGGTACCACTGTATTGAATCTGAAAGCTTCCACATGCAAAACAAATCTTTTTACTAGGAGCCCTTTTATTAGGGGCTAGTTTAGAAAGTGGGCAATAAGAGCATTTCAGTTCACAGTACTGTAAGAACAGCCCATATGAAATTCACAAGCAGGACCTCAGGGCAACAGCACTCTCCCTACTTGTGATTCACAGCAACGGGCGTCTAAATGCATACTGTCTCTGTCAGTGGAGATCAGTGCTTTATTTCTAGGGGAAAAGTTCCCGATACGCACCATGCCTCACAATGCCTCATGGTGAGGCTGATGGGAGTAGGAGTTGAGGCTGATGGGAGTAGGAGTTGAGGCTGATGGGAGTAGGAGTTGAGGCTGATGGGAGTAGGAGTTGAGGCTGATGGGAGTAGGAGTTGAGGCTGATGGGAGTAGGAGTTGAGGCTGATGGGAGTAGGAGTTGAGGCTGATGGGAGTAGGAGTCCAACGACATTTGGATCCCACCTCATCCCTGCTTTCATTGCCCCAATGTCACAAATAGCACTGTGCTCTTAGGTTTGGCTTGGCATCGAGCACTAAAATTATTTGAATTCTGAGATTCATGAGCAATGCTTAAAAAAAGAGGAGAAGCAGCAGCAGCAGCAGCAGCAGCAGCAGCAAATATTCCTAAAATGCCATGAGCTGTTGAACAACACCTTTTGTGGGAGAAAATTTGATTAGTGGCTTTGGAATCTTTAAATAGCAACAGACATATAGATAGTTCCGCAACATTTCATTGACTTTCATATAATCGCACCCGTGAAACAGGAACTACAGGTGGACACATAACCTTCTGAAAGCCACTCTTTTCAAGTGCGGTAAATGAAAAGCCATGCACTTCATGGAGGCTTAACTCTGTGGCTCGCATAACATTCGCAATATTTGTCTTTATATCTAGGTTTTCAAAAGGTGTGACAGCGAAACAGCTGCTATCTAGAAGAGAATGCTCCCCCCCTACTATGTGTGTGAGTGTGTGTATGTCTGTGTGTCTATGTGTGGAGAGTGTCGCATTATTTTATTTGCTAATGAACCCATCTGCACGAAACACTGAAGTTTCATGGCAAGTGAGGAAAACAGCCCCCCTTCCTGCTCCAAACCCCACCCCAGAAATTTGCAGCGGAATTAAAGGCAATAGATTTTCCTCTCGTTATCTCTCTGTCATCATCTTCTTCTTCTCCTTCCTTTTTAGCTTTCAATCCCGCATGAAGATTGGCACGCCAGTGGATTTTCCTTTTACAAGGAACTGGCAAGTTGCCACCGCAGAGCTTAGTAAACAAAAGAAATGAAAAAGTCATAGGCATCCAATGGGACTCTGCTGTGATGTGTAACAGAGAGATTGTACTGTGAATATTGATAATGAAAGGGTACCTGGTTTATTCATACAACTCTAGGCAAACACAATAGCCTTAGAAGGAGAAAGTGGATTTGTCTGCCTACGGACAAGACCACCTTTCTTTCTGGATAAAAAGGACATCTTGGGGATGTTTTAATTAGATCCCCCCCCTCCTGTGAAAACTTTCCATATTTAAAACAGACTCCCTCTAGAATCCTGAGAACACAATGTATTCTGCACATTTGCCATTTTCCACAGTAAATAACCTCTCTTTCTCTCTCCCCTCTCTTTCTCTCCCTCACTCACTCAACAAGTATCAGTAATTACATGGAGGACTATTTTGAATAAAATTGTGAAGATGGCACTAATTAAAGAAATATTGCTGGCTGTCATTTCATCAGAGATGGGTTAGCTAATTACATGGTTCAGTAGCACAGGAGGAAGAGCAAGAGTGTGGCTGGTGTGGATGTTTCTACATTATCATTAAGAAGAAGAAAAAAATCTGGTGAGGTTTCAGTAATGTGCATATGGACCTGTGTTTTGAACTTCCACCTGGCCATGAGATATCATTTTAACTTATTGCACCAACAGAAAGCTTCCCTTCCGCCACAGAAACCTCTATTTGTAGCCAGACAACGTACACAGAGACCATGTCATTATAGCCTTCCTAACCCTGGTGCCTTACAGATGTTTCGGACTTCAATTCTCATCAGCCCCAACCAGCATGGCCGGTGGTCAGGGATGATGCGAGTTATAGCATAGTGTGATTCAGAAGGCACGAGATTAGAGAAAACTGTTGCAATTTAAAAGGTAGATTAGGTAGATCTGAGATAAGCTATGGAGCAGTGACTGCTTCAAGGCTGGCCAGATAGACTTGGGTAAACATGTGTTCTAGGCAGAACAAAGAGGTAACATTTCTAGATACCCAAAAGATTGTGTCCTGGAACAGTCGGTCATGCAACTGAGCAGAAAGGTGATGGCCCTGGACTTCATCTTAAGTGGTGACCAGGACTCTCTGCAAGATGTAAGTGTTGCTGAACTTATTGAGAACAGTGGCCACAACATATACCGTATTTTTCGCTCTATACGACACACTTTTTCCCTTCTAAAAAGTAAGGGAAAATGTGTGTGCGTCTTATGGAGCGAATGCAGGCTGTGCGGCTAAGCCCAAAGCCAGAACAGGGAGACGGAGTGCTGCGCTCCATCTCACTGTTCTAGCTTGGGGATGGCTGCGCAAAGCCTCCACAGGGCAGTGGGGTGAAGGCACCCCACTGCCCTGCAGAGGCTTCAAAGGCTGTCCCCGAAGCCAGAACAGCAAAAGGCTATCCCAGAAGCCAGATCCCTCTTCCTGTTCTGGCTTCTGGGGTTCAGAATTTTTTTCTTCTTGTTTCCTCCCCCCAAAACTAGGTGCGTCTTATCGTCCGGTGCGTCCTATAGAACGAAAAATACGGTATGTAAGTTAACAATTGCCAAGTAAATACAATGCAGTTACATTTGACTTCGAAAGAGGAGACTTCTAAAAAAAAAACCCCCAGAGGACTGGTAAAAAGGAAGTTGAAAGCGAAAGTCAAGAGGGTCCAGTCTCTGCAGACTTTAGGGGGTTATTCAAAAGCACGACAATAGTAACTCAGCTGGAAGGCATACCACAGATCAGAAAAAAGTACCAGCATTGCCAAGAGGATGCCAGGGTTCTTAATGAGCAGAGTCAAAGAAACTATTAAAGGAAAGAAAGCTTCATTCAGAAAATGAGAGTCTTGTCCAAAAGAGGAGAACAAAAAGGAACACAAAGTTCGGCAAAAAGAAATACATGCAGACAATAAAGGGTGAAAAAGAAAGAAGGAGAAAGAATTCAAGGAACATATCACTAAAACATTAAGTCTGACAACAACAAAAATATTTAAGTACATTAGAAGCAGGCAACCAGCTAGGGGTATATTCCAACGCAGGGGACAGCAAACTTTTTCAGCAGAGGGCCGGTCCACTGTCCCACAAATAACCCAGAGATTCATTTTAAATAAAAGGACACATTCTACTTGTGTAAAAACAAACTGAATCCTGGACCACCTGCAGGCCGGATTTAGAAGGTGATTGGGATGAATCCGGTCCCCAGGCCTTAGTTTGTCTACTCATGTTCCAACCAGACGAAAGCTGAGGGGTGGAGCACAGCCAATAACAGGTGTGGCCTGAGGGGCTGAGGAGCCATGGCCTAAGGAGAGTGACAAAGGCTTAGAGGGCCACATTCAGCTCTTATGATTCTGCTTCCTGACCAATAGCAAGATGACAAGTAAACCCTCTGAAACCTTTGTGTGTGGCTTGTTAAACATGTTCACTGAATGGTATACAAGATGACAGGTCGTGCTTCGAAACTGTACAGCCGCTTCCTATCTGTCCACATTCATATAAGTGAAGCCCAAGATGAGCTCTGAAATGCTCATCAATAAAAAGTGGGTGGAGAGAAGCTTAGCTTTTTGCATGTTTAATAGCATGAGTAGAATGACAAAAAAAGGGGGGGAAGTTTAATGCACATGGGAATCAGAACTGGTTATTACTTCATTTCTTTTTGAAGTCAGTTTCTCATGTTAAACTTCAGAGACTTGAAATTTATTCTAAGGCAATCTTCAAAAAGTCTCATTATTATTTATCAAAATAAACAAACAAGTCTTCTGAATGAGTCTTACACCCCCCCCCCCGATGATGCAAATTTCTAGAATCTGGTTTCAGCTGGGCTAATATATTTTAAATAGGATATCGCACAAGATGTCGGAAAACCTCTGCCTGATCACAACCAGTCTGAGCCCATATATGAGAAACCAGCCAGACCTAGGCCCTTTTCAGGCATTCCCCTGTACGTGTGTGGGCTAAAAGTGGAGCAGGAACATGCAAACATGCTCTGCCCTTAATGTCCCCACATGTGCTAGCTCCACTTTAGACCTTGCAGTGAGAGAGGAGGTCTGGAAGAAGATTCCAAGCGAATTCGTCTCAATGCACTACAAATCCTCCCCATGTTCCGTAAATCTGCACTATCAGAATTTGTGATTACAAGGAATACTCTAAGTGCATTTCACTTCCCTCTACAGCACATGAAGAAACCACCTTCTTGACCACTATTGGTCTCAATCCGCCAGAGACTGCCTTTGCATGCAAGGGAAACCTAACTCACTGAGGGTTTGAGATGAAGAGGAGTTTGGATTTGATATCCCACTTTATCACTACCCAGAGGAGTCTCAAAGTGGCTAACATTCTCCTTTCCCTTCCTCCCTCACAACAAACACTCTGTGAGGTGAGTGAGGCTGAGAGACATCACAGAAGTGTGACTAACCCAAGGTCACCCAGCAGCTGCATGTGGAGGAGCGGAGATGCGAACCCAGTTCACCAGATTACAAGTCTACCGCTCTTAAGCACTACACCACACTGGCTATCATTCATTGATTACCTTCACCTGGTCAGTCCCAGGGTGTGGCCACTGTTACATGCTGACAACTTCTAGGAGCCACAGGTGAGAGCTTAGTGCAGGGTAGGGACCAAAAGTGGACAGACTACCAGAGAAGGAACATGACATGCCCAGCCCCACCAGAGGTACCACCCCTCTCCTAACACAGCAGTGATTTGCATATGTGTGAATGTGCCATCCGAGACCCAACATCACAGATTGCATCATTTCAATCCTGATGCTTTTCAGTGGAATCCGTTCACAACTTCAGTAATCAAAGGCTGATGGACATAGATGTCCAAACCAGTCTTAACTGTGGCAGTCGGTGGAACTCTGGAAGAAGTCACATTTGATGCATTTACAGTGGTACCTCTGGTTGCAAATGGGATCCGTTCCGGAGGCCCGTTTCCAGCATGAAAGGAATGCAACCTGCAGTTGTGCGTCTGCGCACGCACGGGTTGTGATTCGCCACTTCTGTGCATGTGCATGACGTCATTTTGCACGTCTGCGCATGTGCGAGCGGTGAAACTCGGAAGTAACCCTTTACGGTACTTCCAGGTCACCACAGGACGCAACCTGAAAAAACGTAACATGAAGCAAATGTAACATGAGTTATTCATTGCACACTCTCCCTCCCTTTACTCCTCCAAGCCCAACTAAAGTTGGGTATATCACCACTAGGGTTCAAATAATTTTTTGTGTGAATGTAACTTTGGTGATAAGCTGAGGAGAATAAGTAAGTCTCGCAGCAAAGCCACACTCATTTCAGTTCATCATTCACTTGTATTCATAACTCCAAGGCCTTGAAGTATGCATATGAGCAGTGAGTTACATTATATTCTTTTAAAAATTTCAAGAGCGCAATCATTAAATCCAGTGGCTCTGAGCTCTAATGTGTAGGTTAATTGAAGCAATCCAGCATGTAGTCCCTCAGGTCTAGAGTACTAAAAGTGCAGGGGGGAGGAAGAGAAATGTACTGCATAAGGAATATGTTGTTCCTTCAAGATAAAAACAAGGACATTCCTTCTCTGAGCTCCATTTTCCCTGTCAGCTTTAATCTACTATGATTCTCCTTGTTTGCTCCTTTGAGAGGCCACACTACTTTGTGAAGTGAATTTGCTCTGAGCCTTAAGATACTGTTACCATGTGCATTGCCTGTGTTCCCTAGAAGGGCAAACAACATTCCTTATAATTGAAATATAGGGTTTCCCTGCAGGGTTGGACTAACATTTGATTTAATTCTTGATTTGAGTAAAAATAAATCAAATACAGCACCTCCCTAAGGGAAAATATACTTTAATTAAGGAATATTCCCACAAGAATTCCCTTAAAGCTTGTTGGATCTGACTTTCTTGAAAATATATTTCCAAGCGTATTTGGTAACCCCTTTGCCATCTGGAAGCTTATCAACAAGTATAAAATGATCATGCTTTTGAGAGGAGGAGTCTCTACCCCATCGGACTGTAAGAGGGGGAAAGGGAGAAAAATCCAAATTATCAACTGTCCACCATCCTAGAGACAAAACCATCATCTCTGTGGCCAGAATACACCCAGTTCTGAACCTTGCAAAACCCAACAAATCTAGCAGGCTCTTACAACCTAATGTTCCTTTTCAACTTCTGCAGTGCTTCTGAAATTAGTATTGTTGTTTAGTTGTTTAGTCGTGTCCGACTCTTCATGACCCCATGGACCAGAGCATGGCAGGCACTCCTGTCTTCCGCTGCCTCCTGCAGTTTGGTCAAACTCATGTTAGTAGCTTCAAGAACACTGTCCAATCATCTCATCCTTTGTCGTCCCCTTATCCTTGTGCCCTCAATCTTTCCCAACATCAGGATCTTTTCCAGGGAGTCTTCTCTTCTCATGAGGTGGCCAAAGTATTGGAGCCTCAGCTTCAGGATCTGTCCTTCCAGTGAGCACTCAGGGCTGATTTCCTTCAGAATGGAGAGGTTTGATCTTCTTGCAGTCCATGGGACTCTCAAGAGTCTCCTCCAGCACCATAATTCAAAAGCATTAAATTAGTATACTGTACACTAATAGTGGACTCAGGTGTTGAGTTATGATGGGTGTATAGCCAATTAGGTGCTGCTGAGAAACAAAGCCAAGGTCAGGCATGCTAGGGAAACTGAAGGTTTGCAGAAGTAGACAAAAAGGGGGGAGGAATCCAAGGAAGTATAGCCCTACCCCAAAGCAACCCAATGAAGATGGCACATAGTCACTGGCCTCAGAAAGCAGTGTGTCTGTTGTGGAGGGGAAATGGAATATTCCTAAAGAGGGCATGGGTGGCTGGATGCATTCAGTGCCAGATTTACGTATAAGCTAAACAAGCTATAGCTTAGGGTCCCACTTTCTTGGCCCCCGCAAAAGAAAAAAAAAAACTAAAGAAAAAACAACTGGATGTACATTTCCAAACTATAAGATAAAAAACAAATAAAATAAAACCTACATACAGCAACAGTGGCAAATGGCTTTAGATACCTATTAGGTCCATAAATTACCATATAGCATATATTCAACACAAGAAACAGCGACAATTTGTTGTTGACAAAGGATAAAAAAAGGTAAAGGTAAAGGACCCCTGACAGTTAAGTCCAGTCACAGACGACTCTGCGTTTGCAGTGCTCATCTCGCTTTACAGGCCGAGGGAGCTGGCCTTTGTCCGCAGACAACTTCCTCTGGCACAACGGAGCACCGAAACCAGAGCAGGGAACAGAAATGCCGTATACCTTCCTGCCGGAGCAGTACCTATTTATCTACTTGTACTTTTGGTGTGCTTTCAAACTGCTAGGTTGACAGGAGCTGGGACCGAGCAATGGGAGCTCAACGCCGTTGCGGGGACTCGAACCACCGACCTTCCAACTGGCAAGCCCTAGGCTCAGTTGTTTAGACCACAGCATCACCTGCGTCCCTTTGACAAAGGATAGCTGGACATATAAAGGGCCCCATTACCTTCAGTAGCTTAGGGCCTCATCAAACCTAAATTCGGCCCTGGATGCATTCCACACTGAAAGGGAGCATTGAACACTGCAATGGTTTGTTACAAGTTTCCTTGTGTTTTGTGATCAGTATACCCTGATCTTTTATTTTTATTTTTTTAAGTAGTTACGGTTTGGAACTCCAAATCTGATCAAATTAGGGGTGCTGAGGAAATATAGCCATTTCCCAAGTACTGCTTTTGCGATCTAAATTGCCCCTTCGAGCTGCCATTCATGATGGAATGAGGTAGGGGCAAAAAGTAGTGTTACCTCAATTAAATAACACTTGGAGGTACACTTTGGTTACTCGTACCTTTATTTCCCTACAGAATATGTAAGAATGAGTATTACCCTCTAGAGAGGAGTCTACTCCCTGTGCATCTGCAGGTCAATTACAGCCAAGCAGAGACTAAGGACGCATTCAAAGATACAGGAAGAGGTACCTATCTTTTGTGAATGGGTGCTTTGGCTCAGAGGAGCCTCTAAATGTTTCATTTACTGATTTCTCATTGTGGCTCCCTCATGGTATACTAATGTACTTGGCACACGCTATCGCTGTGCTTGTGATGGTTCGAAGCACAACGGACCAGTAATTATATACATATGAAACCAAGACAAGGCACATCAGCAGGATACAGCTGAAAGCTTTTAAGAGAACTTGAAATTCCAGATGTTATTGGACTTCAACTCCCATCAGCCCCAGCCACCATGGCCAATAGTCGAGGGTGATAGAAACTGTACTGCAACATCTGGAAGGCGACAGATCTCTCACCCTGGTGTTCACACTCTCTCCCTCACGCTTGTCTGTTACAGGTTCTTGAAACATGACAAAACCCAGTACAGTGGTACCTCGGGTTACAAACACCTCGGGTTACAAACACTTTGGGTTACAGACTCGGCTAACCCAGAAAGAGTACCTCGGGTTAAGAACTTTGCCCCAGATGAGACCAGAAATTGTGCACTGGCAGTGCGGCGGCAGTGGGAGGCTCCATTAGCTAACGTGATACCTCAGGTTAAGAATGGTTTCAGGTTAAGAATGGACCTCCGGAGCGAATTAAGTTTGTAACCAGAGGTACCACTGTGTATACAAGGGGTGGCTAACCTTTGGCCCTTCGGATGTTGTTGGACTGCGCTGCCCATCATCTCAGGCTTTTGGCCATGCTGCCTGGCCAAAATTGATATCCAATAAGACCTGGTTAGCTATCTCTGCTTTGCATTCTGTTCATCAGAGACCATAAGGGGATCATTCATAGCCAATTATCCCTCCCCCATATCATGTTCCAACACACTGGAAACTACTATTATCCACCTGCAGCTGTGGTGGATAATCAGAAAAGCTGGTGGGAAAAGAGAAAATCTGGTTGGTAAAGAGGAGTAAATAAGATGTCAAAGTAGGGTCTAGACCACTACTGTATATAAACACTAACCTAGTAGCCAAAGACAACAAAGAATTGCATGCAGGAGTGTGAGAGAGTTGACAGAGGAAAAACAGAAGGGCCCAATCCTTCTGTTTCCTGTGGAGTTCTCCACCCATCCTCTGCCAGCCCCCAGCAAGCTAGGCTTTTCCTTCCTTCCTTCCTTCCTTCCTTCCTTCCTTCCTGCCTGCCTGCCTGCCTGCCTGCCTGCCTGCCTGCTAGTAACTTTTGTGGGCTTATTCACAAAGCTGTTCATCTAGCCAAAGTCAAGCAGTTTAAATTCCCAGTAATTTCAAGGGGACACTGAAACACTTGCTTAAATCTGTCCGACTGAAATCAGTGGGGCTTTAAAATGCTTATCCATGGCCGGGTCATTAACTTGGCTGCCTCGTGCTTTTTCTGCTCCCCATACTATGGATGCTAGGAGTTACCTAACTGATAAATTAAGCTGCAGTTGTCAGAATTTTCTCAGGCGCTGCCCCACGCTGTGTTAGAGAGCGAGAGCACATTTCAAGATTTGCAGTGCGGTTGTTACAGTATAGAATTTCCAGCCCTGCTGCGTCCTAATTGCATCTCTACAGCTGAGCTCGTATTCCCAGTTCTTACTGGTTGCAAATGGTTTCTGATGTCAAAGGAACTTTTCGCAAGGACCTTTAAACCATGAAACTGTGGATGACTTCTGACAAGCAGAGCTGCAGCTGCTTCTTGCGTGGGAACAGTCCCTTGAGATCTTGCCTATTAAATATCTGTTGCCATATTCTTATGAATAATGTAAAGTGATATGTTATTAACTGATGAAAAACAGCCAAGAAAGAGAGAGCGCGTATGCTATGACATCTGAATTTCCTTCTCTATTATCCAGAAATAGCTTTATACTTTCTTTGTTTGCCCT
The DNA here is from genome assembly GCF_964270895.1 of Podarcis filfolensis. Classification (NCBI taxonomy): domain Eukaryota; kingdom Metazoa; phylum Chordata; class Lepidosauria; order Squamata; family Lacertidae; genus Podarcis; species Podarcis filfolensis. The sequence continues at coordinate 25,339,286 of NC_139621.1, read as the reverse complement.
GAACAGCTTGGGCCTCTTAGATCTTAGAAAGTGCTTTCTCTAGAATGTTCCACATATCCCCACAGATCCAGAGCTGAGAACCCGCTCTGTATCTCTTTATTTACCGAGGTAGAATCTCAACCTTTTGGGTTGCAAAGATACTTCAAGGCTGGATGGGCAAATGCCTATAATCTATTGCTTAATAGTTTGAAGATCCTGCTGTCTTTTCGAAGTTTGAACATATATCCCAGAAGTCACCAACCTCTGGGGGTGAATGAGGACATCTAAAATTTCGAAAAAAAGTGATGTGGGAGAGAGTCATAAAATGGCTGCTGCACGGACATGGCCATTCACAAAAGGACCACTGTGGGAATTGAAAATGGCTGCCTTGGGGTGTGGCACAATGCAAAGTGGCTGTTGTTAAGGCATGGCATAAGGATTCCCACAACAAAAAGACACAGGAAAACAAAATGGTGCAGGGGGACCTTTTTAGTCCCATCAGGGCAGGGGAAAGGTTTCTATGTCAGACAACGCTGCACTCATTCACAGATAGAAGCTTTTTGCACACCTACACTATTAATATGGATGGCAGTATGGGCATGCAATCCTGACATGCAAAGAAATATTTAAGGGGACATGTATAGTATAGGAGAGTCTGAGCTATTGCAAACAGGAATAGAGCATCGTAGATTTCTGAGGGAATATTTACTGAGACTTTTTGTGTGCACCATAGGAGGTACTGTTGGGCACCCATGGGCACCGCGTTGGTGACCCCTGGTATATCTTATAACCTTCAATCTCATTTGGATACCAATTTGGACTTATGGACTGTTTATATTAATATCTATGTTTATTGTTAGTGCGAGCTGACAATGCTTCTTCTTGGTTTTTGTTATATTTGCAAAATGAGAGAGAGAGAGAGAGAGAGAGAGAGAAGTAGAGTTGGTTGGACCACAAAGAATATCTTTTTCTATAGTATCTCTCCTCCTCAGAATTCTTTGCCTTTGCCTTTGTGCTTAGTCTCCATCCACATTACTAAGGATGGGGAGACAGGTGAAATCTTTAAAAATTTAAAAAGCAGTTATTGGTTTGAAAAAAGGACGTATAATTGAATTCAGTGGGATTTACTTCTGTGTAGATACACACAGGGGTTGATGGTGAACTGATTACTGTAGTGTAAGCACTTCCATGCATTTCTGCCAAGCTAGATGGCGATGTGGTCTAAACCACAGAGCCTAGGGCTTGCCGATCAGAAGGTCGGCAATTCAAATCCCCATTATGGAGTGAGCTCCCGTTGTTCAGTCCCAGCTCCTGTCAACCTAGCAGTTCGAAAGCATGTCAAGTGCAAGTAGATAAATAGGTACCGCTCTGGCGGGAAGGTGAACGGCATTTCTGTGCGCTGCTCTGGTTCACCAGAAGCGGCTTAGTCATGCTGGCCACATGACCCGGAAGCTGTCTGCAGACAAACGCCAGCTCCCTCGGCCTACAGAGTGAGATGAGCGCCACAACCCCAGAGTCATTTGCGACTGGACCTAATAGTCAGGGGTACCTTTACCTTTACAATTCGATTTTTTAAAAATTCAATTATTCAATTAGTTTACACTTCTTTAAACTGTGAGTTTTGTAAACAGAAAATAACATAATACATTTCATCACCATTATTAGTGTTTGTTCCAGGGCTTTTTTCCCAACCAGAACACAACAGAACTCAGTTCCAGCCCCTCTGAGGTGGGCACCATTGTCATTCTAAGAGAATGAGGGAGGTGTTCATGGTGAGTTCCAGCCCCTCTTTTTCTAAAAGAACCACTTGTTTCCTCAGTAAGGCATTGCTGCTTATTAGATGTCACTTCCTAGCATCCAAGAAAGTATTCGCCACTGGCATTTCTGGAATAAGAATAAGGGGAGTTAAGGCAGGGGGGGGGGGATGAGAAAATACTCCCGACAAAAACCAGTTCAGGTTCAGGTTTATAAAGCGCACATTTGAGATCCAGAATTACAGTACCAAAACCTTAGTGCTCAAAAATGTCCAGCAATTTTATTTTTTTTGTCTTGGCTTCTTTCCAGTTTCTAGCTCAGGCTCTTAACCACATTGCTATGTGAGTCCTCAGATGTAGTGACCAGAAAGACTTCAGAAGTCGTAACTGGACTCAGCAGGACTTAAGGGTCGGAGCTTCCTGTGAAGATAACATTTTCTCTTGGAAGTCTGCCATTCCATGCCCCAGACACAGTCAATTTATCCAGACACCATACTCTTCTTTCCTTCCATTATCCAACAGTTTTCAACAAGAGTGGAATACCCTCTTCACAGAGGTTTGCTGTTCATCTTGCAGAATCAGCAGGAGACTGGCTTTTTCATGTTGAACAGGGCTGGAGTACTTTTGGCCTTTCAGCTGTTCCGAGGTTTCTTTGAGGGGGATGTGTTTAAATGAATGATTGCATTTCATTGCATTGTAGATATTCTTTTCTTTTTTTCCTTTTAGTGTTAATTGATTTATATATTGTTGTAATTTGCCTGAGGTCTTAGGGCTAAGGATGGGAAATAGGTTTTTTAAAAACACTTTTTTTAAAAAAAAAATCTAAATAATTTAAAACCCTTGGATCTTTATAAAGCAATTTCAACCAGAGTAAGATTTTACTGCTGTTTAGATTGCAGTATTTTTTTTAGCTCTGGCTATCTCCATTTGTTGTTACGCTGTTTTTAGCCTAGGAGCATTATTTTCTTTTATTTATTGCATTCACACACACACACACACATACATATATACATATACATGATTGGATTCTCACTTTTTTGTTTTGTTTCATTTTAGATGCTTTCCATTCAGAGAGAGGAAAATGTGGGTGCTACATTTCATTCTAAATAAATAAATAAATAAATAAATAAATAAATAAATGCAGAAATAAATAAACCCAGTCATGTGAACCCCCGTGAGCAAGTACTACACTGATTGGGACAATTTACTGCAGCTGCACAATCAATGCAGTCTCGGAGCAGACTCCTGGCTAACTGCAGAAATGCTAATGGGAATATCTGCCCATCTGTAGGCTCCACAGTCGTGGTTCTCTCCTTAGCAGACATTCTCTCAAAAAATATGAGACTCAAATGAAACTTTAATACACGGCATGAAAACAGCCTGTCATTTTATCAGGAGGAGCTTTGTTGTTGTTTACTGCTATAACAATTGTTTTCTCAAAATTTATCTTCTGTACCATGAAAATAAATAAAAACAGTATTAAATATATATATGAGACTGGTTGTATTTCTGCAAGCCATTGCATGGGCTTCATAGTGGTGGCTCCTGAGGGATGATTCTATTGGTACTGGGTATTCCTTTATTTTATTTTTTAGCAGTGATTGTGATAGCTTGGCCACTGCTCCATGTCATCTTCAAATATCTGAAGGGCTGCCGTATGCAAGATGAAGCAAGCTTGTTTTCTTCTGCTCTGCAGGGTAGGACCTGAACCAATGGATTCAAATTACAAGAAAGGCAATTCCAAATAAACATTAGGAAAAATGTTCTGATGCTAAGAGCTGTTTGACAGCGGAATGGATTGCTTCAGAAGGCAGACTCCCTTCCATTGGAGGTTTTAAAAGAGAGATTAGATAATCTGTCAGGGTTTCTCCTTTTGCATTGTAGGGGAAGTGGTCTAGAAGACTCTCAGGGATACCTTACAATGCTACAGTTCTATGTCCTCTGTTTTGACATCCACAATAACTAACATAAGAACTATGGGAGCTTAATGCACTGGCTTGGGACAAATTGCAGAGCTGAAGGAAATGCGTTTAAAATATCTCTCCTCTTGCTTCCCATCTCCAGAACTCTCTCCCTCTCTCCTTGTTCTCCCCTGTGGCTGTGGAAGGCGGGTAGTGACAGGCTGATGGTGACATAGTACACAGCTCCTTTTCTCTAGCACTTTTGGATAATGGAAACTGAAGGTAACCTCAATAAATTAATAGTAGCGACTGGCCCCAGATTACCCAGTAACAGGATGCAAGTTGGCATATTGTTTCATATGCTACGAAGCCCCCTGGTGTTTTCAGCATGGCTGGGTGGGGAGAGAACTGTGGGTGCCCTGTCCCTTCTCTGCATGCTCAGGGAAGGAATTAGTGGGAAATAAAGGACCCTGCACATATTTTCCTGCACACTGATCAAAATTCAAGACATATCTCTCTGCCACTAATCATTGCAAGGTAGAGAAGATCCCCTGGCGTTCCCAGCGATGCCTGAGTGGGGGAAAGGAGAAGAATGCACCAAATGCTGTGTGTGGTTTTGTGTGTGTGTGTGTGTGTGTGTGTGTGTGTGAGAGAGAGAGAGAGAGAGAGAGAGAGAGAGAGAGAGATGGAGAAAGGGAGAAAGGGAGAATAGATGACTAGGATGTATGAGAAGATAACATTGTACCAAGGGAATTGTGTGCACCGCTGCTTGTTCAAGCAAAGTTTAAATATAGAAGCAGATCGTAATACAACAACGACAATGCGGAAGCATCAACAACAGCAAAGAAATGGTAGTCGCATGGGTGGGGCTCTCTCGGCTTCCTGACACAGTCAATCACTGGTGATTGCAGAGAGGGAGAGGGGAGAGGACCCTGCCCTTGTGTGGCAAGCACAAAGCAGCATGCTATCGTTGAGCAATGAAGTGGGAACATGCAGGTGATTTTGACCAAGGGGTCAGCTTGGTGTGGTGTGGCACATGGAGTGTTGGATGGCTCTATTATCGCATGCCACACCACTTCAAGCCCTGTGCCTTGCCTCTCCGCTTTCAGTTAGCATCAGTGACCCATTGTGCTGGGAAGCCAAGGAAACAAGGGAGGCCTATCTGTGCTCCAACAACCACCACTGAAAAAAGCACAACAACAACAACCATAGCTTGCAAACTTGATAAGCGGACAAATGCTGGGCGAACTTTTAAAAAAGTGCCTGTTGGATAAAGTTGCAGGCATTTTGACAAGTGCAGCACATTTGATTCTGTTTTTGGAGACATCTATTGCGGTTGGAAAACAAGGCTTCTAGGCATGCCAAACCACACGGGGCTCATTGCAAGCAGCAGCAGATATGTCAGTTCACAAAGCAGAACACAAATGATGTCACCTGCTCTGGATTTTCTAGGTACAGGAACCTAAGGTGCTCATGAATGTAACTAAAGTGGTACCTCTGGTTAAGAACTTAATTCGTTCTGGAGGTCTGTACTTAACCTGAAACTGTTCTTAACCTGAGGCACCACTTTAGCTAATGGGGCCTCCTGCTGCCACCGCATGATTTCTGTTCTCATTGTTACGGGCGGTTGAAGTCCTGGCGGAGGACATCGGGACCAGGGACAAGACAGTGGGGTGGGAGCAGGAACAAGAGTAAAGAGGTAAAGTTCTTAACCTGAGGTACTACTTCTGGGTTAGTGGAGTCTGTAACCTGAAGCGTTTGTAACCTGAAGCGTCTGTAACCCGAGGTGCCACTGTAATACCATTAGTATTGAATATGCTCTGGTTTGCTCTCAGTAGTGCCTGTGCCCTTGGGTTTTTTATTTTAAAGAATACACACAACCCCCTCCAAGAGGTCTTTTGTGGTAGAAAGATTTGGGTGCTATGCAGTGCTTTCCCCAAGGGGTACTCAAGGGTACGCAGTACTGGTACCTCTTTTTGTTGTTGTTAAAAAGTGTGGCGCTTACTGTAACAACTTCATGGTGAGTACCTAGCACCTATTTTTCTAGGGGAAGAAAGCACTGGTACTACGTCATCTTTGTAATTAACCACTAGGGGAGTTAGTGACTGGCTTCTCTTTTTACATCATAATGGCTCCATCAGGTACAATTAGTGCTCAAGTGAAACACTAGCTTGCATGAAAAATAAACAGTGGCTAGTCCTGAATGGGGGCTCCCTCTCTAATTAACCCTTTGAGGACAGAACTATTGGACTTTCCAAATGAAGCATTTTCTACTACCTGCATCATCTTTTTTTTTTTTTTTAAACCCTCATAGCCATGACAGCCGGAAATGCCAACCTGCAATTTAATATAGGCGTCCTTGACCAGGCAGAGTCCATCCAACCAACGAAGCAATCAGCAAACCAACTCTTAGGCCCCTGGGGCATACCGCACAACTTTGGTGCTGCACAATTCCTGTAGGTATCATGGGAGCATGATGTAATGGCGCCAAGCATTCATGGTGACACAGTATTCCAGAAAGTATCGCTATAGGGGAAGTTCCATTTCCAGGAACTATCACAGCTGCTTCACCACCAGCAGACACATAATGGTTTCGGGGCAGGTGAGACCAACGGGTGAGGTAATGTTCAGAAAATAGCAGCAAAAACAAGGAACACATCCGCATTTGAAAGAATGAGTATGCTCGATGTGACATTTCTTGCCTGTGTGTGTAAGCATCAAACACACAAGCCTTAAGCTCAAGTCAATGGCAAGCATTACAAACAAGAATGACACTGCGGCTTTCGGAATCGATTAGGAGGGAATCGATCTTCATGGCCAAAGCTGGAAAGAGAACCACTCCTTCGGATTATGATTAAAACAATTCGAGATTGTCAGTGTCAATATTGGTCCTATGGTGGTTCTGGAAAATGCTCAGGATTAGCCTCTACCAAACCTCAGTGGGAAGGAAGTGTCAGTATTGCAGATCTCCAAGAACAGTTCTGTACATGCTTTCTCTGACTTACAGATGGAATCATCTCTATACTCATGGACTCACCACAAGGATAACTGGCCTTTAAATTTGTCGCTTCCTCTTCAGATGCCAAATATCTAAAGATACACACACATAGCTTTTGAAAAGTGAAGTGATAAAATAGCAGGTAGCATGGATTGCAAATTCCCACAACACAGAAATACATCCATTAAATTCAACAGGAATTGCTTCCAAGCAATTTTAGGATTACAACCTGAAATAGCCAACCGCCTAGTCTTTCTCAAGAAATGGAAGAAGCCAGAGCTGATTCAGATATATTGGGTTGTAGCCAATGAAATTGTTGCATTAGCACAAGGACTAATGGGGATGGAAAATGGAGAGGAAGTCCTCTTACAAGGATGGAAATCCCTGTGCTAATGGGACAACTTATTTGGCTATAATCTATACTTGTCACGTAAGGCAGTTTCATTTACACAAAATGGCAAACCTATGCCATAGCTTATTCCAAGGCTCTACATATCTCTCATTTTGTGGAATCTAGGCCCTAGTCTTCTGCATATTCCATAACATTGTACCAGTATTCAAAACTGAATATGGTATGTGGGTTAAATGTGTTTCTGGTACTTCGTGGCTGAGTATTTCAGGCCAATTTCAGCACTGGAGCTGTCCATAAAATTCCCCTGGTGACGATAGAAAAAGTATAAGAAGCCATTCTATGTCTGTTGCCATATGGTTTACTAGTAACTTTCCCCCCATCCAATAGTGGGAAATAGGGCTACACCTTCCCTCTCATGTTAAAACAGAGCAACACCCCCATTTGTTTGAGTTATAGATCTAGAGAGTGTCCCTTGAGAGCAGCAGGATGTAGGTCCCCTACTGCTATATCATAAAATTCAAAATCATCACTTCATATGGTGCGGCTACAACCCAAGCCATTTGTTTGCACATTACATGTGGCAAAAACAGAATAGGCAAATGAGTATGTTTTCCCTCGCATGTTGTAAAGTGTGGTATAAGGCTTGTGTTCATATTTCGTGAGGACCTTCTCATAATCCCAAAGTGTCTGCTAACGTAGAAGGATACTCTCCAGCAACCACATAAGAGAAAGTAAAATGTGAAATGAGTTTCTGCACATTGTGGCACCTTCCAGATGAGGACAGGCTGTGTGATTAGAGGCCTCTGATCTCCAGATCCTGTTAAGGCTGTTACACTATGCCCTGCCTTGCGAGTTTCCTATAATATCAGCCTGCCAATAGCCAGGAAAGAATACCTGATTAGAAGGACCTTCAGTCTGGCTCAGCGAGATAATTCTCATGTACTTAAGCCAAACACTTTTTTTTAAAAGGTGTGTTTGTGCTTTGATTATCTAATCAAACATGGCTTTCAGTACTGTATTGTCTCTCTGACTTAGGCCTGAGAATATTTTTCTTTCTTGGCAAGTATCTGGGGAACACACCATGGCAATAAATATAGTCCACCATGATGTCATAGAATAAGGCCTACATGGAATTGCTATCTCTGTAGGCCTCCCACGAAATAGTCATCAATCTCTCACAGGGTTTTAAGTTGAAAACCTGATCAGGATAGTACTCAGGCTCTCTCATACACATAACCATGGCCCTATTTGGACAATCATAGCTCAGTTTAATCAGGTGAGCTATGAACAAGGTTGAAGTGGTTGTAGATCAGTAGAAGCTTAATAATAATAATAATAATAATAATAATAATAATAATTTATTTATACCACACCCATCTGGCTGGGTTTCCCCAGCCACTCTGAACGGCTTCCAACAGAATATTAAAATATAATAGTCTATTAAATGTTAAAAGCTTCCCTAAACAGGGTTGCCTTCAGATGTCTTCTGAAAGTCTGGTAGTTGTTGTTCTCTTTGACATCTGATGGGAGGGCATTCCACAGGGCGGGCGCCACTACCGAGAAGGCCCTCTGCCTGATTCCCTGTAACTTGGCTTCTCACAGTGAGAGAACTGCCAGAAGGCCCTCGGCACTGGACCTCAGTATCTGGGCAGAATGATGGGGGTGGAGATGCTCCTTCAGGTATACTGGACCGAGGCTACATTTTGCATGCAGAATGTTCAGGTTTTATCCTCAGCATTTCCCTGCCTGAAATCCTTGAGAGTCACTGCCAGTAAGCATTGACATTACTGAGGTAGATGGACCAAGGATCTGACTCTGTATTTATTTATTTCAAAAGATATATATCCAACTTGATTGTAACAAAAATTGACAGCCTCAAAGTGGTTTACAATAATAATATAAGGCAGCTTCCTAACAAGAATGTTGCCAATGCGTGGACCCCCTCTGCTCATGTAAATCTCAGTTAAACCAGGAAGTCTCTAATTAACCCGAGTTTCAATGTTTCATTCAAACCAGGCAACTATGGTTTACTGGCTTCAGTTGGTTTAATTCCTAGACCTGTTCCAAAGCTGGTAACCACAGTTTCCCTGTTTTGATGAAACAGGAAACTATGTTTAATAAAGGGACCTCCTGGTTTAACTGTGCTTCCTGCAAAGAGAGACAAGCAAGGACTGTGTGTGCCAGCAAGACATTTGTTCATATTTCACCATGGGCTCCTTGGGGAGGAAGGGCAGGATATGAATTTGATTAATAAATTAAATATATTAAAAAATTAAGCCGAGAGACAGCAGTCCAAATGCAACTGTTATCAACATTTCAAAGAGTTGTAAGTCTCTCTCCCTTTCCCTGTTTCTTATCTGACAGCTTAACAAAATGTGGATTAAATGCTCTTCTCCCTTCTCAAAAGCCAGTTTGGGGTAGACCCCCTTGTTTCCCCAGTGCCTCACAGCACTCATTTTTGTATGCCCATCTAGCCCCACTGTCACAGAACTACCCAGAAGCTCCTTCAGTTCCCTCAAGTTGTATCTCTTTGGTGTCATTCAGTCATCATGCTGTTGATTCAGTGTGAGCAATAATGTATTATTCATTTTTTCCTGAGTTCATCAGTGTCTCAGCTTGTTATTCTTACGATTCCCCAGAATAATAGAGCTTAGTGAGGCAATTTATCCTCAACTATGGCAGTGTGTGTAGGTAATAGAGTCTATTCAAGAATGTTAGGAAGAGGGGAAAAAACAACTATGTTTAATCACCACCATTCCTCTAGAGATTTGGGACACAATGAAACTCTCGGAAGCTCTCCTAACTTACAAGTTTTAAAATACAACCTTCCAGTGAAAAATCGCTAGGACCCAATGGCTTCTGAATCAGAAAATAATGGAATCAAATCCCAACTCAGCCATTACTAGTTTGGGCAAGTTGCTGTCCCTCAGTTTCCTACCTACAGAAGATTGTGATGCATGAAATATTGTTAGCCAAGATGCATCAGGTAAGACGCCTGAATAAGATCAACGTCCTACATGGTGGCTCTACAGCTTTTCCTAGCCCCTGACTCACTTGTTCCTGATTTTTTCACAAATCCATTGTCTCTCTTTCCCTAGGTAAAAAATTACGGTCTGCCTGTGCTTCACACCAATGAAAAACAAGAATACAATAGCCCAAACTATATCAAGTTACATGTTGTTATATGATACAGGATTGAGCAGTCTTGCCATATCAGATTTCAGAAGCAAAGAAATTTCAGTTGGGGAATGTAGGTGAGGGGTGGTTGGGAGAAGATTCCTAACAAAGTTTAAGACCCACATTTGGATTGATTTAAAAATTAAATTGCAAAAGAAAGAAAAATAGAATTTGTTGCAGTTCCTTCTTTTTGAACACTTTGTAATAACTACAACAATAGCTACCAACATGGGCAGTTGCTGGTTATCACATAGGTGTCCCTGACTGTCTGACCAGGACACTGAGCACACATGGATACTGTTAAAAGGAAATTTCATCTCATGCAGACAGTGCAGTAAAGTCAGAATGAGGATAGTGCAGCATTGTAAATAAGCTCACATACATTTCTAGCCTCTATTTTTCCAGTAGCTTGTACACAAATATATCAGCCAACTGTGGTTTGAAAGAAACAAAAGAACCAAACTTCCTAACCTGGTCACCTGGAAGCAATTCCATCTGCCCACAATGTGACCAGTGAGTAGCTAGTATGTACAAGCCTGAGATAATAAAACATTGTCAAGAAGCTGGTCTCAGTGAAGGTTCTCACAGAACAGCTGATTTTGAACTTCTGCCCCTATTATAACAGAGTAGATAGAAACTTTTCCCTCACAATATTTTACCAAAAAAATAAGCACACAGAATGCAGTTGTAGCATAGAATTCTAGGACTCTGCCAGAGTTCTTTTGTCCGCCTGGCAGTGCTGTTCCAACAATAGTAAAAAAAGAGCTGTAGATCCCATATGTGATTTGGAAAGCGTTAAGCCTTACAGTAATTGTGGAGCAGAGAATGATGGGTGAATAACACCATGAAAAAGAGGACAGTACTTAACATAACACTGTACAACCACCCCTTCTCTATAATGCTGTGTCTAAACAGGGATGGTGGAGAAATTTGGTATACTTTGCACTCGAAGCTGAAGTTACCATATTTGCATTTTCCAGAACACTATGAGAAGTAAAAATCCAGCTATCCTTTGAAATTTGTACTTATTCAAATTTCGCGATGCAGTTTTCCAAACCACACAATGATACCAAAAATGCACAGATTTGGGAACCAGATGCATAAAAATGAGTTTTTTAAATAACCCCCCCCAAAAAATGTGTTGTATTAGGTGAAATTGCTTACAAAAATATGTAACAAAACTGTATATAATATTTATCAGGAAAAAATTGCACTAAGATCAGTGATTCCCCCCCCCCCTAAAAATGTTTAGGGGTACTCTCATTTTCCTACTCATATTGAAATACTGCTCCTCAGTGAGGCCAAACTTAGATTCACGAAATGTTTAGGGGTATGCGTACCTCTGCATACCCCCAGAAAAAAGCACTGGCTAAGATAGTGAGGAAAATTCATGAGGATTTTTTAAAAGTTGCAAACTGAGGCAAAAATGTAGAGAACAGAAATTAAGACTGAAAGATAAAGAGAACTGAAATTGACAGATCTTTCCACCCCTACTTCTAAATAGTTCATCTGAAAGAGGAAATGCCTCACAAATGAGAATGGACAAATAAAAGAGCACAGTCGATGGAGAAAAATATGCCAAATAATTATTGGCAGCTGGGAAATGGAACAGTAAATCTGATAAAAGGTGTGAGCCAAGAGAAAGTTGATGTGTGGTATTGCAGCTAAGCAATCTACCTGCCCCCCTCTCTCAATATATCTGGGGTTGTGCAGGGCAGAATGAACTCGGTTACTTTGATTCCCTCAGGCCGTGACATGGCACATACAACACAGATGCAGACTGGATGGATGACACTAAAACAGCTCACATTTCAAGATTTACCTTCTGCTTCTGCTTGAGGTAACACAAAATCCAATTAAGAAGCAGCAATTGCTGATGATCCCTCATTTGCCAGCCTTTCCCAACCATCCAACTGACCACTCGCATTGACGGGAATCAAAGCAAACGTGAAGCCTCCTCCTAAAATAGCTGTTGCAACTACTGTCGAGAGGACCGTGTCCAAACGGCAGTTTGTTGGAAGCCTCCGTACGACATCCTTATTATGCAGAGAGGAGGAGGATATGCTTATCTGTACATAATAGTGCCTCACAATCAGATGAAATGCACTTTATACCTATGAGATCATCTCTCTCGAGACACAATGCTAAATGCTCCAGACACAAAGACCTTGAAGAGTTATTTGTGCGAGTACCAAAAAATATCTTATTTATTCTGCCAAGGAGTTATCAAATCATGTAGGCTCATTGATTTATATAGGTGCATTAATACACCGAAAATGATTTATCTGAAGCACCTGCTATGCTGCATTATGGCAGCGAAGCCACTTTGATCTTGATACCTGCAAAAGAGCTTATTCCAGCATCGAAAAGGAATGATACTAGTCTTGATATTACATTTCCTATACACCAGAGATGCACTTAATGTTGTTACATTTCAAGGAGCCAAAATGAATACATTTGGCCTCTATTTCAGTACCCTTAAATTTATGCACAGGATTTACATCCACATCCCAAATACAGGAGTCCACACACTGGATTCTGAGTGTGGACCATCCATGTGTCCCTAATTTCCAGGGACAATCCCGGATTTACAGAAGCTGTCTCAGTTTCTGATTCGATCATGGAATGTCCCACTTTTTCTTAGGATGTCCCTGTTTTCATTGGAGAAATGTTGGGGGGTATGGAGTTATGCGACCCCTGAGCCAAGGAAATAAGAAACTATACAACTTTTAGAAGACATCTGAAGGAAGCCTTGTATTGTTTTTTTAAAAAATGCTTAATGTTTTATTATGTTTTTATCTATGTTGGAAGCCACCCAGAGTGGTTGGGGCATCCCAGTTAGATGGGCGGAGTATAAACATTACTACTACTACTACTACTACTGAATAGGACATCCCTATTTTCATCAGAGAAATGTTGAAGGGTACGTGAGTGTGTTCAGTTTTGGGGGGGCATTTTTGACATGACGGTCAAAATTTGTTTGATTCTCTAAGAGGCCTTCCTGCCACTTTTTATGCTGAGCAACAACACTGGTACGTGAAGGAGCATAAAGGCTGATTCTTAATAAATTAAAGAACAAACAAATCCAAGTCTTGGAATAATTAAGAATCAAACTAAAGTAGGGGGATATTTGCCCATCATTCCATATGGAAGAGCTTGATGTAGGTGACTCCCCGCCTCCGTTTGTGTTCTTCCAACAATTCCCTCTTTTGCACAGAGGACAGTATAATGTGGGATGGGAAAGAATTCAAGTCATTTTCAACAGCTTGATTATTTCTGGAAAGTTGAAGAAATGGACAGCAGATGAATGCCTGCCAAGCTAGGATACACTGATGGTTCCTATACTGTTCTTTTCCATTACACTCTCTTATTTTTCGGGGTTTATAGCTCAGCAGTAAAAATCACTCCACTCTGAAACTCGGAACACAAACGTCGAGTCCTTCCTTAGAATGGATTTACACCTTAGACAGTGACAGTTCAAAAATAAAGTATTTGGGCCTGGAAGGTCATTTCTCAGTTGCGACCAGCTGGAATCTTGAAGGCCCCCCTCCCCAAATTTTCAATCTCGACCAGCTATAAAGGGTGTTAATAGCTCCTCTCAAACCACTAGGGGCAAGAGCGTAAATAATCCCATCTGAAAGTCACCAAACACACATTTAACCCAATGGGCCATTTAATGGGTTTTGTAGAAAAATATAGGGCAAGAAATACAAGGACTTTTCCTCTTCCAAGCTGTAATAACGCCAACCTTTAAAGGGAACAAGATTTCCAATCCACAAAAAAAGAAGCAAGTACTTTCAGTCTCTGCTTCAACTGTTGTGGTGACCTTAGTACATAAGGTATACTGAAAATTTGCACATATTACTTAACACATGCTCTGTTACATTTAATACTTCAGGTTCTTTCTACTGCTGTCTTAATAGCTGGGCTGAGTTTTCAGGCATTGCGAGACTAGACATTATTTTATTTATTTATTAAGATAATTTTAAACGACCCTAAGCAGTGCACAGACAATAATAAAATTCACCACTAACAATAAAAAAGACATGTAAGGATGGGAATGAAAGAGAAAGATTAGCCTTGGGATACATGCTGGGGAGATGAGAAAGTGGTTGTGCTTGAAAAAGGTGTGGCTATTTTGTATGGCTATCTGAATGTCTTGCTATACATGTTAATGTTCCTCTATGCCTTCTGATGAGGATGGATTTGGCCTGTTCTTTAAAGCACTGAAGGGGGGGGTGGACTGAAGCTGGCTCATGTAGGCCAGCCAATGTGGAAGAGGTAAGAATGATGCCCTCTTCAACAACCAAACCACTCTCCAAAGTTTGGCAGTGTGGGGTTGTCCAGTTGTTCAAAGGGACTGAGAAGGGCATGTATTGTGTGTAGTCTACCCTCACTGAAGGAGTGTTTCCACCCACATTGTTCTACCCGGACACTGAGGTCCAGCGTCGAGGGCCTTCTGGCGGTTCCCTCACTGCGAGAAGCCAAGTTACAGGGAAATCAGGCAGGGGGCATTCTCAATGGTGCCCCCCCCCCGTGGAATGCCCTCCCACCAGATGTCAAAGAGAACAACATCTACCAGGCTTTTAGAAAACATCTGAAGGCAGCCCTGTTTAGGGAAGCTTTTAATGTTTGATGCATTACTGTATTTTAATATTTTGCTGGAAGCCGCCCAGAGTGGCTGGAGAGGCCCAGCCAGATGGGCGAGGTATATAAATAAATAAATAAATAAATACCCTTGGCTTCACCTTTTTCACCTACCTTATACTGCTGGCAGGATGAAGGTTTTAATTTGGGTCAGATCTGCTCATTTATTGGTCATGTCTAGGCTGATCAGGTGTGCATTGGAATGGGTATTCTGGTGAGCATACCATCTTATTATGGTCCCCCCCACTGGACAAGGCTGCAGCACCTGCTGCAGCACCACGGACAGCTCTTCATGAGCCTCTTGCTTGGAAGCCAACTGAGTGCTTTGAGCCTCGGCCTCTGTCTCTCCTAGGATCCACCCCCTTAAGGAGAACATGTGCCTCTTAAAGGGCCAACCCTCTGGCCCAAAGGGAAATCTCTCCTACTCTTCATGGCGTTCTGCCTGGGGAGTTCTCTGTCCTGTTGTGCTAGTGAGGAAGTGTAGGAAGACTCATTTATCAGGGCTGGCCTCCATTTCTATGGGATCTAGTTTGGCTCCTGTCTGGGGAATGGTCTGTATGGGTTGTCGGGGAATGGTCTGAAGATGAGGACAGGGGAATGCATTCTATGGCAGGCCAGCTTTTCTCCGGTGGAGAGATGGAGAGGGAAGAGTCACCCCCCCATCCACAGCATGTTCAGAAGCAGAGAGACAGAAGCTGAAAAGCTTAGGGAAGAGTTACCCAGTTATGAGATAATGACAAGGGAGCTAGAAGGGAGGGGGCAGCTAGTCAAGACGTCACTTGAAAGTGTGTGTGACCCCCCCTCACCATGGACTCAGAGGTCTGAACATATCAGAGAGCGAAGGAGTCAGAGGGAGGGAGGAACTTCCTGCTGGTGCCTTAAATGCTGTGGAAGTCAGAAGGAGGGTTTAGAGTAGCCAAGTGCCCTCCTTGCGGAGAGCTGTATATTTGTGCTTGAAACATGATGCTATAATAAAAGGACTATAAATATATCAAATGCTCGTTAATTTTTATCTGTGAATAGAGAGAAGAGGAGTCTCCAAACCTGGCCCGGCTCCTCAGCCATTGATACTGTAGCCTCCAGTTTGGCAATCTGGTCACACTTGAGACACCTTAAGGGTAAAGGTGCCTATCCACTAACTTCTGGCTCTGGGGAAATGGGAGAGACTCCTTTCATCTAAGACTGGCCTGTGAGGGGTGGGGGATGCAGTCTGAGGTCACCTTGGTACGCTTCAAGGCTGGCTAGAGATGAGAAGCATGGGTGAGTTCATGGACTAATCTGCTGCTTAGAGTCAGTGTCAGGTTGCCAGTTTAAGGTTGCCAGTGGGATTCTAATTTTGATGCAAAAAAATAAAGAAAGAATACAAACGAAAAATCAAACTTGGAAATATTTTTCAGATGTAAATTAAATTGCCATGTAATTTTTGATAGAAAAATCTTACCACTTTAGAGGTTACAGCTGAACATGAACAATAACTGAAATCCATTAGAAACTTGAAAAGATCACACTGAGTATTTATATCTGAACTAGTCTCTTGACAGTGCATAAGCTACAAAATCAGCAGATAACCTATTATCTTTTTTGTTGTTTTTCTTCTTCAAAAAGAGAGAAAAGAAACCATTTGCTATTTCCTTTGTTTTTATACGTGCCAAAATAAAGATGTTTTAATGCTGTATCTTGTGTGTGTGTTTAAAATAATGCAATGTATTTTTGCATAAGTAAATAAGTACCTTGTTGTTAAAAAGTCACAGACAGGTTGAGATAGTAAACACAATGATTTTCTCTTTTAGTGCATTATAACTGTTGGGATAATTGTCATTGCTAGCAACGTACATTTGTTTTAAGATGAATAATAACACAGCCCAGAAAGGTTGCATTAACTCTCTTTTTTATTCAAGTCACAGAATTGGTTTGAAAAGAGCTGAATGTAATTGGAAGAAATTCTGTACAAAGAGCTAGCGATGAGAGTTCGTCTTAGCCAACCTGAATATTCTATATGTAATAGGATAGTGTACTTGTTGAATATGAACTCCTTTTTTCCAATCAAATAATGTATTCCTTGTGGGTCATTTTCAGGCTTTGGGCTCTTGATATTGTATCCTATATTACACTTTTACAGTTGCGACAGTGGTCTGATGAACACCAGGAGGCACAAGGGCTAGAGCAGAGAAACTTTGGGTCTGCCTTACTTTGCAGTGAGCCACTAAAGGCTGGAGGTCAAAAGTGTCTTTGGTCTAT
Organism: Podarcis filfolensis; assembly: GCF_964270895.1. NCBI lineage: Eukaryota > Metazoa > Chordata > Lepidosauria > Squamata > Lacertidae > Podarcis > Podarcis filfolensis. The sequence continues at coordinate 25,322,240 of NC_139621.1, read as the reverse complement.
GATGTCCTCCTCGACTGAATCCACACCCAGGCAGCCCATTAACTCTGTCTATGAGCTTTGCCTGAGCAAGCATCAAAACTTCCTATGATGTACACCATGTTTGTCTGGTGACAGATGTGATGGCAGCAGATCCATACATTTATTTATTCCATTTATAACTAACTTTTCTTCCATCAAGTATACCTGAAGGAGAGTCTCCACCCCCATCGTCCATCCCAGACACTGAGGTCCAGCTCTGGTGGTTACCCACTTTGAGAAGTGAGGATACAGGGAACCAGGCAGAGGGTCTTCTTGGTAGTGGTGCCTGCCCTGTGGAACGCCCTTCCAGCAGATGTCAAGGAAATAAACATCAATCTGACTTTTAGAAGACATCAGAGGGCAGCCCTGTTTAGGGAAGTTTTTAATGTTTGATGTTTTGTTGTGTTTTTAATATTCTGTTGGGAGCTGCCCAGAGTGGCTGGGGAAACCCAGCCAGATGGGCTGGGTCGAAAGAATAATAAATTGTTGTTGTTGTTGTTAGTTACCCATATGCCTAGCCTCACTGGTTTCTTAAAAATATATCTCTAAGAGATTTGACTAGTTATTTTCATTTTTGCCTGGAGAAAGGCTGACCAAACATGAAACTTTGGGGTAGCCACAGCAAGGAAGTTTTAACTTTACTCGGATTGGCTCTGCCCTGCTTTGCATAACCACACTCTGGTCATGCTGATGTTTTTCTCATTATTTGAGCAATAGTTTAATTATACCATCTAACTGCACACCCAGACTTTGGTGCTTTGTGAGCCTGGTGGCAGCAGAGCAGCACCATTCCAGCATGACCATTGCCAATCTAGTCATTTAACAGCTGCTAGCCTATCTTAAAGATAGGAACCCATCCCCAAAACTCTGTTCTCTCTGTTCATTCCACAACAATGGCATCTCTAAGGTCCCCTTTCATGCCTTCTTCTCTTTATCATGTAGGGAGAAAAATGCACCAGGTAAAATGTGAGCTAGAAGAGTGATCTTGAGTTAGTATTCAGTTAGACAAAGAAGTCTGTATCAGTAGAAGTACACTGTACTGATCAAGAGAAGGAATAGTACCACTCTATTCTGCCTTTGTCAGACCACACCTGGAATACTGTGTCCAGTTCTGTGGACCACAATTTAGGAAGGATGTGGACAAGCTGGAATGTGTGCGGAGGAGGGCAACTAAGATGATCAAGGTTCTAGAAGTAAAACATCATCATCATAATCACCACCACCACCACCACCATCATCATCAGCTCCTGCCAATCTGGATGGGTTTATGAGGAACAATTTAAAGAGCTGGGTATGTTTAGCCTGGAAAATAGTGTCCTGGGACTGTCCTGGGACCTTAATTTAAAAGTTCTCTGATCACACAGAATGATGGTGTATCCCAGGCACGTCCAACTCCCAAGAGACTGTGATCTACTCCCAGTATAAAAAAGCTGGCAGTGATCTACCCATTGCCATTGCCAAGAACTGTTGAACTTTTTTGGGGGGAGGATTGAGGAAAGAGTGCCCAGAGATGTTGAGCTGTTTTTGAGAAGGATGAACCAGAGTTCACTTAACTTAATACTGTGATCGACCTGGTTACACGCCTGGTGTATCCCATTGTATAAGTTCAAGGGACATACCTGTTAGGGGAGATGAAGATTCCCCTCTTCCCCATTCCTGAGTCACTTCCAGTGTCAGAGCCCCAGATAGCACAATAGTGCACAGAGATAGGTGCTGCAGTCAGGCAAGGTGCGAGTTCTGTGCCCTTCACCCATGCCCCACTCTTGCTTTCAAATTGTCCACCGGCCTATCTTTCTACATGATGAGATGCAGGGGAGAAGTGGCAAATTGAAACATGGCCCTGAGTGGAAGTCAAGCCACAGCACTGGAACAGATCTTAGTTCCACGACACTGACGATGACAAGTCTATCAAATGAGATGCCTCCTTCTAAGTCAGCCTGCAACTCAGAGTCAGCCTTTACAATGCATTCATCATCTCCCACTGAATAAAAGATTCTGACATTTACATGGCTTAAATAGAGCTGTTCAAGGCCTAGAAAGCTGACTGCTGCAGGTTTTCATAGAGAACACCACCAGCATACCAGTCTACTTTCCTACCGGGCTTGCCTCCAGCCTTCCCTACAGCAATATGAACCTAAGCCACCTCCTAGGCAACAAAGATTGGTTGGTTCTCTCTTCACATGATGTAAATAAAGGACTGATGGGCAGGGGTGAATCTCACTCCCCCCTTCCCTGCCCTAACATCACCTTAGGAAGGATTGACAGTCTGCATTTAAAGATTCAGGCCAATGACTGATTCCTTCTCAAGCTACACTTTAAATCAGGGACAGGACAGGATGACGGAGAGCACAGAGGATAGTGAATCATTGATAAATGGGATTAAGAACTAAGAGCAAGTTATCTGTTACAAAGCACATTACAAACTATAGTTTCTACCGGCCCTAGCTGTTAAAAGACTGGCATCAATTTAATTTCAAAGCAATTGCGTTTAATTAGCCAGCAGCCGTTTTATCTTCTTTTGACCTCCAGGAAACCCTTTGATATTGTGAATCCAAAGGGTGGTCAATGCATCCTTGCAGGAAGGAGTGGTCCCAGCCAACTTGAAAGAGGTGGTGATTTGACTGCTCCTGGAAACAGTCCACCCTGGACCCTCTGGTTTGTGATAACTACTGCCTGGTCACAAATACCCCCTTTCTGGGGAAGATGATTGAGAAGATTGTGGGGCAACTTTTGAATGAAACAGATTATCTCAACCCATTCTATGTGGGGCTGGGTCCACAGAAAAACAACAACACCGTTCAGAGCTAAAGAAAACTATGAATGTAAATGTATAGCTACAAACAGGTACTTAACAAGACCTTTCAAAAATTTCATTCATAAATTTTACACACACACACACACACACACACGCACACACACACACACAGTGCTTTTTTCTAGGGGTACGCAGGGGTACGCATACCCCTAAACATTTTTTGAACCTTTGTACTTTTGTCCATTTACTGTATTTATTTCCACCCGATTTGAACTATAAAATGGTGATTTTCTTGAGTCAAAATGAGAGTACCCCTAAACATTTTTTTTAGAAAAAAAGCACTGTATACACACACACTTGTCCATTTGAAGATGATTTCTGTGTTTCTGTGTCCACCCGGTAAGTTCCCTTGGTTTATCTAAAGGACACATTCCCAAATGAGCAAGAAACAAAACATTGGGATACAGATCGAAGTGCTGAGAGAGCAAATATTTCGCCATACATTGCTAGCAATGCTGTTCCAGCCTTCAGTTTTGGCACGGCATCAGAGAGGCTGCCTGTCAAAGTTGATCCACAATATTTTTCAAAGTCTCTCACGATATAGAGGTCAGCAGGGTTGCTCAGCGTTGCTAGTTTCATTTCCACTAGCTGCTAGTAAGAACATCATGAGGTAGTTTGCAAACTAACAGGGCGTGAGTGTGCGCACGTATCTATAACCCTACAATTTTATTTCTCTCTGATTTCCTCTTGATATCCTTTCCTTACATCTGAGGTTCAGGCTGCTCCAGCATCTCAGGATCCTTCCAGCTTATTCACAGCTGCATGTGTAGAGCAGGCTGCTGAGCCTGACAATTTGATCTGAGAAGCTACAAACGGGTGTTATGTTTTTCCATGGTTTGTTGTGAGCAACAATGTGCCATTTCTGGCTTGATGGGAGGTGGTTTTTCTTCAATCAAAAAAGACCCAAAAAGAGACATCTTCCAAGATGTTAAGAATTCTGTTTCTAGCCTGTTGTAATGCACTGAGTGCCTTTACTGCAATGGAACATGGTGCTACGTTCCCTTGGCCTCAGGAAAAAAAGATAAGGAGATTCAGCAGACCACAGGAGGGGCTGCTTTGTACAGATTTTGCAGAGTGACTATGCAGACAGTCAATCACTTGTGATCTCCACCAGCATGGTCCTTCAAAGCAAATTTTATGCATTTATTTATACCCCACCTTTTTCTCTGAGGAACTCAAGGTGCAACCCTGCAAATTAGGTTGGGCTAAGAAGCAGTGACTAGCCCAAGGTTGCCCACTGAGCTTCATAGCCGAGTGGAGATTTGAACCCTGGTCTCACTGGTCTCACGATGACTGATTTCCAGCATCATAAGCCTACAGCATTATTTGCTTAGGGTTTCCCGTCACAGCGAGAGTCTATGTACATACAGTGGGTTTCCTCCCCTTGTGGATGGTGGAGGAGGGGAGGGCTGTTATAGCAGAGCAGGCCCCACGCTCTCCTTCCACCCTAACTACAATTGCATGGAGGGTAATTCCTAAACAGAGCTACACTGTAGATACGTGTAGATATACAGATATGCACAGCATGTACTGTATGGCCATATGTAGTTACAATGGTGACAACCTAATCACAGTAATAAAACAAGGAACCATACGTGTTTTACATCCCATGACCCGTAACCTTTCTTTATGTATACAGAAGAATATGAGATGTTTTATGACTCTTTGTTTGCTGTGTTTGAACTGCTATATAAGCTTCATTCTGATTCACAGTCTTTCTAACTAGCAGTTCTGCTTAGGGCTGTCCTATTGCAATGGTTTTAATAAACTGGGTCCCTACAGGATGCTGTTGTTATTCTCTGATGTCAAGAACTAGACAGGTAGAGAGTGGGGGAAGCCATGTGCCCGCCCCCCGGGAAAGTACAGAGGGAGAAGATTTAGATCCTAGTTCCTGGTGGTGGGAAACTGACCATACCCCAGAGGAGGGGATGAGCTGGGAAGTGCTGGAGGCTGGGAGCTTGAGAGAGAGTGAAGAGGTGGAATCAGACAGGTGCCTCAACACAGGGCAAGGACAGGAGGAGCCAGACTGGGCAGATCTCCCTCTGACAGCTTTTCTGCTGAAAGCTTGCAGCACTCTGCATGTTGCCGAGCAGAGAGCTAGGCAGATGCAAAGAGCGTCTCTTGGAGCTTGCCGTAGATAGAGGGCCTGACACAGAGGGATAGGGAGTGGAGGGGGAGCTACAAGCCAGTCTGGACAACAGCTTCACTAAGACAGAAGCAACCTTAAGAAATCTCCATGTGTTCTTTGTTCTACTTTACTTAATAAAGAAATTGCAGTCAAACCTTGGCTCCTGAATGGCTCCATTTTCAAACATTTCAGTTCCCGAACGCTGAAAACCCGAAAGCAAATGTTCTGGTTTTTGAACATTTTCTGGAAGCTTAATGTCTGATGTGGCTTCCATTTGAGTACAGAAATCTCTTGCAACCAATCGGAAGCTGCGCCTCGGTTGTCGAACGTTTTGGAAGCCAAACGGGTTTCCAGAATGGATTGCGTTTGACAACCAAGGTTTGACTGAAACTGCAAGTTAGCCAAATGTTTCAGTCCTTTTCTCTGATTTGAAAATGACCTGCTCTCCTTGTCAGCTCTCTGACATTATGGTTCCATGTTTTATTTAAAGGTGTTCCCTCACCTGGGTAAGAACAAGCGGTGGAGAAATTAATTCCCACCACAACTGGATGATGTGACAGGAAGGACCTGTCCCTTGAACTGGAGCGCTTGGTTGCATGGCCCTTTGGAGAACTTGAGTTCAGGCACGCAACACAAGGCGGTAAAGAATCTGCTGCCTCTGGGTTCACAGAAACTGCCTTAGTAACGAGCGTCCTGTTGGCTTCACCAAGAAAAAAGGTAGCGACTGAGGCAGCTGCTAGCTTTCATTACCAGCTGGAGGAAAAATGCTGGGCAAGGGTCCAAGTACTAGAGAGAGACAGCCCAGAGAATAAAACAGTGGAAGGAATGAAAAAGCCATATCACTCTCTCCCCCTGCTACCCCAGTCACCTTTCTGAGCCTACAGCACATGCCCATTCTCATTCGATATCCCTCAGCCGCAGGATCCTGTAGAGCATAAATCAGTTGTACTATACTTACCGGCAGCACCATAGGAGAAAAGGAAAATGCTTAACAGAAGATTGCATGTTGTGTCAGAAAATATGGCGCTGCATATTATTCACACTTCAATTGTTGCAGATGAGTGTATAGAAAAGCAGTATGAAAGGCAGGTCAACAGAAGCCAAAATCCCATTTTCTTTATAGATATTAGCTGGTTGACTTGCCAGCTTCCTACAGATCAAAATGTCACTACTCGGTATTGGAAAGATTTGTGATTTCCCATCCAACTTTAGGTCGGATACTAAAAACAAATGCATGCATTTTTTTCCTTTTAAGCTGACAACAAAAGAAAGAAGAATTTAAGATGCTACAAAATCAGAATGGAGAGACTATGATTTGCAGTTTATAGAGCACCGTCAAGGCATGCAGTGCACTGCAGAGTTCTGTAAGCAAGAAGGAAGTCAGGCCCCGGTTCCAAGAAGCTCACAATGGCAATGTTGGTAGTAAGGGGAGGAATAGGAGGAATTGTACAAGATGGAGCCATCACAAGGAGCAGAGCTCTTCTACCTAAATCTAATCCCAAGAATTGGTTCTGTGCTTTATTTTTCAGTATTCAGTAGGCATACTTTATTTTGGTAAATATAGAATAGCACATCTCTAGGATCATCTATGAGCTTGCTCAGAAACACTCAGAGGAGGAAGAATCTTTGGTCCTCCACATGTCATTGGGCTTCAACTCCCATCAGACCCAGCCAGTATGGCCAATGCCAAAGGATAATGGGAGTTGTAGTCCAACAATATCTGGAGGGCCATTTGCTGTACACCATTGCTGAATGGAACACTCTCTTTCTCACCCCTTTTGGCTTATGTTGCTCTGCAGGACAGCATTTCCACCATGAATGCTATAATCTCAGTGGCACCTTTCTCCAATTCCTCAACATTTATTCCTCTGTGAAACAGGCTTCCATTCTTCTGTCTCAGTGCAGGGTTTAGAGCTTACTCTAGTGTTTGCAAGGTGGCCAAGGGAGATGGAAATTATTTCCGTTTGCAGTAAAAAGGAAAAGACAAAGTCCTTCAGCACTCTGCAGCCTCCCTGGCTGCCTCATGCTTCCTGATCTGAAAAAAGCTCCAAAGGAGGAATTACTCCCCCTCCCCTCTAAAAAAAACCAAAAGAAAGACTTTGATTGAAATGCAGGCAGTTTGCAACCTGGGAAGGCTGCAAATTGCAGACCACTGGAGAGATGATTTGAGGAATGAAAGAAATAATACTCAAACTTCCTTTGGCTACCTTAGAAGTATGATAAGTGCATCAAAAGACCATATATCACACCCACAAGAATGTCAGACATTTTCTCTCCCCTTTGATAAATACAATTTATTTTCATATTAATTGATGGAGAATAGCAAAAGGAAATGCAGAAATTTTTTGGGTTACAGCCCTAATGTAAACATCACCTCCAGATGAAATTTTAGGTGTCAAACTTGGAGCTAGTTAATATGGACCTCCCCCCCCAAAAAAAATCTAAGCATGATTCAAGTGACCCTGACAATCTGCATATGGTTTGACCAGTACTAGACTGCTGAGCTGCACAAAAAAAAGTTTGTAGAGCTTTAAAGTTCTCAGTCGCAAAAATATCGATCAGTGGTTCCCAATTGGTAGTCCATGTAACCAACCCAGTAGGGTCTGTGGCAACATTCACATGAGAAAAAGTACCATAGAGATATCTAAATTTCCAAAAATAGAAGTTCAATGGCTTGGCTTTTGAAAAACAAGGGTCTGCAGTACCTGGCTAACTGGCAACCACTGATGTGCCACTGCTGGCAAATTGCATGCTGAGCACTTTGCAGAGTCTCCCTAAAATCACCAGAAGGGGGAGCTTTCCTTGTATCCTGAAAATAGGACGCTCAACGTCCTATTTTCGGGGTGGGCTCAGCTCTAATTATATGGCAGGGTGGATGTGCTGCCTACAGCGCTCTTGTAAATATTTAATTTAACCCTCCTCAGGGCTAATGTCTCTCCAGCATTTTGCATCACATTGACAGTTCCAGAGAAGACAGGGTGAAGTGGCTGGGTTTCTCCCCCTCCCCTTTTGATCTTTTCATAATCATAACGCAATTGTTCTTTGCTTTCATCCTCTGTCATACTAAAGCATGATGAATAGCTAGCCTGAGAAGTGTTCTACAAGGAAACCTGATTGCCGAGAGCAGGGGGTTTCTTTGGGGGGTGGGGGTGGGAATGTGTTTTTTAATGGTGGGCTGGAAGATGTGCCATAGCAGGCAGGTTTTTCTGCTTCACCGGGGCTCTGAAAAACCAACCTCTTCTTCAACGCACGCAGAACGCCTGCCTTTCTCGCTCCTCGTTAAAAGAGCCAAGTGGAGTGACAACTTCAGAAAGCCTCCCTAATTTAAAAAGAGTGAGACTTTGACATCCTTGATTAACAATGCAGCAACTGGAAGGAGACTTGACAGAAAAGACAACTGAGGCTATCCTCTCAGAGAAACAAACAGCTCATTTACAAATTGCACTTCATTAGGCTGCCGCAGATTAATCCAATTGTAGATGGCAAAATGTAACTAATGCTGCATAATTTTGGATGGAAGTACCAGTAAAACTTAATTTTCCTTAAAATTACATCCTTTGAAAATGAGCGTTCTTGCATCTTTCTCCTGCTCCCTGCTTAAGTAGTAACTACGGGAAAGTATTGAAGCTGTCTCTGGAGATGAGAGACAAATGCTGTTTGGCTGTGAGGCAAAGGATTATAAACCATTCCAGCAAAAAGCTTCTTTAAATTTCAGTATTCATTTCACCAAAAGACTCCAAACGTGTTGTGTTTGAGCTCCTGGACATAAATGGCTGTTAAATCCAAATTAGTTTGCCAACATCACATTGAATCTATTTTTATTATTTGTTTTAATTTCTTTACTGCATTTATATTCCACCTTTTTTTCTTTTTTACCTCCTTTAATCCCCACAAGAACCCTGTGAGGTAGGGTAAAATGAAATTATGGAATAATTTTTTTAAAAAAATATTAAAATGATGGTCTTGAATGATTTTTTTGCCAAACAGGTAAACTGTGATGCAGTGAAAGGCCTAAGGTCACCTAGTGAGGTTCATGACCTGATGGTGATTTGAAATCTGGTCCCAGGTCCAAGTCTGACACCACACTGACTCACTAAATAGATCTGGTCTAACCCAAAGAGCTTCATGTTTAACCTTTAATTGCAGGGGCAATTAGAATTTCCTAAGCAAACAGAACTCAGACAAACCTGAGCTGATCCCATGCTGTCGCTTTGAGATCACACCCCAATAAAAAATTACTGAGCAGCACAGACTGTGGATACCACTGGAAAAGTCAACTGCATCCCCTCAGCTTCACTGGCAAATGGTTATAGACCAGGGGTCAGCAAACTTTTTCAGCAGGAGGCCGGTCCACTGCCCCTCAGACCTTGTGGGGGGCCGGACTATATTTTGAAAAAAAATAAAAATGAACGAATTCCTATGCCCCACAAATAACCCAGAGATGCATTTTAAATAAAAGGGCACATTCTACTCATGTAAAAACACGCTGATTCCCGGACCGCCCACGGACCAGATTTAGAAGGCGATTGGGCCGTATCCGGCCCCTGGGCCTTAGTTTGCCTACCCATGTTATAGAGCATCGAGCTAGGATCAGGGAGACCAGGGCTCTAATCCTGAGTCCACTCAGAATGAGGGTAGAGTATTGAGGAGACCATGTTCACTTGGCCTGAGAAAATACAGTGGTACCTCAGTTTTTGAATGTAATCCGGAAGTCCGTTCAAGTTCTGAAACGTTTGAAAACTGAAAACTGAAAGTCTCAATATGAAAGCCTCCATATGGAAAACTCAAAATGGAAGCCACGTTTCCTGTTCAACTTCCGAGGCGTGTTTGAAAAAACGAGGCATTTACTTCTGGGTTTTCAGCATTCAGGTTCTGAAATGTTTGACTACGGAGGCATTTGAAAACTGAGGTACCACTGTAGCTTTCTAATTTCCCAACCTAATTTGACCCCTGTTAGCTCTTCAGTAACACAATCAGCAATGTGATAAGCTCAAAATCCCTCTTTAAGCTTTTGTGAGCATTCTCTGTGAGGCTCCTGTGGCAGTGGAGGTGAGAGGCCTGCATCCTTTCCCTGGATGCAGTGGCTGAGGGGGCAGAATTTTCCAGCATCTAAAGAGCATGATCCCAGCAGCATTGCAGACACCTGCAATGGATGCAGTGAGGAAGGAAGACATTTCCCTCTGCCTCCCCCTCCACAGCCAGATAATGGCAGAGGAGAGAGTGGGGAAACAGTTGGAGATGTAGAGTGTTTGATAATGTCAAGAGTGATGGGAGGGAAAAGTTATTACTGGATCAGATTGCCATCAAGGCTAACAAACCCATCTGGGAATCCATACAGTCTTTGGGATGCAGCCAAGCGTTGCTAGTTGCCAAGCTTCATATTATGAACGAGGAAATTGGAATTATGAACTTCAGCATCCCCGCTAGTCATAAGGTGCATTATCCAGGTGGGGAAAGACCTCTCTGACCGACCAACAAAGCATTCATAATGCACAAGGGAGCTCAGATCTTGGCTAGACAGAAGGGTTAAGGCAGTCTCGCTTCAGACATACTGAGGATGAGCTGTAAAGAGGTGTATGTGTTAAACCAACACCTTGAATTGTGACATGTCAAGGTTCCCAAAGGCTTTTCAATGGGGCATGCATGTTTTCCTTTTTGGGGAAGCCATGTTGGGGAAGCCATGTAGCACGTTTTGGGTAAAGAGTTAAAGCAGACCCTCCAAGTGTCCTTATTTTCCAGGGACAGTCCCAGATTTCCACAAGCGGTCCCGGTTTCTGAATTGATCCTGAAATGTCCCACTTTTCTTTAAAGGTAAAGGTAAAGGGACCCCTGACCATTAGGTCCAGTCGTGGCCGACTCTGGGGTTGCGGTGCTCATCTCACTTTATTGGCCGGGTCATGTGGCCAGCATGACTAAGCCGCTTCTGGCGAACCAGAGCAGCACACGGAAACGCCGTTTACCTTCCCGCCGGAGCGGTACCTATTTAACTACTTGCACTTTGGCATGCTTTTGAACTGCTAGATTGGCAGGAGCAGGGACCGAGCAACGGGAGCTCACACCGTCGCAGGGATTCGAACCGCCAACCTTCGGATTGGCAAGTCCTAGGCTCTGTGGTTTAACCCACAGCGCCACCCACATCCCCCCACTTTTCTTTAGGACGTCCCTAATTCCATCAGATAAATGTTGGAGGTTATGGAATTGGACATCCCTATTTTCACTGGAGAAATGATGGTTATGCTACCTGAGTTATGAAGTACAGGTTGTGCTGTACCAGTGAGCTATAAGCCCCCCTCAATCTGAGCAATGGCCCTCATGCCTAATCTTCAGCAACCACAGCACTCTGGCCCTCAAAATCCCAGACATAACACTGCTCAGTCATTGCACCGGCTTTTTTTTGACAGAGGTTTTATTAGAAATAGGAAGACGTGCACTTGCGAGATTTTTATCCAAATAATCTCCCAGACTATTACAGAGAAAGGCAGATAATGACTGTAATAGCAAGGAAGATCCAGAGGTAGGAAGAGAAATTACTGGTTTCAGCTCATTCAATGAATCTGATATGACAGAAGGTTATTACTACAATTTGCACCAGGAGCTGATATGGATATCACCCCTTTCTCCATTACTTCTTTGCCTTCATGGGTGTATACACAGGTATAATTTGCATGTTATAACAGTGAGACGCTACATTCTGTACCTTCCTAGCAGTTATTTCTCTTCATAGTTGCATTAAATTACCCAGTTTCCTATCTAACACCATATCTGAGGATTACAATAACCCTCCCAAATTACTCTACATTCTGTACTCTTTGACTTTAAAGAAATGGGGGGCCTGAATCTCATGCTACCCCCCACCCCATTGCCAACCTTCCTTCTGCCTCTGCTGCGCAGCAGTAACCCAAGTGATCTCTGTCCTTTTCACTGTCCTTTAGGGGTCCTTGAAAATATTGCAATGGCTTTGAGGCACTTCATGATACGAGCTTTAGATGTCCCTAATCTTCAGATGTCCCTAATTCGTGTTTTTTTTTTCTTCCCCTGCAAAAAAAATGCCCATGGGTAATTCAAAAATAGTACTTTGCAAATAATGCTAAAAGAAAATCTTATTTTACATTTCTATAGCATCTGTCAGCCTAAGGGATTTCAAACTACTTGATAGGCTAGGGCACAGAAATTCACAGACATGGGCTCTGTGCCTATGTAATATGCCATGTCCGAAGCAATTCCTTGTGCCACAAAGGATATTGTCCCAAGCTGTGGCTTGTTTGGATCTGGTAGACATATGACAGGGCCTGATACATCCCATTTCCCTTACCAAAAAAACAAGAAAAGAAAAGAAAAACATACCCTCCAACATTTCTCCGATGAAAATAGAGATGTCCTATTCCATCATCATCATCATCATCATCCTCATCATTGGGTCCAGCATATCTTAAGGACTGCCTGGACCCGAGTTGTTAAGGGCCTTTTAAATTAATGCAAGAAACTTGAATTTGGCATATATGGGCAGCCAGTGCAAGCTGCCTTAAAGATGCAAAACAGACCCCATATTAGTTTTGTAATGCAAAGGAACATCTCTGCAGTTCTGAACAGCTTACATTCTTCACCTCTGTGGAATTTTCTAGCCCTTTGCTTGATCCATCTGGAATAGGTTGTCATTTTCTTTCCTCCCCTCCCCGCCCTGTATCTTCCCCTTCCGAAACTCTCACATGAAACCTACTGACCTGTGCTAAACAGCATTGAGAAGGGCAACTACTTTCTATTTCAACTCATATTTGTGGGCACCTCAAGCTTGCTATTCATTTTGGCAAGCCAAAAGCTATAATTCACATTGAATTAGACTTCACATTTCATGAACAGCAGCTTTGGGAGCTCAGGCAGGAATCTGAATTCGAATCACATAAACGCTACAAAGTCTTGCTGGTCGGGAAGTTTGAGGAGGAACTCTTAGAGGTACCTACAGCAGCTTGCACCTAGTTTTCCCTGAGTACCACAAAAATCAAGGCAGTAGAGACCTTGAGTTCTCACATTTCAGCTCCCAAGACTCAGAGCTGCCTCAAATGTCTGATATGCATTTGACTGCCAATTATGGATGGAAAGAAATCCTTAGAGGGTTTCCACTGACTTTAGCAGAACCGGAACTGCAATTTTCACCTCTTTGTTGAACTTTAGCTATTTTTATTTACTTATTTTTGTTTATTTTGGTCCTTGGGTAGGGTAACTTATATTACATATTTTAGTCCTTGGGTAGGGTAACTTATATGTCTGTCTGTCTGTCTGTCTCTCTCTCTCTCTCTCTATATATATATATTGAACACCCCAAAACATGCTAAGAATGGAAAACAGAGATAAGAGCAACCAACGGATTTGTCAATACAGTTCTAAAAGCAACTCCATTTCCCCTCCCCTCTAAATATGCACCTCATAACTGGCACAAAGCAAACCAGTCTATGTGCCTACCAGAACATAAGAAGGATAACAGGTCACGTGCCAGAGAGGAGAGTATTTCTTTATAGTCAACAGAAGGCATCTCATGCCTGTGTATGTTGTGAGCCAAGTCCAACATAGAATGCTAGCCTGGTGTTATGGTCTGTGCAGTTTCTGTAGCCCCAGGAAGGAAACAGGAGGCTTATCATGCTGTTGGTGGTCTGCCATCCTCATGCATATGACTACAAAGCAATAACAGAACAGCATTGCTGATTCTACACCCACCCACCCGAAAACACCCACCCACCCTGATTGTGTACTTTCGAATAATGCGCCAGTCAAGTTCTCTCCATGTTCTAAAGAGGAGCAAGATTCTTATCCATTTGCATGGATCAATTTCAATTAGTGCTGCCTACTAACAAGGACAGTAAGCTAGGAGGGATGACCATGAATGACCATTTGCAAACAGAAGTCCATCTTGGCTGCTGAAATCCAGCCAGGAAAAGTTGAAATCAATATTAGCTATTATTTATCAATGCCTCGCAGGGACGCTGGTTGGCCTTAAATCTGCAAGAGTTTGGCCTGAGCTCACAACAAACAACTCATGACCTAAATAATTCACTACTATCTCGTCTCCAACCTCCTCTTTTTTGGGAGCTGTTGTCGAACTGATTACTACCATGAAGTTTCACGCACACCTGGAGGCTTATACATTCCTGGGCCTGTCAATCTTCATTTTAAGCAGAGTATATCACTAAGGCTGCACTTGTGGCCCTAGACAACAGCCCCTGCCTGGAGACTGAAAAAGGGAAATGTACTGCTTCTGGTTCCTTTAGACGTTTCAGTACCCTTTGATACTGCTGACTGCAAGGTGTTGGTGAAGCATCTGTGAGCTGTCAAAGATTTCAATAGAGCTTTTGACAGATTCAGTTTGTGGGTTTTTTCTGTTTCATTAACAGAGGTGGGTGTTGTTGTTTTTTTAGTGTGTGTGTGTGCGTGTGCCTGTGTGTGTAAGGCTAATATTCTTCCACAATTACAGGTCCTCTGTCCTCTTTCTTCACGGCCTAAGACCCTCGTACCTACGGGACCGCCTCTCCCGGTATGCCCCACAGAGAGCCTCAAGGTCCATAAATAGCAACACCCTAGTGGTCCCGGGCCCTAAGGAAGTCAGATTAGCCTCAACCAGAGCCAGGGCCTTTTCAACACTGGCGCCAGCCTGGTGGAATGCTCTGCCTCACGAGACCAGGGACCTGCAGGATCTGATTTCTTTCCGCAGGGCCTGTAAGACAGAGTTGTTCTGCCTGGCCTTTGGAGCCAATTTGATTCCCTCTCCCTCTTTCTTTTTTCTTTTTCCTTTCTCCTCCTGTGATGAGGCTGCATTTTAATATTTTAATGTTTCAATATTTTAATTGTTGTATTTTAATCTTGTTGTTAAGTTGTCTTCATTCAACTTGTTTTTATTATTGCTTGTTAGCCACCCTGAGCCCGGCCTTGGCTGGGGAGGGTGGGGTATAAATAAAAATTAGTATTATTATTATTAATATCCATGGTACATACATGATGCTCATCCCAGAAGTAGTTTAGAGCAAAATATATGTCGTGGTTATTTTGTTTTTTGATCAGTGTTTTAGTTCAGCAGCAGGCAACATTTTGGCAAGTCAGGTCCAAGGTGTGCAATACTCTAGTGGAGAGGTGGGCAGAAGGTCGAGACCTACTGCTAGATCTCTAGATGATTCAAAGTAGATTGGCAGGGATTTCTGGCTGCTGCTTGTTCAACAATAGCAGCAACGAAATGACTCTTTCCCCCTAAATTGTATTGCTGAAATGAAGAAACCTGGGAAGTTTGTGCAGCCAGGACTGATTTTGTGCGTGCAAGGATGACATGTTCACTTCACATGAGTAACTTAATTTATGAATCAATTAAAAAAAAATCTGTTCTTCAAAATAAAACCCTGGGCTCAGAAGTCTTTAATTCTCTGTATTCCTTTTGTACCAAACTCTGACTGATGGATTTTGGAGTTTTAGTAAAAAAACAAACTAGGTGCCGCAAGTCAAAATCTGCCTACTTCTCCACAGTACACAGGAATCTTGCACTACAAAACCGCGAGCCTAAGATAAGTTTTTGCTGTCCATCCAGCAACTTTTACAGCCTCAGAGACCCCAGCGGTATTGAAGCAGTTGATTAATTCTTATGCAACAAAAAAACTGGCCATCAACATATATAAATCTTTGTTACTAGCAAACCAATTTGATATACAGGTATTGAGGGAAGAATGGAATAAAGAAATAGAGATATCAATATCGACCACACAGCGGTAAACTGTTTTAAGTGCTATAACAAGGTTGTTTCTGGACCTTAAATTGAGGCTCATACAACAATTAATAATATTCAGAATACACTGGACCCCATTACGTTTGTTTAAAAAGGCCTATCTAAGGTAACTAACTGTTGGAGATGCAATAGGGATTATGCTTCTCTAAAACATACATTTTTTCATTGTCCTATATTGGAAGTTTATTTGGCAGAAGGTAACTGAAACTGTCAACAGAACTGTATGGAACAACTTTACATTTACAGAGCAAAATATCCTTTTGAATTATATGCCCACCACATGGAACCTTACTAAAGGACAATATGAGTGGACTCTCCATGCCCTTACCACAGCAAAAAGACTGATATGGATGAATTGGAAAAATAAAAATGTGGCTCCCTTCTATGATTGGATTGAAGACTTATACAAACTTGCAACATGTGAACAACTTGCATATAAACGCAGACTTGCCATGGACAAATTTAATGCTATTTGGAACCCATTCTTACAAATACTGTAATAGGTTAAGATCTGGTGAAGTACAATAACAACTTTGTAAAGTCAAAACAAAACAAAACTTCTTTGAATAATAATAATAATAATAATAATAATAATAATAATAATAATAATAATAATTTTTTCCTGTCCAAAAATCGGGCACATTTCCTTCTTGCCCTTAACTTAGCTTGCAAAGGCAACACTTGTCCCTCTGGGGTGACACCACAACTATGAAATCTCACTGCTTAAGAAAAAGAGGCAGTGGTTTTTTTGGACAATGTTGGACTGGAAGAGAGGCTGGTCTCCTTTCAGCTCAGTATGATGGGAAAGAACCCTCTTCAGCTCCTCTTCAGAGTGAAAGAAGTGGTGGTTGTGGGCTGTTTGTGGGCTGGTGTTATTGTCTAGCTGACTGTACATGTCTGTGTGTGCCTGCCTGAATGTGTGTGTGTTCATGTCTGAATGTGTTTGCCTGTTTCTGCCCATCCCATTGTGTGTGCATCTCTCTGCTCAATCTCTGTGAGTGTGAGAGGGCTGAGTTTCAGTTGCACAAGTCACTTATGCACCTTGAATATTATCAACTTTAATTGTGGCAACCTCAGCAGTTTTACTGCTTTAATTCGAAGCATTAACATCCCTTTGACAGATATCAGATGCAAGTGGGTTGTGAGCGTTTTTCCCTTTTGCTTCATTATGGACATTCTGCTCACCCCTCTTTGCCCAACATAGTTTCTTTGGCTAAGTGACGTCTCCATCATCACGACGCAGTGCCCTCCTTTGCACAGTGTGGATACAAGCGCCAGCATGCTTGTCCTCTTGTGTCTATGTGCTTGTCCTCAAATGTGTGCTTTGAAACTGAAATGGTGTACTAAATTTTTAAGCACCCTGTGGGACAGACTCCTTCAAAAGAGCATTCATAATGATGGAGCTAATGAACATGCCCTGAAGTGACTTACGCATTTGTAAACAGATGGAGCAAAGTGCCGCCCGAATCTTACTTGAACTTGGTTCATCTGGCTTCCTGATGAACTGAAGCCTAATGCTTACTGCAGCCTAGTACTAAATTACCTGGAAAAGCCCTACTTCAGGCATCCCCAATCTGCAGCCCTCCAGATGTTCTGGCCTACAACTCCCATGATCCCAAGCTAACAGGACCAGTGGTCAGGGATGATGGGAATTGTAGTTCAAAACAACTGGAGGGCCAAAGGTTGAGGATGCCTGCCCTACTTACTGAGGCCCAGTTCCTGAAGCTTGTTCAGAAGTGAACAGGTTTACCACTTCTTACTGAGGAGGTAAACCTGTTGCTTCAAGGAAGTCAAAAAGACAACAATGAAGGCCATGGACCATTAGCTAAGAGTAGGCACAGGCCATGCTGTTCACTCAGGAGATAAATACTGACATGGAAGAGCTTCTTTCCTTCCTCATAGCAATGACAGGTACCATGCAGAAACAGAGTGAAACCCAATGCTAGATAGGGTTGTTAAGTATAATTGGCTTAATTCACACTGAAATGAAAGTGTATGCATATTAATGGAGGTTTAAAATGGAAAATGTCTAAATGTGTATTGCTGAAGCGTTGCTAACATGGGTCCCCCCATGTTGTTTTCTAAAGGATTCTGAGCTCCTTAATGAGTTCATGAATAACTGTTGATTGTTTTCTACTCTATGCTGACAGTGAACCTTTGATCATGTGATGAAGGTACTGAGTTGCAAATCTCCATTTTGAAAGGGGCTGATGATGTAAATGAAGCTTTCCTGAAGGGACAGTACACAGCCTAAGGCCAATGGAGGCTGGAAAGTGGGTTGTGGGGAGAGACAAACTTCTGTTTCTAGGTCTGTTGGAATTGTTTCATATTTTGTAGGATGCTGAACCTGTGTAGGATAGCACAATACATTGTATGGATGTTTTGGTTGTATCTTTGATGCTCATGTTTTGTTTTGAAGAGTTCTGCCAGTAAAACTTTGAATAAAATTTTTGTGGGTCTGGACAATGATTTCTTCCAAAAGGAGTCAGTTATTATGCTTCCAGTCGCTTCAAACTGCATAGTATTAATATCTGCAACAAGGGTAGCCATGTTTCCTATTTTACAGAGGAAAGTCCTCTACTTGAATGGCTGTAAGTCCTCTAATATTGCCCAGTCAAAGTCTAGCTTACAGAGAAAGATTGCTAACATGGGAGAGCAAGGGACCTTAAAACTGACATGAACATCTGACTATGCGGGCACACAAGTCATCTGGTTACAGTCATTCCCACTATGGTGAAATACATTGTATGTGTATATTTAAATTATACTGATTACATCTAAATTTGGATTTAGGCATATAAATTAGCACATGCAAATCAATGCCCTCCTTTCTCTTCTTTTTTTGGCAATATAAGTGGCCACATGCAATGCAGACAGGAGTAACATGTTTTCTCTGTTGGGTCCCCTGTTATACCAGTTGCAGACCCTCCAAGCATCCCTTTTTTCCAGGTACAGTCCCGGATTTACAGAAGCTGTCCCAGTTTCTGATCTGATCCCAGAATGTCCCACTTTTCCTTAGGACGTCCCTATTTTCATTGGAGAAATGTTGGAGGGTTATGCAAGTTGGCACTCAGCTCAGCTGTGGGCTGAGCCAGCCGTAGGTGTCCATTTTAATTTTTCACAATGCTATGTCAGGGGCATTGTGATAAACTTAAATGTCTGTTTTCTATTGCTATTGCCAGATAAGCTCACATCTGGATGCCCAAATCTGGCATCAGACCGGGTGGGTTCTGTCAAGATTCTGAGGCCCAAGAGCATTAGCAAAATGCCTGCTTGCCTCCTTTGAGCTCCACCTGTGTATTTGCAAACAAACTGCCTGGTGTTACAAAGGCATCACAAATCTCCAGAGCATTCTTCTCAGAAATAAGCTGACTGTGAAGCAGCCCTAGAGCAACGTCAGCTACATTCCTGCGAGTTTCAGATCACATGCAATTAGTCCTTGCAATCACTGTACGCTGGCCACCCATGGGCTCTGTGTATATGGAGTCGCTACTGCTACAGAAGCAATTAAATGGGCCTATATATTAAGTGTGCACATTAAAGATACAAATTCTTTTTGCTTAAAAAGAGATGACTGTTCTGTGTCACTAAGACTGCTGCAATTACGAAAAGTAGCCACAACAAATTATCCTAAAACACACTGCTTTTTTGGTGCATGATTTACATTTGTCATCTTTGAGTGATTGTCAGATGCCACAGGGCTCAAACTGAGAGGCTGTTCACTTGCATAAGAACCCAGAATTCTCCTGGTCCAGGGAATCTGAATGTCATACGTACAGAAGCTGTAGTCCCCATTGTCTCCAGTCAGATAGCAGGTGATGCAAAGATCCCAGAGATCCCAATCCTGGGCCAATTTCTGATATAATTTAATAAATAATTGTAATATATTTTAACCAGATCTTTGACTGATTGACATCCAATGGCCCCTTAAAATGTGTTGGGGAGGGGGGCTTATTAGGTTGTTCTTGTTATTATTTTTATTATGCATTTTGTGTCTTTATACAGCCATACCTTGGTTTTCGAATAGCCCAGTTTTCGGACGTTTTGGCTCCCGAACGATTGAAACGTGGAAGTGACTATCCCGGTTTTTAAACATTCTTTTGGAAGCTGAACGTCCGATGGGACTTCTGTGGCTCCCGATTGGCTGCAGGAGTTTCCTGCAGCCAATCAGAAGCCGCGCTTTGGAAGTCGAATGCTTTGGAAGTTGAATGGACTTCTGGAATGGATTCCGTTTGACTTCTGAGGTACGACTGCATTGTTATTTTCTGTTGAGAACTGCCCTGAGATATGTGGGTATAGGGTGGTATACAAAATAATCAATCAATCAATCAATCAATCAATCAATCAATCAATAATCCATCTTGCATTTATCCATGTGTGCCTTAAGCCTTACTGTGAAACTTGTTTTACCCCCTTCCCTGAGAGGGCATTCTCTGTAATCATTTGGGTTATGGTGTCCATTGCTTTCAGCAGTATTTTCTTAGAAGCAGGGTGAATCTCTGGTCCAAATACTGCCCAATAGTGGAAACGAATTGACCAACAGGCTTTGGGAAGCACTTGAAACCCCAAAGCAAGTAACGCAGTTCACCTGACAGTCTCCAAAACCAAACTCTCTAAAGCCAAAAGCAGAGAAATCCCCAAAGGACCGGTTCATCTCAAACGTCGAATGACAGGCCAAAACGAAGACTAAAAATATACAACTCGGTGTGAATTTGGGTAGAATAGTCAGTCTGTTCAATATACACACATGCTTCATTAAAGACAAATCATCTGAAACAAGGTCAGATTGGAAAGTGCATATATATTCATGAGGCTTCTGTCAAACACATTGTTTTTGGCAAGCAGGGTTGGAAAAACCTGCTCTAAAACACCTGAATAAGCTGGCAACCATTTTTCATTAAACCAACTTACTTTTTATTTAAAAGGAAGTAGGGTTCCCCCCCTTTACTTTCCACTTTTTTCGATGCTGATAAATCTAGAGGGGGGGGGGAGGGAACCTGCAAAACCCACCCCACCCCGTTTGGAAATGCAAAGTGACTTGACTATATGGAGGAAAACAGACCCACTTCACTGCACATTGCTAAATCAAATTAAAGCCCGTGGTCTTTTCCATTTTAAACATTACTTAACAATAAATTCAAAATGAAAGAGACATTACATACATAAATGCACTGATAAGTGA
Source organism: Podarcis filfolensis (assembly GCF_964270895.1). Classification (NCBI taxonomy): domain Eukaryota; kingdom Metazoa; phylum Chordata; class Lepidosauria; order Squamata; family Lacertidae; genus Podarcis; species Podarcis filfolensis. The sequence goes on along the minus strand of NC_139621.1, from coordinate 25,301,341 downwards.
GTGATGGAGAACAGCTGCACTTTGCTCAAAGTGACAGATTCAAAATTTATTCCCCAATGCTCCCAGCTTGATTCCACACTGTCCAACAAATGTGGTACAACAAATGCTCCTTCGCCCTGCCACATTTCCCCTTCTCTCCCTAAAACCTTTGGATAATTCAGCAATTCCTGGGTCCTAACATATGCGCCATTGTGTATCGTGAACAAGTTACTTAAGTGATGAAAAACTGCTGTGAGCTCATTAGAGCAACAAACCTCAACTTGGATGTACAGTCATACCTCACGTTACGTCCGCTTCATGTTACATTCTTTCAGGTTACATCCCGTGGTGACCCGAAAGTACCGGAAAGGGCTACTTCCGGGTTTCGCCACTCGCACATGCGCAGACGTGCAAAATGTGCAGAAGCGGCGAATTGCAACCCGTGCGTGCGCTGATGTGCTGCTGTGGGTTGCATTCATTTCATGTTGCGAACAGGCCTCCGCAATGGATCCCGTTCGCAACCAGAGGTACCACTGTACACAAACCAACACAGTTTAAACTAGCAGGAGCTAACCAGGAAAGAGCTCTTGGAGCTGTGTAGATTGCACATTGGAAACACCAACGCAGCATGCAGCAGTGGTGGAAAAAGAGAGACAAACTTAAGGCTAGAGATCATTGGGATTGAAAATAAGGAGGGCAGAATTATAATGCCTTTCATGTTGTGGTGTAATTGCAAGAGGAATATTGCATGCACTTCCAGTTGCCTTGGCTTGGAAAGGACATTGTAGAGTTTGAAATGGTGCAGAAGAGGGCCAAGGCAGCCAAGAGATTAGACTACAGTCATACCTCGGGTTGTGCAGGAAGCACGTTCGCAACCCGCAATGCCGCGTCTGCGAATGCATGTGATGCGATTCGGTGCTTCTGCGCATGCACAATGACTGCTCCCCACATTAAATGGGGGTGCCCTTTGTGTGGTCAGGCGCAGCCCCCTGGATCCTATGTGGCAACATTAGCACAGGCTTGGCTTCGCATTCCACAGGTGGGATACCTGGAGGTCTCCGCCTACCTCAGTCAGTTGCCCAATCCTGCCTGGGGAGGCGTTGCCAAGGTGATCGAGCCAGGTAGGGGGAGGGACTACCTGCCCACACAATAGGGGGAGGATCTTACCTGGGAATCGTCAGTTGGCTCCAGAGCGCCAAAACCCAGAAGTAACCCGTTCCAGTACTTCCGGGTTCGGTGTGGTCCGTAACCCATAAACATGCAACCCACAGCGCTCACAACCCGAGGTATGACTGTACTTTCCTCATGATGCAAGGATGGGGAACCTGTGCTCATCCATACAACATTGGGCTCCAAATCCCCGTCAAGCGCCAGCCAACATGGCCAATGATCATGTGAACTGTTACCCAACAACATTTGGATGGCGCCAGGTTCGCCAACCCTGGTGCTAAAACACTTGAGGCCTTTTAATTTAGAACCCTTTTTTCACATTTTTCTTTTCTTAGTTTATGCTTCTACCACCTCCTTATTTTTATTCAATGCCCCCCCACCCTAATCGCAACCGAGACTACTACTGCTCCCTGGATTCTTCCAGCGACCCCCCTGGGGGGCAGTATCATCCACTTTGGGAATCACTGGCTTAATGGGACCCACATTTTAGAGGCCTTTAAAAAGCCAGTGTTCCCCCCACAAAATCAGCTCATTTCACCCTCCATATACATTTGTACTTGCCCTTCCTTACCCATTCTTGATATTCCTGCAATGACAGGGGCACGAAAGCAGAAGAAACATATCAATAAATGATCCTTTATGTTGTTGTTCTTCCATTTCTTAAGCTTAAAGGCACGTCTCTTTTCTACTAGAAGCAGAGATATTTGGCATGGCAAAGATCAATAGGGAGAAATCTGAAGTCCGATCTCACTAGGCCTTGGCAGGTGGTATAACCTTCACCACTTTCAGAACTCTGCAGACATCATTTCTGAACATGTTGAAGTTGTGTGTACATGCGCACACAGCAAGGATGAAAATATTTATGATGGTGACCTGCTCTTCATCTCTCTCAAACCCTCCTCACTTTGTGAATGGCTTCTCTTGCCTTAAACATCTTCAGGATATAAAATGATTGATTTTCCAGGCAAACCCAACCAATTATCATGTCCTGACCTATGTTCAAGAAGGAGTGACTTTTTAAAGAAAACCAGCCATGGTAAAACTCTCTGTTTTACTGTCAGCATTCTCAAAGAGAGAGAGAGAGAGAGAGAGAGAGAGAGAGAGAGAGAGAGAGGGAGGGAGGCTGTCCAACAAAGGCAGGAGAAGTTGTTAGGTAAGATGCAACTACGGAAGTTAGAGGAATGAATTATTTGCGAATTTCAGTACTAAATGAGCTGATCTGCATCAATTGGAATCAAAACCTAAATTATACACAGGCTTTCACACTTCCTGACTGTTCCTGAATTGCAGTTCCTGGCAATTCAAACTTTTTGTTTTGTTTTTAAAGGCTTTAAAAATGTGTATTTTTTTGGGGGGGGGGTGGATACATTTTAAAAAATATTTTTATTCATGTTATGTTATTACAATTTGTTACTAAAAACATTATTTTAAAATACATTTACATTTGTATTTAAATCCAAATTTATCTGTGCGAATTAAATATAGTTCCACATTTCATGCAAAAACTGGATGGGATGGACTCAGAGGCAAACGTTTTCAAAAAATTCAGGAAACAGTAATATTCATCCATCCCTATGTGCAAATCTGACTCTTGCCAATTTTACTGCCACAATAACTAGTCCAAGGTGCCATTTCTAGTTTTGCACAGAAGGGCAGGGAGGGAGCTGCAGGAGAATTTAGGGTGGGATGCTAGCTACCAGCAGGGTTTAATCTCCAGCTCTTGAAAATATTCAAGATTAAATTGTAAAAGCAAAAAAGCATACAGTGGTACCTCGGGTTACATGCGCTTCAGGTTACAGACTCTGCTAACCCAGAAATAGTACCTCGGGTTAAGAACTTTGCTTCAGGATGAGAACAGAAATCGTGCAGCAGCGGCACGGCGGCAGCAGGAGGCCCCCATTAGCTAAAGTGGTGCTTCAGGTTAAGAACAGTTTCAGGTTAATAACGGACGTTCAGAACGAATTAAGTATTTAACCTGAGGTACCACTGTATTTTAACCACATTTTTGTGATTACTTTTTCAACAGCTCATAACAAAATGAGACATAGCTGTTTCCATTATGAGAAATAATCACATGTGGTCTAAAACACAAGGCGTCTTTCTGCCCTTCCTTTGATGCTCTCAAATCAGGACAGTACAGAAGCTTCATCTTCCACAAGTTTTCTAGGATGTGTAACATAAGCAGTGCTGGGTCTCTCCTTAATGTGTGAAATGCAGGAGTGAGAATCCACCAGCTGCTCTCTAATTATTTGCGGAAGCTTCTCTTCCACAGCTCTGGGGTACTTTGAACTGTGAAACGCTCCTTCTGTTTTCCCATTTGCCTGCTTGGCCCAGTATGCTCTGTAGGACGTGGGGGGGCACTGTGGTCTAAACCACTGAGCCTCTTGGGCTTGCCAATTGGAAGGTCAGCGGTTCGAATCCCTGCAATGGAGTGAGCTCCCGTTGCTCTGTCCCAGCTCCTGCCAACCTAGCAGTTCCAAAGCACACCAGTGCAAGTAGATAAATAGGTACCACTGTGGCGGGAAGGTAAACGGTGTTTCCATGCGCTCTGGTTTCCGTCATGGTGTTCCGTTGCACCAGTAGCAGTTTAGTCATGCTGGCCACATGACCCAGAAAGTTGTCTGTGGATAAATGCCAGCTTCCTCGGCCTGAAAGCGAGATGAGTGCTGCAACCCCATAGTCACAGCCCTGCTCCGTGGTTCACACTCTCTTTAGGGATGTTCAAACAGATGGGAAGGGAAGTAGGGCCAAAGACACAGGGGCATAAACGCCTCCCACCCTGCAGAAGCCACACATTTCATTTTGGTGAGAAAGGGGTCCACATGTGTACAGTTGTATGAGCCAAAACCTGATTGACCCAGGTTTTCCCATTGTGAGGAAATGTAGGTAAGGTCGAAATGCAGTAATGTCAAAAGCCCCAACTGCTGGGGGCTAGTGGGTGTACATGAGCTGTGGTCAACAGGCACGATCTTGATCCTTCTCTCACATTTGGCATATGTGCGATGGAGGCGATGTTTTTTAGGCTTCTGCTTAGAGAAGAAGATGGTATTCTAAGATGTGCAAATCCAAAGCCATTAGGACTTCATTATTCATAACAAGAACCCTTGGCAAATTTAGGCCTGGAAACAGCAGCGAAGCATCACCGAGGAAGTTAAGAATTAATGGAGACATTTAAGTATACTACTGCTCAGTTTGGAACTTTTCCTTGCTTGGAGAGCATGCTCTTCTTCTGTTAATGGAAAAGCACGGGTGTGGTTGCTGATCTCACATTGATTTGTTGACCAAATGCAATTTTCTGTCCTGGGCTGCAGGTGCAGGGACCAAGAGAAAGTACAGTGGCAGATCTTGGGCTCTCAAATTTCAGCAATGCAAAAAATCTGGCTCCCCTCCGCCTCTCACACTCCATTGTAAATCATAGCTGTGGTGTCCCCTGCATTGCTCACGAGTCTCTGAGCCCTGTGCAACCAAGCCGGTCAGAGTAAGCTATTCCCAGGCTTTGGAATGCCCTTCCTGGAGAGACCCCAGCCTAGTTTCTTCCTTGTTTCAGGGGCAGACCTTGGTGATGTGGTGTCCTGTGCAAGGCCAAAATTTGACACTCCCCACCGCGGCCTCGCGCTACCTTCCCAAAGCCAGATAAGGGAGGTGCCAGGCTTTGGGAATGAGGCTCGAGGCTCTGGGCCGTGAAAAAACTTAATATGGAGTCTAAATGGCCGAAATATTGGGAAATACTGGAACAAGAAGGGGATATAATGAAATTGCAGAGTTATGAGAAATTGAAAGATAAAGTGCGAGACTGGCTCCATTACTATCAAATAATGGAGGTTTTTAAGTCAGACAGGAAAATTGGTTTCCAGGTGGAAAAATCAAAACTGGAGACAGAATTGTTAGAATCCAAAACTAAGAACCTGTCAAAAATGTATAACTTGCTGTTGGAATGGAATACACAGGATGAAATAGTTAAATCAGCTATGATCAAGTGGGCACAAGATATTGGTCATAACATTATGTTTGAGGACTGGGAACGGTTGTGGACCACCAGTATAAAATTTACGGCATGTAATGCCTTAAAAGAAAATATTATGAAAATGATTTATAGGTGGTACATGACTCCAGTCAAGCTCGCAAAAATTTACCACTTGCCTGATAATAAGTGTTGGAAATGTAAAGAGACTGAAGGTACATTCTTTCACCTTTGGTGGACATGCCCAAGGATCAAGGCTTTCTGGGAAATGATTTATAATGAAATGAAAAAGGTATTTAAATATACCTTCCTGAAGAAACCAGAGGCCTTTCTCCTGGGTATGGTCGGCCAACTGGTGCCAAAGAAGGATAGAACATTTTTTATGTATGCTACAACAGCAGCAAGAATACTTATCGCAAAGTATTGGAAGACACAAGATCTACCCACCGTGGAAGAATGGCAGATGAAAGTTATAGACTATATGGGACTGGCAGAAATGACCGGCAGAATCCGAGACCAGGGAAAAGAGACGGCGGAAGAAGATTGGAAGAAATTTAAGGACTACCTTAGGAAACATTGTAAAATTATTGAAGGCTAGAACGATGTTGATTCAGAAATTAAGTGGTTAAAAGCTGTAATGATTATGTGATTAAGAAAAGAAAGGTTAAAAATTATACAGAAATTAGGGGAAGGATTTGCTGAATTGACTTAATTAGAGAATGGAATACAGAAAGGGGAGGTATGAGGAGGTCGGGAAAGTAAGTTTTATGAATATAAGGGATTGAAATTATACTTGTTGTTGTATGTGTTCTGTTTGGTTTGTATGTATTTTTATTGTTCTTGTTTTTTGTTCTGTTTTTTCTATTTTATATAAATTCCTAAAACCTTAATAAATATATTATAAAAAAAAAAGAGGCTTGAGGCTCTGGCAGGGTCCTAGAGCCCTCACACCTCCTTCCCAAAATTGGGCAAGTGCTAACTTGGGAAGGAGGTTGGAGGACCCTATCAGAGTCCTCCCTCCTCCTTCCCAAAGCCCAGGGCTTACCAGGCTTTGAGAAGGAAGCAAGAAGATGTCCTCCTTGGCCTCAGCATCCTGTGCGGGGGAGCCAGTTGTGCTGCCCTAAATCTGCCTCTGCTTGTCCTTCTGCCAGCAGCTGAAGACTGTTTTATTCTGGCAGACTTAGGGGAACTGAATGTTTTTAAGGAAAGTGTTATTGATAGCATGTTGTACTGCCCCCCATCTGCATTTTGACAGGTATGTTTTTACATTGCCTTAATTTCATAGTTTAATTTTTTTAAAACCGTAACATTTCAAATGTTTTTAGCTATTTGTATAATTTCCCATATATGGTCAGAGTTCAGATCCATAACAGTGATTTCACACCTCCCCCTTAAAAAAATGAAAGTTTCACGCCCTTCCTTTCCAAAACCAGGTGTTTCATTTTAGCAGAGTAGCACTTCGAAAAAAATGTATTTCCCCATTTTGTGAAGCGTGCTTTTTCTGCAGGCTGTAGGATGAAACCTTGGGGGAACCCGAGATGAAGAAAGGATAGGTTTTGAAATGGACTCTTAATCCAAACCAAACTGAACAAGGACTATATTGTGTGTGATTGTGCTTTAGTCTGAACTGTAATCAGTGTCGACTGCATTTTCCTACAGAAAGCAAGGGCTCTCAAGACTCTTTTACATCAAAGGTTTCCTCTCCTCTCTTGTGTGTGTGTGTGTGTGTGCGCGCGCATGTGTGCAGTGGGTTATGGTGAACAGGACAGAAGAGGTCTCCAGCTATTGCATGTGCACACATGGCAGGAAAGAAGAAAGTCTTTCCCTTTCAGCAAACCTCAAGGCAAATATTCAAGTATTAATTTGCCAACATCTGAAGAGCTTTGAGCTGCCAGTAATAAAAACCTAGCAGCGGGTGCAAACCAAAAGTTACATGCAGAGGATTATTCTTTCAAATAAGTTTTGCTACTTGGAAGTTTGCATTTTTTAATCACCTGCTTGCTGCCCCCTGCTGATGGCTAGTAAGAACATAGACAGTTTGGATTTTCGCCTGGGGTAGAGATTTTCCTATACGGAAAATTCTCATTGGCTATTTTAAGATGCCTGCATAATATCTTAAAAGTCTGGAAGTGGATAAATATTTCAACACAGGGAGAGAGAGAGAGAGAGAGAGAGAGAGAGAGAGAGAGAGAGGTGGGGGAGAGAATAAAGGCAGGCAGGCATTCTATGCCAAAGTATTCTTCTCTGATGAGGTGAAGATATAAACACATTTTTGTGTCAAATGATACAGAAAGGGATGCTACAATTATTGCAATAGCATAGTTTGACCTCAATACATTAAAATACCCCCTTTTCACAAGTGGGTGCTACTATTGCTCAGTTTCTAAAATAGCCAATGCTAAGCCTTTGCATAGGGACATGGGTGCCGCTGCGGGTTAAACCACAGAGCCTAGGACTTGCCGATCAGAAAGTTGGCGGTTCAAATCCCCGTGACGGGGTGAGCTCCCGTTGCTCGGTCCCTGCTCCTGCCAACCTAGCAGTTTGAAAGCACGTCAAAGTGCAAGTAGATAAATAGGTACTGCTCCGGTGGGAAGCTAAACGGTGTTTCCATGCGCTGCTCTGGTTTGCCATAAGCGGCGTACTCATGCTGGCCACATGACCTGGAAGCTGTACACTGGTTCCCTCGGCCAGTAAAGTGAGATGAGCACCGCAACCCCAGTCACGACTGGACCTAAAGGTCGGGGGTCCCTTTACCTTTACCTTTAAGCCTTCGCATAATCTTTGCAACTAAACCTAGTCCTGCAGAGGGTGGTTTATATTAAACTAGCAGAAAGTGTGCGGAGTTGCTCAGGAATTCTGGAAAACAAAAAACAAAAAAATCAGTGAAGTACAGAAACAGCTGTTCAAATCAGCGATACTGAAAGGTTCAGCCTGCCACCTTGATTCAAATCGGTGTCCAGTTGTATCCAAAGACAGACAAAAACCTGTCCCTTCATTTCAGGAACCGCCATGCAAAATTTGCATACTGTCCTGCTTCAGATGAAACCAAACCCAGCAGTCCACTCGCAGGAGCAATCCAAAAGAGAGCTGCTTTATGCTAGGGTTCCTACATTGCAGGGGGTTGGACTAGATGACCCTTGGGGTCCCTCTAAGGTTCTATGATTCTATGTCCATGTAGGCAAATATTGTCTATTGCAATTGTCCCAGGAGGAGGTCTTTCTCAGAACTCGCTACCTGATCTCTTTTTAACTGGAGAAGCCAGTTTGTTTCTTCCCAGTACTGGCAAGAAGGAATGAAGCAGGAGAAATTGGCCTGTGCACGATACGGTAAGCCATGGTTTATAGCTTACCATGATGAGATGAACAGTTGTCTGCCCTGCTCTTTCCATTAACCAGACAACCAAGTTCGGATGACCACAGAGAATCAATTGCTAATGAAATTTCAGTGAAAGCTGTGGGGAAACAAATCTTATTAAAAGCACGCTTGTCAAAGTGTTTACTTTAGAACTTCATCCTAATCGGGCTTTCACAGTAGACTCTGCACACAATTGCAGTTACATTTGGAATTTTATTTTCTCCCCTGACAAATTGTCAATTTCAGTCCAGAATGCAAAGCAATTCTCTGGAAGCTATTGCACTACAGGGAGCTATTAGGACAATAAAATAGCGAGCTGAGAATCAGTGCTCGTGGCCTGAAAAAGATTTTTTTAAACTTGCCATACCCCCCCAAAAAAAACCCCACAACCCCACAAAGCCCTTAAAAAATATGTGAAACCAATAGTCAAGTATCCTAACATTCACATATGCTAATCTGAATATTCAGGTGGAGAATGCCATTGCTCACATAGCCAAAACAGTGCAACCCACACACAAGAGGAAGGTAGCGGTAGGCTTGGGGGATCCCCAAGGTTTGCAGAATGACAGAAAGATACTTAGTCAAAAATCCCAAATAAAGGAGCGCCATAAATGACCCAATGAGGACAGAGTGCATTCAGTGCCCACTAAACTGGTGGAGTCTGTTGGGGAGAGCTCTGGACACAGACTGTTGACTGACTGCTGTGGCAGTGGGTGGAGGAGAGACAGAAAACTTGATGGGTAGGGAAATGGACTGGATGGAATCCTGAAATTAAGGATTCCACATTGCAACATTTTGTTGCGGGTCTCACTTGCATCCTTATTGTCTAATATGGGCATGGGTTACCTTTTTGGCCCAGTCAGCCAGATCTTTATTTCCCCCAGAGGCCAACTTTGATGGGTGGATTTGGAATGAAGGGGGCGTTAAATCTCCACTTGCTGGCTGGTGAGCAGAGAGTGCAAGCCTGATGGCTGCAGGGGTCTGTTTCACCAGCGTGATCCTCACACGGAACCTAATGGACTATATTTCAGGCAGAAGAGTTCTTCTGACGAAGTGATCTGTGAGCCATGCACATTCAGACAAGGGAGTACGACATCTTTTTTGGGACAAATGAAGGAAGCCCGTCTTATTTCTCAAAGGCTGCCTCGAATATCAAAACACCTGGACTGATCTCTCCAGAGGTTGAGGGCTTCAAGCAGCATACACAGTTTTGGAGCTCAACCTCCCTTTTGACCACAGCTGTATCACATCTCAACACAAGCTAAGTCTTAAGGTAACTTTGGAAGTTCATGCTTGGAAGAAAACATCTGAAGATCAAGGGAAGTCAAAAAACATTTTTTGATCCCTAGCAGCATACACACGCTCCTATACCACTGAATTTCCACATAAGCTAAAACATGAGGTTACATCCAGAGATTCCTGCCTCAGTGGTGAAAAAACTGTTGAGAAGTTTTGAGGGAGCTAAAAGAGTTTTGATCAAGATATGGAACATTTCGTAATGAATTTGCTCCGGACGTTTTGGTCAGGAATTGAAGAGGGAACCACATATTTACAGCACCACCATACTGGGTCTCAAGTTTTTAAATACAATGCTTTTAAGCATATATTTTTATTCTTGCACTATATATATATATATATATATATATATATATCTCGAAGTATAACTTTTTGCACGGCAACACGGCAACTGTTATAGCTCAGGCATGGAGCCCATGTCTTTAAAGTTTAATTTCCCAAGATTAATCCCTATGGGCACCTCCAGACTTCCAGTATTTTGTGGGACGTATTCAAGTGCATACCAGGAAATGTATGTTTACACAATTAAAGCGGTAATGAAGTGCTTGGTTGCCATAGCACAACAGATCCACTTAAAAACAAAACACCAGTGACTTTTTGCAGGTAGAAGGGGCAATGCATTGAAAAGCATGGGGTGAACTGACGATTAATGGGTAGTTGTATAACTACAGTGCAAACAATTCAAGATGAATCCTCATGGTCAGATAACTACCCTGTAAACAAATCAGAATGAAGGTGGAATACAGACTGGGTATAATTTAACCTCTATGTTTGCTTTGTGCAAAGAAATAATGATGGAGGCTCAATGAGCTGGAGGAGCTCTTTGTGCTCTGGTGCAAGTTCCTACATAGTCACTGCTAAGAGCTAAATAGCACTTCCATGTACAGAAACAGTATACCTCTATTAAATACTGGAAAGGAACAACAGGGGAAGGAAGGGCACCAATTTCACAGTCTGTTTTGGAGGCATGTGCCTGGCCACTTTATGGGAACACAATGCCAGAGAAATGGAGATCTTCAGTGGCCCAAAATTCTGGTTCACTATGAGGCAGATCCTTGTATATCTCTACTAATATGGGAAGCTATAAAGATTGGCAAAAGGATATTTCATAATTTATCTGGCAGGGTAAGAAGCCAAGAATAAAATACAAATTATTAACAGACACTAAAGATAGAGGAGGCTTCTCACTGCCCAAATTATATTATGAAGCCTCTTGCATTTGTTGGATTTGGGAATGGATAAAATTAAAAAATACAGATTTATTAGATTTGGAAGGCCATGACAATAGATTTGGATGGCATGCGTACCTATGGTACCAAAAGGCAAGAGTACATCAAAGTTTCCGAAACCACATTATAAGGAAAGCGATCTTTAAAGTCTGGGAGAAGTATAATGGATTATGAGAACAAAAAACACCACGGTCCCCCCCCCCCCGCTAGAAGCAATTTCAGGGAAGAAACTAAATATGGACACTCTACTGTCTTCTCGCATGCATGGCTGTTAAGTAGCTCTTATATGATACACAAATGCTAACAATGGAACTGGTCATGCTACTTCTTGGGTTGGGAAGAAGTGGATATTTCAACAAATGTCATTGTGGAAATGTAATCTGTGGTTTCAGTTAAATCCCAAGGTCTATGTACTTCCCTGCAAAACGGAGCTGAAAGGTGTCAATATGGCTGTGCTGAATAGAGACCAAAACCTATCAAATGATAAACGGCATCCTATAGACACCTATGCATGATCTAGTGCTTCATTCCTGCAAAGTGTATGTAACATTTGAGAACATTTTCAGCAATACTATCCCTTATCAGTACTCTGCCTAACACTCGGAGTTTGGGAATAACAGGTTTTTTGGTTTTCAAAAGTTCATTACTTTGGCTTGCGCTTCCAGCGGTAAGAGCAATATCTACATAATCAGTAGCAATTAACAAATAAAGCAATTACACTGAATGCTTTCAGCACAAGAGATAATTGGCAGGAGAGAAAAGGGCTCTGTAGCGACAATTATTTTGATTATTTGGGGGTTCTTTTTCCTATCTTTTCCAGGAAAGCATTACAAAACATCATGGAGACTGATCCTGCTTGTACTTAGTCATGAGTGAGCCCCACTGTGTTCACTCAGAGTTCAGTAGCAGTTGCCTCCATGCAAATGTGCACAAGATTAAACTTGCTTCATTCTAAACCTAATTGCCCATATATATTTATCAGCTCTATGGCAAAGGTAGATTTATGGTTCTAAGCACTATTTAGAAGACATCTGAAGGCAGCCCTGTGAAGGGAAGTATCTAATGTTTAACGTTTTATTATGTTTTTGTATATACTGGAAGATGCCCTGAGTGGCATACATTTTTAACCAGATCCTGTTATATGTGTCCATTCACACCAAGGCCATAGTCCTACTTGGGTTTTGTGGGGGACTAAGCATCACTTGTTTCAAATAATGATTCAAATGGCAAGCTGTACATATAGCCAGAGAAATAATTACTTGAATAGCATCTACTCCCATTTTTTTTTAAAAAAACACACATATGTGCTAATAATGTCAGACGCAGTGAGCTTTGATAAAGCAAGTATATTTCAGGATGGCCTTGGCTGCTCTTTAGATCAGGCATAGGCAAACTCAGCCCTCCAGATGTTTTGGGACTACAACTTCCATCATCCCTAGCTAACAGGACCAGTGGTCAGGGATGACGGGGGCTATAGTCCCAAAACATCTGGAGGGCCGAGTTTGCCTATGCCTGCTTTAGATAGCCTCCTCCTTGTCTTGGAGTTGTTCATCTAGGAGCCACTCCCCCTGAGGGTGGAAGAAAATTTACATGATCCAACCACATGAACAAGGCCTTTCTCACAGGGTCACTCATACTGGTGAGACAACATCGCAAGGTGTCTGTTTGGCGAGCCTTCCTTGCTGCAGAAAACTGTATGGGGGAAAAAATGCACCTGATCTGTGCCTGGTGGAAATTCATCTTCTGATTCTTCCATCTGGTTCCATTAAAAAATAAAACAGAGAAGATTATGATGATGGTAATGACAAATTTGTGTGATGCGGTAGACACAGAGTCTAGAAGTGCATCAGGTTCTCAAAAGACATTAAGGCAGCTGTAATACACTCATTTTATATAATTAGTGTGCCAGGGAGCACTTCTCCCAAACGGTGGCAGCATTATCAATCAACATTTCACTCAAGAAAATTCTAAGAGGTGCAGAAAGGATGGGCAAGAGGAACATAGGGTTGTAGATATCAACTTACTATTGATGCTGCAGTTGTGACAAATGCACAGATGAGAAAATCCCTCAACACACACACACACACACACTGTATATAAACTTTTTGATGTTGCATGTTGCTTTTGAGCATGGTTTACCATGGAAAAGCAGCATACAAATAAATGGTAGTGATGCATTGGCTACAAGAAGGACTTTGATTCTGTGCCCTGCTCCTGTTTTCTTCAAGTGTTTAGGACAGGGATGGACAACCTATGGCAACCTGTGGGCTCCAAATCCCATCAGCCCCAACCAACACAGACAATAGTCAAGGCTGATGAGAGGTGCAGTCAAGCAATATTGCTGGTGGACTTCAGATTCCCCACTCCTGGGTTAAGAAGTACAAAGTGAAGCTTATTACAGGCCCTGTAGCAAAATTGAGTGAAATGGATAGAAAAAATAAACGTTTATAATATTCAGATTAGGAGGGACATTTACCAGGGTGACAAACTGGTTTTGTCTGGCTCTTGTCCTCTCTCGGCTGCATTAAACGGATCTGGTGCTGAGTTCTGATTCCAGAAAGTCACTTAAAAAGTACCAGAATAGAATTATGCCCCTTTTATATATTGCTGATTTAGATATTATTCAGTAGATGTCAAGACTCAACAACTTAATGACAACCACAAATGTTTTCAGCAATGAAATCAAAGTTGTCTGGCCTGGAAAAAAATGTGCACAGCCCTCCATAAATAAAGGTAAAAGAGAAGACCTTCCACAGCAAGAACACTTGGAAAGGACTTATGATTTATAATCTTAATCACGAGGACTCAGAAATAAGCCCTACTGAATTCAGTAGGGCTTACTCCCAGGGAAATAGGGTTAGGATTGTGGTCTAAAATGTTATCTACACCTGAATGCAATTCTACCTGCAAGTTATTGCAGGTCACTCAGAAAGACCAGGCAACCCAATCAAGTTTGAAACTCTCTCATGAACATTTCTATAGTCTCTATCGATGTCTCTTTGTCACCTTCTCAAACCTTAACAGTTCTTCACATTTTCACCTCAGTTTGCAATTTTTTGAAAAAAAGTTCTCATCAGCATCAAATAATAATAAACAAGCAGCATTTTAACATGAATTTCTTCTAATATAACCAATTTGCATGGAATTTTGCCTATTATACACATTTGCAAATCAATTTTAATATCATCCATTTTCGTATGTTATTATGTATTTTTACCCACACTACCCTAGTACATGCATTTCTGCACAAATCACTTGGCTGGAGAACTCCACTGCAAAATTCCAAGAAGTGAGAATTTCAAAGGATGATTGTGTTTCAGTTCATGCATTGTTTTGGAATGCAAACTAAATCAAGTTTTCCCCATCACTAATTGTGGCTTCTTAAATAACTGAAAACAGGACTTAACAGCTAGGAATAAAATAAACACAACTTCCAACTCATGCTGCAGGTATAATTAAGTGGGATGACACTGATTTTAATTAGCTTTAAAAATTAAGCTGTGCAAAGTTCAGAATGCACCATCCAAATGCTTCATTGGATAGATTGTATAGGAAACCTAGATATCCATATTATTGCATTATTAATGCATAGTAGTTCTCGGTTAGATCAGTAAATCGATGCTTTGGTTGCTTGAAAATATTTTGCCTGATTAAATAGCTTGGTATGAATTTTAAAGGTCGTAAGTGACACAGAGCAAGGGTGATGTTTGTCAAGTACCATTGGCATGTTTGGCCAACGTTTGTGGTCTGTCCTGGTATGTCTTGAGTCTAAATTTAAGAACAGAAAGGAAGGTCAGTCTATTTCTTAAATTCCAGGTGAAATCAGATAGGTCAAAACAAGTAACATGGTGGCCAATTATTGGCTAGTGCTTACCCCTGACGGGCAGAGAGGGTTTAGACCAACTATATATGCTTACTATATTGCATTACTTTATAAAGCTTAGACTATGGTAGGGAAATATTTGGGAAGAAAACTCTCTCTTTGAATGCCAACCAGAGTGAAGGGACCCATTATAGAGATGCTATTGCTAATGTGAACACGTATGCTTGAGTGAGTATGAATAGGTTATAGCTTTTCTCTTCTGTACCAGATAACCCATTTAAAAACAAAGTAACACTTGTTAAGCACATCACTACTGTGTAGACTGAAATACCCTAGGGCAAAACAAGTTTCACCTTCTAGTGAGACCTGAAGGAGCCACTGTTTATAGGATATTGATAATTAATTGGCAATTAACTTATAATCATTCAACCGAATGAGGGACCTCTGTGCTATAAATTTTACTACACAATCTAAGCTACGAGGAAGGCAGAGGATTAGTATCCTGCACCCACTTGCAGAGTTCAAAAACCAGGAATCACAATTCTGAAACAACTTCAGGATATCCCATCTGGCTGCTTGACACGTCATCCCTCTAAAACACAGTGGTAAATCATTCCAGCCAACCCGGTGCGTTGACATGGAGGTGTGGGGGGTCAGAGAAAGTGGGATGAGGTTATTGTAAATGAGGACAGGCTCAGTTTAGCCTATGGCCCATCTGGCACATGAGACAGAAAGGTTTAGCACAGCCTGCTCCACGACACTTTAGTTTACTACCTATAACAAACTTTTATGTAAGGAAGCATTCAAAAATATGGCACCTCTTCCTGTTCAAAGTGGTGTGGTTCTGAACTCTATTGCACCAGTCTGCATATTGTACTGTAGGCCCAGGCGATATAGCGATATATCGCCCAGGACCGGTATGAGGAGCAGACTGTGATGTTGGCTTCACTCAGCGGTATAACTCTAGTGAAACTGCCACCGCTCCTGAGTCCCTCTGCTAGCAGTGTCTGCTAGAGTTCCTTCCTTCAGTGGCGCTGCTAGCAGAGGGACGCGGGAACGGTGGCAGTTTCACCAGCTATATATTGCAGAGTGAAACCGCCATCACACTCAGCCCTCATACGATGCAGAGAGAGAGAAACAAGCTGTATCAGCGAGGTGCTGATACTGTCAGTTTGAAATACAGAAAGTATTGATCTGATGTGTAGAGGATCTTTCCTATTCTACTTAATTCAAGAGGCTTCTGGAAGCTTCTCTGTGTGAAAGAAACAAGCAGAAGGTTCATGATGTTGTGATTATGCCTTCAGAGAAGCTGAGTACAGCTGGTTTAAACTGGTTCTGTTATCTCTCTCAGTCAAGGTCATGCTGACTATAATAGTGAGGCCAGAAGGAGCCTGGGTTTCACTCTCTCTTTCTGTCTCTCTTTCCTTCTGCTGTGGCGTTCCGTATATAGTGTTAAGATTTATTGTAAGTTATTGTAAGTTCAAGTTAAGTCTGCTGCAACTGGATTTCTTACAGACAGGGCCAATCCTGAATGTATTGGATTTGTGACCATGATGCTCATTTGCCTTCCGTAGCAGTAAAGCTCTGCTGGATGAAATACAATTGCCTCTGGTCTACTTTTTTGTGAATCTTGCAACGTGTTTAAGTTTCTACTCTGCTAAAATATACATTGGAATCTACTCTGGATCAATATTGAGTAGAATTTCAATGGCACCTTTAAACTGCTCAACTGAGGACAGTGCAGCTGCTCTTACCTCAGTTGAGCAGTTAAAGGAGCCCCCAGCCTAGCGCTGGCTCCTGTGAGCTGGCAGTGGGGTGGGTCCTCCGTGAAACTGCTCAGCTTAGGGGAGCACAGTTGGGGCTCCCCACAGTGAGTAGTTAAAGGAGCCTCGATGTTCTGCCCACTCACTTGTGAGTGGGGGGAGTGCCGGGGCTGTCTCAGCTGGGGAGGGGAAACCTTCCCGATCCCCAAACAAGCAGTGTTGTCCTAGCCCATCAACACCTAGGTCAGGGGTCAGCAACCTTTTTCAGCTGTGGGCTGGTCCACTGTCCCTCAGATATGTGGTGGGCCAGACTATATTTTGAAAAAATAATAATGAATGATGCATTTTAAATAAAAGCACACATTCTACTCGTTTAAAAAACACCAGGCAGGCCCCCACAAATAAACCAGAGATGCATTTCAAATAAAAGGACACATTCTACTCATGTAAAAACAAAAAAACAAAACAAAACAAAAAAAGCTGATTCCTGGACCATCCGCGGGCCAGATTGAGAAGGCGACTGAGCCGCATCTGGCTCTGGGCGTTAGGTTGCCTACGCCTGGCCTAGGTGAAACTGCTTCAGTTCCCAATTTGAGAGCTGGGGCAGTTTCACCAGGTGCCTCGTGGGCAGAGGCCAATGCAGCTTGTTTTTTCAACATCGTGGTATATCGCCAAACCGTGATGTTTGGCTGGCGATACACCATGATGTTGAAAATCTGACCCCGGCCAGCCCCATGTACAGAATGGCTCTCAGTGAAATCTTTAATTCCTCTATCTAACTGGATCGACTGCAACAGGTGTGTCACTTCCACGATTGTTGAAGTACTCTAAACTCCATATGCCAGCCTCAGGGCTAGTGAAATCTATTAATCATGCCTACAAAATGTTTTAAAACCGAAGAGTGACTTTTAAGAGGATTCCATTGTCAGTAAGCTGTTAACAGAGAGAGCTGTTCTCTTAGGTTGGAGTGAAAGCAATTGCATATCCTTGTAAGTTTGTGTTTTTGAACCAAGGATTCCAAATGGGAGTCTCAAACTAAAGCTCTTGTTTCGGAGTGCGTGGGCAGATCTTCCAAGGCTAGATAGCTAGTTCTGACAAGATAGCTTTTGTTGGCCTTGAGTGCAGTCATTCAAAAGGTTTCTCTCTCCTTCTGGGGCAAACTAAATAAAACAGGAGACTTTTAAAAAGAAGAAGAAAAGCAACCCCGTAAAGATAAAGCCACAACATCACATTAAGCATGATTTCTAGTTCTTCTGCCCCTTGTTCAGAGTCATTTTGTTCAAACCCCCTTTCCATTAAAGATGTTTGGCTTTGGGGATTTGCAGTTTTGACAGATAGAGGGAACACATTACAGAGAAATGCTAGCTTGACAAAAGGAGGGGAAATTCAGTGGACACATTCAGCGAGGGCTTGGGGAGCAAACGCATCACGCATACATAACAAAATGCAGATAAGAAAGCTGACACGCAGGACACAAAGTCAACTGTGCTTGGACCAAATTTGTTTGCTACACATGCAAGGAAATTGTGGGGTGGGCAAGAGGAGAGGAAGAGAACCAATGAAGAGTACTTCAGGGTAACGGTTCTGGGCACTGCCAGATGGGATTTAGATTCTATGCTTGAAATACCCATGTGGAGGGGATCATTTTGGCCATTTCTTCCACAGTGTAAGTGCTAAGAGGGGAAAAGTGGCACATGCCAAAATTATTCTATCTACATAGATATAAAAAGCATAAGTGCTCCATCAAATATATCCTGGTTTTGACAACTCTCCTGAGAGACGAAAGGTGCTTGCATAAGAACACTATTGCACTGCCATGGTGTTTTTGCTTTGTTTTAGGGTGTGTTCTAAGAGTAATTTGGTGATATATCTAGCAGTGCTTGTCTATGAGCAGATCAGATTTCTGCTCACACAACTATGTTTCAGTCTTCCTCTCCTCCTGCCTGCAGCTCCCACTTCTAGATATACCGGTACTCTGTATCTAGAGAACAGGGATGGGGACATGGCAGCTGAAGCAGGGCTGAAAGTAAGGGGAATTTCCTGGATCAATATGAACATTGTGACGATGGGTTGTGGATCTTCTTCTTTTTTTAGAAAGCAGAGCTAGCTTATTAGCTATTGTAGCATTGTGGCTGAACATGTTCCATTTGCTGTATTAACAAATGTGTGACATGTAGAGATCTTAGGACCTTTCCTGGTGTCAATGCCCAGTTCACCAGTCGGTAGTTACCTAAGTCTTCTCCCCTCCACACTTTCAAAGATGGGGACAACATCTGCCTGCCTCCAGTCTGCAGGGACATCACCTTTTCTCCCAGAACTTTCAAAGGTTATAGACAGAGGCTTTGAGATTACACCCGCAAGCTCCTTTAGTATTCTTGGGTGCAGCTGAGCAGGCCCTAGAGATTCAAATTCATTTAAAGTAGCTAGGTGTTCCCTTACCTCTTCACGTGCAAACTTAAAAGAGGGAACAGAGCACAAGGCAAGTGCTGAATTTACTTAACTGATATGAGAGATATGAAGCTAACTTCATGAAAAGAGGAAAAGAATTCTGTAACTAAAGAGGGTCAGAAAAATATATTACTTGATAAGTATGGGTGCCCAATGATAAGAGTTGTGGACTGTCTCTTGGAGGAATAAAGGACCTACCAGAACTTCTCTATGAATGTGTGAAGGTTTTGGGGTTCTGGGGGCAAAAATCTGACATTGAAGGGAAAGTAATGAACCATTTAGTAGTAGTAGCAGCAGTAGTAGTAGTAATCTTACAAAAAGCCAAGGTGAGGATTCAACATATCACCAATTTTCAACAACCAGACAAGTAAAGAACTTTTTGTGTGTGAAGGACTTCTTTCTTTTTCCTCCTCTTTTTATATTCAAAGTGAGCAAAAGCAAAAGTGAACCAGAGAAATAAAACAGCACTGATGGACTGTGACATTTCTTCTGTCTGGGTGTCTACCTCACTGACAATCAGTAGTTATTAAAGCCATTGTGATGTTTGAAGGAGCTGTTTTCCGTCGCTCGTGCTCCCCCCAAAAAGCATTCATTGGAAAAATACCGAGTGAAACTGCATAGATAAATACCACAGTTTTGGCTGTTTGTCTCAGAAATGTGCTACAACTTTGGAGGAGGGAAGATGGAAGCTGTTGTGGTTTTTCCATCTTATTTAAAATGTCCATTACTCTAGGTAGTCTCCAGGTTTGGGGAGATCCTTGGGTAAGATTCCCTCAGTGTGCCCATGACCACCTCACTGCTGTTACTCTCTCCATTTTGCTACATCCACCCAGAGAAGAAAAGGGCACAAGGAATGGAGGTGGTTGTTGTTGCTGTTTCCCCCTCAGCTCGGCACCCTGTGTGGGGGAACCACCCGCACAGTCCTAAATCTGCTTGAGGCTCCCCACTCCAAGGGAAATACTCATCATATCATAAGGAATATCAGAATTCAAGAATCATGAAGATGAACTACAAAAGGCTATAGAGGAGGCTGAGGATCAGGGTTTCCATTATTGTTTCATAACACATTCACTGCTTGATTGGGATAACTAGCTCTGCATATGCAGTGGTGAATCCCCAAATATAGCAGCATTTTACTGAGCAGACTGTGAAAATGCAACGTTAGCTGAACATGTAAATGGCAACAATATTTTAGAGTGATTTATCACATCCACTGCAGTTAAAAATAATAACCAGCAGTTTGCAGCATGCAACTCACATATAAGTTTGCATTTTTTTTATTTATTTAGCAACATTTGTACAGTGGTACCTCGGTTTTCGAACATAATCTGTTCCGGAAGAGCGTTCAAGTTCCAAAACATTCGAAAACTAAGGCGCAAAGGGAGGCCTGCAAATTTAATAGAGAAAATTGAGAAAAGGACAGTGGTACCTCAGCAGAAGCCATTCGTCTTCAGAGGTGCGTTCGAAAATGGAAGCCTTTACTTCCAGGCGTTCGAGTTCTGAAATGTTCGCCAATGGAGACCTTCAAAAACCGAGGTACCACTGTACACTGCTTATTGCCCACAAAACCTCCAAGCAGTTTATTAATTAAAATATATTAATTTTTAAAATCCAATAAAAGCAAATGTTAAAAACAAATTGCTGTTATATATATGATAAATAAAATCAGTGAGGTGTGTATGTATAAATATAGGAATATTAATTATTTGTTTGCTCATTCTAATTGGTTTCTGACCTGAAAGAACTGAGATGTATGTTGTGTGCGAATGCAACACTTTAGCAATGTGTTCTGGTGGCGATGAGCTGTGTTTATATGTGGTGGTGGGGAACACCAGGGCATTTCTTCAGTCAGTTTAGAAGCAACTCCAATCTGATCCGAATGAGCTTCATTTCCCTCTTCCTTAAGAGCTATTCTGCACATTTATGATGAGGGAAGCATGGTTTTCTCATTGAGTACACTCTCAAATGAGAGCTGCATCCAATCATAATTCCTTGATGACTGAACCTGTATGGCATACAAAATTGCTAAATGCAGATTTCACTTTTTAAGACACACACTTCAAACACCGTACGTAAGCACTTAAAAAGAAAGGTACAAACTGACCCTAAGTATGATATAATCACTGCTATTGCTAAAAATTCCACTTGGTCAGAATTGAACTGATGAGCTTAATTAAAATGGCTTCACATGCCAGATTCGGTACCTCTGAACCAAATAGACATCTGTTTTCTCAGAGAGCAACTGTGGCAGAATAGAAATGGCTTTGGCTGCAGGATGTATTCTCATTTTTTTCATATCTTACTGGCTGAACAGGTTATGCAAGTTTTTTTAAAAGAAGAAGTACAATAAACCTACAAAACCTGCATGACCAGAGAAAAATATGCATATATATATTGTGAGTAGTAATGTCGCTTATCAGACTAGGGGTCAAATCTCCACTTGGTTGTGAAGCTCACTAAGGGACTTTGGGCCAATCACACACTCTCAGCCTAACTTACCATGTGGGTTGTTGTGAAGATAAACTAGGGATGAGGGGAGCTATGTATGACACCTTGGGCTCTTTGGAGGAAAGGTGGCGTACAAATGGGATCCTCATAACAGAGGGTCCTGGTTGCGCTCGGGACCCAAGAGCTCACCTGACAGGGTTAAAATGGGGGGGGCAGGAAGTCCTGGCCATTCCCCTGGGATCATGCCAGGCTGTTTTAGCCAATAGCCAGTAGGTGGCGGAATCCCAGGGGCTTTAAAAGCAGCAGTGTGATGCAAGTGGGGCACTTGCATTTGCACGGTTGAACACCCGCCCACCCTCCCTAGTTTAGGTAGAGTCGCTTGGCCTTGCTTTGGTTCGGGTTGCCTGTTTTGGAACAGGGGCTGGGTAGGAATTTTTTCCACTTGGCAGATTGGCTTTTAGCCATTTGGTTTTTGCCTACCCCTTAGCAAATCGTCACAACTTGTAAGGTGGTGGTTAGGCATTGGCTCAGTTGCCCCTCCAGGAATTGGGTATTCCGTTAAAGGAATCTGGGGGTCCTGGATCTTGTCCGAAGTCCGCTTGAGGGGCTAGGGCCTTGCCAGGACCACAGGAACCCCGGGGTGAGCTTAGGTTGGTCCTCATCGACCTTGCTCCCTTGTTTGGTTTACCCCATTCGACCATCACCCTGAGAGGTGGAGTCAGTTATAGTGGGGAGTCAATGCCTAAGCCAATACCACTCACGTGATTGTATTTCAATAAAGTTGTGGCCAAAATTTGCCCCCAAACTTAAACTAATATAAGTGTCTGTGTGTATTTATTTTGGTGGTGGGTCTTGGGGCCTCGAGACGCAAACATAATAAAGAAATAAAGGAAGGAGAAGTAATTGAAACACTTCTGTTTGCTTCTAGGTTTGGGAGGAACAGAAGCCCTATTCAGGTGTTATTTGAATAAAGGACATGAGAGTGGACTCCAGTTTTAGCCCTAGCCTTGAGATCATATCTCTTTTCTTCCCAGAATTGTGTGTTGTGCATTGTTGTGTGTTGTGTATTGTTGTGTTGCCCAAAGGGCAAGTTCCTGCTTTTGAATTGGGACACCCACATAACCAGGTATCCTGATTGCATGGACCTCTACTTGTGAAGAACAGTTTCCCCATTGGGTTCCCTTCTCACATAACCACACAAAAGACTGCATCTGTAAGCTTTTGCTTTGGTTAACGGTTCCCCTAATTTTGACCCTACAGCTGGCAAACTGTACAGACTACTTATTATTAGAATGGATGCCTATCTAGAAAGACTGTTTCTGGGCTAACTTGCCTTGACAGATTCTTGAGCTCAAGAAATATCTCCCACCCCAGCCCAGCCAGGGCACCGATGCTATTTTCAGGGAGCATTCATCCACATACCAGCAAGTCCAGGTTTCAGATTAAAGGTGATTTGGTGCCCTTGTGGAATGACAATTCCTTAATACAACTTCATATCACCTTCCCACAAAGAAATCAGAGGGAATGCTCAATAAATAGTCAGCGTAAGCTCCCTGCAAGCTTTGTGCAAACAAATGAGGATGTCATTTGGAAGTGAGCGGATTTACTTTGGTTTTAGGCACAGTACACAGCAACCAAGAGCTCAAAACTGGGGAGAAACAACAAGGTATTTATTGGCAGAGGTGGAATTTCTACTTTCAAATAAAGTAGGTGTGATGGCCTGGGACTTGGGCTCAGACTCGGAGCCAGAGGAGTCTCAGTCTGCACTGCATCCTTTGCCTCAGGCATCATCTGAACCAAGCCTGGGGCCTGATCCTGAAGAGTCCCAGTCTGCACAGGTTCCCCTGCAACAAACACCAGCTGGGCTGAGTCAGGGGCCTGAGCCTGCCCTGGCTCCAGATGCGAGGATTACCTCGTTGCCATCAGCTGGGCCATCACTTACAGCTGCTCCACTACCGGTTTGGTCAGGGGAGGCTGAGGTGGCCCCTGGGTCTAGTAACCCACCGACGTCTCCCGAGCTGCAGAGAATAAGGTCTGAGAGAAGGAGAGACCTGAGTACTCGCAGGAGGAGTGCTCGCCTTTGGGCAAAACAGGTAGGTGAGTCGCTGGGGGATCAGGACCGGCCGTTACCCCAACAAAGATAAAAGGCTGTCGGACCCTGCCCCAGGTTGCGGGAGATCCTGTCATGCCAGAGATCCTGTATGCCACAGATCCTGTGCCTGTCCTTGTCTGGTTTCCTGCCTTATGTCCTGCTTTGACCCTGTTGGACTGGCTCCTAGAGGAGCCTTTGGATTCTGGACCGGACCTGGACCGTGGTTCTCAGGTTACCCCCAGGCTCAGCATAGTAGGAGGTCCCTTTCACATAAAGTAGGATGAAGAGGAGGAGGTGCAGACCTATGTTGTTGGAAAAACAGAAGCAGGCATGATAGGACAGAGCAGCATACCATATGATTCCTCAGCATGGTTTGCTGTAGATGCGCCAACTCTATAGGGCTGAGGTTTCTTCGATCCCCTCAATATCTGTTGGCAGGGGGCTGGACCCTCTCAATGTTGAGGGGGTAGAGGAGGCGAAGCGTGGAGCCAAGCATGAGAGAGAAGGAGCCACCAACCACCAAAGTTGCACCATGCTGGGTTCCGCGCTTGGTCTCCTCCCAACGATGCAACATTGCACGCACGACATGTGTGCCAGGCGCATGTTGTCACATGCACATGATGTACACCATGCCCCCTCAATCTTGGGCACAAGAGGGCACCTCTGGTTTGCTGTGTTCTTGGAGGGAGAAAAGTAAGGCAGGGTATCTGAAAAAAAGGCTATTCTATGATGATGTGAGCAAATAGCCAGATATCCTTGCACTGTTCCTCTGTAATGTTTGTGGGGTGTGCCAGGAGCAACTGCAAAGCAATGCATAGACAATCCCCAAATTAATGTCTTTATCTGGGTAATTAGCAATCAATTTGCATAATATACAAATGAGGGCAGCTCGGATTAGGAAACTGGGAGATGGCAACCCTGTATATGGGGATCATTAAGGTGCAGAAGGCAGGAAGTCTGAGTGGATATAGGATTTATCAAGGGAATAGTTCCTGTAATTGTGCAGAGTTGATTTGAAGATGTAGATGTAATGCTAAACATATGAAACACTGGCAGTTATTAACATTAAAGCACCACAAAATGTGCTTCTGGCACCGTTATCTTGTTTTGAGATAATTGGCTCAAACAGCAATTTCCATTACTTTTTTATATCAAGGTCAAAAACAAGGATAGCTTTTTAGAAAGCAACACTTTGTGTGGATTTACAAGCAGGAACTCATCAGGAATTCTTTTGTACACACTTAGGGAGTGGCACGTAGATTGCAACAACATGCCTTTTTATCATTTGTGACTCATTTTTTTTTAAACACATGCGTCCTTTGATGAATACCAAAAGCTGAATAATGTGATTTCATTTAATTCACTTCAGCAACTTCACCAATTAGAAGAAGAAGAAAAAACTTAGATTCCACTGCCAAAGGGATACATGAGATGCAGTCAACTGGCCAGGAACGACAATGTTAAGTGCTGTGAATCTCAAAGTATGCATCCACAAGTAACAGCTATACTACCAAACAGTGAAATTAGAAATAATGCATTTATGCTATTTCATTTATTACATAATTACTTGATTTATGCTGTAGAGGACAATCCAGCTGGTTTATCATTCTGTTCATCATTCTGTCTGGAAGCGGTTGGAGGATGGATGGCGGCTAACAGATTGAGGTTGAATCCTGACAAGACAGAAGTACTGTTTTTGGGGGACAGGAGGCGGGCAGGTGTGGAGGATTCCCTGGTCCTGAATGGGGTAACTGTGCCCCTGAAGGACCAGGTGCGCAGCCTGGGAGTCATTTTGGACTCACAGCTGTCCATGGAGGCACCGCCGAGACCATATAACACCGGTCTTGAAAGACCTACATTGGCTCCCAGTACGTTTCCGAGCACAATTCAAAGTGTTGGTGCTGACCTTTAAAGCCCTAAATGGCCTCGGTCCAGTATACCTGAAGGAGCGTCTCCACCCCCATCAATTCTGCCCGGACGCTGAGGTCCAGCGCCGAGGGCCTTCTGGCGGTTCCCTCATTGCGAGAAGCAAAGCTACAGGGAGCCAGGCAGAGGGCCTTCTCGGTAGTGGCGCCCGCCCTGTGGAACGCCCTTCCAGCAGATGTCAAAGCGATAAACAACTACCTGACATTCAGAAGACATCTTAAGGCAGCCCTGTTCAGGGAAGTTTTTAACGTGTGATATTTTACTGTATTTTCGGTTTTTATGGAAGCCGCCCAGAGTGGCTGGGGAGGCCCAGCCAGATGGGCGGGGTATAAATAATAAATTATTATTATTATTATTATTATTATTATTATTATTATTATAAGAGAGATGAACTTCTAATAATCCCTCTTGACTATGCACAGTTGTGAAATCCTGGGAATCCTTATGAATACGCCAGTGTGGTGTAGTGGTTAAGAGCGGTAGTCTCATAATCTGGGGAACCAGGTTCGTGTCTCCTCTCCTCCACATGCAGCTGCTGGATGACCTTGGGCTAGTCACACTTCTCTGAAGTCTCTCAGCCCCACTCACCTCACAGAGTGTTTGTTGTGGGGGAGGAAGGGAAAGGAGAATGTTAGCCGCTTTGAGACTCCTTCGGGTAGTGATAAATCGGGATATCAAATCCAAACTCCCCTTCTTCTTCTTCTTCTTCTTAGACCAGTGACACAATCCAGTTTTAGCTGTCCAGTGTTACAAGCGACTAATTGTACCATGTGGGGTGAGATGTGCATCCCAGTGAACGCAATGCAGTGGGGAGGGGTGGTGTCTGCAAAAACATCCAGTTTACACTGGATACAGGGATATCTGCCCCTTTTCAAGCATTCTAGATTCCTTGGGCAGTGAGGGAGAACAACTGTATTAGCTCCACACCCCAGTGCGCTCCTGAAGTTATGTCCTTTTGCCTGAACACACAACATTTTAACTCAAAGACACTGATAAGTGCAATTGTAGCCCCTGCCTCAATATTTTTATATTCATCAGCCCTGCCCACTCAGTCCCTCATCACTTCCTGTGTTGAGTGGGAAATGTATGAAGGTTTTGTTTTGTTTTTTACTTGAACATGAGTAGAAATCTCCATGATATTGGGTCCCTGCTATTTCAGGGTCCCAAACTATATAGAGGGTTCTGTTTTCATTCATAGAATAATTGAACTAGAAAGGAATCTATGGGTCATCTAGCTCAACAGCTAATACAGCTAAAGAATCCTTGACAGGTGGCCATTCAACTTCTATTTAAAAACCTTCAATGAAGGAGAGTCCACTACTTCCTGAAGAAATTTGTTCCACTGTCGAACAGCTCTTACTATCATAATGTTTAGCTGGAATCTCCTTTCCTGTTAATTTGAATCCGTTGGTTTATGTCTTACCTTCTGCAGCAGCAGAAAAGAAACTAACTCCATCTTCCATGCGACAGCCCGTCAGATATTTGAAGGTGGCTATCATGGCACCTCTCTGTCTTCTGTTTTCCAGCCTAAACATAACCAGCTCCCTCAACCATTCATCATAAGGCTTGCTTCGAGCGAGCATGAGTAAAAGTCCTTCCCTGCTCAACATAGGAAGGCTGGGGACTAAGTGAGGAGAGCTGACATGCACTGGGGACATGGGAAGTGGGGTTTGCCTGCACACTCCTGCTCCCAGCTATGAACTTCACATTTCTGTGGTCAAGTAGCGAGCAGCGGAGCAAGCCGATCGGGTGCCTGAGGCGGCGTGCATGCCCTGCGCACAGGGCAAGCCGGGGCAGGATGCTCCGTGGGGCCTCCAAGGAGTCTGCTTGCCTCCTCCCACTCAGCCACCCTACAGCTGAGGGGGGAGGTGGTGGGTGGACGACTTGGGGGAAGCGAGGAGCCTGTGGGTGCCCAAGCCACCGCGTCACCCCCAGGGGAGATGTGTGGCTCAGGCATGCTGCAGGCCCCACGGTGAGTGCCGCCAGGCATTTTGTCACCCCCTCGGTGGTGACACCTGGGGTAGACCGCCCCTACCGCACCCCCTTCCTCTGCCCCTGCAAGTAGCTGCCCGAAGATGCCTTAGATTATGCAGGGAAGAGTTCATGCAGAAAGCATGCTTCTCATTTCAGATGTTATCCTCTCAACCTTTCTCATGACCAGGGTATTAGTCTTGTAAGTCGTGATTGCTCTGGGCACTTATCTAATGTTCTAAGTTATCAAAAGTGTCAGATAAACACCTTTTGGAGCTAATTGGTTCATCTATGAATTATGGGATTGTAAATGTAAATGGGGTGGTGTGTGGGTTAAGCCACAGAGCCTAGGGCTTGCCGATCAGAAGGTCGGCGGTTCGAATCCCCATGATGGGGTGAGCTCCCGTTGCTTGGTCCCTGCTCCTGCCAACCTAGCAGTTTGAAAGCACGTCAAAGTGCAAGTAGATAAATAGGTACCACTCTGGCGGGAACGTAAACAGCGTTTCTGTGCACTGCTCGGGTTCGCCAGAAGCGGCTTAGTCATGCTGGCCACATGACCCGGAAGCTGTACGCTGGCTCCCTCGGCCAATAAAGCAAGATGAGCGCAGCAACCCCAGAGTCATCCACGACTGGGCCTAAGGGTCAGGGGTCCCTTTACCTGTTAAATGCCTCCTTTTACCTTTTATGATGGTTCTCTGGGCCAAGAGTATGTGGTGCTACTATTTGGCTAAAATTAGAAAGAGGGACAGCGAGCATTTTTGCATATCATAAAGGCAACCTCTATCTTTATCCCCCCCTACAATTCAAGCATTGATTTGCCCCCACTGCTCCTACAGTGCATTATGTAATGCAGACTGTAATCTGTAAAGCAGACTGCATGTAGGCATGTTTACTATGGTCCTATCACATTCCACTCCCAGCCCCACAAAGGGGGAAGATCACAGTTGTGTGCCTAGTCCATATCATAACAGGGTTGCAAATTTTTCCTGTTCCCATAGGACATGCCTAGTTAAGTGTGTAAATTGGCCTGTAGTTCTGTTTATGTTCCATGCAGCTGGCACTTGCCCACCACTCTTAATATAAACTCGGTCTTCAGCAGAGATCTGGTGGGTGGAGAAAGAATTCTTGGCGGAAATAAAATGGGACTTCCTGCGACTTCAGAAGAGTTCTTGCATGTACAATTAAGAGGACAGAGTGGTGCTCAAGGGAGAAATCAGTAAAATCAATTCTTGCTTTGATGTTAGTTAAGCAGGGAGAATTGATTTCTTCCACAGACTCAGTGGAGAGTCTATCTTGTTTAACATTCATTTTTAAACAAAGCACCAAAAGTGTTCATGTGAACCAAAGCAGAGAATTACACGGCAGCATATTCATTTTTTAATGAGACCAACAGGGCCATTGCTTCCATGAGGGTGAAACAGCAGTTTGCATCTCTCCTCGACACCCCAGTTTCCTGCTGAAAATGTAAGTGGGTATGCACTAAGGATTTGGAAGCCGAAGAAAGGGTTGTGCTGTGTTGCTCATTGTGTTGAGTTACAGGGCTGTCATTTTCTGAATAGAGGGGTCACCAAATATGTCTATGGAGGTCACAGAGTCTGCTATGGGTTAGGGATGGAGGCGAAATTCAAGTCAGTTTGCAATTAAAGGCAAACCTACCTAATACACAATTTCTGAAACAATGTAAAACCTCACATACAGCCATCCTTCAAAATGTGTACTTCCCCAAATTTTGCAAAGCAGTGTCCCCAATAAGTCATGTATATATAATAATGCACACAAAGTGTTCATAAAAATGCACATATTCAAGAAAATAGCATTTAAAAATGCATTGTTTGGGGGAAATTGTTTGCAAAAAAATATGTACAACCGGCCACAACACCTTTTTTTCTGCTGGAGTCTGTCCTGTCCTGTGCTGGGTAGCTTCTGAAGCAAGGAGTACTAGCAACTGTACTCCTTTTAATGCTTAAAATCAGGTCGTGCTTACTGCAGAATAACTGCACTAAAATCAAATTTAGAAACATTTACAAATTGGATAGGTGGTTATGGGGTGGTGGAAAATTCCCAAGAATCTTCCCAAGAGGGTAGTGGGAAAGGGACAGGGGTTTACTAAGGACAAAGAGCAGATAATGAAAAATGTCTCTGGCAAATAGGAACAACTGGAAAGGATGTAATGTAGCACTTTAAGGGGTTGAATTGTGAGTCAGCCAGTTCTTAGTTCAAATGTTACTTCCTCAATGAACCAAAAAAAGAGTCCTTAGGTAACCACCCCCCTCCCTCTCCATCATCTTTCCCCAGTTCCCACCCACTGGTCTACTTTTCAGGGTTGTTGTAATGATTACAAAGATAATGAACATAAAATTCTCTGTGCACTTCCTTGAATGTGCTCTGGAAATTCAATGTGTCACAACCACCAGCAAGCCACTGATGACCCTATATTGATTTGTCCAGTTCTTTAAAACAAATGTCGAAGGATCAAAGACCAGAAAGCAGACTTTGGCTATGATAGATAAGCCAAAGCTTTAATATTCAGAGCAAAAATTGCCTCCACGAAATTGCACTCCTATTGCTTTTCCTGGAGATAAATTTAATGGTGCAGTTCATGCGTGAGGAGCGCGAACATTACTCTGAGTGGGAAGTGACATTAGAAGCCTCTGTCAAAAGAGCAACAGCTTATCAGAACAAATAACAGAGCCCTTAGAGACACGCAGCAGCATGCCAGAGTAAACAGCACAGCTGAAAACTGGATTTCTAATAACAAATGCCACTCCTAATAATTGTGTGGAGAAACCTGTATAATCAAGGGTGGGAGGAAGATGTAGGGATGTAGGTTGCAAAGGCATGATAGCAAAATGAGGCCCATTTCTAATTCTTTGGAAGCCCATTTGGTGGAGGTAGGGTTGCCATATTTCAAAAAGTAAAAACCATTGTTGAGCTTTTTTTTTTTTTAAAAAAAATAATAATTACAAAAACTCCAAAAGAACGTGATTTTTCAATTGATCCAGGACGAAGCTCCGCCTTTGTGAAATTTCCCCCCGGACATCAACTTCACCTTTGAAATCCCAGCAATGTCCAGGAAAATCTGGACATACGGCAACCCTAGGTGGAGGACATGTTTTTTGGGTTTTTTTAAAGAATTAATTGAACAGGTTTACTGTAATCACCTCATTATAAGAAACAACAACAGCAACAACTACTACAACAAAACAAAATATCTTGAGTTGGATCAGAGACTCCCTTAGCTTTCACACCACATACAACTGTTTCCCCACTGAATGGAAACCAAGCTGACTGGTGAGAGGTTGATTGGGAGTGGAGGTATCTTTCATTTTGATGGACAGGTCTGTCTTTTAACCAGAGTGAATTCTTTTCCTAGGGCACTCCAAGCACAATGATATGGGAGAGGGATGAAATGTTGTGTTTCTTTTTCACGTGGATCTCTGCCTTTCCATACGCAACTCAATGGACCCATAGATGGATCCATGGGTGGGGAAAGAGAAATGCACCCATCACCACTGACCCTTGGGGGTACAGTGGTACCTCAGTTTACGAACTTAATCCGTTCCGGAAGTCCGTTCTTAAACCAAAACCATTCTTAAACTGAGGCACGCTTTCCTTAATGAGGCTTCCTGCCGCCAGTGCCCTTCCACCGTTTGGATTCCGTTCTTAGACCAAGGTAAAGTTCTCACACCAGGACACAGTTTTGAGGAGTTTGTAAACCAAATTGTTCTTAAACAGGACTGTTCTTAAACTGAGATACCACTGTAATGGGGCCCTTGCTAGAGAGTAGATTTCCTCCCCTGCTATGAGCATAGCACTTTTGTGCCAAGCTACACCTGCTATCAAAACAAGTCTGCATATGGACCCAGCCAATATACAACCAGCCATATGCTGTTTGGAGTCCATGTGAATGGGGTGTGTCTAATACTTAAAGCCTCTTTGAGGCTGAGGTTAAGTTTCCTCCAGGCAAATAACTATGGGTATGCATCACATACGGGGAAATTTCAAGCTGAAATGGAGCACCCTGGAGAGTTCTTGGGCTTGTCAGAAGAAGGAGAGCAGGAGTTTGGATTTGATATCCCGCTTTATCACTACCCAAAGGAGGCTCAAAGCAGCTCACATTCTCCTTTCTCTTTCTCCCCCACAACAAATACTCTGTGAGGTGAGTGGGGCTGAGAGACTTCAGAGAAGTGTGACTAGCCCAAGGTCACCCAGCAGCTGCATGTGGAGGAGCGGAGACGCGAACCCGGTTCCCCAGATTACAAGCCTACTGCTCTTAGGCAACGAGGGATCAGCGTGAGGTGACAATCACAGGAGGGACCCTGTCAGTGTTTCACGGTGCCTCAGCAATCCTGATGTTAAAAACAAACAAGATTCTGGAAACAGGCAACTGCTAAAAACAAAACTAAGCACTTCCAAGCTTACCATATGGAGTGATGAGTGTTAGGGTAAGCAAACAGCAGGTGGAGGGAGAGTTCTGCTGTGACTGGTAGGTAAAGCTTGTAACCAGGGGGAATAGTTTTACCTGAAAAGTACATTCCTTTTCAGTCCACTCTCAATCAGTTTAAATGGTGCCCAGCACAACTCCCCTTGGGACCATTGATGTGCAATTCAGCAGGTTTCTGGCCCAGGGAAATTTCACTTGAGTCTTCAATTTCCAAACCAATTGCCCACAAAACTGTAAGGGAGATCGAACGGTTCCCTTTTTATCCACCCTTAAGTGTACACACTACCCTTGTGGGGAAAGCACTTCTGCAATTTGGCAGGAGTCAACCTTGCCTGGAAATTTCATCCAATTCTGTCCCACAGTTTTTTGTTTTTTTAAAAAACACAGGTGTTTTTCTTGCTCCCGCCTGAAGTTTATGTGTGCTTTAATGCTCTGTGTGAGCCATGGCTGCCTTATTCACTTCAGTATTCCAGGATGCAGATCTATTGCTCATGCTGGACTTTCCCATACACTTAAATGAATGGAGGAAGCCTGTCTGGCATGAGACTATTATGTTCACATTGGGGCTCCCACAAAGCGCTGGGCTATTTGCAGTCTATATGAGCAATGCACCAAATTAAGCTTTGAGATAGCAGAATTTTGCAGGTGCTGAGATCTCAATGGCCCAATGTGGAACCTCTGTAAAGCACTTAATATTTCTCCAGTATTCAATTAAATGCCATAATGAGCAAAGAGGCCAGTTTTCGGGATAACCCCTGTTGGCATTCAAACAAATGCAAACCAATTAAAAAAACAACAACAATTGCCAGAGTTTCCATTTCCAGCAGGCATCATTCCAAGTAAAAAGACAACAACGGCAACACAAATATCCTTTCCACCAAATAACATTTCTCATTTAATAGGAACAGGTGAATAGAAGTGCATTCAGTTTTGCTGATCTCTGCTGCGCATTCAGAATAGGATTTCTACTGAGTGTCAAATACATCCAGTTCATCTTCCCTGCTATTGATTAGTTTCTTCTGCTATCAACCGCAGCAGGAGTTATGCTTCATCGCTAGCTTGCTGGGGTTCAGGAAGATTTTGTGTGTGGCAAGGAGAGGGGTAGAAATCGTTCACCTAGGAGAAAATGCTACTTTCCCCAGAAGTGGGTGAAAAGTAGCGAACAGTTCTGCAATTAAAAGAAAGACTGTACAACCTGGAAAAAAAGAGACAAGGCATGTGTACTTTTGTAAACCAAGAGAATCTTTAATAAAAATAAATTTTACAAAAATAGTATTCCAAGTCCAAGACACTCTTCAGAATTTCTAAAACCAGAGCTTGGTCTTAACACTAAGCACTGGGAGGGAGCCCATCTCAAGGAACAAAATATGTATATAGGTATATTAGGCAAAATCATACACAAAATGAGACATTTTGATGTGAAGATGTAGTGCTGTGAAGGGCATTAAGTCCAGTCGCAGACAACTCTGGGGTTGCGGTGCTCATCTTGCTTTACTGGCCGAGGGAGCTGGCATTTGTCCGCAGACAGCTTCCGGGTCATGTGGCCAGCATGACTAAGTCGCTTCTGGCAAACCAGAGCAGAGCACAGAAATGTTGTTTACCTTCCCGCCGGAGTGGTACCTATTTATCTACTTGCACTTTGACGTGCTTTTGAACTGCTAGGTGGGCAGGAGCAGGGACCAAGCAATGGGAGCTCACCCCTTCACGGGGATTCATACTGCCGACCTTCTGATCAGCAAGCCCTAGGCTCTCTGTGGTTTAGACCACAGCACCACTCACGTCCCCGTGAAGGGCATAAGGATCCATAATTGAGAGGATAAAGGTATCAGTGGATACCAGCCTTGCCTCTTTATAGCTGTCGTTGGGAATCATGGATGGGGGAGACTGATGTTACTCTCAGGTGATGCTTGCAGCCATCCCAGAAGCATCTCGCTGGCTACTGTAAGAACAGGTTGCTGTACTACAAGATTCTCAACTAGACTAGATGGGATCCAACAAGCTCTTCTTGTGTTAATTTTGAGGAGAGGGCATAACACTGTGGCACTGCACATACTATATATTCAGAAAGTTGCAGCACCAATCCCTGGTATCTAGCAGTTGATGTGGTGGTGGTGGGAGTACCTCAGCCTAAGACATTGGAGAGCTTCTATCAGAGTTTTCTTCTTCTTTGGCGATCACTCGTAGCCGAGTAAGATTGTCTTCCATAAACACAGTTTTAACAATGAGTCTGTAAGTGACTGTGGAGGCCAGTTCTGGATCCACACATCCTTCCACAGTGGGGACAGAGGTTTCCAGGTGGGAGTTGATCATGGTGAGGGTTTGTCAAACATGCCTTCCTCTTAGCTCGTTTCTCCCTTTCGTTCTGAGTTTGAGTGTCTTCAAAGCCCATGATACTTTTGGTAAAGGCTGTTCTCCAATTGGAATGCTCGCTGGCCAGTGTTTCCCAGTTGTCAGTGTTTATATTACATTTCTTTAGATTTGCCTTATCGGAGTAGACAGTACTGGAATGGAACATAGGTAGACTCATGTTCTGACTCAGGGTACAGTAGCTTCATATGCTCCTTTTGGCATCCTCACAAAACCACATTCCCCGATGTTCCTTGGGAAAACCATGACAATTAAATTGAATTTTAATACAGATTCCAATGCGCAGCATACATGCAGCCTTAAAAATGTAATCTGTTCATTTCCTCTAAAGCAGCCCCAGGCAGCATGGCCCAATGTCCAAGTATAATGAGAGCCATGTTGCTGAAGGTTATCTGCACCTTCTCTGTAATGACATGTTTTATCCAAGAAACTATCCTCAAAGCTCATTTCAAAGGGGTTTGCACTGAAGCTCCCTCCTAAATTTTCTTTGCAATCCAGAAGAAATAAAATGACCCACTAAAATGGTATTTTCACATTAATTCCGATTACATTTCACTGTGCATTGAAGTGGTGGCAGACTGATTTTTACCAGGCTGGAAGAAATCTAATAGTGAAACCAACACTGTGTTATGGCTGCGTTTCTAGCTTATTATATAGACAATTTAAGACTAAAAGGGATTTGATCCCCACAATTGAACTAAAACTGCAATTATTTTAAAATAATGGTAAAACTGTCAGAATTTTGGATTGTAGTTTGGATTGCTTGTATTTTTAAGAAAAATATGAATTCCATAGCCCTCTGAGTTTGTAAGAAGAGGTAAAGATATGAACAATAGCAAGGCATTTTGAATTCCAGAACTTCAGTGGAAAGTATCTAAAGACCTCCAATTTCAGATTTTTAGTCAATGGAAGTTGCATGGTGGTTTGGTCTGTTATGCTTCTTTTGATGTGAGCAAAAGGAAGACAAGTCAAATTATTTCTGCTCTACCTACAGTGATGGAATATTTGCTGAAAGCACTCAAAATTTCACAAATGACCAAACAGATACTGTCCATCAAGGAAATGGAAAAAAACAACAACCCAGAATGATTTTCTCCCACAAATGGCTACTGGCCAATGGACAATGCAGCGCATGCAAGGGTAATTACAGAGTTAGGTAGTTTTTATGAATGAAAAAAATTAAATGGCAAAAATAACTTGCTCCTTCTCTTACTCAAGTGAGCAAATTGTGTCCTTCCAGGTTTTACTTAACAATCATCCACACCATAATATATAAACTTCCTGCAGACCTTCCTCACCCAACATGGAGATGGCCAGGGATTAAGTGCTAGAGGCTAACTTAAATGCCCACCCCCCATATACAGTTTCAGTATGTACATGTTCAGGTGAATACCTGAACATGCCTTGTAGATCTACCATCCTGCAACCTATATCTGACATTTAACATGTCCACACATGAACTGCTCATCATCAGACATAAGTGAAAAGGAGATTACATACCCTCCAAGTTTCCCTATTATTCCAGGGACAGTCCCGGATTTACAGAAGCCATCCCAGTTTCTGATTTGATCCCGGGATGTTCTGCTTTTCTTTCAGTAGTCCCTGTTTTCATTGGAGAAATGTTGGAGGGTATGGAATAGGATATACCCAGAGATTTTTTTTTTTCAGCCGGCACCTCTCAGGTGGGCACCACTGCCATTCTAAGAGAACAAGGGAGGTGTGTTCCAGCTCCCTATTTTCATTGGAGAAATGTTGGAAGATATGAGATTATTGTAAACTGTGAATCAGCATTTAATGCCACACAGACAACAAGAAGAAAAGCCAGCATGCTTGACTGGTTGAAATACCACAGCAAATGTATTAAACTCAACAAGGTACAGACTTCAATGATGGACAGGGAGATAAAATCCTCAGGATGCCAACATCTGAGGAGAAGGCCCATCTCACTCTCATTTCTTCTTAACTCCCTATCTTGGAAAGTAATTGTGCCTCCCGGTCTGCTTACGCACCAAGGCCATTCTTTGCTGCTCTTCGATTCGGCAGGCAACCTCAGGCATTAAATGCTCATATCACCTACTGGAACTGCAAAGCTGAGATAAAGAGATTTTGAAACTTAAAGTCATGTTGCCACTTTAATGTGTGTGTGCGAGCGGTGGAGGCGGGAGAGTTTTGTGCTTGCTTCAGCTGGGTGACCATAGACTTGCCTCCGAAACACAGTGTTCCAGGGGACAGAATTAGCTACTAGAGAAGACAAGTGAACTTGTGTGGAAAGATGATTCCAGACAGCAAGCTTTATAGATGTCAGACACTGCGGCCGAGGGTTGAAATGAAAACTCTCTGACACGGTAGATTGGTTGAACTATGGGCCACTTCATTAAAATAAACATAGCGTAGCCTGCAGTGAGAAAGCTATCAGTGTGGAAGCTACATACCAATTTTCGGGCAAGCACCTGCAGCTGTAGGGCAACCAGCCCCTGCCAGGATAAGGGGAGGCATTGTACCAACCCCACCCTAAAGGTGAGTGTAAAGGCCTTTCTGTATCACATCCCCTTGGCCCTAAAATTCTGAGTAGATTAGTCAGATTGATCCCAAATACACCCCAAAAGTGTCTGGGGTTGTGTGTCATCAAGCTGAGCGGCGTATTTCCCTTCCTGAGCCACAAATATGCCCCATTGCCCGATACAAGATCGGGAGCAGAGAAAAGATGCTGAAATAGAGGCCTGGTTTGACTTCATAAACTGTGGTTCATGACTGCATGCCAGCTTCAGTACAAAGATCTGTATGCTAAGTTCTGCATTCTAACTGAACAGGAGAACTCTGGATTAATGTCAGCTGACAAACAAGGTAAATAAACCAGGATCATGCACTCATAGAAGGGATGAAAGAGGAGAGTTAGGCCTTGATACTCATATTTAGCTTCATAAACCAGGATTCATGAAGCCTGGAATGATTAGCCAAACCATGCCCAAGTATCCAGTACTCTGCAATTCATATCAAAGGACTGTCTTAAGTCAACATATGTGCTAGTTCAGCTCAGGCTTGTAAATAGCTGCTTGCCTGCTTGTTGGTGGTGAGGATGAATTCCAGGTCACCAAACAGGGAAGCTTTTCAAATCATTTTGTTAGGCTACAAATGACTAATACAAGCTAGTAATGGTTGGGGCCACGACTAGTTTCGTAATCAAACAGATCAATTCCTCTCAGATGGTTTACACAAAACAGAAACCCTGTTCCCTTTTTATCCATCAATCTCTCCTCTCATATCTAATTAAATTCAGTCATGAAACTGGCAATATAGGGAGCTGACAATTAGATGAAACCCTTGGGCAGTTTTACGCAGGCATTTAGCACCCAAATCGAAATCATTATTGCTTAGCCAAAGGCCGTCGTCAGTCACAATAGTGGGAAACCACCACTCAAAAGACCAGTAAAACAGAAACATAAACTAAGAGTACCACCCATGCAAATCCAATATAATCCATTACAAAAGACATCTAAAACAGGATTCTAGCCATTTATAATTTACTCAGCACTTCAACCATCAGATGGTTCCCGCACTGTCCTACTTCATTCAACCACCTAGAAGCCATTCATATCGCATTCAGCACATTTGACCCCCATGCATGCTGCTCAACAGCACACCATGGTGTGCATGTCTGAATGAATCACAGTTTTGGCTGCCTGACTCCATGCCATTGCAAAAACAAACAAACAAACAAACAAAAAACCTTCCAAGAGTGATTGCACTACATGGTGATTGTGGACGTGGACATGCACATCACTGAATATTTGCCACCAAATTACCTACAAGGAATTTTAAGTGAGCCTCATGGAATTTTAAGTGAGTCTGTGAAACCATGCTTTGCTTTTGGAACACAGAGGCCTGTCCTTTCTAGTACGATGAATCCTACTCCTTCACATTGTAGAGAAGGATCCCAGCCTACTTAACATTTTGATGCTTGTTTGCTTCTATGGGAATAGCTTTAAGAACACAAACAATACGCCCCGAATAAAGTTCAAAATATTAACAGATTCAAAAGAAAGAGGGGGGTTTGCCCTGCCGGACCTGAGGTTATATTATGAATCTGCAGCCTTCTGCTGGTTGAAAGATTGGTTTTTGTTAGAAAACACTGATGTCCTGGATCTGGAAGGGTTTGATAATGCTTTTGGTTGGCATGCATATCTATGGTACGACAAGGTTAAGGTTCATAAACTGTTCAAAAATCATATTGTCAGAAAATCAATTTTTGCAGTCTGGATGAAATATAAGGACTTATTAGAGAGTAAAACCCCGAGGTGGCTATCACCAGTGGAGGCCAAGGCTCGAAAAAGACCCAATATGGAGGCCTATTGGCCGAAATATTGGGAAATAATCGAAAAAATTGGAGACAACTGGAAACTGCAGAGTAAGGATAAACTAAAAAATAAGGTGCGAGATTGGTTACACTATGCTCAAATTCAAGAGGTTTTTAAATTGGATAAAAAAGTTGGTTTCCAAGTGGAAAAATCGAAATTGGAGACAGAATTGTTAGAACCAAAAACTAAGGTATTATCGAGAATGTACAACTTGCTGCTTAAGTGGAATACACAGGATGAGACAGTTAAATCTGCCATGATAAAATGGGCACAGGATGTCGGACATAACATTATGTTTGAAGACTGGGAAAGGTTATGGAACAACGGGATAAAATTCACGGCATGTAGTGCCCTGAAAGAAAATATTATGAAAATGTTATACCGGTGGTACATGACCCCAGTCAAGCTAGCTAAGATATATCACCTGTCTGATAACAAATGTTGGAAATGTAAGGAGGCAGAAGGGACATTTTTTCATCTCTGGTGGACCTGCCCAAAAGTGAAGGCCTTCTGGGAAATGATTTACAATGAACTGAAAAAGGTATTTAAGTATACCTTTCCCAAGAAACCAGAGGCCTTCCTGCTGGGCATGGTAGACCAGAAAGTGTCAAAGAAAGATAGAACTTTGTTTATGTATGCTACCACAGCAGCAAGAATACTCATCGCAAAGAATTGGAAGACACAAGATTTACCCACGTTGGAGGAATGGCAGACGCAGTTGATGGACTATATGGAACTAGCTGAAATGACCGGCAGAATCCGAGATTTGGATGAAGAATCAGTCGAGGCGGATTGGAAAAAATTTAAAGACTATTTGCAAAAATACTATAAGCTGTATGAACTTTAAGACAGTGCATGTTTTTGGAAAGGTTACGCTTTAGCAAATATGATTAAGCAAATGGTAAAATTAATGACAAATGAGAAAAGAAGTCAATGTGAATCAAACATTTTATGTTTATTTTAAAAGGTAACAAAGTTAAGATACAATATACTGAATATGGGTACATAATAATGGAAAGTTCCAACAAGGTTTGAAATAAGGTAACAAATTGCTGATATTGCTACTACAAAGAACGCAGATCTGGAAGGTGTGGGGAAGTCCAATGGTTTTCTTTTTTGTTAAAAAAATCAAAAATTGTTTCTTGTATTTGGGTTTTTCTGTATTGTATTGAATTGTTAAAATTATGAAAAGAAACGTAATAAAAATTATTTAAAAAAAAAAAAAAAAAAAAAGAACACAAACAATACGTTCTGGGAACATGCATAGGTTAGCAGCTAGTGACAGCCCCAAAAAAGTGTGTGTGTGTGTGGAATAAATGTGATGTGGGAAAACCATGATTGTTTAAAGGCAGCCATGGGAGGAGAGGGGATCAAAGCCATTGCATTATATTGATGTGTGTGTGAAAAACCTTTTGCAATGTCAGTCACACACCTCCTCATTTGCTATTGGCAATGAGGTGAAAGGGACAAGCATAATGTGCAGCTACCTTTTGCCTCTTGCATATGGCTAATAGTAGCTTTAGGAAAAAGGTAAGGCTGATTTAATTCTGGAAAATGACACGGAGGAAGGCTTAATCTGCTCTCACCCAGCAGCTTGCTTCCAATCTAAATTGAGGTCCCAGTTAAATTCTTTTAAGCAAATAAAAATTGGGAGATTCGAATATAGATTTGCTGCATGAGAGCTAGCTTGTTCCTATTATAAGACAAACAGTGTAGCTCTTAGGACATTGTACTCAGCTTCGTTGCATTGTGCTTAGATTTATCAATTTCAACACTACACAACAAAATGTGTGCTGAGAAATTTCCCCCAGATATGTTTTCAAAATGCATGTAGGGAAATGTGTTGCTGGGATCAGCACTTAACTGTCTAGATCCCTACTGAAATGCCCTTTAACATATGCCTCTATTAGACCTTGTTCTGCTATATGAAACTTGTTCTTCCCATAACGGATTAGCATGAGCAATGAGAAAATTCACCAGGAAAGAATTACTTGAATCTCCTGGAACCAAAGGGATTATTTTGATTATCAGAGTATCTTGTGTACAGTAATTTGGGTCAACACCAAGACACCAAGGGGGTTGGTTCATGTGTTAATGTGATATATTCCATTGCAAAGGAACATTTCAAAACTCTCTCAACTCTAACTGAAGCAACATGAATATGGGTGGTGAGTCACAAACCCAAGCAACCTTTACAGCTGCCACTTATCCTGTGGTAAGCCTGGGTGAAAGGCAGATCACACAACAGAAACAGAATGGGTCACATTGGTTTGAAGAAACCCTAGAGGTTCTGGAATCTAGTAGGTGTCAAAATTCCCCACACTCCAGAGCTAGGGTGGAGGACCCTGAGGAGGAGGCACATTGGGGAAATTCCTCAGGTAATTTCCTTAAAATATTCTGCCCTAGAACCCACTTTGGATTAAGTGCTCAGGAGTGAGCCTTCCCAACTTCTCCATAGCCTGAGGAGGTTGATCTGACCTCTTCCTCAGATTCTAAGGACTTCAACTTCTGAGTTAGTGAAAGAGACAGTCCTTTTAGTGCCGCAATCATCATTGTCATCTGTGCAGAAGAATGCAAACTGTGCTCTAGTTGCATGTACTATCCACATGTAGACTGAGCTATTCAGGAGTTCTAGAGATTGTCGCTCATATCTCCATAGGGAGGGCCACTTGACATTTTGGGAACCATGAGATTGTGTCACTGAACTACAAATATATAAGAAAACTAGTGCGGCAAGGTGGTGTAGATTCTTTTTTTTTTAAGTCACTCTTTTTTACATTTGTCTACTGACCTTTGCAACAAGCTGAAACAGACACCACATCCCTCAGCAAGAAGACAAAGTCTCAACCTCTCGGCAGAGGCAGGTGTTTATTGTTATTTTCAAGCTACTCACTCTTATTGATCTCCTGTCTAAAAAAATCTGTAACTGGTAAAATACTCCTGGCTTGCATATGACTCCTCTTCTACTGTTCCAGAGAAAGAATGATTTGTAGATTAACAGCCCACTCTCAGAACACATGCGTTTTATATAATCAGAAATGACAGGAGATTTCTGTGTTCTGCTCACACACTTTCACAAATCACTTTCCCAGCTTCTCTTTGTCGATAACACACTGTTTCTCCAATCAGGCTCTTTTTTTGTCAAGCTAAAGGGCTCTGTATGAGCATGGAAATATCCCACAGTCTTGCCATTCAAAAACAAAACACAAACCCTGTGTGTTTACAAGTAAAACATAGCAGCAGGGTTCAAGCAAACATCTTATTGATCTGCATTGAAAAAATCAAGAGCATGGTTAACTAAGTGACTGAGGAGGAAAAGAAAAATAACATCCATGTTCAGTCTCTCTGTTACTTTGTGACATGAGAATATTTTTACTCATTCCCAATCAAAACGTGCTACAGGGACTTTTTCTTTTATTTTTGTTTGTGTCAGGCAACTATTAGTTTCCTATTAGTTAAACCACAGTGAGCCCTGGGCTCACCACCCCCTCCATCTCCTCCCCTTGTTTTCACAACCCACAATATGATTGTTTCCACTTCACTTTTAAACTAACTGCAGTTTCTCCAGGTTGTGTGTGCTCAGAATACCAGTTCGCTTCAACCAGGGCTCAGGAGCCTGTTGCCCTCCAAAAGTTGTTGGACTACAATTCTCTGAGTCTGAACATCACGGGGAACTGTTGTGAGTCCAAAATGAAAAGCAGAAACCTCTGAACTTTTCTTTTGGTGCATGAAAGAAAGGAAGAGAGGAACATAGGAGCCTGGGTTTCACACAGATAACTCGAACAGTGGCTTCCCCTTATGTCTGAACCCAGACTAAAGGTGGCTAGGGCCTGAGGGCCACTGTGCTATACTGTCCACAATCTCAAATTGCAAAAAATAATAAAACAGAGAAAATGAAAAACCCTAGAACAAAGGGCAAGTTATGCAATATATGAATTTAGAATTCTGGAATAAACTTGTTGCATGTAACACAATGATGGAAGAGGTTCAGGAAGTTGTTAATGGGAAGTATAACTTTTCTGTTTGGGCTATTGACATGTTTTTCAATTCTAGTTAGTCTTGACTGAAGGAGGGGGAGACACCAATGATTCTTCACCAGCCTGACTCATCTATGCCTCTTGGCCTCTTCCCATTCGCCTGCTTCAGCTTCTGCCTCTGATTCTAGACTTCTCTCTGCCACAGACTCTCCTAGCTCTTCAACTTCTGACACATCCCCTTCCCAGTCTCCTCCCTCTGGCAACCACCACTCCTCAGGCTCCGAGCCTTCTTCCTTTGGTGGTTCCCCAGTTGGATATTTTGCATCCAACCAGTCCATGACATCTACACTGACAGCTTTCCAGGTGTTTCAGACCAAGAGTCTTTTCCAAGCCTACCTGGAGATGCTAAAAATTGAAAATGGGACCTGCTGCTTGCTGAGCACATGTGCCCTGTATTTCTATGTGAAAAGTACAGCTAAATCCATCCTATGAAAGAGGCAATAGCAGCATTTGCTAAATGAAGAATGATTCACTAGCTGTGGATCTAGGCCAGAAAGCATGGCAAATCATCATATAATTTCCATCTCTCAGTAATTTAAAATAAGGTGATGAGTGGGTGGCAGAGAATGAATGATATTCAATTTGTTACAGCAACAAAAGGTATTTCTATTGCTAATTTTCTCGTAGGTAGAAAATGTAGGTACCACCAGCATTTATGTTGAGGCAGTATTATTATTACTTGCTTTTTAGCAGCATTCCCCCCCATATAGTGGAAAACCGTTGTTTCAAATAGTTACTGATGTAGCCACAAATAATAGAAATCAAGGCCCCAAATTAGCGAGTTGGAAATATAAGCAGATTCAAAGAAAATACTAAACCAAGAGCTAATGAAGGCCTAAGGCCTATAATATTTAGGTCTTCCATTCCACCTCTTATTAACAGGGGAGATATAATTAAAACCTCAGATGGACTTAAAATATTCAATTTAATGTCTGAGTCATCAGGATGTTCCAAGGAGATTTGCAGTGCAATACCATACATGTCTACTCAGAAGCCAAGTCCCACTGTTAAATCCCACCCCTGCCATCTCCAAAGGGTCTCCTAATCTTGAAAAACAGGAAGGAACTTCTGGAAGGTAAAAGAGGCTTCAGGGAAAAGGTTGAATCAGAAACAGCCACTGCCTCCACATATACCCATGTTGAGCATCCCCCTGAGTGGAACCGTGCTCAGGGGAGCTTCCAGACCTCAGGAGTGAAGTTTGGGTCCAAGACAGCCAAGGCTGCCATTTTATTTGCAGTCATGTCAGCGACACAATTTTCCCCTGTGTGGGTGTTTTATGAAAGTAGCTTATCAGATAGTGCTTGCCACCTACAAACTGCTGAAAGAAGAATACAAAACAAGACCGGAAGGCAAGAAAACAGAGGGGGTAAGTGTAATAATCAACACTTAAAGCAACAAATGGTACAAACTGAGTGAGAAGTATCACTACATTAATGGAATCTAAAGAGATACACAAGAGTAAAGGCGCTTGATTAAACAATCAAATTCCCAAAGCCTAATGGAAATAATAAACCATCTGAAGCTCAACAGTGGGAGAAAAATATATATCCATTTTAGAGTTTTTATTGGAGGGATTTTTACATCAAATATTTAATGAGATGGCAAGCATGCATGAACAATTATTTTTACTTACTGTTCCCATTAAGGTAGAGAGGAGCATAATTCTTTCACTCGTAAG
Organism: Podarcis filfolensis; assembly: GCF_964270895.1. Classification (NCBI taxonomy): domain Eukaryota; kingdom Metazoa; phylum Chordata; class Lepidosauria; order Squamata; family Lacertidae; genus Podarcis; species Podarcis filfolensis. The sequence continues at coordinate 25,257,000 of NC_139621.1, read as the reverse complement.
TAAAAAAAAAAAAAGATAAGTTCTTCCCTGATCTTTAACGCAAAATTAGTTTTTTATTCTGCATTAAAAAGAGGGGGCAGTGGAATGTTTTTACCGAGCTTCAAACAGAAATAATGAGTGCCTTTATTTAACAAGAATTATAGTCTGCCCTTCTTTTTATGACCATTTAGAATGGCTATAGCAGGTGCCAAATGTTATCGGTAAAACCACCATGTAAGCTGTTACTGGTCTTTCCCTTTTTGTTACAATGGTGCCCTGCAGCCACCAGGCCACAGTGGTAATATAAGAACCCAAATACTGGCTGGTGCCTGTTGAGACTGGTAGGGCAGAAGGCTGGGAGAACAGCAGGTAGCAGCAGAGTGAGTGACAGAGACACCCAACTCATTCTAGTTTTGTCCCCATTCTCGCTTCCTCCTTGCCTGATTATATCCTATGAGGCTCACTTTTGGAAATGTCAGCTGATTCTAAGGTCACTCCTTGGGAAAAGATGACTTTTATGGGGCATTTGCAGGTAAATGTTTGGAACCTGCATAGGCACCAATGCGAATAAACAGAAGCTCCAAGTGACATTTTCTCTGGAATTGAAATAGACTAGACTGGCTAAACGAAGTGAAATATGCTCCCCTATATAATTCTAATGAGTTATTTGTTGAAACTTCACAGATGAACTACCAAGATGCTAAGTGCTGCCCAAGACAAATGTTACTGTACTCTTACAACTTGGTGACTTTTGGTTTAATGAACAGGATTTGACCCATCTTTTCTTCGCATGCATCTATATTCCACTTCTGTCTTGTTTGATAAATGCAGCCAAAGCCAGTCAGGATGAAAGAATGGAGTGATGTGTGTTTATTCCACATCAGGCAAAGGAAATGTCACGGATATTGACAATGAAAAGAGAAGGGTATCTTATATTTTGCCGCACTTGATAGCTTTCAGACATACTTCAAAATCCCATGGGAAGGTGCTATCGCCTCTATCTTTTAACTTACAGAGAAAAAGCTTAGCAAATCTGGCCTCCAAAGGTAGAAGATAAGCAACTTTATTTTGGCTTAGAAGATAAGTTTCTCAAAAGTCTTGTCACCGGTGCACAGTCATTATGAGGTCAAGAAATGGAAATGGTCAATCTTAATATCACCATGAGATTCTGCTGTTTGAAAAAACTTGTACCATACTACTGGTCAAATGTTAAACATCATTACCTCTGCATTGTTTATGTAGCCAACATGGCGTCACCGACAAAAAAGAAGGAGATATCAGCAGCCTGGGGGGGAACCACAAAATTTGCAAAAGGGGAAAAAATAACATTTATAAAGCAGAACCTAAAGAGTTGACACTTAAAGCAGTTCACATTCCTAGTAACCACCAGTACGGAGGAATAAACTTGTCATGTGATTAAGATGATCAGTGTCTCTCCATCTCAGAACCTAGATATTTCCATCACCTTGCCACAAGGTATATATAACAGGTTGCTCTACTGTTAAAGCTACCTAAACAGTGAAGGCAGGATTAAAGACTATTATGAATTTCATTACAATTATTTATACACATCATGTTAATATGTGGACATACAGTACTGCTTTACATAACTCTCCTTTAAGGAAGATTCTGGATAGTGGCCTCTGACCACTCAGGGCCATTTCCAACATAATATGATGTTCCAGTACTTTGAGATTTTGATGAAAATGGACAAAACAATTATTGCAGATCCTCCAAGTGTCCCTATTTTCCAGGGACAGTCCCCGATTTACAGAAGCCATCCCAGTATCTGAATTGATCCCGGAATGTCACGCTTTGCCTTAGGACGTCCCTATTTTCAGTGGAGAAATGTTGGAGGGTAAGTTATTTGGTTAGTGACAGCTGTCCTTTCCTGTCCCCTTCTCTTCTTCCAGTAAGGGGGAAAAAAAGACAGTGACAAAATTAATTGGGAAAATATCAAAACAGTAATAGCTTGATCTGTTGCAAAAGGCAAACCAAGCTGCGGATAGCTGCTAAGGTTGTCAGCCATCTTGGATCAATGACTCTGCACAGATTTTTGCGTTTCATCGCTAGGCTTTGCAGCTGAATAATAGTTATGTAACTATTTACATATGCTGTATTTGTTCAGTAGTTTACATTACAACAAAGGGGCAATAATTTCCCTCAGTACCACCATGCTAGCTTTTCCTCGTCACAATGTGTAAGATTATCTTAAGGACTCTCTTGCCTTCCTTTATATAAGAAACACTGACAGAAGCTGCATCTCACAAGCCCTTAAAAACACCTTATAGGGTTTTTCTTCCCACGGGTTAACAATCTATGGAGATTAGCATTCCTCTCACCAGAGAATCTTGTTAGCAAGGTACAGAAAGGAATCAGATCTTACGATGAAAGCTGTGAACTACAACATGGAACATCTTTCTTCAAGCCCCTTCTTCCTTCATCTTTATTTTCACTGACTCACCAACCATACCAAAGCTTACGCCATGAATATAAATCATATCCGGGAGGAATTTCTCTTCCCGAAAGGCTGGGAGTAGAGACATGCATGTTGTTTTATCCTTCAAACAATGTGCTGAATATTTTATGAGTAATGAAGCTTAACAAGCCTTTCATGAAAGGAAGAGAAAAAAATGAAGGAGAATTGGGCTTATTTCATTTCCTTCTCATTCTCCATCTTTAACCTCTTCACTTCCCTGCATTTTGGGCATATTAGTTTTCCACTCAAAGTAGCTTATCCATGCAAAAAATTCAGAACAAAGATGGATATAACAAGGGGACCAGCCTTAAATTAATTCTTCAAAGAAATGTTGTCAAAATTGAACATATTTAATATGATTGCCACATCTATGCGGATCATAACTACATGCTGTGAAAGAAAGGAGCAATTGATAGATGAAAGCACCTACCCAAGTACAAAAATGAACCTAAACACGTGAAACTATATCCAGCCTGCTCTCTCTTTGCCTCCCATTTCTTTTATTGTCTCCACTGAAATTTAGACGGCAAGTTCTTTGGCGCAGGGAGCTGTCTCTTTTCGCCTATGCTGCTCAGTGTAAAACACAAGGCACACTGATGGTGCTACGGCATTATTAATTATTATTAATATTAGTAATAAATTGTTAACATCACAATTTTGGCTATGCCTACTCAAGAAGAAATCTCACTGAGTTCAACTGGCCTTAATCCCAGTTAAGTGGGTTGCCGGCAGCCTGAGAAATACATGGAATATTTTAATATTTTCTAAAGTAACATATTTAACATGCATGCCTTTAGCATATTCCCTCTACACTAGAGGTAGCCATGAAAGGCACAGAATGGTAAAATAGATTGAACAACCCTTTTGGACCAGGTCAAAGGCCCACGCAGTCAAACATTCTTTCCCCAAGTGGCTCAACAGATTGTAGGAAGACATTCATATTTCTGTTCCCCAGCAATTGGAATTCAGAGTCATACTGCCTCTTTGGTACATTATGACTAGTATCCATTGATTACCTTATCCAGGATGAATCTCTCTAATCTCCCTTTAAAGCTGTCCCTTTAATAATAATAATTAACAATAATTTATTATTTACACCCCGCCCATCTGGCTGGGTTTCCCCAGCCACTCTGGGTGGCTTCCAACAGAATATTAAAATACAATAGTCTATTAAATATTAAAAGCTTCCCTAAACAGGGCTGCCTTCAGATGTCTTCTAAAAGTCTGGTAGTTGTTTTTCTCTTTTACATCTGGTGGGATGGCATTCCACAGGGTGGGTGCCACTACCGAGAAGGCCCTCTGCCTGGTTCCCTGTAACTTGGCTTCTCGCAGTGAGGGAACGGCCAGAAGGCCCTTGGAGAGGGACCTCAGTATCCAGGCAGAACGGTGGGGGTGGAGACGCTATTTCAGGTATACTGGATGGAGGCGGCCAAACCACAGCTTGTGGGTATGATATGCCTTGGGCCCAGCCCCTATCTCCTGCAGCTGCTTTTAAGCAAACCACAAAATGTCAGAAGATGAAATCATGGATGTGGTAACCTCCAGGTGCTATATGTTACAACTCTCATCAGACCCAACCAACCTTACTAATGGCCAGGGTTGGTGAGAGTTGTCAGTCACGTTGGCGACTTCTGTCCTACATCATGTTTAGTTTCTCTCTTAACACTTTCTTAGAAAGAATCTTCGTTCAAAATACCCTGAAAACACCAAGGTGATTCCTACTATGGAGCACCATATGGTTTCTTTGTTGCTTATGTCCCGACTATTTAATAGTAATAAATAGTTTCCATTTAGCAACTTTTAAAGCAAACAAGAAAAATTGGACGGCGCTCTGTCCTAGGAATCACCTTGCTGTTATTTTTAGGAGTTTTTGAACAAGGAACCTTTCTAAGAAAGCATTTCAAAGCCCCATCATCTTAATGTAATAGAGGATCGCAGCGAATCTAGCACACAAATATTTGCCGGCAGCGTGAGGAACTGCCTATGTAAATTTTTATTACATCCTCCTAATAGAAATTCAGCACTCTCTTCTGTGGATCTGAGCAAGCTCACTCCCAAAGGCGAACACCGCATTCATTTCCAGAGGCTGGCTGATCAAAAGAAGTTGCCTGGCTAAGTAAATGTCAAGTCTCAAACCTTACCGGGGAGACATACTCCTTGAGGGAAGCTTTAGGGGTGCGAGTGGCAGAAAGGGAATACCAGCATCTCTTATTTTCATCGCTGCATGTGCAGTGCAGAATGTGTTAGAAACATGTTGTCTGAATTCTGAGCCCCAAAGGAGTTCACTTTGGCCCTCAGAGAAACTGAAATCAATTCTGGGATTGAAGATTTGTGCTGTTGTTCAGCTGCTCAGGAGCACCAGATGAACTTTAAAAATACATCCTTTTTGAAAGCATTGGCTAACCAGAACTGTCTGCTCAAAATTATGTCATTTGAAAATAACTACCAAATCCATCCATCTCATGAACAGTGAATTTGGGTGGTTAAGTGCCAACAGATTTGAGCAAAAACATGCCCACTGAGAAACAAGAGTGAGATAGCAACATGTACCACTGAACCCTGAGGTATGCAGACATACACAATATTAAAAAGACAACAACAAGCAAAACAAAAGGGGACAACCTGCCCAGGCTGCCCTCCAGCAGCCTCATAACATTGAGCATCTCTTGGAAAATAAAAACAGGAAAAGGAAGGAGAGCACAGAATGAACTAGCCTGTTTGAGTCCCTCTAAGCTTATATATTATAGAGGAGGTCATAGCTCTTTGGCATCCCGAACAGAAGCAGAAAAGGGTTTTAGTTTTCCTCTTACCTGTTAAAAGCTGCATTAACTGTATTGCACTGCAGTATATGAACTGAGCTGCAAGAATACACAGCTTAAAGGACTTAAGTTATTAGATGAAAAGCTCATACCTGTTTAAATTCTGATAAGAACTGGTTAGAAAAAGGGAAAAAAGGGGGAAATATTTGAAATGCAAGACAAGTAATGTAGGCACACCATTTTCAACCGAATGAGAAAAAACAGAAATAAATTTGCTCTAATAAATAAATTGAGATGGATGGAATTTATTCTGCTTCTTTTGCATTTGTTATGAGGGTGGTGCTGTTGGTTAAATCACAGAGCCTAGGACTTGCCAATCAGAAGGTCAGCGGTTCGAATCCCCGCGACGGGGTGAGCTCCCGTTGCTCGGTCCCTGCTCCTGCCAACCTAGCAGTTCGAAAGCACATCAAAGTGCAGGTAGATAAATAGGGACCGCGCTGGCTCCCTCGGCCAATAAAGTGAGATGAGCGCCGCAACCCCAGAGTCGGTCACGACTGGACCTAAAGGTCCCTTTACCTTTACCTATCTCTTCTTAGATATAAGGCTGCTGCTTTACATACACCTATTTCATAAAAAAAGAAAGAAAATGCCACTGCTAAGTGATCTGATGAAAGAAACTGGTCTAGGCATTAATGATGATGATACAGCTGCATTTGGATTCTACTACTTCATATGTTTTAATGCACAGTCATGTGCTCAGGCAGGAATTTCTATTCCAAAGGTGTTGCTTACAATTCTAAGTGCATAGACTTATTCGGGGGGTGGGGGTGGGGTAGGGAAACAGTATCCACACATGAAGGCCCCCTGCCCACCAGTCTGAAGTTGTACATCCTCAAATGACTGCAACACGTGATTCTTCTCTTCCCATCCATTTTATTGAGATGCAGCAATGACCGCTCTTTTCATTCTCCACTCTTCACAGCATCTATACTCTCGATTCTGCAACCAGCCATTCCCAGCACTTCTGTCAATCACCAAGCCCCTTTCCTTGCTTGCGGTGTCTAACATTTAGTACTGCTTCACATTCTGTTACCTCAAGAGATATTGCACAGTTCAAACCCAGTCTCAAATCGCTTCCTTCTAGCATTTTCTCAGCTAGCGAGGCATTGTCCACAGGATCGAAAGCTAAAGTTCCCTAGAGCTGGAATTGTACGCCCCCTCACCAACAGTTGTGGCATTATCAGACACACCAGTTTAAACATCACAAAAACTCAATTCCCCCCCCCAAAATCAATTTCCACTGGGATCCTGCTTCATTTCTCTCTCTCTCTCTCTAGAGTCCATTATGGGGTCAGACAGTGCAGCGACATAAAAACAACAACTCACCCTAGAAGTTGCACTGCTGGTGAACCAGAGGGTGAATTCAAAACAAGGAATGCAATCCACTGGCGTTCTTTGTGCCCTTGGGATCGCCATGTTATTATCAGGGCCAGTCCTACCAATAGGCAGTGTGTTCCTGCTTCCTCAGGCAGCAGAAGCTTGTCGGCAGGAAAAAGCAGTATAATACTGAAACAGAGAGCTGTGTGTGTCCATGTGGCTAGCCTGTAGCCCTCATGTGTGGTAAAGGATGCTGTCTCCTCACCAATGCTGAAGTGTCATGAGGGCTGATAGGAAGTGCCAGACCCCCACAGGTCAAGAAGAGGCCAGAGGCTTGGAGAGCAATTGGATTTTTGTTCACAGAAAGTAGCACAGCGAGGTCTCCCTGGCTCAACTCCTTCAGCTTGAGAAGTTGAAAGAAACTGAGCTCCAAACCCACCTTTCCCCTCTAGCCTCTCACTCTGGAGCCCTTCCCAGCAGACGGAGACTGCGACATAGGGGTGAACTCCTCCTCTGGGTATGTCTGGATTTTCATTTGACAACATGCAGGACTCTCCTGGAGTGGGGTGTGAGAAGAATAGAGCCAGAAGGACTGAAACCCTCAGATGTACCCTCTGATTCCTCCCTGTCTGTGTCTGCACTTATCCTGAGACGTTCAACATCCAGGCTTCTCCTGGAAGGCCCTTCTTCCTCTGACCGCCCCTGATCTCTCCATCCTCCTGCTTCCCACCCTGACCCAATTGCCCACCTCCACCAGGACTAAGTCCTTCTCTGGCCAGAACTATACATTATGCCAGCCATTATGGGTTTCCAACCCTTGTTTGCCTAACAGGACCAATGAGAGAGTTTGTGTGAACAAAGGAAGATGCCTAATACTGAATCAGACTATCGGTGCACCGAGCTCAGGACTGTCTACACTGTCTGGCAGAATCATTCTCCAAGATTTCAGATAGGAAATTTTTCTCATCCCTACCTGGAGGTATCAGAGATATTTGAATCTGGGACCTTCTGTATGCACAGCTCATGCTATTTCTTTTCAATCTCCTCCCATATACTTGCAGAAGGCAAGAAATGAATGCTTTGCCCTTATGCCCATTTGCAATGTTTCTTCCACAGCCAGGGTCCCAGGGCCAATTTTGTTACACCTAGACTTCTTTCCATTCTCAAAATCCAGTTTAGGGAAAATGTGGGTGAGGCTGAGGGGAAGATAATGAGGAAAACTAAGTGCCACCTACCACTTTTCCCCAACAAAGGCCTTGCCCCACTTTCTATTCTACATTATGGCAGAAAGGAGGAACTTGTGTCTCGAGATATTTTTGGACTCCAACTCCTGTCAACATGGCCAATGATCAGGTATGCTGACAGTTGTAGTCAAACAACATTGTGAGGACCACAGGCTTCCCACACTTGTGTTATGGAATTGAGATATCATGCGCGCTGATTTAACTAACTTGTTGCTGTGGTGGCCTCAACCATCCCCTCTCTGACTCCATTTTATCAGGCCATTTCCCTACATGGACTCCATTTCACGGCTCTTATTTTAGACTCACAGTTAGCTTTCTAGTCCTGATTCTGTTTCCTTCCAAAGGGCTTGTGTAAGATTTAACTCAAGACAAATTGCCAACTCTCCTTTTCTCATAAATACATAAATAAATAAATCTGGGCTGTGAACATTTTGTGGCTGAGAGCTTTTGTCCTCTGGAAAACAGAATGTGCTATTGCATCACAACAACTGAACCAGTCAGTATCAAAGGCTTCAGTACCACAAACACCCTATAATATATATTGCACCACTGTTGTCTCCCCCTGCTGTGTTCCCCCTCTAGTTTTCAATAGTTTGAGGGTGGGTGGGACCTACAACTGTATGAAGTGAGCTTTATCCTTGTGGCTGAGCAGTTTGGCGCAGCAATACAAAATTTCCAGACTGTTTTCTAAAACCTTCAAAATTTGCATTCTCATTACTTGGTTAGTATTTTTTATTAGTGTCTATTAGCAAAATGCATCTCTGCTCTTTACAATTGCACAGATTATTACTGATTAAAACAATTTAGAGGAACTTTAGTTGTGCTGCACATTAGCAAGACTATTGCTTGGATAATTTTCTTGCCTACAATTGTTTTGAACCAAACTGACCCTTCTAAAATCCAACTTTATGCTTATAAAGTTAAATGGGCTGCTTTTTATTTTACTAGATGGGAAAATTCAGGGCAGCAGCTGCAGCACACACTGAAATGTAGGACGACACATTTGACGGTATGGATTTTGCCCAAAGCCAGCTAACAACTATGGACATTTCTCCTCCTTCCATAAGATTTCAAAGGTTGTTGGAAGAAATATGGTAATATCAAACCAAATTCTGTTCTGATTAATGCAGATAGCAGAAATAAATAGAAGGATTCTGTGAGTATGAGGAATGCCAGAGGGTTTGGTTGCTACAAGATTTTTTAGAATGACAAGCTATGCTATGATGATGCTATCTTATTTAGCAATTACCAGCCTCTGATTTCTACCCCCCCACTCATATGCCCCCCCTTAAGCAACATACATTACTCATGTAATTTCTCATTAACATATCTAGCTCAAATGTAAGACTTTCTTTTCCCTCCAGAATAGAATGCATTTGATCTTCAACAAAAATATATCTGGTTCATCAGCTTAAAATTAATTAAAACCCAGAAAGCTTTGAAGATGTTTTATTTACTTGCTTCTACTACATTGTGATACACTTTTAAGCAACATGCAGGGCAAAGCCTGACATCATTTCTAACACGGAAAGCAAAGACAGAGTGCTGTTGACAAGAGGAAAACAAGCATGAAACCTTTTAATACCCTACTATATACTATAAACCTAGAATATGAAAAAGTTTGTATGCATGCCAAGTGCTCTTTTAATGTACAAACCCAGGAGGTTTTATGTATAAACTCAGGAGGTTGCTACTTCAACTCTCCCCATGGGCAAAACATTATCTGAAGGACTGTAGCTCACTGGAAGAGTCCATGTTTGGCATTAAAAAAGTATCAAATTTGATCCACAGTATCTCTAGGTAGGGCTTGGAAGACTCCTGTCTGAAATCCTGGGGAGTTGCTGCAAGTTCCCCATGATGATACTGAGGAAGATGAACCAACTCTCCACCTGCCTATACATTTTATATTTGGAATGGTTAAAAACATAAAATGAACATAAACATGACTTGGCTATTAACTAATTAGCCAAGAACATAAGAGCCCTGCTGGACCAGACTAAAGGCCTATCTACTCCAGAACTCTGTCCTCAAAGTACTTAAGTTGATGCCCACAGGAAGTTTGAAAGCAGGACCTGAGTTCCAATTCATTCTCCCCACCTGCAATTTTTAGCAACTGGTATTCAGAGACATACTGTCTTTGATAGTGGAGGCAGAACCTAGTTATTGTGGCTAGTAGCCCTTGAATTCCCTCTCTTCCATGAAGTTGTCCAATCCTCTTTTAAAGCTACCCAAGTTTTTCACCATCACTATTTCATGTGGGAATGAACTCTATGATTTAACTATATGCTGTGTGAAGACTGTTATGCACTGAGTTGAATAGGATCCAAACTGCAGCAGTCTGATTGGTCCTAGAACAATAGGATCCAAAATGCAGCAGTCTGACTGGTCCTAGAACAATAGGATTCAGAATGCAGCAGTCTGATTGGTCCTAGAACAATGCAGCCGTATGATTGGTCCGCAGGAGCCACCCAATCCAGCTCCAGGTGGAAGTGAATCCGCAACCTGATTGGCCTACTGGAGAATCCCGGAATTAGCCAATCCCGTGCAGCCAATTGTGTAAATAATGTATCTAAAGCAGATATTTTGGGGGAACTTCCATTCCTCCTCACCACTATGAGCTGAATAAAGAGCATGAAATCCACTCTTGACTCCGAGTATATTTCAAAGACACACTTTCCTTTGTCCGTCCTGAATCTTCCAATGCTCCCCTTCATTGGATGCCTCCAAGTTCTAGTACTATGAGAGAGGGAGAAAAGTTCTTCTCTTTCCACTTACTCCACAATTTCATCCACCTCTTTTGTGTTCCCTCTTACTTGTAACTAAAAAGCTCCAAATGCTGTGACCTTTCCCGATAGGAGAGTTATTCCATCCCCTTGACCATGTCCTGAACCTTTCCTGAACCTTTTCCAGCTGGAATGCTAGTTGGGCTGAAGGTGGGGAGATGTTGCACTGCCAAATCGGCCCTTCATCTCCAGTGCTGGCTTTGGCATGGACCCCCGACTGCCTCTGCTCCTTCAGGCCTAAGCGTGACAACAGAGAGCCTGGAGCTGCCCAGGGAACTCTGGTTATAGGATGGCTACATAAATGCAGAACATGGATGAATATTAAAAGAAACCTAAATACTGTTTTCTATGTATATTGGATAATTCCTGGACCTATGTACATATCAATGGACAAACTGGCTGGACTCTCATAAAAAGGCTTGCCCTATGAGTTTCGTGTCAATTCCTATCTAAAAAGAACCAGCAGGGAGAGCAAGAGAAACTCCCTTCAATGCTCTAAAATCTTCAATGCTACAAAAATCTCTTAATCTGTTTATCTCAACATTTGCAGGCTTCATTCCATCAGAAGGGGCTGCCATTCCCGTAAACATAAAACAGTTATTTATTTTAAAAATATAAATGTTATGTGTACATTGCCATCCTCTGCTCCTTTAGTTGTGTTACCAACAGAACAGAAATCAGATCTCTCTCTCTCTCGTTTTGTAAAAAAGCTGAACCAAAAAGCGTTAACGGAGCATGTGGCGCATATGGCTCTCACAGTATGATTAGCTCTTTCCAACTAAATGCAAGAGTTAATTCAGTAGTTTGTTGATTAATTAGAGAACATACCTCCATACAATAACATTATTTCCAAAAATGTAGTTTCCGCAAAGGGATTTGAAATGACTTACAGGATTTATCTCACGAGTGTGAAAGCTCCATAATTCAATAGTGAATGAGTGAGTTATGTGTAGACCTTTGAGCAAATGAGATAAAACTTTAATATAGTACTTGCCTTGGGCTTTATTTTATTGTTGGGAACCGTTTATTTGATTAAATACCTCTTTTGATTAAAGGCAACCATTTAGCACAATCTGGCTTTTTATCAACTACATATGTGCATTTGATGTACTGTGGTAATAAGCCATCTTACTGTTGCGGTGTTCGAGGGTTTTGGTTTTTTTTTTACATTTGTTTACAATTGCTTTTGGCTTTACTGTCCAAAAATTACATGCAGGATGTTAACAGCCAATGCTAGTCATGCTCAGAGTAAACCCACTGAAATTAATAGACATGTCTAACTTAGGTCCATTAACTTCAGTTGGTCTACTCTGAGTAGACTTGAGTTGGACACACCTCCCAATTTCAAACCTTCTTTTCTGTTTTGCCTTCAAAGAATGTGGAGCAGAATTAAAGATGGTGAGTTGCTGAAATTCTAAGGCTCCCAGTTGTGCATTGGCAGATACATCTCTACCTGCCCCGCACTTAGCTTGGGGAAAAACAGCCTTGTAGGCCAAATTGGGACCCATGCCAGTCCTAATTAGGCCCTCAGGCAAAGGTTCGTCACCCTTGTACTAGAAAGTTCAAGATGTCCTCTGTAGCCTCTGAGTAACTTTCCACAATGAACAGGAATAAGTGTTTCTTTGACTCCAGCAGAGTTAGTCAGTTTCTGTTACATGTGGAGAACCGTTACTGACCTCTAAGCTGAATTAAGTCTGACCTCGCTAGATACTGAAGTTGTTAAAATCACAGTACCAAGACATTGCTGCTACGGAACTGCGCATCAAAGAAATTTATTATATTTCAAAGATGAGATTTCGTGAAAACAAACATATAGGTACACATTGTTACTATTATACACTGTAGATATGACTTGCTTTCATTGGTTTTGCTTTCAGTCCTAACCATTAAAAAATTATCTAGGAGTCAAAGAAATTTTATGATGCATTTCAAATCCTTTGAAGATTCCAAGGGTTGTTTTTTTTTTTTAAAGCATTTCATCATGCAACTATATATTAAGGCATATATTTAAAATAAAGAATTTACTCAATAGACCATGACAGCTCATTTGAAACTGCTACAACCCATCATTTCAAATGTGTACTCTGGGACTTCTTAAAATGTATATTATTTACTTGACAGACCATGAACTATTGCATAAATCCGGATTAGGAACTTCATAAGAAACTGATTTTTAGCTCTATCATATGTGACGGCCAAACATATTTGCTTTCCTTGTTTATAATGGCAACAAGGACATTTTCTTTGTTAGGGCAGTGCCATCAGTTTGCATCATCCTAATCATACCCCATCAGCCTGACCTCTTGAAGGGAGGAGGCTTTTCCTGTGTACTGGAGTGAAGATGAAGTCTCTGTCTCTCATTATAACAGTATCATTCTTCACTCAACAGGGGTAGGGATCCTCCACTCTCTAAATCCCAAATGAAAGGAGGGGGGAATTGTCCTTGATCTAAAGTCAAGCCTTGTATAAGACCCATCATCTGGACGATAAGCCGAATTGCTGATGTGTGAAACTAGGGAATCACACAGAATATCGAGTGGTTTTGGTGTGGATCTAAATGCAGAGTTTCTGGCAATTCTGATTCACTTCTGAACATGAATAGGAATATCACTGTCTTTAAAAAAAATAGTAATGCTTGGATGAAAAATTAAAAAAAAAATATGGTATTGTGTTCCATGGATACTCCAATGTTGATTTGGAAATCTCAGAACCCACTGATGTGTACTAGATTCTATTTCTTCTATTTAACACCTATGGGAGCAGTCAGATTTTTTTATTTTTTAAAAAATGAACAATTTTGGAGGGTCCCTGAGGGGCCACAAAAATATTTTGGCATCACAATGGGGAATCTCTATTTTTAAACAAATCAACCAACCCATACCACTTTTTTTTTATAAGCACACATTTTAGGGCCATGGAAAAATCTCATGCACTGCCAGCTCTAGTCCATAAGCTATGTGTTAGCCACCTCTGTATGAGAACCACCTGTGTAACAAGCTCTACTCATTCCATATGGAGCTTCTAAGTTCTGGGCCAAAGTATCTTTGCTATAGGTAGAGACATTCTTGAATACCATCAGCAGCCAATATTGGTAGTGCTGTTGACCTGAGGTTTAAGGTGTCACTCGGGTTAAGGGCTGTCCAAGACCTGAGTTATTCATTAGCGGTGTTGAAGCCAAGGTTATCATCCCAAAGGGAATGGGGAGCAGGGAGGCAGCAGATAGTTCAGGGAACAGGAAGGGGAATGTGCAGGCTGGATGCAGATTAAAAGATCACAATCCAGTCTTCCCAGTAGTCTCCCTGAGCTCTCTACTCTGTAGCATGCAAAACCCCTGGAGACAACGTGGGAAAACTAAACACAGTAGGATCTTCTGGCTTCTGTGAATCTGTTGCAGCTTCAGCCCTCACCTTCTCCTTAGATGTCTGCAATGTTTTCTGTCTCTCTCTCTCACTCAAGCCTGCTGCTTGTTCCGAATCCACTCCCCGTCCCCAATTCCTCCTCTGTATTCATTGTCCCACCACCACTCCCCTGGTTTGGAGCTTTCCTCTTCTGAGGCTTCCCAATGGGATTCTCCAGCTGGAACCTCCCGCCATTCCTCATCATCCAGCTAGTCCCTAACACCAAGCAAAACCGAAAGCAGGCTGTTGCTTGGGGAAAAGATAAATACTGGACTTAGGCAGGTCAGTTCAAGTACCAATTGGCTATCTAGGGCTGGAACCATGCTGGAGCTTGAAGAGGCCAGCAATGCCGTTTTTGACTCTGCTGTTCTTCAACCTGGCTCACCACAGTCAACCAATATACTAAACAGGAACTACATCAGCCCTTCCAAACCTGGTGCCCTACAGATATTTTGCATTGTAACTCTCATTATCCATGACCGTTGGTTATGCTGGCCCTACAGATATTTTGCATTGTAACTCTCATTATCCATGACCGTTGGTTATGCTGGCAGGGGTAGGCTGGATTATATGACAGAGTGGGATTTTATTGCTGCTCTTGCAACTGACCTCATTTTAAATTATCTAATGCTCAGCAAATGGTGGCTGTTCCCTTATCAGAGAATGCAGGTGTAGGAGAAAGCTGGAGGTGGTGAAACTGAGAAAACCACAAGAACAGATTTTAGGTGTTGTGTGGAGTAGAATAAATAGTCTGGCGTTAGCATTCAGCACCCTGGACAGCTGCCTGGTACGCAGCACTCTGGCAGGAATAGGGATGGTAGAGAATTTCCCAATAATCAACTGTGAATACGAGCTCTGCAGCTGTTTGCTTGCTTGCCAGCTTGGGGAACCAGTTGCTTTCCATGCGAGTGCTAGTGATCTTTTAACAAGAACATTTAAACAAACAAAAAAAGACACTGCTTTTGAGCCAAGAACTTGCTTAACAATGATTTCTCATATGAACATTACTCTGTTTGTTGTCATTGTTTTGGAATTAGCCTACTAAAATGTGTATTCTCTGAGCGTCGCAGAGCCACAGTCTAATATACTGCTGTACAAAGCTGAAGTCATTCTGAAGTCCTGTAATGCGTCCCAATACTAAAAATATGGGGGCTTACTAAAAATGTGGATCTTGCTAAAATATTTATTGTTAATGTTGCTTGTTTATATAAATGAATAAGTTTAATCTAGATACAAGGGCTGTTTTTTTAAAAAAAGAAAATGATTTTTTTAAACAAATGATCTGAAAAAATATCTGAATGTAACTTATCATTCTGTTATAAAAATGTTTTTTTAAATAAATGATTTACTGTTTTCATTTTTCTCTTTTTTATGTTTCCAAGTGTCTTTTTAATCGATGCAGTAATGCCCAAAGTGATTTCCCCACTGCCAAGAAAAAAATAAACAAAGCAAGCTTTACAAACCCTTTTAGTCATTATTTCCCTTGCCAACTTTTCTTCTGCATGTGGCCATTCACAGCTTTGCAAGAAGAATGGGAAGAGAAGACGAGGGAAAGGACAGCACTTGCTCTGGTGTTCAAAGCTTTTCCCCTACAGGGGATGTCTTTCTGATGATCTGTCATTCACACAAAGACCAGAGCTTTCTTCTTCTTCTTCGGGGGGGGGGGGTACTCAAGGGTATACAGTACTGGCACCTTTTTCCAGAAGAAAAGCACTGACACAGAGAACAATCTTAAATACAGTGGTACCTCAGGTTACAGATGCTTCAGGTTACAGACACTTCAGGTTACAGACTCTGCTAACCCAGAAGTAGTACCTTGGGTTAAGAACTTTGCTTCAGAATGAGAACAGAAATCGTGCGGTGGCAGCAGGAGGCCCCATTAGCTAAAGTGGTACCTCAGGTTAATAACAGTTTCAGGTTAAGAATGGACCTCCAGAACAAATTAAGTTCTTAACCTGAGGTACCACTGTTCTGTTTCCCGTCCCAAGTAAATATTTCACAGATTTTTGCAAGTCAAAGTTTTGTTACAATGAAGCTCTATTTAATTTTTGCTAAATTAAATAAATAAAGGAGGCTTAAAGTAAAACTACCTGGGGTCAATGGTTACTTGATGACGGGCAGTGAGCAGCTGTAGCAGTAGTAGTACAGTAGTAAACAGCTCAAAATAAAGCAACATCTGTTTGCAAGAGACAATCACGCCATCATCAGATGAACTAGAAACACACACACACACACACACACACACACACGGACATTATTTTCACAAAACGTTATACCAGGCCAAGATCATTCAAATGTAATGAAATGCAAACTGCTATGGACCAAGTTTGAGCAACAGCGATGTGTTAAAAAAAGATGAACAGGTACAGAACAATGAACGCCACCCCTGGACTGGACCAAACCGTTCTGAGCAGCTGGCTTTTCAAGAAGCCATTTTAAGATTCCCACAATGTCCCTGACAAATGCTGGCTCAAAAAGTCAGCAGTTACCACCAGGAAAGCCTGTGGACAGGGACTCGTTGATGGCAGGGGCATCAGAGGGCAGCTTGCAGCTGGCTCTGAATAGGACAAAATTGGGTGGGGGGTGGAGATGCATATGATTTTGGCGTAAGAATATAGGAAGCTGGACTAAGGAATTTACTCCTGCAAGAAGCAGTGGTGGCCACCAAAAGGATTAGACAACTTCGTGGAAGATATCAATGGTTATTAACCTTAACGGCTATGTTCTTCCACTGCTGGGGGGCAGTATACATTTGAATAACAGTTACTGGAGGTGTGGCCACTGGGAGAATATGATGCTGGACTAGATGGGCAAATTCAGCTTGGTAACGGCAATTCATGAAAATAATGTTACTCTTTTTGATTCTCCTAATGGTGGCATGATCACCTCTTTCTTCCATAATGGATTCCTGCATTTTTTACTATTAACAGCACAGCTATTGATTGCCCATCACCAAATAGTCACTGCCCCCAGCAGGCCAGCCTCTGTTCTTATGAAGCTGCCTTATACCAACTCTGACCTTTAGCCCATCTAACTCAGTGGCTCTCCAGCGTCTCAGGAAGGAGTCTATCCTAGCCCTACCTGAACACAACAGGGACTGGACCTGGGACCTTTGGCAGATGATCTACCGATGAGCTACACACCTTCTCTGGTGCTTTTGTAATCATGTAAATCTTGTCATGTTGTAAGCTGCCATGAGTGTGGTTTTAACTATTGGAAAAGCGGCAGACAAATTAAACAATGGTGATGATTTTAGAAAAAAAACCTATCCATGTTGCATCTTAAAAAAAACTTCCTCACTCGACAAGCTGCTCATCTACATAATGCTTTATTTATTTATTTATTTATTTATTTTATTTAGTCAAAGTTATTGGTCAACATAATACTGCTGCTTTAAAGGTTCACTGTTGTGGAAGGAACTTTCTGTGCTGCTTACCAAGCTTTCCAAAGAGCTGGAATTTAATGATTGATGAAGATGATAAAATGATGGATAGAATGCTAAAGCCTTTTTTTTTTTAAAGACCCTTAAGACAAATAAACTTGTGAAGATGCTGACTGCTTTTTAATTGAAACACATTTCAGGAACGAGCTTACAGAATTTCATTTCATCCAAATATTACTGAGGGAGTTCTCAAAGGCATTTTGGGAGTAGATTATTGACCTGGACTGAGTCAATACAGCCCACTGGGCCGTATAAGTTTCTTTTAGAGGCACAGATAGCTCACCTTTGTAATCTAAAATACAAACCTGGAAGCAGGGGGGAAAGGAAAAATTACAGGCTGATCCTAAACTGGTTTACCCCGGATTTCAGCGGGATTTATACGTACACAAGCAGGCTCAGCACGACATTACTAATTGTCCTATTATGGCTGCCTTTTCTGGCTGAAGTTGTGTTGGACTCTCTGGAAGCAGAAAGCCTTGAGACTTCTGTGACTGAAGCAGAAGTTCCACTATCTCAGCAAAGCACATACCTCTTTTATGAAAGTGTTCCGTGCTAAGGGCAATGATGAGAATTTCTATAACATTTTGAGGTTTTGAATAGTTTGTTTTCCTTCCAGCCTCAAGTGTGTAAAGCGACAGAAATCTGATTAAATGTAGCCTACTGTACAGAAATAAGAGCCTCATCCATTGTTCCAACCACTTCTGCCTCTGAGGCCATTCACTACAGGCACACAACCCCCTAGGAGGAGGTCCATGAGAAAATGCAGCCCTTTGGTTGAAACAAATGTTTCCCATCCCTGTCCTAGAGGGTCAAAACCGCTGTCTTTATTTCACTGAAATGCCATGTGCCAGACTTTTTGACTCTGGTGCATTGTAGGCAAAAAAAGAGGCCACTATCACACAAACATGGCAGCTGCTATGAGTCGTCCCTCAGGCTGCGGTTCCCACCAACAGCATGAGTCCTAGTATTTGCCACAACTTATATCACATGAAGGCCTCATGCCTCAATGACCTGACCAGCTGTTTCTTTTTGGTTTCCTTCTCTTCTCAGGGCCTCCAGCAATATGACAGTGTCAACCGTTAAGCTGGTCTTGAGCTGACAAAGTGAGGGATGTCAGACAGAGACATGTCTCTGCAACAACATCAGGCTCTGACTAAAGAGAGAAAGAGCAGGGACAGAGCGAAACCAGGAAGGAAGCTTTCCGTGGGATAGGGAAGGCCAAATACTACCACCTAGAAAGGCTTTCTGTCAGGCTCACTCACTATTCTGATCAACCTAGAGACTTTAGTCCACCTTTGGCTTCCTGTCTTCTCTGTCTTACTCTGCCCTCAGCCTAACAGCAACTGTTTCTAACAGATGGTGGTAGTAAGAGAAGAAGGGGGAGGCAACCAAGCTCAGGGTCTCCTGCTCCATCACTGCTGCTCCATCACCTAACTCAAGCTGCAGATCACTTTCCTGGAACCGAACTCTTAAAATCTGGAGTGCTTTAACCTGATGGCAATTGTAGCGAGCACTCCAATTGAAGAACAGTCTTTACAAAAGGTGCCATGGACTTTGAAGAAGCACGAACTCAGGGCAAAAGGGAGAAATGAGCTAAGAGGAAGGTACATTTGGCAAACCCTCACCATGATCAACTCCCGCCCAGAAACCTATGTCCCCACTGTGGAAGGACATGTGAATCCAGAATTGGCCTCCATAGTCAATTACGGACACACTGTTAAAACCATATTCATGGAAGACAATCTTACTCGGCCATGAGTGATTGCCAGAGAAGAAGAAGGTGTGTATATGCCTGAACCACAATAAAGCAAATTGATGAAATTATGAATATGATGCATTCTATTAAAGCATCTTCTCTCTTGTTTCCTGCTATCAAAATGCCTGTTCTGCATATAACAGTTAAGTAATATTTCACTTAGACTTGCATTGCCCTGGATCTTGAAAGACCATAAAATGAAATGGGAAAAAAGAATGATTTCAAGTTATTATTTTTTTATTTAAAAAAACATTATTTCTGTATTTTTCCAGAAGAGATAGTTATTTTTCAAATATCCTGAGCAGACTCTAACTCTAATGACTGATTTTTTTATTTTTATTTTTTTTAATACAGGATTGCCAAATCCTGCCACAACCTTAACCTTAAAGAAAAATTGCAGATGCCACTGTCGGTCATAAGAGGAGAAACAGAATGAATGTCAGTTATTATCCAGCAGATAGCAGAGATCACTTTAAAAGCAATAAACTTGGAGGAGCAGATGTGTATCTCAGTGTCTCACATAAATCCCAGAACACAAAGATAAGAACAAGAAAAGAAAACATGCGAGCTTTGAATTTAGGGTCGTGATTTGACCACATACACCTTTGTTGTGTGATGCAAGGGACCTTGCACGCAATGAGAAACCATGGAAAGAAGTGTGCTATATTATGTAAAATCAGGCTTCTTATTTGTATGCTACCACACAAAAGGGATTTTGGAATTAAATAGTGGCATTCCTCAATTGCTAATAGAATGTAGCTGTAGTGTGTGTGACATTTCAGAATCTGTCTAAACGTTATTCACTTATAGACACTTATAGAGGTGGAGCTGGCTGCTCCAGCACCTGGAGTGGCGCACATGCTGTGCACCTGGGGGTGGGACTAGCTGCCTGCGGGGGGTGGCTAGTGTCCCGGGGGCACCGCCTGCAGTGAGTGTCCCAGGGTGCAGTGCAGTGATGTCACCCCCCCACTAGGGATGACACCCCTGGCGGGCCGCACCTCCCCATTCCTCTGCCAAAGTCTTTTTTTGGGGTCTTCAACAACTTCAGTCCTAAAAAAAGGTCGACGACTTTGGTTGGCCCTTTGGTCAGCCCTCACGGCCCTTCACTTCATAAAATCTGGCCTTCCTTGAAAAAAGTTTGGACGCCACTGGCTTATAGAGAACTACCCGCTAAGTATTTTATTTACTTTTACATTCAGTTCACCAAAGGCCCTCAAGGCAGACTGCTTTCCCTCACCAATATTCCAAAGTAACAGGAATAAGATCTAGCGTTTATCCAGGGTTTTTATAAAAAGATATATTAACATAAATACTGTAAATGAGAATGAGCGCAATAGCCAGCCATACATTTCTGAGCATAAAACACATTCAACACCTGCTGGCACATATGCCAAAGATTTGCATCAGGAACACCACACAACCAGGTTTTGGAACCTATTTATAGTCGATCATAACAGAATTCACCATTTGCAGCACGCTTCACACTTCTGACAGGACAGCACAGAACTACTCGAACACATTGCCATGAAGCCTTGCCAAGGCCTGCAACTGAAAGCCACTTCATCTGTGAGGCAGAGGCAGATCTCATTTGCCACTGCATGTGTATTGACCAGGGAACTGCTGCCAAAAACGTCTCCCCGAGGAATGTACTAGTAGGTCATAAGTGTTTGTAAACACACCTTGCACAACAATACATTACATTTTGAATTGCACACCTAGGGAGCATGCCTTAAAGAGTGTGTGTGGTAATGCTATGTCACCATCATCTCACAGTTAATAAAGATGTCTGAAATTCCAAATTGGAACCAATGGCTCCTATGAATTTTCCAGTGGAGATTAGCGATTCAGGCCACAAATGCAGTCCTAGTGCCTTGCCTAGGTTGGTAGAATGGCCACTTTCTCGACAGCTCTCCCCAAACAAGTGCAGGATGGAGATAGGCCAGTAAGTAGTAGGATAACTTCTTAAAAAGAAGCAGATGCAGAATGATGTGCATATTTGAGGATATCTGGCAAACTGATTTATCTAAGAGAAGCTCCGATCACTCCAGATAGCAGCAGGTCCAACTTCTCCAAGAGCTTTCGCCCGCCAAACTGGACATGGTTCTTATTCACAAATATACCCTTCTGAACTGATAACTACCAGCAAGTGGGGCATGTGCAGAGTACCAATTCAACAAGCGGGCAGAGTGTGCCAATGGAACAGAAAAAGAGCAGACAGTTCTAGGTAGGGTCAGTCCCCTTGCTGACAGTATAATGCAGTTCCACAGCTCATAGGTTACATACAGTTCTAATATATAGTCTTTCCAGCTGCACACAGTCTCTTTTGCAGGGTTCCAACACAGACTAGGTTCTGACCAAGGGCATGGGCCAACAGCAAACTTGCTTCAAACACAAGTGCATTTATACTTTAGATTGTGCTGAGTCATTCTCAGATGCTTGCTGACTCACTCTCACATGCTTAGCTAGTTGCAAGTGCAGGACAAACACACCCAAAATTAACCAGCACACCTAACAGAACCCTTTCTTGCCCTTTTCTCTGCATGCATAGACCCCTTATACATCAACATGATATCCAATCAAGAACCAAAACCTCAATGCCTCCAGTTTACGCACTGGACAGAGTGAAACCATTTTTATCAGCAAAGCAGATGGCAAATACATCACAGTGGAGAGATGAAACATTTGGAGTGGAGACAACAGCGCTTCCCTGCTGGCTTTTTCTGTAGTGTCTGCATCCTCCTTTAAGGATGCATGCAAAACTATTAATGGTGAGGTGGGAGGGAATTCACAGGGCACAATTCACCAAAGTTCAGCACTTTTAAGTCTCATTCATGTCTATGGGTGTAGTGCTTCCATTAGGGATTTTGTGGCTGGATCATGCCCATAGTAATTCCACTGTCTTTCAAAAATTTTTGTATTTAATTAAGACTTCTGGATCACAGGTAAAATCACATTCCCAGGGCTCTTTAAATAATTAATATATGGTATATTAGAAGACTGACAAAGATATGTGGCAACTGCAGCAATCTGTTGGTTTAATCATCGACAGTGCAATAGTCAGGAAAAACCCCCACAGAATTTGGCACCACAACACAAGGCATTTGTTAAGAAGCAGAAAGTATTTATAAATAGAACTCTAATATAAAAAGCAGTTGGTATTTCTCAGCATAAGTACAAAGGAAGCATAAGAAGCCCCCTTTTTTTTTAACAAGCAGAACATGAAAGGTGCAAGTCGTGGGTTATGAAAAGAAAAAATTGAATACGATTTCAATGCTGATTTGCCAAAGGGTTCATTTCATACCCGCCCCCCTAGTTTGATTTCATTATAACGTCATGTGCTGTTATGCTAAAAAGGATAATTCCAGCATACTGCAGACACCAGGTTGTAATAATAATAATAATAATAATAATAATAATAATAATAATAATAATATCACACAAATGAAAGGAGTCCCAAAGCAATTTATGTAAAGTATGATACTAAGAAAATAGCCCTAAAAACAATTCAAAGATGATAAAAAGTGTCCTCTCATATAACAAGCTCTTAAAACAGCTATCAAGGAAGCTCTAAAGGAAATGTTCAGTTATGTTAAAGCCAAGTAAACTTCAGCCTAGCTAATACCTCAGTGGGAAACCGACTTACATGAGGCTCCCAGGCATTCTGAGACCTAACTCAGTCTTCTACCGGGGCCAAAGACCTTGTTTCTCTGGCGGTGAAACAGGTAGAAACACATACCTTTTCTAAGTTTATAATGTAATCTGTGACAGTGGTGGCCCAATGTGCAGGAGTTGAGTTAGCTGTACAATTCTGTTACAGTCGTACCTTGGAAGTCAAATGGAATCTGTTCCGGAAGCCCATTCGACTTCCCAAAACATTCAGAAACCAAACCTCCTGCAGCCAATCGGAAGCCACGGAAGCCTCGTCAGACGTTCGGGTTCCAAAGAACGTTCGCAAACCGGAATGCTCAATTCCAGGTTTGCGGCATTCGGGAACCAAAACATCTGAGAATCAAGGCGTTTGGGATCCAAGGTACGACTGTACTTCATAAATATCACTTTCCGCAGTCCACATTATGAGCATGGTAATGTGTAAGCATCTAAACAGAACATTCTTTTGGAATTTTTGTGAAGAAACACATTTGGCATCCTAATTTAGGGTGGGATTAAACTAAACTGTTGTGTGCAAGGAGTGAGGTCCATTCACAAAGCAGGACTCCCCTCCCCCTCTTTCCTTCCCCTATGTGCCTCCTATGTCCTCCAAATCTGCGCTTGAGAGTTGCGGAAACCCCGGAACAGGTCTAGGGTGTGCCCGGGTTGGGGAAGGGGGAAAGTTCCATTATGTGAGCAACCTTGTTTTTCTGCACACACACATGGGATGTAGGAAGCTATTAACCATCAATCAGGTTTGTAAACCCCAGGGCAGGAATCAGTGGCCTCCAGTCATGTACCGAAAGAGCTCTTGCAGGCCAAACCACATCGCTTTCACCTTCCAAGGAAAAAGAACATGAAAGTCAAGCCACCTCCATTCAGCACACATTTAAAATAAACATGCAGCCTTCCAATGCAAACCTCTGCGTATATTTTCCTCCCATCCCTGAAATGCTCTCCCTCGCAATTCACTATCTGAGACCGGGGTGGCAAATTCAGAGAAGGCTTTTCTCAGCAGCCTTCCCCCTGCCCAGCCCCCCTCTCAGTAATGGCAACAGAATCAATGTGTTTTCCTCTCAAATTATGAGTTGCCTTATTCCAGACATCAGCTTGACGATTTTTCCTCCATCAGAAGCACCCTCCATAATAACAAAGTGTCACATATGCAGTGCTGCCTTGGTGAACATATCAGAGACAAATACACTCAACTGAATAATTTTATCTTGAAGTCAGAGGACACGCATGATAGACTTGTAATGAGGTTTATAAAGCTGCCTCTTGGTGTAATTATTGTTTTATGTCCCCTGAAGCAGTGATGTACAGCAAATGGACAATATTTCCCCATTTGTTGCTACTAAATTATCTCTTTCTTTATAAGACAGATCAATGGTAGCACTGAAAAAAGTTTAGCGGGATTGGTCTATTGTGGGCCCAGCATTGGCACTGCAACTCAGGCTGACATCGCCAAAGGATATTGAGGGGGCTCAGCTCCCTCCTTAAAAACTGGGGGCGGGCGGGCGGGGTAAAATGCCACTGTCCCCAGGATCCAGCGCCCCTTGGACCCAGGTGGAGGACACATGGGGCCCAGGTACAGGGCTACTCAAGGTAGAAATGAGACTCAGGACCTCAGTATTGTGCTGAAATAGATCACAATTTTTTAAATTTCAGATGTAATTAGGTTTTGGCAAAGGCATTGGGAATGTATCAAATAACAAGCAATCCTTCTGCTGGTTTACAAGAGGGTTGATGAAACCTGAATAGTGGGTCTGACATACATCAAATTAGAGTGAGCCCTTCAGGGCCACCACTTGGAAGGGTACTATGGCCCCCTGACCCTCAGACAGAGACATGCCTTCCAGACCCCTTTAGTAGGGTACCCAATAGGCTAAAGTTGCAACCCACTACCTTATCCACTCAAAGTTGTGATGATTGCTAACAGGTAGGCAAAAACCTGCCGACCAGCCACTTTGTCTGCAGGAAAAATTCCTCCCCATGGTGAACTCAATATTCCATAGCAAAGTCTGCATGTTGCCTTGCCTGCTTGCCTTTGGGCAGGACCATTTAGAAAAAGGGCGGGAGGGTGGAGGATCTAAGGACAATCTGAGCAGGCTGAGCCCTGCAGCGGCTTGCCTCTCTCAGACCTAAATGAGGACAGATCCACTGCTGTAGCCATGCCCCTTCTCAACTCCAATAGACCCATTCAAATGGGCTTTCAAGCCTTACCAGGTGACATCTGGGGGAGGCTCCCAATTTCTCCAATGGTTGCACCATGGCCCTAGGGCCTCAGAACTGAGCCACGGCTGCGCTAGGTCACAAACTGCACTTTGGTGGAGTTCCAGGTGAGTGGCCATTTTGCAAGAAGAATCTGGATACAGTCGTACCTTGGTTGCTGAATGCCCTGGAACCCAGACGTTTTGGCTCCTGAACGTTGTAAACCTGGAAATGATTATTCCAGTTTGCAAACGTTCTTTTGGAACCCAAACATCTGACAGGGCTTCTGTGGCTTCTGATTGGCTGCAGGAAATTCCTGCAGCCAATCAGAAGCCGTGATTTGGTTTTCGAACATTTTGGAAGTCGAACGGACTTCCCAAATGAATTCCATTCGACTTCCAAGGTATGACTGTACTAAGAACTATCTCGTCTATATTCAGGTCTTCTTGCAACCTATATTTTATCACATGTCATCTGGGCTTTGTCCAGTTTATCCAAGTGGTATATGTCCCTGTTGAGCTGAGAACAGGACCAGCCAAAAGTCTTCCTGTTGATGCACCAAACAAATGACAAATCGGCTCTGTGTATCTTATAGCATGATGACCAATGTAACAAGAGTTGATAAAGAGTTGAATGGGACACTATTTTCTCAATTTCATTATTAATGTTTGTTATTCCCTCACCTTCAAAAGAGTTTCTGTTTCCCAGATGGCAATGGAGATGGGAAACTCTTGATCATGCCATCTAGAAAGGAAGAGGTATCACCAAACACGTGTTTCTAAAATAACTCTGCCCACCTCCTCCAAATTCCACACAATGCATTGCATCCGATGTTACAACATATTTGGAGTAAACCAATAGAAATTAATGGGCATGATTAACTTAGGCCCATTAATTTCAAAGTGTCTCTTCTGGGGGAAAAAACTTGGTTTGATACAATCCAAAGGATCTCTTTCTGAAATCATTTACACAGATGAAATTTTAATCCTGCCCATAGCTGCCCATATCCTTTCCCAAGCTCTTTATTTTGCATTAGATTCTCTCCTCCTATTGCTGTTCCATTTCTTTCCCAATTCCCTACAGTAGTGTCTTTTTGTTGTTGTTTAGTCATCTTAGTTGTGTTCGACTCTCCGTGACCCCATGAACCAGAGCATGCCTTGGAAACTCTCAATTTCTTCTCAAAGCTTCTCCTTTTTTATGTCCATGGAGTTTTCTTGGCAAAATACTGGAGTGGTTTGCCAGTTCCTTCTCCAATGTTTTTTTAGATTTGGCTAAATAATGCCCTGTCCACTCTAAATACTGCCTATGTACTTACGTATATGAATATTAATTTCCATAATAAACTCAGGTTTCCCAGCTCATTTGTAATCCTCTCTCCTTTACACCAGAACTGTAGGTTAAAGATCCAAATGTGGCATTCATATATATCTGTGTAATACATTACACCTATAGACAAGGACACATGGTAACACTTTGATTCTTGGAATCTTAGAAATTTTCTGAAAGATATTCATCATGAAATCACGAAACCCTTCCGGTTTTTAAAGTGCTTTCCCCTGCCCCATGGGATAAAAACTGATAAATGTTTAACGTTGTGGTGCTATAATAACCATGCTTATTTGAAAGTGACCTCAGGATTTCTCTTGTGGAATGTTTTAATATTTGAGGGCAAGGAGATGGCAGAGAATGGAGTGAGAGGCACTGACAAGGGAGAACATAAGAGAAATTGGTACCTTTCAATTTTACGAGAGAGGAAAGAACGCTATTCGGTAATAGTGAATCTGAAATTGAAATGCGCTTTTCACATCTGTGTTTGTACAAAGGCGGTTTGACGAGGATATAAAAAGAACACAAATGTGATTGCTTCTGCAAGTATTCTAACCTGGCAAATCTAATACTTTTTTTTAAATGGCTAAATGAGTATTTACCTTGTCACCGCCTGAGTGAGACAGTAAATATAATGCCTGTCTGCTCCATTCTGCCATTCTGGGTTATGTGATTAATTTTATTATACCTTTTTATGTGTGTTTTCTTTTTAACCTTTGTGCAGCTCAAGAAGAGAAGGATCCATTAAACTACACATGCTTGTCTGAGATCTCACAGTAAAAGAACAACAACTTTTATGTCAAGCCATCTGCTGCACCGATACAGCAAAGAAACTGAAAAACAATATGCAACGGAATCACTAGCCGAAGTTCCTTTCTTTAAAGCCTTATGAAGATACCACAAAGGCAACAAGTACCATGGGCCTTACCTGTTATACTGTCTTTAAAAGTCCGGTCCTTGTTGCTGACCATACAAAGCTCTTGGCCACTGGTTAAAATCAAAGTGGAGTATTCGATCATGATAATCCCAATGCGTCATGGATGACAGACTGTCTCATGGCACCACGTTCCAGCTGCTTGAAACAAACCCTGCAAAACAACAACAATGGCAACAAAACATGACATACGTATTTCATTTTAATTGAAACATAGCGAACCATATCCAAAGACTAGGAGGCACCCCACTTAATCAATAAGAGCATCATAAAGAAGGCAAAAAGATATATTGATACATCAAAGCTTTGTGGAACACATAAAGGCATTTTATTCTGTGTAGATGCTACTTGTTACAGTTCTATTAAAAATGTAAGGATTAATTAAAAATCATCATTAAAAGTGAATGCTCAACCAGGATTCTCTTGCAAGAACAGAGCTCCTCTGGAGATCTCCTGCTGAAGTAAAGTAAAGCAAAGTTTGTTTTAAAGAGTTGAGATCTAAGAAGCAGGTCTCAGGTAGAGAGAGGGGTACAGATTTTCAAAATGTTCCCTTACACATTGCCAGCTAATAAAAAAATCTTTTGTGAGCATACAATAAAATGATTCAGGATTCTAGCACTGAGTATAGCTTTAAATTCAAGGACATTAAAATCAAGGACAAACACTTCCAAAGTGTTTGAGCATTGATATGAGAGAGCAGCAGCACCCACTGCAGTTTGGGAAATGTAGCTGTGCAAGTATGTGCATACCTGTCAGTGTCCAAACTGCTCATATCTATCCAATTCACTTACTTGCACTGCTCTGTGTGAACTGCAGTCATGCAGCACACAGAAAACAAAACAAATTTGGACTTTGCAGAGGACTCAGATGATGACTACAAAGGTGCCATGCATTAAAACTAAATTTAATGAAAGATTAAATGTTAGGCATTGGGAAATGATAACACTGTAACATTGGTAAATAAATAACATATGCATATTGAAATAAAAAGCATATGCACATTGAACAGTTGCTGAACTCACAAAACTACTAGGTGTTTCTTAACAATAACACAAAGTTGCATACATTGTGTAAAATTACATAAAATGTGGATACACTGAAATTTGTCTAACTGTAGCAGCATGGGTAGGCAAACTAAGGCCTTCTAAATCTGGCCTGGGGACGGTTCGGGAATCAGCGTGTTTTTACATGAGTTGAATGTGTCCTTTTATTTAAAATGCATCACTGGGTTATTTGTGGGGCATAGGAATTTGTTCATCCCCCCCCAAAAAAATAGTCTGGCCACCCACAAGGTGACAGTAGACGGGCCCCCTGCTGAAAAGGTTTGCTGACCCCTAGATCAAAATAAATTTATTCATGTTATGACTTAGAGGAAAGGTAAAAGAGATCCTTACACTTCAAATACATATCTAGTTAAAGTAAGTCATGTATTATATTGAATATAAATGAGGGGGAAAACTTTTCTTGATATATGGCTTGTAGCACAACTATGATAATGGATGAGGACATTATTACAATTTGTTATTTGTAAGAAAATTTATTAGGTTTCCAAAGCAGTTCTAAAAATTTAAATTGGACACTTTGTTCACACATATAGCTTAAATTAGTAAACAGAGGGGTGAGGAAAGCTTCAGCCCTTCCAATGACACCATAAAAAGCTTAAGCAATCAGTCAGAACAGGCTATCACATGAAATTACAATCCAGAGACATACAGTTTTCAAGAAATCATAATTCAGTTTTGCCAGTTTATCAGATACTGAAATGTTCAGCTCTCAGTCCATGGACTTAACATGATGTCTGGTGTGATGTAGGTGGGTGTGGCTTGGAGGAAATGGCCTCGTTGGCCAAATTAGGAGCACTGCTGGCCAATTAGGACCTCTGCAAGGCAAAGGTCGCACACTGCTGATAAAGAGGTCAAACATTACACAATTTCTTTAGGTTGATCAGAGGTGTATGAACACTGGATTTCTAATGTTTCCTTTCTGCAAACGTGGCAAAACACGGCAACTATTACTGAGTGACTTCACGGGGGAAACAGTTCATTATCTGTACTTATTTTCCACTTACTGTTTCTTAAATTTTTTTCGTGGAAGACATAACCAAGAGAGAACTATAAATCAAAGCAAAAGCAATCATGGACGTTTTTGCACAGCGTGAGTTACATAGATTGCAAAATCGTAAACAGAGTAATATCTGCTAGGAAACTACCGAAAGTCAGTTTGTAAACAAGAAAATGCTTCTTTCTTTCGTTGGGCAAACTATTACTCTTAGATGCAACAGTGGAAAGAAAATATGCATCATAGTTCAAGGGAGCCAAAATTTCTCAGAAGACAACCCTGAACATAAACTTATGTAGAGTCTTCCTAAAACACTATCATTGGGGACTGTGGTCGAATATATGGAGTAAAACATTCAATGGAGCCACCACATAAAAAGTCCCTGTCCCTTGTATTCAGCAGCCTGGGCTCCCTTCCTATTAACTGTGCACAGCTCTATGCAGTCATTCCTTCACATGGGTTGCCGCCCTCTTCCTGAGCATTTTCCAGACCCCACCCTCAAAAGATGACATCTCTTAAGAGCTGGATCAGATGTAAAAGGAACTAGGTTGTCTAAGCTAATGGATACATGCACCCATTGATCATGGGTGTTATCCTAAATTTTCATGACTAGATTGTATCAAATGGAATGTTGCAGGGTTCCATTTTAAAACCCAGGCATCCACACATGACATCAAACCCAGGTAGAAAGAAAAATGGAGTATGGGAATATGGAGGGGTGAGAATGCACGTGTTCCCATAGCTCACCTCCAATCCCTACTTCTAGTTCCAGTTTGACATCTGAACAAGTTTCTGATCAATGCCCTCCACCCCACTCCCTTACACTAACAGCTAAAACCATATCAGATTTTTGGGTGATCCTTTGAAGAGCATTCCCGTATTTCACCAATAATGGCTTAAGCGTATGGTGGGTCCTTCTCCCCCATCAAAAATGCTACACATGAAAACATTTCATTCTGCACAAGAATTTTGTCATATTGGATGTCTGTCTTCACTGAACTGTGGTTACACACTGCATAACATTTCCTCCAGATTTAGCTGCCTTTTTTGAAGTCATAGAAGCCTATCTGACCAATCAAATAATAGAGATGGAGTAAGCACAGCTTGTGGATGTTAGCCAGAAATGAAATGAACCATCCTATCCAGCCACCCCCCTTCCAGGTGATGGATATTTCATCACTTGTATCAACAAAAGTTAACAGCACATCAATTATAACACTAAAATATTATGTAAGAACTTGCAGCTAGTTCCATGCATAGGATGATGAAAGATGGTGTCTCAAATTCTCTTTGAGATCTGAAGCATTTTCTTACCTTAAAACCTATCAGAAAAGTATTCTAAATGAACACAAATGCACACATACTCCAGTTCATCTTTACCTATTAGCTTACTGCCAGGCTTGAGCTCAGCAGAAGCAAACTGATGAGTTTTCCTTTCTCAAAATAATCCTTGTGATGCATACGGTTCGGTTTCAAGGCCTGCTATTTCTAGCTGACCATGAGACGTTGCAGAATACAGAGGCTTCTTCGGTCCATGCAAAAAGCAAATATCTTGCAGCTCGCAGTGTAATATTTCAAAGCAACTGTTCCACACAGCAAACAGCAACATGCTGTTTTACTTCCTTTCCTGCACCAGAAGTTGCTGCAGTAGTTAACCAAGGAAGCTATTGTTTCCAAATAAATGGTGAGTCATTTTTCTGTCATCCATTAAATCACCAAGTCATACTCATTGTATGGGGCTTAAACTCCTCATACATGGGGACATGGGGGAATATAAAGTCTGTACTTCTGTTGATTACTCAGTGCCTGAATCATTCTTAAGTAGACTGGACAAAGCACATGAGAGTTTGCTATCTGGAACAGCCTTGAGTTCATGCGCTCATGTGCTAAAGACAACTTGAAAAGAGAGACTGTGCAGAAGTGTTTATACGCTAATGCTAGAAGTCTCCAAGCCAAGATGGATGAATGCTTGGTCTTAGAGGATGGTTTTGATATAGTGAGCATAACAGAAACCTGGTGGAAAGAAGGGAACTAGTAGGACTTGATTATCTAAGGATATAGACTCTATAGGAAGAACAAAGAAGGGCAGCTGATAAGGAGAAGGGAGGTGATGTTAACTATGTATGTCAAAGAAGGCATTGAGTCCAGTAAGATAGAAATCCAAAAAGAGGCAGGCTCCTCCACAGAATTGTTGTGGGTGGCCATACTGGGCCCCAAGAGTACTTTAGTGCTGAAAACATGCTATTGTCCCCCTGATTAAAATGCTGGGCATTTTAATCATCTTGAGATGAAGACTTAAATCAAGGAAACATCCAAATGAGAAAATTTAGAAATGGGCGACTTGTAAATTTCCAGTTGACCAGAAAATCCAACATGGTCACGTTTGATTTCAAAAGAGGAAACTTCCCAGAATGAGAGGACTGGTAAATAGGAAGTTGAAAAGTCAAGTCAAGAGAGTCCACACTTCTCACCAGGCTAGCTCTGTATCCTGCTTGATCTTCTGCCTGGCTGAATTGTACCTGAACCATGATAAATCATCTTGCTTTCCTGAATGGAGAGAGGTGTACGGGTAGAAACCTGTGATGCTAGTCTGCATAAGAGTCACATCCACTGCACTGCCTACTTTTGCCTCTAGCTCCCATCCACCAAGGGATGCAGGTGGCACTGTGTTCTAAACCACTGAGCCTCTTGGGCTTGCCAATTAGAAGGTCGGTGGTTCGAATACCTGCGGCAGGGTGAGTTCCCGTTGCTCGGTCCCAGCTCCTGCCAACCTAGCAGTTCGAAAGCACGCCAGTGCAAGTAGATAAATAGGTACCGCTCCGGCAGGAAGGTAAACGGCGTTTCCGTGCGCTGATCTGGGTTCGGTGTTCCATTGCACCAGAAGCGGCTTAGTCATGCTGGCCACATGACCCAGAAAAACTGTCTGCAGACAAACACCAGCTCCCTCAGCCTGTAAAGCGAGATGAGCGCTGCAATCCCAGAGTCGTCTGCGACTAGACTTAACAACTGTCAGGGGTCCTTTACCTTTTACCCATCCCCCAATGATATGAGAAACCTGTAAGTTTTCCAAAGGAATGTGGCCTTCAGATTTACAAAGGTTCCCCAGCCCTAGTATACACTACCAAGACTTCCAGGTGTGAAGTGATTCCCATGGCTTGCTATCCTGGTAATTGACACATAACCACATGTTTCTTTAGAAAAGTTATGAACTTTACCTACTAGAAATGTTTAGAAAACTTGTTATCACCACACAAATATTTATCATCATCATCATTATCTACATGGAGGTACGAAGTCATCAAATACCCCGGACAACCTATACAGTACATGAAAATAACTCAACATTCTGTTGCTATGCTGTTACTGAGCCTGTTTATTTTATTATATTGTAAACTACACAAAGTTGCTGTTGGTACATATTAAGTGTGTTGAGCTTTTCCGCTGCACTAATTGTACAGCTTACTATGTTCATCCGCGTTATTTGTTTTATGTGTTTCGCATTTTAAAAAATCTTAGCAGGAAGCCCCGTTGCCTGGATTTCTTTTTATAAAAAAACCCCAACAACTTCACAAGTCCCTTAAGTCAACACAAGCCCTACAAGAATATACTGTAGGAAAGTTTTACTCTTAAAAAATCAAAACAAAATCCGGACCGGTCTCATTTTATTTTGCGGCCAAAACATTAGGAGGATGTATAATGCAGGGATTCAGAATCTGGTGAAATATGAGCATATCTGTTGAGCTATTGCAGAGATTAATCTTTGTTATGCTCTCAGATCCAAGCAAAATACTTCCCGAAAACCAAACCTAGAAGGAATCTTATTTCCTGTTGTCTCCCCTATTTTCTATTTTCCTATTTCCTATTTTCTCTCTGGAGTTTGTAAGACAATGAAATCACTTTAGACTGAGAATTGTTTTAACTTCTTTGTTACTGAAAAGAATCTTCTAGCCTCTAACTACTTATTCATCCCCAGGCTAGCTTTCTACTTCTTCTCTCCCTTTATTTACAGGACCCCTTTATGGAAACTGCTGGGAACTTCAGAAACATCTGTAAAACAGGGGAGGGGAAAGACTTCTCCCCTCCTCTTCACCTGGGAATGGTGCTTTGTGTGTCAGGGACTGGCTGGACACTGATGAGTGATGGTTGGATACTGACGAGGGAGCACCGGGCGAAGGGGGGTTGGAAAAAAGGATCAGAGATCTTGGGAAGCCTGTAACAGCCAGGAGACAAGAGTCAGAGACAGGAGAAGCTCCAGGTTTGGAAAGTGCAGAAGAACAGGTGCAACAGCAACAACAACCCAAGTGACAGTTTAAGAATATCCCTAATGGGAAAGAATGGGCAGATCTTGTGTGCATCTATCACATACAATTCATAGCTGTCAACCAGTGGCGTAGCGTGGGGGGTGCAGGGGGGGCCGGCCGCACCGGGCGCAACATCTGGGGCTTAGGGTTAGGGGGCGCAAATCCACAGGTTAGGGGGTGCAAATCCACGGGTTAGGGAGCGCAAATTACTTGCCTTGCCCCGGGTGCTGACAACCCACGCTACGCCACTGCTGTCAACCGTCCCTTATTTGGCGGGAAACTCCCTTATCCCAGCGCCGTGTCCCGCTGCTGTCCCTTATTGATGATGTCCCTTAAATTTCCCGGGTTTCAAAGGAAACAGCTCCTCTCCCTCCCTCCCTGCCGGTCAGGGAGGAGGGAGGCTCCAACTGTGTTGCTTGGCTGCGTTGCTCACCCAATAAGGAATCTAAGAACGACTGGGGGTGGAGCTTGCATGCCTTGTGCCGATCAAATCAGCCACGTTGCCTGGGGACTCGCCTTTGCTCAGTGCTTCCCAGCGGAGAGGTGACGGTGGTTTTCCTTGCTGCATCCCCTTTGCCGGGTTGCTGCGCTGTGGGAACCACCACTTGAGGCTTCGTTTGGCTGCTGGCTGGGCTTTCTGCCTTTGGCTTGGAGGGGCTCAGAAGTTGAACATACCTGTGCCTGGAAAATCCCTTATTTTGGCTGCTGAACCCTTATTTTCGAGGCTGCTGGTCCCTTATTTTCA
The DNA here is from genome assembly GCF_964270895.1 of Podarcis filfolensis. Lineage (NCBI taxonomy): Eukaryota > Metazoa > Chordata > Lepidosauria > Squamata > Lacertidae > Podarcis > Podarcis filfolensis. The sequence goes on along the minus strand of NC_139621.1, from coordinate 25,222,560 downwards.
AACCTGTAAGTTGACAGCTATGATACAATTTCTAACATGTTCAAAATTGGGAACAAAGTTTTCATTGCCTGCCTACATTCAGGAAAATGGTACAGTGGTATCTTGGTTCCCGAATGACTTAGTTGTCAAACAAATCGGCTCCCGAATGCCGCAAGCCCGGAAGTAAGGGTTTCCGATTTGCTCTTCAGCCAAGAAGCTCCTGCAGCAAATCAGAAGCCATGCCTTGGTTTTTGAATGGTTTCAGGAGTTGAACGGAATCCCGGAATGTATTATGTTTGAGAACCAAGGTGACACTGTATTGTTACTCAGTTACGGCAATGAGATTGCCCTCCTGCACCCAGTTATGCATTCTTGATCGTATTGAATTAATGGAACTTGAGGGTAAATTATTTATTGTCCATTGGATTGGTGCTCAAGGCTTCTGTTTCTTGCTATTCTCATCCATCTGGGGGCTTGACATAGTCATGCTTTGGTCTTGGACCTACAGCTGTTTTGAAGAAAGTTACAGTAGTCAGCAAGCAAGCTTCAGATATACTTCTTCACACAAGTCAAGGTCAAGCAGCAAGTGAGAAGGTAGTGTATTTTGCAATTGCTTAGCAACATAGGTCTCAGACGGAAGTGATGGGGCTCCTTTATACTCAGTTTCTCTAAATCTCTGTGTTCTAATCCCAAACCATGCAATTTGGTACTGTCAACCCAAACATGTAGCAGCCTCTTAGAGACTCAGACAGAAGGGTAGCATAAACTGGTCTTGAATACTTTAATTGGAGGCACCAGGGATTGAACCAAACACATCTCCCAGCTTCTGCACTCTGAATTTGAAGGCTACAATTGCAGCTTCAACTAGGAACGCCAGAGTAATCCAATCTTTGCTAAATCTAGCTAACCTCCTGGCCTCATGTGCTGACTGAAACTTAGTTATCCTCCAAATTTTGTACTTCCCAAATGTTCTGATGCAAGTTTCAGATGAAAACGGTCTCGAAATATGTTATCCAACCCATATTTTGAGAGAAAATTTAGATACATTTTGAGAGTACTTGTTTAGAACAGCATATTTCATTATTACTATATTGAAACATAGGGTTTCATGCATATTTTTTTCTTTGAAATTTCTTAGCAGATTAGTGTGGAATCCGAATGGAATGGATTTATGGATTATTATATGCAAGGCTGGCATAGATAAGATAAAAGACTGATTCATCCATCCTTAAGCTATAAAATGTCATGGTCCAGGATTCAGATATAGGTTTAATAAACACCTATTCAGATGAGGAGAAGCGAGTGAAGGCACTTAAATGATTGTTCATCCTGGCCCTCATATGAAGGAGTCACATGAGAACACATCTATTAGAATCTTGCACAGAAACACTCCACCCCATCAATCGCTCATTCCCGTCACATTTTCCATTCTGATGACGACGATGAATTAGATTTTTGTTTCTCCCCTCTTCCTAAGGGTGCCCAGGGCAGCAAGTTATATACTACTTGATTGTAACCAAACGTCTAAGTGGTTTACAAGAAATATTATAATTATCAATTTTTTTAAAAAGAAATAAAAAGTAAGTATTTATTATCCAAGACTCTGTCAACCTGTCTGTCTCTGCTCCACCTTCTTCATACCTATTCTGGTCCTGGGAGACCAGAGGGGAGGGGAGCTGTTCACAGCAGGAGGGGGAGACCTACTGGCTTCTTCAGCAGTGTACCTGATCGCTATCTCTTCGCCCTCTTTCTCTCCAGCTTCCACTTTTCTGATTCTGGGCTGCTCTCTGCCACAGCCTCTTCCTGCTCACGAAACCCTGTTGCCTCTTCAGCTTCCGACACCTCCTCCCCCAGTCTGCTCCCTCTTCTTCCTCTGACCACTCATGGTCATCCCACCGCCAATCTGAGCCTTCTTCCCTTGTGGGTTCCCTTAGCTCAGGAATAGGCAAACTCAGCCCTCCAGATGTTTCGGGACTGCAACTCCCATCCTCCCCGACCACTGGTCCTGTTAGCTAGGGATGATGGGAGTTGTAGTCCCAAAACATATGGAAAGCTGAGTTTGCCTATGTCTGTCTTAGCTAGTGTCTCTCTCTCTCTCCCCCCAGTCCTCTGCATCCAGCCAGTCTGTGACAATCAAACTCTCTGAGAAAGTGAGATATCTGAGAAAGTGAGATCTAATGAATCCTACAGCCCCTAGGATACGCTCATAGGGACCATAGCATTGCAACATTGAAAAAAGTATTTAAAGACACATTTTCATGCAGATTTAAAATCATGGACTAATGCAGAAACAGAATGGTCTGATGAATGAGAATGTGTGAAAATTAAATGGACCAGAAATAGAAGGAGTTGGCCATCCCTAGGGCCAAGTCATGCACTATAGATAATACAAAAAGAACTAGTAAATTATGCATTGTATAAAGGGGGGGAATGTATTTGCTGTCATTAATTCCCTAAATGGATAATTTCAGGGTGATATGAGGGAAAATTAATAATTTTAATTGATTCTTACATAGTAAATGTGTGCTGTTGTGAACCGTGAAAGAACAAGCCACATTCCAAGCATTTTCAAATAATCCAGAGGCGGCATTTGCTTCACTGAGCACAATGGGAAGATCACCATATCTCAAAGAGTTAGTTGCACTATCTATAAAAACTGAAATTCCCCGAACTCCTCAACTGAAAACAATTAGCGGTGTAATAATGAAGGCATGCTTTTCACAATTACTATGGGATAATCACCAGGCTTGTTTTGTGACTGATGAAGAAAGATGCTGAATGGAAATTTAATCACTGGTTTCCTATCCTAGAGTGAGATGCCTAACGAGATCACATAATTACAGCCAAATGGATTTATATCTTTGGCTGATGCACAGTCATGATTACCTAAGGAAGGAAGCAGAATTTCATAAATCCAAAAATCAATAAGGGATGCTTTCAACATGTAAAGACAGACTTGTACATGATGCCTTGGGAAAGCATAAACATACTGCTTAGAGAATCAGCTCTGTTATGCTGGGAGGAGAAGACAAATTGTCATGCATACATGCATTTATATGTCTATAAATGGTGGTGCAGGGAACAATATGCATTAAAAAAAATGAGGTTGACATATGCTATGTAAACTAGGGATGCACACTGGCCCCCAAGATTTGTCTTGTACTTATGTTTTTTAAAAAATCCCGATTTATGAGTTGTTCTGTGCTCTGTCCGCTTCGATCTGTGATTGGTTTCTGAGCCACTCTGTGTAAAACAAAGCTATGTGTCTCTCTTCCTCTCTTATGGGGAATCTGAAAAAACAGCTATAACCTTATACCCTTTCAACAGCAGTAGGAGAAGTTGACAGGACCAGGACTCCTGCCAGAGTGGATTATGCCTGCCAGATTGAAGGTCCAGGATTTTTGTGTGTGCGTGAAGGAAAAGGGATTTATTTTCTCTGCAATCCATATTAGGGCTGGCAAATTGGCATCAGCCACTTGGTTTTCGCCTACCTCGTAGCAATCGCCACAACTTTTTAAGGTTTGGTGGTTAGGCACTGGAATAGGGATGTGGGGGGGGGGAAGTGTGGCCATCACCTGCCCCTCCATGCATAAGGGTATTCTGTTAAAGGAATCCGGGGTGTGTGGATCTTGTTTGAAGCATGGGGTGGGGCTAGGGCCATGCCACGACCCCAGCGGGAACCCAGGGGGGCTCAAGTCAATCCGCATCGACGGGGCTCCCTCTACAGGTGGTTTACCCTTCCAGACTTCCTACAAGGTGGGCAGGAGTCAGATATAGTCTGTTGATGCCAGTGCCTAAGCCAATACCGCTCACATTCTGTAACCAATAAAGTTGTGGTGTAAATTTTGCCCATTAACATTAACCTAAATTCTGTGTTCTTGTGTCTTTATTTTCCTGGGCGTGGCTTGGGGGCCATAAAGTGCAAAAGAGATTCATTTTTCTCTGCAATCCATATTAGGGCAATACCTTTATTAGGCGAACAAGAACTCAAAACAACAACAACAACAACAAAACCATATTAATTTAACATTTTTAGGGAGGAGCAAGGGTGTGTCTTTTTCACTTTCTTAAAATAAGTAAGAAGCGGTCATGTTGCGTGTATTCCTGCTTGCACATTTTTTATATATTTAAAGAAAAAAGCCTTAGCAGCTGAGCTTTCAGAGGATGCTTATGTCAGGAAAGGACACCCTCCAAAAGCCATATCAAAGTGGGTCTGTCCTTAATGCTGTCTGCAGAGTCCCATATCTGGCCTCTGTCTGGTTCTCTTCCCAGTTTAATCGACCTTTGTTGGCTACTGATTGTTGGGATGAAACCATGAAAGGCAAGCAGGACAAGATGGTGAGATACAGTATATGGATCATGGCCACTGGTGGAGGAAGAGGAGTGCGGGAGGAGCGCACCGCCCCGGCAGCGCGATCCTGGCAGGGTGCTATTGCAGCTGCCCCCTGCCCGCGCTGGGGCAGCGCACCCCATCCCCAGGATGTGCGCCAGCCCCACCCTGCCTGCTCTCGGCCCCCCAGTGCTGGAGCATGAAGCTCCGCCACTGATCATGGCCTCCGGTTTTACAGGTTAGAATTCATTGTACTGATTTATGTTGTTCTCATGTCCTGCTTGCAGACTCCCCATAGGCCAGAACGGGACGTTAGACGGGCCTTTGGCCTAAACCACCAGGACTCTTCTTATGCATAATATAGGTAATTTGGTGTGCATTTATGCTTGTCTGTTGAGCACTTTGCACCAGCATAGCTGATTATTTCGTTTGTGCAGACTCAGATCTGATATCTAAGGCTTCCAAGTTTATTCCCTTTAATGTCTCTTGGAAAGCAAGAGCTGGAAACACACACACTAATAGCATCTGTCTTCAAGGGTCTCCAGATGGGGGGTATTAAAAAAAGAAGAAGCACAATGCAGGTGCATAAGAATAGTGCAAATATAAAGTGTGCTCACCTTGGGTGATGCCGTGAATGAATAAACGGACATCTTGCAAGTAAACAGATTTACATAGAGCCATCTCTAAAATCAATGATTTACTCCAATTCCATTCCCAAGAGATGGCTCTCTCTCTCTCTCTATATATATATATATATATGAATGATATTAAAATAATGACAATTAATCTAAAGATGCAGACTACAATCTCACGGGATGTGTGCATAATACTGCATTGCTGCAAGTCACCTTAAACACACACACATTGGGCAGGCTAATCTATTCTTTAAGCTTCCTTCCATTATCACAGCCAAGATTTTTGTTGCTGCTATGAACGGACTTGGACCATCATTTGCAACAGAAATTCTGTTTTAGAGACAGCTGCTCCCATCTTAATTTCTGGCTTGCGAACTGGAAAGCCATGCCAAAGTCTGCCTCCCAATGGCAAAGGAGACCATGATATGTGAAACTAAGCACTTTGCTTTCTGTAGTTCCCTGCCCCTGCCATGGGCTACGTTGGGTTTGAGAGTATCTTCTGCTTAGGAATTATACAAATCCGGGAACACAACACTTGCTTGCTTGCTCCCCTCCACCCTATTGCTCTTTGGGTCAGTTGGAAAATCAGGGTTCTGCATCGTATTGGGTGCCAACGTAAGTAGAAATGGGCATCCCAATTTAGACAGCTACCCTCCAACTCTTGAAGAGTTATACGGATGGTGAGGGGGAAGGGAAATCACGCCTAAATAGACTTCTGAGAGATAGGAAAGGGGAATTTTTTTTGTTGGAAAATCATTTAAATGCAATGATCGTGTAGCCTAGTCTCAGAGGACAAATTCACAAGGGTATTATCAGTGACTACAACATCATCACTCAGTGACTGTGATGTCATGTAGTTACTCATGCAATACTAGTAACAGAGATCCATGTTGCCTGAGATCACCTCAAATACCACTCCCTTTAGAGCAGCGGTTCTCAACCTATGCGTCCCCAGATGTTGTTGGACTGCAACTCCCATCATCCCTGAGCTCTGTCCTTGCTAGCTAGGGGTGATGGGAGTTGTAGTCCAACAACATCTGGGGATCCACAGGTTGAGAAAGGCTGCTTTAGAGGCATCACATACATCCACGGCTATTTGTTGAGCCACATCACAGCCATCATGGCCATCATGTCTGAAAAGACCATCAAAATTCTGAACCTCTTGGAGGTTCAGAAGCAGGTCCTAACAGTGCTATCCACCAATCTCAGTGAGTAAGACAAATGTGTGCTCTGAAAATAGAAGAGGCACTTTTCGGAGAAGAGGCACCTCCAGAGAGCTGCTGCTGGACAAAGCAGACAACCCTGGGCTAAATGGACAAATAGGCAGGCATGTTCCTATGTTTTACACGCCCTTCCCAAATCTTTGTCAGTATCCCAAAAGTTGTAGAAATTTTACAAATAGTTAATTATCTGAAAGCAATATTATTAAAATCTAGTGACAATAAATTTGTGGGGAAATGAAGGCGTATGTATTTATGGATCTGCCAGGTGCTTAAAAAAATATTTGTTTAGGGGTACTCTCATTTTGACTCAAGAAAATCACCATTTTATAGTTCAAATCAGGAAAAATAAATATAGTAAATGGTCAAAAGTACAAAGATTCACAAAATGTTTAGGAGTATGTGTCCCCCCAGAAAAAAACACTTGATCTGCCTATGCACTGATGAAGCAGGGACGGGGGCAGTATAAGCTGATAGCAGACTTAAATTTGACCATTAAACAAGATTATTTTGTTTACAACTCACACAGGTAGTATATCTAAAACATCTGTGGGGAACTTCTGACCTATGGATTGAATTTGGCCAAAGCTACTCCCACCTGCCCTATATGCAGAGATGTGAATCTGCTATTTAGGTCCAAATGTATTTAATTTTGTTGTTGTTGTTGTTGTTGTTGTTGTTAAATTTATATACCATCCTGTACCTGAAGGTCTCAGAGTAGTGGTTCATTTATGTATATTATTATTATTATTATTATTATTATTATTATTATTATTATTCAAACTTTATCATGAAGTTAAAATAACAATCCGAAAGGAAATAGGAAATAAAGAAGAAAACTGTACTAACAAAACCACAGGTCGCAGACATTACCTCACAAAATAAATTACATTCTCGAGAGATGGCACAATGAATTAGATGCTACAACAAAACCTGACCAGATACCAAGTGAATACAAAACAAATGCTATGAATACCAAACAAAGCCAATGTGCCTTTGGAACTTGCTCTCCTGAGAACTGAGCCTTCCTCTCCCCAGATGCCTTATAGAAGCATTTCCCCCACTCCCAGAGCCGCTGCTCTGCTGCCAAAGGCACCAAAGGTACACCAAGCGAGACTTGTCCAGAAGGCACCATTTTGTGGACCCCTGGAAGTGGGGAGGAAGGAGCCAAGCAGAGAGAAAGCCCCAGCTGTGAGTGTATGGTTGAAATCACCTTTGTTAACTATGCATAAGGCACCGGTTTACTGTATTCTATTTCAGAACTTTTATAATTTGCCTTTCACCTGAAGGTCCCAGAACAAAGAATGCATCCGTAGTAAACCAAAATGACAACAATACACTAAATAAGATACGACACTGGCAATATAGCTGTTCAGAAAATTGCAAACAGTAAAACCACGAAAGTAGCAGCAGTGAAAATATTCCCGTAACACTTAGTTCGCTCTTTGGAGAATGAGGTTTGCCCTTCTCTTCCAGGAACTTCAGCCTAATTTTCTAAATAAATAAATAAATCTCAAACCACACTGACAAATACGTAACGTAACAAAATAAAACCCTAAAATTGGCTCCAACCTTAAAACATCAGCAAGGAAATAATCCTACAGAGTCCTGTTATACAGATCAAATGTCCCTTAGCCTTATTGATGATAAATTTCAGGAAGACCTGAGTGAAGAGGCACATCTACAATAGCTGATGAAACAGGAGTAGATATGATGGATGGACATCCAGGAGGACAGTTCCGCAGGGAGGGTGTCACCACGGAGGGGGCATCACCCAGCAGCAGCACTCAGTGGTTGGACTGGCATATAGGGAGAAGTGCTCTATTAAGTATTTGGAACCTGAACTTGGAAATCGATAGGCAGGCATGATTAGCCAGAAACCCACCAAGTGGCTTTACACAAGCAACTGTTCCCATAATCCATTTGTAAAAAGGGCACACAGAGGTACTACAAAGGTGAATGTGATTAAGACTGCAAGGCTCCGTGCACTGAAAAAGTGTGACGGCAAAATTCCTTGGAAAGGCGAACAACCTATTTCTAGAAGGGTTTTGCCTGTTGGTGGAATATATTAAGTTGTTCAGATCAGAATTTGTTCGACGTCTGCAGAATTTTGATTTTTTTTTGTGGGGGGTTATGATATTTTAGGTTTAATTACTTTAATTTGGTTTAATTACCATAGGTTTAATTAACATCCTTATTATGTTTGTATAGCTTCTTTCATTAGTCTACACATCTTTTAAATAAATGATGGAAGATTGCAATAAATACACCATTTCCTGCTTATATTGTCACTATATTATGATTATGATTTCCAACACGGATATGATTATTTGAATGCCCTGGTGTATAATATACAAGGTAATATTATAGTCTAAGGTCCTGATCAGTATGAATGCTATTTATGTAAGGTCATCCTACATTCAAAAACAGAGCTGCGAACTCCCCAAGGTCTGGATGACTGTGACTTCAGCATATTCAATCTTAATAGAAACACAACACAACTTTCATCACATGTTTGGAATTCCACAGAGGATCTATGATTTTACCTAGGGCATAACTGTACTGAAACAGACTTGGAAAGTACCAAAGCCAGTGGGCTTCAACAAAAGAAACCTTCAGCCCTGGTACCTTACTCTTTGTGCCACAACAACTGTTTGTAGGTGGATAAATGTCTAGCTCAAGCCTTCCTCCTCCACACCACCACCTGATAGTGGCAGGAACAAAGACTGCAGCTCATCAGCACAGCAGGATCTGGCGACCTGGGAGCTGTCCCAAGCCTGGAACCACAACATGAGCAGTATGTTACCAGAAAAGTCACAAAAATTCCCACCCACGACTTGCCTCTGACACCTTCACTGTGTATCTTCATTGCGTAGCCTCATATCTTTGTTGTCTTAGTCATGTTCAACTCTCTGTGACTCCATGAACCAGAGCATGCCTTGGAAACTCTCACTTTCTTCTGAAAGCTTCTCTTTTTTATGTCTATGGAGTTTTCTTGGCAAAATACTGGAGTGGATTGCCAGTTCCTTCTCCAGCTCATATCTTTAGGCAGCAGGCAAAAACCTTTTCCTCCTCCCGCCTTTAGCGAATTAAACATTCTATGGCCTTTCTTCATAGATGTTACTGGATCATGTGGCTGTTAATGCTTTTCTTGTACTACTTTATGTTGCTTGAAATTATCCTCTTGGTTGAAATGTATCTGGGATGAAAGTTAGGTACAGGGAGAACATACCCTGTGGCACTTGGCCACAAGTACAACTGTTTCAGCAATCTGCATGTGCAGGCAGAGAGAAGACTAGTTGTGCCAATCCCACCCTAATACACAGATAAAGCAATATTGCCAAAACCAAAATCTTCCCTTAAGTCTTCCCAGTAATTCTTAAGCATCATGACGAACCCAGTATTAATGATTTTCAAATTACCTCTCCTAAACCCCCAAAGCAAAGATTCAGAAGCAGGTTGCAGAAAAGAATATATATTCTGGATATATATGAATGTAATTTATTTCTCTCTTTTTAATAACTTATTATTTTATTTCTTTTCCACAACCAATAACATAGAAAGCACAAGAGCTAACCCTTTTGCCCTCCCTCCAAATTTCCATAATAATTACAATTATCCCTGCTCCTCTCCAGTTGCTCACTTTTATTTCAGTTCACATAGCATAGAAAACAAACAGAAATCACATACAGGTGGTCCCCCCCAGCCCCCGTCTTATGTGGCTTATGAGCCAGTGTGGTGTAGTGGTTAAGAGTGGTGGACTCGTAATCTGGTGAACCAGGTTCGCTTCCCCACTCCTCCACATGCAGCTGCTGGGTGACCTTGGGCCAGTCACACTTCTCTGAAGTCTCTCAGCCTCACTCACCTCACAGAGTGTTTGTTGTGGGGGAGGAAGGGAAAGGAGAATGTTAGCTGCTTTGAGACTCCTTCAGGTAGTGATAAAGCGGGATATCAAATCCAAACTGACTCTCTTATCGTAGTTCACAGGTTCACTTTCAAAACACTTAATAACTGATTACCAGAAGTGATCAGGTTTCTGTCTCCCTTTTTGAGTCCTATATTGTTTGGGATATATCAGACTCAAAGAACCAACATGCTTAGCTCTTGTTCATGCATGAAGGGGTTAAGACCACAGAGTAAGATGTTCTGCCAGGTTTAGCTAGGTCACAGCCCCTCAGCTTGGGAGGAAGGGTTACCAAAGCCTTTGTTCATTTTCTTCCACCATGTGAAGCCGAACAGGTAACACACCTGGGCTTGAACACTTCAAGCCCAGACCGTGTGATCAGAAGCTTTTGTCTTGTGTTTTGCAAGCCAATTACTTTCTACCTGTGTTCTTGCTGCTGCACATAGAATACACATGAATCTGACCTTTGGCATTTGTAAGTAAAGTATTTAAACTTACTAATGCTGTGGTCCGTTCATTGCAAGAGGAGTAGAAACAGAGGAATACTGCAATGGGATATTATTCCCACATGATATCGTTGCTTGCTTTTGTGACTTTAGTACGCTAATGCAGCGGCTCTCTTACTAGATCTAGGGATCCAGCCAAGTCTTTTCTTAATTACCCCACATGAGCGAACTCTATATCTATATAATTATTTTTTTCTTCCCCACAAATTGCTGTGCTAATTTATGAATACTTATTCTTACCAGTTTTTAAACTTAATCCTCTACTCTAGGCATTTTGGTAGGTTTCCATTGTTTATGCTATCATTAAGCAAGAGGTTGTTAACAATTCAAAAATTTATTTATTAGAGATACATTCTATGCCTTCAGGAATACAACCCAAGAACATTGTTAAAGGGTCAAAATATAAGTTTCATAATCTTCATACTATGCACCAATTACCACAACTTCTGCATTTTAGTGTGTGTGTGTGTGTGTGGTGTGTTCATTGGTTCTATGTGTGTTTTGAATAACGAGACCAATTCAAAGTAATTCAGGTTTGTTTGTTCTTCCTTCCCCAAATGAACGTGCGATATCAATAACCCTTCCTCCTGAGTTGGATCAAGATCCTCACAAGGCCTTGTGTTATATTGATCGCATTGCAGGGTGTTGGTCTAGATGACTTTGGGTCCCTTCCAACTCTAAGATTCTATGATTCTGTTCACAACTCTCTGTTGTGCAATTTATATCTATGTTTTGCTCAGTCCATGGTCTTTGTGAGATTTGAAGCTGCCTAAAATATTGTGTGTAGAGCACTGAAAAGCTGTGGCTTGTTTTTTATTTAATCACAGCAGTGGAATATTTTTAAGGGGGGGGGAAGCTTCATTTTCGTTTTTAAAAACCCTTCATTGCTCTGCTTTATCTTTCCCCCTCCCCTAAAAAACCCCCACACACTCACACATAGAGCTCTTTAGAATTCCACACGCCATTTCCTAAACAGGCTCACACTTTGCAGCTTTACATATTTGTACTAAGTTTCTAAATACACAAACAAGAATACCACTTGACCACCTCAAGGAAGGAAGAGTTCAACACACACACGCAGAATGAAAGTAACCTGCATTTTGAAGGAAAGTTAATCCCTTTATTTCCTCCACAAAAAGTCCCTGAACCTATTAGTTTGCACTTTGGCAGGTTTAATCAACTCTGGAGGGATTCTTGGGCTGCAACTACTTTGGCCAAAAGGAATTTGTAGTTGTTTTTAGATTCCGATACCATAGGGGTTAAGACTTTTAAAAAGCTCCGGTCCACACTTGACTAAAATCTTTCTTAGAACCAACCAAAGTTGCAAAAGTATGGTAGACTTTGAGCCCTCCTAAACTTTTCATCAGGCAAGATGTTACACAAAGTAGGACGAAAAGAACTAAAATGCCGCAGCCATGAAGTAGGCTCGTAGACTCATTTACAAGCGGGAGATTTCCCAAGTGCTACATTTACAAAGTTACACACCTAGGGTTCTGGAATAAAGAATTAATGGCTACTTAACAGCATGAAATAACAATAAAATTACATTTTAGTACAAAATGCAACACAAATCTTAACACATCAACATATCTGGATCATCCAACAGGTAAAGCTTGGGTGAATGGATGATTTTTAACTTGGTGCTCAACTGCCAATAGCGTAGGTGCCTGCCTAACACCCACTGGGAGAACATTTTCAAGGGCAGATGCCACCACACTGAAGGCCCTGGTCTTAGTGGACATATAAATATTTGTAAATAATTTTTATTTGATTTTCAAAAATATAAACATACAATAAAAACCAATTCAGAATCCAAATAGCGAGATTGCTCTGAATCTCCTGACTTTCCCCCATCCCTTCCATGGGTCCTATTGATAATATTTTCAACTGCATATCAACACTTCTCCAATTTTTTTGTCTTTCTAAATTATCCGTACATTACATGACATTACAAGTGTGGTTAAAACCCTGACAATGTTTTAACCTGCTTACAATGATTTCGTTTATAAATTATAAACTTTCCCCATTCTTTTTTAAAGTTCTTATCTAGTTATTATGTATAACAAAGTAACCACAACAAATGTGGTTAAAAATTCTTTCTTCCTCTCTCTCTCTCTCTCTCTCTCTCTCTCTATATATATATATATATCTGGGGGGAGGACATGTAATTTCACCCTGAATATATATCCAAAAGCAGTAGACGCTAGGATCTGGAGTCGTCTCTCCTCACATACCGGTACATTTCTTTGAACAGCCTGCTTGAGCAAAACCAAAAGTGATAGGCCTGCTTCTTCTACTGGATCCCACCCCTCTGCCAAGTTCCATCACAAATACTCTTATCTGCCCTGCAGCTGACCAGACCATGCTCACTGCTGCAATCCGTTCACTAACATTCCCCTTCAGTGGAGGTTAACAAGGCAAGATAGATTTATAGCTATTTGTGCTATGGCTCAGAACTCCCAAAATGTGCTTCCATAATCACTGCTATTGCTTGTACAGAGTCCTGAATATGGATGTGCTATTTATGCATGTGGTATTATTTCCGGGAAGATCAAGGCTCTCTTTTTTAATACACCAACTAAATTGTATGTTGTTTTTCCAATTAATAAAACACATATATTGCTGCAGAGATGTGCTGTACTTGACAGCGACATTAGTACTCTATAAACACAATGGCTTAAAAATAATAATTTAAAATCACCTTGTTTGACTGACAGTACAAGAACAAGAACAGAAGCCCTCGTACAGCTGTCAGGATGTGACACAAGATTCCTGACAGAGCAATTAATCACGGTGCTTTCTGAGAAAAGCTCTTTGGAGACAGGCACTAATACACATAAACATACATACACATCCTTGCACTGCCCACACAGGAAGGCTGACACAATTGCTGGCTTGCCAAAGCAAGTGAGCATAATGTGAAGTACATCTATTTCCTCAACTGGAATGTAAAGCAAAAGTAGGTTGAAGAAACAATTGGTTTTTGATACATGCTACTAGTAAGTACATTGTAGTACGGCGAAGTACAATTTGTACCTTGTGCTTATCAGGAAATTAATAGGTCATATTATTATTATTACAGTTGTACCTTGGAAGTCGAACGGAATCCGTTCTGGAAGTCCGTTCGACTTCCAGAACGTTCAGAAACCAAGGCCCGGCTTCTGATTGGCTGCAGGAAGCTCCTACAGCCAATAGGAAGCTGCAGAAGCCCCATCAGACGTCCGGGTTCCAAAGAACGTTTGCAAACTGGAACACTCATTTCCGGGTTTGTGGCATTCGGAATCCAAAATGTTTGACTTGTAAAGCGTTCGGGATCTAAGGTACGACCGCATTATTATTATTATATGCTGTCCATCTGACTGGGTTATCCTAGGCACTCTGGACAGTAAAACATCAACCGTTAAAAACTTTCCTGAACAGGGCTGTCTTCAGATGTCTATTCAAAGTTAAATAGGCCTACTGGGGAAAGATATACCACAAAAAAGAAAGGAATTTTTCTTTATGCCACAGCAGCCGCCAGGATAGCATTTGCCAACAAATGGAAGAGTGAGTCAATATCCAACAGAGATGACTGGATATATATAAAGTAAGTGAATTTATCGAAATGGCAAAGCTAACTGCATATATAAGAATGCAGTCAAATCAAAAACTTAGACAAGAATGGCAATGTTTGGAATAATATATATACAAGCCAAGAAGGCCCTCTGCCTGGTTCCCTGTAGATTCATGTCTTGCAAAGAGGGAACTGCCAGAATGCCCTCGATGCTGGACCTCGGTGTCTGGGCTGAATGATGGGAGTGGAGATGCTCCTTCGGGTATACTGGGCCGAGGCTGTTTAGGGCTTTAAAGGTCAGCATCAACACTTTAAATGTGCTCGGAAATGTACTGGGAGCCAATGCAGATCTTTTGGGACTGGTGTTATATGGTCCCGGCGGCCACTCCCAGTCACCAGTCTAGCTGTCGCATTCTGGATTAATTGTAGTTTTTGAGTTCCCTTCAAAGGCAGCCCCACATTGCAATAGCCCAAGTGGGAGATGACCAGAGTATGTTCAGGGCACAGGCAGGTACACATCAACCCAGGCCTAAAACACAGTTTCTTGGAAACAACCTACACTGATTTTAGCAGAACTCAATTCTAAGTAAATATGCAGGGTTTCACAGCTTAAAGGTCTAATTAAACTCTTAATAGTTTTCAGCAAGCTTTCTTTAAAAAGCTATATTCCACAGTCATTTTCTATTCTGCTTGTATTCATAATGATGTTATTTTAAAATGTTCAAAGTTGAAACAGCCCTATTAATCAATGGCTGTATTATCCCACATCTTTGCAAAAGTGTAAGGGGGAGGGGGGGAGAGAGAAGAAATTCAGACTGATTTGCAATACTAATAAGGTTCCATTGCTGTTTAATTCAGCACATACTCTATTTTTTATTTATTTGGTTTTGAAGTATGAGAAGAAGTCTAAAAAAGCATTTTTTAAAAATTCTTCAGAACAAATCTTTGGAGGCAATGGCCTAAATCCAGCATTTGGAAGACAATAAAAGTCCCATTGGTAGATAAATGCCCACATGTCTTCATGCATTATGCCAATGGTGTGCACACAGAAATGGCTCCACCACTTCCTCAGCTGCCAAGGTAGTGTGAAAAGACATGGCCATGGGTAGCCACATCTATGGTAGCCACAGATGCAGCCACAGCACTGCCATATCCAATACAACTCAATGGAGCAAAATTGCAAGAACACCAAAAGCCCACGATGGTTGCAACTGAGAAATTCTGTGGTATCTTATCAGATCCTTGTATTTCCTTGTTCTACATCTTAAAACCATGAAGTGTAATAGCAGGACAGGAAATCCAGTTATATGATATGTCAACCCTACTGAAGAAGGTAACACTGGTTCAAGTGTATAAAAGTAGGGATAGTCAACATGATGTCCTCAATTGTTTTTGACTACAGCTCCCACCAACATGGCCAATGACAGGTGATGATGAGAGTTCTAGCCCATAACGGCAGAAACAACCACTGGTGTAAATAAATCACCACAGCGCATACACTGAATTTGCTACCAGAATAGGTAGTGATGGCTGCTAACTTGTAACAGCTTTAAAAGGGGATTAGGCAGCTAGGTGGAAAATAAAGCTACCACTGACTGCTAGTCTCCTCCAGTACCAGAGACCATGTGCTTCTGTTGCTGGGGAGAAGAAGCAAAGAGTTTTGCTGTGATGGTTCAGTTGGTAGAGCATCTCAAGGCTCTGGCTTCGAGTTCCACATTGGACAAAAGATTCCTGAATTGCAGGGGGTTGGATGAGATGACCCTCGTGGTCCTATCCAACTCTACAATTATATGATTCTGTGTTTTTTCATGGCCTTCCTATTGGCACCTGGTTGGCCACTGTGAGAGCAGACCTTCTTATCAGTATCTGGCTGATAAGTTGGACTAGAGGGGCTCTCATGTTCTCAGGTTATGCTGGTTTAGATTTTTAAGTCCCCACTGCTTTCCTTTACAGGGAATAAGCTTACTCCTTACTGACTGCTCCTTGACTCCTGCTCTCAACACCCATTAAGTTCCCAAATAATATTTTCAGGTCAACAAGAGGTTGAAGCATAATCTGAAAACTCAGTGGGTAGATCATGTTAGGTGAAGTAAAGTACATTGGCCATTATTGCAATGTCCTCCTTTCCTCAAATATTTGTGACTAACCCACCAGCCGACAGCGTGATTCAGACAGAACTTTGACTGAGATGTTGGATGTCTGGATGTGGCACATGGCATGCTCAAATTGCAATGAGGGAATATGAGCGCTGCGGTTACACATCTTTCCTAACACTGGCTAAACGATTCGAGTGTGTAAAGCATTTACAACAGCCTAATTAAAAAAGATGTGAAAAACCTGTTTTATCACTGCCAAAAAAGCAGAGGGACAGAAGCCCATTTCCTAACCCTCTTTCCCTTATGACATTTTAATTGGGTCATAACAAATTAGAACGTCTTTTTATTGTTGCAAAACTGCACTTAGTTTATAAGCAGCTGCACACAAGAACCCTCATTTCTTCAGGCGCGTAGAGTGAAAATGTGGGGAAGGAGAGAAGTGGAAGGGAGAGGAGAAGTCAAAGTCGGCTGACGATAAGTCATGAAGAAACAAGAAATTCAATTCCTCTGGTTTTTGCTTGCTCAAGAGTAGAGCACGTGCTTTGCACACAAAACCCATGGCATTTCCAGATTGATTTGGGAAAGGCTCTTGCCTGACACTCTGGGGAATAGGGCTGGGCAATATATCATCCAAAACCATTTTGAAGTCCATATTGTGA
This sequence comes from Podarcis filfolensis, assembly GCF_964270895.1. Taxonomy (NCBI): domain Eukaryota; kingdom Metazoa; phylum Chordata; class Lepidosauria; order Squamata; family Lacertidae; genus Podarcis; species Podarcis filfolensis. The sequence goes on along the minus strand of NC_139621.1, from coordinate 25,205,678 downwards.
TATCAGTTTCATAATTTTTGACCTGACAATGTATCGCAAACCTCTGGGAGCTGTCCTGTACAACATCTGCGACACATATCCAATGGTGCTTTGTGCACGCATTAGCAGAATTCAGCAGGAAACCAGACTATGCAGGAATGTATCACCACGAATTTCTTTATTATTCACAGCAAATTAAAACAAAGTAACATGGCTAGTGTGAACAGCATCTCACACATGCGTCCTCTCTGTTGGACAGAAGAGAACAAAGAGCGGAAGTTCTCCAGTCTGAGTTCCGTTCCCACACATACAAAAGTAAGGAATATAAACAGAGGATCACATGATCCAGCAATGGAGAATGAAAATACTAACAAATGATGTGTGTTAAGACTGGGCGATATATCGTCCAAAACTAGTTTGAAGTCCATATCGTGATATCGGTTTTATAATTTTTGACTTGGTAATTTATTGCAAATCATGATGTGTGTGTGTGCTATGCAAAAATCATGGGGAGGAAACCGTGAAGCCAGCCAATGCTTTTCTTGCTTCCTGCAGCCCATTAACCCTGCTGGCTCAGCTCTCCCCTGCCTCCTGCAGCAGGCAGCAAATCACAAGAGGAGGCGCCAGCAAAAATTGTGATGCAGGAAAAACCGTGAAGCCAGCCAATGCCTCTATGTAGCCCCATCCTTATTTCAGACATCATGATATATCAGTATATCGCCATGTTTAGCTGGTGATATATCACAATGTTGAAAACCAGGTATTACCCAGTCCTACTGGGAAACCACTGCCAGTCAGTAGCCAACAGGTAGCCACTATTATGTCCTCTAGAGATGCTGTTCAGCAACAACGATTATCAGCCACAACCAGCCAACATGGCCAATAATCAAGAATGATGGCAGCTTAAGTCCAGCAGTATCTGGAGGGTACCATATTGGCTACTGCACCTGGCGTAGGCAATATTGAGGTAGGCAGACCAATGTCTTGCCCATTACAAGGAAGTTCCAAGCATTCGACGTTCTCCGTTTTTGACAACGTTGGCATGAGGCAGCTGACCATGCGGGAGCTGAAGGGCAAATTTGGGCAGGACTGGAACTGAGTTTGGAGAAGCACTAGAGCGGACCCACAGTATACGCTATGCCAAATTGGAAAACTGTTATTTCCTGGGGACTGTGCCTCTGGAGGGGTATGGCAACTTGTAGAAGAAGGAGTTGAAATCAGAGACTGAGTTTGCTGTCCCGTTAGAGGAAAAAGGCTTCAAAACTGGTAGCTGTCAGTCTGCAATGATCAGAAGTTATGAAGTTAAGCTGTGTGGAATAATAAATAAATAAATAAATAAATGGGGGTATTCTTATTTTACAATTCCCAGCAGAGACAGGAACTCATGCTCAGGAAGGCAATATATATATATATATATATATATATATATATATATATTCTGATTAGTGCTTCTGATTATTTCCAAACTGCTGTAGGAAGTCACGGATCACCATTAAACATGCAACTCTTCATTCATTATTGATACAGTGCTCTTTTAAACTAGATTTGGGCTAGGCGAAGAGATGGGAAGCTGCCAGTATTGACCTTCACTCAGACTGCTTGTCGGTTTCTCACCCAGATGAAAGTAAGGATCCCTTCCAATATATATATATTGAAAAAGGAAGAACATAAATAACCAGACTAGCAGTGGGCAGAATCCAAGGTTCCGTCTGAACAAGCACTGAACAATTGTACTCTTGCTTGAAGATCACCAGACCCTATCAAAATGTGTTGAATCTGTGAAGCTGGGAATTAAATGTCATTCAAAACTTGAGTAATCAGGTTCTGAGAGATAAAGCATAAGAAACCTTTCCAGCTCTCAACAAAACAAGAGCCATCAGTATAAAAGAACTGGAAGGATGAGGAAGGTGTGCTGATGCTGAATTCAACTGGAGAAAGATTTGCAGGCAGCACCCAACTCCAAAATAGGCCCCCAAATCTTAGTGTCTGGTACAACTCTAAAGCCTAGAAAATGCATAAGCTACTGAAACATGTCTTGAACAATATAGTTTCATGGTTGCCTTCTCCAAAGAATGGACCCAGAGGTGTCCCAGTTTTCTCATTTTGGTGCACACATGAATAAATGGCCCCCTCTCCTTAATGAGGACAGTTGAGGAAGAACATTATTGAGACTTGCCCATAGAAGATACAGTAAAATCCCTGTATGTTGATTCCATCTTTCCCATAATCGTAAGAAGGTTCTTCAGCAACTGCTGTGAATTTGCCAAAGGTGTTCATACCAATATGTCAAACATTTTCATTTAAAACAAAATTGTGAATGTGGTAGCTGAAATCCTGTAGAGTGCTCCAGCTGTGACCTTTCAAAATTCATTGTAATTGTCATTCAAGGTATAATTTCATCCACTTGTAGTTGCATTCTGTCAAGGAGATGAGGGCAGAGGGGAAGCTTGCAGGTGAAGTCATAAAGCAGAGCATCTTTTAAGGGGAATCACTGTGGGATATGGGTACTTGGGATTGCTTTGGATAACAGAGGGAGATGTTAAAGCAAAACTAAAGGAGATGAAGACAAAACAAATGATGCAGGTAGGAGAAGGGAGATGAAATGGGAAACCAGCAAGGAAGCCGAATGACACCAGAAACATATGCAAGGATAGATACAAAGTCCAATGGTTGTGCTTGAGAATTTGATTATCTAATCTGAAGCTCATCATCTTGTTGCCACCAGAAGAGAGAGAACAGAATGAGGGAGAAAGCCATATAAATTATTAGAATACAAGCCTCTTCTTGCTTGTTGCAGTCCCAAGTGCAGCAGGCTGCTGACCCGTGTGGGTGATTTGTAACAGCAGAAATGATGACTGGGATCAGAATTGGTCAGAAGTTTATTGATCACAGATGTGGTAGGTTTCGGCATATGTATCCTAAATGAACCAGCCCAACTTCTGATTGATAACTCCTTCAGGGTCGATTCTGGATTCAGGGATCTCCCCAGGACACAGATCAAATACAGTGGTACCTCAGATTAAATACGCTTCAGGTTACATATGCTTCAGGTTACAGACTCCGTTAACCCAGAAATAGTACCTCGGGTTAAGAACTTTGCTTCAGGATGAAAACAGAAATCATGCTCTGGCGGTGCGGCAGCAGCAGGAGGCCCCATTAGCTAAAGTGGTGCTTCAGGTTAAGAACAGTTTCAGGTTAAGAACGGACCTCCCAAACGAATTAAGTACTTAACCCGAGGTACCACTGTAAGACAATCCCGCCAGGATGCCATAACCGTGTTCTATGGCCTAATGGTCCCAGTCTGGACCATCAAACAGAAAACCCCCTCTGGGTCCCTTTACTTGGCTTTCCTGAATTCTTATCCTGATTAAGCGGGTGGGAGGGGCTTCCACTCCACCCCAGAACTTAGACTATTGGATCCAACCCAATGCCTTTTCCCACCCAAGTTGTGACAATTGCTATGAGGGTGGCAGCCTCTACAAACAGACCCAATTAGTCTGGAGGCAAATTCCTTCCTGGGCCTGAATACAGTGACCGATAAACTCCACAGCAAAGCCAAAAGCATACACTGCTCACTTACTTATTGGAAGCCAAGACATATGGGGGGAGGGTTTTCTGATTGTCAACTGCGCTGTTGACTGATGGACAGCTGGCACTTAAAGTAGATTTGGCTCCAACTCATGGCTCCTGCATCTCCTTAAAATGTATTGCTCCGCTTTCCCTTGGACCACATCAGCAAGGCGGGGGTGGGGGTGGGGGGCTTGTCATCTGGGCAGCCTAGGACTTCAATACATGAGGCCCAGGCTTGCGCCCCAGAGAGGTCACCTCAGTGCTGCTAACACAGCAAAAACAATGTGAGAAGCAGCAGTTATGAGTTACCGGTCTCTGCAGTCATAGCAGGTGCTGTGATTCTCCAGTAGTTTGACTTTCACCCTTAGAAGTGCATTCCATTGTCTTTCAACACAGATGAATGCCAACAACAGTAATTAGGATCCAGGAAATCGTAGCCACATTTTTAGCACTTCGTTAGACATTTAAGCACTTTCAATATTTTGCAAAGAGGTATTGATCCTGTAGTAGACTAATGGGATTACCTATAAGAGCGTGGGGATCAATCCAAAATCCATCAACTACACTGATCTCCATGTTTCTTACTAAGTTAAAAACACATCTCTCTTTAACGGACTTAGGTGTTTTTTTTAATAAATAGGAATGAAATTGTGTCCTAAGTCCTTCATTTGGTTTATAGATAGATTGGAACAAGGATACACATATGAGCAAACAACAATGAGGTCTGGGTCAAAAATAGTAATTAAAAAAAAAGGAAATGGATCTGGGACAGTTTCCCATTTAACATAGTTTTAGCCAGCCTGAAGGAGAATTACTTTAAGACACTTTATCATGTACAACACATTGTTTGTTTGTTATGACTCAACATTAGTGCAAATTAGGTAGGCTCACCTTACATACGAACTGAATCATACTCCCCTATGGGAATAAACAAAGTTCACTGAATCGGATGATAGTTTGGATTTAACTGGTGTGGCACACTTGACCCAAAAAGGCTGGCACTAAGTGCATTGGTGCTAAGTGCATTGACAGACTCCAGTCTGTACTAGGTATGCCTTGGGTGTGAGTAAGGAAGGGTTAATCTGCCAATTTTGGTTTTCCTCAGTTATTCATTTGTCTAGTCTGATGTTCTATTCTCAACATTTCCACATTATTTGCACCATTTTAGTGTAAATTCCTCATAATGCACTGATAGTTGTATACATTTCTTGCATAACATACACATTTTGGCAAAGCAATTCACCCTGGTGCAATGCACACTTTCCCCTAGTATATGCATTTTTGTACACATGCTGTCAGGGATGAAGAAGGATGGTGGGAGCTGCCCGCCGAAGAGCCCCCCCTCCCGGGAGGACACAGAAGAAGACGATCCTGGATCCTGGTGGTGGGACACTGAACAGCCATCTGGAGAAGGGATGAGTTGGGGGTGCGAGAAGCTGGGGGGTTGAGCGATCAAGGGGGTCGGGAGAATGAGAGACTTCCTGGACAGGGTTAGAGACTGAGAGTCATGGAATGAACACAGACTCAGATAGAGAGGTGTCAGAGTTTGCCCTTGCTACTCAGCAGTAGGACAGTCCCAGTCCTGCTGGCTCTCCTCCCCCTCTGATTCCCCAATTGAGGAGAGCCACGCACAACATTGAGTCAGACAGGCCCAGAGGAGGAGCCCATCCACTCCATGTAGGCTTTGTCTGCTTGGGAGGGATCCAGAGCGAGAGGCTAGAGGGGGAAGGGTGGGCCAGTGGTCAATTTCAGTAACGTCTCAGCTGGATTAAGATGAACCAGAGGACTTTGCTGTGTTGTTATTTTCTGTTAATAAAAAGTTAATTGCATTCCATGCCTCCTGCCCTGTGGACAACCCAGGCCTGCTCGACAGTTCGTTGATGCATTGGGGTCAGCGCTTCTCCCACACAAGACACGGAACGCTGGCAGTTCAAGTAGCTGAGGTTTATTTCTCAATAACATGCTTACAGCAGTCCAAGCTTCCACAACTCATCCTTCACCATCGGAGTCAGTTGACTCAACTGGCTTCTGAGCCCTCCCAAGGCCAGATATACTTCATGTCCTCCCCTGCCTCCTGCTGGCCTGCCTCTGCTCTAATCGCTTGCTCCGCCTCCTAGTTCTTAGCGACTCAGGTGAAGCCAGTTCCTCTGCCTCTGGAGATTCCTCTCTGCTGGGCGTGTCCCTGGCGATTGGTTGGCTGGAGAACTACATTACAAAACTCAGAGAAGTAAGAGTGTTGAAGGACGGCATGTTTTGGTTCATTTATTGTTTCAGAAAGTGCAAATTAGGTAGGCTCACCTTACGTACGAACTGAATCACACTCCCCTATGGGAATAAACAAAGTTCACTGAATCCGATGATACTTTGGATTTAACCGGTGTGGCACACTTGACCCAAAGAGTCTGGCCAGAACATCCTCAGTTTGAGACTCTTCATTTCAACATTTCCTTTCCCTTTCCCTTTCCTTTCCAGAGATATGATCCTTTTCTCTCCAGAGTGCTAACTAAACTTATGTCTATATAATATGACCACACATACTGTGAGGCATGAGAAGGCAAGAAAACAAAACCGTTGGGAATCAAATATGAAATTAAGAAAAACAGAAAAGCACTGTGATTGTTTATCAGATAAGGCTAAAAGCAGTAGACCTGGATGAAGAAAAATGCAAGTGCTTTGTTAGGATCTGTTTTCTGTACAAGCAGTTGAAGCAGTTGCCATGGGGACAAAGCAAGAGCACAAAGAGTGTCATAGCTGGGAAGTCTGGAAGATTGGTTTTCTGCAACAAAATCTCTCTGATAAGGTAAACAGGGGTGGGGTACAAGGTGGTTTAAGAGTTTACCGCATGATCCAAGATGCTTGCAAAGCTAGCAATCCATGGCAGAAGAGGCAGAGAGATATACATAGACCAGGAGTTAACATTTCTTCTGGAAAATGACAGGCAGAATTTACCCTGCAGTTGAATCCCAGCTGTGTGGCATGTCACTCCACCCTTTAAAGGGGTGGAAGGGGGCATGGTTTTGTGGGATCCTGGTGTCACAACAGCAGTTCCCAACAGCAAACATGCAAAGCAGTGGGGAGGGTTTGGGGAGTGGCCCCAAAGTGACAGATAGTGTTAAAAGACACAGGAATTTCATGCATGCTTTGCACATTTTCTTCTGGGAACATACTGTCATCAGTTGCATCATTCCCATGGAACTGCCCCCAAGAAGATCAACCTTCCATAGTTATGAAAATGTTCATGACCAGCAAGTGAAATTTTGTGGTCACACATGAATTTTGCATACATTTGCCAAGTTGAATACCATAGTGGTACCTTGGGTTATGAACTTAATTTGTTCCGCAGGTCTGTTCTTAACCCAAAACTGTTCTTACCCTGAGGTGCGCTTTCACTAATGGGGCCTCCCGCTGCCACCACGCTGCCGGCGTTTGATTTCCGTTCTCATCCTGGGGCAAAGTTCTCAACCCGAGGTACTAGTTCCAGGTTAGCAGAGCTTGTAACCCAAAGTATTTGTAACCTGAAGATTTGTAACCTGAGGTACCACTGTAGTTCGAACTCCAGAATCTTAGGCAGGAGGGCTGGAAAATATATTTGTCTGAATCTACTGCTAGTAAGGGTGTACAATACTGGATATGAGTACTGGGAAGACAGAGGTGCTGTCAGGTTGAAACTGCCTCCCCACAGCCTGGGAAATGTTGCCTTCCAGACCCAATCCCACTCCTCCCCACTCCCGAATGGCACGATGCTTTTGTTAGAATTTCTGCTCCATGATTGCAGTCAAGGGATTGTTGTCTATCACATGACGGTATATGTTTTGACTCCACAGAGTGGGAAGTGATGGAGACAGGATGTTTGTGTTACTGTGTTCCGTGAAGTGGGACTATTGTCCTTTGTCTTTTTCTCTTCACTGTCTGATGCTAGAGAAAGAGAGAGCCATGTTGAAGTGCTCCGTGTGTGTTTATAAGTAAATAAAGTAGATTAGCCAAAATACTGAGCTGCTGTAGTCTGTTATGCAAAGCTGTGAAGACTCTGCGGATCCCTAAGTGTGCTGATGTCTGTTGACATCGGTCACTGTGATGTTTGGGCTGAAGAAAGCTTTTGAAGCTCCCAAACGAACAACCAGGAGGGAGAGAACATGCCAGTCAGGCATGTGTCTCTGCCAGGGCCCTACTCGAGTGTAGGCTGAATTCCTGACAGCTTTCCTCTACCTCCCTGCAAGCTTTTTATGGTCCTCCTGTTGACACTCTTTGACCTCCCTTCTCTCCTTAGCTGGCTAGGTGGGTGGTTGGGAGCTGGTTGTCAGGATGGCAATTGAGGGCAAAGCTGCCTGATAGCATTTGCTGCAATGTGAAATGATGTCCTAGCTATCATGTCCAATCCTCCAGCTGGGGATGTAATTGGGCACTGATTTCCATTGCAACCTGTGTCTACCTCATGCAGCTCTGTTTCCATTCTGCTGCAGTTTGGCCTCTGGAAAAACCTATTCTTCCCAACTCCTTTCACTGTGGTAGCATCACCTGGTTGTTGCAAATTTGGCAGGCGTCAGATATGAAATCCGATAACCTTGCAGCGTTCAAATCCTAAAATCATAACAACTATCAAATTGGTTAGCCCTTGGGTACAAAATCTCATTAAATTCTAATTTTCAAATTCTAATACCACCACAATTACTAGCAAAAATTGAACTATTTAGTACAGTAAAATACTATGGATTGCCAACTATTAAATACAGTGCACAGTTGCATGCCATCTATCAAACAGTATCAAATGCAAAACAACATTATCATTTATCAAATATTGTTAAGTATCAGCTACCGAAGCAAATATCTTTAGATATCACATATTTCATGCATTTTTTAAGGTTCTGAAATTATCCAGAAAATATCCACAAGGACAATTTTGCGGGGAGCTACTGTTGCAGTCCTACCATAAACTCCCAATATTGCAATGCTTTCTGTTCAAATGCTACACCCTATTCTTCAGGCAAGTATCTTTCAGACAAGCATATATTCTGTTCCATTAACTTCTCTCTGCTCCTAGTGGCACCAGTTATACACACAGCTGAATGGAGAATACAATTATGGTATATGAATGACTAATCCTCACTTGTGATCTTTGGGGATTCCTAGAAAAAATGAAGGGCAGATGCAGAATCAGACCAAACTCACATTGCATGATGGTTTCTGGCTTTGTGCACTGGCCCGGCAGAAAGTATTTAAGAGTTCATCTCATGTGCCACAGCTATGACAAATGAACACAATTACTGCATTTTAACTTCGTTCTTGGAGAAAAGACTTAGAATCCCCGAAGTTATAATTCAGCGTGTCTACAATAAGCAAGTCCCCAGCAAGGGGACAGGTTTAACCTGTAATTTACAGACAATTTAAACAGTGGCAAGGGGCTGCTGTTCTCTGATTGCACTGCTGATGTAATATCCCTGCTGTACGGTGAACATGCTGAGCCTACAACTAATACAGCAACTTCTTCAGCTGGCTAATTAGGCTGCTCCCAGATGTGTTGGTATTCTCGGTATATTTCACAGTCAACGCTCGCCTCGTGTTTGTCTCCCGGTTCCTTTTATTCACAGCACATCACATCAGACCCATGTTCTGTCTCCTCTCTTAACCTACACAAGGAGGAACTGTAATCTCCAAAGAACCTCGAGCAGTAGCTTAGCTGCTGCGGCTAAAATATATTTATATAGCCCGTTTAATTATCCATTTGCTCCACAAAAGGAGGCCTTTGGTTTAATTCCGTGGCTCACCACGCCATATGTCTGGTAGTTTCCTCCCTCGCGTTGCAATTATATCCTCCGAATGTTAAAATATCAGAATGAAAGTTGGCGCGCACATTCAGGACGGCGAGTCTAAGTGTCAGGTTTCAATACCAGCTCAACCCCCACACTAACACCCATTTTCAGAACGGGGGACGGGATGCAAATGATGCCTTGAAGAGATACAAAAACTAAAGCAAAAATGGAATTAATCCTCCGAGCAACACTCAGCATTTCAAGTACAGTGGTACCTTGGGTTAAGTACTTAATTCGTTCTGGAGGTCCGTACTTAACCTGAAACTGTTCTTAACCTGAAGCACCACTTTAGCTACTGGGGCCTCCTGCTGCCGCTGCACCGCTGCTGCGCAATTTCTGTTCTCATCCTGAAGCAAAGTTCTTAACCTGAAGCACTATTTCTGGGTTAGCGGAGTCTGTAACCTGAAGCGTATGTAACCTGAAGCGTATGTAACCCGAGGTACCACTGTACATAGGATCTAGCTGGGGTCTCATATCCTTTCCCAAGCAAGTTAGAAAAGATATACAGTGGTACCTCGGGATGCGAACGGGATCCGTTCCGCAGCCCCGTTCACATCCAGAAGCAAACGTAACTAGTGACGGCACGTCTGCGCACATGTGCGTCGCTTTTCGCCGCTTCTGCGCATGCGCGTGACGTCATTTTGAGTGTCTGTGCATGCGCAAGCGGCGAAACCTGGAAGTAACGGGCTTCGTTACTTCCGGTTTGCCACGGAGTGCAACTCAAACATGCTTAACATGAAGCATATTCAACCCGAGGTATGACTGTATTGTAAAATACAGTGTTGCAATGACCAGAAGCACACATCCCTAGTGGGCTGATATATGAGGAATCAAGTTATGATTCAGGCATTACAACAAAGGTTAAGCAAAAGTTACTCATGCTTTCTTCTTTCCCCACCCTCCTTTGTATGCCCCCAGTGCTCCAGATCATACAAGATTATACTCCTTGCAATTATTTCACCCTTTCATAGGCATAATTTTTGCCCCAAATACAGCAGTCAAGTCAGTCATAATTTTGTCCTTTGCCTCAGGCAGCAAAATGTTTTGGGTTGGCTTGCTGAAGGAGGAAAGGAAATTGACTTGATGCCAGGAATTATTCTCAGTCCTGCTTTGCCTTGGAATTTGAGGAAAGCTAAGACAACTGGAGCTCCATGCTGGCTCTGGGACAGTCTGCTTTGTAGCACCCATAAATCAGCTGCTGAAAGAGCTGTCCATGGGTCATGTTTAGAGTTCTTGAATGTGCCTTTCCTTACGTTGGTGCCTTTAATCAAAACAGTCTGTTCCTTCATTTGTATTTGCATTGTATAAGGTAAAGGTAAAGGGACCCCTGACCATTAGGTCCAGTCGTGACCGACGCTGGGGTTGCGGCGCTCATCTCGCTTTACTGGCCGAGGGAGCCAGCATACAGCTTTCGAGTCATGTGGCCAGAATGACTAACTCGCTTCTGGCGAACCAGAGCAGTGCACAGAAATGCTGTTTACCTTCCCGCCAGAGCGGTACCTATTTATCTACTTGCACTTTTGACATGCTTTTGAACTGCTAGGTGGGCAGGAGCAAGGACCGAGCAACGGGAGCTCACCCTGTCACCGGGATTCGAACCGCCAACCTTCTGATCGGCAAGTCCTAGGCTCTGTGGTTTAACCCACAGCGCCACCCGCATCCCTTATTTTGCATTGTATAGCACTTCTCTTTTCCATGAGTCTCTGACTCTCCTGAATCCAGTCTGTTTTATTTGGTTACTCCATGCCTGTTTGTGCATAAGCTTTCCTGACTTTGACCCAGCTTTCCTTCTTCGGAAAAAGTACAGCTTTTCTTGGCCAGACAGCAATCATTTTCAGTTAGTAAAGAACTGTCTCCTTTGACATTGTGATTTGGAATAATACATATTCACAGGGTTCAGAGAAAGGAGCAAGCTGGCCCATTGGCAATGGGGTCATGGGGGGGTGGGCTTTGCAAGGCCTTTATACATCTCTGCCATTAGAGTACAAAGCAGTGAGAAGGAGAATGTATGATCAATTTAGTATTCTCTACCAAGTTCTTATTCCATTTCTAAGCAACCAGAATCAATTCACAACCTGTCTCTCTAGAAAAGCACCATAGCGGAAAAAGAAGGAAGCTCCATATCCTTGATTCATCACACAAGTACATTAGGCTCAGCATTCAGCACACAGACATTGATGGTGATAACGATAATTTATACCCCGCCCATCTGGCTGTGCTTCCCCATCCACTCTAGGTGGCTCCCAACAGACTATTAAAAACACAATAAAACATCAAACATTAAAAACTTCCCTAAACAGGGCTGTCTTCAGATGTCTTCTACAAGTCAGATAGTTGCTTATTTCCTTGACATCTGATGGGAGGTCATTCCACAGTGACGGCGCCACTACCAAGAAGGCCCTCTGCCTGGTTCCCTGTAACCTCACTTCTCACAGTGAGGGAACCACCAGAAGGCCCTCGGAGCTGGACCTCAGTGTCTGGGCTGAGCGATGGGGGTGGAGACGCTCCTTGCAATCCTGTGGCTAAGGTGTTTTTTTAAAAAAACAGTGGTGCTTTCCTAAGGCTGATATTTATTGAGCCATCATAGATTGGTTGGTTGAAAAACAAAAATCTATGCCTATGTTGATTTACATTTGGAAACAGGCGCTTAAGCTCACGTGCAAGCATCTTGCACAGGCTCAAACCCTCAAGACATGTTTGAATCATACTGGGAGTATGGGGGCGGGAGACAAGAAGGTCTGCAACGCCACTTGAGAGACAGTATCCTCTTGGCAATAGAGAGGGGTTTTCTATTCAGTCTAACAGCACAATTCAAAACAGATTTCACTGATGAACATCATTAATAAAATACTGCTTCACTGGTCCTTCTGGGAATCCGGGCCTGATAGTAGCAGATAATTGCCTTTGAGAGTGACACAAAGGAACCTCAGAGAGGCAGAGCCTGCTGTGCCTTTTCTTCTCAGAGGTGTTAAGGCCATAACCGTCACTAGAACACAGTAAGGCCATTGTTTACCTATGTCTGACTCTAACCACCCAAGGATCTTCGCTCAGTAAGAATAATATCTCCTGTGTTGTAGGTCTATCTAATTCAACCCCCATTAAGACACAAGGAATAGTACCAGCTGATAGAGATCATGGGTTTTTAAAAATCTTATTCTGCCGAATGCCCTGTGCTCCTGCAAACACACATTAATGTGTTTCTGGCCACAGAGAGATAAAGTCAAATAAATCATCTGTTGGCTTCTCAACCAACAATAGGGAAAGAAAATATGTGACATATTGTCTGGTAAGCAATGACCAAAATTATCTTTAATCCCCCCATTGCGCAAGGGACATCTCTGCATCCCTAAGATGATGTGATTCTAGAAATAGGTGAGGGGGTAACCTGGATTAGAGATATTTGCAAACAGATTTTACCAAAATTAAATTACTGCTACTGGGGGCAAATGGAGTATATAAGGGGCATCAAGATTAAAGCAGCTCTGGTGGCTTTGTCACTGACATAATTGCACCTTGTGGTTTATGTAAGCCTATTATAAAGTGACGCTTGCAGACGTTTGGCAGGCTGTAAATGAATGTGAGCTCAGGGTGACTTCCAATTTTACATGGATTCCACCAGATTAAGCAGTTTGAAGGTTTATTATGTGTTATGTACAGGACTTTTTTCAGCTGGAACTCACTGGAACTCAGTTCTGGCACCTTTCATGTGGGCACCATTGCCATTCTAAGAGAAAAGGGGGGGCGTTCATGGTGAGCTCCAGCACCTCTTTTTCTAGAAAAATAGCACTAATATCTTACTAATATAAAATATCCCCAGGGTGGTGTACAAGGCACAATAAAACAAATAAAATGCAAATGCAACCCCATTCCCAATGATAAAGAAGGAAGCAACTCAACCATATCAGGAGCCGAAAACAGTCAACAAGATCTGAACCGTACATTAAAATCCTGGGGAAAATTAAAAAGATATACACACTTGGCACTGAAAGGCAATAAAATAGGTGCCAGGCAAACTTTTCCAGGAAGGCTGTTCAGTTCTATTGTTTTGCAATTACCATGGTGATATGTGCACACAAAGCTTCACTTGGTGAACTTCATTTGGTGGTTGGAGGGAGAGAAGTGCAGTAGAGCTCAGAGAAGTTTCTTTCATATTCTACAGAAACCATTTAACTGTGTCCTTCAGACCACAATCAAAAGTCTCCCACACCTTCAGATCATGAAGACTGGCAAGCATAATTGCTCACCTGTTACCTACTTTCCTCCTACATCAAGAATGACACTGGGAAGAGAAGAGAAGGTACAAACAAGTTGCTGTAGAGGTGACCTCGACGTCACCATGTCTTGCTCAGGGCCTCCTCTGATGCTAGTGATTAGGCAATTATCCTATCTGCCAAATGGGCAGACCCCTATCAGTTAAACCCCTATGACTTCTGACAGGTACCCTACTCTCCAGTTTAATGCTCTTTCTAAGAGACTCACTTGCTAGTTTGGTTAGAGTGCTTGACATGTATTAGAGAAATGTAGGATCTCCAGTCAACCACAGAGTTCACTTGCTGCGTTCGAGCCCATGTGAGATGCTCAGCCTGGCCTACCAAACATACAAGCATAAGAACTTAAGAACAATCCCGTTAGGTCAGACCAGTCTTGGTGTGTTGACGTTGCACACATGAGTGTTGTGCTTCCATCCCTAAGCCGGGCAGAAGCTTCCCAGGCTTTGGGATAGAAGTGACAGGGGAACGTTTAGAGGACTAGCTTAGTCTTCAGGGACACAGGTGGCGCTGTGGTCTAAGCCACCAAGCCTCTTGGGCTTGCCAATCATAAGGTCGGCAGTTTGAATCCCCATGACGGGGCAAGCTTCTGTTGCTCTGTCCCAGCTTCTGCCAACCTAGCAGTTTGAAAGCATACCAGCGGGGGTAGATAAATAGGTACCACTGTGGAGTGAAAGGAAAACAGAGTTTCTGTGTGCTCTGGCCTCCATCACAGTGTTCTCTTGCACCATAAGTGGTTTAGTCATGCTGGCCACATGACCCGGAAAGCTGTCTGTGGACAAACGCCGGCTCCCTTGGCCTGAAAGCAGAGATGAGCTTTGTATCCCATAGACGAATTTGACTTAACTTAACCATCCAGGGGTCATTTACCTTACCTTACCTAATCCCCCTAGTTCACTGATTGCATGCCACTGCTGCCTCCATCTTGACTGCAGCGGGTTGGACTAGATATAGCAACAGTACTTTTCACTTGTAAAACACATACGTTGCATTCTAAAGGTATCTGGAGAGAGTTGGGAAATATTTCTGCCTGAAACCCTGGCAAGCCACAGCTAGTTTGTGCAGGCAATACAGAACTCCTTATATTTGCTTTGTTTCTGGTGCATGGGCAGAAAGGTGAGATTGTGATCTTTGGCCCCAATGCATGCTCTGCATGCTCATCACAATGCCTGAAAGGGGAGCCCATGTGCAGATTACCTCGTTGCCTTCAGCTGGGCAATCACTTACAGCTGCTCCACTACCAGTTGGGTCAGGAGAGGCTGAGGCGGCCTCTGGGTCTAGTAATCCACCGACATCTCCCGAGCTGCAGAGACTCAGGTCTGAGAGAAGGAGAGACCTGAGCAGGAGGAGTGCTTACCTTCGGGCGAGACAGGGAGGTGAGTCATCGGGCGATCAGGGCCGGCCATTACTCCGACAAAGATAAAAGGCTGTCGGACCCTGCCCCAGGTTGCGGGAGCAACATTGCTGTTTGCTAGAACCTGCCTGAGACCCTGTGCCTGACCTAGCCTGGTTTCCTCCCTTTGTGACCTGCCTAGGCCCTGTCGGACTGACTCCTCGCGGAATCCTTGGATATGGGACCAGACCTGGACTGCGTTGCTCGGGTTAACCCCCAGGCCTAGCACACAAGTCCTTGTTCGCAGAAATGAGTGTAAAACTCAGATTTATTTATTATTCATTTATTACATTTGTATACCACTTTTATCTGCCAAGGGATCTCAAGGTGATGTACATTTCATTCTCACAACGACCCTATGAAGGAGGTTAGGCTAATAGATGGTGACTGGCCCAAGGTCACCCAGCGAGCTTCATGGCTGAGTGGGGATTTGAACCTTGCCCTTCAACACTAACAATCACACCACATTGGCTAATGTACATAAGACAGCTCCAAACCCAGAAATGACTGGAAGATGCTTGAAATCATTTTTGCAAGACAAGCAGTTTTTTTTAGTTGGTTTTCTGAATGCAACGTCTAAAACACTAAAGGTGTTAGTCATAAGGCCGACTCCAAGAACCTCAAAACAAATTATCCAAATTGCAATACAGATCACAAACACACCTTGCTAGATTAGATTCAAGGTTTTAAAGAATGGGGAGGGGAACATGTTTTGACTGATATAAAGTTGCTCCAGCCTTCAGATACCTCATGTGCATCTTCATTTAATATTTTTATTGTAACCACATGTAATATTTATGCTTTTGCTTCAGTTTATTCTCTCCCTACATTTTCCTAGAGGACTCTGTTGAGACAGTAAGCAACAGCCCCAAGGAAATAAATCATGTTTGGTTTTATTATTGAAAGCTGCATAAATGTAAAAAAAAAAGGAGGAAAAAAAGGAAAAACAACCAAGTTCCCACCTCGCTCACTTGCTAAATACATCAAGCCACATCTGTTCGGCCGAAGACTCAATTCACAGGAAGGAATGTTTCATTACAGAATCCACGGCACTCGATGTGCTAAACTACCTTTGTTCTCTCTGCTCTCCTGTTTGACATGAGTCAAATGCCAGAGCACTCATTATGTGTGCAAAGCACAAGCAAACAGCGCAAGAACTTGGCATTTTGCAGGTAATAAGCTTAACCTTTACCCACGCCCATAACCTGTCCTCTCGCAAAGGGGATTGCATTATCATTTTTAATGGGACAATGAAACTGATCTGCTAATAAACTTCCTTACAGCTCCTTGAGCGAGCTACACAAAATCAGAGAGAAGCAGTTAAGGTGGTAGGAAGACCAGAGATCCTGTTTTACCTGTTTGGTGCCAGCAAAGGGGGGGGGCAAGACTTAGCTTGTTGGAATTTTATGATGTTCTGACTAGATGTTTGGGGTACATAAGGAGCTCTATCCTGATATTCTTTCTGGCTTGGGCATGAATCTCTCACACAGGAAGAGTGTGAGCATCTTTTGGGATATATTGGCAGTCTGGCACATGATGTAAGAACCATGGACCACGAGGATATGTTGTCGGCTAAGAATGGAGGACAAATTCCGTCTGGTTCACGTTTTAATAAAAACCGACCCAATCCAAACTTCCTGAAACAATATGTGAAACAAAACATAGCTATCCTTCAAAATCCGCCCATTTCTGGATTTTGTGATGGTGATATCTAGCCCCAAATTGTGTTTATTGGGGGGAAAGCATGCAGAAAACGCATATATGTAACTATATAAGAGAAATATACACTAAAATGCTGACATTTTTTGTGTGGAAATGTGGTCAACTGAGCGTAAGACTGGAGAAATGAGCAACTGAGAATAACCAAAATGGGCAAATTTATCCAGCCATAGTTGTGGCCCCTTCTGCCTCTCTGATGATATGCAGTTGCTCAACAACATAGCAGTTTTGCTTCTAAGTCATTATATGAAATGATTCCACCTCTACTGTCTTCCTTACTTAGAGTCACAGAGTAGATGATGCAAGGCAAGACAGACCAATAATCTGATTTGGTGCCAGGGAAACTCACATAGGTTGGTGTATACCTCCAATGTGATGTAGTATGTGGTTGGTGCACTTGAGTGGAGATTCAAATCTCCACTCAACCAAAAAGGTCAATGGGTGACCTGGATGCACAGAGGTATTGCAGGCTAAAGGTGTTCGGAGATGTGCACACTGCCCCAAATGCCCTCAAAACTGGAGAAGATGAATGATGCCATTTGGGAGTTTAGAGTGTTCATGAGACTAGAATGGTCACAAATGCTCTTTGATAGCCACACAGCAAAGTTGACTGAGATATGGGGTAATCTACAGGTGATCTGTTAGAAAAGGTTAGACATCTTCCTTAAGTTTCCTGAGTTGGGCAAAAGCAGAATTCTCTCTTCCCCACCCTTCTGAGCTTGAACTACAAGTTTAGTGATCTTAATGGCAGTGTTGATTTCTGCTCCTTTGCATATCCTCAGCCTTGCTGTATCTGGGTAGTCTTCAATGCTACAATGAAGCTCAGAATCTCTCTCTCTCCATATATATATTTATCCTTCTGAATTATAAAGCTTAAAATTACAGGTTTGTTTAGTAGTGTTGTTTTTTTAAAAGCAAACAGCTATTTTGCATATTCATGGTTTCCAATATCCGAAGCTTGATTTTCTTCATTCCTTTGATGGAACTTTATTTATAGTCCCTTCATCAGTCACACATTCACATAATTAATCAGACTTCTTCTGATTTGGAAAGGAGAGCCTAGTATTTACAGTTTACCATGGTAAGATCAATCCGTCTCTCCTCTTCAGTTTCTTGGTAAATATGTACAGATAGCACAACATCAAAGCTGCAACGTCAAGATTATCCATGTGACACTGTTGACTTTGTTCATATCACACGGCTAATTCAGATGTTAGGCGGCAGATGCAGCAACAGGAAATATCAACTGATGCTTTTAAAAAGAAAATTCAGTCAAGTAGATTGCTCCAATTGCAGATCAGACTGTTGTAATGGATACTTCAGCCCTCTGTGTGAGTCCTGACCCTGCTCCACTGGTACCAAACTGTCTGAGAAACAGCCCTACTAGAAAAGCTAACCGACAAATTGAAACTACCATGGGGACAAACAAAAGAGGATACCTTCACCCCAGTATGGCTCCCCTTTATTACATACACAGCCCAACAAGGCAACAACAATAACCCACTAACAGCATATGAATCAATATGGCTAACTTGACCTAACAACCCATCTCCTTCACACATGGAAACAAAACTCACTACAGTCAACTGAAGGCAACTAACCAGGCCCTGGGCCCCTCAATCTCCCTCACTGCCAATGAAACTAATAAATGAATAGAAGGGAACCTACCCATGTGATGCTGACACAAAACCTTGCACACACACCATGTGAAAGAATGAAAGTTTACTACTCCCCTTCTCTCTCTCCCAGTCTATCTCCCCACCTCCCTTCTCTCCCAACTTTATATTGCCTAAAATGTTAGTGTCTCACATCATATATAACAGATCTGTAGAAAAAAGGACTCCATGAACTGAAAGCAGAGACGCTTTATGTACCTATGTAACCCAAGAAAGTATTTAATAAAAACAAATAGATAGAAAGAAATGTATAGTGTGGAAGTACCATTGGTGGGCTATAATGCAAAATCACTTTTGATGAAGTGAAAACTCAGGTAGGAAGAAAGGGTAAAATCCAACATTCGTTGTACTCAGAGTTGACCTTCTGAAGTCAATGCACTTGTTCGTATGACCCGGAATGACTTGGAGTAGAACTTAATTGGAAACCACACACATACACAATTGGGTTCAGTTTTGTGTTCCTCAGTTTTATTAATCTTGACTTAAAAAAGTAAATCAATGTTCTGCATATCCCCCAATGGAGATATGAAGCTTAATTTCAGAAGTGATGGAAGAGTATAGAGTAGAGGAAGCAGCTGTTAATTCTTCTGGACCCCAGCCCTTATTGTGTCTGAAACGGTTCTGAGGCACCAGAACAGAAATCCAAAAGATTAAATATTGCATTTAGAAAAGATGTAACCCTCTAGAAAGCAGGGCTCATTGGAAGGAAAATATGTCATTTATACACTTCACATTATGGATATTTTTCTGACAGATCCAACCCACTACATTCAGATATTATTTAACTATATCTTGAACAAAGATGTTTCAATCACCTTTAGAGACAAGAAAAAGCTATTAAGATGGGTAAAGCAGCATAACTCCTTTCACTTTGATGGAAGTAGCTCTTGTGTACTTACTTATCTGCTCTGCCATATGGGCACCTTTAACACAGACATTCTTCTGAGCCTTTGCTATGTTTTGTCTTGTCTCCAGTACCTTTTCACGAATTCCTCAGGAGATCTCCTATCTGCCTGCTGTATTGATACAAGTTCCTTCCTTTCTTCTTTCATTATTTTCTTTCTCTTCCTTTCTCCCCTCTCTATCTCTCTACCATTCTCTCTTTCTTTTCCTTTTTGATTTGTTTTTATTTAATCATTTAGTTTTGATAAAAAAGAGAAAAGATAGTAATATTTGTATTTCTTTTTCCAAATTTATTTTAGAGATAAATTTTAAGGATTTAACTACTGCCTGCGACTTAAAATATATTTTGCAGGAACAGGTATTTCCTAAACAAACACTTAGGATTTGTGGATCTTACTATTCTCTGTGTTTTTCATATTAATGCAACTCAATCTCTATTTTGGTGTTTCTCTCTACGTGTGGAGTCTCCACTAACCTAAGGTCAAAATTAACAAAATGAATCTCAGTAGGGACAAATGTAAAGTTTAACACTTAGTCAGAAAGAACCAGCTGCACAAATATAAGATGGAGACACCTGGCTTGACAGTAGTACATGTAAAAGAATCTAGGGGTCTTAGCAGACCACAAGCTTCAGAAGAGTCAACAGTGTGATGTAGCAGCAAAAAAAAAGGCTAATGCCATTTTAGGCTGCATGAACAGAAGTATAGTGTCCTGATCAAAGGAAATCTCTCTCTATTCTGCCTTGGTCAGACCATACCTGGAGCCCTGTATCCAAATCTGGGCACCACAATTTAAGAAGAATATTGAAAAGCTGGAATGTGGGCAGAGGAGGGCAACCAAGATGATAAGGATCTGGAAAACAAGACTTATGAGGAACAGTTGAGGGAGTTGGTATGTTTAGCCTGGAAAAGAGGAGATTAAAGGGAGATATAATAGCTACCAAATATCTAAAGGGTTGTCACATGGAAAATGGAGCAAACTTGTTTTCTCATGCTGCAGAAGGTTGGACCTGAACCAATCAAGTCAATGGAAGGAGATTCTGTTGAAACTTCAGAAAAACGTTGGGTAAGTAAGATCTATTTGACTGTGGAACAGAGTCTCTTGGAAGGTGGCAAACTCTCCTTCCTTGGAGGTGTTTAGGCGGATGTTGAATGGCCATCTGTCATGGGTGAGATTCCTGCATTGCAAGTGGTTGAACTAGATGACCCTTGGGATCCCCTCCAACTCTACAATTCTATGGTTCTATGATTCTGTGTCCCCCACCACATCCACCAAAATGCCATCCATGTGTCAGGGAAGGGGTCCAAACGAGGAAGCCTGCTGAATGCATGTAAACTGTCCCAACACGCTGCAGCTTATCTTGTTGTGTTGGAGCTCTGCAGGAGAAGTGGCGGTGATTACCAAAGTTGCACTGAGGTCCAGTTAGGATCTTTTAACCGGTCCCAATAAGCCCTACTAATTGAGGTATGGAAGATGTTGTCTCAACCAAGGACAAGAGTCTTCAGATGGGTTAAGAAGGATGGCCGATTCTGCTGTCACACTCTTCTGTGTGGCTGTGCATGAGAAGAATCTGCAGAGAAGCCATCCTCAGCGTCTAAGGATGATTGGAGATCCACTTCCTCCAGCTACAGAGGTGTAGAAAAGAGTGTCAAGGGCTAGTGTTGCTGCACTGCCCCCCCTTGCAGTAACTGGTGAGTTGTCTGAATATGATTTCTCAAGCCAATACTGAGACCCGGAGGCAGAAAGTATGACAAAACTCTGCATTCCACCTCCAGATTTCTCTAATGGATGCTGCCTTGTTTCAACAAACCATAGGTAAGATCAACTACAATTTAGCACAGTAATATCCAACGTGTTGCCCCAGATGTTGTGGGCTTCAAGTCCCATCATCCCTGACCATTGGCCATCCTAGCTGGGGCTGGTAGGAGTTGTAACTCAACAACATCTGGAGAGCACCATGTTTCTTATTTCAAGGTTTGGATGTGATGCTAAACTGATCAATCAACTGGCAAGGCTCAAAAAAGTCTTTCACTGATATGTGGCATGCGCAGGACATGTGTGTGAAACCCATTCCATGTGGCTCCCATGGCATAATGTCCTGGTAAAAGTACTATTTGGTTTGGTTCACCCTAAGATTTCTACTTTTTGCCCATCCCTTCTGCTCTGCATATCTTTCTGTGCTATACTCTTTTATGTCAAAAATGCAAACTTGGAAAGAAAATTCAGCTCAGCTATAGATGGAAACCCAGCGCTATGTAAGCTATTATTTCACGCTTGTTTCCTTATCTATGCTACGTTAATAACTATCACATTCCATGGGCAATCAGATTTGTGGTGCTACAGCGAAGTTGGAATTGCATTAGCCAGAATCCCATTAATTTCCTTTGGCTTCCCATAGTGAGGCACCTCACCGATGGAAAAACCTGGTACAGAAAGTAAGGCAGCATTCCCCAAAATGTATTTATATTTAACTGTTGCAATTACTTCATGACCCATCCTTTAGAAAGCTGGAATCAGCTCATGCCCGGCTTCCGGTGGCCTTCCCTTCTAAGTCGTGCTGAATCCCATACACACTCGGCTTCAACAAGGCACCCTTGCTTCAGAGATCTGCTGAAAACTTTTTTATTATTATTTCAGAAAACCTATCTGGACATCAATTCGTTTTAAACATAAATTTGTTTTGAGTTTTATAATTTCATGTTTTTAATTATAATTATTTTATTTATATATATAATTATTTTATTTCTGTATTTTTTAATAATAGTTTTGTGGATTTTAGCTGTATTTTATCAACCATTTTATTATACACACCACTTTGAAGAAATGGTTTGCAATTTTTTCTAAATAAGCGAACAGCGCTATGGCACTAGGTTCTTCCTAGCCATGCACATCTTTCTACTAGTAAAGCACCATGCTGTCATGTTTCTTCCAGCTAGCCTTGACATCTCTTAGAGTCCTCCATTCCATT
The DNA here is from genome assembly GCF_964270895.1 of Podarcis filfolensis. NCBI lineage: Eukaryota > Metazoa > Chordata > Lepidosauria > Squamata > Lacertidae > Podarcis > Podarcis filfolensis. The sequence goes on along the minus strand of NC_139621.1, from coordinate 25,183,395 downwards.
CCCTCTCCCCCTATATTCTTCCAGCCTCCCCATTTGACATTCAGCATTCTGTGGCCACTGAGCAGCATGGTAAGTCCTCATTGGGTTGTTCTATGGGAAAGGAGATTTCCCTTCTTAGCCCCCCCCCCCAAGTGTGCTGATCATTCACTTTTGTTTTTCATGAGCCCCATTTTGGCCTCATAGTCACTGGAATTCAACATCGCAGTTAACTATTAGTATATATCAGGCATAGGCAAACTCCGGCCCTCCAGATGTTTGGGACTACAATTCCAATCATCCCTGACCACTGGTCCTGTTAGCTAGGGATGATGGGGATTGTAGTTCCAAACATCTTGAGGGCCGGAGTTTGCCTATGCCTGGTATATATGGTCATAGGATAAGTCTAGCACAGGCATAGGCAACCTTCGGCCCTCCAGATGTTTTGGCCTACAACTCCCATGATCCCTAGCTAACAGGACCAGTGGTCAGGGATGGTGGGAATTGTAGTCCAAAACATCTGGAGGGCCAAAGGTTGCCTATGCCTGGTCTCGGACTAAGGGGCAGAGTTCACAAGTCCAAGATCAGAAATAAGAATTCCAAGACTGCACAGGAAATGTGAAGCAAGTTACCCTGTCAACCTGCCAAGATCAAACCCACAACTCTGAGATTAAGAGTCTTCTGTGCTACCAACTGAGCTATCCCAGGACTAAATAATGTTCACCATTTATAGCTTAAAAAGAGGAGGGGGGGGGGGAAACAATGCCTACAACCTTTGTAAAGGTTCCCTGCCTGAGTTGTAAAGTTTTTATCATTTCATGCTATATTTAAATTTTCATACTATATTCTCATAGAATCATAGAACTGGAAGGGTGCCTGAGGGTCATCTAGTCCAACCCCCTGAAATACGATACAGTACGATAATCTGTATTGTCATTGTCCCATACAGAACAACGAAATTGAAAAATCTACATAGGACATTCAAAACCCAACAAGCCCGCTATCCCAGCTATCCCAACCTGGTTAGGCCCCTAAAAACTCTGATACCCCATTTTTAAATACAATATACTCCCATACAGACTCCTTACAATGCATTTAAAACCAAAATCGCCTTTGGGTAGAAACTATTTCTCAAGCAGAAATGCAGGAATATGCAGTTGCCCCATACAGGGATTGAACCTGCAACCTTGCCATTATCAGCACCATGCTCTAACCAACTGAGCTATAACATTCTTAATGTTTTGCTTTGCTTTTCTGAGAATTCCTGTTATGGGGGAAGTATATAAATGAACTTATTAAAATAAATATGTTAAAATAAATATATTAACAGCACAATTCTATCACATCTCAAAAGTGGCCATGATCAAGAGTGATATTGAGTCCTACTGGCTTCAGTGGGGCTTAATCCTAGGTAAACTGGGTTAGCACTGCAGTCTTATTTAAAATAATCACCTGTAGAGTAATTTCACTTGCCTGAGGAGACCAGAAGACCTGATCACCACAAGCAGGAAACTGACTTTCAGAACAACATTACATGAAAGATGGAGTGTTTTTTCATTGTTGAAGGGAAGCATTGTCAAAGCCTGCTGGTCACAGATACCAAATAAATGGCAGTGTGATGATCCAAAAGATGAAGGGAATGATGGATTTCACAAGCTGCTTTTCAGATTATTTTGCACTGGAAGTGATATGCGGTCAATCGTTTCAGCATACTGAAAACATGGATCAATGCAAGATGTATTGCACAGACATCAACTATTCCAGACAATGAAAGTTAATCATAGATGTTGCGCTTGTTCTTTCAGTATCAGTTGAAAGATGTGCATTTAACGTAGTTTATGAAAACAACCTCATTCTTTAATCCTGCCATCAGACTTGATCAAACCATTTTGATTAGAGTGACAGCCAAGCCTCAATCTGCCAAACCTCCCAACTCCCCAATAAAACCAGCCCTACAATTAGACCCATTTCACGCGGCGAAACTTGAGCAGCCATTAAGGAGGGGCAAATTATCAGTTTTATTATTCTCCATCGCAGGGAGTACCGTTTCTATTTTGTTGTTGCTGCTTTCAGCATCAATATTTCTTATGCCACCTCTAACCTGCCACACCCTCAAAAGCAAGCATTCCCCATGCACAATTAATGTGCATGGGCGTCTAGACCCATACATGTGATCCAAAGTTATGCGGCATATCATGGAATCTTGCAAAAGGGCTGCATTTACCTGTCAACAAAATATTGCAGCTTGATTTTGGGGAAAATGTGACATACATGCAAACAAGTATCAGCTTGGGAGAGAACTGTGCTTTCTGCTCTCAGCAAAATGAGTTGCAAAAACAAGCCTGGTGCTTTTTGCTTGCCACAGAAAGGAAGTGAGTAGAGAGTCATAGAATTAGCAGGGAATGTTAAGCAAAGCATGTTCTCCCTGAAAAGAGAGCACGTGTTGCGGTGGGGTCTGCCAGGCCAACCCTCTGTTGCCAGGCAGATAAAATGGTGATTGCCTGGAGCAACAATTGGATGGCCGGGTTGCTGGGACAAATTGTATGTTGCAATTTGGGGGGGGGACCAAAGGCTTTAAATATGGGGGCTCTCAGCTTTTACTTTCTCTTTCGCTGAGTGCATCGGATCACCCGCCCGCCCGCCCGCCTGCCCTGAGTTCCGGTTGATCTTGCTATGCCTGTCATGGAGTCGTCTGCCATTGGGGCAGGGGCCTAGTAGGAATTTTGTCCAATTGGCTGATTGGCTGGTGCCATTTGGTTTTTGCCTACTACTTAGCAATTTGTCACAACTTGTAAGGTTGCGGTTAGGCATTGGTTATAAAAATTGGTGGAGGAGGGGTCAGGATAGGCTGGGCCTGCCCCTCCAATGGTGGTGTGGAAGGGAATTCCGTTAAAGGAATCCTGGGGCTTGCCACGATTTCGTCCAATCCCTGAAATGGGACCAGGGCCGGCAAGCCTTGGGGAGCAGGTTGGGTGAGCGGTGAGGGACTGTCACTCAGCTCAACTGATCCCCAATATTGCTTTCCCTTCACTGGCTTCTGAGGGAGTTCGGAAAGTCAGTTCTGTCCCAGGCGGGGGGACAGATAGTCATAACCAATGCCTAAGCAACCACTCACAGATTATTTATTTTAATAAATTTGTGGCCAAAATTATGCCAAAAACCTTAAACAAAAATTATGTGTGATTTGTGAATTATTTTGAGGGGTGGCTTGGGGATCTCCACATACAAGCAGGTAAGAAACAGGAATAAGGGCTGAATTTTGGAAGAAGTAGGGCAGAGCAAGGTAAAGCAATGAAAAAAACTCAGACAGGTGTGAGGCATAACAATTTAGATTAACACTGGATCTGTAGACTAGCCTGTCAGCAGTTTCTTCCTCCTTTATTTAAACCAAAACCTGTCTTCCATTTTCTTGAAAGCTTTCTTCCTCCAAAAAACGAGGCTTCTGCTTTTCTTCCTCATTCTCAGGGCACTTCAGAATTTCAGTGGGCACAAGGTTGAGCTGATTTTATTACTGTGAGGACTTATGTTTCCATTAAGCATTTATCTTGTGCTCTGTTAGGGTTGCCATATTTCAAAAAGTGAAAATCCGGACAGAAGAGTTGTTGAGCTTTTTAAAGTTTTGCCCAAAGTTGTTGAGGGTTTTGGACATTTTGGAGCTATTCCTGAGGAAAACTGGCAAAACTGACACTGCCAACATGGGCTGCCACATGTCTGGATTTTCCCAGACATTTCCACCATTTCCGCCTGGACACTGCTTGGGCTGCAATATTCCAAATATGTCTGGAAAATTCTGGATGTATGGCAACCCTAAGTAGCCACACAAGAAGTGCCACTTTATTATCTTTTTTCCAGGTATTTAAATGGAAGTGTGGGAAGCTGGAGAAGCTGACTGCCAGGTTAGCATTGTTGTTTTTAAGGGATGTCCTTCCTTTTGGGAATATTTCAGACCAATTTCTTTAAAAGTGAACATTTCCCTTAAAACTAATCCAGAGCAGAACAGCCAGCTTCTCTAGTCCCACTCTTACAGCCCAGCCCATTGGAGAGGCTATTTGTGGGATGGGGGGAAAAAACAGGACACTCAAAAAAGCACAAAAATTAGCACAGTACTATTTCACAGGGTTGAGCACCCCTCACCCACCCAATTCAGAAAAGCACATAACAGTATGTATTTCAGTGTAGGGCAGGATTGTGGAGCTGTTCCTGCTTCCTTCAGTATCCTTCCTTTCCCCGCTTCTGTAGTTGTCAAAATTGACAACTGATTCTAGAGAGTCTGTTCTTTTGCTGGTTGTAAACAAATCAGAGATGAGAAGGAACACACAAGAGCAATAAGCAATCGGTATTCCACAATAATTCCCCTATTTTGCCAGAAATAATTCTGATGCTATCCAACGTTACGTACAGATGTTGACCATTTATGAAAGCTTCTAGGGCTTTGTGGGGTGTTGGTGGACAGTAAAGAACTCCCCAGTTTTGAAAACCCAGACACGCAACCTCACAAGGAATCATATAGCAAGCTTTGCAATCAGCTTCTTTCTGCCCATCACACTGTTCCTTTGAAATCAAGTCTTCTGACTCATGCCAAATGTATCTAAGAGAGCAAATGTATTCAGCAAAAATATGCCGGAACATCCTTGTATCTGGCCTTAGTTGGATGCATTCGTTTTTTTCTCTCCAACTGTGCTTTATCTCAGCTCATCCTCGAGCATTCCTTAATCCCGCCAGGGAGATGTCAGTAGAAGTTGGCATATCAAGATTTTATGAAAAGGGAAAGTGTATTTGAATTAAAGTTTCATTATGCAACAGGGCTGGAACCAAACCGATGATAAAAATTCATAAGAAACAAGCGACAGGTGGATATGCAAAGAGCTGCAAGAAACCATTGCTGGGCTTGCTTGAAAGAAAGGTAATCCCATTTCTCAGCTACACAAATAAAGGTTATTTAAAACAGGACATTTGAAATAGCAGTTTGTGGAGCATGAGCATACAAGTTTGCTAAGTTTGCTAAGAGTCCAATATTGTGCTTGCTTATGTGTGTCTTACTGTGTATGGTGAGACTAACTCCCTAGCAAATGTACATGACACTCTAGTTTTTTAAGGTTTTTTAAGGAGTGAGCAAGCCAAACACAGTGAGACTTTCTTCTGAGTAAGCAAGCATTGGATACATACAATACTATGGACACTTGTTTGGAAGCAAGTCCAACTGTAATCAATAGGATTCTCCTCTCCCCAGCAACCACAGTTAGGTTTAAATAGCCTGGCTATAATCCTAAACTCATCATCTTGACTGCGAGTCCTGGAAGACCTGCCCTGTGCTTTGCAGGCCTTTTTCGACGAGGCCTGGATGGGTGGGGCCCTGACTGACTCCAGCTACAAAAGCTGAGGCTGCTGAACAAACTATTGGGCTGAGTATTATTTAGGGAGTTTATATATATATATATATATATATATATATATATATATATATATATATGTATTATATTATATTATATTATATTATATTATATTATATTATATTATATTATATTATATTATATTATATTAATATATTAGGGAGCTGCAGGGTTGTTGCTGTTGTTGTTATCACTATTAAATTTTGCATCTTTACTTTAGATCTTACTATGATTGATGTGGAAAATAATTTGATTGTGTACTTTTGATGTTTTGTTTCTTGTTTATGACTCTTTTGTTATTTTTGTTATTATGCAATTCTTTTCCTTGTTGCAAGCTACCTTGACATGGTGTGAACTATGAACAGGCAGCATAAAATTAAAATTATGCATGTATGCATGTATGTATGTACAGTGGTACCTCGTGTTATGGACGGGATCTGTTCCAGAGGCCCATCCATAATGTGAAAAGCCCGCAACTCGAAGCACCACATCTGCGCATGTGCGAAGCGCGATTTAGCACTTCTGCGCATGCGCGAGTGGCGAAACCCATTCCTAATACCTCATGTTACGTCCGCTTCAGGTTGCGTGTTTTCATCTTGCGTCCCGCGGCAACCTGGAAGTACCGGAACAGGTTACTTCTGGTTTCGCCACTCGCACATGCGCAGAAGTGCTAAATCGCGCTTATTAAACACATGCTCCTTTACAGCACTGGTGGCAAACCCAGGGGTTTGATTTGGCACACCAATCAAATACGCATGCCTTACCAATTTTGGTGATGACATTTTTAAAAAACAATTAGACACAGCATTGGCAGAGGTGGAGGCTAACACTCTGATGGGGATGCACACCACTCCATCAATCATTAGAGGAATTATTTAACCAGCAGAGAAGGGGTGGTAATCCCCATACACCCTATGTGTGCACATGGCAAGTGTGGGGTGGCTACATTAGCTACCCCTGCTTTTCATAATGATTTCTGAAGCACGTTGCTCCTACGATGGTCTGGTCATGGGCAAAGACCAGCGGTAGAGCTTCCTTTTGTGTCTACAATCTAGCCAAGTGGTGCCAGCACCTTACAAGGCCCATAGCTTGTGTAGCAAACAGTGTCAAGGAAGCGAGCCTAAGGTGTTGATCAGACACTTGTATCAGTGCTGTACTGAGTCAAATCATTGGTCCATCTAGTCCATTCCAGGGTTGCCATATTTCAGAAAGTAAAAACCAAGACACCCCAAAAGTTTTTGAGCTTTCTTTATGGAAACCACTGAAATTGTTGAGCTTTTTAAAGAAAAACCTGGAAGTTGTTGTGCTCTCTTTTTTTTTTAGACAAACCCCAAAGATATAGGGTCCAATTTTTCAATTGACTTGTTTAAGATCAAAGACAAAGTGCCGCCTTTCGGAAATTCCCCCAGACATCAATTCCACCTTTCAGATCTTGGTAATATCTGGGAAAATCCAGACACACGGCAGCCCTAATTTAATCTGATTGGCAAGCGGCTCATAGGTCATCCCAAAATGGACCAATAGTTTGACTCAATAGTATAGTACAGTTTTATACTCTATACCAGGGATGTCCAGCACCCAAGAGACTGCGATCTACTCACAGAACTAAAAATTGGCAGTGATCTACCCACCCCCCCTTTTTTTTGGGGGGGGGGGTTCTGATAAAAGTTGTTTAGCTTTTTTTAGGGTGGAAAGTCCCTTTTTTGGGGGGTTCAGGTCAGAGTTCTTGAGCATTTTTTGGGGGGGATGCAAAAATGTTGAACTTTATTAAAGGGGAAAGGGGAAAACTCGCTCACAGAGAGATCACTAAGGATACAGTCAGCCTCGCAACAAAAACTCTGTCTTCCCTTCTAGGAATCATGTGTGAATGAAGGATGGGGCGGGGAGCAGCATGCCAGTGTGGGAGAGCCAGTGTGGTGTAGTGGTTAAGAGCGGTAGTCTCGTAATATGGGGAACCGGGTTTGCGTCTCCGCTCCTCCACATGCAGCTGCTGGGTGACCTTGGGCAATCACACTTCTCTGAAGTCTCTCAGCCTCACTCACCTCACAGAGTGTTTGTTGTGGGGGAGAAAGGGAAAGGAGAATGTTAGCCGCTTTGAGACTCCTTCGGGTAGTGATAAAGCGGGATATCCAATCCAAACTCCTCTTCTTCATTTGCTACCGCAAAGAAAAAGGAGCCAGCGATCGACCGCGATCTACCAAAACCTCCTGGGGATCGATCAGTCGATCACGATCGACCAGTTGGACATCCCTGCTCTATACAAGAAGTGTGCTGATGCTAGCAAAGGTTGATTGGGTCATGGTTGCCAAATTCCATGTATGCATATATTTAAAATGAATTTATCCTCCATCTCTATGTTTGTGTGTGTGATCTCTTGTTCTTCAGTAAGCAAAAAAGTCTGAGGCCAACACAATAAGCATCTTATACAATGCCCCACCTCCCCACCATTTTTTGCTGCAGTGGTTGCACTATTGCCTGTTTGGTTGAAATTCAGGCATTCCGCCCAACAGCAGAGTCATTGCCAACACCTATAAATATAGCTATTAGCATATGGCAGGTGATAGTGAAACCATCAACGTGTAAAATGTAGCTGCTGTTTATGTGGGAAGCAAGGGAAGGGAGAACATTCCTATTTTAGGAAGACAAGTGAATTTCAGAGTAAACAACCGATACCTATTTCAATAAAATTACTCTGTACACTAAAAGTGCAATACAGGCATTAGAATTTGGAATAATATAAATATTTCTGCATTTCTGTGGAGGTAGTCTAGCCATGGGTATGTTTAATGATCCTCATGCTGAGGGAGATAGGTAGAAATGTGATATTTTTTAAATCATCACATAATCACAGTGTCTTGGATTCCATAAGACCAACTTTGTGGGCAGCCTAAGAATAACTCAGCCATTTTGACATCCACTTTGATTTGTCTATCAAAGAAAAATGGATGTTGTATTTTCTGATTTTGGGGGGTATATGCATGGCCTCTTGGACATTACATGTACTAGCTTTCAGGTCCCTAGGTCCTGTGAAAGTACACAAAATGCTGCAAAGGGTGAGTCAGTGAGGACCAGGCATACACAGAACAGCATTTACACAGAAGTGCTGAGATAAGTTGCAACTGAAGGCCATTTGCATTTGTGTCCTACATCTCCTGCCTAGCAATGCATATTTGAATGCAAATATACTGTTTCAGAGTACACAGGTATTCAACATTATTATTATTAATAATAATAAATGATAATACATGTTTTAATATACTGTCCTTCTTCCAAAAGGAACCCAGGGCAGTGCACAATGTAATAAAAATTACCACTGCTTTTTTCCAGACAGAACTCGCTGGCGCTCTGTTCCAGCACCTCTCAGTTGGGCACCATTGCCATTCTAAAATAAGAAGGGAGGTGTTCGTGGTGAGTTCTGCACCTTTTTTCTAGAAGAATAGAAAAAACAACACATACAGTGGTACCTCGGGTTATGTACTTAATTCGTTCTGGAGGTCCGTTCTTAACTTGAAACTGCTCTTAACCTGAGGTACCACTTTAGCTAATGGGGCCTCCCGCTGCTGCCACTGCACGATTTCTGTTCTCATCCTGAAGCAAAGTTCTTAACCCAAGGTACTATTTCTGGGTTAGCGGAGTCTGTAACCTGAAGCGTCTGTAACCCAAGGTAGCACTGTACGTGCATTCATGTTTACTACATTTAGTAGCAAACATAACTAATTCTCTAGGTAGGAATACTTTAAGCTGCTTATTCTGCCGAAAACTGCCTCTGATTTAAGGAGAAAACTTGTATAGATCTTTCCAGGTTTTTGCAAATATCTGACCCGAGCCTACTAAATTACACTTTAAGGCTCTTTGATCTAATATCTGTCTCTTAAGCCCTTTGGAACTCATGACAATAGGTCTATGACGGAGAAATATGCCCTTGTTCACAGAGGCTACAAATCTTTCCAAGAAGAAATCAGATCAACACATAGCCTTTCAGTCTAGAAATGCTACTGTTCAAATTGCATTCAGATAGAGCAGGGGGGATTGTCATAAGCTCCTAAAGACATGCAGCAACAGCTGAATATAGCGGCGGATAAGCAGGTGAGTATTCTGAAACAAACAAAGAAGTTAACTGTGAAAGTTGATGTTTTTCCTAATGGAAAATAATAAAAGAGGAGTGGGGGAGAAGAGCAGTCCTTTGGCTATCTAGGAGGAATAAATCTATTCACTTCCATGTTGTCATCAAACTGATGATTTGTTTTTGCGTAATTCAAGTTAACTTGACAACTGGCAAATTTTACAAGGTTTAAGATTTACGAGCAGTCATAATAATGAAAAGCTTCGGCTGAAAAATGGGAAGAATAAAGTACCCTAAGAAGTAAGCATGAAACATAGGCTTCAAATATCATGATGGGAATAATATAAGCCGGGGAGGGGGGTGTCACTGGAAACAAAGCCTGAATCACACAATGTTTTAATCTATTTCTTTTATGCTAAAAACCTTGGGCTAGACGTGTATAATTGTGTGAAATACTATAACTCAGTGCCAAGGCACACACAAAACACAGACCAAGTGGTGGATTGCTTAAACCAGTAGTTCCCAATTAGCTATCTACTGTGGGCCCTCGTTTTTCAACAGCCAAGCCACGGACCCCCGACCCCCAAACATTTTGACATCTCCATGGTAGATTTTGTTACATGAATGGTGCTATGGACCATTTTCATTTTCTCCAACAGAAACACCAAATTGAACTATGTCAGCCCAAACAATCTTTCGCTGAGCGACAACAGCAAGCAGAGATGTGTTCAACAAATGTGTGTTTGTTTGTGCGAGCGTTTAGAGGAAAAACTGAGCTGACGTTTATACCTGCAATTAACTTTCCAGTCAGCTTCATTATATTGATGCTCAAACACCTTACATCATGTACAAATATGTAACAACCAAAACAGACTGCATTGGTTCTGGATTTGAGAAGGCAAATACAGATTTAAATGGATCTTCATTAGGGGTGTGCAATTTTATTTTATTTTTAAAGTCACTATGCCACTTGTTTTTATTTTTAAAGATCTCATCTTTTGTTTTCCATTCACTAGAATCACATTCATTTCATCCCCCCCCCCATGACATTCATCCTCCCCTTCGTTTGTTTTTGCCACCTCCTTTTGTGATCACAGCAGCAGTGGTCCTCTCACCTTCCATTTTCATCTCCCAGAGTGCCCAGATATCACATCATTCCATGACATTATTTGCAGGTGCAAGTGTGAGAGAGATAAACAGCTACTGCCGGCTGCCATTTCCCCCCCTAGAGTGTTGTCACGGCTAAAAACTGGCTGCTGTTTCTTTAATGCTAAAAGAACTAAGTCAGCATGAATCAGCGGCCTACAATGACTTATGCAACCTTTCACCAAATTGTACCTCTATATATAGAGTGGTCAATGGTTGCGTTTGGTGTGGGTTGGTTGGATGGAAGAAAGCTGGTTGTGTTTGGTGTGTGTAAAAAGGTTGTCGGTCGTGGTTGGAGAAGACGACTTTTTAAGAATAAAAGAATAAGAATACTCTTTCTCAAAGACTCTTTTGTGCCAACTAAGGTCTGAGGACTAGTCAAAGGAGTAAAAAGGAGGTCAGAACCTTTTCTTGTTCAAAACACTGACAAGTGTAGCAGAAGAACATTATAGGGGCATTCTGGGAAAAGAAGATGGCAGCCATCCTGAGAAGAGAAGCCTTCTCATAAGTAACTCTCCTCAATCACAAACAAGTGATGAATATGTACAACTGGGTAATGAAAATGGACCACATTCTGACCTATTGGTTGCTGATAGCATTATATTTCATAACAAATACAAAAGGAGCAGAATAAATTCCATCCATCTCAATTTTTTACTTCCTATGAAACAAATACACTCCCCCAATGTATTTTGGAACACATTTATTCTGTCCTTTCCCCCTTCCAATTTAGTTGTCAAATCAATATCCCAGTGGAAGATTTTTCATGGACCCAGGAAACACAGAGAAGTCTTAAAGAGAATGTGTCCAATTTGCCCAGGGGGTGCTATCTTTATATACCTCAGCTGAGACATGGATCATTAGAATCGAGGCTGTACAAGAAGGTAAAAGCAGAATTTGAAACATCTAGCAATAACTTATTTTTGCAAAGCTTTCACACACAAAAACCAAAAACTGAGGAAATCTGCAAAGGCTATATTATTTGACTTGTAACAGTAGCTTTGGGATGCAGCGTCATCTGTTTTGGAACCACTGTGTCTTTCCTAATTTATCTAATTGTTTGGGACCAAATTAGATCTGTTAAAAATGATGGTCTGGTCCCCCCCCCCATTTGCCACAACAGAGAATCTAAAAACAGCTATATATACTTTTTTGTTTTCCTTTTCACAGAAGTTCTGAAATTTGCAGTCATACATCTCGGGGTTTTCCTACAGGGTATCATTAAAATCTGATTTTTTAAAAAAATCTTTTTAAAGTCTCTCCTATTTTCTTCCAGACTTCAATGCAGGTTTTTTTTGACGTGGCCACTCCTTCTGAAGGGACAAAGCCTGAAAAAAATCAGAATGACAACTGCAATGTTTCCCCAAAAAGGACATATTTTGGGGTGGGTATAACAGGAATCATAAGCGGCAGAGTATTGGAGGGAAAAAACAGCATGGGAACCCAGGAATGATGAGGATGGGGAAAATGTCACCCTGCCCCTTCGAGGGTAATTGTCCCTCACCACAATTGACATAGGTGCAACTTTTTCTCCCTGGGAGAGAGATATCTCCATTGATTTGAGGAAGAGGTGGGCATGGAAAAAAAGAGCATAGATCACCAGAAAAGACCGGTGTGTGTATGTGTGTGTGTCACAGCTTAAAAATTAGCCGCTGTTTCTTTAATACAAAAGGAACTGAGTCAGCATGAGTCAGTGGCCTACAATGAATCGGCAAAACCTGAATGATTCATGCAACCTTTCACCTACATATGCCTGTATATATAGAGTGGTCATTGATTGTGTGAGTGTTGGGTTGGTCGGATGGTAGAAAGCTGGTTGTGTTTGATGTACAGTGGTACCTCGGGTTACAGACGCTTCAGGTTACAGACTCCGCTAACCCAGAAATAGTACCTTGGGTTAAGAACTTTGCTTCAGGATGAGAACAGAAATTGCGCAGCAGCGGTGCGGTGGCAGCAGGAGGCCCCATTAGCTAAAGTGGTACCTCAGGTTAAGAACAGTTTTAGGTTAAGAACGGATCTCCAGAACAAATTAAATTCTTAACCCGAGGTACCACTGTATATAAAAGCTGTTGGTCGTAATTGGACAAGATGATCATTTTTTAGAATAAAAACAGCATTCTGCAAAGCACTCTTTCTCAAGGACTCTTTGTGCTGACTAGGGTCCGAGGGCCAGGCAAAGGAAGCAAAGGAGGTGAGAACCTTTTTTCCTTCCCCCCCCCAAACAACTGACAGGGGGGATGTCACTTCCCACCAATATCATTGCTACTCCAAGGGTTATTGGTTTGGGGTTGAGAACCCCATTTTTTTTGAGGATACAGGTCCTTTTCAGACCTCTCCATCAACTTGCATAGGGGGCAACTTGCATGGTGGGGAAAAATAGACCCAGCTGATTTTCTTTTTTAAAAACTTCAATGACCCTTCCTCAAATCATTGTGATTGGAGTGCTCTCGGAAAATCATTCTTTGTGATTCAGTCATAGAACTGTCAGCCAGACAAAAAAAGATCTCTCCAGGCCCACCCCATTGGTGTTTGCCTTGTCAGCTTGACTTCATAATAAATAGATAAGCAACAACACAACATTGGGGGTGGTGTGGTGCACCTAGGTTACAGAGAAACATGGGATTTTAGAGAGCCAGATCTGACTTAACACACCTTGCTAATTGTTGTCCGGAGGAGTAAAAAACTTAAACACATTGCAGGGTTCCCAAAAATAGACCAGAGACAATTGTACTTCATCCAACAGAGCAGCCTTACTGCTACTGAAGGCAAATGAGCATAATGGTCACCAATCCAAGACATTTAGGATGGGCACTGTCTGTAAGAAATCCAGTTGCAGCACTTACAATAAAACTTACAATACTTCTATTAAGACTAAACTTAGCACTAAGCATACAGAACACCACACCAGAACAAAGAGGCAGAAAGAGAAAGTGAGTGAAAGCCCAGGCTCCTTCTGTCCCTACTATGATAGTCAGCACGACCTTGACAGAAAGATAACAGAACCATTTTAAACCAGCTGTACTCAGCTTCCCAGAAGGAATAACCCAAACAACAGAAACCTTCTGCCTGTTTCTTTCACGTAGAAAGAAACCTTCCAGAACCCTCCTGAATTAATCAGAACAGGAAAGATCTCTGCACATCAGATCAATACTTTCTGTTCTAAGAAATGCAAACTGACTTCATAATAAATAGATAAACAACAACACAACATTGCCAGGGGGGGGGGACACCTAGGTTACAGAGAAACATGGGATTTTAGAGAGTGCCAGATCTGACTTAACACACTTTGCTAATGACTCAAACCCACTTAAGGATGTGAAAGCCTGCCCTGGATCACTTCTATGCATCTTGTAACTTGGGAGGTACACAGAGCCAACGCTCACTCCTAATAATAATGCATTTCTGATGTGTGATATAGTTACTTACGGTGAAATCCTATAAATATATCTACTGAGAAGTAAGCCCCCTTTACTTGAATGTGGCTCATTCCCAGGTTTGTGGATGTAGGACCGCAGCCTTCATGTTCAAACAGGTTGAACTAAAAGTAATGCCTTGCCACAAATAGCACAGCTAAACCCAGATGAACCATATAATCCTATTCTCTATTACTTCATCTCCATAAACCAATCAAGACTGCTGCCTCCGGTGTAATCTAAAATACCAAAAGCAATCTGGAAAGAAAGAATAAAACAAGCGTGAACTATACATACATGCTTACTTCTCTCTCTTCAGAATTCAGTTTTCATCTATTTTCATTACTGCCTTTAATGGCTGACATTTTTAATGGTAACTCTAAACCATAAAAAAAAAAAAATAGTGAAAAGATTGGTTCCAGAGTCTTTAACATCAAATGCTACTCCCAAACAAATATCTGTTTAAGAGCAGTTTGACTATAGCACAGTCGTACCTTGGAAGTCGAACGGAAGTCTGTTCAACTTCCAAAATGTTTGGAAACCAAAGCACAGCTTCTGATTGGCTGCAGGAAGCTCCTGCAGTCAATTGGAAGCCACAGAAGCCCCATCGGATGTTCAGCTTCCAAAAATAGTTCACAAACCGGAACAGTCACTTCCGAGTTTGCGGCGTTCGGGAGCCGAAATGTTGGAGAACTAAGCTGTTCAAAAACCAAGGTATAAGAAAACAAGAGGGCTGGGAAGAGAGCTGAATGCAACCGCACAAAATGGCTTTCAATCAATAGATAATCCCCAGTACAAACGGAAAAAAAACCAGGTGCGCGGTTTTCAGAATGCTACAACAGCACCTCAAACACCAGTTTGAGGACAGCGTCACGATTGTTTATCAGGGAGAAGGTTTGGATGGAGAGAGAAGTGGAGGGCCGGGCAACTTTGAAATGACCCGCAGTTCAATTGAGAACGCTTTCCACCACTCCAATCCCTTGTGGTGTAGTGGTTAAGAGCAATGGACTCGTAATCTGGTGAACCGGGTTTGATTCCCTGCTCCTCCACTTGCAGCTGCTGTGTGACTTTGGGCTAGTCACACTTCTCTGAGGTCTCTCAGCCTCACTCACCTCACACAGTGTTTGTTGTGGGGGAGGAAGGGAAAGGAGATTGTTAGCCGCTTTGAGACTCCTTAGCGTAGTGATAAAGTGGGATATCAAATCCAAACTCTTCTTCTTGTAAGAGGACAACACCTGGAGAGTGGCAAAATAATATGTGCTTTCTGCCTGTAGCAGGCCAGGGAGCCTCTGGCGCTTTAGAAGTGAAAAGTGAAGTAATGAGAACTGCTACCATTGGCAGCTTCCACCCATCTCCCGTTTTCACAGGAGGATCGTGGCGTTTCCCTACCTGAAGAGGCCAGGAAATCTGGGCAGAGCTCAGTGGAGGGACACATCCACTTCACTCAACCCCCTCTCCCCCAGCACAGCGGTAAAGGTGTCTTAATTGCTCTGTTACTTGAGACACAGTCTGAGCGTATTTGCCCCCATTACTTGCCTCCCTTCAAACCTGACAAGCAAATGGCAAACATCCCGTAACAACCCCTACCCCGAAAATTCATAGGTTGTCATTGGAAACTTCCAAGGAAAGTGATTCCACCCCCTGCCCCCCTCAGGCAGCACGTTCTACTGCTGAATTGCTCTTACAGCCAAATGATGCAAAAAGAGGCAAATGGGAATTCTTCTCTTCTCTCCTTGCTAGTTCTGCAACATGCACAGCAGATAAAGGTGGTGTCTCCTTGTCCCCTCTTCATATAGAGAAATGCAACTTACACTTGGTTCTGTTCCCTCACATTTTGCTGTATTCATTGGCTCATTGTTTGTTTTTTGCAATTTTCTAAATATGCACTTAATGTGATTTCACAAGTAAGTTTCTTGTCAAAATTTAAGAAATGTGCCTTTGGCCCCAAACTAATACCAATAAGTTAACACAATATTAATTCTACATAACCTTATTTTTCACCTATAAAAACAAGGAAAGAGTGGGGCAGGTGTGCGTGCTTACAGTTTACGGGGAGAAATTAAATCCAAGTTTTTTATTGCCAAAGAATGGTTAACTGTAATTTTTCTCCAGCGCAGAGTCAAACTCTGATTGATTTGATAACCAGTTTAAATGTACAAACAATAAAAGCATTCACGTATGTTAATGTGATTCCACTAAAGGGCAGCTTGAATGCTTTCAGAACTTTCATCTGTCTCATTTTCAACACATTTATAGTCACATTAATTATAGGTGCATAATAGAAAAAATGCTGTTATGAAATACATTTAAAATACATTAATAGAACTTTTCAGTTGCAAGACTTCTGGTGCTTATATTTAATTCAGATTAATTTGGTTTCATAAAAGGAACCCAGCTAACTTCAGCTTCCCAAGTGCAGCCCAGCATTTATTATATAAACGAAACACGCTGCTGATTAATCAGTTTCACTAATGCAAAACCATATTTGTGGATCACATTCATAGCGAGAAAATTTAATGCAGCTAAAATGACAAAGCTGGGCAGCTTGATTTTCATCTCAGGGCTGTGAAGAAGGGGAGCTGGTAGGACTGTTATGTGAGCAATGCTTAAGAACTCATTTTTTTCCAGAAAGCTAGTGCCATCCAGAGAAATCCATGCCAGGAGAGGACAAGGTACAGTATTCGCTTTTCCACACACTCCTTAACTTACAGGTCGGGGTGGGGGAAATATTAAATTGATTTACACCTTATTCACATCTCCCAAAACCAAAAAACTGAACCAAAACACACCTGTCCTTTGAAATTTGCACTACTCTGAATTTTCTGGTGCACTTTTCCAACCAGAAAGTATGCACCAAACCCATGTATTAGTGAAAATAGCAGAAAAGCTACATTATATTAGAGAAAACTTTGCAAATTTTTTTTTTGCATATACCAGGCTTTTCATACAAAAAATGTGTATTTGGAATAATGTTCACAAAAATGAATACTTTTTTATGCAAACTTTTTTTTAAAAAAGAAACAAATTACCAACTAATGTGGAAATGGGGTGAGCTTTGGGAAAATGAGAAACTGAAATCGATATATTTGTCCACTCCTAGTTCCTCCTATATGTATAACTCTTTGTGTATATTCACTGGGGATGTCTGATCATAGCACTTGTACATTTAAAAAACACAATGCAAATGCTGTATACATCTCAACAGATTAGTTCCAGGAGCAAACCAATGCTTCCTGCGACATAATAGGATAGTAAATTATTCCCTCTGAATATTCTAATTTATTTTAATACTATTTGTTTTGGGCTCTGTAAAGCTGATTATATAAATTTATTACTGGGCAGTTTTTGCTGCCTTTTGGCACAACAGATATGCATTTTATTTTCTCTGCACCACTGTGTTTCTGACAAAACACCTGAAAAAACATTCAGAGTAAAGGAAATGTGAAAAAGCACGCAATGGCAAATCCATTTATTTGCTCTGCGTTCTGCTTCTTGGAGATAGCTGTGTTTCAAGAGGAAACGGTTTCACAGGTATCTGAAGCATTTTTCATGTACCCAACACCAGTTAATCCAGCATCTTCATGGTATCTTGCAAGAATCACAATGCTGTTTTATAGCATCCTTCCGCTGAAAATAGGTGTGAGAAATTCATCATCATAGCAGAGTGAACCAGGAATAACCAGCAAATGTGTTTGGAGCAAGGAGAACAGGCATTCCACAATCCATAAGCCACTTATGCTGAGACATGACCCTGGAAGTGAGCCAAAATTGGGACTGGTGACACACACGGGTTGAGTTTCATACACCCAAACCCAATTTATTTCAACACACACACATTCTTTTGATGTCATAGCTGAACATCTTTTGGCTTCCTTTGCAGCAGCACAGTAAAATGGCTACATTCATTTTGGAAAACAACAAACCCATAATTTAGATATGAAATGAAACCATTTTATTGCATTTTTGATGGAATCCTTTGCAATTTCAGGTCCATTTCATTATATAAGCCATAAGGAACTTTTTATTCATGTTTGTGTCTGCACATAGTTTTCTTTAGCACTTCAAGATCACAAGCCATCATGGCACTACATCACTCCAGACGTTACATCATAAGAACAGCACCAAAGCAGATATTGTGGGTGATTGTTTGCATCGTGTACAGGTAGTCAATGTGATGCTCTCCAGGTGTTTTTGAACTATAATTCCTATCATCTCTGATCATAGGCCATGCTGGCTCGGGCTGTTGGGGAGTTGTTCAGCATCATCTGAAAGAGAGCATGGTGGCCATCCATAAAGAACACACAAGGAAAGCTGCTCTTGCAACATGGTAAGCCTCTACCCTAAAACTTGAAATAATTTTGCTTCCTCCTGAAAATAATGGGATGCCATCTTACAGGAAGTGGGGGATTCCAGTAGTTGAGCCACTGTGGTGCAAGACCTAGGAGACCAGGGTTCAAATCCCTACTCAGACATGAAGCTCATTGGGTGATCATGGGCCAATCACAATCTCTCAGCCTAACCTACTTTAGGGGACGAC
Source organism: Podarcis filfolensis (assembly GCF_964270895.1). NCBI lineage: Eukaryota > Metazoa > Chordata > Lepidosauria > Squamata > Lacertidae > Podarcis > Podarcis filfolensis. The sequence goes on along the minus strand of NC_139621.1, from coordinate 25,164,870 downwards.
AGAGGACGAGATGGTTGGACAGTGTTCTCGAAGCTACGAACATGAGTCTGACCAAACTGTGGGAGGCAATTGAAGGCAGGAGTGCCTGGCGTGCTCTGGTCCATGAGGTCACGAAAAGTAGGACATAACTAAATGACTGAACAACAACAACCTACTTTACAAGGCTGATGTGAGAATAAAATGGGGTGGGGTAGAACGATGTGTGCCATATTTAGATCTTTTGTGGAAAAGGTGGGATATAAATGAAATAAACAGGTAATAGTTATAAATGTCTCTCCTCCAGCACCTTCTGACCTGGGTGGCTCTTTTGTCTAGACCAGGGTTTCCCAAATTCGGGTCTCCAGCTGTTTTTGGACTACAACTCCCATCATCCCTAGCTAGCAGGACCAGTGGTCAGGGATGATGGGAATGGCAGTCTAAAAACAGCTGGAGACCCAGGTTTGGAAAACCCTGGTCTAGACGTTGGCCTTTTGAGCTACTCCAGCCTGCTGCTTGTGGCCCAGTCCTGGCGCAACTTGGAGAGGCTAGAAGGCTCTGGGGTTAAGTCGTGGTTGCCTGCCAGGGTGCGACCAATAAGCATAGACCCCTGACACCAGCCCTGGCCTTGACAATCAAAATTACAGGAAACACTGATGAACATCAGTGCCAAATATGCAATTCTGTGAAACCACATCTGACAACTCCATTGCTAATTCACAAATCAATGAACAAGAGGTCCAATTTAGTCAATGGTAAGCTCTTGTACACACATCAATGAATTTGCTGTACAGGCTAATGAACCCTTGATAAATTATATAGTTCATTTAAATATCTGGCATTGACAGCAACAGCTTTCAATATTGTCTTCTTGCCACTGGGAAACAGCTAATTTACGCTTCAGATTTTTGGACGATTTTTCCCCCAGGTTTCGTCACACAAAATACAAAGGAAAAGCACTGTGTACACACTTCACACTGAAGGCTCCCCATCCTCTTTTGCACCAGTTCTAATATTTTCCCTCCCTTTCTGGCAGGAAGAGGTTGCTAGAGGCATAAAGTTTGATTACTAACATAACACAGCTAAGCATTCCCTTTGAAAAGAATTAGCAAAAGTGCATTTCAATGAAAATACTTTACAAGACAAATTACAAAGGAAGCTATAATTACCAATTTCGCCCTCCCCTAAATTTCTTTTCATGTTCCCTTGTAGGTAGAAGTGTTCTATAGAGAAACTTTATGAGCTGACAGATAAATGAAGTGCTGTGAACACCTTCAGTCATGGTTCACGGCATACTCCAAACCATATACGTCAAATGTTTCTAGAGTGTAAAAACATGGGCAGCTCAATTCCACGGTCCAGTTCAGTAGATTTTGGAACTTGAGCTGATTTATGCCGTGACCCTAAAAAAATTACATGGGGGTAAGTTTCCCTGAAATCAGTGGGTCCTGTTTTCAATGAGTAGCCATAGTGTACGAGCTCTGGGGTGTACTTTGAGCTCCATGCATGCAGGGACTTATCAAAAGCACTGTTAAAGATAAAATTACAAGACATATAGAATAACACCTCCTGCTGAAGCTGAAGCAGATTGCCATCTTTAAGCTAAGTTTCCTAACTTCTTAGAGTTTTTTGAGAGTGTCAGCAAACACTCTGAACAACACTGTGCGCTTAGACTTTCAAAAAGCTTTTGACAAAGTGTCTCACCTAAGACATCAGAGGAAGTCATGAATTAGACGAGAGGTTGTTCTTGTGGATTGTTAGCTGCTTAAAGAAACAGGAAACAGAGAGGAGGAATAAATGGTTCTCCCAATGGACCAATGTAAATGACGGAGCATCCATAACAGTCACCAGAGGAGGAATGGCTGCTGGGGGGAACACAGAGAAGAAGAAACGTCATGGTGCATCTGCAGCAGCACAACTGGATGCCATCACCTGCCTCAGCTGCAACAAACCATGTCTCTCCCATATCAGTTTCTACATCAGGCATCCCCAAACTCGGCCCTCCAGATGTTTTGGGACTACAATTCCCATCATCCCTGACCACTGGCCCTGTTAGCTAGGGATGATGGGAGTTGTAGTCCCCAAACATCTGGAGGGCCGAGTTTGGGGATGCCTGAACTACAGTCACAAGTTTCCAACAGTCTGACTTCACCTCCCAAAAGTACACTCCTCCATTCTCTCCCCAGACAGATGGATGCCAATCAACCAAGCAATAAATAATGAGGGAAAGAACTGAAGACACAGCATTATAGACTAAGTCCACTCACCTTTTCTTGGTGGGTGGCATTGCGGCTGGGAAGCCGGATCACAACAGTATACCGGCCTAGGGGTGGAGGGTCACCGCCTCTCCCGTGTCATGCCGGCCGCATCATTATTGCTGGGGTCCTGCCCCTGTGGGATGGTCCCAGCCAATCAGCTCTCAGTATGGGTGTGGCTACAGGCGATTTAACTGCAGCACAGCTGGCCGGCCCCCTCTTTCTTGTCCCAGCGCCAGATCACCCAACCCACCCTCTTTTCATGATTTGCTCAGATATGACCTTGCTATGCACCATTGTCAGTTGCCATATTGTTGGGACTAGGTAGGTATTTTTTCAGTTGGCAAATTGGCACAGGCCATTTGGTTTTCGCCTACCTAGAAACAATTGTCACAACTTTTGTGAGGTTAGGCATTGGGTAAGCCTTTGTTTGGATGGAAGGGAGGCTGTAGCCTTTGCCTGCCCCTCCTCAGTAAGGGATCCGGGGTATGAATCCTGTCCAAAGCCTGGATGTGGGCTAGGGCCATGTCACAGCCCCTATGGGGACCCCTCGGGGTGCCCCTATTTGATGTAAGTCAGTGGTTTACCCTTAAGTGGACTCCCTGCAGATGGGCAGGAGTCAAGATATAGCCTGGCTTCACCCCAATGCCAAAGCCAAACTGCTCACATCTGTACCCAATAAAGTTGCGGCCTATTTGAATCCACAGGCCAAAATACTTTGTGTCTCTGTGTTTTATTGTTCTCCTGGGAACTTTGTGGCTCGGGTGCCTTGGCACGCAAGACATCTCTGTTTCCCAAGCTGGCATGGATGGTGGATGCTGAGCACCTGAGTCTGAAACATAGGAAATAAAATTCCACCAGATGAGGATGGGTATTGGAATCTGTGCTTCTCAACTTACTCATAAATGATCTAGAGTTAGGGGGTGAGCAGTGAGGTAGCCAACTCACACAGCTGCTTCTGACATTACTGTGTTTGGAGCACACTGTGAAAATAATTCAGTGTGATTAAATGTTAGACCTGGTTGTCAAAATGAAAGATTCCCCCCTCCCTTCTCCTCTCCACCTCTTTCCCTCTTGAGCTTTGGGCGTTTCCCTAGTCAGCTTGGCTTCATTTCACAGAAAGGAAAGGGTTCAGCTATGCTTTTAACATTATGGAAAGCCCAGGGCAACAGAGCTTCTTGAAAGGTTAGGTTTTCCCTGATCCACTTCAACACATTTTGTTAAAGGTGCAAGCCAGCTCGGTAACATAAAAAACTAACCCACGTCCCCCTTGTTATTTAGGATACTTAGAGGGCCAACATACACCCCTAATATTTGTCACGACAGTCCCTAACGCAGCAGCAGCAACAACAAAAGGTGAAACCATAACCAAGGCAGCCTGTATCAGACACAGTTGGCTTTGACATTGCCTAAATAGTTTTCAGATTTCACGGTTGCTTCTTCCTTTGGTCAAAACCTATCAGCTTCCGTCACCATACTGAGAAGAACATAAGGAAACAGTCCCACAATGAATAGATGACTCTCGCTTCAGTGCTACATTCCAAAAATAAAAAATGCAAATAAAAATATTGAAGAGATGTGCAACATTTTAGATAGCAAAACCGCCTCTTTAGAAGTGCTGAATTTAGACATGATAGGCACAAAGGTTTCTCAACTTGAAAAGAATTTACTATGAAGTGAATGCCAAAATAAGTTCTCATTGATCTTAAAAGGAAAATGGAACAGAAAACATAGGTGGAACTAAGAAAAAGGCAGCGCAGAAGGTAACGGGGGATCAAAAGCATAAATTGAATTGCATAGCTGAGAAAATCATTAGATTATGACATATGCCTTTCTCCCTCCTACTGGAGTCAATGGGATTTACAGCAGAATTCCCATGCTGGTGAACTTAGAAGTAAGCCTACATGAACTTAATTTTAGGACTTAACTTTCAGGTAGGTTTGTACAGATTGCAGCCTTGAAAGTGCTTAACACTGGCTGGAATAGTGCAGTATGCTCTCCTAACTGCCACTAAGTTCTGTGTGGTAACTGAAACTATTTAAAGAAGGAGGTTTGCTCAATGGTTTATGTGAAATTCATTCTTCAACCTTAATATACTGTCAAATACCCATCACAAAACATATCTGAGTTTTGAAGGCACTCAGGAAAATTAAGTGAAGGCCAACTGTCTCTCCCACCTACCCAAACCATGTATTTTTACCACATTATTCAACCCACCAGGATCTTCAGAATCACTCTATTTCCAAACTGGCATTCTTAAAAAGGAGGTTTTAAGTCCATGATGTATAGGGGGAACCTGTGGCTCTCATCAGCCCCAGCCAGCAATGGTCAGAGATGATGGGAGAACATTCTCCATCCCAGTGCATGCTTGAACTGCAAGACCCTTAATCCTCACAGAATTTAGGACCATTTAGTTATGCAAGTGTGTCTAAACATTTTGCCCACCCAAAGTGAATATGGGCATACATAGCACTGAAATCTTCCCTGAGCCATTGCCCAGAAGAATAGCTACGCAGAGATTTACTAAATCTTGCTTTGTCCTTCCATATTCTTATCTTGCTTCATCTCTCTGTCTCCCACTGTCCACTAATTAATTAATTAATCAGGACATTAATGCCCTCAAGTAGATTCATCTCCTTTATACCCATCCACAAATATTTTGAATCTCCTGCACTATCTATTTGTACTGTTCACCTTCATTCAGAAAGTGACACTTGCAGCTGCTCAGCTGGTTCTTTTATTAGGGTACTAAAATGACAGATCTGAGACCAGCCTGCTGTCTGCACAGCGCTGCTGATTTGCACCACTTCCTCCCTTGACAGGATGATTCATCAAAGCGAGGTGGAACAACCCTGGCTCAAGTCAATATTAGTGGAGGTATCTTGCCACACTGACGAGTGGAGCAAAAACACTGGCTTAGAATGAAATGTTACACAGAGAACCCAGAGTTTAAAGGGCAATCCCATGTCCTGTTTCACCAGTTTGGGATAGAGGTTGCCATTATAAAAGGCCTGATAGAATGAGAAGAAGGGTTTAGGAAATTGCTATGCTTCAGATGTTTCTGTGCTACAATTCCCATCGGCCTTGCTGGCACGATCTGATGGGCGTTGGAACTCAACAATGCTGAAGTGTTCCAAGACCTGTTATCCACTATGGAATAGTCAATGACTTGTGAACCCACCAGACCAGGCATAGGCAAACTCGGCCCTCCAGATGTTTAGGGACTACAGCTCCCATCATCCCTGACCACTGGTCGTGTTAGCTAGGGATGATGGGAGTTGTAGTCCCAAAACATCGGGAGGGCCAAGTTTGCCTATGCCTGCACCAGACTAACCTCAGACAAAAGTGGGACATGGAGCGAAGTTATCTTTAGCTAGAAGTTTAGGATTTCATCAAATGGCCAATGTTGGGACAATGTTACAAGTTCTGGCACGGCACCAGCAAATTGAGTTGGACAATAATGTCACAGTGGCAATGCATTTGATGCAGTAGGCTAGTCACAGAATTGTGGTGTAGTGGTTATGAGCAGTAGGCTCGTAATCTGGTGAACCGGGTTCGCGTCTCCGCTCCTCCACATGCAGCTGCTGGGTGACCTTGGGCTTGTCACACTTCTCAGAAGTCTCTCAGCCCCACTCACCTCACAGAGTGTTTGTTGTGGGGGAGGAAGGGAAAGGAGAATGTTAGCTGCTTCGGGTAGTGATAAAGCGGGATATCAAATCCAAACTCTTCTAGATTTGTAGAATTGGAAGGGATCTAGGGAGTCATCTACTCCAACCCCCTACAATGCAGGGATCTCAGCTAAAGCATCCATGACAGATGGCCATCCAACCTCTGCTTAAAAACCTCCAAAGAAGGAGAGCCCACAGCCTTCCAAGGGAGTTGTGTGACTGGAGTGGTATGTGAGCTGCTTTCTGGGGACTGGATCACTCCAATAATGTCTGCAAAAGCGAACCACCTCAGTTCAGTGAATTATGTTGTTTCTATGTTAATGCTATTTTCTCATGCAAGGGGGGGGAAATGACATGGATTTGACATAGATTGGATGGGAAAGTCAAAACTGGGAGAACTGAATGAGAAACATTACATTTATTCATTTTCTTCTTTTTAAAAAAGTAATGCTTCACTAATACTAAACTATTTGCTTCTATTCCTTTGTTTTGTACTTTCACTAGAAGCTAAATGAGTGCAGCACAGTTAATTACTGTATTTGCTGATTACAGCTTCCTCGTTTCACCCTGTGTCTTTTTATTCAAATCAGTGCTTAAAAACACTGACAGCAAAAAGGAAATGGGCCATAAATCATTGTTACTGTCTCAAATAAAATTCTTTATTGCATGATGGTTGTTTCGTGAATACCAACAGGCATCCAAGGTTATCGTAAAGCATAATTATTCCACATATCTAAGGAAAGATAAGAGCTCAAGAGTGCACTGAAGTATGCACCAAAGCAGTATTTTAAGTGGTCATTTGAAGACATGTTAAATGAACTGTGTTCCGACACCAGTTATAAAGCAGTATTTTATTTATTTTTTAGTGCTTGGCCTATTAGTTAAGTAACACAATTAGTGTTTCCATGTGCCATATGAGAGACCCATCCTAGAAAATTCTCTAGCAACACATTTATACTCAGTGGCAGTCTTGCCCCTTCTGACATTAACCTTTGTCTTGTTAGCAGTTTATGAGTTCACCTTCTAAGTTTGATGGTGGTGAATGGGGAGCTAAATGTGGAATCTTCAATTTCTCTTTAGAAGAGATATTTGAAAAGAATAAAAAAAATAAGGGCGAAATTAATGACACAGCTCTGAATAGCAAATTATGCACTCTCTCTTTTTGCACTCCCCAAGCTTTCCTCGGACTGTACCACTGGAAATCATAGGCCGTGGATCTCTGATTTGGAATACATTTGAAAGTTTAGGACCTTTGGATATGGTCTCTATCTACTTGTCAGTTTTTTTTTGCTTTCAAAGTGAGACTATTCAAATAGGAGCCTGCCCCACACTTCAGTCTGAAGTGCTAAAACCCCAAGAGTACCACATCTGATGTTTTCTCTGCATGTTCACATAAATTCTCAGTCTTTAGTAGATGCCTACTTTGTCTTTTGCTAGAACCCCAAGATCTAAAAACTAGAGGAAGGTACAAAAGACATACAGTTAAAATTAGAGACCAGGGTACCTTTGAATACAGGATTAATAGTAGCAGAATTGATCTCACTCTCAATCTGCCTCTGCTTACCTTAGCACATTATTTATTTTAGAAGCCTAATTTAGGCTTGCCAACAAAGGTCCATATAGTAAAAGCTATGGTTTTCCCAGTAGTGATGGATGGAAGTGAATGCTGGACCATAAAGAAGGCTGATCGCCGAAGAATTGATGCTTTTGAATTATGGTGCTGGAGGAGACTCTTGACAGTCCCATGGACTGCAAGAAGATCAAACCTATCCATTCTGAAGGAAATCAGCCCTGAGTGCTCACTGGAAGGACAGATCCTGAAGCTGAGGCTCCAAGACTTTGGCCACCTCATGAGAAGAGAAGACTCCCTGGAAAAGACCCTGATGTTGGGAAAGATGGAGGGCACAAGGAGAAGGGGACGACAGAGGACGAGATGGTTGGATAGGGTTCGCAAAGCTACCAGCATGAGTTTGACCAAACTGCGGGAGGCAGTGGAAGACAGAAGTGCCTGACGTGCTCTGGTCCATGGGGTCACAAAGAGTCGGACATGACTAAACGACTAAACAACAAAATTTAGGTTGAAAAAGCCATTTTGTTGTTAGCATCACTGAACAACTGGGAGTTGGAAACTTTTCCCAGTCTCTTGCAAGAGATCTACCAGTAGATCCCAACTTACCTTCTGCCTACCAGTGTTCTGGAGAAAAACAATGAGGGGAAGTGCATTTCTTCTTACTAGCTCCTGATGTAAAACTGAGGGAAGGTCTGTCTTGGGCACAACAGCAGTCGTGAAGACTGCTCTTTCCAGCTGCTCGCAGTCAGTTTGCTTGCCATCACAGAGAATGGAGATCCCAGTTCATATAATCTGGCTCTAAAGATCCATATATTATTTTGTATATCTCTTAGTTCTCACTTGCAACTGAAACAAGGGATGCTTCCAGACAACCTGCTTAATTGAACAATGCATCCAGATTTGCTTGAGGGAGGATCATACAACCTTTAATGAGCCTTCTTCCTGATTTGCTTGTGGGGAGGTTGGACAACATTGCATTAAGGCGAGAGCCAGTATGGTGTAATGGTTAGAGTGTTGGAGTGGGACCTGGGAGACCAGGGTTCGAATCCCCACTCAGCCATGGAACTCACTAGGTGACCTTGGGCCAGTCACTATATCTTAGCCTGATCTACCTCACAGGGTTGTACAACCCGAGTTTGCCAATATGGGACTGAATCCCACCACAAAAGAGTGACTGTCTGGAAGTGCCCAGAGCCTAATTATGACACACGCTGTTACTCACATCCATTCCTTGTTACCCTTGTCTCCCCCTCCTCCTGTCGTTTGTTGTCTCCTCAACTTTTAAAATTTAGATTGCAAGCTTTTGGTAAGCAGGGACCTACTTCTATTTTATTTTGCTTATATTAAATCTGTAACGGCTCATCTCCTGCACCAGTGGTGCATATAAATAATATTTTCCTAATTATTAATATTATTTTGACCTCCTATAGTCCTTAAATCCAAATTTCATGACTTAAAACAGAATCCCTTGTTCCGCTGTTAAATCTGCCCTGAGCGTGGTGTCTACAGTGGAGGGGTGAATTATAAAATCATCTGAAATAAATGCATCCAACTGTCTCTTTATTTAAGTTTGGCTGCAATGCAGTACTTCTCATCCCCCCCTTCTTTTTGTTAGGGGAGAGAATAAAACTTACAGGCTAAATATTATGGGCAGAAAACAAATTGCAAATTTGTAATAGCTGAAACCATCCCCCATAATGAAAATTATAGTTTTCACCAGGGTTCCCAAGTTAGAAAAATAAACATATTGAACAGAAAAAGGTGTATTGACTTTAAGAACTCTGCTGAGACTATTCTGGTTGGTTTGGTTTTGGTTTTTGGTTTTAATGTGTTGTTTCCATGCACACTCTCAAGGGCAGGACCAACATTTTTTTGTCCTGGGGAGGAGGAGTGGGTCTTCAAATCAATTAGCTACTCACCAGGCCACCCTCTCCACAGACTGTTCAAACTGTGCAAAATGCTTTCCTTCACCACAAACATCAAACGATAGATTTTCCAACTTGGCTCAGCTGCTTACACACAGAAGTGAATGCCAAAGAATGTTTCTCACACCATATCAATGCCACCAATGGTGTCTTATAGTTTCTTGTAAAAGAAATGGACAATGTCAACCCTGCCCTTGCCCAATAAAAATGATATTTCACCAAATGTAACACACACACAATTTAACTCAACAGTCAATTGTGCCATATGATGCAACTGTATGAAAGGCAGGAGAAATTTGTGTACATGCCTTGGAATCCAACATCTTCTCCTGCCTTCTGCTGGGGCTGTAATGGCATCGAATCACAATATCCCTGGAATTGACTAAGCTCTGGTGATAAACTGCAGCACCATATATGAGGTCTACCCTCATCAATGTAGCAATGTAGCATATCGGATTAGTTCTGGATGCTTGAAGACAAGTGAAACAGGAATGACCCCAAACAGAAAGAATGCCACTGCAATGCTAAGGGAAACACTGGAGACTCGCTGTCATTGTAGATGACAATGAGCAAGATGGACAAATTGTCTGAAATGAAACAACACAGCTTTCTAGGCAGACTTCTAGGAGGAACATAGGAGTCTACCTTATACTGCATCTAGAACACCAAGCTCAGTATTTTCTATGGTCTGGCACTGACTCTCCAGGTTTTCAGGCAGGCGACATTCCAGCCCTGTTTCACTTTTCCTCAAGCATCCAGAACGAATCTGATATGCTAGATTGATTACAGTAGACTTGATACATAGATACAGCAGAGCTTAGCCAACTTCAGGAATACTGTGCAGTGGTATCTCGGGTTACAGACGCTTCAGGTTACAGACGCTTCAGGTTACAAACTCCGCTAACCCAGAAATAGTACCTTGGGTTAAGAACTTTGCTTCAGGATGAGAACAGAAATTGCGCAGCGGCGGCGCTGTGGCAGTGGGAGGCCCCATTAGCTAAAGTGGTATCTCAGGTTAAGAGCAGTTTCAGGTTAAGAACGGACCTCCAGAACAAATTAAGTTTTCAACCTGAGGTACCACTGTATTGCAATTGCTTGCTCTGTCCCACATCCATCACATACCTGTCACCCAGCTCCTTCACCCTCCCTGTTTCGGAGGGGTGACTGCTGCAGTGGGGAACCTTCTGTCTGCTCACGGAAGGTTGAAATGGCAGAACAGTGATTCATACAGAGAAGTAACAGGCAGTTTCCTCTGTGGGTGTGCACTTTGAATTCAAGGACCCTCGTTACTTAATGGAATTTTTTGCTTGTGCCCTGAGACACACTAGTTGGGAATGAGCTGCTATAGGATCATTTTAAAGATAAAATGAAAAGATGCATGAAAGAGGGGAGAGTGAGGACTCATGTGCACCCCCGTTAACCTGAAACCAGGAATGATGCAGCCCTGACTCATAGAATAGGATACGGAAGCAGAAATAAACACAAACATGTTGTATGAGCTATTAAATGAGTATGAGTCTGATTTCTGACCTATTTTTGAAGGTAGCAGTCACTTAAGAGGCAAAAACAACAGAAGGGGAAACATTGCAGCTGCCTCATGCACCTGCAAGTCTGCTGCTGGCATCGTGCAATGCAAAATTCTTTTTTAGACCAGAAATTCAGGTTACCTGCTAAATAATGTGCCCCCCCCCCCGCTCATTAATTAGCACAGTGGTTTACAGGAACATGTTTTCTAATTTGAAGTTTCTGGAGCTGGGAAAAACCTCTTGATCCTCACAAAAGATTACATACCTTGCTTAACTTCATCACTAATGCAGCCTACTTTGAGAACTGCAAGGGAAGAATTCTATTCTAGTGGTTGGGAGAAGGAGAAGAGAGCTTTCATAACACCGTAAAGGTTGATAAACACAAGTCACTAGAGCTAGTGAAACATAATGGGTAAGAGAAAAAGCTGTCAACCAGGAAGTTGATGGCTCATGTGTCTGTGACGTTAACATATGAGAGTGCTGGAGGTGAAATAGTTAAACAGGTTACCCAATCAGAACCCGGGGGGTGGACTCAGAGGGTCTATAAAACCAGCTCTGGGAGGGGCGAAGGGAGGAGATCGTTGGGAGGTTGGTTGGAGTGGGAGTGAATTGGGATAGAGTCTGTGGGTAGGTTGAGTTAGTGTAGTGAAATAAGCTGAGTCAGGAACAGTTAGGAACTAGGAAGACAAGTAAATATCTGAGAGGTGGTTTAGTGAGTGAGAGCAGGTAGTAGAAGTTATAGGTCTGGATAGGCACCCCTTGACTGTAATGGACCGATACCATTTATAAAACCACACACTTGTTAAACTGCAATAAATAAACAGAAGTTTATGTTCCAATTTAACCCTGACTGGACTTGGTATTGTCCCAGGTAGGGTCTGGGTGGTGGCAGCGAGAAATAAAGTGGTGGCACAGGGATCAATAGATGGTGAAACGTCTGGGGACCCTGTGTGATCACCACAGTCTCATTTAACTAATTCACAAGATGGGCACAGGAAGCCACCATCTCTTGGCTTCAGCCACCTCCCATCTGCAATGGGAAGAGAGTCTGAACACCAAACTGATCTCAACTTTTTAAAAATGCTGGGTCAAAATGTGGAGTATTGTAATCGACTTAACAGCTAGAACAGGAAACAATCTCCATGCCATAAAAATGCTAGGCACAATCAAGTAATATTATGTACATGATTTGCCTTTTCTGTCTAAAAGGATTGGTCTCTTTTGAACGGCGCAGTCTGTTCTTTCACTCGGTGGCTGATGCTCTGGGAATGAGGTGATTGAAGATCAACAGATACAATAAATATAGCATTTAAATGAACAACAGTTGAGAAATCTAACAAGGATATAGCAACTCAAAAATAGTAATGCCGAAGAGTCTCCCCACCCACCTTCTTTGCAATATTCTTACTTAGATGCCTGACTGCAATCCCAGAGACACACAAATTTCAAATGAAGAACTGTCTGGAGTTTGGATGCAATAAGGAGCAGAGATGGCACAAAAGCAGTGAATGCTAAGAGGGAAATAGTTCTGAAATTTCCCAAAGCTCCAATTCAAGAGATGCTTACTGGACATCTGAGAACATGTTGGAATGCCCACACTTTGCGCATTAACAGAAGCACCACTAACTTGTTCCCAACAGCGAAAGAAAGAAAGAAAGAAAGAAAGAAAGAAAGAGAAAGAAAGAAAGAAATGCTAAGGACTGCAGGCACTGACATTCAAGTATAGCTCTGGTACTAAAGAAAGGCTAATTTAACTACAGTAACTACACCACGTATGACCTGACTCAATTAGAGGGAATAAACCAATCATTTAGATTCACAATTGCCACCAAAGTTTTGATCAAATTTGGTGGTTCCTGCTTTGGGTCTAAGGAATTTTTTTTGGGGGGGGGATGCCAGCATATTCTCCCCAAAGTTTAAATGTGAATGTGGCGGCTTTTGTTTTAGGAGAAACATCTGAGGAAGTCTGAAAGAGATATAAAAATGTTTTAATAAGGCTGGAGAAATTTCTGAAAAGGGTTCTTTTCTGCTTGTCAGGATGGTGAGAAGCCGGACCAATATATCGTCACTTCTCTTGCTCACTGAGAAGTAAAAATAAAAAACCAAGATAACACCATCATACTTGGGAATCAAGGGTGCCAACTTGAATATAATATTGGGGGTGGGGAGAGGGGGAAAGGTTAGCCCTGCCCTGCATAATTGATCACAAAAAAGTGCACACACCGTTTGAATGGCAATGCCCATCAACTTGGGGGGACGGACCCCTCAAACTGTTTATTGGGGGAGGGGGCAAAGGACCCTCAGCCCTTTGCATTTGGCTCCTATGTGTGGAATAATATGACAATGCAAGAAAAGGAAGTTGGATAAAGTTTTACTGTTCCCTCCAAAAAAAGTTGATGGTGGGGTATGGCAGCTCAGCTACCTATCTGCGAGCCTTTGCCAGCTGCAGCTGAGGACTGGGTTTTGCCTGAGGGTGATGAAAGCTACTACTGGAGGTTCAACATCCACTCCCATCCCTCTTGGCCCTACTTAGAATTGCTCTATAAAAATGCCAAACTTCCACCAACTTTTGACATCGTGTGAAGGAGCATCACTAGTTACTGTATTTTTTGCTCTATAAGACTCACTTTTTCCCTCCTAAAAAGTAAGGGGAAATGTGTGTGCGTCTTATGGAGTGAATGCAGGCTGCACAGCTATCCCAGAAGCAATAACAGCAAGAGGGATTGCTGCTTTCACTGCGCAACGATCCCTCTTGCTGTTCTGGCTTCTGAGATTCAGAATCCCCCCCCCCTTGTTTTCCTCCTCCAAAAACTAGGTGCATCTTGTGGTCTGGTGCGTCTTATAGAGCGGAAAATACATTTTATTTTTACATTTTACACAGCATTTTATGCTGTGCTTGTAAGCGATTTAACTTGGCTTGTACTTCCTTGGTCCTTTATTCTCACCCATGAATAGTCCAACATTTCACGTACAAGCCACTTTTCTTGAATATGTTGCAGATCTTAACCTTTTTGTACTACCAGTCCCTTCATGGAAACCAGATAAAGTAGGTTTGATACATCCCAGACGCTATATTAGATGTCTGGGCCCCCTTGACAGTCCCATGAATCCCTTTTTGCCCTAAAGGAATGCCACCTGAGCCTCTGATATTATTCGGAGGCTCTGACAGCAGCTGCTTCGTAACTCCAGGTCATAAAGAAACATTCAGACTTCATTAAATGTGATAGCCTGCCTTAGCTTTGCCTTTGGAGTTCAGGCTCCTTCTGGAGGGCAGGGGTTGGGGAGAAATTTCCAACAGCTTCCTTTATAAACAGTAAGTTGCATCCTTGCTTGTTGACGCTTCCTGAAGGAAGTTCAACAGAGCGACTCATAACACATCTCTGCTACAGCAGATCAAATCCTGAGTCCAAAGAAAGCCCACTGGATACATCCAGGCACAAAAGGTTCATTGTTTGCCATAACACTTTACATATTTCGAAAGAGACTACACACTCTGAAGCTGTAAAAAACAAACTGCTAATCTCTTCAGTAATATATGAACCATAGCTCTTTGTTATGTATTCTTTGTTACATTTGCTATTGATCTGTTACCTTCGTTCCCTATTCACCTTTGCAGAAACCTTTACAACAGTTTAAAATTGTCATAAATGTATTTAAATAGAGTGCACAATATACCAAAAGACAAAATAATAAAAATCAGCACATCAAGCACAAAGCTTCCTTTTTAATAAACAAATTTGCTATAGAATTAATTGCAGCTTTATTTCAAAGCAATTTTCTGAAGATAAAAGGTTTTGCAGTGCTAGGGCAAGTAATCCCTACAAGAAAAGTCCCCATATAACACAACAAGGCCATGAAGCCCTTAATATATGCACTGTAGAAGTTCTTACAGGCCAAAATAAGTCAACTCCATTAGCACCCAGAAATGAACCAGCAAGCAGTGCATGTGCTAAAGCATAGTTTTATACACAGCTTTCATATTTTTCGTTTTTCAAATATGCTTCTGTCACCTCTTGTTAGAAGATGGCCGCTATGTTCTGCAGTAGAGGAAAATTACAAATGTTATTCTTGGGAAGAATATGTAAAATGTAATTGCAGTTGTTGACCCATACCTTGCTCCAGCATGAAAGGAAACTGGAAATCACTCCTCAGAGTGCCTCCACGCTCTTTCATAGAAGCAAGGAATTGTTGAGTTGGAAGAGACCATTTAGTAATCTCGTCCAATCCTCTGCAGTGCAGGAATACACAGCTGTCCCATATGAGGATCAAACCTGCAACCTTGGCATTATCAGACCTGACTCTCTAGTTCAGCATTAGCCAACGTGCTGCCCTCCAGATGCTGTTGGGCTACAACTCCCATGAACCTTGACCATTGTCTGTGGTGGCAGGTGCTAATAAAATCCAACAATATTTGTAAGGCACTATGCCACAGAGCCTAGGACTTGCCAATCAGAAGGTCGGTGGTTCGAATCCCCACCACGGAGTGAGTTTCCGTTGCTCGATCCCTGCTCCTGCCAACCTAGCAGTTCGAAAGCACGTCAAAGTGCAAGTAGATAAATAGGTACCGCTCCGGTGGGAAGGTAAATGGCATTTCCGTGCGCTGCCCTGGTTTGCAAGAAGTGGCTTAGTCATGCTGACCCCATGACCCGGAAGCTGTACGCTGGCTCCCTTGGCCAATAAAGAGAGATGAGCGCCGCAACCCCAGAGTCGGCCATGACTGGACCAAATGGTCAGGGGTCCCTTTACCTTTACCTATGCCGGGCAGTCAGCTGGCTGAATCAAACTGCAGCATGTTGGATGCAGCTGTAACTTCAAATAATCAGCATCAATTAAGAGAGTGGGGATTCCGCAGGGGAGAGAAAAAACTGATTACAAGTTCTAAAAGAGTCACTCATATTGCATAAGTTCTCTGTTTCAGTGTACGTCTCCTTTGGAGTCTCTCCTGTGGGGTTTTTTTTTTTCTTTTAAGATCATCAAGTGATTAGATAAAATAACTTGGGCAACTGGATCAGAAATATCCGATGCCTTTACAATGACAGCTCATGTTCTCATTTGCGAGTTTTAAACATGTACAGACAGAAACATGGCTGCCTTCAGAAGTGCCCTCTAGCCATCACTAAACAACCCCATTATAAGCTGATATACAGATCTCTTTAAAGTGACACACATTCTGTTATATTAATAATAGAAGAAAGCTATACAAGACTTTTAGACATTGAGTAGAAGAAGCTGTTATTCATGTCCTCAATGGCACAACCAGACTGGATGCAGTCTTGGGGCTTATAGCAATTTTATTACAAATACCTCATGATTTTAAGATCAGGTAGATGGATCGTTCTTCACAGTGAGCTGTAGCTTCCTATGACATTAACAAGCAACGTAACTTTACTTTCATCTATCCATTCGATATGCAGTATACACATCTATTTCCTGGGAGATGGAGACTCACAAAGTGCAAAGGTGTCTCCCGGTATGTTTCCAAGCACAATTCCAAGTGTTGGTGCTGACCTTTAAACCCCTAAATGGCTTTGGCCCTTGGAGCTAGATCTCAGTGTCTGGGCTGAATGATGGAGGTGGAGATGCTCCTTCAGATATACAGTGGTACCTCGGGTTAAGAACTTAATTTGTTCTGGAGGTCTGTTCTTAACCTGAAACTGTTCTTAACCTGAAGCACCACTTTAGCTAATGGGGGCCTCCTGCTGCCGCTGTACCACCGGAGCATGATTTCTGTTCTTATCCTGAAGCAAAGTTGTTAACCCGAGGTACTATTTCTGGGTTAGCGGAGTCTGTAACCTGAAGCGCATGTAACCTGAGGTACCACTGTACAGGGCCAAAGCTGTTTAGGGCTTTAAAGGTCAGCACCAACACTGAATGCTTGAAGAAGGAGCAGAATTGCACCCGCTGGTCATGCACCTCAGCATTTGCCTGCAAAACTTGCCCATCCTTCTAGTAGCTACACAATCAGCGTTAGTGAGAAAGACCCTGCAATGTTTCATGGATCCCTTTCAATCTCCTGGCCTCTGGTGGTCACTCCATCAGTGACTCAGTTGGCCCACTGAGTCCAGGCTTTCCTTAGTATTCCCTAAAATTAGTGTTACTTATTTATAATCCTGCATGGCATGCTCTGGTCCATGGGGTCACGAAGAGTCGGACACGACTAAACGACTAAACAACAACAACATTTATAATCCACTTACAAAGCTCTCTGAGTGGTGTGCATAACCTGCTACCACAATCTACTGAGCCACAAAATGCAGGAAGACCTTCCTCCTCTACACTTAATTATGTATATATATCAAAGCTAGCACATGGTATGAGACATACTGTTTCTAAAATCTACCCGGTGCAGAACACATTCATTAATTTAAGCATCTGTAAATCTATTTATCTATGGCCAACAAAATCAGAACAAGCCGTCCTTTAGTTAAGAGTAACAAACATTGGTTCTATCTATAACCTAACATCACATCACATCACACACCACCTTCTTTAACAGCTATTCAAACCACCTGCCTTTCATTTATTCCTTTTCCGTCTTCATCTCTCACTTACTCATCTCTCTCACTTATTCATCTCGCTCACTCGTTCTCTACTCATCTCCCTGCCATTTGAGCTCCCTAATCATCCTCTGACTCATAGGAGCCAACTCCTGGGGGCCGATGTCCCTTCGTCCCCCCCAAAAAAAATATTTGATGGGCATTGACATTCAAATGGTGTGCATATGTCGTGTCTTGTGATCAATTATGCACACCAGGGCTTACCAATATTTTATTCAAGTTGGCACCTCTGCTCTGACTTCACTTTCCATTCCAGCATGCTCTCCTTCTGTCAATCATTCTACCACACATTATTCTGTAACGAGGGTCCTAGATTACATGTAACTAGGGATCCTCCACTCAGTCACAAATATAGGGATCCCAGTCAAGCAGAAGATCTGTACACATGTAACAATGTGAGACCTCTATCTCACTAATGCTATTTTGGCAAGTGCAGAGGAGGGAGCAGCTAGGTACACTTGCCTTGGGCCTCAGAGGGCTAAGCCGGCTGAAGGGGACCCATCAGGGACTGGCTGCTTGTTTCCCTTTCCCTTTTTAGTTTATAACTTTATTCTACAGTGAAGTGGTGGACATGAGGCAGGAGTTGATAATGCAGGTGAGCTGCACACAGGTGAGCTGAAAGCGAGCTGCCGGCCAGCCCTGTGGAGCCTCCTTTTATTGAGACAAATATGCAAACCAGGCAGATACATTTTGCACTGTGACCTTTACACATCTTCCAGTCCCGAAATCGTGGGGTGGTACAAAGTTATTTTGGCACCTGTTTCCATCGCGTCATTTTCCCCTTGCACAGTGTATGACGAAGGAGACAAAAGGTCTCAGAGATAAAGGTGACAGACAGGACACCGCAGACTACTGAGACCGCAAAAGGTTAGACAAAGGCAATGATGTTCAGACAGCCGTGGCTTTGTCTGTGAGGGGTGTGTGTGCTCCGCACCCCAAGGTGACGCATGCAGGCAGGCTGAGACTGCCTGTGGATGGGGAGTGTGCTCCCTCCAGACCCCACTCCCCACTCCGTGATCATCCCCACAGTACAGTAACAAGATTCCTGCCCTGGGCCTCAGACAAGCTCTGCACAAGCCTGGGTGTAGGTATGGCTACTGATGTACGGCCAACAGTCTTGCTCCTATTTCCCCCACAGGCCAATTGACTGCATGGATGAAGCCTCTGTTGTCTTTATGGAACATTTGTGGGCCACTGCAGCTCGGAAGAATCTCCAGTAACTTTCTGAGGAATACCAGGATTTCCCAGAACACGTTTTGAAAAAAACAGAGATAGTGGCTGTACAGTCATCAAAGTTTCTATATTATTGTTTGTTTCCAGGAAATACCTATCTGAGGATCTCAGCATTTGTGGCTTGCCATGCTAAACGCAGCCAACCAGCCACTTAGGAAAGCTCAATATGGCAGCTTGGCATCTGCCTTGGTCTACAAGGGATGAGTAGGTGTGAGTGGATTTTCAAGTGCCTTTCAGATTGCATGACTGCTGTGCTGTGTTTGGCCCAGGGGGATCATACATTTTGGAAGCATGGTCTTACAAAGGCCTTGAAGACTGATTATAAACAAAAGTATCCAGGACAAAGGTGTGATAATGTTTAACACATCAGGATGAAGACCCCAGATTGTGGGGACATGCAATTTAAACTTTATCCCTAAGGCATGATCCTGGTAAAAAGTTTCCCTCACCAAAGCTGCTTATGGCAATTTACCTCCCAGGATGAACAGCGGCTTTGAGAGTGGGGTTTTAAAAAAATAAAAATAAAAAAATTGAGATGACATCACAGGTGGGGCAGGTTTAAAGCTAAGGATGACCGAGCAATTCAGTCACTGCTCATTTTCCAACGTTGCAATGCAATTCCGAACAAACATATTAAAATATGCATCTAGATATTCCATATTTAAATATACATGGAATATGGAAAACACACATTAAAATACTTTAAAACAAAATACTTGTTTTTTAAAACAAACGAACAATTAATGCGGAAATGCAATGGGCTGATTAGTAAAAAGTGTCATGGACCAGAAATAGAATCACCCACATCCAAATGAACAATCCCTCCCCACAGTGTGTTCCAGTCCTAATTAGCCCTGCACCTGTTATTTCTTTAATTAAAAAAGAGATATGGAATGAGACCACAAGTTTCTCATCTCATCTCAACTGGTCCTCAGTCTCTCCTGTTCTCTCTCCAGGGCTGGCTCCAGGTTTGAGGGAGCCCTGGGGTAAAATGTCCTCTAGGAGGACTCCTATATTGGTTGGCCATGCTTGGCTTACTGGTAGCAGTGCTCCAAATAGTGCCACCCTAAATCTAAAATGCTCTAGAGAAGGGGTGGATGTCCCATAACCAGCAGGCCAGATCCTGCCTAGGAAACCATCAGTCCCCCAATCTTGACCTCAGTTCTGTGGTTCTCTGTCTGCTCTTTGGAACTGTAGTTGAGGGCCTAATTAAAACTAACAATTTGACACCCAAGACCATTTTGGCCAAGCCATGTCATAGGGCTGACAAAGACGAGCCACCCTCACCCCACAGTGACGTCATATTGAGGACAGGGTGGGAAATCAAAATGGCAGCTAGACACAGCCATACTATGTTAGTTTTTTTTAAATATCATATTGTAAAAAACACAAATGTGGGTCCAGGGCTAGTGTCAAGAGTGGGACCTGCCAGGATGCTGGGGCCCTAGTAGTTACCCACAGATGCCAGGCACTGACATTGAGTGGATAGCTCAGTAGGTTAGAGCATGGTGCTGATAACGCCAAGGTTGCAGGTTTGATCCCCATATGGGTCAGCTGTATATTTCTGCATTGCAAGGGGTTGGACTAGAAGATCCTCAGGGTCCTTTCCAACTCCACAATTCTTTTATTCTATGATCTATGACCAGCCAGACACTGACAACAGGCCTGCCAACACACAGACATACAAGCTGCTGACACATCAGAGCTGGATGTTTCTATTTGTTTTCTTCCCCTAAACCTCTCTTTGCAGATCAAATGCAAAATTGGTTGTGAAAAGGGCAGGAAAGGAGAAGGCCTTTTTCCGTGACTCCCCGTTGGAAGCATTTTGGGTATATGTCCACTTTCAGGCAGAACATCTATTTTCATTATAGTAATGAGTTTTTTGAAGAAATTTTGTTTCAAAGACATTCAAATTCAGCTGATGCAAAGGAAATGGATTCCGTCCCATGTCAACCTTTTCCCCATCTATCCTCTTGATTCTTATTATAATGCTCGATATTTATTAGGGCAATGGAAGTCTGGTGTTTTTATATAAGCATCTATTTTTAACACACTCTGCTTGGTTGTGATTTATCAAATTTAGCAAAGTGATTTCAAACAATATACAGTACAATTTGTTTCTCTTGCTCAATTCTTGTTTGTACTCTCTCAGCCTCTTTTACCACGAAGCCATTATGCACGCTCCTATGGCAGCCATTTTGTGGTATGCCACACCTCCATAGAAGCCATTTTGTGATGCGCCAGGCCCCCACAGCAGCCATTTCCCGCCCCCCACTGGTGCCCATGACACTTTCCCAGAATTCCACTGTCCCAAAATGGTTGGCAACCCCTGATAATATCACACAATTCACAAAAAACTCAGTTTAACAAAATATTTCTGAGCTAAGTGACATGATAACTTAGTTGAATAAAAACCCTGGTGCTTCAATTGTAAAGGCTCAGACCTACCAGAAAGCTGCCCTCTCTGCCCCCTCCCGAATAACTCAGCATGCATGTGGTTGATGAAGAAAATACACACTGTAGCTGCTGTGCAATCTCAAGCATATTTGCTTGCTGCTGAGAGGAAGAAAATGTGTATTTTCAAAGTCTTACATTGGCTTCTGAAACAAATTTATGGGGCCATTTAGCCCTCTCATTTAAGCACTGAAGCTTATTCTTTTACTTTTCTATCTGTAAAGCCAAACATAAACCTAGCTGAAGATATATCAATATTATATTGTATTATATATTATTTATATAGCACGATCAATATGCATGGTGCTATGTTATGCTTCCCTGGTTGAGTGAAGTCTAGCCAACACATTAGGTAAAATCTAGTTTATATTCTGCGGAATTCACAAGGATAGTAATATTGGCATCCACAAACCACAAGCCTGGTTCTCCCTTGTACTGATGTCACAAATACACTGACATTGTTTTGTATGTTCCATAGTCGACTTCTCACACAAAAATCAGATTATAGAGCCCAGTGCTTTCTCTAACTAAGCCTTGTTTTTAAATGCATCTTACACAAGAGTCGTGAGCTCTTTATGCTTCCCTGAACCCAACAAAACCACAGTATGACTGCGACTGAAGAACACACAACACAAAAGCTTTATATGAAGCAAACAGAACGTTTATTAACAGCAACACATTGAGGGTTGTGAATCAACATCTGACATATAAAGAGTTCAGCATTCTACGGATGATCCTTAAAATATCTCTCATCAGAGACCACACAGGTCCATAAAGGTTAAAATCAACCATTTGAATCGGGCTCAATCTGACAAAATTGTAAGGGATTCAGAGCAGCCTACTCTGTTTTTCTTCCTTCATTTCTTCCTACAGTATAGTAGCCTGCAGACATAGGTGTTGAGAGATGCCAGCAGAAACTGAATGATATCTTCAATCATATAATTCAATTCATTGGCACCTCAAACAGGAACAGTACACACTACATTTTTGTTGCAGGTCTCATCCCACTGACTTGTTTTTAAGGCCATATCCAGGTTGTTTGTTTATTGTCTGGAGGCAGCCTAAGTTTATTATTGGAAAACACGGAAACTTAATGACGAGTGAGATATCACACAGGATAACAGTTAATAGATTCGTAGGTAAGCAATAATTGCATCTTGCCTCCTTACTGTATTTGCGTGTTCAGACCTTTAAACCTCCCCCTTAAATAAATTCAGACAAGACTCAAATTTTGGTTTGGTTTTTGGCAGAATTTAGGCCACAACTTTATTGATTACAGAAAGTGACTGGTTGCATAGGCTCTGGTTCAACTAGCTCCCTGCACCTTTGCAGGTAGCGCTGACCCAGGGCACCAGCATAGGCCAGCCTAGGGTGAACACCTGGATAGGCGGAAAGCCAGGAACAGGCTATGTCCACCACACAGATGTCCCGCTGGACTCAGGAATGGGCACAACCCCCTCACAGGGTTGACCAAACCATTGAGTCCCTGGATTCCTTTAACGGAATAGCCTTCACATAGGGATGGCGAGAGCATTCTCCCATCCCTATCACCTGAACCAGAGCCTATCCGCAACCTTACAAGTTGTGACGATTTGCTACGTGGCAGGCGAAACCCAAATGGCAACAGCCAATCAGCCAAGTGGGAAAAATTCCTGCCATGCCCCTGTCCCAATGGCAGATGACACACGACAGCATAGCAAGGTCAAGTGCACAGCCCTAAATATAGGGAGATGTGGGCGGGTGTTCCGATGCACGCACCGAAAGAGGATGCTCTGGGTCACATACATAGGTCTATATAGGTTCCTTAATCCATTTAGCCTGCGTCCCATTAGCCTGATTAAACCCAGCATCAAGGGACCTACCAATTGGGTGTCGTGGCTATTCAATCAAACCCACCCACAACACAGGGTTTGGTTGCCAGGTCTCACCGCAACAAGTGCCCTCTTTAAGGGAGGACCCAGTTTATACAATACTTTTGAGGCAGACCTCACAAAGCAGTTTATATAAGATTACAACAATTTTGTTTTAAAAGGCTATTACTGATAGGTTAAGATGGTCCTCGGTGCCCCTGTGGTGGCAGTTGTGGGGCGGGGGGGGGGGAGGTGCCACTATCTTATAATATTTTGAATTACTCGTTGCCAGTACATTTTTGAACACTTTCACTAGATATACAAACTGCTGAAGAAGAAGAAAGAAAACCTGCATCTCCAGTAGCTGGCTGGGTTTGTTCCACGTTATTTTGTGAGCCTAAAGAGCAGGTACCCCCAAACTCAGCCCTCCAGATGTTTTGGGACTACAGCTCCCATCATCCCTAGGTAACAGGACCAGTGGTCAAGGATGATGGGAATTGTAGTCCCAAAACATCTGGAGGGTCAAGTACCCAGGACCAGCCCAAGACATTTTGGCACCTGAGGTGGACCCCCAAATTTCAGGTAAGAAGGATGAGGGAAGATCTGTATCAGGAATAAAGGGGTGGGGGAGAAAGCCTGACATTGGGATCTGCTGTCCTTGTGAATCCTTCCATCTGAGGTGGTCACCTCACCTTGCCTCATGGGTGGGACAGCCCTACAAGCATCTAGTATTGCTTAATATTTTTTTTTTTAAAGTATATTTCTAGTTTACACTTCTTGGTTTTTTATGGTACAGAAGCCCAAGCAATTTCCAACCGTCTTGTGAGATTCTTATATTTAGATATCCCCTCTTTCTTCTGTGGGACTTGATTCCTCCCTTTCCAGACGAATGTCTAGCACTTCAGTATAAATATTCTTCATTAACCACGTATCAATAGATTCCTCAAATGGTGACCTTTCCCTGATACTTCCGAAATGTCTACTTAAAGAGCTTTAAATATATATATTTGCAAGTACTCAAAAAAGAAGTAGAGATGATCTTGCTCCATACTGACATTTGCATAATTATATATTACTATGAAAGATATACAGAAAGAAGGGATTTATTACATAAAAGATCCCCCCATTTAGTTAAATTATGTCATTCCAAAACTTCTAGGTTTCCTGATAACCCTGAATCAAATGCCTCTCACATATTAATGGCGAGAAATTCAGACTCAGCTTAGATTTATAAAATTTTCCAAGACTTCCATTATAGCTCAGAGAAGACATACCTGCTCTCCTTAGAATGACATGCATGCTGGCACTCATACACATGCGCACACACTCACATACCTAATTTTTAAATATCTTTGAACATTTTAATATAATATAATTATGATATACAGCTAATTAAAGGACACACAAACCCCTTGTTATTCCATTGGATTCTAATAAGCAATTGCTGAGCCCCGCCCCTATGCCTGCAGAATTAATTATTCCACTTAATTTTTACAAGAAATTACTACAAGAAATTCTTGCAAATATATTTTTTGGTTTTTCGAGTGCAAAAAGCACACCATCAGTACACAGGCTTATTTTATGCATAATCTTGGAATTGAACAACTTTAATGCTAATATCTTGCCCAACTGCTGTAGCAAATTTTAGAGATGATGCTTCCATTTCCTTCTGCTCTGTAAACAGCTGCTACCATCCTAAAACACTCACCTCCAGACTTATTTTTAATAGGTGACTCATTTGCCCTTGTCAGTTTGTTTATTGAATCCTTAGCACACTTTGCAGTGTTTGCCCAATATCTGATATATATGAAAATAATAATATACATCAAAGTACCATACTTAAAAGAGCTTGAGCGTGTTCATTTTTATTTATGATCTTACTCGGTGCTGACCTACTATTGTCCTCAAAGTCATTCAAAGTTTTGGGCTGAAAAAAGTTTGTATTTTAAAAAAGCAAAACAATTTTAAGGTTTCTGCAAATCACAACACAAAGAAAGGTGCAACCATTTAACCCTCATCCCAGCATATATATCCATGCACATTTATATATCATATTTATATATTTTGAGAAACGGCATAAGGATACCTCCCAAAATTTGCTCTTCTCCGAAAGACAATATATCAGCCTGGTATTCAAACTACAAATCCTTTTGTAAAGACATAATCTCTAGCACACCAAGGGAAAGTGGCACATGAACCCAGGCTCCCAGATGTGCAATGGATGCATAGAGAGATGTGCCCTGAAACATGATGCTCAAGTGCAGTGGGGATCCCTGTGTGTGCTCCCTAAAAATCATGCACCTAAGGCTTTGCCCCCTGCCCCCATGCTAGGCCCTTGTCTAGGCAGCTGTTCCCCATCCATCCTACAGAGCAGTTGCAGCAACAGGGAGCCACAGCCTCTCCAATGGATTATGTACTCTTCCTCCAACGGGCTACATGCATGCAGCCTGAGACTGCGCCTGCATGGCAGCCACCATTGCTCTTCCCTCCTCACTCCTCTTCTGGTTCTAGGAGAC
Source organism: Podarcis filfolensis (assembly GCF_964270895.1). Lineage (NCBI taxonomy): Eukaryota > Metazoa > Chordata > Lepidosauria > Squamata > Lacertidae > Podarcis > Podarcis filfolensis. The sequence goes on along the minus strand of NC_139621.1, from coordinate 25,139,340 downwards.
AGCAGGTCAGGAGATGGTGGGAATTCGCTCAGCCCTCTACTTGCCTGATCAGCCTCCCCCTCCTCATCTGACACGACCAGTGTTCCACCCACCGCCCTTGATAGCTCTGAAGGTTTCCCAGGCCCTGGTTCCTGCCTCCCGGGGGTCACTGAGCTCCATAAATTGCTGGCCTCTTCTCCCAAGTCAGTTTCCAGTCCCCTTGTATCTGACACACATAGGTCCAAGCCCTGCCAGTCCCAAACATCCTGCTTTCCTTAATTGCATTACATAGACGTAAAACTGGGACGTGGGTGGTGCTGTGGGTTTAAACCACAGAGCCTAGGACTTACTGATCAGAAGGTCGGCAGTTCGAATCCCTGCAACGGGGTGAGCTCCCGTTGCTCGGTCCCTGCTTCTGCCAACCTAGCAGTTCAAAGTGCAAGTAAATAAACAGGTACCGTTCCGGCAGGAAAGTAAACGGCGTTTCCGTGCGCTGCTCTGGTTTCGCCAGAAGTGGTTTAGTCATGCTGGCCACATGACCCGGAAGCTGTACACCGGCTCCCTCAGCCAATAAAGCAAGATGAGTGCCGCAACCCCAGAGTCGGCCACGACTGGATCTAATGGTCAGCGGTCCCTTTACCTTTACCTTTAGACGTAAAACTAAGTATTTCTGCTTAATTTGTATAGGATTTGACTGTTGAGCCATGCCCTTCAACATTCCTCTGATGAAAGTAGGGACATTTCTCACTCCCCCCCCAAAAAAACCCCTGATGCTCCTTGGTGCCCCATTCCCCCCCCCCAAAGCATTTCCTATCAGAAGAAGGGACACAACATGCATGCCCTCCACCATCCTGAGAAGCCCCCTTTATCCTGATTTTATTTTATTCCTTGGTGGTTTTAGAAAAAGAAAAACACAGACCAATAAATAATTTTTAGAAAGGGGCAAGATTAGATGCGGACACACAAAGCATGAAAAAGCAGCAGCAGCAGCAGCAGCAAGACTCCTTGCGCTCTGTGACCCTTCTTCCCATCCAGGGTGGCTCTGCCCTCTGCCTGCCCCTCAGAGCCGGCACATCACATGGGGTTGGGCCTGGTAGTGGCAGTCTCTCCTCCTCCTCACCCACTCTCCAGCAGCTGCTATGAGCTGCCCAAGGCAGGAGGCCAGCAACAGCAGCCATGGAGAGGCCACAGGATGCTCCCTCAAAGCTGTCACTGCCACCATCCCTAATCACCGTCAGTGTTGGTGCTGACCTTTAAAGCCCTAAACGGCCTCGGTCCAGTATACCTGAAGGAGCGTCTCCACCCCCATCATTCTGCCCGGACGCTGAGGTCCAGCGCCGAGGGCCTTCTGGCGGTTCCCTCATTGCGAGAAGCAAAGTTACAGGGAACCAGGCAGAGGGCCTTCTCGGTAGTGGCGCCCGCCCTGTGGAACGCCCTTCCAGCAGATGTCAAAGCGATAAACAACTACCTGACATTCAGAAGACATCTTAAGGCAGCCCTGTTCAGGGAAGTTTTTAACGTGTGATATTTTACTGTATTTTTGGTTTTTATGGAAGCCACCCAGAGTGGCTGGGGAGGCCCAGCCAGATGGGCGGGGTATAAATAATAAATCATCATCATCATTATTATTATTATTATTATTATTATTATTATTATTATTATTATCAGGACAAGTGCCAGTTCATCCTCCTCCCTGAGCTCAGCAGTGGCGGCACTGGCAGGGGAAATAGAGACATTCCGGGAGCAAATCAGAAGCTGGGATAGCTTTTGAAATCCCGAGACACTTAGAGGGTATGTTAATCTGCATTCTGTAAAGCAGACCTCTAATGTACCTTTTCTTTTTTTTTGTTTGTTTGTTGAAAAAAGTGGCTGGCTTCTGCAGTCACCAGGATAAACAGGTACCAGCGGGAGTTAAACAATGGAAGTAATGTAAGCACTCCCCCCGGCTAAGGCATATGTTGTTTTTCCTCTGGGAACTACCCAGTTTACTGAGAGCAGAACATAAATATGTCTACATGGTTTGGGCAGGTATGTACGATAACTGACTTCTAACACAGATGGAACACCAACTGGATTAAATACAAATACTCATTTCAGAACAAGGAAGTCACGTCTGCATATAATTTGATGGCAAAAAATGAGGCTTCTGTTCTCTCCTGCAGAATGAGGCTTGTGGCACCACTAGAGCAAAGTTAATGTCCATTCCTTTGAGGTTCAAACATATTAGGAGAAGCAATATGATTTTCCTCCAAAACCCGAGTGACCAAATTCACACCCCTGTTTTACCTGCAGACCTCCACATTCAAGCCTATCAGATTTGTTTACAGTGTTGCTACATTTCACTTGCTAAAAAAAAGTGCACTGCTGGGAGTAAGCAGTTCAGAGAAGCAGCTGCTTCAGACAGAGGGATTTCAATGCTTTCAGAAGAAAACGCAAAGCAGAAATTGTAACAGCAACACAGCACATAAAGTGACTAGGTACAAAATTGCAAGCCCTGACTTCAGGCGTGCAATCTAAGCAACCATGCTAACAAGGGAAGGGGAGCAAACAGCAACCCTTTGCAAGGAAGCTGGAGCATGCCAGAGTGAAGAGGTGAATTTTTACCAAGCGTCTAAACACGGGAACAGAAGGAGGCAGAAGGATGCCAGGAGACAAAAAAGTCCCAGTAGGAAGATGTTGTATCAAGGGCGAGAGGATCTGTCAAGGGGAAGAGAGTGAAAGATGCAACTGGGGATTGAGAGACAACACCAGAAATGGAGCATGGAGTAACAAGAAGAATAAACAGAGAAATAGCACAGAAAACATCACATGCCAATTGATCTCCAAATGAGGCATATCCTTTGTATTACACAAAGGCCAAACAAGATGTGACGTTAAATGTGTTATCACAGTTAACATGTCTTGAGCATGTGTATATAAAATAGTTGCTGTAGCAGGGGTCAGAGCAGAATCAGGACCATAGGAAGAGGGAGTTAACTCTTTCCCGCTTCTGGCTATAATTCCAACAACTGTCCCCCCACAATGTCGCTATTTGCATGACAAGGAAAACTTCCATTAGCACCAATGCAAATAGCAACATGGAAGTAGGATTTCTAATGGAATTGTGGCTAGAAGGGCAAAAGGGCTAATTACCTCTCCCCATCTGCTGTGGTCCTGATCCTGCTTCCTCTCCTCCTCCCAATACCCTTTTAAATTAAATGCACCCAATGTCAGGTCTTGTTTGGGCCCAAGTAAACCGTTGCCAACTCAACAGACTGCATTCACCCCATCACAAACTCTCCTCCCCTCACTCTGAAATTGACACCTGCAAAGCGATGGGCTGATGGTTGATAAAACATTGTGTGTGTGTGTGTGTGTGTGTGTGTGTGTGTGTGTTTGCTTGCATCTTTATGGGGAAAAAAATACTTTTGGATCAAACCAAGCAAGTTCCTATACAAACAACAACACTGAGAAATGGCAGCAAGTGTTTGGGAAGATAGTTACGTGACAGCTAGACTGATTTGCTGCTGTGCTTACACAACTAATGTTGTGTATTAAGATAACACAAGTTCCATCATGGAGCTCATACATTCAGTGAAATCTATTAGGTGTTAAAGACTTAGCTTAGCCTTCAGATATTAGGGAACAAAAATGGATGGGGGGGGGAGAGAGAATATGCAATAATTGTTTTCATTCACTGCCCAAACTCCAGCAATAAATATGCACCTTCTGTTCTAATCAATAACACAATATACATCATGATTTGTATCTTATGGATTCTGTACATGAGCAGATTATTTCACTATTCAACAAACTTTCCCTCCAAAACGCAACCTTTTCCTCCTGTTTGCACTGTAATTCTAATAGGATATCTCTGCATCCCATTTTCTGGAAATCCTGCATTATTTATATCCAGGGAGACAGCTTTTTGCTACTTTGCTTAAGAATTTGGTGAGAGAGAACTGCAAAGGCAGCAAAACTTTATTGGTATGCTTTTGACATGAAGAAGTTTGTGAGGCTCAGCGGAGGCACAAGCCCTCCACCTTCACTAAGTTTGCCTCAGGGGAGCCCCTAGACAGATGTACAATGTTCTCCTCTCAAGCTCTGCACGTTCAGAATTCATATTCACAAATGGTTCAGTGCTGTAAAGAAAGAAAAGCTCAGCCGAATCCCTCACAGTTCCCTAAAAATATTGCTCCCTGTGAAAACAGGGGAACAATTTTCTGCTGCTTTCTGGATGGGGTGGGGGAAATACAATTTCCTGCAATGTTCAGGAGGGGGTTGCCACTTACTTTACTGGGTCTCATCAGCTCGCAGGAAGCTCTGGAAAGAGCCTATGCTGCTTCTCAACAGCCCCACTTTCTGGACACAGAACCACTCTTAAGTCATTCCAGGGTGTGGGAAACTGTGGAAAAAGTATTGTGCCACTGGGAGCAGTATGTGGACTTTTAGTAATAACACACATGCTTAAAAACACCCACCCATCCCAGAATGCCATACCATGAAATTAACCTCCTCCTGAAAATGATGGATTTCCTGCCCCTAACGTGATCTTTTCAGGAGTGTTTTGTTTCACCTCTACGCATAAAGAATGGCCAACAATTATTATTATTTGGCAGGGGGTACAGGTTGTTTTGGTTTTTCGGTGCAGTTCAAAAAGTAACTACCTTTTTTGGTGGTGTTTTTCACTTTCCTTCACTTTTTTTGCTTATGTAGCTGTCCACATGGTCTTCAATAAATAACAGCACAGTCCTATCTATGTCTACTCAGAATTAAGTCCTGTTGAATTCAGTGGGGCTTACCTTTCCCAGTATGCTGGGATTTAATATTCTTTCATGGTGTGGCTGATATGCCAGCAAAGCTACAACAGTGGAAACTATGTATGAATCACCCTCTTGCTTTAGGGCTGATGTAAGCAGTGCTATTTTTCTAGAAAAAGAGGTGCCAGAACTCACCACGAACAGATCCCTTGTTCTCTTATAATGCCACCCACCTGAGAGGTGCCAGAGCTGAGTTCTAGCAAGTTCCAGCTGGGGGGGAAAAAGCCCTGGATGTAGGGTTGATTCATTCATTAACTGAATGAAAAGGGAGCTTCATCAACTTGGTTGCTGCCCATGGTACTCCAGGAATAAGCAAAAATCACCAGTGTCAAAGCAATGATTCTTCAACATCAACTTTGTTAGACTGGTCATGTTGTTTGGATGCCGGATTACCGTCTTCCAAGGTAACTACTCTATTCCAAACTCAAGAAAGAAAAGTGAAATACCAGTGGACAACAAAAGAGGTTTAAAGACACTCTCAAGGCAAAACTTAAAAAATGTAGTATAAACACCAACAAATGGGAAATACTGGCCTGCGAGTGCTCCATTTTGAGAACAGCCTTTACCAAAGGCGTCATGGACTTTGAAGATGCTCAAACTCAGGACAAAATGGAGAAACGTGCTAAGAGGAAGGCACGTATGGCAAACCCTCACCATGATCAACTCCCGCCTGGAAACCTATGTCCCCACTGTGGAAGGACATGTGTATCCAGAATTGGCCTCCACAGTCACTTACAGACTCACTGTTAAGACTGTGTTCATGGAAGACAATCTTACTTGGGTACGAATGATTGCCAAAGAAGAAAGAAGACGATGACTCCAGAAAGAACAATCAGCAGGAAACAATCTTGAGGGTCAGGATAAAGATTCAGTAACTTCCAGACTAAGGTCACCCAGCCTCCCCCATGGCTCATGTTTGAAGGAGCACATATTGTAAAACCTCCACTCATTGGTTTTTTATGCTTCTAAACTCCTTCAAATGAGAGTTTACCACCTCAGCAAAAAGAAAAGAAAGAATAAAAACCACTTGTTTTCCTGCTGTGGTAATGTCAATAATTTTCTCCTGAAGGTGATTGCAAACAAACACTCTTCTAGTATAATGGAGGTAGCAAGGTTACTTCCTGAGGAATCTACCACTTGAAAAATGACTTGCGAGAATTGGACCTTCAGCTTCACATACAGGATTTTGGAGTATGTTGCTCAAGCTGATGCTGGCCTTCTACAATAAATAAATAATAATTTATTTATATGTCACCCATCTGACTGGGTTACCGCAGCCACTCTGGGTGGCTTCCAACAGATTAAAGCACATCAAACTTAGTGTACCTGTTGTTCTAAACTTCACTAAGTAGTGTCTTACACATTGGTTAAGCTCCTTCTACATGACCTGAGGTAAAGTTATGACAGGCATGACAACCCTATGAAGCTGAGGCCTCTACAGCCCCCCATGGGGCTTAACACCGCCCGCCCCCCAATCTTGAGGGGGCAGAGGAGGCCTGGTGGGATGTTGTCCTGACGTACTGTGGCCTGGTGAGAAGTTGCCCCGGGCTGACCAGTGTGGCCTGGTGTGCAAATGTCACATCGATAGCAGGCCTAGTTGGCCTAGTTGGAGGTATGGAGTTTTTTCTCCATTTGAAATGATCGAATTCCCTCATAGATTTAAATTGCTGTTATGAAAACTTTCCTTTGTTTTCTTTTTACTCTTGGTTGTACTTAAGAGAAAAATCAGCCTGCTGCTCTCCTCTCCCTATGAAGATACCATTTGCCAGCTGTCTCAAATTCTTCACTCAGATTTTGACACCTTTCTGTCTGCACATCCTCCCCTCCTCATTAGCTTCAAGCTTCTTACTCTTGCCTAAGACAGACCTTTCACAACCCTCCCCTCCTCTGCTTTTCTCACTCTTGTCTCCTTCAGTGTTAATTCCGCCAAGGCTGCCAGCCTTGACGTGCCATTTGCCCCCTTTCTCCCACAAATGTCTCCACAGCCTGAACTGGTAACCCTGCAATGTCTTTGGCTATAATGGGGAGGTTGTAGGAAAATCTGAGCGCTTCTGCGAGGACGGCAGGTGCTCATTCAGCTCGGCAGAAGCAAACTGTGCAATTCTTAAGTATGTTGAAAATAGGAGTTTTGAAAACTTTAATCTTCACCAGAGTTCTGAATTCTATGCTTTGTTTGAGCAATGTGTTCCTGGAAGAAGGAAACATGCCAGGAATTCTCACCAGCAGCAACAGAAAATAAAAGCCACTTAAAGCAAAGGACTGAAAAAGAGAAATAAGACGTTATATATGAGCACTGGGCATCTGGTTACCTAGAGGAATGCCTTTGCCCATATTTATTAATTAATTCTGTATACTGCCCTTCATCTGCAGATCACAGGGTGATTCACAACATAAAAAATAAATAAATGAGAAGACAAAATACAGACTGTGCAAGTCCATCTGGCAGCAACCGAAGGTTGTTGCACCTCCCTTATGGAATGATCTCACACTTGAGATAAGGCAGGCACCAAACTCGTTGAGTTTTTTTGGCAACCCACCCAGGCCTTTGCTGGTTATTGATACCAAGCCACTAAGAACTGTCTAAGTTGCTACTGCAATTATTGCTGAATTTATTGACATTTATTAGACTTTAATTAACTTTTTTATACTATCGGTATTGATGTGTTGTAAAGCTCTTTTGTGTTTTAAATGAAGGGTGGTTTAATGTTTCTAAAATATGTAAATAATATTTAGCCTGAGCCTCAAAGTTCGCACAGAAATCCCAGTGATATCCAGCATTGCCAGGTTTCCTTACCAGATCCAGTTGATCAAGCACACAGTCAACAGAACACAGGATTCAGGTTTGTTTGAATAATGCCCTCTTGGCATTTGCCCTCTTATACATGCTTGAAGGGAAACTTCAAGGTATGAACTGTGGAACTTCAAGGTATGAAACCAAAACACCTTGGTAGGTAATTAGATTATTCCAGACATGAAGTACTGTTTTAAAGAAGAGAAATTTGCTGGGGACCTTGGCAGCCTAGAAGCATGAAGCTACCAGGAAAACGAAAAACAAAAACCCAATACTGTGTTAGAAAAACTGGCCTCAGCTTCATGATCATATTAATTCTCTAATTCAGTATTCTTGTGCATGACAAATGATATTTCCCAGAGTCTTCTGCTTCAGTGATTCACATTTGTTTTTCTTTCGTCCCAAGGTGCTGGAGGACTTGCTTAAGTAGGAAAGCTAGTGGACTAATTGGCTTGAACCTCAGGGACCATGATTTGAGCTCAGAGCTTGGCAGCTTAACACCAGTGTGCTTTGAAAGGCTTGTTGCTGAAGCAAATCCCCGTGAACTAAAATGAAGCTCAAGGATACTGCTGGAACATCTCGGTTTTGATTGATGAATCAGATCTCCCAAAAATTGGGAGGAGAAAGAGAGAGAGAGAAATGGAAAGAGAAGTAGTTCAGAAAGAGATTGTCTAATGCCTGTGGGAGGCAAAAAGATGGTGTATTCAGTCTGAAAAGTTGTACTTGTCAGAGGGTAATTGTACTGCAGGGTAGTGTTATTTTTAATCATCTAAATCAAGCATCCCTGAACTCGGCCCTCCAGATGTTTTGGGACTACAACTCCCATCATCCCTAGCTAATAGAACCAGTGGTCAGGGATGATGGGAATTGAAGTCCCGAAACATCTGGAGGGCCGGGTTTGGGGATGCCTGATCTAAATAAAATAGATGAGGACTTTCAGTGCCCTCCTTTGGTAATTACCAAACATAACCAAAGGCCCTAACTACAATAGATCAGCACAGGGAGAGACTTCAAGCATTACCAACCCTAGGTATAGTCATTTTGTTCACTGAAATTGTAAATGCTTGTATGCATTTCTATGTGTTTAGATTTGATGGGTTGCTAACTGAATTCTTGAGAGTTCTCTAATAGTTCTCATGTGACTGGCCAACACTGGTTACATGGGAGGTATCCAGTGAAGAAGAGACTCCGTTTTATGTGAAGCAACATGATTGTATTTGAGAAGCCACTGTGAATACTGCTAAGTTGAATGGAATGTTGGAGTGCATCTTCTCTGCCTGAAAGAAAGAGCAAAGCTGTAATGCATGGCCTAACTGAGAAACAGAAGGCTGAGTGCTGAGCTTTTGAAAGGGAGGAAAATACAGATGTTTGGAAGTTGGGAGAAAAGACTGTAATCCCATGCTTGGAGAAGCATGTGACTATAAATATTATGTTTTAATCCATCTATAAGTTTCTGCAAGTAATGACCGCTCCCTGCTTAAAACTGGGGGCGCCCTTTGCGTGGACGCGTGCAGCCCCTAGATCTGGAGCGGCTCCAACAACATAGGCTTGGCTTTGCCTTCCCTCAGGTGGGATGCCTGGAGGTCTCCGCCTACCTCAGTCAGTCGTCCAATCCCACCTGGGGGAAGCGTTGCCAAGGAGACCAGGTCAGGTAGGGGAGGGATTACCTGCCCACACAATAGAGGGAGGATCTTACCTGGGAATCCTCACTTGGCTCCAGAGCTTCTCCCACCCTACCCACCCTCAGTTAATGTCTTATTTTACAGGTTAATTTTTCTTCACAGGTTTTGCAGGTTAACTTTTCTCCACAGGTATGCGGGCGCTGCTACGTTAAGGTCGCTGTTAAAGGGCCGGAAAGGAATTTCCCTGCATTGGCAGGTTTCGCCTTTCCCGTAGCAAAACGTCACAACTTTGGCGGTATCAGGCCTTGGGCGGAATCCTTTTGTCCATCTTCCTCTTTGCGGCGGCGATACCAGGGTTCCCCGTTAAAGGGGTTTTCTGTAGGGAGGCTTTGACCGTACGCCGAAAGGTCGTCATTGCTCTCCCCTGCGGCGGCGGCGGCGTTACGGGGGCGGCTATCTCTGCTTGAACATATGTTCTCCAGAGCCGGCCCATCCCCCACACACACACTGGATAACCCTGATGCTCCCTAGGTCCCCGGCTGGGGACTGGGGAGGGAGAACGCCCAATGCCTGAGCCAAGGTCTACCCACATTTGAAATTTAATAAAGTTGTGGCCAATTTAATCCCATAGCACGTTGTCTTGAGTCGTTATTCCACATGACGGGGGGACCGCGCGGGATCTGGGGACTCCGCCTGTCCACGCAAAGCTTTTGAATCTTAAAGTTGGGACATTGTTTTAATTTCCAAAGATGGCTGTCAGTCATATATATGATTTAAGCTTTTTAGCTGTGTTTTTGCTAAACTTATATTCACCAATCAAAACTCAACTTTATGCCACAGAGGCAGCCAGAAGCTTGTTCAGGAGTCATCCCAAATCTGCCGAAGAAGGTTCACTGGCAACTTGATATGGCAGCTTTTCAATGTCATCATCTTTATGTGCACCTCAGGTTCAGGAAATGAGTTTGGTGGTGGTACTGCTTGTCCCTCTGGCTTTCCACGGGGAGAAGCTGTTTATTATCTCAGCGCTGTGAATGGAATTGGAAACCATACCTTTATTGTCAGTGATCTACAACTGGATATCTTCACATGTATGGCACTGATAATACTGTCTCTTGCAAATGCTATTTCCTGCTTATTTTAGGTATAGGTTGGAGTTAGAGTTTTGTTTGCAGATTTTGTTTGTTTCAATTGAAATTTTTAGCTTGTTTTAGTTTCTTTAATATTAGGTCTTTTTGTTTGTCTTTAAAAACACACACAAAGTTTTCCTTAAAGACCAAAAAAGTATTTGTTGATCTTCTCATTCAAGGGAATACCATAGCTTCAGAAAACTACTACAGATAGGATGGAAAGCAATCAAACTCTGCTGATATCATAAACAAGGAAAAAGTGGGGGGAGAGTGGAAATGAGTAAATCCCAGATGTGAGCTTGGTAGTATCTCTAGATGCTCTTGAAGCGCTTGTGCCAAGACTGGCAACTATCATGAACTTACCCACTGCATCCATGTCGCTTGCATTCTAAGTCAACACCTTTCTTATGTCCACTGGAAAAATTCAATGAAATATCCTCACCTTCTTACTACAGGATATAATCTTTTGCTAAGAAAACCCAATTAAGATATTGTGCCTTTGTCCCAGATTCACATTTTTATGTGGAAGTCAGACTAAAGGTAAAAAGGTAAAGGACCCCTGGATGGTTAAGTCCAGTCAAAGGCGACTATGGGGTTGTGGCACTTGTCTCGCTTTCAGGCCAAGGGAACCAGCATTTGCCCACAGACAGTTTTCTGGGTCATGTGGCCAGCATGACTAAACCACTTCTGGTACAATGGAACACAGTGATGGAAACCTGAGTGCATGGAAATGCTGTTTACCTTCCTGCCACAGCGGTACCTATTTATTTACTTGCACTGGCATGCTTTCGAACTGCTAGGTTGGCAGGAGCTAGGACAGAGCAACGGGAGCTCACCAGGACATGGGGATTCGAACCGCTGACCTTCTGATCGGCAAGCCCAAGAGGCTCAGTGGTTTAGACCACAGTGCCACCTGTGTGCCTCTGGAAGTCAGACTACCATCCAGCTGAAAGACTGGGCTCCTGCCACATAAGTTTGCAAAGAGGAACAGCTACCTATGTTTCCAAAGAAAGTCAGATATATTTTATCTCCACCACCTGGACTGACACTTTGGGTTTTGGATGAGTACAGACCCTTAAGAATATCATGGATGAGTCTCTCCCCACCCCCCAATAAAAGCAGTTATCTGATTTGCCTTAGAAGTGGACAAAATAAAGCCATTAAAGAAGAAAATAATTAAGCAAACCAATCCACCATTCAGCTCTACACAACTTCACTGTACTATAAACATGCAACAAGGCAATAAACGCAGGAGAAAAAAAGCAAACAAACATTGGCTGGCTGGTTGGTTGGAAGGAAGGCCCTTGATACACAAGTCTAGTTTTTAGCACCATAAAAATGCACTTCCTAGAGACTAGCACATTATGGTTTAAGTGAAGCTCTTCATTAGATAGTGTGAGAAAATGACGCATGAAAGAAAGATATAAAAGCCTTCTTAATAGTTCCTGTGCAGATAATGTAAGCCAAAGACAATCAATAGCCACGCCTCATTTACTTTATGTCGTTGAGCACTTAGAGGCAAAATGTGAGTGTTTTCTGTACTATTGGGTACCCCAGCCTTCCAGCAGTAATGAAAAAATGGATTTGCATATGATGGTGTAATTTGAGACAAAACTTCTGGTCAAGCTATTATCAATAACAAAAAGAGGAAGGAACACCTACTCTATTGCTTTGCATCCCTTGTTTGTTTGTTTGTTTAAGAATTAGAAAGCTTTCTCATTCCACAAGTCACCCAAAAAGTCTCCTACAATCAGCATAAAACTAGATTTAAAAATAATAAAATCGCATTGACGGGAACCCATGAGCGGAAAAATCTGATTACTGGTAAAGTAGAAAGCACAGGGTTACAAAGGCATTCTGTTGTTTAGTCGTTTAGTCGTGTCCAACTCTTTGTGACCCCATGGACCAGAGCACACCAGGCACTTCTGTCTTGCACTGCCTCCTGCAGTTTGGTCAAACTCATACTGGTAGCTTCACGAACACTATCCAACCATCTTGTCCTCTGTCGTTCCCTTCTCCTTGTGCCCTCAATCTTTCCCAACATCAGGGTCTTTTCCAGGGAGTCTTCTCTTCTCATGAGGTGGCCAAAGTCTTGGAGCCTCAGCTTCAGGATCTGTCCTTCCAGTGAGCACTCAGGGCTGATTTCCTTAAGAATGGGTAGGTTTGATCTTCTTGCAGTCCATGGGACTCTCAAGAGTCTCCTCCAGCACCATAGTTCAAAAGCATCAATTCTTCAGCGATCAGCCTTCTTTATGGTCCAGCTCTCACTTCCATACATCACTGCTGGGAAAACTATAGCTTAAAGGCATTCTACAAATGCTTAATTGACAATACAAGACACCTTGCCACAATTATATAACTGTCATGCCTTGATACCAGTTTCAGTTCAAATGGCACAGAATGCCTGCTTGCCAGTATGTATTATGAACTTCTAATTTGGTTGCTCTTATTACTTGTGACATTGATGGCACACTGCTATGCATTTCTGTGCTGTCATTCTGTTGTCATATGTGAAACTCCCAACTTTACTGTTTGCCTCTGTCGTGCCCAGTGCTAAAGACTAATTATTATGCTGCCCATTCACTGCAATTATGTTGCGGTGGTGGTTTCTTCATCCTAGGTCCAGGGGTGGGTCACAACATTAGAAACAGGGGTTTTTTTGTTTTTGTTTTTTAGAAACCTACAATCACAAAGGAGGGAAGGATTTGATATGGCCAGTGCCCTGCGGGTTGGTGACTTCTGTCCAACACTTTCTAATACAGTAGACTTAACTTATGCTGATGTGGTGCTATATTTACACCTATTGCTTCAAGAAGCTTCACTGGAAACAATTCATAAATAAAAGTATTATTGTTAAATAACTATAATGACAATATTTTATATTTGATATGCGGTCAAAACTCATGTCATGGAAGACACATACATTTTTCTTCAAAATTGTACCTGGAACCAGAGCTTTGTTTCAGCCTTCTGGCCCCTCTCAGGTGGGTGCTATTGCCATTATAAGAGAACAAGGGAGGTGTTCATTGTGAGTTCCAGCAAAAGTTCATTGTGAGTTCTAGAAAAATAGCACTGGCTGGAACTGATTTTTCATGTAACAAGGCAATATAAATTAGGCGACATCCAAGTATATAAAACATCAGTGTATTAAAACGAACACAGGTCCCAGTCTTCAACATTTGAGCACACCCTCTCACGTACCCAAAGAACACAGTGAGAAACTTTGCTGTATTTCTCTCTCAAAGTGGTTTTCTTGCAGCTTCATTAAGATTCAACTCTTTAATTGAAAAGTATCCATCTCCATGATAGTCAAATGCTGGCTTGCATGTAGGTAATAGAAAATCCTTTGTTTTCGTTGCTCAGTCTTCTGCTATCTATAGCCTTTCAAATAATCTCCACTGAAAAGGCAGTTATCCAACAACATTGGCAACATTTTAAACTAAAGGGTCATATACAGATTTTGCTTGGCATATGGGATGACTTGGATTAATGGACAGAACCGTCTATTCTGAAGGAAATGTGCTTCATGCAAATTGAAAAATTACGCATATTTTGCAAAAAATACAGTGGGCTGTCATGAAGGCTGCATCATGGGCATCTGTTTGAAGCGAGTGAGAAGCAGGAGATTTGGGAGAGGCCAGGGCTGTAGGATCAGTCAGAGACACAAAGACAAAACAGGAGGCAGGACTGAAGGATGCATAAACACACCAGAAATTAGGGAGCTCTTGTTTGCCAACAAAGCCTCATCTGGGATGTCTTCATCCTGCACAGAAGGAGACAATGGCCAGCCTGGGTAGGAGGACTCAGTCTGTAAGATTCTTTACTCTGAAGGCTGCAGTTCAGCGATTCACCACATAGGGCATCTGCATACAGATCCAGCACTTCTGACAGTCGGGGGACCATTTCCATGGGGCTGAGGCCTCTACAGCCCCCCGCCCCTGACTGCAGACCCTCCAATCTTGAGGGGGCCAAGGAGGCCTGGCAGTAAGTTGGAGATGCCATGCAGCCCAGGGAGTTTCTGAATGCAGTGCAGCCTGGTGAGAAGTTGGGATGTTGCCTTGGGCCATTCAGTGGTGAGACAGACCATGCAGACCAGTGTGGCCTGGCAGGCAAATACTGCATTGGGAAGAGGCCTGGTCAGCCTCTCCAGATGAGACAGTTGCCACACATGCAACACATGTGACATAATGCACACACATACTGCATGCGTGACATCAGCCCGCCCCCAATGTCGGGCACAACTCATTGACTGTGCTGACAGTTATGGCGTACCACATGTTGCATTGATGGAGGGGCTGTCAGATATCATGCTCTGCTGTGCACATTTCTTATGGGCAAATCTGAAGTGCATGTAAATAGATGCAGATGTTAGTCAGGGCTATAAGATGGTAATGGTGAACAGAAAGACAGGCAGATGGTCACATCAAAGCTCTGACACTTGTAAACAGCATGCCTGTTGAGCCAATTTCCCAAATGTACTTTGATGGCCGGCTTCCTCTCTAAGTTACTGTTGCCACTGGAGATGATGAACAGCAGCAGAGGGACAATGTTGTGTTAATGGCGGTGCATTAACTGATGGCAATGCCGTCAGTCATGGATGTCAGGCTTCTTCCTCACACCTCTCCGTGTGCTGACATTTCTAATTCTACTTATATATTTATTTACGTTTGAATTCCTCGGCCCCAAAACAGCCATCAATTCAGCTTGGGCATTTTGTGGATTTCTAGAGCAAACGGGAAGCTACCACATCATTCATAAAATTAGACAGCCGGGGACTTGAGCAGCAGCAATTGCTGTATTGGTATTGCAAGTAAGTGAAAACAATAGTCTAGTTCATATACCAGATAACTTCCACATGATCACGTTTAAGGTGAAGTGACTCACCAGAAGACACACAACCAGGATGGCATGGAGGTGCCATTTTAGAGGTAAAGGTAAAGGACCCCTGGACGGTTAAGTCCAGTCAAAAGCGACTATGGGGTTGCAGTGCTCATCTCGCTTCAGGCTGAGGGAGCTGGCGTTTGTCCACAGACAGCTTTCCGGATCATGTGGCCAGCATGACTAAACAGCTTCTGGTGCAACGGAACACCGTGATGGAAACCAGAATGCACGGAAACACTATTTACCTTCCCGCCGCAGCAGTACCTATTTATCTACTTGCACTGGCATGCTTTCAAACTGCTAGGTTGGCAGGAGCTGGGACAGAGCAACGGGAGCTCACCCTGCCATGGGGATTCGAACTGCCTACCTTCTAATTGGCAAGCCCTAGAGGCTTAGTGGTTTAGACCACAGTGCCACTGCTTAGAGGTGATATATCCGGAATTCATTATTTGGCCCTTTTTTGAACGAACACAATTGTGTAGTATTCAGCCATGTGTATTACCCCACAGCAGATTCACAAATATACACATCAGCACCATCCAGCGAACCTGGGCAGAACGTGAACCCACCAGCAGCCCTCCATATTCCCTAATGTGATCACATTAATCATTGCCTGTATAAACTGGTTCAGCAGAGAAAGCAAGAAGAAGCTTCCAGGTACACAGTTAAGTTCATTGAAGTGAAGGGCTCCTGCAAATCCTCGCCACCGTTCCTTTAATCTCAGACTCTCTTGATATAATATAATATCAATTGGAGCTGGATGAAACAAGAATTATTACGTGCTGCATGTGAGATTGGAACATAATATCTGCAAGAAGAGAAGTACAGCACATTTGTATTAAGTGGCATCATTGTGGGAATGATCTCAGTTTTGTTTGTTTTTTAAAAATTGAAGATTTCTTTCCCTTCCTCTTAAGGGGGGAAAAAACCCCATGATAGTAAACACCAACATTTGGCCCTTATGTGCATTTTATGTTTTGGTAATAGCCTTTGGGGAACTTGATGTAGCGAAATGTCTCCATCTGTTCTTGGAAACAATATTACTTTCTTTCTTGCCAAAATACAGAAAATCAGAAACCTGGCCAAAATCCACTCGACATCTTAGAAGCAGCATCAGTTACAAAACCCAGATTTTGTTACATTTAGTCCCATTTATCTGGGATCTTTCACCTTCTACGTATTTAACGGAATCACCATAGATGTGTTAAATGTTTGACAAACACAGAGGGCATATTCAGCAGTGACCAGCTAATATGTCAACTTTGGATCCTTTCAGTATCTCAGTGTTTCACTCTTAAATTCAGTTCTCCATGTTACCACATCGGTTTGTGATGATGATGATCAGCCCTCATGAAAATTCACCAGCATTTTATGGCAAATTTCCCCTAATGTGCACACTTTTGTATGCTTAATACACATATTTCTGAAAAGCATTTTCTCCTAACACATTTTTGTATGTTGTTTTTCATGAATATACACATTTTTATGCACATTATACCTCAGAATATGCCACTCTTCTTTTTTTTCTTGGCTGGAGAACTACATTGCAAAATCTTGGCCCCCGGACGTTGGACAGTCTATTGACCCTGTGCCACCACTGTAATTGTGTTCTTCTCTGCCACCAACCCATTTCTCACGGGTACACACGGAGTCCAGTCAGTTGGTAACATTAACAAATAATCAAGTTTATCTTATAGGCATGAACAAGCTTATGGTTTCAGTTAATTTTTCTTGGCAGTTTCTTAATCTTAGTTCCTTAACTGTCTTATTCGTTCCTAACAACTTCAAACTGATTATCCCAACTATCTATCTGACTCCACCTAACAATTCCTCTCCCAACACAACTCGACCAACCCACAGACTATTCCTCCCTCTTTCTTCTCCAACTCCCAACTCTCAACTGACTTTTACACAACTCCCCCTCTAACCCTAACTCCTCCTATCAGCTTCCACTGGCCAATCACATCACACTCATTTTAACCCTTTCCTTATGACCCACCTAGGAGGCAAACGCCACATGTGGGTTTCAAGGGATGGCTGCATTCTGGCTAGCACCTTGTTTCAAAAAATGGAACTTGCCCTTGGTTCGAGTGCTGGTTCAGTTATGGATGCCCAATATCAATAAACACTGTGTCTCAGTCCATCTTTCCATTTGTAAGGTGGGCGTAAGGGATCTACCTCATATATGTCTATGTATTCACACAAATGCTCAACAGTACAGCTTCTAATGAGGCAGGGAAGTAGAATGATCTGTTCTTCATTTTTTAAGGCAAGGGAGCCCCTTAATCAAATCCAGAAGCCGAGGATCCAGATTCCTTGAATTTCAGCCAACTTTTAGCAGCAAAACCAGCTGGGCTCCCTTTGGCTCTACTGCAATCCAAACTTAGAAAATTATGCCTATCTCACTCCACTTATTCTGCAGCACACCTGGGCATAGCGTGCAAATGGAACCGTGCCAATATGCATTAGGCCCAATCAACATAATCTTCATCCTACCACGTATTGATGGAAACAGATTGCACAGTTTGGACATAGATGGGTAGACCTTATTCCAACATCTTGTCCAGCGTGGAAGGGGCAAGACCTCCACTGTGCTTTGTACTCGGCACAAATGTTTGTGCTAATACTGCCAGAGCTGAGTTAGGAAAGGGCTGTAAAGTTCTCTGTCCACTTGAAGCGCTATATGATTTGCCGACTCCCTTATTTATTTTATTTACTGAATTTATATGACCAACTCATAATGTAAGTTCTGTGGGAAGCTCGCAAAACAAACACTGCAATTAAAATACAATGTAAAACAAAAAGCAGCATTAAAAACTAGGAGCGCAGCTATGAATGAGCACTAAAAACAAAAACACAGAATGATCTAGCACGTGCCATATACTCTCATAGAGTAGATGCTAATTAATATTCCCGAATTGCTGCAGAATTTATTTTTCAGCTGCAGGCACCAGGCAAACAGGACCTTATCACTTCATAATAAAATTGCAAATACACAAGCTTAGAAAGTATATTTCCCTATAGCCTGGGCAGGATTTAACCTTGCACCATTCAACAGCGACTTCCTCTAATGTCTCTAGTATGAAGTCGGGGGTTGTTGTTTTTAATTATCACATCAAATTTTAAAACACACAGTTAAAACCAGGTATTTTCTTATCAACTGTAATTATAAGGAGGGTTACTGAATATTCCTAACTTGTGAGGCCACAAGATGGCAGCATATAAACTCATCCGCAGACCAACGCTTTTCACAAAGCATTCTACAACAGGGGCGATCCAAGGCGGAAACTTAGTTGCATTAGAGTTGGGGAGAGGATCAGATTAAGAGTACAATTAAAATAATTTACCACTGAAATAATTTACTGTGGAGAAGGAAAGAGAAACTTTCAATAGTTAATGACTTTTATTGTGTTAAATTTAAGGATTATTTCACACCCCACTGATTTAAACGTGAAGGATTAAATGATCCGCTTAATGTTTGTGGGATCATTATATAAATCTATCCCAGCCTTCCTTTCAAGGGCAGCAAACAACAAAAGCTGAAAAGAAAAAAAATATTTAGAGTATCGGGGGGGTGGGGGTTCTAATGCAGGTGCAAACAGAGACAAATCTCAATATAAAACACTTGTTTTACCAGCTCAGTTGGTCAAAGCGTGCTGCTGATAATGCCAAAGTTGCAGGTTCGATTACCATAAGGGATAACTGCATATTCCTGTATTGAAGGGGTTGGACTTGACGGTCATCAGCATGGGTAGGCAAACTAAGGCCTGGGGGCCGGATCCAGCCCAATCGCCTTCTAAATCCAGCCCACAGACAGTCCAGGAATCAGCGTGTTTTTACACGAGTAGAATGTGTCCTGTTATTTAAAATGCATCCCTGGGTTATTTGTGGGGCATAGGAATTCATTTTTTCTTCTTCAAAATATAGTCCGGCCCCCCACAAGGTCTGAGGGACAGTGGACTGGCCCCCTGCTGAAAAAGTTTGCTGACCCCTGGTCATCAGGGTCTCTTCTAACCCTGTAATTCTTTGATTCTATGATTCAGTAGGTGCCAAAAAGGGAACAGAGGAAGCATCTGTCTACTATCCAAATGGATATAATTCCAAAGGTGCCAGAACAGTGAAGGCCAGATTCATACATTGTGTGGAGCAGACCTCCTGATTAAGATGCTGTCTAAAGGAGGACATCATATTGATCAACTGGGTACCACATTGTCAAGACTATCCTGGTCCAGAAACAGCTGTGGTTGACCCACCAGTTGAAGCTGGTAGAAGGTGGCACTCCTAGCCACTGAGGTCACTTGGAGGCCCAAGGGCAACCCTATACCAAGAACCTGCTCATCCATGGGCAGTACAACCCCATCCACAGCTGGCAATGTATAAGATCATGTGTGGTTGGAGCTCATATGACACATTCTTGCAGTGCCACTTGGGAATTCCAGTGTGGGGGCAGACAGGCAGGGGCCAGCCAACCAGAAGAGTCTCTGAGGTGTACTTGCCTGGAGAGACAGCATCCAAAGTCAGGTCCAGTCCTAGGGTTGGGTGAACAGTAATTCACCTGGTGAGATGCTCCAGGGGTCAGGGAACCCAATGATCATGGGGTCAAGGGTCAAGATGAGCGGGAAGCAGCAAGGTAGGACCAGGAGGTGCAGACATTGTATGCAGCATCTGACGACAGCTGCTGGAAGCTCTGCTTAAGAAGGTTAAAACCAGCTGGTTTTCATCAGTCCATTCTCCTTGAAGGCTGATCAGCTGCATTCACTCCGCCTTCTCCCCCTTCAGGCTGCTGTTCAGCTGGTGAAGCTGACTCGTCCCATGACACTCATAGCTGAAGTCATGAGTTGGGGCCAGCTGCAGGACTTGGGTTGGGAAGTCAAATACGCAGCCTGCCATGGGCATACTAACGCAAGAGGAAAACACAGCTAACAGGAAATAAAGGCAATTTCTCTTGGAGCAAGGGGTTAAAGTAATCAAGCTCTGAGCATCTGCCAACAGTGGCTCTCAGCTTTGCCTGAATGCCAATTGAGCAGACTCAAAAGTAGGACATCAGCTCAAAATACATGTCATTAATTACAGACTTTCAGGTAATGGCTCCTGATTCAGAATTAAAAAAAAAAGTATTGCAAGGAGAGAAGATTCTTATTAGCTTGTTACTTGTGAGTTTTGCCAGCATTGCTGATCATGCAACTAATCTCAAGAGTGTTGTCCCAACTACCACCATTCATAAATTTATTAGGAATTCAGACTTACTTTATCCCAGAGTGTACATGGTTCCAGGGGAGCTTCTGCAGTGGGAGATTGGAGAAAATCTCCCCCTGGGGTGAGTTCCTAAGCATCTCAGTGCTTTGCTTGCTGCCCTGGGTTACAGTGGTACCTCGGGTTACATACACTTCAGGTTACAGACTCTGCTAACCCAGAAATAGTGCTTCAGGTTAAGAACTTTGCTTCAGGATGAGAACAGAAATCGTGCTCCGGCGGCACGGCAGCAGCGGGAGGCCCCATTAGCTAAAGTGGTGCTTCAGGTTAAGAACAGTTTCAGGTTAAGAACGGACCTCCGGAATGAATTAAGTACTTAACCCGAGGTACCACTGTACTGTCTCTTGAGCCAGCAGAGGTTCCGGTTAAGTCCTGTAAGGACTGAGACTCTCCTGCTGGACACAGTCCCTGGACAGTATGTTTTCAAGCTCAGGGGCCCATCTGGCTGTTGACTGGGCAAGAGCAGAAGTCGAGAAAATGCTTCACATTCTTATCAGGCCAGGCTAATCCAGAGGTGGCATTCCACAAACTTCCTTATTCTCTGTGTGTCTTAGAACTGGGCTCTGCTGTGACACTTTACAGATCCTTCCCAGGCCTGGTACCAACCAGCTAATATTCCCTGTTCAAATGCTGCAGCCACTTGAGATATAATGTACTGCATTTATAACACACCTTCATTATCCCCCTCCTCATTTTATCCCCACAAGGACCCTGCGAGGTGGGTTAAGTTGAAAGTTGGTGAGTGGCCCCAAGTCACACCCAGTGAGCTTTGTGGCTGCATGGTGATTTGATCCCTGGTTTGCCAGGTCCTAGTCCGAGGCTGGATCTAGACACATTTGTAAAAAAACGTTACAGGAAAATGCGTTGCAAAGTTCATAATGGAAAATCCCATTGGGGAAGGATCAAACTCTACACCGCCCTCTTGTGTCGCATGTTTATAACGCAGTTATAATGATATAATTGACTGGGCGTGGCTGAGTCCCAACATGCTACACCACATTGCACCTGCCTAGTCAATCTACCCATGCACTTCCTATATATTTCATATTGAAATTCCAAGCAGTACGAAAAAGAAAAATACTGAATTGCCAAAGTGAAGGGACCCGGTGGTATATCCAGAAGGCTGCACACATCTGGAACATTCAAAACTGACATTTTAACACACCGCGACTTTACTTTTTAGAGTTTCTCCGGATTAAACAATTCATGCAAAGGGGAAAGGCTTGCTAAACCTGATCTTAATGACTACCCTTGTAGCCTGGGGCAAAATTTTACAGCTCAGCAGAGAAGGAAGTAATGTAATGTAAGGGCTAACAGCTTTTCACACAGAGTATAGTTCAGTGAAGGTCAAAGCTGGAAGGTGAAAATAAAGGGTAAAATATGATCAAAAATAGACATAGAGCTCAGGGTGGAATGAAAGATGAAGGAAACAGGACTACTGAAATTAGTCTTCATTTCTTTCATTCCAGCTTTTAAAATGTTCTTTTTAAAAAATGTAACTGTGTTCAGCAGCCAGAAGGGATGGGTTGTTTGACAAATGAAATCTTGAGCTTTGCAACGAGGTCAGCGATACACATGTCTCATCCTTATAACGTGTTGTTGTTTTTTAATCAAGATATAGTGGCCAACTGTACCATGGAACTCTTCCCAAATAATGTAGTGTGAGTTAAGTAAGTTATGTTGTGCATACCACAGATTTATTCTGTACCGAAGTGAGTAAATTTAAATTAACCTCACCCACAAACTTTATTTTCTCTCATATGGGTAAATGGTATACATTCAACTCCTAAGCAGGAGAATAAAATGCTGCATTTTGAAAACAGTCATGATAATATTTTAGATGTCTCCATCTAAAATGAATGTAAGCAAGATCACACAGATCCCCATTGATGGCAAGGCTCTTTTATATACCAGTTCTGCTTAATTTGCGAGAAGAGAGAAGAATTCAATTGCCATAAATATTTGGCCCATTGATTAAAAATACATCCATTTGGCAGTCATACTGTAACCACGCTGAGTTGCAAGCAAATGCATACTTTCAATCCATTTTACGTGTCTATACTGGGCTGGGCTTTTATTGCCCCCAAAGTAATTATTATCCACTTCAGGTTAAAAGAAAAGAAAAGAAGGTATGTGGTAACTATAGTGGAATAATAAAAACCGGTGTTTAGTTATTGACAACTCAGTAGAAACACTATAAAGAATTAAGCAATAGAAATGTAAGCTGCATACGAGCAGGTCATTCTGTTGCCAAGAGCAAGACAAATAACTAATTTTAAAATACATCCTTTCTGCTCTTGTCTTCTGGCTGCATTTCAAGTGAGCTCATTTTTAGGGCTGTAACTTACAGATTGGCTTTATGACTGTGTGCTCCAAGTGTGAAAGGCTAAACTAAACTGAGAGCGCACACTTGCAGATGACAAAATGCACGTACATATACACCTCTTTGGGAAAGTTCAGATATAATGCTAAATTATGGTTGGTGGTAATGCTAAGCCATGGTTGGTGTTCTCTATATGAACCACAGTGAGTCTCATGCCTTCTCATCTCTCTTCCTTTGGTGCATGCCAGGAGACGGTGATCAGACCCATCTGGTTTTAAACTCTCCAGGGTTTCCAGCTGCATCCAAACTTGGGAAACTGGAGTTTGTTTAAGTTATGGTTTTATGTAAAATTGAACCAAATACCCCCACCTTTTCATAGACCATTAGTCGTTTCTGAAGCAAGAAAGGAGTGTTGTTCCTTTAGCAGCAACACTGTGGGAAAGAGTTGGGAAATATAGCAGAGCCAGGAGGTTCTGACACAATTTACACCTACGCCAGAAAGCCCCACAAGGCTTGGTTTTAAAAGTTAAAACTGGGCTGGCTTGCTGCCTTCTTCTTTGGTGATCACTCGTGGCTGAGTAAGATTATCTTCCATGAGCACAGTCCGTAGGTGACTGTGGAGGCCAATTTTGGATCTGCACATCCTTCCACAGTGGGGACGTGGTTTCTGGGCAGGAGTTGCTCATGGTGAAGGTTTGCCAAGCATGCCTTCCTCTTAGCTCATTTCTCCCTTTCATCCTAAGTTTGAGTGTCTTCAAAGTCCAAGACACCTTTGGTAAAGCTGTTCTCCAATTGGAGCACCTGCAGCCCAGTGTTTCCCAATTGTGGATGTTTATACTACATTTTTAAAGATTTGCCTTGAGAGAGTCTTTAAACCTCTTTTGTTGATCACCAGCTTTACGTTTTCCATTCTTGAGTTGGGAATAGAGTAGTTGCTTTGCATGACGATAATCAGGCATCCGAACAACATGACCAGTCCAAAGAAGTTGATGTTGAAGAACCATTGTTTCAACACTGGCGATCTTCCAGTACACTGACATTAGTTCGCCTGTCTTCCCAAGTGATATGTACAATTTTTTGGAGACACCATTGATGGAATCTTTTGGGAATTGGAGATGGCGTTTATAAGTGGTCCATGTTTTACAAGTGTACAGTAAGGTTGGTAGTACAATAGCTTTGTAAACAAGCATTTTGGTATCCCTGTAAATGTCTCAGTCCTCAAACACTCTGCACTTCAATCAGGAGAAAGCTGCACTTGCAGAGCTCAGGCAATGCTGGATTTTGGCATCAGTGTTGGCCTTTGTGGAAAGTTAACTGCCCAGGTAGGATTTTGGATTGACATTTTCCAATGTTACACCATTAAGTTGGATTTGTGGTGCTGCAGAGGGCTTGTTTTGTGTTTGTTGGTGCAGCACTTTGGTTTTTTTGGATGTTGAGCAACAGGCCAAGCTTTATATAAGCTTCTGCGAAGATATTTAGGATGGTTTGGAGGTCATCTTCTGAGTGTACACACACGGTATTGTCACCAGCATATTGAAGCTCTATAATGGAAGTTATGGTAACCTTACTCTTTGCTTTCAGCCTACTCAAGTTAAAGAGCTTTCCATCTGTTCGATATATGATTTCATTGCCATGATCCTAAACATGGTTGAAGGGAGTTTCCCTTCGACCATGTGTAGGATCATGGCAATGAAAATAATAAATAGAGTTGGGGTGATAGCACAACCCTGTTTAACACCTGATCCCACTGTAAATGGTTCACTTTGAGAGCCATTGTTATCTGCAATAGTTGCTGTCATAGTATCGTGGAGGAGCTGAAGGATGTTTACAAATTTGCTGTATACCCTGTTTAAGACCAGACGCACCAACTCTAGGGGATGGAGGTGTATTCAGCCCCCCATATTTGGCATCACACACACTGCCCCCCCCAAATCTTGGGCAACCTGGTGCCTCTATTTAAGACAGATAAGCCAAACGCTTCCTCACACTACCAAGTTTCATGAAACTCACCCACCCACCCATATCCAATTTTGGAGGGTCTTTTTGCCCTCTTTTTGCTCCCTCCCTGCCCACAAATGGCAAACAAACAAGAAGGAGTAGGCAAATAGTTCTGCTGAAATAATTGGGAAGGTTTCACACGACATGACCAAACCCAGGGTTGAAAGAGAGTCAACATAATAGCTAACAGGAAGCATAGAAAAGTGTGCACAAAAAGCAGGTTTTGAAAGAGCCCATTGCAATTTATAATAATAAAAGGTTTGTGCAGTCTCAAGGCTATCCTCCCAACTTGGCTGACGTTAATAGAGATACAGGCTGTACAGAGCTGGGGGGGGGGGGGAGGTTGTCTTGTTTAGCTAAGTCCTTAATGCGGGAAGGACAAGGTGATCTTCAAATTCTGTTTGCAATATGATTATGTTGCTGTCTCCTTCATATTCTACAGCAGCATCTGGTGAGCATGCACTCTGAATTACAAATTCATCTTGGTTGTAAAACTAGCACAAGTTCAGGAGATATGGCAAGAGCAACAGGGAAACAGTAGATTTATCAGTGCATCTATACCTCAGTGAGATTCTACACACACACACACACACACAATCTAAACTCAAAAACATCTTCCTCTGTGACTTGTAATTTCATGCTGTCAGCATTTGAGTTGTTCCAATGAAGAAACCGTGGTGACTAGTGCATCTAGCATCCTGCTGTCTCTTAGAAGGTATCCCTCCCACATCTACCAGTTACCTCTGTTGGTCCTAAGCATCCTCATACATTAGGAAAGGCAGTTATGGCCTCTGCCCATGTGTCCATCTCCCACAGCTATCTTTATGAAGATGCTTACTCAGTGCAGCAGCTGACTCTCAAGCTGAAAGCCAGTTGTACAAGGTGGCCACAAGGCCAAATGGTTTGGCAGTGTCTCCAAAATAGCACCCGTCTCTGCAGGGAGGGAAAGACCTTCCGTGAATTATCTGCCAGTGTGTCTGTCACTTTGAACTCCTTGCAGTAGTTCATTGAACAGGTAGATTCTAAAGCTGGCCTTGGACATTCTAACAAGGCAGAGAGAGAAGGAATTCCACACTACGAAGAAATTTGTGGTGCTCTCATTACAGCATTCAAAAAAAGGAGTGGGGTGGGGCGATGTTTCTGCATCAGGAGCTTGACATGAATCTCTCATGAAGATTCCTTTTCCAACATGGATGCACAATATGAGAGAGATATAACAACCCTTTGGTTTTTCTGTTGCAATCCAAAACCATGATGAGAATCGCGACAATAATTCATGCATGAGTGTATGCATGCAGACAATGTTTGTTTGCTTGCTTCAATTTCTATACCGCTTTATATTTTTAATAAAAAACCTCAAATGTGGTTCAATGCCTCTTCCTACAGGGCAGTGGGGTACCTTCGACATTCACAAGAGCAAATCAGCTACCCAAGAAGCAATGCGTTTCTAGTCTGATTTTTTTTTTTAAAAAAAATTGCAACCCTCTGAACAGGGAAGGGGACTGCAGATAGAAGCGTCTCCATCAGAAGTAGAATCTAGTCCAAACACAAAAAGAAATCATGTTTTACTTAGGGTAATCCGACATAACAGTACACCTAGTTTCATTTCTCCTGGCTATTGACATTTGAGGTGTATATTTTCAGTACCCACTTTATTTTTGTGATTTTAAGTTGTTTTAAACTGTTTGTGATATTGTTGGGTTTTAATGTAACCCATCGTGGGACCTTAGGTTGATGATAATGATGCTTGAACCTTAAAAGGCACCTCCCCTTTTCAGCACTTCTTGCAAACACACTTGTGTTGTTTGAGTGCTATTGCTCTTGGAGCAATTTCTTCTTCTTCTTTACCCTCACAGTCCTTGGCCTCATTTGTCCACCTTGCTGTTTAACCTCATTGGATGTGGTCCATGTGATTATGTCGATGACATCACAATGAAACATGTACCCGTCTATTTATTACTTAGATTTATACCTTGCCCCTTCCTCTCTCCCAGGATCCCCAAACAGGTAACAACAGTTCAAGAAAGCAATAACAAAAGTTAACATTGAACAATTTGCAGTAAAACACAATATAATGCAGCAGGAAACAGCAGTTCTTAAGACCTTCCCCATCAGAACTTTACCAGCAATTACCCAAACCTTTCCCAACAACATTGAAGCAGCAGGTACATTGAGCGGAGTACATCCCATTAGCCCCATCAGCCTGGGTGTTTTTAATTGGCATCCAAAGTTGGTCAAAGATGACGCCTTTTGGGAGGGAGGGAGTTCCTTGCGATTGCGATGATATCATAAATGATAGTAAACAAAATAACGTGAATCGTCACAGCCAAATCAGATTAAACGGTGGAGTAGGCATAGGAGAATGAAGACGCCAAAGGCAAGGGGTGGGGAGGAGGAGTAGAGCTCAGGAGCAGCAGGAGGCAGGAAAACAAGAGGGCGGCAAACAACAAAAACATCACAAATGCTCAGCAAGATGAATATTTTTGGCCAATTTGTTCAACCGCATCCGACGGACTACTTTCAAAGTAAATGCCGAAATTCCAAAATATTCGGCGCCACCGTGTTTTTCAAGAGCTTCTATAATTGTAAGTTATCTGTGTTACCACTGAATGTGACAGTTGCCACCAATGAAGACTATGAAACAGAGTTTCCTAAGGAGCATAGCTCATCTCGTGTCTACCACAAACTCAGGCTTGAAGTGCATGCGCTTCTTGATCCACATCATTAGTTCCCACTGGCAGGGGGCAGAGACACCGATAACACTGTGGCATCAGCTGTGTTCTACAAGACAGAGGGGAAGGAGGGATGTCAACATGTGCCTGACATCTGGCGACAGCTACATGCAGATTGCAGTGTCTAGTTCTGGCCTCATTAGGTGGCTCTAAGCTACTCTCTCTCAGCCTTCATTCATCTTCAGTAAGGAGGGGAAAGTATTGATCCATCCCATACCCTCCAGCATTTCTCCAATGAAAACAGGGACATCCTATTCAATAATAATAATAATAATAATAATAATAATAATAATAATAATAATAATAATTTTATTATTTTTGCATCGCCCATCTGGCTGGGTTGCCCCAGCCAATCTGGGTGGCTTCCAACATATATAAAAACATAATAAAACATTAAATATTTAAAAACTTCCCTATATAGGGCTGCCTTCAGGTGTATTCTACAGGTTGTATAGTTATTTATTGTCAGGCTTCAAGGAATCCACTTCCTTCCCCTCCTACCTTGGCAGTAGGTAAGCAGAACAAAGGAAAAGGAGTCTTCTTACCAGTTAGAAACTTTAATGATCGCAGCGAGAGAACAAAGAATCCATTTCCTAGGAATGGCGGCGCTCCCAATTAAGAGTTCCCTAGTCACCCACGTCGCTACTGTGTCTTATAACCTGAGCTCGTAACCTATGTGCTTTCTGTTCTGCCATCTTTCCAGAGACAGTGAATCTGTTAGCTCTCTCCCTCCCAGTGTTTCTTCTCCTAGCTGTTCCCTATCCAATATTTCCCAGCTTCTGCCTTTTGAACTATGTCTCTCTGCAAACCACTGTTCCAAATCTATACTGTCCTCTTGCTCCTGGGAAGATTCAGGATCCTGATCAGGGGCCGGGGGTGGGGTGGGAAGGCTCCCACCACTCCTCCTCAGAGCAGCCCTCCTCAGCACAGTCTGTGACACTTATCTCCTTAGCTCGGAGGTCACGTAACTCCATACCCTCCAACATTTCTCCAATGAAAATAAGGACGTCCTAAGGAAAAGTGAGGCATTCCAGGATCAAATGAGAAACTAGGATGGCTTCTGTAAATCCAGGATTTTCCCTGGGAAATAGGGACACTTGGAGGGTCTGCCATTCTACAACATGGATTGTGCAGATTACAGCTATGGAGCTGGATCCATTGATAGACAAAGAGAACACCACTCATTGCAATGGGAATTTCCTGGTCCCTCCTTGACCTCCTAGCCCCCTGCAACTTCCAAAAGCCAGCTCTGAAGGACCTCTGAATGGAAATGTGACATGGGGATGGGAGAGGGGTGCTGCATTGAGGATTGGGGAGAATTCAGTGGATCTGTCACACACAAGGGGAATAGTCTCCCTGCTCATACAACACCTCCTCCTCCCAGATCCAAACCACAATGTATGTAAACACTAGGTGAATGCTGTTGATTGGGGAAGGCCCATAGCTCAGTGGTGAGGGATCCCAGGTTCAGACCCCAGCATCTCCAATACAGCTGAGGGAGACTCCAGCCTGAAATCCTGGAGAGCAGCTGCCAGCCAGTGTAGATGATACTGAATTAGTTGGACCAAAGGTTCAACTTGGTATAACACAGCCTCCTACATTGCTATTGTTTACTGTTGTTTTTCAAAACCCACATGAAGCTGGCTTTAAAGGGAATAATGGAAAATCTAAGAAGCGTACTAGAGGAATGATGCTCTCTCTTCACAATGCCTGCTTATGGCAGAGAGCAAAAAGTCTTTGCCAATCATTTTACTGTTATCAAAAATTTTGCTGAGATCTTCTGACATACCCAAAGATGTCTGAAGGTTGCTTGATATCTCAAACACTTGACTGATGTATTTTCAGAGCAGAGGATCTTGGCTGACATGCCAAATTGAGGATGAAGTTGTGGTTTCAGTCTCTTTGTAGCATTGATTTGGAATGCAAACAGACCTTTGTATCAGTTCCCAAAATAAAAGAGGGATTTGATGTTCCAAGGCTGAGCAGCAAAATATTTTGGAGAATTCCTACATTCAGCCCTGGAAAAGGTGTGCTACAACTCTGTGATCCAAAGAGCAGCTCAGAGAAGAAGCATTTAGCCCTTTGCCCTATGGGATCTGCATTCCCTACAGAGGTTTGTGACCGACAATACATAGTTGTAGCACTAGAACAAAAAACAAATGGAAAAACCGAACAGCAACCTAAACAGTGTGTGATGCAAATTACTCAGAAGCCAGCACAGCTTTACTTAGATTTTTTTAAAAAGCAAGCAAACATTGCATTCCTTCCTTCCTATGAGCAAAGAGTAAGAACACAGACTTAACTTGTTCTGGGGACAAAAATGTTTGCTGGGCAGGGGAAGAGATTTCACACATTGCTGTTTCTGCTGCCCATGCTCCTATGCAGCTTTAAATGAATAAATAAACCAGGTTTTGATCTGACCCAGGTGGAATCAAATTGTTCTGCTCAGCGATAAGACACCATGTGATTTCTTTCATTCATTCTTACAGCATCCCAGAGGTGCTTGCTTCAAATATTTAATGTAGAAACTCAAAGTCTGCAAGAAAACTTTCAACACTGTCATTGGGTCACATAACCAAGGAAATCGTCTCCTTGCAGAACTTCACATTGTTAGTCCTCTGTGCGTGCATGGAGAACTCAGGGCCAACCCAGTACATTTTGGCCCCAGAGGCAAACCACAAAAATGGTGCCCACCTCCCTTCCAGGGAAGAAAGAGTGGAGATCTACATCAGGAACCAGGGGAGAGGAAAGATCTACATCGGAATCTGCTGCCTCTGTGGATCCTGACACCTGAGGCGATCGCCTCACCTTCCCTGATGGGTGGGCAGATCTTGGGAGAACTGACACAAGGTGAGGTCTGCAACTGTTAAGGATCACAGCAAAAAAGTTTGAAATGAGTAATCACTTCCCCCAAATGCACCAATAGACTCTTAATAACACAAAATGTATGTAGGTAGTGCTCATTGATTTGCTTCTCCAATCAGTTTTATCAAAATTTTCTTCCTGTCAGAGGACTCGGCAGTGCACAAAATTCCACATACTCAGTCTAAACCAGGGGTAGGCAACCTAAGGCCTGGGGGCCAGATACGGCCAAATTGCCTTCTCAATCTGGCCCATGGATGGTTCAGGAATCAGCGTGTTTTTACATGAGTAGAATGTTTCCTTTTATTTAAAATGCATCTCTGGGTTATTTGTGGGGCCTGCCTGGTGTTTTTACATGAGTAGAATTTGTGCTTTTATTTAAAATGCACCTCTGGGTTATTTGTGGAGCATAGGAATTCATCCCCCCCCCCAAAGTATAGTCCGGCCCCCCACATGGTCTGAGGGACAGTGGACCACGGCTGAAAAAGGTTGCTGACCCCTGGTCTAAACCTTAGGATGGAACCAAAACAGATCTTCTTAGCCCTAATTACAGGCTACCCTCTGCAATATATATTACATTGCACCAAATGAAAATCTGGCTGGATGTTTGATATTCTGATGCAACCACATTCACAATGTGATCCATGGTTGGTTGGGATCATACTGTGGCCAAGACAAAGTCTGATCGATTTTATTTTAAAAAATGGCACTGATGCAACTGCCAAGAAGAACACACACACACACACACACACACACACCTGAGAACCTCCAGTGCAGTCCTACTCAATATGCACAAGGATTCTCAGTCTGTCATCAGAAGTACAGAGGTACATTTTGAAGTGCAGGAGCTCCTTGCGATAACCTTCATAGTCACACCTGCAAAGATCCCATAGCTATGACCCCCAAGGACAGTCAAAACACACAACCCTCCTTCTTTCCAGCAATATAGATCCCCCCCCCATTTCTGAGCCTGTGAACAGATTTTCTGTTGAAACGACGAACCACCTCTCCTCAGTTACAGCAGGGAAACAAAAGAAGCTAAGCTATTAAAAACTGCAGGGAGAAGCCAATTTTTACCTCCCCAACTCAAAATCGCCCCCCTATCAGGCCCATTTAATATTTTGCCAATTTGCTGTGTCGGCAGCTCTGGAAATCCTGAAAGAAAATCACCGTCTGTTTGAATGACTTGAAATTACAGCTTAAAGGTTGCCACAAAAGATTCGTGAAAACTGCTGATGTGTCTGTTTCTCTCCCTCTCTCACATATACCTTTTCAGACAATGAAATACTATCTATGCAATCTCTCCCCCTCCTTCAATGTTCTGTACATCTCTTTCTCTCTTGGGTACACCATAAAAACCTTTTTAAGGATCTCCTCCTTTAAAGCGGAAGATGAGCACATGGTGGCCTCTCACCTCAGCTGACTTAAATTATTAACCAACGTGTTGTCCCATGTGCAAAGTCTTCCAGTGTTCAAGCACAGCATGTAAGAATGTTTCCTATTCTCTCTGATAGGAACAAACAATTTTGTGTCCTGTAGACATGGAAGGGAGAAAAGTTCCCCCATTGCAATCACAGAATTATAGAAACTGGAGATATGTATAAAAAGTGGCCTGTTGCCAACCGTCAGATAATCCACTATAACACCAGTGGGAAACATTTGGCTTTCTAGAGGGGGCTGAGCCACAACTCACATCAGCCCCAGCAAGCTTGGCCAAGGACCAGGGACGATGGGACTTGGAGTTCGGCATCATCTGGAGGGTCAAGGCATGAAGAATGAAGCAAATAAAGAAACACAGAGTAGAATAAGGACTGAATATAAGGCAGCAGGTAATTGTGGGGGAAAGCATCATGAATGTAAGGATGGGAAGTCAAATTGTTATGAGAAGTTTATAAACTGGATTTTGTGTTAAGTTTATAAAACTAATAAAAAAACTGAATAATAAAAAGGCATTCCACATCAGCACTATAAGTTTCTTAGATTCAGAGATTTCTGCTGAATCATTACTAGCTACTGAAGACTTTTTTTTATCCCACCAGATTTTTGTAACAGTATAATGTTATTTAAATGGGTCTCTGAGCATGAATGTAATGTATTGAGGCAATTTTGTTTTCTTTGCCACTTAGAATGAATAGATGGATGGATGCAATGGTGCTGTGTAATCCTTTCTCCAGTTTTCCCTGCCCTCACCCATGATATACAACAGAGGTAGCCAGTGTGCTGCCCTCTGGAAGCTGTTGGAGTAGACATCCCATCAACCCTCAAGCCATGCTAGGGAAAAATCTTATTTTCTTTTTGTTTTAAGGTAGATTACAGAATCTCAAAGAGACACTAACTAAAATAGTAATTTCAGAAAACAAACTAGTTAATCTTCATTTTAATGGAGCCCAGCTTCTTCCTTGGTTTTATGTTTCCACTAGAATATTTTTCTTTTTTTTTTTTAAAAAAACTTATAAGTATGTTGTTGTTGATTTTAAAAAGAACACAATTGTTCTGGGAATTAGCAACATTATTTATAGGTGTTAACTGCTAGAGAATTCAATTGCTAATGACAAAATGTTAGAATACGCTAGGGATGTACTAACAGTATAATATTTAGAAGTATCTTTTTCTTCCAGATTCCTTTGCTGTCATAGTATATTTGCTACCACTGCCAACATAATTTCATTTAGCAGCTTTGAACAAACACTTACAAAGGAATAATGCTACCCAGATCTGATTGGCTGAAGGATATGATGGCTGGAACATTAATAATAAATATTATTATTATTATTATTGTTATTATTATACCCTGCTCATCTGACTGGGTTGCCCCAGCCACAGTAATAGACCTATTACCATTGTGGTAGTGTTGTTCATAGGATTTAAGAGACTGCAAGCCCTGCATTTGGAGAGATGTAATCTGAGACCTAGGGACACAGGTGGTGCTGTGGGTTAAACCACAGAGCCTAGGACTTGCCGATCAGAAGGTTGGCAATTTGAATCCCCGCGGCAGGGTGAGCTCCCGTTGTTCAGTCCCAGCTCCTGCCCACCTAGCAGTTCTAAAGCACGTCAAAGTGCAAGTAGATAAATAGGTACCACTCCGGTGGGAAGGTAAATGGTGTTTCCGTGCGCTGCTCTGGTTCGCCAGAAGCGGCTTAGTCATGCTGGCCACATGGCCTGGAAGCTGTACGCCGGCTCCCTCGGCCAATAAAGCGAGATGAGCGCCACAACCCCAGAGTCGGTCATGACTGGACCTAATGGTCAGGGGTCCCTTTACCTTTACCTTTACTAATCTGAGACCTAGTCCTTGCAAACAGGTTTAGTGCTAAAATTGTTTCTGGACTGCATCACTTCAAACTGAAGGGAAGGGAAGGCATGCATGACTAAATGTTTCTACATATAAAACACAAAAAACTCTGCACATAAAAAAAAACCCTGGCACATAAGAGGAAAGACAAGATAAACCTCTGCCCCATGACATGCTGATTTTCTATATGAAGGAATCTAGTCTTTTCATGTAGAGTGCACTTGGTCTTTCTAGTATCAAAGGTCATTGCAAGTCATTGCAACTCCTACCTGGTACAGTACAGTGCAAAAATATGTTTTGGAAGTCTCATGAAATAGGAATCACTGGCCTGCCTGCTCTCTTGCATTCTTGTTGCCTAGCCCCATTGTCTTCCATGCACCGGAGATGGTCTGACACCTGGTGTCTACCTTAGATACAAAGGCTCTGTGCACTACCCAAGTTCTGTAGATAAACATCATTAGAGCTTAGCCTCCTGTATGCCAGTCACCTGGTGTGATAACCGTTTGCCTCTCCAAATATCATGACCTTTCTTCATCAACACCCCTTGCCTATTAAAATATATCATTTGGACCTTCTGTGTATCCCTTTGTTTTGTTTTTACAGTCACCTGTGGCCTTTATTAGGTGATTAGAGGCTGAAAGCATGATGACACCTGAGGTACTTGTGAATGTTTTTTTTAATTGCACAATATAGCTATCATGCAATAATCGGCACCATCTTCCAAGGTGAGAAAATTATCTTTCAAAAATGAATGTGTGAATATTTAATGTGGAATAAAAGGTCATTCTCTCGATAACCTACAAAGCCAAGAAAATCAAAATGTACTGCCAACCATAATGCAGGAAAAATACTGTTCTCTTTGGCTGTATGTTGGGCAAGACTTGTCTTTCCTCTCCACAAGTTTGGAGGAAGCCCTGGCTTATTCTTCCTTTATATCAAGGATAGGAAATTGGTGGTCCTCAATAATTTGTTTGACTCCAACCTCCATTAGTCCCAGACAGCATAGCCAATGTTCAGATGTGATGTGATGATTAAATGATTAAGTATGAAACATTTGGTGTGGCTCAGACAGGCAGAGAGGATTGTGACTACAGTCAAGGGCAGAGACTGTTTAAGCCAACAACTTAGTTCCATATGCATATATATTCTGGGAATTTTAGATAATGGTCTTAGGTTGCATTCCTGAGGTCTGGAAATTAAATCCAGGGCAGGGATAGAATAGACCAAGGGCCATTTCCCAGTGGCAGGGGCCATTGCAGCCCAGCAAAACCACAGGAAAGCCTAGGGTGCGGGCAGTGCTTTTTTCTATAAAAAAAGTGTTTAGGCGTACTCTCATTTTGACTCAAGAAAATCACCATTTTATATTTCAAATTGGGAAAAATAAATACAGTAAATGGACAAAAGTACAAAGAACATGCATTACTTCAGACGTCCTTTCAAAAACCATGAATTTACAAACACCACACATCCACATTCCACACTGCTTCACACATTAAACGCTCGTTTCCGTCTGAGACTCAGGAAACACGGTGACAGGAAATGAGGCCGCCATTGGGGGTAGAAATGGAACTGATGATTCACCGTGTTAGAGAAGAAACTAAAAATTACAAAAAAGTTAGTTTCGTCTCCCGTTAGATTCACAAACTGTATAGGGGTATGTGTACCCCTGCGTCCCCGCAGGAAAAAACCACTGGATGGGGGGATACACATAACACTTCCTGCATGTTGGCTGACACCAACATTGGCCACAGCCAATGGGGAATGCTGGGACTCATTCCTGTATTTCAAATTTGATCTGGCCAATCATGGCCAAATGGAGGGGTGGAGCTATGAAAGCAGACCAGAGAGAGGCCTACCCTTGGTCAGTTCCAACACATTTGAACCAGCTGCACTGGTTCTCAGCAGTGCAGTTGGCAAGGACATCCCACCCACCTTTCATTTTGGCTCAAAGTCCAGGATACGCTTGCCCTGTGCCCAGGGCAGGGCGAGCCGCCCGTGAGGGTGGCATGAGCTGTGGCAGGACACTCCTCAGGGCCTCCGAGGAGTCTGCCTGCCATCTCCCAATACATTTGTGGCCATCTTGATCCCAATATGTTGTCACATTGTTTTTGTTGCTTCCAGCACCCCTGACCTGACGACCACAGGTCGTCCATCTGGGATCGCAAATGGAGAGCAACAGCTATGGTCAAATATTTAATTTTGCACAGTTGGAGATCTCAAAGGCATCCTACAAACAGAAACCTGCTTAAAAAGGTTTGATGGGGAACAGACTAGTATAGAAAAAAATATGAAGATATCTGGGATGCATGTGCCATTTGACCACTAAATGTTAGAGTAAGGCAGGACAGGAACACAATACACAATAAGGTCAAGAAATGTGGCTTCTGGCTAGCAATGTTGCTGTGACATCTATTTTCTAGCTCAGATGTGACATCTATTTTCTAGCTCAGATGTATGTATTCTGCCAGTTTTAGTGATTTTAAAATATTTCTATCCCATGCTTCACTAGATCAGATACTAGCGCAGTGTACCTTGTAATGATTGTCTCAAATACGATACAAGTAGCACAACCCTGCAAGTTTTTCTCCAGCTCCAGGGTAAATATTTCTTCACAAGATGGTGATGTTACTCTTCCTCTCCAGTGTCACCATATAAAGGCACAGTTCAGATGTGAAATCAACAAGTTCCAGGCTTGCATGTGCTGTCCATGCTCTGATTCACTCCTGCACTTCCTGATTCTCAGCAGAACATTGCTTGTTGCTGCAGCTGAACTGCGCAAGCTCTCTTGCAGTAGCAAACCCCCCAGTTTTAACTACAGTTTAATACTGCCATTTGTGTCCTTGTAGGGGCCTCGGGCGGAAGAAACATCGCATAGTCACAATGTTATTGTTTATGGAAAGCTTAATAGCACGTTCCTTAAGAACCAGTTAAGAAAAGTATCCTTAATAAAGGACATGAAAGCTATGCCTCTTGAAACCACACAGCAAGACGGCATCTGCAAAATCAATGCACCTATTTATAATCATTTCAAGTTTTTAACATATGCTGTTGTGAAGTTAACTATAATACTCTCAGTTTGTGGGGTAAACGGTACATTTGTTTTTCTATTGATTTCACTTCAAAAAAGTGCCTCAAGCTGGCTTTGTGCAGAACATAATATAAATGCCTATTATTACAATCAAAGCCAGCTATCGCTTGGTGATATTTGCCAGGCTTGGGCTGCTGCTGTTCTGCTGTGATAAATTTCAGCTGCACTCTTGCATGTACTTTACACAGAAATTTTCTCTTCAGGATTTGATGTCTACACTGAAAAGAAAGCATGATCACAAGCAGAAACAGAATACCAGATAGTGTGGTCAAAGACTGAGTTTGGGGTTGAAGTAACAACTGGGAAAACAGCTTGGACCAGATTCCCAAACGAAACAGTTAAGTATAATAGTTTAATTCACATAGAAATGAAAAATGTGTATGTATTGAGGGAGATTTGGAACAGAAAATGGCTAAATGCGTATTGCTAAACACGGGGGTTTCCCCCCAAAGAGTTTTTCTAAAGGACTCTGAGCTGTAACTAGTTAATGATTACCTGTTGGTTATTTTTTTACTCTTGGCCCTCCAGAGGTTTTGGGACTACAATTTCCATCATCCCTTACCACTGGTCCTGTTAGCTAGGGATGATGAGAGTTGTAGTCCCAAAGCAGCTGGAGGGCCAAGTTTGGCCATGCCTGGTACAGAGTAAAAAAAATGCTACTTAGAGTGAATCTTTAATCATGTGATGATGGTATTGAGTTGCAAATATGTCCATCTTCAAAGGGTGGTGGTTGTTAGTCTTCCTCTGAACAGAACAAAACATGTGATAATGGCTCTCCAAGACTGCATAGCCTGGAGGCTGGAAAGCAAGAGAGAGAGAGAGAGAGAAAGCACTTTGCATATAGGTCTGATCGGATTACTTCATATTTTGTAAGATGCTGAGCCTGTGCTGGACAGCACAATATATTGTATCAATATTTTTGAGTTTTAATTCTGGTTTGAAGAAACTTCTGCCAGTAAAAGTTAAAGTAATATTTTCATGGTTTGGACAGTGCTTCATTTCCAAAGGAGTCAGTTCTTATCTATCCAGATGCTTCAAACTGCACAATATTTAATAACTGCAACAGAAACAACACAATCCAAACCTCCTGGACTAATGTGCCAATTGGAATGTAGTTATACTCTGTATTTCACACTCCTGCCAACTTTTGCTATGGCGCTTTTGAAATATTTACCATATTACAAGGTGGTCTAAGGGATACCTTTAAAGTTTCCATTTCTTCCTCCCCCTGCCCCCAGGTTATAGCCACTCCCAGAGTGCTGCATGAGTGTTAAGATTGGGGCTGCAAATGGCCATGGGAGGTGATGGGATATGATGACGTGCTGTCTCTTCCAGGTCCTTTTTTGGGAGAAAGATGTCTGCACCCCATGAGTCTATGGAGGATAAAATGCACTGTGGAATCCTTTCGAGGGTTACGGTTGCTGCCTGCAGTTTGATATTAAACCTACAGAGCTATTAAGGCAAATACAACCTTGCAGTGTACAAATGTGTTTGCAGATCTTTCTCTGTGTTGGTTTTCTCTTTCTAGTGATTCATTGCTGAAACATTTATTCCATCCATGACAATGTGCTGACAGACACATTTTGATTAAAAGACAAGCAAGTCCCATACTATTGAGCAGTTCGGTCTGCAATGCACACAGCTCCATCTGTAACCTGTAATATTTCCAGCACTATGAAGTGAGCATTTCACTGTAGGGGAAGGATGCCCTTAAAAGGATGAATGGTACTCATATGAGTGCTGGTGTTTGAATCGGTTTACTTTCAAGTTTCAGGAGGAAAAGATGGAAAATGACAATAAACCACCAGAAAATTGGAAACTCTCCTGAGAACTGGAGTCTCTAACTTCTTCCTCAAAGCAATGAAACTGGATCAAATTGTGTCACAATATTGTTTGTGGCTTTGTCATTTAACGGAGGGGGGAGACCGAAAACTAGATATTAATATTCCCATCTTTCTGACCTTATTTTCTGTTATTTCCTTGATATTTTGCTGTCAAAAGCAGAGCTAAAATTTCTCCCTAGTCACACAGATTTAACAACGACCGCTCCCCACATTAAATGGGGGGCGCCCTTTGTGTGGTCGCGCACAGCCCCTAGACTCTATGCAGCAACATTATCACATGAGAGTTTCTTCATAATTTACTTCTTGTGGACTGGTGGCCAAAGGTGTTGCATTTTTCTTTCCAGGAAACATTCAGCCTCCCTAGCTGCCCATGTGTCCTGATATGAAAAGGCTCAATGGAAAGTATTATCTCCTTATGCCTTCCTCTGTGCCTTTAATCAAATCATGGGCACCTAGGAAGGCTGCAGAGCCACAGGTGAGATGATTTGTAGAATTTTTAAAAATAGCACTTATGAACATCCATTGACCACTTCAAAAGTAAGGCAAGTGTGTCAAAAGCCTGCATCTCTCCCAGAAGAATTTGATTTGCATTTTTTCTTCCTCTTTTATAGGTTCTGAATGCAATTTCCTTTCTCATTAATGGGCGCAGAATGGTTGGGAGGGAAATGAAGGAGACATTTTTGGCAGTGACAACAGCAGACGTCCACAGATGATGAAATGTTCACAACATTCACAGCAGATGAAAACTGGTTATATTAGCTGTGCTCACTGCAAATACTAGTATCAGAAACTGCCACTCTTTTTTTTTAATTTTTGTATATTATATTTTTATTGGTTTTCAAATACAAAAACAAATTTATACACTCCATACATCTTAATTACATCTTACTTCTCTTTTTTGACTTCCCTCAATTTGTCTGCAATTCCTTCCCTTTATTACTTTTTACACATTTCTGCCATTTTAACCATTTCCCATCACAGAGCTTCCTTAAAACTTACAAACGTAATTTGATTATCACTCAGTTTTTGCATATATTGGATATATTGGATAAACTTTTCCCAATCTTCTGTAAATCTTTGATCTCGTCGATTCCGAATCCTTCCTGTCATTCTATCCAGTTCTGCATAGTCCATCATTTTGGTTCTCCATCCTTCTATCGTAGGTAGCTCCTCCTGTTTCCATTTCTGGGCCATCAATATTCTTGCTGCTGTCACTGCATATAAAAATAACTTCTTTTCTTTCTTATTTATCTCATTACCTGTAATGCCTAGTAAGAATGCTTCTGGTTTCTTAGCAAATGTATATTTCAACATTTTCTTCAATTAATTATAAATCATCTCCCAAAAGCATTTTACCTTCTTACATTCCCACCACATATGAAAAAGGTACCTTCTTTTTCTTTACATTTCCAACATTTGTTACTTGTCTTATACATTTTTGCTAGCTTCACAGGTGTTACATACCATCGGTACATCATTTTCATAACATTTTCTTTTATAACTGTACTTGCAGTGAATCTTAAACCTTCTTTCCAGAGTCTTTCCCACTCCTCCATTTGTATATTATGCCCTATATCTTTGGCCCAGTCAATCATAACTGATTTTACCCCCTCATCCTTCGTACACCATTCCAATAATATCTTATACATTTTTGCTAAATTCTTATAATCATTGTTCAATATTTCTGTCTGAAATTTTGATTCTTTATCAGCAAAACCCCTCTGGTTTAGATCTTTTCTAAACATCTCATTAATTTGAAAGAAATGCAGCCAGTCATTCACATAATCCTTAACTTCTTCAAATGGTCTCATTTTCCATTTTCCTTCACTTTTACATATTAACTTCTCATATGTCACCCATCCCCCTAGCAACTGCCACTCTCAAGGCCCCTGATCAATGTATAAAACAGCACCAATTCCTGTTGTGTTTGATGCAGTACAAGCATATCCACACCTCTTTGAACAGACTGAAGATATGCATCTGAAACTTACAATAGATTACAGTCAGAGACAGTGGTTCCGGGTGACTGAGACGGTGCTTCCAATCTAAACCCCAATTTTCAGCCACTCATAAAATCCTTTCCAAGCATTATAGCTTGGACTGAAATGCCTCCTT
The DNA here is from genome assembly GCF_964270895.1 of Podarcis filfolensis. Lineage (NCBI taxonomy): Eukaryota > Metazoa > Chordata > Lepidosauria > Squamata > Lacertidae > Podarcis > Podarcis filfolensis. The sequence continues at coordinate 25,098,637 of NC_139621.1, read as the reverse complement.
CTGGGTCACTGGGTCAAAGTTCAGTTATTTTGATAAGCCTTTAGAAAATTGTTCCATCTTTCAGAGTCATTTGATGGTGTAGGGAGAAGGAAAGGGTTTTCTTTTTTTCCAATTTCATTGTGAGCATCGTTCCAGTGCTCCTTCTCCACTCATACTACAGTCTCCTTTTGAAAAAAAACTCACTGTGGGTGCTACTGAAATCATAGTCTGAATGTGAACTTTAAGACATGATAAAGCCTCTCCACATATGAACTGGCCCAGATCCTGGAATCATCACCTGAGGGCTTCATGTGCCTCCTCCATGAGAGGTCTGGAAGAAGAAGAGTTTGGATTTTATATCCCGACTTTCACTCCCTTTAAGGAGTCTCAAAGCGGCTAACATTCTCCTTTCCCTTCCTCTCCCACAACAAACACTCTGTGAGGTGAGTGAGGCTGAGAGACTTCAAAGAAGTGTGACTAGCCCAAGGTCACCCAGCAGCTGCATGTGGAGGAGCAGGGAAGCGAACCCGGTTCCCCAGATTACGAGACTATCGCTCTTAACCACTACACCACACTGGCTCTCAACATGAGAGGGCGGCAACACGAGAACGGGCCTTTTCTGTGGTGGATCCCTAACTGCGTGTCAAGGCCTCCAGACCAGCCCCTTGTTAAAATAAATTCACATGGACACAGAATATTTAGTTTAAGGTTATTGGCAAAATTTTAGGCCACAACTTTATTGAATTACAGAAATGTGAGGGGCATTGGCTTAGGCACTATATCAGACTCCTGCCCACTTTACAGGTAGTCAATAAGGCAGCGCAAAGCAGGCGCATAGCCACGTTGCACTGCCGCTTTTAAACTCCTCACAACCCCCCCACTCAAAACTGATTGGCCAACAGGTCTGGGGTGATTGTGATGCCACCCTGGCATGACAGTTCGCCCATGCCAGGGTGGGGGGAGGAACTGGGCTGGGGGCCTGCCCGCAACCAGGACCATTCTAAAGATGATCCCACTTGTCAAATGCTCTCTCCAGAGAGGCTCACTTGGTGCCTTTGTTGCACAACTTCAGGCACCAGGTAAAAGCATTCCTCTCCTCCCAGGCCTTTGGCTAATGAAACAATCCATGGTCTTGGGGGGGGGGTATTGTTTTTGTTTCTTACTATGATATGTATCTTTGTGCTTTTATATTGTAAACTGCCCTGTGATCCTCGGATGAAGGTCAGTATAGCAATTTAATTAATAATAATAAATGTGTGTTTGGAATCTCATGTTTCTGGGTGAGGGACTTAGCAAGAACTTTAGAAGAATATCCACAAGACATTGAACCTGGGTGCTGACCTAAGGCAGCAGGGTAAGTGTGTCAGCAGCAGATCAGTAGCCTGGCATTGCAGAGAAGCAAGTGGCCTCCCTCTACTGGTGGCACTCTGTGGGAAGCATGGCACAGCCCAGCAGTCTCTGAAACAGCACTAAGGGAGTATGTTAATTTAAGTGTGTTCTGTCAAATGTAGTACATTTTCACAACCAACTTTTCTACCCCATGAGTACATTCTTATTGTTAATGTTTTTAAAGAAAAGAAGAAAAGGCCAGAGGTTTCAGCAAATTTCACTGGTAGCCTCCTGCGTGGGTACAATAAAGTTGGCAGCAATGCAGTTTTGTTATAAAACCAGCACAGACACCTGTCATATATAATGGCCATACATGAAACTCGTAAGAGTTTCATGGCAATCTTTTTGGGGCTATGATCTAATAGGGGATTGGTATTGGGGTGGACAGAACACAATTTGTCAGTAAAAAACCAGTTCCTTAAGCATCTTTAGCCAAAAATGAAGGCACTCTCCTCTGTGTAGGAAATTCTCTGTAGAGTTTTCAAATCCTTTGCTGTGGAATATTTTCAATCTATGATTTACAAAATGAAACTTTTCAGGAATTCTGCCAAAGAAACAAAGAAGCAATGTGTTTCTCATTAAGAAAAATACTCCTGTTCTTTAAGTACAGTTGTACCTTGGATCCCGAACGCCTTGCGACTTAAATGTTTTGGTTCCCAAATACTGCAAACCTGGAAGTGAGTGTTCCGGTTTGCAGATGTTTTTTGGAAGCTGAACGTCTGACGTGGCTTCCGTGGTTTCCAATTGAGTGCATGAAGCTCCTGCAGCCAATCATAAGCCGTGACTTGGTTGTCGGATGTTTTCAGAAGTCAAACGGACTTCCAGAATGGATTCCGTTCGAGAACCATAGTATGACTTTATGCATCTTTACATTTGTTTGGCTTTTGTATACGCACGCACTCAGTGGCAAAGAGTGCATGTAGAGTTTAGAAAGTTCCACATTCAGTGGGCAGGACAACAAAGATAATTCATTAAAAGGGGGGCCAATCTTCAGAAAACTGTTCAAGACCTGCTTTGCGGAAAGATGAGTTTCAAGATCAAATGACAAAAACCCAAGTGTGTTTCAGAGCATTTGTTGCAGTTACTTGTTGCAGTAATACTTTGTTCCTCAGCACACGTGTGACTTACATATTTTCTTCTGCTGCTTTTCATACAACAGCCAAAGCGAGAGAAACAAACATCTCATTTGTGATGAGACATGTGAGCTCAAGTGGTAGGTACAGCTCAACACATTGGAGGTGTGCAAATTCCCCCTTTCAATGTTATATTGTATGTGTGAAACAAAGATCTGTGAGTTGCTTGCAGATCCATGGTGTGTGGAGCTCCTTAAATTGGATGGACAACATGTCAAATTAGATTAGACATGTGCAGCAACCCAATAACAATTCCTGAAAGTAAATCTATGCTCGAATCCCTTTCCGAAGTAGACATCTTTAGCCATATTCAGATGTAAGATCCACTCACATTAAAAGAACTCTTGGGGGGGGGAGTGGTCATGCACCCCTTCCCCAACATCCCCACTCCCACTTTTGACCTTCACACGTTCAGATTTGTATATTTCGTTTTTAGCAGTCCATGCACAGACAGATTTGGAGTCATAGGGTATGTTCTCATGCTGCCCACATCTAATCAGAAACGCAAGCTGCTATCTTTTAAGAAAACCGGGAAAGGCAATTCTTTGAACTCTCTTACCTTTCCCAGCCTGAAGTCTCAACCCTCCCTGACAGAGCTGCAATAGAGTAAAGAAGCAAACATAGCTCTGGGCACCAGCTTCACAGGCTGCAGACAAGAAAAATAACATTGGAGGAAGTCCATTTCAGTTTCAAAATGTTGACTATATAATGACTGAAAGGTAAGTCTCAAGATCAGAATAAAGTGAGTCAAAGTGGGGCTCAACAGAAACATGCCACCAGCCATATGAACTTGTGCACAGCTATTTGAAGAAAAGACAAAGTGTTTTCTTCTGTCAACTTTCTTTCTGCTCAACCCCCTCCATTCCAAGTATGAAGCAACCCACAAACAAAAATGTCACCAAATTTATTGAGTTAGGATGTAACATATTCAGCTCATTCTCAAGTCTTTGAGCCCTTGGAGGGTTTTTTCACTCTTCCAAAACTCACTCAAAGATGCTGCACTGTCAATATTCTGATGGTGATGCCTTTACCCTGAGAAGTTAGAATGTTTGTGAGCACCTCAATGACAGCCTAGCCAGTACCACTCCCCCCAAAAGTGAATGGGAATCACAAACAACCAGATTTGAGGGGATTCGTGATGTGTCCCTTGCAATTTTAGAAGAAGAGATGGGACACCTTAATGATTCTCAGGAGTAGGGTATTCTAGCTTATGTAGATACTCCATAGTCAACAACAACAACAACAACAACAATTTATTTATTTATACCCCACACATCTGGCTGGGTTTACCCAGCCACTCAGGGCGGCTTCCAACAAAATATTAAAAATACAATAAAACATCAGACATTTAAAACTTTCCTAAGCAGGGCTACCTTCAGATGTCTTCTAAAAGTCAGATAGTTGTTTATTTCCTTGACATCTGATGGGAGGGCATTCCACAGGGCGGGCACCACTACTGAGAAGGCCCTCTGCCTGGTTCCCTGTATCCTCACATCTCGCAATGAGGGAACCCCGCCAGTAGGCCCTCAGACCTGGTCCTCAATGTTGGGGGTGGAGACACTCCTTCACTTGCAACTATAAGCTCCTAACTGCAATCTTTATTAAGGATTTGAAGAGAGTTCTGTTCCACATCATTACCAGGTCTCCCACTTTTGAGTCAAGAAACTGCTGGACGTTCAATGAACAGTTGCAGAAGCCATGCCTTGCATTTAGAAGGTCCCACGTTTGAACTCTGCCATTTCCAGTTAATAGATCTCAACAAAGGGAACCATTAGAAAAACTGGAGAGTCATTGCCAGATGTTCAAGATGTTCAGTCATTGCTTTTCAGCTCTTCTCTCTCTCTCTCTCTCTCTCTCTCTCTCTCTCTCTCTCTCTCTCTGCATCACCTCATATGGGCAGCCATCACAGCAGCATCCATTCCTTGAATTCCTGCTAAATCCAATAGTGAAGGCTGTCAGTACTGAAGAAGCAAGAGGGATATAAATATGGCTGCAGTGTCTTGGAGGCAGTGCGGGCAGGGCCTTTGGGGTAAACCCAGAGGGCGGAACGAAAGGGTTCTGACCGTCCAACTTCTTAGATGCTGGCAGGCATACAATAATTGCATTTTGAGCATTTCAAAACTACTTCATTCTCAATCTGTCAAGCAAATGTATGCCCTCTCTTCTTTTCAGAGATTCTCCCCTTTTCATGCCACAGACACCCCATGCTGTTCCACTTTGCTAGAGTATCAGCTAGCTTGGCCTCTGTGCCACATTTTAATCAGTCTGCTTCATGTTTCCTCCAAAAGGGAAGTTCAAAGTGGCTCAGCTGCCCTGATTTCTTTTTAAAAAATAAAATAAAAAAAGCACAGGGGAGGGTGTCAACCACATTAGAGGAGAAACAGAGCCTTTTCCAACTGAAGTCAAAACTGCCCAAGAAGTGCTGGCACCACAATTTTTTTAAAAAAAAATAAAGAAAACTGCTGTGTTATTTCTCTGTGCAGCTGCCACACCTAGCAGGGCGCTAGGTCTCAACCCCCCTCATTTGCGCAGATGGCATTTTGTGGTGCAAAGGAGACAAGGAGAAAGAGAACCAGGGTGAGGAGAAACCAATGTCCTACAGAGCCCTGGACAAAACAGGATGAAAAGTCCTCTCTTATTTTATCACAAAATAGAGCTTCACACTTGCTGGATTCCTCTCCCCCTCACGCCGGTTGCTCAGATGAACTGACAGCCTAACAGGCTTCTGATTAGGAGCAATGTCTGCAGCTGATATGTGCACTTTGAAAAAGCATTCTACACAATATGCACAGTTCATTCATTTAAGAGGACTGGCAAAGCCCTGACCTTCTGGAACAGACTTGTCTTCAAAGAAGCTGCATCACTGGAGCATGGGGTGGGTGAACACGCTCCTGCTGTTCTCATTTGCGAGACTGATAAAATCATATCAGGAGAGCAGAATAGTTATTTCAAAATCAGGGTAAATCTTTGGTAAGAGGAAGCGTGGGAAGCCAAAGAGTATATAGGTTACTATGCCAAAATCTGTTCTACCCTCCCCCCCCTGCTAAAAAACCCTGTTCCCACTCGACTCCTGAGTAAACAAGGGACTTTCCAGTATGAATGCTGAGAGCAACCAAAGCAGAATCCATGACTGATCCAAGGTCACAGTCGAAAAAAGTAGGGTCAGGTGAGAAGTAAAGTCAGAGCAGTCCATGATCAGATTTAAGGACTCAGGAGGTGCTGTGGTCTAAACCACTGAGCCTCTTGAGCTTGCTGATCAGAACGTCAGCAGTTTGAATCCGTGCATTGGGGTGAGCTCCTGTTGCTCTGTCCCAGCTCCTGCCAACCTAGCAGTTAGAAAGCACACCAGTGCAAGTAGATAAATAGGTACCACTGTGTTGGGAAGGTAAACAGCATTTCCCTGCACTCTGGTTTTCGTCACGGTGTTCCATTGTGCCAGAAGCAGTTTAGTCATGCTGGCCACATGACCTGGAAAGTTGTCTGTGGACAAAAGCCGGCTTCCTTGGCCTGAAAGTGAGGAGCACAGCAACCCCAAAGTCACCTTTGACTGGACTTGACTGGCTCAGGTTTAGCATAGGCAGAAGATCTGATAGCCAGCACTGGAGTTTTTGAGTTGGAGCTGCTGGAACCACATCCTAACCTCAGCCAACTCCTATCAATTTCCTTTTCTCCAAAGGTCAGTCTCCCTAGGTGTCTTTCTCCCAAGCAGACTTATACCCCTGAGGAGCACTTTTCCAAATGGGCCAGGTTTCTATCTGGCATTTCAGGTAGATAGAAGGGATCTTAGGAAGATTCTTGTGTGGAAGAAACACACAGCTGGGGTTTCCTTCTTCCTTCATTTTGCAGGATCTCATTACTGATAGTAGTGATAAGCTATTATCAATGACAATTTCACATTGATTGAAGTGTTGATTCCTGTTTCCATTGTGCTGACATGGTAACAAAGGAAACTACGGAAATGCATACTGGCACAGAGTCAATCAATCAAAGAGCCACATAAGAACCTATGAACAATGATGATATATAAATATATTACCGGGGCAACGGACAATAGAAACTACTTGCAGACACCAATGTGCTGCGAGTCAACAGTTTTCCTATCAAAGACAAAGTTAAGAAATAACTCACTAATAACAGATTTGAATTCCTCTATAATTCCATCCTCAGTTTCAGAGATTGTGATATATTGGTATATTGTTTAGCTGGTGATATATCAAGATGTTGAAAACCAGACATTGTTCATTCCTACACTTCATAATGTGTGAACGGAGGCAATTTTGTTCTGACAGAACTCAAAGATACTTGTATGTGTGGTAAATTAATCCATAAAATTAGCTCTGTTCTATTGACTGAAGTTAAAAGTCACAGGAACAATATGAAGCCTAATGTTTTGCTTTCAGCAAAACAAAGATTACAAAGAATACAGTGCATTCAAACTTAACCAGGAAATGAATAATATGGCAATTATGTGGCGTGTTTCACCATGGCAACACCACAAAGCGAAGGTACACAATTTCTGGAAACAATCTTAACCCACATTAAATATTTTTGTTACCAACCACTATTTTAGAATGTTCTCAATTGTACATCAAGTACCTGCTGTCAACAATGTATTAGGATGTCAGGGTGCTTTGCATAAAATGAGTAAAGCTTTCTCGCCTTCTTGAAAAGCAACAGTTATTTTGCGCAATCCACATGTTCTCAGGCATGCTAACTGGAGGGTACCAATGTCCCCCCCTTTTTTTTGGCCAATGTATAAGCAATGACAAACCTAGACAGCATCTTAAAAAGCAGAGACATCACCTTGCCAACAAAGGTCCATATAGTTAAAGCTATGGTTTTCCCAGTAGTGATGTATGGAAGTGAGAGCTGGACCATAAAGAAGGCTAACTGCTGAAGAATTGATGCTTTTGAATTATGGTGCTGGAGGAGACTTTTGAGAGCCCAATGGACTGCAAGAAGATCAAACCTCTCCATTCTGAATGAAATCAGCCCTGAGTGCTCACTGGAAGGACAGATCCTGAAGCTGAGGCGCCAATACTTTGGCCACCCTGGAAAAGACCCTGATGTTGGGAAAGATGGAGGGCACAAGGAGAAGGGGACAACAGAGGATGAGATGGTTGGACAGTGTTCTCGAAGCTACCAGCATGAGTTTGACTAAATTGCGGGAGGCAGTGGAAGACAGGAGTGCCTGGTGTGCTCTGGTCCATGGGGTCATGAAGAGTTGGACACGACTAAACGACTAAACAACAACAACATAAGTATTCACTCCGGCTTGTTGTTTTCTCAGTCCAGTTACTTTGGAATATAAAAGATAACTCATGTTGTTAATTAATTAATTAATTAATTAATTACATGATGATGATTAATATAATGTCCTTTCTGTTCAGGACCCATGTCTGTTGCATCCTTCTCACGCAGCCCTTCTCATGCAGTCTTGCGAAGTAGCGCAAGACTAGCAGGGCAGCATAACTGCCCTCTTTGGGCGCCTGCCTATTGTGCCTGCCAAGGGTCATGGTTGGGCTGGGGTGCAGCAAGATGTCCCCCCATGCACTTGGGGCCACCGTCCCTCTGGCCCTCCCCACATGATGCCACTGATTAGACCTCAAGTCCATGCCAACCATGGAGGATTAAGTGAATTGTAATTCAAAGTACAGTGGTACCTCGGGTTACATACGCTTCAGGTTACATACGCTTCAGGTTACACACTCTGCTAACCCAAAAATAGTGCTTCAGGTTAAGAACTTTGCTTCAGGATAAGAACAGAAATCGGGCTCCGGCAGTGTGGTGGCAGCAGGAGGCCCCATTAGCTAAAGTGGTGCTTCAGGTTAAGAACAGTTTCAGGTTATGAACGGACCTCCGGAACAAATTAAGTACTTAACCCGAGGTACCACAGTATCTGGAAGACACCAGGCTGGGGAAGGCTGTTTTATGGATATCTTCCCTTCTGTGGACCTATTTCCATGCCACCATTTTTGCATCTTTGCTTTTGTTATGTGTTAGGCCCTACTGAAATGGAAGTACGTCAAGTTACAAGGTGCACTCTCTCCTTACAGCCTCTGCGTTCAACTTGTTCCAATTTTACATTAAAATAATTATAACCCCATGAAAATTGCTGGCATGCTGGCACTTATTACACATAATTTGGAACCATACAATAGGTAGAGGTAATTTCGGTTCTATTTCAGAAATATCTTTAGGCATGCAATAACAGTTGACTATTAAATAATTCCCCAGATATTCCGTAAAAAATGTATTCCGCTGGGGAAACACATGAGCTTGCATAAATAAAGCTGGTGGGCCGAATTAATCCGAATGCTTTTGTCATATACCTATTAACTACAGGAAAGCCAATTAGGGGAAAAACCACTCCACCAATTGAAGGCCGCTTTTCATGTTTGTTTTGTATCTAAAAGGGCTTATTGTTGACAAAGGCTAACCTAGCATTGCGGGCAAAAAAAATCTGCATTCAGCTCCACTCCCACATGAAACCGACGCGCGGTATGGAGAAAGTACACTCTTGAAAAATCAATATTGCCTATACCAAATTTAAGTGAATGTATTACTGCTATGTGCATAGTTATAAAATGTCACAGATAACCTCCACAGAGTCCTAGCTAAAGCTTTTTAAAAACGTCGTCCTCTCCCTAACTAGAGGAGCATCCCAATGTTCAAATGCCCAAAATTCAAAATTAAAGTGAAAGAGACGCAGTGGATATTAAAAGGATCCACAGCATGTGTTTTATTGTGCTGAATAATAACCAGAGATATATATGTTCTAGAGCTATAATCATACAATACCTGAAACCTGGGCTGAGTAAGAACACCCTTGTCTGGAAAGCTGTTACATTCACTGAATTGTCATCTCTAGATACTGTCTGCTTCTAGGTTATTTGGTGTCCACTTAGGTTATCTGCCTTCAGATGTATGTGTGTGCTTCACCTTTCTATATGGAACATGAAATACATTATAAATACCAATCGGTGATATCTGACTAAGTTATCGTCTGAGTATAACCTCTGAAATCAGTGGCTCAAGTCTATTGATTTCAGTGGGTACCCTCAGAAAAACAATACTGCTGGCTCATCTGAAAGCAATAAACGATGTCATATTCTGGTTTGTTTTCAGTCAAATCAAATTAGAATGTTTTCATCTCAAATTTCCCTCTCTGTGGAATTCCCTCCCATCAGATGTCCATGAGAGAAATAACTATACAACTTTGAGAAAACATCTGAAGGGTGGCAGCCCTGTATCGGGAGGTTTTTAGTGTTTGATGTTTTATTATATTTTTACATGTGTTGGAAGCCACCCAGAGTGGGGAAATAAATAATAATATTGTTTGTTGTTTGTAATGGTTCTAGGGGTTGCTCGTGCGTAAATCGATGCCACACCTGGCTAGGTTACCTGGGTGAACCCTTTCTGTTCGGACAGCCACTCACCTGTGGCTGTCTCAATCGCTGGCAGAATCCGTCAGTGGGCGTTTCTTGAACTTCTTCCAGCAAAGAAGCTCTTTGACGCCTAGTCGCCGCCTACTCTCCCTGCGCGGAAGCCTTCTGCACAGGGAGGGTGTGGGCAGCGGAGGACCCGTGCTCTCCCCACTGGTCTCCGGCGAGGAGTCATGGAGCCACCTCACCGATTCCCCCATCTGCCCCCCTTCTCCACTGGTGCTACGCTGAATTCCTTCCCCAGAAGATGGGCTGCTTCTCTCCCTCCCGGGACGCTCTCCGGAACCCCTCTGGAGCCCTCCCTCTCCCTCGGGCTCCGATGGCAGTTCCCTGACATTGTTGTTGTAGTAGTAGTTGTTGTATTTTAAATGAGATCCCTGGCTACTGACAGCTTATTTTATGTTATTTTATGTTAATCTACCAACAGTTCTCAAATTGCTGTGTAGTCTTCAATCTTCTCTAACCATTACAAATTATTCCACCAGTAGTAAGCATAAGGTTTTCTTATTTGCAGGCCTTTTTTGCAGTATTTTTTTTCAGCCGGAACTTGCCGGAACTCAGTACCAGCACCTCTCAGGTTGGTGCTATTGCCATTATAAGAGAACGAGGGAAGTGTTCATGGTGAAAAATAGCACTGGTATGTTGAAATATCAAGCAACCTTTCTTAAACATTGGAGTGATCATTCCTTTTGGGAGACCAGGCTAAAACTGAGCGATTGATACACATTTTAATCTTGAACATAGGAAGTCCCAAGCACATGTATAAGGGGAAAAACAACAACATGTCAGGATGATGTGTCATACTCTACCACATACTGAAAAGCAAATTCAAAGGCGGATATTTCCAACAGCACACTTTTGCTACTGCGCAGGGATACTTTTTTTGTATCATAATCTCGTGTGCTAATGGAAATGCTCCCATTTGCCTCTCACACTTTACTAACTACAGTTTCCAGGATTCCTTTAAATGTGCCATGGATGTGCTTTACATGTATGGTGTGGATCTGCCCAAGGGGAAAAGAAATACGTCAAGCAAACATGTCCATCTACCCTAGAAGCTGAGGCTTTTTGTGTGTGCAGTCGAGTTAATTTTCGAAACGCATGAAAGAAAACAAGAAGCAAAATTGTTCACACAATGTAAGAATGGATTTGTAACAATGTAATTCACAGAATGAGTGGCAGCAAATTATAGTAAAAGAGCAGAGCAGTTCTCCATTGTTTAAATTTCTGTTCTAAATGGTAAAGAGATAAGGAGAAAGTATACTTGGTAGGCTAATTCTCTGCTTATTGTCTAAATTTGTTGGCCAAGAAGGGAGGAGGGAGAACACAACCACTTTAAAAGGGTAAATGTTAAGTGTTATTTTTCTTCCTTAATAGCTAGACCACTCAAAATCATAATGCTGTGATTAATTTGGAAAGCTTTTACTCTTTGTTCCACCTGCGTCTAATTAGAAATGTCATGGTTTAGAATAAAAAAAAAATAATTAAAAAAATTTGTGGGAAGCCAATTATGAACGCAGTTGCTAGGACCTCTGCTGCATCTGCATTCCGGCAAGTTCAAAGATTGTGCATCACTCTCTCCCAGACCAAACACAGCAACCCAAATAGATTAAAAATGTAGCAGCATCAGACTTTGTGTTTTGTTCCTGAAAACTTCCACTGGCACAGCATTTCCACAAGGATTATGTGCTTAATTGAACATATGTAGGCCTCAGAATGGGAGCTCGCAAATAGTTCAAACTTGCCACAAAGCACACACATTTCCCCGTTCCGGCAATGAGTGATGCCAAACAGCTTTCCAGTCACAGTAACAGCCAAGCACACATTACTGGCTGAAAGGGCAGCATGCCATTGTACATGTCAGCATGGTTTGATGTGCAGCAAAATCTCCCGTTCTATGTGCATACCACTGGGTGGAGATGGTGAAGGGATGTCTTAGTTCAATGTGCATTATCAACATCTGCTAACATTAGCAGTAGGGTCAGGCTGAAGCTAGCTTGAGCAGCTACTCATTCACTCCTTATAGGCATCACAACCAACCAAGGCAAGTGCCTAGGCTGCTCTTGATGCTTCAACCAGTAGCCCTCACTGTTGTTCAGCCTCATTTCAGTGTTAAAGACTTGAGGGAGGGGGAGGAGGAAAAAATGGGGATGAAATCAAATTCTGGAGTGGAAAGAAGTTAGCATGGAGGTCCAGGTTGTGAAGGGGGAAACAATGGACAAATAAGGCAGGGCAACTTTTGATAGGAAGAATAATGGAAGAAATGAGATGTCGACTTCAGGTGAGATTCAGCCATGTTGCTGATGCAGATAGCTCGGAACACATGAAATCAAATATAAAATTGCTTGCTTGCTCTGTTTCTTTCTAAAGAGCAAGGGGAAAGCCCTCCAAATCTAGCTAGCAAGTTGGTCGCAAATTATCTGGTTCATTTGCAGGTTAATATTTTGGGGGTGCAACTTGTGGTCTCACACTGTAAGTTTTGCTTTGCTATTTTGTGCATTATTTAATTGCTTATTTTCTTTAATTGGTCTATTGCACATTTTACTATTATTTTGGTTCATATTGTATTGTAAACTTCCCTGGGATAAATATTATGAAGAGCAGTATATAAATGTCCTAAATAAATAAATTACTATATAAAGCAAAGAAACTCATCCGTGAGAAACTCAGGCTGCCATCCTAAACACACTTATGAGGGAGTCAGTACTATGACACGCAACAGGACATACGAATAAGTAAAGATGTGTTAGATGGGGTTCCTCTTTAGTCAGCTGGTCTTGATTTATTCCATGCACAACACTTTGCTTTATCCCCCACAACCCCCCAAAATTCAAACTTATCAGGGCTTTAAAAAGTGGAGGAGAGAAAGCAACAGGCAGATAATACAGACCACAGTAAGCAAAACTCTGAAAGAACATCATGAAGATTAGAATAAAACATTAACTAAGACTTTTCCCTCATGCTGAGGCAGAGGGGTTCCATTTTTACCCAACAAAGCTCTGGGTCACCACAGAGGGTAATAGATAGATTTTCTCTTCCTGTGATAAAACCAAAAGAATCATTTGATTCATAAATACTGATATCTAAAGAATGAGAACTTGAAGAGGGTATTTCAGAGGAGACGATAATTAAAGATCCTATCTCCTGGAGTTTTAGTTCCCTTACAGAGAAGCTTTTATTGAATTATTAGCAGTTTCTGGATTATCCTAAACAGTAACCTTTCTGATACGAAGTGTTTTGAGTGCTGATTTTTAATTAGGGATAGCTGTACCACAGAACAGTTCTATCAAAATTCGAAGAGAGTCGTCAAAGACCATCGGCCTTTCATTGTTGTGTCTGTCATGAGATTCCTTTTTAACATTCATGGACAGATTACTGCTAGTACATGCAAGCCTCCTTTTTGTCCCTTTTAAGGGCTCATTCTTATGTTACCTTTGAGCCACAGTTGATGCTGATGTGGAAAGTAAATTACAGGAGGGATAGGGTACCAGTCAGTGCCGGATTTATGTATAAGCTAAACAAGCTATAGCTTAGGGCCCCACTCTCTTGGGGACCCCCCCCAAAAAATACACTTCTTCTTAATTGTATTTCACTATTAATATACTTCTTCTTAATTGTATTTCAGTTCAACCATTACTTTGATAAAAGACATATATTGTTATGTGAAAATGAAAACAGTGACAATTTGTTGTTGACTAAGGACAGCTGGACATTACCTTCAGTAGCTTAGGGTCTCATTGAACCTTAATCTGGCCCTGGTACCAGTGACCCTCCACATCAGGGGCCAGCAACGTTTTCAGTTCCATGAGCACTTTTGGATTTCAGAGCGAGAGCTGTGAGCACAATCTCCTCCAGTCACGCTCTCCCCCCCCCCATGGATCACCCCCACCCTACCCCATGACAAAGGAAGAGTAAGCATGTGCACACAATTCACTTCTCAAAGTGATTGGGGGTAAGAGTCAGTTCTGCTATAATTAATATGAACCTTGAAAAACACACAGCGGAGTGCTATTCAATCAAGTTTTACTCAGGGTTGGCCAACTGAAATGAATGGGTCTTAATTTCAGTGGGTTTACTCTGAACAAAACTGAGTTGGCCATCACTCAAAAAGAGGAAGTGGGAAAGATTGCTGCTCTTCCACCTTTCTCTTTCAGCTTTATGTATGTTTCCAAGGCTGGAATGCAGGTGGCACTGTGATCTAAACCACTGAGCCTCTTGGGCTTGCAGATCAGAAGGTAGGCGGTTCGAAGCTGCAGGATGGGGTGAGCTCCTGTCACTCTGCCCCAGCTCCTGCCTACTTAGCAGTTCAAAAGCACAACAGTGCAAGTAGATAAATAGATACCGCTGTGGTGAGGAGGAAGACGGCATTTCTGTGCACTCTGGTTTCCGTTACGGTGTTCCGTTGCACCGGAAATGGTTTAGTCATGCTGGCTACATGACCCAGAAAGCTGGCTGTGGGGAAACGCTGTTTCCCTTAGCCTGAAAGTGAGACAAGTGTCACAACCCCATAGTCACCTTTGACTGGACTTAACCATCCAGGGGTCCTTTACCTTTTACCTATGTTTCCAAGGGGAATGCAGCTACATCCCGGGGAACAGAATATTGTCCTTATTTTGTTGTAAAATTTCACAGAGTGCCCTAAAAACCCACAACTCCCCTTTTCTTTTTGATGCAAATTCCTCAAAGCTCAGCAGGTGAAGTATTATGGAGTGTTTTAAAAATACCACCTCATTAAAGTTGGAGAAATCCCAATGCCTTAAAAAATCGTAACCAACATGTAGTGCAGTCTTTCCTAACCGGGTGCCATCCTGGTGCTGTTTGACTCCAACCCACACCATTCCTGCCCATTGGCCATGCTGACTGGGGCTGATGGGAACTGTAGTCCAAAAAACCCCAACAACCCACACGGAGGGCACCAGTTTGGGGAAGGCAGGTGTAGAGCTTTGTTTCTATCCCCATAAATCTTTGACAGAAGAGTTTAACATCATATTACTATTGTACTTGAACAGTGTATTTAGTGATCCAGAAACTCTTGTCATTGTACACTGGGCACAGTTCCCCTAACACTTATCTATCTGTATATTTTGCTGACTGCAGCAATGATAAATATTTCATCATATTTTATTCCTGCACAATAAATTCCCTCACAGTGAAATTAGTTCCTATAATTAAGTCTTTGAACAAAGCTGAGGTGTACTGAAATATAGTTAAGATGATGCTGGGATATAAGCAAAGGAAAGACACCATGAGCAATAAAAAAGTAAGTATGGAGTTATGGAGTAAGTAGCCCTTCCAGCTGTGAGACTGAGCTTCGAAATTAAAACAGTAGCTATGGCTGAGCAGGCAAAAAGATTCAGTTTAGATGAAACTGGTCCATTAATTAATATAATATAGTTTAAGTGTTCTTTCCCAAAAGACTGCATCCACCACACTCACACACGACAATTGCATATCCTTCAATATTTCTCCAATGAAGATAGGGACATCCAATTGCTTCTTCCATGCAACTGAAGGCAGCTTTTGGCCATTGCTCAGTAGTAAAGCCCTTGGTTTGCAGGCAAAAAGTCCCACTTTAAACCCCTGGCATCTCCAGTTAGGGCTGGGAGAGATCCATGCCTGAAATCCCAGAGAGCCTATTGAGCTCCCATCAAGTGCAACTGTCAGGCTTTGGGGACTCTGATCCCTCCCACGGTGGCAGCCAAGAAGCAAAGAAACCATAAAAGTTCTTACCATGTAATTTATTCAATAATTCACAGAGAGCGATGAAGGAATGCAGTCTTCCCTAAAGAACGGCGCTGCTCCAAGTAAAGTCCCACCCTCCTTCTTCTCTCAATTCTACGTCACCCCTGCGTCAGCTAATCTGAGCTTTCTGCCTCTGAGCTCTTTGTTCTACTACCCTCAATGCCCGCCTGGTTCTGGGAGAGGGGTGTGTGTCAGGAATGCTTTCCAAGGACACTGAGTCTGCCAGCTGTCTCTCCCCTGGTGCTTCTTCTTCTTCCTGCTTTTCCTCTTCTGATACTTCCCAACTTCTGCTCTCTGCAGCCTCTGAACTATGCCCTTCTGCAAACCACTGTTCTAAATCTATACTGTCCTCCTGATTTCAGGAAGGTTCAGGAGAAGGGGGGGGCAGTCCTCACCATTCCTCCTCAGTCCTGCCCCTGACACCAGCTGATGGCGATGGGAGTTGTGGTTCAGCAGCATCTAGAGGGTGCTGCATTGGCTATCTCTGGTCCAGGGCTAAAGGAAGTTAAGTGGGTCTGAATCTGAGCAACATCATGGGAGGAATGTTTCTAGCTACTCTTTTATTAAAGGTAAGCTAAAGGTAAAGGAACCCGGGACAGTTTGTCCTTTCAAAGGCGACTATGGGGTGCAGCACTCATCTTGCTTTCAGGCCAAGGGAGCCAGCATTTGTCCACAGACAGCTTTCCGGGTCATGTGGCCAGCATGACTAAACCACTTCCGATGCAATGGAACACCATGACAGAAGCCAGAGCACACAGAAACACCGTTTACCTTCCCACCACAGTGGTACCTATTTATCTACTTGCACTGGCATGCTTTCCAACTGCTAGGTTGTCAGGAGCTTGGACAGAGCAATGGGAGCTCAGCCCCGTTGAGGGGATTCAAACCGCCTACCTTCTTATCAGCAAGCCCAAGAGACTCAGTGGTTTAGACCACAGCGCCACCTGCTCCCAAAAATGTTACCTTAAATTTTACTAACAACAGCAGCAGCAGCAGCAGCAGCAGCAGCAACAACAACAATAGCAGCAGCAGCACAGGGACTGACATCAGCTGTTGTCATGTGAATTGTAGTCCTCCCTCCCCAATTTTGTGGGCAAACTACTTTTGTGCCATGTCCATTTTTTTCTCATTTCACTTATTCTCTGAGAGTAACTCAGCAGTTGCGCAATTTACTGTGATGAGTACTTGATGAAGACAGACCATTTTCAGAGAGACTGCTGTAATTCTGGTAAAGAAGGAGGGGGGGGGCATAAAGACGTCAGCAAGATGACAAAAGCATGGCATATGTACAGTGTACTTTGTTGCGAGTGAAGCATGAAGGAAAGTCAAAGGCAGACTTCATTATTTCAGTAAGTCCCAAAATCTAAAATGTGTCACTATTTGTGACAGCAAATTGAAGTGCTCTGAGGAAGTTCTCAAAAGAAGAGATGACAGAATCACAAAGTTGCATTTGTATCTAATGTAAAAAGAACTACAGAGGGATCATTAAAATGAAACTCTTCATGTAGCTGCATAATAGATGTAAAACACACTTTTCCAGAGGAAAGGGTACTATCTCATTTGAAATTTAAATGCAAGAAATGACAAAGCAATGCCAATTACTTTTGGATAATAGCCTTCTGCACTGCAGAGTCAAAATGGACATTTGCAGTGCCCTTTGTATTCGAGAAGCTCCTTTGAGTCACTCAACGTGGATTTGATTACTAAATTAATAGAATTTATCATATTTTATCAAATTTAGGGCATATACAGTTGCCCGATAAATGGTTGCTTCTGATTACACAAACTGTCTTTGTTGCAAAAGGTTACGGCTTTTACAAAGAGCTACATGGCAGAGTTACAATATATTCAAATCAAAAGGGTTCCCAGCTAATCAAGGCTTGGGCACTTGGAAGCGCTGCCATTTGCTGTGACTTTGAGAAGTTCTGTCAGTGTCATCAGTAGATACCAGCATCTTGCAATCAAGTTTTAAATCTAGGCCAAACCTAATCCTCCATTATCTCAGAAGGGTTTGGCTGCTTTCGTCATTTTGTTTCATGTGGCATTATTTTTAACCCACCCTAGGACCAAAGGCAAGGTAAAGGCAAAGGACCCCTGGACAGTTAAGTCCAGTCAAACTTGACTATGGGGTGTGCGGTGCTCATCTCACTTTTTAGGCCGAGGGAGCCAGTGTTTGTCCACACACAGCTTTCTCATCAAACACATCCTTTCAGTAGTCATGTCATTTACTTTCATAGAATAGAATCATTGAATTGCAGAGCTGGAAGGGTCCACAAGGGTAATCTAATCCAACCCCCTACAAGGCAAGAATCTTTCACCCAATGGGGACTCAAACGCATGAGCCTGAGATTATTTTACTTTTACTTTCAAGGAAATAAACAACTACTTAACTTTTAGAAGACATCTGAAGGTAGTCCTGTATAGGGAAGTTTTTAAATGTTTGATGGCTTGCTGTGTTTTAATTTGTTCGAAGCCCCCCAGAGTGGCTAGGAGAATCCAGTCAGATGGGAAATAAATAAATAAATAAATAATAAATATTAAGCAATTTTTTTTTCATGCATAGGGTCTTTTCAAGCTCCTCTCTCCCCTTATGGTTTATGTTGCTTTCACACATAAATGCTAGATGAGGGCTAAAAGGTAAAAATAAAACAAAACATAAAACCTTTAAGAAGTACCTGCTTTCTTGATAGTGAAACACATACACACCATGACACATTTTCAGTTGAAATAAAGCAAACATGGTGGGCAGAAGGTTTGAATTAAAAAATAAAACATGGCAATTAGTTTAAGTGTTATTATATTTTACTTTGAAAACCTTTGATAAAAATTTGATTTAGAACATAAAAAGGGGGGGATAAAACCTTGCATAACTAGCTGATTGCTCTGATGACTAGTAGAGAACCAGATAATTACGCTACTACTTTAGAAAATAATAGTTTGAGAAAGAGCACACAAGCTTAATTTTCCATTTGTGTGTGGAGGGAGGACTTTTCAAGTTTATTGTACAACAGCAGGAATGAAAGAACAAAACAAAACCCATGACCTAGAAGTGCTCCTCTTGTTACATAGAAGAGTATAGTCCCTAATGGGAAATAGAGAAAGGGGAAACAAAATCACTACCCATAGCTTATGAGTCTCATTCGCTATCTCTAAAGCGCAGAGAGGATGGTTTTAGGCCATTTTCTATTGGCATAATCAATCTTAGAGGGAGGGGAGGGAGTTTGACCTCAGGTCTAGGACCAGTAGAGTCCCTTTATGCCATAGTGACTTCAGATGGATTGACTGGCCATGCTTTCCACTAGGAGAAAGGAAATTAACACTTGACACGGATTTCTCAGCAGAGGAAAATGAAAGGAATGCAAGGAACCATTGAACATTTATCTTGTTTGGAAAGGTGCGGTTTCCCCGGAAAGCACAGAAACCTTTTCATCTTCTCACTTAAATGAGGAAGAACAGCGGAGGTGGAGGACTCTAACAGATGCCAGCAGACAGGCAGTTTTCCTCTGGTCTTAAAATGGAGGCTGCGTTGCAACATGGCTGAAAGACAAGCACCCAGTCCAGAAAGACAGCATAGTTATAAAACTGAGAGAACAAGCCCCTTTTCAGCCCAACCCATCTACCGCATGTTTGCTGGTGGCGTTTCCATTCAGAACGGAGTCTGATTCACTCTCTTATTAATGAACCAAAGTCGTAGCATATGTCATGCAATGTGCAGAGTGGAGGCTGATTCAGCTAGAGGCCCCCTCCTCCACCGAGGAAGACAGGAGCCTTTGCCAAGCCCATTTCTCAAATGTACGCACTTCCACTTGAAAGAGCCTGCTCACTCAGCAGTACTCCAGCCAGGACGGAGAGTGCTTCTCCTCCATGGCATTCATTTAGACTGCGATTCGTGAACAAGACATGAGCAGCCTCTTATTGATCAGCCTTTTCTAATGGACACTAAAAGCCCCAAACACCCCAAAACCTCTCACCATGAATAATGATTCAGAATGTTTGGGAACAGAATATTGCCTATGTAAAAGCAGACGATGCAGTAATAATAATAAACTAATCTGTCAAAACATGATCCAAATGTAGCTCCACACCATCTGAAAAACTATTTCCAGCAATGTAGAGTAATGAAGTGTCTTATGGGTGAGAGACCTTTCCCTAAATGTAAAGAACTGAAGACAAACAAAGCTCTGAAAGACTGAATAAGACACCATCTAGTCCAATATCTCATTTCCAGCAGCAGCTAACCAGGGAAGCCTAAAAGCAAAGCATGAAGGCAAGTGAGCTCCCAGCAATTTATATTTAAAGGTACAGTGACTTTGAACTTGGGAGGATCCATTTAATTGTATATTTTTTGAATAAATTTTAGTAGAGTTTATAAAGAGTGATACAAAACTTAATATCAGATAACTTTTTTTTAAGCCTACATTAATCTAAATAAAATAAAATAAAATAAAAACACTGAGGGGGAAAAAAGGAAACGAGGAGAAAAAAGAAAAAAGTGAGAGAAAGTGATTATAAGAGATAGAAAAGAACGTAACAGAGAAAATAGAAAAGATAAATTACAAAAATTAAATAAGTTCCAATTCTTTTCATTTGTCCACTATATATAAACAATATTCACTTCATCCACTCCAAAATAACACCTAACAAAAACTCTTTCTATAAACCAACATTATCTTAAACCCCCAAATCCACGTCATTGTTTCATTTTCATGCAAAAAGTCTATGAGAGGTTTCCAATCTTTAGTACCGGTAAATGTTAACAATTATATTTCTCTAATTAAACGTGTCGATTTTAATTATCATGGCTAATACACTTTGATAGATCTTCTTCTTGCAAACTGGTGTAATCCCATTTAAGACAGTGGCTCTCATAACATCCCGTAGCAGTACATTTGATAAGGTGATTGCACATCCAAACACTTTTTTCTTAATCCATCAGGAAATGCTACAAGCCCATGGGGTCATTTGAGTTTATCTTTTCCTGTATTGTGCCATTTCCATGAAGTCACTTCCAGGTGCAGAGACCATACTGTGTAAGCAATCCAAACATCACAGATTTAAATAAAATCATTACAGTACTGATTGTTTTCATATCAATTCTCTTTCTAATAATTCCTAGCATGGAATTTGCATTTCCCCCCACTGCAATTGACACTTACATTGAGCTATTCACCACAAGCCCATAGCCAGCATATATCTCTCTATACCAACATAAATCACCTTACATTTAATGCTAAGCTTTATTGGGCATTTTCATGCCCATTCAGAAGTCCTTTTGGTGTTGTTCACAACACACCTGAGTTTGCAACATCCTGAGTAATTTGGTGTGATCTACAGATATAGCTACAACACTACTCACCTTTAACTTCACACCAATTATAAATAAGATAAAGTTCACTAATCATGATACACATATTTAGAGCATCCCACTGTTTATTTCACACCATTATCCATTTATTCTAACCCTCTGCCTCGTTTTCATATGAAGGATCCATAAAATCTAATCCTATGAGCTTTATGTTTACTCCAGAACCTTTAGTGGAGTTTTGTCAAACTGGTTTTTTTGAACATGCAAATGTATACTGTCTACTAGACCTTCTCTATCCACACATCTCAAAGAGGTTGGTGAGACATGATTTATTTTATTTTATTTATTTGCTTGTCTTTATTGTTTTGCCAGAATTGTTGCTCGTTTTTTGTCTTCCTTGATTGAACCAACTGTTTTAAATGCTTGATCCAAACTGCATAGTTGCACACAGGAGACCAATATTACCTACTTTATATTAACAATGCGAAATAAAGGAAGATGGAAACTGTCAGGTTTCTTTAAGATATGAATCAGGACAAAATTACCAAGGTCACCTTCAGACTGTATTTTGTGGGAGTGATTCAAGAGCATACTGTAAAATTCAGGTTTGCATAATCAGTAGATTTGTTGCCTGAATGCAACAAATCCACTTCAAAAAGTATTTTTGTTGTTAGGGAAGTGCATTGGAGAACAGAATGAAAGAGTGTGGGATGAACAAATAATTAACGGGAAAATGTATAAACACCACATAAGCAAATCAGGAAGAACACTAGTTGTCATAAACCACTGAATTGGAACAAACAGTGATTGGGTTTTATTCTGATTTGGCAGTAAATAGTGGGTTTTTCTTGAGGAAAACAGTGGGACAAAAACCAACCAAACAGACCTGGAAAGTGTGGCACAAAAGGAAGTTTGGATGAACCTATAGTCTAACTTCCGCATAAGCATCGTGCAAGCAAATCAAAGTGAATGCTCAATAAACACATGGTCTAGAAGAGCCCCGAGTGAATCCAAACCCATATA
The DNA here is from genome assembly GCF_964270895.1 of Podarcis filfolensis. NCBI lineage: Eukaryota > Metazoa > Chordata > Lepidosauria > Squamata > Lacertidae > Podarcis > Podarcis filfolensis. The sequence goes on along the minus strand of NC_139621.1, from coordinate 25,076,621 downwards.
TTAAATAAATTCAAGGCTACAGCACTCAAAAATAAGTCATTCACCCCCCCCAACTTCATTTGCTAAATACAGAGCACAACAAACTACAGGCCAGTGACACATCATTTTGTAAGTCTTTTGTGTTTCTAGGTATACAGCAATAGTATTTTGCAAGAGAAAAGCTGCCTCTGAAGAACCCCTAGGATATTGCTTTAAGTTAACAAAAGCATCAAATCATTAATATGATTTAAAAATGGATGCAAAAATACATAGCCACACACATTATAGCACTACCCACATCATAGAATTCCCTCTTTTAATAGAATCATCTGAAATGAGTGTTGGGGGGGGGAGGGATACAAAGCCCAGAACTCTTACCGTGTAAGACTGGAATCCATTGATAAAGGGAGGAAGTGTAACTCACAGCCAAGTCTCCCAGCTCCAGTGCTCACTTCACTAAAAGAAATTAAGACAATAAGTCAATAATGGTTAAAGTTGCCATTCTCATGTCCAGTTGCTTGACATGGGAATAAGATATTCTTAATGTGCATGTGCCACAACAAAGTTATACTTTAGAGCCTCCTTTAACTGAGTTTTGATTATGGAATCCTATTATCATCTATTTACACCACATATGGGAAAACGATCTAAAACACAATCAAAAACAAATTAAGAATTGGAGAACGTGAACTGGATTCTTGGAAGGTTAATATGGGTTTGAAATAAGCCTACATGCAGGGGTACTTCTATAGATCTCACATCAGCAGGCAGTTTTTGTAGATGCACCACATATGCATTGGTGAATGTGGTCTTGCAGAATGGCGCCAGTGGTGCACTCTGAACCATTCTCCCTTCCTGACTTTAGTACAGATGCAAATATCACAATCAAAGGGATGTTCTTCTCTCACACACCTAGCATCATGTGACGGGTGGAGCAGCTGCTTTGGTTACTGGCCCTGGTTCCACCATCTTGTCCCCTGCATATTCCTCTCGCAGAGCTACAACTCCCACAGTTCCCTGGGAACAGTGTCTGACTGTACAGTACTACGCTGAACTTTAGTTTTGTGGGGGAAACAGGGGTTTCCCAAAAATCTCTCAGTCCGTTAACAAACTACACTTCTTCTTGGGGCTGGTCTTGCTTCAGCAGTGAGGAATAGCCCAGAGCGGTGGGCTCTGTTCATCCACCATGCCCTGCCATGGAAACACTGTATGCAAAGCCGCTTGGGGAGGCTGCATGAGAAGGACATAACAGCCAGGGCTGGTTCCAGGAGGGCAGCATGAACAGCACCTCCCACAATGCTCCAGGACAATCGCTCCGGCTGCACTCCCCCCAGGCTACACAACTGGGGAAGCTATGGCTTCTTGGAATGGTATGCTGCTGCTTTAAATGTATACTACAGATGGAACCCAAGTTTTAAGGAGGCAAAAAGAGAACTTTCTGTTTTATGCTTCTGCCATACACCACACATATGGTAAAGTTAAAGGACCCCTGGACAGGTAAGTCCAGTCAAAGGCGACTATGGGGTTGTGGCACTCATCCTGCTTTCAGGCCGAGGGAGCCAGAGTTTGTCCACAGACAGCTTCCTGGCCATGTGGCCAGCATGACTAAACAGCTTCTGACACAACAGAACACTGTAACGGAAACCAGAGTGCACGGAAACACCGTTTGTTTTCCTGCCACAGCGGTACCTATTTATCTACTTGCATTGGTGTGCTTTCAAACTGCTAGGTTGGCAGGAGCTGGGGCAGAGCAATGGGAGCTCACCCCATCACGGGGATTCGAACCGCTGACCTTCTGACTGGCAAGCCCAAGGGGCTCAGGGGTTTAGACCACAGTGCCACCTCCTTCCCTGGTAGCACCACACATAAAATATTACTGACCCTTTTAAAGTCTTCTCTTCAATAGCCCTTTAAGGATGCCTACAGAGCACTAGGAAGGTGGGAAGTTGGATAAATGAAAATAAATAAATATATACATATAAAATAAAATAAAAGTTAAGCAGGACTGTTTGTCTGTGATCAGATAGCTAATGCAGTTGTTCTACCCAGTGGCAAAGCTTCTAAAGTGACAACATCTGATGGGGATGTTTTCCACATCCCCGAACGACCTCGGAAAAACAAACCCAACTATTCAGTGTGTGCTAAGCTGCCCTATTAAGGCTAGAGGTTATTTCTGTCTTGTCACATGCAGATTTTGAATGGAATGGTCACCTACACCCTTTAACTAGATGTGCAGCCTTTGTGACTTTGTCGTTTGATGAGGTCTCAAGAAATGTGCTCGGAGAAACAACCTCTCCTTTGCCTACCAAGCTGTCAGAACAAACTGTTCCAAGGCCTTCAGAAAAAGATGGCGTGCACATGATCCTTGCTCCTAGTTAGTGCAGAAGGTCAAGAGAAATATAACAACCCTGAGACATGTATCTGGGGAAACCAGGAAACCATATCTAACTTAAAACTTGCACTGAAGACATCCTAGTTACCATTAAGATTGCAAATGCACAGCCAGATACAGTAATAACATTGCCCCAATGTTTAATGCTGCTCATCTAGGGTAGTAGAATGACACAACCACAGATTTATACAGTATTTATTATTCCATAAACCAGTGATCACCTAATTCACCCCATGAAAGGAAATCCATAATAGGAGTAAGATGTTTTATAGGCAAATGAGCAGCCAGGAAAATGTGGGGGGTTATGTGCCAGAGAGGGATGCTGGTGGCGCTGTGGGTTAAACCACAGAGCCTAGGACTTGCCGATCAGAAGGTCAGCGGTTCGAATCCCAGCGACGGGGTGAGCTCCTGTTGCTCGGTCCCTGCTCCTGCCAACCTAGCAGTTCGAAAGCACGTCAAAGTGCAAGTAGATAAATAGGTACTGCTCCAGTGGGATGGTAAACACCGTTTCCGTGCGCTGCTCTGGTTCGCCAGAAGCGGCTTAGTCATGCTGGCCACATGACCCGGAAGCTGTACGTTGGCTCCCTCGGCCAATAAAGCGAGATGAGCGCCGCAACCCCAGAGTCGGCCACGACTGGACCTAATGGTCACGGGTCCGTTTACCTTTACCTTATGTGCCAGAGAACCTTGATAGGTAGAGGTCCTCTTGGATGTACACACTTCATGCCTGTAGCCTATCAACCCTCTGTTTACTGTGAGGAAACCTTGAAATAACACTACTATACTCACAGCAAACTTGTGGTTTGCTTGCTGTTCAGTTACCAAGTGCTAGACATGCATTGGTGAACTTGCTCTACCTAGCAAAGATTTGCAGTTAATCTTCAACATATGCGTGCTGAGGATTACAACCCAAGTAGCAGAGCACTTGTCAGAGAGAATTTAATGACACAATGCCCTGGCTGGTACATAATGCTAAACAGTGATGTGGTGTGGGGGCTCAGGGGCAGTTGTCCTGGACACAAAATTGTTGGGGCACAAAATTCAACACCTGGTTCTGCCTCAATACAGCTGCACACTTCCATTTCTGGGCTCCATTGCAAACGGCTTCTCCATGAAACCAGGAAGTGACCTCTCCAGACAACGGAACGGCTCTTCGTTTCTTATCTCTGAGGCTGTGATCTCCTAGGTGTCATGGACACCATTAGGCAGTTGAATGCTCCTGCGTGCATTGTCTGTTTTCCTCCCTCCCACCTACCCAAGCACAGCCGTGGGCACTGGCAACCCATGCTGCACCACTGATGCTAAAGTATGATTTATTTAACCTTGATGTGTCATTATGTGTGAGCCCTGTCTAGCAGCTAAATTATGGTTTGTTTACTGCCAAAAATGTTATAATCTGGAGCCATGGTTCATCACCGGTTCCATAAATCTGACTTTGTTTAAACTATGGCACAGCATCATGTGCAAACACAGCACCTGTCCTTAGGAATTAGGAATAATGGAGTCAGGCAAAGTACTTGGGGGGAGGAAGAGTTCTGAATCCCTCAATTGTAGACTTCTAAGTTGCTCCAAGTGGGAGTAAAAATATTTATTTCCCGTAGGATGAATAACTTTTCTACCAAAAGGCTTTACATTTTTGAGGCTTTTAAGACTATAAGGTTAGATAGACTACATCAGTTTATTGAACAGATAGTGGAATGCCAAGTTTCACAAGAATTCTGGGAGAAATAAGCCCTTTGAAGCATACCCTATTAATATAAAATATTGTTCAGAAAGGAACATGTGAAGTTTCTCCCCCATGCCCAAAGCCAAACTTCAAGCTTCTCTGTACTGACTCATCACACACCACATCACTAATCCCTTCCACCTCTGCATTTTCATAGATTTTCTGATCAGGTAATAAATGGAGAGATACATCTTATGCTCAGCATTCAGAAAGTTAGCTGTGTTTGTGGCACAGAAAGCCCATTTCATTTTGGAAAGAGAGTGAAGAAATGCTTAGGGTGTTGAACTAGAAGTAGGCAGGCCGCAGCTTCAAAACGCCGCTAAGCCAGTCATCATTTTTCTGCCTAATCTACCCCACAGAGTTGTTATGGGGTAAAACTGGGGGAGGTGAAGAAAACTATCATCTCCTTAGAGAAGGGGTGGGGAGATCCAGCCTGCAGGTTTAATTTGACCCTTGGGAAGCACTTCTCAAAGAGGACAACTGATCATCAGTCCTTTGGGTAGGGCAGTGCAAGAGAATTCGACAAGTGTCAATCATCTGACATCATTCGGATGTCAGGTGGTTGATCAGACCTGTGGAAGCTGGCCCATGGGTGTGTTTGGGGTGTGTGGGGAGAGACAAGGATCTAGCTCAGTGGGCCAAAAATGGTTACCCACCCCTGCCTTAGAGGAAAGGAGATCAGTGCAAGAAAAACATCAACATTTCCTTGCTCATGTTTTATATTGAAATGCCAAAATTGCAACCCTACCAAAAAAAAAAAAAAAAAAACTAACGTGAAAAAGGGGACACTTAAGCTAAACATCAGTGCTCGGCAGCTTCACACTTTACCACCCCTGCTACATATTGCTGAATACTCTTCTCTGCCTGCTGTACATTTAATTAATTTACTCTTCAATAAGCTGCCCTGCGCTGTCTTGTAAGGAAAGTACTGTAAATTGAATAAATACAGAGCTGCTTTTATACATTTACTGGCGCTCACTCACCATGTCTCATTTCAGAAGCTCCACTAGTAATAGAAGAGAGAATCTAAAACTAACAGGCTTATTCCTCTTTCGTCAAGAAAAACCCACAAGGAAGCTGAACAGAGCAACTTCTGTTAACATTCTGGTATGTGTGTGTGATAAAAAATTAAGCCCACTCTGCATCCCAGCCTCTTGCTCCTCCATCTCTCAGGACTGTCAGCTGCACAGAACAAAGGAAGCAAGTCGGAGGCTATGTGTCCATATCTTTCCTAGAAAACTGTGTCAGCTACCACTGCAGGTCTTTGTACATCTACAAACAACTGCCAACGTGACTGTATCCTTTGCGCTCCCTTCAGCTTCAGTATAACCTGATGAAAGGGGGGAAATGCCGCTGGTGTTTTTGCTCTTTTTTGCTCTACTGTTATATACCCAAGCCTCACCTGTCATCTTTCAGAATCTTGTCCATGACCCGAAAGCATGAACCAGGACCTCATGGCCTGAAGCTAGGAGCTGTCCTCAGAGTCTTGAGATTCAGAGTCTGCTTCAGATACAGTTAATGGCTCTGTGACTGGCAGACAGTAAGAAGCATCAAGACTAGTCCTGTCTGTAATAAATACTGTCCTAGAAGCCTGTCCTTCTGCCCCTTGCTTTGTCAACAAGGCAATACCTTCTGCCTGCTGTATTTCAGACCTTTGGCCTTACTGTGACTTCCAGTAATTGACATCAGGCTTTGCAAACAGACATTCCAGGCCCAGATTTGGATGCAGTCACCCATACCTCCAACCCAATAAATGCTTACTGCTTAAGCGATGGTGGGCAATTTGAATAGTACAGACTTCGGGACACTCCAAGGCAGGGGTAGCCAGTGTTGTGCTACGTACTGCAACTCCCATCAGTCCCAGCCCTATATTGACCTGGCAAGATATCGCAAATCATGATGTGTGTGCTATGCAAAAATCACGATGTGGGCAAAACCGTGAAGCCAGTCAGTGCCTTGGTATAGCGCCATCCTTATTTCAGACACTGTGATATATCACAATGTTTAGCTGGTGATATATCACAATGTTGAAAACCAGATATCACCCAGCCCTATTCCCTACCCCTGATACAATATATTCTTCTTCTTTTTTAGTTATATTTTTCTTTTTTTGTATTGGTAGTGGTTTGTTTGTATTTTTTGTGTTTTGGTGTTTTAAGGTGAATGGATGTATTGTTTATAAACCAATAAAAATTGAAATGGGAAAAAAATACAATATATTAATTCTATCCCCAACCCCTCCTCCCACAAATATCTGCCAATGTTCAATGACTTAACAATTCTTCTATCTAGGGAACATGCTACAAGCTTCTGAATTAGCTGCGGCTGATATGACAACCTTTTCGGGTTCAGTTACCACTACAAATTGCAATTTCTGTTAAAGCTGAGCCTGACATTCAGTGTTACTTCAGCTGCAGGGTAATTAATAAAAAGGAAACATCACTTGACAGAAAATACCAGTTACCAACGGAATTATATAACATTATGGCCTACTAAACTTTTACGATCCTCCCTTTCATAATCTCGACTCATTAAGTACACAAATGGGATTTGTTATGACAAAAAGGTAAAGAGGGGAAGGTAGGGGAGGGATTGCTTCATTCAAAGAGCACTTAGTTTCCATCACAGCCACAACGAATCAACCAAAAGCCAGAGAGAATTAAACACAAGCATCGCCTCTCCTGAGCAGGCACTTAAGAGCTGGGGCTCAGAGGTAGGTCATTTGCCTTAACAGCCAATGGTCCCATGTTCAGTTCTTGGCGTCTCCAGGTAGGTCTGGGGGGGGGGTCCCCTCTCCTTGACCCTGGAGAGTTGCTGTCAATTGATATAAGAAGAGTTTGGGGGTCGGGAAATGGTTTTATAAGTTGCATCTATCTTTGTTTCTCAATTTGATCCTTTTATGTGGTTTTGCATGTACTGTGGTATTTTATGCATTGTGACTGGCAGCTATTTTTATTGATCACAGTCTAGTAATTATTTATTACCTTTGCTCTGAGTGAATTTCTGTTCAGTTATTATTTGCTGACATTTTGAGAGTTTGTTTTATTGTGCCGCCCAAGGCCTGCACCTTCCTGCTCCTGGCTGTGGGTTCGGCAGCAGCCCTGGGGTTAGGAGAGAGCCAAGGGGGCTGCCTGGCAGAGCCGTGTCACGAGAAGCATGCGACACACCACCCTGAGGTATCAAAGGGGGCAGGCAGCAAGAGGGGGCTCTGCCCCACAAGGGGAGGGTCTGGCCAGCTGCCTACTTTCCACTCACAGACCACTCGGCTGCCCAGAAGACACACATGCTATTTGAGAAAAGGAAGCCACTTCCCTCCCAGTCTCTCAGCACCTTCAGGACCACTGCAGCCCAGTTGCATCCTTCTGAATTTGTGCCTGGGGCAATGGCCTCTGTTTGTCCCCCCCCCCATGCTATGCCTCTGGCTCTGCCTCTGAGCTATGGGCCTCCCCCTGCTTGAACACTAGTTACTACCATACAAATGTTAAGTATTATTATTAGTGTTGAAGAAAAAAATCAGTAATGTAAGTACCACCTATTTAGTAGTAGCACTTGTTCTGGAATTTCCAATAATAGGTTCTTTGCATCCGACTCTAGTATCTGGTAATCAACCTTAATAAACTTTCCTACTCGTGAAGAAAATAAAAAGGTATCTTTAAAAAAACAACAACAAACCAATATGCAGTAGTTCAGTTACTTTAAGAAGTGAAGGTAATCAAATATGTGAACAATCTAATTTTCAATATATTTGAAATACAGACAGTGCTTTCTTTCTATAAAAAATGTTTAGGGATACTCTCATTTTCCTACTCTTATTGAAATACTGCCACTTAATGAGGCCAAACTTAAGATTCACAAAATGTTTAGGGTTATGCGTCCCCTTGCATCCCCCCAGAAAATAAACACTGAATACACGGAACAAATAACATAGATTCCGAACCATGTACATCTTCTGTTCCTTTTCTAGAGACAACTGAGGTTCTCACCTGCTTACTGGATTAGTGGCTTGACTACCTTATTTTTCATTGTGCACAGGTACAAAGAAAAAAACACAAAACCCACTATTTCAGGGTTGGGGAACCTCAGGGCCAAGGGTGCTAAGTCTCTCTATCTGGCCCTTTAAACTCTTCCCAGGCTACTCAGTGTCTCTAGCAGGCTCTTCTTGTGTTCCTAGGGGAGTCCAGAGGGCCAGAAACAGGTTCCTGGCAAGCCACATTGTTAAATATAATGGTTTAATTCACACAGAAATGAAAAATGTGTTGTATTAATGAAGGTTTAAAATGAAAAACTTGCTAAATGTATATTGCTAACACTGGGTTTCCCCCCACAGGGTTCTAAACCTGAAATCATGCGAGAGGTATTGGGTTGCAAATCTCCATTTTGAAAGGAGTTGCTTTGAGTCTTTTCTCTCAAAGTCAATGGAGTGAAGATGTAAACTGAGTCCTCTCTCTGAATGCCACAGGGAAAACAATGCATGGAAAGGGCTTTCCTGAAGGAAGAGCAAACAGCCTGGAAGCTTTAAAGCAGGCTGGAGAGCGAGAGAGAGCGAGAGTGAGAGACCTTTGCTTATAGGTCTGTTTGGGTTATTCCGTATTTTGTAAGATGCTGAGCCTGTGCTGGATAGCAGAAGCTATTGTATAGACATTTTCTGATGTCTTGATTCTGTTATGAAAAAAGTACTGCCAGTAAAAGCTTGCATAATATTTTCATGGGCCTGGATAATGCTTCATTTCCAAAGGAGTCGGTTCTTATGCTTCCAGTCGCTTCAAACTGCACAATATTTAATATCTGCAACACTCATTGTGCATCAGAAACTAGTCTAGTCTCCCTTGCAGAGCCCCTTCCCCAAATTCCGGTGGACGTCCATGCACTCAACTGTGAAGCTCACTGGGTGACCCTGAGCCAGCCACAGTCTCTTAGTCTAACCTGCCTCACAGGGATGTTGTGAGGATGAAATGGGGAGGAGGAGAACCATGTTCTTTGCAGGACAAAGGTAAGGTACAAGGTAAAGGGTAAAGGTAAAGGGACCCCTGAGATACAAAGGTAGGGTAAAGGTAAAGGGACCCCTGACCATTAGGTCCAGTCGTGACCGACTCTGGGGTTGTGGTGCTCATCTCGCTTTATTGGCCAAGGGAGCCGGCGCACAGCTTCCGGGACATGTGGCCAGCATGACTAAGCCGCTTCTGGCGAACCAGAGCAGCGCACGGAAACGCCGTTTACCTTCCCTCCGGAGCGGTACCTATTTATCTACTTGCACTTTGACGTGCTTTTGAACTGCTAGGTTGGCAGGAGCAGGGACCGAACAACGGGAGCTCATTCCGTCGCGGGGATTCGAACTACTGACCTTCTGATTGGCAAGTCCTAGGCTCTGTGGTTTAACCCACAGCGCCACCCGCATCCCAACAAAAGTAATAACCAGCAATAACATTCTAACATCCCCCTTTCCACCATCCTGAATCCCATCTAATCCTCTGGCCCTGTATGTAGCTTTTCTTTCAGAAGACCTTTGAAACATTAGAGCAATGTGATGTGAATGGAGCTTCATAAAGCTCCAGAGAGCATTTAATGGCACATATAGGAGGTGTTAAAATGTCAAGTTGATTGTGCTGACATGGCTGTCTGCACAATAATGATATTCAGGTGTATTATTTATACTTGGTTGCATACTGAACTACTACCAAAGTGCTATCAAATTCCATTTTTAATGCAAGTGAACAATTGCCGAGGAAACCTAGCCACATCAGACTTCGAGAGAGGAAAGTTCTGAAAAATAACAATAATGCTAAATGAGGTTGATAAAAAGGAAGCTGAAAGGGAAAGTCAAAGGGATCAAACCTCTTCAGAACACTTGGGGGTTACTCAGTACAAAACTGAGCTAGCACACCCACTGCAGACCAGGAAAGTTACCAAGTCCAGGAGGACGCCAGTGTGGTTAATAAGCAGAGACAACGATGCTGTTAAGGGCAAGAAGCTTCCTTCAGAAAATGCAAGCCTTGCCCTAATGAGTTTTTGATAAAAGCAGACAATAAGGGATTGTTTGTTTTAAAAGGGAAAGGCAGAATTTGAGGGACTTATAGCTAAAAGGAGAATTTGAGGGACTTATAGCTAAAAACATTAAAACTAGCATTATTTATTTATTTATTTATTAAAAATACATCGTAGAATCCTAGAGTTGGACCACGAGGGTCATCTAGTCCAACCCCCAGCAATGCAGGATTCTTATGCCCAGCATGGGACTTGAACCCACAAGACTGAGATTAAGAGTCTCACGCTTTACTGACTGAGCTATACCAGCTGACTCAGAAGCAAGAAACTGACTTGCTTCTGATGATGATGATGATGATGATGATGATGATTTATACCCCATCCATCTGGGTTGGTTTTCCCCAGACATTCTGGGAGGCTTACAGCAGATGGAACTATTGGAAGTTAAAGCTTCAGTAAAGGAGCATAAGGACGTTGCAGAGAAGCTGAATGGATTATCTGTGTCCGTCTTCACTGCAGAAGACACAGGGCTGACACACATGCCTAAACTGACTTTCTCAGGCAGAGTTCTGAAGAACTATGGCAATACCATGCTGACAAAGGAACAGATTTCTAGGCCTGCTGATGGACTTCAGCTCCAAATTCCTATCCAGGGCAGGGGAGTAAACTATAGGCGGCTCTGGGGGCTCAGCATCCACACTGCAGGGCCCCCGACACAACTTCCAGAGCCTCATGAAGCACCGGAAGTCACATCCGAGGGCTCGTGAGACCTCAGAGATGCTTTCCGAGGTCTCGCAATGTCTCAGAACCTGAATTCCAGTGGTGCCGGAAGTCAGGTTTTGAGGCCAGAGGTGATGTCTTGATGGTGACACACTGGGCACCGATAGCCTGGGGCCCAAGTTGGCTCCCCTTCTACAGGGCCTGATGAGCCATACCAAACGAGCTTGTGAATGCAACCTCAGAGCCTATGTTTGTAATGTTTGATAATTCTTGGAGAGCAGGCAATGTCCCTGCAGACTAGAGGTGGGAAAATATTGTCCTTACTTTCAAAAGGGGTAAGAAGAAGACGACCCAGATAACTACTGATGTTGGTACCAGGAAAGGTCCTAAAACATATAATTAAATGATTGGTTGGGTGTCCCTTCCAATGATACAGTTCTATTTTTCTTAAAGAAACCACGATCCAGCAAAAAAATTGATACTCTTTTCATGTATATTCTTCAGATGAGCAGCAATAGATGTACAGTGGTACCTCAGGTTACAGACGCTTCAGGTAACAGATGCTTCAGGTTACAGACTCCGCTAACCCAGAAATAGTACCATGGTTAAGAATTTTGCTTCAGGATGAGAACAGAAATCTCGTGGTGGCGGCGGCGTGGCAGCAGCGGGAGGCCCCATTAGCTAAAGTGGTACCTCAGGTTAAGAACAGTTTCAGGTTAAGAACGGACCTCCAGAGCGAATTAAGTTTTTAACCCGAGATTCCACTGTATATTTCCCCCATACTTTGGTTATTGCCAGTGCTACTTTACTTTACAAGCAAGATTTTTGGGGCTAAGATTAAAAACAAAAACATATCTCAAACCCTTAAATAACTTGTAGCTGTGGCAGCCAGCAAAGTGAATAAAAAATCTGTCTTAAACTTCTGGTACTTCATTTCATATATTCCCCCCCAAAGCACAGAAGAAACTATCTGGGCATAAGAAATGGAAGGGGAAGATAGGCTTAAACCAATCTTTGTTTAATACTGATGGTATGAAGTGGAGAACCCGTTCTAAAGTGTTGTGTGACATCTATACCCCATTATATGCAATTTTTGATTTAACTCAGAATTGACTTATAGTGGGTGAACAGTCTATCCAATAAGCGAATGTCATCGGTAGCCTTTCTCAAGCGGGCACCCAGCAAATTGGCAACATTTTCTACTCAAAAGATATTTTCTGGGATTTCAAGATGCTGTGATTGAATTCTAGCACACTTTCAATTTTACTGATAAATGCCTCAAAAATGTCAACTCACTTGAACCTATCCCCGCTAAAAAACACTCGGGAGTGATAGCTTTCTCTCTTCAGTCCTCCCCTCCCCCAAATCACCACTGCTAAACACAATTTATAACTCTAGAGAACACAACAAAACCATTTAGGGCATTATTCAAGAAGATAAACAGAAGGTATCCACACAAACCGGATTCATTTTCTTGTGAAGTTATCGCTTTATTTGTGAACTATTCCTTATGAAATTAGGAAATCCACTGAGACCCTGTGAGACTTTTGAGGCAATATTTGTCTCATGCAATGTGTGGACAGCTGGTTTTCATTTGCTGTGGGAGGAGGCAGGTGACTTCCGTCAAGGAAATACTTGTATTGTAAACAGGTTGTATTTCCCTATGACTTGAAGATGACAATATTTTCATACGGAAGAAATGATATGCTCCTTGTTCATGCACCCATTGCTATTAATTATTATAATTGTACCACCATAAATCCACCAAACAAACCTAGAAAGCCAAAGTAAGTTCAGCTGCTTAATTTATTAATTTTAGCACACTTACTATAGCCCACTTTTTCCCTCAAGGAGCTCAAGGTGGCATACATGGTTCTCCTCCTGCTTATTTAATCGCCACAACAACCTTGTGAGGTAGGCTAGGCTGAGAGGCAGCGACTTGCCCAAGGTCACCCCACAAGCTTCATGGCCAAGTGTGGATGTGAACCCTGGTCTCACTGGCTGTTCCCAAATTAACTGTGTATAGGATTGCAACAATATTGTGTTAAAGAACTTCTCTAGCAAGGAAGCAGGTCGCTGCCTCCAACAAGCTCACAATCTAAACTCTAAGAAACGCAACAAAAGCAGGAGGAGAAAGGATGGAAAGGGTATAAAGGAGTTAATTAAACAAATACAGTTAATCTGGTTTGGCTATACATAGGAGTGGTGATTGAGGGGTGAAGCCAATGGATTAATGGAAAGCATGCTTTGAAAGGGATCTGAAGGAAAAGAGAGGCACCATGTCATATTGTTAAACTGCTCTGGAAATTATAGCTCTGGGAAGAAGAAGAAGTAGAGTTTGGATTTGATATCCAGCTTTATCACTACCCAAAGGAGTCTCAAAGCAGCTAACATTCTCCTTTCCCTTCCTCCCCCACAACAAACACTTTGTGAGGTGAGTGGGGCTGAGAGACTTCAAAGAAGTGTGACTAGCCCAAGGCCACCCAGCAGCTGCATGTGGAGGAGCGGAGATGCGAACCCGGTTCACCAGATTACAAGTCTACCGCTCTTAACCACTACATCACAGTGGGAGAAGAACAGGAATCTCCTAACAACTCTCAGCACCCTTAACAAACTACAGATCCCAGAATTCCTTGGGGGAAGCCATTGCAGTTTAAAGTCGCATCATAGTGCTTTGAATGTACGGCGTGAGCATGTTCATAATTGTATCTTGCCCATCTTCTGCACAGTGTAAGAGGGAAAAGTCTATGTCATCCAGGTCCCTACTGATGCAATGACTTCCTACGCCCCCAATTCCTGGACCCCAAACCTGGGAAGTAACTCCATGATTGTGCTTGCACCGTATGGCACCTGTTTTCTTAGTGTGCTTGTCAGGGACTGGCTGGACAGGGGGGGGTGGCTGGATTCTGAGGAGTGGGCACTGGGAGAACAGGGGTTGGAGGCTGACTTGGAACAAGGGATCAGTGACCTGGGGGAGCCTGTAGCAGCCCGGAAATGAGAGTCTGAGGCAGGAGAAGCTTCAGGATTGGAGAGTGGAGAACAGGGGCAGGAAGGAGGGAGAGACAGGTCAGGCTGGTGTAAAGTCAAAGGCTTCCACACCTTCTCCTCCTTGCCCCACCTCTCCTGCTCCACTGGCTCCCAAGCAGTGGCAGAGCATATGCCCGTGCTGCCCAGGGCGGGCGTGCTCCCGAGGTGCCCAGAGTGGCGCACACGTCATGCAGCCAGGGGCGGAGCGAGCCGCCCACGGGGGCGGAGCGAGCCACCCATGGCAGACATTCAGTGCACAGCCCACCTGTGACTCCCAAGCCTCCCCCAAGCTGTCAAAACAAAGGGGGAAGGGGGGAATGCCACCAGCAAAGCGGCTCAGCTTCCCCCCTTACCCAGACGACTCAGAGTAGACTTGGGAGTCACGGGCGGGCGGTGTGCTGAATGTCACCTTCCTCAGTGAAGGCACCTGGGGCAGTCTGCCCCCACCCCACCCCCTTCCTATGCCCCTGCTCCCAAGACCAGAGGAGGGCTGAAAAAGGAGGAGCAGAAACAAGTTACACGCAGGCAGAGTCTTCACCTGTATACCTGAAGGAGCGTCTCCATCCCCATGGTCCAGCCCGGACACTGAGGTCCAGCACCAAGGGCCTTCTGGCAGTTCCCTCACTGCGAGAAGTGAGGTTACAGGGAACCAGGCAGAGGGCCTTCTCGGTAGTGGCGCCTGCCTTGCGGAACGCCCTCCCAGCAGATGTCAAGGCAATAAACAACTATTTTACTTTTAAAAGGCAACTGAAGGCGGCCCTGTTTAGGAAAGCTTTTAATGTTTGATGCTGTATTGTTTTTAATATTCGGTTGGAAGCTGCCCAGAGTGGCTGGGGAAAGCCAGCCAGATAGGTGGGGTATAAATACATTAAAAAAATATTATTATTATTATTATTATTATTATTATTATTATTATTATTATTCACGGGCTTGTGCACAGCTCTGGTGAGGGAGATAATAAGCAGAGGTTGGAGGCGGGGCCTCTCTGTTGCAACAACTACCTCATTGGGTGCACAACTAGGAGTAGCTGAGATATGTGGGACTGACGGGCATGTCGTCACCTAATTTGTAGGTGTACTTTTGATGATAAAGAGTTAATTCCTCCCTCTGGACATTCCCTGCTTGACAGCTCAATGACAAGTACTGGAGCAGCATGGGATGGGGCCACATGGATGCCACTCTGCACTGGCAACATATGAGTGGCTCCTGACTTTGGCATGAAATATATGTAACAAAATTAAAACGGAGCTGCTGGTTTTCTGAGAAGGGCAGCCATGCTAGAAAGCTCTCCTGTCACGTATTCCCTTCTTGCACTCCAATGTCAGGCAGAAAACTCACACCTATTGTGAGGTGGCTTCTTTTCAATTTCCAGACCAGCAAGATGGCTGAGTCCCCTGGGCAGCAAAATGGGTAATGCTAAAAATAGCAAACAATACCACTGCCTGCCTCCCACGAAAAGCCGGGCAAAAGTTCCTTAGAATTCTGCATAGCAACTGCAAAACCAGGCACCACAGCAGCTTAACCCTGATTGACCTGGACTAGAAATTTACATTACTAATTCTCACCACCCTGGGTGCCTTGTAGAAAGGCATTCTATAAATGCAATTAAATAAATAAAGGGGCTTGAGGACCCTTTAACTAACGGCAAACACTGGCTATACAAAGAGGCAATTGCAAGCTGTACTTTCCTTCAAAATACTGGAAATGCTGTCATTAACATGTGAGGCATCTACACACATGCCGAGAGAGAGAGAGAGAGAGAGAGAGAGAGAGAGAGAGAGAGAAAGATCAGCACCTAAAAGCGGGGAAGATATTTGTAAAGATCTGTACTTACTGGGAGCAGAAAGTTAATAAGCTCCATCAGCTGTCAAGGCTCTGTAAGCAACCCCTGAAATATTTGCTGCCAAAGTGTTCTTGCTGTCCAGCACAGAACAATATTCTCCAAGAGGAAGTGATTTAATAAGATAGGCTCATCGAATGGAAATTTCAAAACTGGATAGGGAAAAAGAATGAGATCAGCACTGGTTGCAGCAGAATTGCTATTACTAAGGGTAGTTCTGATTTTGTAGCTGATAGGAGTGTGCTTCTGTAAAGGTATCAAAGGTATCACATCCTTCTTAATTTCTCTCTGCTTGAGAAAAGCTGAGTAGGTCCCTTTTTTCCTTGCTGAACATTTAACACAAATTAAATTGCAGCCATAAAACATGTCACTTTGCCATTTTGACTTTCCTATAAGATCATAAACTTGAACACAAAATATCCATTCTTCTCCCACTCTTTTTTATAGTTTAAATCAGATTTTGGGACATTTAAGATGTATGATGCTGTATTTTATTATTATTATTAAAAAGGAATATAGATATCAGTTGGAGAAGCAAGCCATTCCAGTCCATTGAGCAAACTGCAGATTAAAGACCAGAAACCTGCTGCTAATCATCTGGTGTCATTATGTAATTATATAATTGACCATAATTGTAGACCTTTGCAATATGCACTCATTGCTTCAAAATGGTCTCAGAAGAGTAGTTATAGATAGTGTAATCAAAGCGTTAGGAACTTTTCCCCTCCCCTGAGCTTTTGTACTATGAACTTCCAAGATGGACTGCCCTTTTGTTTTTCTTCTTTTGGCAAACAACATTTAGTTTCTGTTGCCTTGCCCCTATTGCTACTTCCCCAGAAGAGCAACCCCAGTCATCTCTAAAATATTACTAGAGGCTGGTCATAAATTCTATTCATTTTTTCCCTCCTTCAATACTGAGGAGTAGAAGTGCACTCAGTTCTATTAAGTGATAGATCTTGTTTTCAGGACCTCAACCTAGATTCCACATTTGTGTTAAGGCAGCAGGTGCTATGCTAAGTTTAACTGCAGCAATGCTCATTTTTAGAACACCTCTTGCCCTCATACCCAGAAAGAAGACACGATACCTAAATATGGATGAAGGGACTCAACTTATTGATTAACTAGAGGATCTGCAGTATCCAAACCTAAGCCAACTTGGCTACATGCAGGGAACTGGGGACTAAAGAGATAGAATGGAAAACTCTTGAATCAGGAAATGTCAACCTGCTTGAAGACTCTGCAACCACTACTGACACAGGCCTCTTCTTGCCCACTCTTTTAAGTATATATCTCATACCTTACAACATTTCTCTGGTGAAAATAAGGGTGTCCTATTCAATAATAATAATAGTCACCTGGTTATGCAATTACTATCTTAGTCTGGCTCACTGGAAGGACAGATCCTGAAGCTGAAGCTGAGGCTCCAATACTTTGGCCACCTCATGAGAAGAGAAGACTCCCTGGAAAAGACCCTGGTGCTGGGAAAGATTGAGGGCACAAGGAGAAGGGGACGACAGAGGACGAGATGGTTGGACAGTGTTCTCGAAGCTACCAGCATGAGTTTGACCAAACTGCGGGAGGCAGTGGAAGACAGGCATGCCTGGTGTGCTCTGGTCCATGGGTCACGAAGAGTCGGACACGACTAAACGACTAAACAACAATATCTTAGTCTGAGGGAACGACAAATGAGACAGAAGAACCTCATGAGCTCCTGGGATAGAGCTAGGGTGGTCCCTTGTGCCACGGGCTACCACAATATTGCTACTTGGGTGTCATCTTGCCCTGCCCCCTTGACAATATCTTGTCCTGCCCTTACTGCAGGCAGCAGGCATCTCCCAAGCATTTCCACAGCTACAGTAGGTGCAGCTAGAATTTCAACACCTCAGGAAGTGGCCATGTTTACCTTTAATGCCTGGGCATCATTAATGCACATAAGGGCTAAGCATACACCTGGTTAGGCATATGCTTGCCTCCCGTGCCAGCATTATCAGGTCAAATCGAGGCACTGTACTGGAATAAAGTGCAGCCATTCAACCCAAGGAACCCCCAGTTTTGGCATAGAGCTATGTCCCTGATGTCAGGCACAACCATGACAAACTGTGCTGCAATCTCAACATTTTAGTTAAGCCTGGGATATTTGCCAGACAGTATCAGAAAAGTGGGCTTTTCCTATTGAAATCATACATCAGTTGAAGTGGGCAGAATGCTTATTACATGAATGCATTATCTGTGAATGAGAGCAAACTCACCGAGTGATGAGATTATCAAGCAATCAACTTTGCTTGTTAAGAAACAGAGAACACTGGGCCCAAATAACCTATTTTCCAGCAACTGAATCACTTATTGCATTTTAATGTGAATTTTAAAAGGCCCCTTGTGTTAGAACAGGCGCCTATAAATTATTAGGTTTCTCTGTCTTGTGACTTATCTCCACCAACCACCTCATGCCAAGCTCATCTTTGCACATACATTAGACCATCTATTTGGTTTTCCTAATTTTAATGAGATGTACGAGTCAAAATTAAGAAAAGTAAGTGTTTCAAAAGAAAGGCATTAGTTACCTGGATAAAACTCTTGGGTGCTTTTGTTTTTTGGGGGGAGGACTTGGAGTGGAGCAGAGGAGAACCTTAGAATCACAGAATCATTCTTGTAGCTCAGTTCTATGCTATTGTTATGGGTTGTTGACTGCCAAATTTTGGGAATTCCTGGATTTAGTAAGTGCTAGAATTTAAGCAATGCTTGGAGGGCTAAACTGGAACTCAGCTTCCCATGTCCTGGGCAGGCTGATAACAGCCAAGTTGTTAAGCAAACAAAGGGGGGGATGGGCGGTTAACAAAGCAAAGATTCTGTGCCAGCTGGAAAATGGGTGATGCCCCCTCCTTTAGCTCAGAGTTTGGTGGAAGAACAAAGGCCAGTAGTAGAGTTTCAGGATTGTAGTTTACCCTGGTGCACTCTAAGAATTTCTGTTCCCCAGTGGGTAAGCAGCAATACAACAGAGAAAGATTCTAGGCGGCTGCCAAGTGAAAAGTTAGGAGTTATGTGGCAAGCTGTTAGTCAACAGACAGGGATAGCTGTGTGGGATATAATCAATTGGTGCAGTCAAATGCAACATTCCTTATTTTCCTAGAGTGGGCACATGCAGGGGGACATCCAGCCAGTGTAACTTCCTTTTCCACTGGTCTGGAGCTTCCTCCCCCTGCATGTGACCTGGGAGATGGGCATGGCCCTGGCTGACTCCATAAAACAGTCATGCAGCCATCTTCTCAGTCTTGAAGTTGTCTTGTTCTATCTTTTGCTGCCATGCCACTCTCCTGCGGCCATTTTGTTATCTTAATTTAATTTTGTTGTCTGCTGGCTCTCAGCCAGCAGCACATGAGCTCAGTCCCCGAATAAGATGAACTCATGATTTGTTTGTGTAACTACTAAGAAAAGCCTGCCTTTCAGGGATGAAATCATGAACTGAAATGTGAGTAAACTTTTTGTTACTTTACTCAGAAAGAGTATTATTCTTTTAGGAGGGATAAAAGGGGACACCAGGAATAAACTTAACTAAGAGTTTCAGATGAATCTGCAAACTAGATTCCAGCTATATTGAGTGGAATTTGCTCTGCTACATCACACACTAGCATGAGTGAAGGAAGCATAATACTTATTCAATATATCCTTTCCTACTATCCTTAACATTCCCACAAGCTGATGTCTGCTTGAACCCAGGACTGTGCCTTTGGGAGAAGCAAGACCCTCTTGGAGTCCAGTGCTGGGAGCTCCTCCATAGAAGTAGGCTCAGGTTGTATATATGTGTAAATAAACCATATATCCTAAAGACAACACAGTCTCCACTGTGCCTCATTTCAAAAGGAAACACAAACCCTGGGATAAATGCCAGCAACTTCCGGGAATCTCGCACCACTCAGAGATTATAACGAAAAAGAGCTCAGCTCAGGCTGTTAAACTGTATGTTCTAGATACAATGCAACTTGGTAATGATCATGACTCAGAAACCCTGGACCATCTGTCTTGTAATACTACACTTTACTTATCCACATATTGTTCAAACATTGCTAGGAACACAGGCCAGAGAACTGAATATATTCCATTCACACTCAAAGAAGGCTGAATTTCAAAAGAAAAGGCACTTGTAAAAGAACAGCAATTTAAATAAACAAGAATCTCAGATCTCTGAACTGATGAGGACAAATTGGTAAGTGACTCTTTAAAAAAAAATCCAAGTCATTTTTGTTATATTATTTACAAATATATGCATCATGTATATTAATTTGTAATGAAACTCCACATAAGGATATTTGAAGCTAATTGTCAAGACAAGAGACTAGCGTACTAACGTACCAATTCAAATTTCTCAGCTACAGTCCATTAAATGTCACTTCATAATTGCAAAAACAAACAAACAAAGTGCACACAAAGGAGATTAAAAGTTTGAAAGATTAGAGGCTTAGTCACAACACAGCACTTTATTTCCCCAGTTGGCTGTAAAATTAGCTCTGTTTTTGATGGTTTTCCGTAACTTGGATTAGCTAAAATCTCTAAGACTATAAACTAGAGCTTCACAAAATATCCTCCCATTTAAATACTGGGGATTTTGGATGATGGTAGAAAAAGAAATATTTTTTGGGGGGAAGGGGGGGTTCTTCGATGGAGTTGTAACTTCTATGCTACTGATTCTCAGCTTTGGATTGTTGCCATGCCATATATATGTTTTTTTTTAAAAAAATCAAATTGAATTATCTCCAAAACCGAAAAAATTTAGGGGACTAAATTCTGGGGCCCCTCCAAGATTAGGGGCCCTGAACCTTAAGCTTCATTATATTTATAGTAAATCCACTCCTGCAGACAGCATCTCTGAAAGGAAATGAGAATGGACCAATTTTGAGGGGCAGCAACAGATGATTGTGCACATAAATAAGGTGAACGTTTTAGCAGGTAGAGTGGGAAGACTACCTGATGTTGCAGAAAGTTTTCTGACAGTACACAAAGCAGGCTCCGTTCAGCACTAATTGTAATTGCCCAAAATGCTCACTAGAGGAATATCACATTGCTATTTTAAAACTGGAACAGAAGGCACCAAAAGAGAGATTCCACATATAGCACACCAAATCTCTATTTATAAATTTTGTACTGCCGTCACTAGACTAAGGAAGTCGCAGTTGATTAACCACCTGAGTTTTTATATTATTTAATTAAATCTGCATATATTAAAGCTGAGGGTTTTTTTGTGCATGAATGATAATTAATTATAATAAGGAATTTAGGATTAATGACCACCATCCCCTGCCGGTTTGATAAAGGAGAACACAATATTATATTCTGGTGATTCTCTCTCTCTCATTCAGAGCTGGGACTATTAACTTGAAACATCTGCCACAGCTTAGTAATAATATTTTCCGGGAACCTGCTGAAAAATTCTTAAAGGGAGAAAGGGGCCAATGGTATAGAAATATGAAGGATACAGGAATAATAGACAAGGGCTTAAAAGAAAGATAAAGGGTATTTGGATAGATGTTTTTTGTCCCTTCAGAATTTACCTGCTGTTCCTACATCCTTCATCTTTCTATCCCCTTGGTCCCTTTCCTTCTCTTCTCCCATTTTTCTCTTCTTGCAAACCCCTTCCTGGATTGCTCACCCACTATCAAAGCTGTTCTATAACCCAGGAACCAACGAAATCCATACTCGGATTCATCTTAGGAACAGAGGAAGCTGCCTTATAATGAGTCATATCATTGGTCAGTCAAGATCAGTACACTGACTGGTAGAGTTTCCAGGCATGGCTCATTTCTAGCCTCACCTGGGTATAGGTAAGGTAAAGGACCCCAGCGACCAAGGCGACTATGGGGTTGTGGCACTCATCTAGCTTTCAGGCCAAGGGAGCTGGCATTTGTCCACAGAGCTTTCCGGGTCATGTGGCCAGCATGACTAAGCCACTTCTGGTGCAACAGGACACCGTGACAGAAACGGAGTGCACGGAAACGCCATTTACCTTCCCGCCGCAGCGGTACCTATTTATCTACTTGCACTGGCGTGCCTTCAAACTGCTAGGCTGGCAGGAGCTGGGACAGAACAATGGGAGCTCACCTCACTTTCAGCCCGAGGGAGTATGGCCATGTGGCCAGTATGACTAAACCGCTTCTGGCGCAATGGAACACCGTGACGGAAACCAGAGCGCACGTAAATGCCGTTTACCTTCCTGTTGCACTGGCATGCTTTTGAACTGCTAAGTTGGCAGGAGCTGGGACAGAGCAATGGGAGCTCACCCCGTTGTGGGGATTCGAACCGCCAACCTTCTGATTGGCAAGCCCAAGAGGTTCAGTGGTTTAGATCACAGCACCACCTGCATCCCAGACAGACAGAAAGAAGAGAGAGAGAGAGAGAGAGAGAGAGAGAGAGGGAGATGGACCACCTTATCTTTTCACAAATAGATCCAATCTAAGATTATGAAGGTTTGACATTTCTGCACTGTAATGGAATACCATTTCATTTGGTCATCCATCCTACAGTGCACAGGGCCATTAAAATGATTTAAACCAATACTTCACAAACCATGGTAATGTGACCAGACAGTAGCACAGACGGAGAAAGCAGCTCAGAGGCAATGTTGGATGGCCTTACATATTCCTCTCTTGTGCATTTCAGCAAAACAGAAGGGAGTTGAGCTTAAGTGTGAGTACCATTAGCATGACTGTGACCTCCTTGCCCTTGCAGTTGAAGGTGTGAAACTGCAAAGAGTCAGCTTTACAGGAGCCCAAAATGAGGGAATCAAAGAGCTCTTATCCATTACTTTCTAAAACAGACCAGCAAATGCTGTTTCACTCCTCTGCTCTTCCCACACTGGTCCACTTACATTGTCAGAGCATAGTTTGACAATGGCAGAAATCTGGCTTCGGATGGAGGGTATCAATTTGGACTACCATATTCGGCCTGTATTGAGATTTTTCAGCCCCTGCATCCTTTTTTTTTGGTGGAGTGGGGTGGTGGGCATTACTTTTGTGGACTGAGGGGTGGGGGGAAATTTCCAGCAGCTCCAGGGGAATCAACTTCATTTCTAAAGAAATTCCCAGTGGGAACCACACTCGTCATGATTGACAGTTATTGTAGAGGAGCGCACTGTAGAAGAGGGAAGGTGGCTGTTTTTCTGCCTCGCTCTCTTATTTCTTATCCAGGAGATAACCCCTCTCCCCGCAAAACAGCGTGTTCCTCCCTATCCCAAAACAGTTCTAAAAAATGTCTGTCTACAGCCAGGCTTATGTTAACGTATAAAGTTTGTACTTGCTGAGAAAAGGGACAATAAAGGGTTAATATTGGTGTGCTGTTTAATTTGGGTGTGTTTTGTCCTGTGCCTGCAGCTAGTTAAGCATGTGAGAATGACTCCGCCCAATCTACAGTATAAATCCTGTTGTGTTTACGCTTGGCCCCTGCCCTTGGCCACGGCATAATCTGAATTCTGTAAAGAGATTGTGGACTCAGCTGCATTAGTAAAGAAAAACTGTTTTATATGCATATGACACCAGATGGCGCTGTGGAGTTACGTCTTTCGCCAACATGATTTCCCACTATAGTGGTACCTTGGTTCTCAAACTTAATCCGTTCCGGAAGTCCCTTCCAAAACCAAAGCGTTCCAAAACCAAGGCATGCTTTCCCATAGAAAGTAATGCAAAATGGATGAATACGTTCCAGACTTTTAAAAACAACCCCTAAAACAGCAATTTAACATGAATTTTATCATCTAATGAGACCACTGATCCATCAAATGAAAGCAATAATCAATATAAAGGTAAAGGGTACAGTACATTGATTACTAGGGACGCGGGTGGCGCTGTGGGTTAAACCACAGAGCCTAATAATCAATGTACTGTACTATAAAATAAATAGCCGACAACCGCATCAAACGTTCAGCTTCTGAAAAACATTCGAAAACCAGAACACTTACTTCTGGGTTTTCGGCATTTGAGAACCAAGGCGTTTGAGAACCAAGGTGTTTGAGAACCAAGGCATTTGACAACGCATTTTCCTGAAATGCTTTTTTGATGTGTCTAGATCCAGCCTGTATCTATAACCGCATGTAACTGAAACTGCATTATACTGTCCATCAACTGACTGACTCTTCCTAGAACAGCTGGGTGTTTCTCCGTTCTTTTGGCACACTCCGCTGGGACAAGGATGGGCACTCTGCACATGCCCCAACAGTTTAATCAGGTGAAGGCCAGAAGGCCAAAATGAGGACAAGTGAGAAAAAAGATATCCATCCCCAGGACATCCAGAGAACAGCTTTACAAAGAAATTTGGACCATGGTCAGGACGCAGGTGGCAATGTGGGTTTAACCACAGAGCCTAGGACTTGCCATTCAAAAGGTGGGCGGTTCGAATCCCCGCGACGGGGTGAGCTCCCGTTCCTCGGTCCCTGCTTCTGCCAACCTAGCAGTTCGAAAGCACGTCAAAGTGCAAGTAGATAAATAGGTACCGCTCCAGCGGGAATGTTAATGGCGTTTCCGTTCCCCAGAAGCGGCTTAGTCATGCTGGCCACATGACCCGGAAGCTGTACACCGGCTCCCTCGGCCAATAAAGTGAGATGAGTGCCGCAACCCCAGAGTCGGTCACGACTGGACCTAATGGTCAGGGGTCCCTTTACCCTTTACCTTTATCATGACTGTTTTACACACCTTACAAGAAGTCTCTCCCCCCAGCATTTTTCATAAAGCACCGTGCTTGTCATGCTTACTTGATTAACTGATTAGCGCATTAAGTAACAGGTTCTTGTTGTGTTTTTGAATGTGGGCCCTTAAATCATGAGCTGTGTCTCATGAATTGATTGCCTGTGATGATTGCACGGTTTTTAAACAGCACTTGTTCATCTCTTGACACAAAGCAAGTCAGCCTCCCCCAGCCTGCTACCTTCCTGATGCCAACCTGAAAGGCACCGGGTTGCAGGTAAGTTGCAGTATGCTCTTTATCTGTGTTTTATAGGTTAAAGAAACTTTTATCTTCATTTAACCTCCAAAAAAATTGAAGTTTGATTAGCCAATTAACGGCCTGTTATTTATTCCTTGAATCATTAAGCTGATGAAATATTGCGGTAAATCAAAAATTTTCATCAGTTTAATGATTCAGCAAATAAATTCCAGACAGTTAATTGGCTAATCAAATTTCAATTACTTGGTAGCTATATAAAAAACACACCATAGACTTTTTATTTTTTTTTTTTAATAAAAAAGGCAGAAACCCTGCCTGTTCTTTAATCATCTCTCTTACCCTCTGCAAAGCTACTGTTCTGCATGTCACTTGCAACGTTATGCGTTATCAAAAACCATTTACAAGGATAGCTGGTAATTGATTCCAAACTTTATGAGGGCACATTTTTCTCCAGTGTAATTGTCATCCCACTGTTTATGACAAAATTCATCTTGTTGCTGTTGCTGTTTCTGTTTATTTTTTAATTTGCACAGAGCCGCTTCTTTCAATATCTCACAATTGTCACTTTTCAGAAGCTGAATGCCGGTTCCTTTGTACCAATCGCTTTTTATCTCCCCACTCTGGAACCAATGGCCTTAATTATTCATGCTCCGTTTTGAGTGCTCTAAACCACATCTTGGCGTGGCACTTCAGGGAAACGAGTTTATAATTCTGGTACTCTGTGGCTGCTGTTTGTTGTGAAGCTGAAGGGGATGGGGAAAATTAAATTTTAAAAAGGGGACCAAATAACAGTACGTTTATGGTCATGCGTAAGATATAAGCATGGCCCATGCATGTTAGAGTCCATCCTAACTTGGCGCAGCATATAAAAATTACTTAGGACATGATGCAGCTCAGTGCTCATTTGGGCACAAACAAAATGCTTGCATTAGTCCTCTTTCAAAACCATTCACATTGACGAACATTGCTACATATCTCCACCTACAGTTCTGTCCTCAATGCTATATAACAGGAGTACCAGCTTGGCTCCACAACCATGGGTGCCCTAGGCTGTGGGTGCCATGCAGCATGCACGCCCCTGGCATCAAAATTTGTGGGTGTCCGGCCCCTTCGTGGGGAATTTTGTGGGTGTCCGGGCACCCAGGGCATTGGCGCCTATGCTATATAACATCTATATGAAGCCATTGGGGGCAAACATCAGGAGGTTTAGGTCACAGGGTTATCACACATTAGCGCATGTTTGAAATGTTTTGCCCCAGTGAGTATCACTTTAGACTTGTTTCCACTGAATTGCATTTGCCGTTTTACTGCCCATTCACTCAGTTTGGAAAGATCCTTTCGGAGCTCCTCACAAACTTTGTTTTAACCACCCTAAACAATTTGATATAATAAGCACGCTTCTCCCCACCGCCAGCCCCACAAGCTCGGGAGACAGCGGGGAGGCGGAGCGCCTCCATCCCGCTGTTCCCCGACCTGGCTTGGAGGCTGGCGCTGGGAGAAGTGCGCTTCTCCCCACCGCCAGCCCCACAAGCTCGGGGGACAGATATCCGCAAGCCTGGGGACTTCCCGCCGACTTCCCGCCGGGCTCCCTAGGCTTGCGGACAGCAGCCTGTTCTGGGGGCTGGGGTCGGGGGAAGCTCGGGCATTCCCCGCCCCAGCCCCGCGCCTGGGGAAAAAAATAATTCCCCCCCTTTATTTCCCCCCCAAAAAACTAGTTGCGTCCTATGGGCTGGTGCGTCCTATGGGGTGAAAAATACGGCACTTAACCCGAGGTACCACTGTACTGTGATGTTCACTTAAGCAGCAAGGAAGTGAACCATCTCCAGATGTACACCTGTCAGATCCTCCTTGATGAGCCACATTTGATGTTGAAGTTCAGTTGGGATTCTTTGATGCAGAGCTTAACCTGATCTACATGCTTCTTATCCCCATACAAATCTTTTGTGATTCCATTCATCCTAAAACTCCCCCATGCAACATGACTATTTCCTACTACTGAAACCTAGAAATGTTCTAAAACCAGAGTGTGTTGTCAATTACCATGGAGAGGCTTGCTTACAGTAGCCATTACATTGTCTAGGACATATTTTATATTTGTTTCTCCCAGCAGGGTCCAACCTATTTGCAGCAAAGAATTCCGTGCAAAAATATGGCCCTTAGACTCTCTGAAGTGAAATGTAAAACATATTTGGCTAGTCAAAAAGCCCTGTAAACAAATGTGTTGGAAATTCATTATCTTAAAAATAAAGAGGAGGGTAAGGGCAGCTTTGCCGGCAATTACATGTCCATCAAGTATTAAAAATAACACCCAGAGATTCTAAAGGCAGTTCACAGGAACTTGCCTGAGCCAACATATTGCCCTGGAGTCAGCATATTTGAGTCTTTTTACATAGTATACCCAAAAGCAGCATGGAAAGGCAACAGCAGCAGCTCATTTTCAAGCCCTCAGTTGTCGCTCCTGCGAAGTGTAATTCAGGCTACACTGCGTGACCAGGCGGAAACAGTCCCAGCCCCCAGGAATCATAAGGAATAAAGACTCTGACAACATTACATGGAATTAAAATTAGGCCACAACTTTATTAAACTTTCAAATGTAGGAAGACCTTGGCTTAGGCCTTGGGCGTGTATCCCTCCCAGCCCCCCAGCCGTGGGGAACTGGGACTCATCAGGGTAAATGGGATATGGGGATGCTCAGCGAGACGTAAGTGTAGCAGGCAGCCAAGCCCATATCCCCACACACAGGGTAGTTCACTAACGACCTTTCAGTGTATGGCCAGTGACACCCAAAATATAACCCCTTTAAGAGGGGGACCCTGGAATTGCTGACGCGGGGGGGGGGTGAGTCACCACTTCACGCCCCCCCCATATAGGGAAGAAAAGGCTAAAGGATTCCACCCAAGCATAGCTGTCAACTTACAGATTTGAAAATAAGGGACCAGCAGCCTCGAAAATAAGGGATCAGCAGCCAAAATAAGGGATTTTAGTCAACCAGCTAAAATACGAAGTTAAAAGGGACCAGATAATTTGGGAGAGCAGCACCGGTTTTTAACCCTTCGTTTCCAGAGGTTGCTGCTCAAGACACCAGCTGATGAAACACTTCAATTAAATAACTACAAGCAGCAACCACTTTTCACACAAAACTAAGTCCAAGCTACGAAGATGCTGCTGCAGTTCTGTATCTTTTCTCTCGTGCTCCATCTGCAGCTCTCAGTTCCATCAAGTGGGGCGGGAGGAAGAGAGGGGAAAAAAAATAGCGCCCAAAGTAAAACTGCAGATCAGACCATCTATGCTAGTCTACCACTACAATCTATGGGAGAAGTGCTTGCGGTCCTTCCTCCGCTTTCCCCCTCTATGGTAAGCCCTTGGAACACCTGCCCACGCCTCCTCCTCCTCTCTCTGAACTGCTTTCTCTATGGTTGCCCTCGCTCTCCTCTCAAGGCTCCTCAGCAATTCGTAGGCCACGCCAGTCTACCCATCTCATCTGGGTCCTTCGATGGCGCAGCCGCAGTACAGCAGTGGCAGGCAGAGGGGAGGCCCCAGGCAGAGATGCTCAGTTCGGCGGCCATGAGGAGGATGGCAGCGGAAGGGACCAAGGCTCCTGCCAGTCCCGGCAGGGAGAGGCTCCCGGGGGCCGAGGCTGGTGAGAGGAGGCCGGAGGGGGCTGGGCAGGGCAGCCAAGCAACACAGTTGGAGCCTCCATCCTCCCTGGCCTGCAGGCAGGGACGGAGAGGAGCTGCTTCCTTTGAAACCCGGGAAATTTAAGAGACATCATCAATCCGGGACAGCAGCAGGACACGGCGCTGGGATAAGGGAGTTTCCCGCCAAATAAGGGACGGTTGACAGCTATGCACCCAAGGCCATAACCACCAAAGTTGTGACAAATTGCTATGGGGAAGACAAAACCTGCCAATGCAGGAAAATTTCTTCCCGGTCCTTCAACAGCAACCAGTCAAAGACCATAGCAGCGCCTGCTAAACAAGAAGAAAAAGTTAACCTGCAAACAAGAAACATTAAACAAAGGGAGGGTAGGGAGGGTGAATCTCCAGTGTCAACTGCCTGGCTATTGTCGGCTCTACCCCCTATTTATAAAACTTGATTACTGAAGCTGGGCGTGAGCCTCCAAAAATTAACACTGAGAGGCAAGCCAGCCCCTATTTGCCAGTAAGATCCCTGTGAACTGTAGCACCATGTGCGATCCCGCAAAGGGCACCCACAATGTAAAGCGTGAGTGCTCATTGTCAAAGGCACACACAGACTACACTAGTAGCTTAATAAATAGCAAAGCCTGAACATGTGATCCAGCATCAAACTTCTTATTTGAAAAGAACCCCGCCCCCCGATCTTGTTCTACTTTCCTTTCAGTATGATTGGAAGTGATAAAATATCATGAAGGATGACTATATGGAAGGCAAACTGTCCTGTCACTTCAGCTATTTCCATCTCAGCAGCAAGCAGCACAGAAGAAAATGAATACCAACAGAGCTGCCCTCCTCTTTATTCTTTAATGGTTGGAAACTTTGCAACCATTTGCCTAAGGGCCAGTTCACACTACACACACGCACAAACACAAACACACCCCAAACATCCTCAACTGTCTAGTTTCTCTAGTGCTTAAAGTATATTGCATGCACCAATCGAAGCACATTCTGGTTCAGAAGCAAAAGTTCCCCAGATATATGGACAAAGTCAATTAATACAACAGTTCTTCCTGGTGGTTTGAATTCTGACCAGTTTAGTGATGCAACTTCTACTGTGAAAGAATCACAGTACATTTCCACACACAAAATGAGTACATGGTAGTGACAATAAATACTCCAAACTCATCCAAGGTAAGAACTGACATAAACTTCACTGACAACCATTATCTGTTGAAGATTCCTCCAGATATCCCTTCTCGCTGAACATCCACGCAAAGCCAATTTGGGTCTCCTGCTCAGTTGTTTAAAAGAACGGGAAATAATAAAAGCGACCACTTTTCACTTACAAGTTAGATGGGAATATCCCCTGAGAGTTTTGTGGCAACCATTTAATTTACTGGTATCTTTAAAGGCCTGCAAAAAACCTAATACCACTAGCATTAGAGAAATGGGTAGACTACTGGCCTGACCCGAGGGCTTTCTTTAGACTGCTGACCACTTATTCTGTTAGCTAGGGATGAATGGGAAACTTGGAGACCCAAGTTTGGGGAACCCTACTTTAGAGCATCATAGCCTGGATTGCTCAGTTGGTTAGAGTGAGGTGCTGATAACACCAAGATTGCAGGTGCGATCCTCGTATGGGACATCTGCATATTCCTGCATTGCAGGAGATTGGACTAGATGTTCCTCAGGTCCCTTCCAACGCTACAGTTCTATGATTCTAAGAATGAATCATTGTGCCTGAGAGTCTTCTATAGAGATGTCCTATAGACTCTTGCTATAAATGACTTTTGCCTTAGTTCTCTACAAATAGAGGTTTGGGTTTTTTAAATTGCACATATTATACTTAAGTAGACATGTAAATTGCTTTGCAATGTATGTTCTTTACATATTAATTGACTTATAATTGCCACTATCCAGACACGTGCCTCATTGATTGATTTTTTGTTTTTTTGTTTCTTTAGTGTTGCTCGCTGACTTTGGTAAAATATGTTTTGTTCATTGTTTATTCCCAGTTAAATAGGTTTAGGATTGAGCCTTAATCCACTTCCTCCTGTGAATTAAAACAAACAAACAATGGAATGCACTGTTCATCACTGTCCTTTTCACACAGAAATAAGTCATCTGTTTTGCTACCTGTGGACTTTTGTCTGAGCTGCTGTGTCAATCCGTTTGCATAAACTGCTTAGAGGTTTTATTACAATCAAGAGGTATCTTGATTGTAAAATAAATGAACAACCTGGATTTTAATTCTCATTTTTGACCATCCATCCATTAAATCTTTATTTTTAAAAATCTTAAGTGTCCTTGTCCCACTTCCAGGCAAACCCCAATTGCTCTCCTTTTGTGTTTGTGCGTGTGACTCCCTGCACTGTCCCCCGGTTATAAAGCACATATACACTTAATCATCTCTGTGTTGTGAATTGAAACAACAAACAAAACAAGTTATTCATTACTGCTCTTTTTTTCACATGGCAGGAATATATTCATACATAAATCATCTCCACTTCAAACATTTAAAACATAAATTGCCTTAAGCATCATGTTCCAGCAGATGCACAAAAATGATCTGGCCAATAATCAAACTGAAAACTATAAGAAGCACTATTTAGGCAGGACAGATGGACAGTGCCCCAAAATGGTAGAATGGAGACTAATAGGTATTACAGCAGTTTAAAAAGCCTTGTCTTTACAAATATTGGGGGGAGGGGAGAACGGAATCACAGAATTGGAGAGTTGGAAGGGACCACAAGGATCATTTAGTCCAACCCTCTAAAATGCAGGAATCTCTTTGCACAATGTGGGACTTGAACCCACGAGCTTGAGAGCGAGTGTCTCATGCTCTACTAACTGAGCTGTCCCAGGTGCTAAAATCAAAACATATACCCAAAATGCAATATTAGCGGGTGGAAGCCTCTGCTAAAACAATTGGCTAGGATGTTGCACATTTCCAAATATGTATGTTTTATATTTATAAACCACACTTTCATCACCTGTAATCAATAAAACTGTGCCCTTATTTAGCCCATTAACCTTAAATGGTTGTGTCATGTGTCATTATTTCCACCTGGGGGGGTCGGGAACTCGCCACACAACTAAGAATGGCTGCACTGAAAGAACCCTGGTTGACTGTCTCCTGTAAATTTCTTACTCACTCACTGATCTGGAAACAACAGCAAGTGACAGAGGCTAGAAGAGGGTGTATTTGCTCCATGGTCAGTTCATGTCTCTGTGATGTTTATCCCCCCAGGTCTTGCGGCAATGTAAATGCCCAACCAGACTGGCTGCAGATGCACACTGCACGACAGAAATATACTGTACTCTGAATCACTGCACCATAGTCAGTGGCTGCATAATGGATTCTTGTAATTCCCCTTCCTGTTGCTCCTGACACTGATAGTGAGAAAATGCTCTCTTATGACACAGCCAATTGATTTAGGCAATTTACCTTCCTTATGTGTCCATCACGCACTTCTGAAATCCATCTTGCACGCGCAATTGGTCCGAAAAAGAAAAGAACAGATACACCAGGCAGGCTCCGAAAATAACTATGGAAAACTGAAATGCAAAATTCACTGGGAGGGGAATGAAAAGGAAATATTTCAAACGTGTCCTTTCTCAAACTAGAAAAATATATGTATTTAGACTCCCCTCCAGAAGGGCAGGTGAGTTCCATTTTATTTCCTTCTGGCCTTCTTCACCCACCCAGCTGCTGGGGACATAATGTTTGACAAGGTTAAGGACACTCAACTTTCCAGCTTAGAATGGAGGTGATGCTGTGATTTTATATGAGTTTCAAAGAAAACGGAACTTGTGAGAGGTTCAGCTCCTGATTAAATATATTCCATAGCTGGGCTCGCAAAGTTCAGAGTGTGAGAGAGAAATGGAGTATTCAACCTGAAATAATGGATCTGGCCTTTTGGACTGGCTGTGTGTGGGGAAATCAATCATCTACCTCTCTCCAGACCATGAGCACATGTTAGGAAACTGGCTTTGGAGCAATCCTAAAATGCATTATGATGTGGGTGTCCCATCATGGACTGGACATGCAATTTTGTGAGGAAAAATGGGGGTGGGGGAGATCACTTCAGCCCTTAAGATGCATAGGTTGCATAGGGGACAATGCAAAAAGAAAACTAAATGACTGAAAGATATCAAAAACTCAGAGACATTAATTTGTGAAAGTTTTATTTCACTGAATATTAAAATGGCAATTAAAAAACAATTTAAGGTCTATTGCTTTCTAAAAAAAAGATAAAAAATTATCAGCAGCAGGGTTGTTTTTATTGAGAAGTAGTGTAATAATATTACAGAATTATAATTTGATATAAACATTGAAATAAATTAATCTATTAAGTGGGTGACAACAACATGACAAACTGAAAGGATTTGGTTACCTGTGCTACCTGGCACCCCTGCCAGCTTTCTTATAGATCAGTAGGTTCATTTTTTTGGAACTTTGGGTTATTCATTTGCAAGTGGTACTTTCAAAGTAACAGCAGGAAGATAATGTAACAAATTACAAAAAAGGATATATACAAAGGCCCCATATGACCTTGGATCTTGTTGTAAAGGAGAGGTGAACGAGGTGAAAAAAACACATTCTTTTAAACTACAGTCGTACCTTAGAAGTCAAACGCCTTGCGAGTCGAACGTTTTGGCTCCCAAATGCCACAAACCCAGAAGTGAGTGTCCCAATTTGCAAACGTTCTATGGAACCTGAACGTCCAATGTGGGTTCCGAGAGTTCTGATTGGCTGCAGGAGATTCCTGCAGCCAATCGGAACCTGTGCCTTGGTTTCTGAATGTTTTGGAAGTTGAACGGACTGCTGGAACAGATTCCATTTGACTTCGGAGGTATGATTGTATCTAAGCGAGTCACTCAAGAGCTGTCCATGCATGTGAGGTAGTCCTTTTTCTTTACTCAATTCTATTTATGTTCTGAGTAAACAGAAACAAAAGCACAAAAAATTTACCCATTTCCTAATGGGACTTTTAGCTTTTCAGTCGGCATGTAACTCCTTACATGGCTGTACCAAGTGTCTCCTGAGACTCTAAAGATGGGCTGCCATTAATAATAGTAGCACCAAATCTTTATACAAGAGATCTCGATTAGAGCCCTCAAAGATGTTCAGTGAGGTTCTTTCTCTTCTTCAGCCAGCTCCACAGGTAACCTTTACAGATAAGTTAGGTGGCAGTTTAGGCTCTTTAGCCTGCCCCATTCCCTACCATTTGGTGTGGGGTGGTGGACCTGATGTGTTAGCCAGCTAACCAGTGACTGGGTGCCCCTTAAAAAGCTTGTAGATTTCAATATAAAGGTATGTGAAGCATAACTTCTCAATCTCAGAAATGGAAAATGCCTTGAACTGCAAACTGCTGTTGAGCTTGGCAATGGAAGCTGCACACAAAAAAATTGTTTTCTTCCCTGCATTAAATGCCTCTAGAGTACTGGATACTTACTATACTACATAATAAGGTTAATGGCTAGCTACCTTAAGGCACTGATTCAGCAAAACTGTAAACCTTGTGCTGGAATTAAGAACATGCTTCTATAAAATCTAAAACACTATTTGCCTTACATGGAAGGCGCATGGCCTTTTTTTCTCTTTTTTTTTCCACACAAGTGAGCAGCACAACCCTTAAGCTGTTTACTTCACTGTAACGGATGAACTGCTGCAGATAAGGGACCTTCTGCCGGTGAAATGAGCACATGCGTTCAAGGTCGTGAGCAATTTTCTCTCCCAGTTTCCCCTTTTGCTTGGCAGCATGTCCCAGGGTTTCCACTCCATCTTGAAACACATTACAGCTATCACGGATGTCAAGTTTTGATAGGCACCTTGAGACCACTTCTCTGTAGTCTGCCGTCCATGTGGACACATCCGATATGATTGACTGTGGCACGGAGGCATTCTCCAAGCAAAAATTAATTGCCTCAGCTTCTGCCTATTACGGGGTTAGCTGAATGTGACTGTTTCATTGGACCTCTAACGGATGCGTATATACTGTGTCTTGCCATTCTAGTCAAAGATGGTAGACCTTCTTCCTCACCATTTTGAAGTACAGTAGTATCTCCGGTTACGTAACCCTCTGGTTACGTAAACTTCAAGATGCGAAAGCGGCAAACCCGGAAGTATTTGACCAGGTTTCACCGCACACACATGTGCAGAAGAGGTCCTCAAGTTGCGAAAACCTCAAGATCTGACTGGACCTCCAGAACAAATCCCATCCACAACGGAGGTACCACTGTATCCAGATAGGGTTGAATTTGATGAGCATTCCTACTGGAATAATTACAGTGGTACCTCGGGTTAAGTACTTAATTCGTTCTGGAGGTCCGTTCTTAACCTGAAACTGTTCTTAACCTGAAGCACCACTTTAGCTAATGGGGCCTCCCGCTGCCGCCACGCCACCGGAGCACAATTTCTGTTCTCATCCTGAAGCAAGCTTCTTAACCCGAGGTACTATTGCTGGGTTAGCGGAGTCTGAAACCTGAAGCGTATGTAACCTGAAGCGTATGTAACCCGAGGTACCACTGTATAGCAAAAATATATTCTTCCTTTCTCTCTTTCAAAAATCATCTATAGGCTGTATTGGGGGGGGGGGCATAACTCCATCCAAAGAGGCTTACAATATCAAAAAAACACAACACCATATAATGATCCCCAATGTGTAATATCCCTTTTCATAGCTGGTATACACCAAACCCATTTCCAGAGAACTGTTCACTATGACTCCAAGATCAGAAACTGACTTCCTGTGACTTCCTGTAGACGTGGAGTTGCTGGTCAGAGAAAAAAAATGCCATTGCTACCGTCTTATATCCAGTTTCTACAGAGGCTGCCTTTCTTCAGGCTTGGGCAACTGGGCATCGAGGGAGGCTGCCAGGGCTTCACTTTGTACTACCAAATGATCCTCCTTCAAGCTCCCTACTGCTCCTACCAAACATATTTGCCCTCTTTTGGTTCTGAATACTTGCTATGATGCTAACCTAGATATAAAGGAAACCATATACATGACATTTGGGATATGTGCACACCACCAAGTCACATAAAAGCAAGATTTTTAAAAGGAGTGGTTGTGGAAAGGAAGATATGAGTCCTATTGTGACTCATTCTACTGGGAGACTAGGAAATTTCTGGTGATTCATTCAACAGCAACCCTTCAATGGGCATTGGCCTAGTTCCATCAACTACCAGTCCATGCAACAGACACTGCACTTCAGCTTGGGATGGCTGCAAGTGTTCTATAGGTTTGCACACACTTCTAGGTAAATCTCCAGTTGGGATACTGCCTATTTAGGACATATTCTTATAGACAGCCATCTGGGAGTCAGTTACACTGAGCACAATGGGGTGTATTTCTGATCAAATATGCACTGGATTGCACTGTATGGATCCTTGTTTGCAAATAACTCAATGGGCCCAGATGGTCTTGCTCTGATAGGATTGAATGCCCTCTCCTTTCCATTTCATTGCCTAGAACTGATGTAAAAAATGAACCGTGCCAAATGAACCATCTACCTCTGTTTTGCTTCAGAGTGAATTTACATGACCATTTTGTTCCTGGGTTGTTTATATTTTTAAAAAATCTATCTCAGAGAACAGAAGACAGCATGAATTGGGTCCCAGTAGAGTTCTTGGCTGCTTAAGGGATGGCCTCTGCTATGCTTTTTACTGCATGCCTGTATGCCAAATATCCTTCCCACATCTGGCCTCCATCCACTTGTCAAGATCACCTCATATTCTATTTCCAACAGCTTACCTTCCCGTTGGCATCAGGTGGCATTCACAATTGCATAAGCTCTACTGATGCCTGTACTACTGGGTGCTCTACACAAATGTTTCCAATGGTGCCTATGCCTGCAGCCAAGCTGATGTCAAATGCTCTGCTTTCTTTTGGTCCATATCAGCAAGGCTGAGAGGGAGGTCCTATCATCTGTGCAGCCCTGGACCTCCATACAAACTGCCCAGGCTTGCACCCTGGAGAGGTGCTGTGATTCTCCAGGGGTTTGACTTCACCCTCAAAGGTACGCTCCATTGTCTCCCAAGAGAGATGGATGCCAGCATGCAGGGTCTGCAAAACACGTTGCAGCAAACAACTCTCTCAGCACATGGATTTGCTAGTGTTTTATTTTGACTCTCTCACAAGGCTCAGCAAAAAAAGATAGGCAAGCTAGGGAACAGTCACTGAACGGAACAATCATCCAGTACAACTATCAGGGAAAGCATTTGGTGGGTATTGTGTAAACATTGGATGACTAACATTCAATGCCACAATTCTGCAGCAACAGCAAAAAGACACTGTAGGAGTAAACAATATTGTAGAATGAGAATAACCTCAAGGAAAGGGTATAGCCTCAGATCTGAGTTTGAACACCTCATTGGCTATGTTCAGACAGCAATATCTCTGTGATATGAATGAGCCTTTGCCCATGCACACAACCCCTTCATTCCTCCCTTCGCATGAGCCACAATTAAACCAGGAAGCTGCAAATTAACCGTACTTTGTTTCATTATGTCTAAGCTGCAAAACTAGTTATGTGCTTTGGAACCAGCCATGATATTAAACCAGTTTCAAGCCATGGTTCAATAACCTGAGTTCTTATGAAGTTGGTAGCCAGAGTTTCTTGATGTGGACAACCATGGTAAATGAAGAGGCTTCCTGGTTTGGTTGACTGTGCTTTGAAGGGAGGAGCTGAGGAGCTGTTTGTATGCTTAAAACCCACGAGCCAATTACGCACAATTATGTAATGATAAAATTACCTGTGTGTGCATTGTATAGATTTGGATACGTCCTGGTTCTCACTGCTAGGCGATACCCCTCAGCTCTACTTCTGACAAAAACTTTAATGCTCAAATCAGACGAATACATAAGTCAAGCTGCAGGTTACAAGATTCAGCAGGTTCATAGGAGGTGAGCTACATGGCTAAGATCTTGATCCAACAAGTGATACCCCCTGCACCTTCCTTTTGAATTGTGCAGCAGGCACAGCTCTTTGTATGGCAAGCAGGTAGAAACCTAATGCTGGGTACTCCTTTGAGTGGGCTGGTTTGTTCACACTGGCACTGGCATCTCCATGACTGTGGAGATGAAGGTGGAGTCAGGACCAACTTGGTATCATCTCTACTCTCAGTATCCTCCCCAGAAGGTGAAGGCCCCTGACTGGCAGGCAGCAGTACCAGAGGCAGCCCCATAGCAGGAGGTGTTAGGATAGGAATGTCTGATGTTGTAGCAGCACAACAGTTCTTTGATAATTTACTCAGCCGCTCTCCAGGATCCAGATCTCCATCCCTCAGTCTGCTGAACCATTCCTTAGGGTTTGGCACTTCTTGAGGGTCCTACTTCCACATCCCCCATACCTCTAGAAGCCTCCCTGGGGCCCTCTACCTCCAACTCTCTGAACTTCTCCCACTCCTCTTTGGAACCCAAGCATCCTCTCCAAGACACCTTCATGGAGCTCGTGACAGGATGATATGGTAGGATATGTTCTGAATATGGACCAAACTAATTCAGGAGGCTCTTCACTATGAAGGCCACTACCCACAATTCAGTGGTTCACCACATGGGACAATAACACATACATAAGAATATAAGAGGAGCCCATCTGAAAAAGACCAATCTGGTCTACAATGATCTTGCCCACAGTGGCCAACCAGATTCTAGAAGTTCCTGACACCAGCTCAATGGGGTTTGTTCAATCTTCTCTCTTGAAAGTTTTGTAGCAAAGTGGCACATAGCAAAGTGATAATCCAAATTGGGTCACTGTTGGGTACTTAAATTATCAAAAACAGGAGAGACTAGTGATGTCTATAAGCCTTCATGGGTGGGGGGAACCCACTTGCTAGTCTTGCCTAAGCAAAAATGGTCAGATTCCCCTAAAGATCCCCCTTTGGTGATGCTTTGGAGGCAACTTATGAATTTGCAAGACCTCCCTGAGAATACTGAAAGCCTTTTCAAATCTCTCTTGGCTTCCTGTGAAATTCCTTGCATGCTTTGCTCAAGGAAGAGTCTCCAAGGTGGCCTCAAAATGTCACTTCAGGTGAAATTCAGTGACAACTCCAGGGGAGATGGTCACTTTATAAAACACTTCAACATGGCTATTCATCAAGACTGACACTCAAAAGAAGATACTTAGTGGAGAGGTATTGCTGCTGTTCTTAATACTAAGCACAAGTCATTCTGTTATTTATTATTCTTCCTTTGAAAGAAAAGAAAAATACTTGTTTTTAATATATAAAACAGTTCTAAAGTTATATTAGTTTTAGACACAGTGCAGTTTTATTATATTTCATGCATTGTATTTATTCCATTGTACCACACTCTGGGGTTAAATTTAATGAAGGGCAGGCTAAAATCACCTCAAATAAATAAATACATAAAAAATTAACACACAATAATAATGCAATTTTTTTGACCAAAATTCCAAATGTGCCCACTGAACCCAAATGGTTGGTGACCTCTGGTTTAAGCAAGGAAATTAAGCAGGCCAGTTTGCACTGTTTCACCCCTTTCCCCAGCTGATGCTCAACTTTCTGTAGCTCCTGAGGTGGCTAAATTCTCATTGGGCTGTTTTTCTGTGGGGTTTTGCTACCTTAAAAAAAGAAAGAAAAAAGATTTGTTTGTACTTTTACAATATTTGGGTCTCCCCAAGCTATATAATGCTGTCCTTGTGCTTCTCATGGCCTCCCTTTTTTCATTCACTACTTAAGTTTGCTATTAGCAAGAGTGTTGTGAAGATTACTGATATAATGCACATGAAAGACTGAACCCTTGAAAGCATAATATAAATGACAAGTATTACTGCTAGTTACAGTGCTGGAGAACATTGCAATTGTGCAATGGGAAATACCAGTAGTAAACATGGAATATCCACAGACACAGATGAGAATGGGATCATTGTAATAGGATGTGAGGATAGTGTGGGATAACCAGCCTCATATAACCAACATGATTAAGTTTAATTAATGCATGAAGGTGCTAACAACATAGAATAAATTGTCTTGCTACTCTTAGCTAGGTCACTCCTCCTCATCTCAAGCCTATAGTTCCCCTTCAGTCTACCTGAGAAGCTCAGCATGCAAAGAGGTCTGAGCGGGTTGCTCTAAGCTCAAACTGCATGGCTCTTGCAAGCCATTTTTGTGTTCCTATACCAATAATTTAGGAACTTTCACCACTGTAACTAAGCCGAGTTTTACTGCCTGAATTTTCTGACTGATGTATGGAAAAGCACATGAACCTGACTTTTGGAAAGTTTGTGAGTAAACCACTTTTTAACTTGCCTAACATGTGGCCTTTTTCTGTGTTAGGGGAAGAAAGTAATTGGAAGGAACTTAGAAAAGCATACTTTAAAGGCCTAACAACCTATTTTCCCATGCTTTACTTTGCTGCATTTTTTTTAAAAAAATTAAATCTCTGCTGGAGTTTTCTCGCCAAAGAGTACTTGCCCCAAACCTGGATCTTGGCATCGAGGAAATTCTTCTTTTATATACCTATTTTTTTCCTTGCCATTCACAGAAAGGTTTGAGAACCCATGTGAGTTTCCACAGCAAACAGCCCTGCAGAAACTTACAACTCTCAAAAAATTATCGCAGCAGCTTACATGCAATTAATCCCCTGATTGTCATGAGCAAAGGCCATACATCTAGCCAGGGAATTGCCCAAAAAAAAGATTAATGAAAGCAAATGAAATAAATGGAGCTATAATGTGGGAGGACAAGCTAAGCATAAACTGCCAAAACTAGCAGACTGTAGCTCATCTTACTGAGCCATGACAGTAAACATTTATCAAATGAAAGGAAAATCTTATGCCAACAGGAAAATGAACTCTTCCTTCAGTAGTCAAGGACAAGTGTTCCAACTGGTCGTTTCTAATTAACTGAAGGCAAGAGTAGAAGGCATAAGTATTGACAGCAAACCTACCCAAGTACTTCTTCAATATCCAGGTTGCTGCAAAGTTGTCTGAATGGATCAATAGTTACATGTATAAACAGATGGGCGGATAATAAACCTCACTTGGAAACGGTGTGATATGACATAACAGTCCAGAAACCCAACACTAATGGTGGTCTTTCAATACAAACAGAGGCAGTAAATCTGAATCCCAATTATGATAGCTGGTGTTGTTCCTGTCTGCTAACCAAGTAAAAGAGTGTCTCATTCAGAAGTGTGAAGTCTTGAGAGGCATTTGGAATATAACGTTTGACGGCCAGATCAGGATGTAAGAACTGTAGCTGTTCACCTATTGGTGAATTTTTTTTATATTTGAAGATATATAGAAGCATAGAAAGTTGCCTTTGAGTGCCCCAACTCAGAACCACAGAGACTATTGTGGACGGATTAGCAACATTTTAAACACAGAAGGAATGAACATGGTATTGTTAGCACTGAGCTGATTTTTCACAAATTTAGAGTTTCATGATGAAATCTGAAAATTC
The DNA here is from genome assembly GCF_964270895.1 of Podarcis filfolensis. Classification (NCBI taxonomy): domain Eukaryota; kingdom Metazoa; phylum Chordata; class Lepidosauria; order Squamata; family Lacertidae; genus Podarcis; species Podarcis filfolensis. Next base: position 25,035,962 of record NC_139621.1, on the reverse strand, counting down.
AGCAGGTTTGCCAATTGTGATATTGTTCAACCATTGTTGTTGCTGCTGCTGTCTCAAAATACTATTGATTTTATTTCTGAAGGCTCCTGGAGCTGTGCAGTCCTTATGCCAATCTACAGGGCACAATAAACATCTACTCCTGGGTTTTCTTTGGTTCAGCAGCCTAACTTGGGGAAGGAGAATCTTTGGCTCAGTTTGTGTGACAGCAAACCATAGTTAGTTGCTTACCATGTAGGTTTCTACACAACTTTCACCATCAAGGGTGCCACATAATACTCATTCCGCATTTGTAAGAACTCATTCTTTTAGCGTGGCAGCACCTACATTTTGGAACTCCCTTGACTGTGCTCTTTTCAGTGCCTGCTTAAAGCATTTTTGTTTAGGCAAGCGCCTCCCCAGAGAGGCTCACCTGGTGCTTACACTGCATTTCTTTAGGCACTGGTCAAAAACATTCCTCTTAACTCAGGCCTTTGGACATTATATATGATGGCATTTTACCATTGTATTGTTGAGAGTGTATTAACTTATGGTCTCTGTGTGTGGTTTGGGAGCTGCACAGTCAGGGGAAAAACAATGCTGTCCAGAGAATGCAGAGAGAATAATTGGGTGCATTCTTCCCACCTTGGATCAAATCTATCCTTTAGGTGCCACATGAAAGCTGCAGAGATAATGCAGGATAGTGCGCACCCTGGAAACAATCTCTTTCAGCTTCTGCCTTCTGGAAGAAGGTACAGGGTTATAAAGACTAGGAATAGCTGCCTGAGAAACAGTTTCTATTCAAATGCAATTTTGGTTTTAAACGCAGTGTAAGGTAGTCTCTATGGGAGTATATTGTATTTAATTATGGGGTATCAGAGTTTTTAGGGGGCTAACCAGGCTGGGATAGCAGGCTTGTTGGTTTTTGAATGTCTGATGTAGATTTTCAATTTCGTTGTTCTGTATGGGACAATGACAATAAACATTATCATAATCATAATTGTAATCTATGGTCTGTTAAATGTGTGTGTGTTGGGGAAGCAACCGTTATGATTATTTCATTATGCCTTGTATTATTATGCTGTGCATTATGTTCTTATTATTATGTTCTATAAATTATGTTCTTAATGTTGCACACCACCCTGATATCTTTGGATAAATGGTGGTATATCAATCTAATAAATGATCATAATGATTTTAATTATGTTGAGATGTTTTTAAACTCCTATCATCAACACAAATGTTCCTAAGCATCTGGAGAGGTAGGATCGCTTATTTGTGTTCTTACATTTGGTTTCTTTTATTGTGATATACATAAGATTTTTATTGAACCCTTTTACAGAAATTCCCAGGATGATTGGCTGAATCTTATGGGGTTGTTTCCCCCCCCCCCACCCTTTTAGCTCAGAATGCATCCATTTCTTCCAAGGTGGCTAAATATTGTGCAGCTGCATGTAAAACTCTCCAACGACTACTTAGCAAACTTACAATTTTGCTTTCTATATCTGGCATTCTATAGCATGATACAATTGCTAGTAATTTTATTGTTATGTTTCTATATTTTGGTTTGCTTGGTATTATTTTCTACATTGGGGCAAAGTTGCTTAAAAAAAAATACTGGTCTTCAATGACTTTGACCATAATAAAGAGTTTGACTGGTTGTTCTTAATCATTTTAAATTGTTTTCATTGATAATTTTAAGATTTCTTACAAACTGCTTAGAGGTTTTGTTACTGTGAAACGGTATATAGATTATTTTTTAAAAAAATAAAAACCCAATCAATCAACCAATCAGTTAATCAAAACCACAAATGTGCTACTCTCATCTACTTCATTAGTATGTGGGAGAAGCAAATCATGATCCCTGGCTCAGCATTATGCACAAACCAGTTGTGATTTGTTTTATTCCAAAAAAGCCATGGTCTGTAGCCAAGGTTCACTGGAGCCTTTGTGTTGCTCCAATTGTTAAATAATGATTCAGAAAACCTTGCCAATTTATTTCAAATTATTCACTGATATACAACTAGAACTCTCTCTGCTGCTCACTGCTGCTCTAAATGGGATCATCTCCTGAACCAACAGAATTTTTTCTCTGATAGCAAGGAAGGCTCGAGAGAAGAAGAATAAAATAGGACCCCAGTTTTCTGATTGAAGCAATCTCCACAGATCTCTGGCCATAAACTCACATCTGAACGGTCTCACTGACTTCCTCAGATCTGTTCATGATACCAAAGCATAGATTTCCTGTTTCCATGAGTTTCTAATGTTCATGTCTAAACAAGTTTCATGAATTCTTTGGCATTTCAGTTGCAATATTTATTATGTAACCAAGGCAGTGCAATGGTACTGACAACTGCATTAAGATATTCATGAATGGAAAATTCAAACAACAACAAATGTGTGGAAGCTCATCAGGCTGAAAGGCTCTTCAACAGATCACAGAGCCATCGGATGCCAGGAATAGTAGTTAAGACCATGATTTCATCTGCAGATAATCTTAGTTGTCTAGGAAGGGAAGACCTCAGGGATGAGGTTTCCAATGAAAGCATACTGCACAGTAATAGAGGGCTTGGTCCTTTTCTTATGCTATAGAACTGCAACCTCGGTCATCCCCTTGCATTGGCTGATGGGAGTTGTAGTGCAAAACATTTGGAGAGTACAAGGATGGGGTAGGCTGGGTTAGAGGATTTGTAGGTTGGAGTGCATTACTACAGTGAAACTACAAAATGATATGTTATGTTCTCTTTTAGTGTCTAAAAAGATACAAGGTTTGGGACTAGTTCTCACCAAGGTTTGAACTGTACCATGTCTATAACTAGGGGTTAACATGAAAGAAAGCTCCTATAAGCATAAATACATCCCTGCACTCACACAAAAATGTAACATGTTGGGCAACGTTAGGCTAGAATCCTTCTCCATGACATCTAGATTTCTATTTTCAAGATTCGTTGCTGTTCTTAACATAAAGGAATATTCCTATAAGCAGATACAGAAATAGACCACAACATTTTGCTCAGGTCTTCCCCAGATTTGGCCTATTTCTTTGTATCCTTTATTATTCTTATGATACTTGTTTATAAAAACCCCATAAAAAGTTACTTTAAAAATTAGAAATTAAATATTGTTTATGCTCAGTCATCACTTGTAGGTATGAAAGCCGTCTTCTTTTCACATTCCCTACCATTTGTGATATGTACTTCGTTAGCATCACATTAGAAGTTCACATTTGCTTTGGATGATGGCACAATTGGAACAAAATCCAATCTTCCTTTCCTCTCAGAAGCAACCTTTTTTTATTGACTGACCGTGTCCTTGTATAAGTGCAGTAATTGGAACAACAATGTCTCAGAGGATGGTGTGGTGTTTCATTTAACAACCTGGTGTGGTGCCCATTCCCTTCGAAGACAAGCATGAAAGCCCTTGTTAACTTGACACAGAAGGGTGAGAACTCGACAGGTCACCAACTGCTAGCAATTTACAGGCTCAGGTTTCTTAACTAAATGAAAGATGAAGATACCTGCCCCACCCCTGATGCCAAGGCGATAATCTAACGTGAAGGGTTGATTAACGAGAAATGGCTCTGGCCTCTCAGGCCTGTAAGGCTGAAAGGTTGGCAATGGACTCGGGTCAGTCACACAAATCGTCTCAGAACCTCTATAGGCTTCACTGTCTTTCACAGAATACCTTGGAGCTAACAAATCCAAATCTGACATATTTGTTTCTTTCATTGAAAGTCTTTACGTTTGCAATACAAAACCCTTGTAGCTTCTGCAGGGAGGAAATTAATGAGTTGGAATGGGAAGGAATCAGGGCCTCATGCCAGAGTTACATACACTCAGGCTGTGTACACAATCAAATTTACTCTGCATCCAGCATCATACTCCCATCGTTGGTTTGGAAAGCTGCATACACACATTAGTTATATATCCATATCTCTCTTGGATCTGTTCTATTTTTTCTTATGAAATACTGTGTCTTTATAAGTGTTCCTCCAATAAAAATAACAATCTCACTGTATTATAAGCTGGTAATATGTACGCAGCACGCGGGTGGTGCTGTGGGTTAAACCACAGAGCCTAGAACTTGCCGATCAGAAGGTCGGCGGTTCGAATTCCCGCGACGGGGTGAGCTCCTGTTGCTCGGTCCCAGCTCCTGCCAACCTAGCAGTTCGAAAGCATGTCAAAGTGCAAGTAGATAAATAGGTACCACTCCGGCGGGAAGGTAAACGGCGTTTCCATGCGCTGCTCTGGTTCGCCAGAAACAGCTTAGTCATGCTGGCCACATGACCTGGAAGCTGTACACCGGCTCCCTCAGCCAATAAAGTGAGATGAGCACCGCAACCCCAGAGTCGGTCACGACTGGACCTAATGGTCAGGGGTCCCTTTACCTTTAATATGTACGCAGCATTGCTTTCCTCCAGTAACTGCTGTCCTGGAAATCCTCAAGATGCTTTGTAAGCTCCCCTGAGTATAATAGACAGCTTACAACAGGAATGGGGGAAGCTATGGACTCCAACTCCCATCAACTGGAGTCAGCATTGCCAGTGGTCAGAGATAACTGGAGTTGGATTCCAACAAAATAAGGAAAAAACAGGTCCCCCAGCCCTGATTTACGGCTACAGTCCAAGACTAGTGAAAGAGAAGTGGCTGTGGTTACTTACATGCTGTTTTTTCCAAAATTTATCCCTTAAAAGGTAACATGCCTAACATCCAATCTGTTGTTAAAACAGCAAAAATGAAGCAAATCAGCATTGTGGAAAGGGAATTTTTGCATCTGCCTGGTAGCCACGCTCTCACTGATGATGGGCAAGGTCATCATATGCATATAGATGCACCATAGTCTTGATGAGCCTCCAGTTTTTTTTTGAAATTAGGGGATAAAGCCTATTCTGAAGTAACATCTAATTATGGAGCACCCTCCTGGGATATTTATTGGCACCACCTCTGTTTTGTTTTAGATGAGAGATATGCACACACTTTTTAAAAAAAATCCAGGCCTTTGGTGCATATGCATGTATATGATTCTGCTGTTTTATGCTGGCTGTCTCTTATTTTAGCTCATGTGAGAATTTTATTCTGGCTGTTTTATGTTTTGTTATAAACCACTTTGCCTTCCTATTAAGGTAGAAAAGTAAGAAAACAGAGATTGTCACTGCTCTGATGAAGGTTGGGCAAAGTACCCTTGGGGAAGATTTAAGTATTCACAGTGCTATTTCAGATGCTTATGGTTTCTTCTTATTTCTTTATTTAGTTTCTCTGTGGTAGACCTTTAAAATCAAATCTGTCACAACTATGATTTCAAAATCAATTTTGTCCCCCACAAAACGAGCCATCCTCCTGACACTTCAATGAGCCCTGAAGTGTGTGATACTTAGGTTCCACCAATATATATGCATATTTCAGAAATTCACCATGGCATGTTGTTGTGTCCCAATATGAGTAAGACAGCATCAGACCATTATTTCTTTTATTATTTTCCCCTGAGGTGGGTGCAGAGAAGAAAAATATTTACTGACAAATTCTTGCAGAATATACTGATGACATTATAAAATGCAGACAGACTTTTCATCCAAGTGTCCTTGGAAATGCTTGGATACAGGGCCACTTCTCAGAATACAAAACATATGCAGGTGCAGGCGGGAATGTATGTTGCTAATGCAAGGGAGTCTTGCAAGGGATTACCATCAAGGGGATCTGGCAATATCTTACTTTTGATAGAATATATATAGCCAGTGGTGCTGGTCTGTGAGCAGTTTCTGCTCACAAAGCTGGACCTTCTCTTCTCTTCCTCCACCCTACAGCCCACACATGTGGCTTCATTCTGCTCTGGAGGGATGAGAGCACAGGAGGTTCAGAGGCCACAGGGAGGCTGGATCAAAGAGAAATCTGTAGGGGCAATCTATCCAGAAGATAAACTGTATTTTGAGGAGTTTTGTGATCTGACATGGTTACCCTTCCTGCCTCTGTTCCTTCTCCCTCCCCTTGTTCTTAAGTTCTTTGATGACATGAGGAACAGCTTTTAATGTCCTAATCAGTTGGAAGGCAGTGATAGTGCTGGGTATCCTTCTTTGATGTTGGACATTGTTTGAGAAAGGGAGGCATTGGGAGGTGGTGGCTAATGAATAATCTGCACACAGCCAGTAATGAATGATCTGCAAATAGCCAGTTGGGTAAGCCACACAGGCTAGTTATCTATAAATTGGATGGTTTGGGGCAGAGTTTTCAGAAGCTCATGCACGGACTGATTGGCCGCGGGGCGTGCAAACTAAGGCTACCTGGGAGAGTCACTTCGCTGCTTCTTGAGGGCTTCCAAGCGGCAGATTTAAGTGCTTGCTTGGTATGTATATATTGCTTGCTGTTTAGAATAAAATATTTAATCTTCTCACGCACTTGTGTTGTATTACTTCTGAATCTCATTTTAAAAGAACCACCTTGCATTTGGCAAGGCATAAATTGGTGCAATCGGCAAGACAAATTCCCATTGCCCAAGCAGAAGTTCACTCATATGCCATTGGATTTCACTCTTCTAAAAAATCAACTATACCTTACATGAAATCTTGAGATATTTTTATGAATTTAAAGAGTAAGTCTGGATGATGTCCTGAGCCCCTTCCAATTTGGGGGATCCTGTATCCATGGGGGCAGAATGTATGAGAGCAAGTTTACCAAATCAGTTCCTTTGTTTAGATCAGGCATGCCCAAACTCGGCCCTCCAGATGTTTTTGGCCCTCAACTCCCATGATCCCTAGCTAGCAGCACCAGTGGTCAGGGATGCTGAGAATTGTAGTCTCAAAACATCTGGAGGGCTGAGGTTGAGGAAGCCTGGTTTAGGCTTTGGATGACTAGATATGCACCACAATTAGCAGAAGCAAGGTAGTTGTTCTGTGCCATAGAACAAATGTGTGGGCCTCCTCCCTGCCTGACCTAAATATTAGGTAGAAGAACAAAAGCCAGAGAGTTGTGTGTAAGCAGAGCTGAAAGCTGGATACACAGGGGCATGCTTGCTCTGTGCTGAATCCCAAGCTGTGGCTAATGGAGAAGCAAGGTATTTTGAGGTGTTAATGCTGTAAGCCCCTCCATCCTCTGCTCAGGTTGTATATATCTGTAAATAAAACCATATATCCCAAAGAAACCACAGTCTGTGCTGACCTTCATTCTAAGGAAACCAAACCCTGCAAAAGCACTTGGAAACCCCTGTAGTGTCTGATATTCAGGCGGTGTGCAATGATACAAACATATATACAAATTGAAACCATAATCATAACTATAATGGAACCAAATACAAAAACAGGCAGCTAAAATTCAGCTATCCGGTGTAAATAATACTGGTAATCTATCATCCACTATTGGGAAGGAGTTGCAAAGAGCTGGAGTCATATAGGAGAAGATCCTTAATTTCCTTCTTTGAATAGGGACTTAAATACAGTAAATGTTTTCCTCAAGCTGATCTCAACAGGTGAGGCAGTTCGTAGAGAGGGTATAAAATCAGAAGCCCCAAATCATGCATCTACTCTTCATTAAAGACATATGGATTACCTGAATCTGAATATTCAGGAAACAGGGAAACTAAAGCAAGAAGTGTCCTTCCAGAAGTCCTCGAACTGGCAACTGTTTGACAGTGGAACAGTCTCCCATGAGATGTTGTGGACTCTCCTTCCTTGGAGGTTTTTAAGCAGAGGTTCAATGGCCATCTGTCACTGATGCTTTAGCTGAGATTCCTGCATTGTAGGGGGTTGGACCAAATGACCACTGGGGTCCCTAGCAACATGATTCTATGATAACTCATTGGCAGGAGAACCAGGCCACCACCATGCTTGCAAGCGGGGGGGGGGGGGGGGAATTGCTGGCCTGGGCTTGGCTGCACTACAGTGCAACCTTTGCAAAGGGCCAGAGAGTAAAATTTTTAGCTTCCAGCACAGCAGGGATCAGGTAATAGAAAGGGCCAGTAGAGTCCCTGTGGGCCATATAAAGCTGCTGATTCTGGATGGCTTCCTTCGACTGAACAACTCTTCTCACAGGAACAGACTGAATAGCTTCTCTGCTGGCCTTGCTATCAATATTTCCACCTTCAAAGCTGCCTGTCTGCTTTTTCTGCTTGCCTGGCCATGTGTGGTACCCTCTACTAGTTCCACCTGAAAGGCCACACAGTCCCGATATGGCAAATTCTCAGTATTCAGGAATATAGACATAAGTCTATCCAATCTCTTTCTCATGTATATGAAATAACAATGCTAAATATAAAACCAAAGGAATTCTCCTGTGCAAGACCTATAGCAATATGTAGCTACAGTCAAAGGATTAAATGCAGACCATTCAGAAGGAATGTTTGTTGATCCGAAGCACCACAAAACATATTCAAGAGAATCTCACCAAACATGAATCCAGTGACCTTTGTAGCACGAGCCAGAAACCACTAAACTTTTTGCCATAAGAATAGCTTCTTCCACTCCATTTTCTCCGGATAGAAAAAGACCCTTAAACCAGGGCAATAGTAATCTGAATGTACTGCAGTCCCATTCTAGGTTGACAAAAGAAATGTCAATGCCCTTGTCCTTCTCTAAGTTTGAAATAGCAGTAGCCCTGGCATATAACAAATAGCAACAAATGCTGATTATTCCGGCAGAACATAATCCTTCTGCAAAACTGGTACAGGGATCACTTTTAAAAACTGGAATTCAAACTTCTCAAGTAAGCATATTTTAAAAACCATTTACCTTCACAGTGTCCTTTTTTATAGATCATTAAATACAGTGCATCTTCCCATAAATTGTTATAAAGACACCCATAAAAAGGATTGATAAGGGATACAACACAACCATCACGTGGCAGTGAGTGAACACAAACTGACTAAACGCTCTTCTTGACCAACAGGATCTACTGTATCATTATCCAAGGTAGTATTTCATTACAACAGAGGAATAAGCAGGTAAGAATTTAACATTCTCCCTATAGAGAATGAGAAGTACCGGTATGTGAAGCACTGAGCAAGAGGTCAAAAAGGCGGAAAGAGTTGCAACATAGATTATGACCTGGTAATAAATTTTTACTAGTAATGAACAGTGAAGCCCAATAGACATGGTGGACTTTCCAAAGGAATTATCTTAAAGATGAAATAAAGTTGTTGTTGTTTAGTCGTTTCTGACTCTTCGTGACCCCATGGAACAGAGCACGCCAGGCACTCCAGTCTTCCACTGCTTCCCGCAGTTTGGTCAAACTCATGTTGGTAGCTTCGAGAACACTGTCCAACTGTCTCATCCTCTGTCATTCCCTTCTCCTTGTGCCCTCCATCTTTCCCAACATCAGGGTCTTTTCCAGGGAGTCTTCTCTTCTCATGAGGTGGCCAAAGTACTGGAGCCTCAGCTTCAGGTCCTTCCAGTGAGCACTTAGGACTGATTTCATTAAGAATGGATAGGTTTGATCTTCTTGCAATCCATGGGACTCTCAAGAGTCTCCTCCAGCACCATGATTCAAAGGCATCAATTCTTTCAGCAATCAGCCTTCTTTATGGTCCAGCTCTCACTTCCATACATCACTACTGGGAAAACCATAGCTTTAACTATAAAACCCCCAACCTGAGTCAAATTTATAGCTTGAGGGGAAACTTTTCATTGCTTGTCTCTATTTTTGACAAGTCCACTCACCTTTATGGTGCACTGGCATTGCGGTCTGGCATCACTGCCTCACGTCACAATGCGGTGGGGCCCTGTGAACTGGGGCTTGCCAGCTGGCGAGGTAGCCTTGGCACTTGCTTTGCTAGGGCTTTGAATCTGGGCCCACTTGCAAATTGACCAATGGTGGGCAGGCCTGGGAGGCAGGCAGGCCCATCAGAGCACGTAGGCTTCCCTTGGGTCAACTCCTAGGGAATAAAAGCCAGCCTGCCCCAGTGTTCAGTTCCTCAGCATTGTGCACTGGGCACAAATAAACACAATTTCATCTGGCAAGGGTCAAGGCCTGGCCTTCCCCACACATACTCAGATCTCCTGGCTGGGTTATTTATATGCTCCGGCTGTGAAGGGATTTGTGCGTATGGACTAAAGATCTTGGCTTATTAAGCAAACTCTTCCAAGCGCTCCAATCCAGCAAGAAGATAAAATGTGACCCACAGATTGCAATTTTGGATCTATCCTGTAGGATGGTCAAAAAGGCAATGACAAACTGCCCACACACACCCAACGATAGTCATTGTTCATTCCGATGGTGGACTATATCCACACATGCCCCCTCTTCATAACACCAGTCTTGAAAGACCTACATTGGCTCCCAGTACGTTTCCGAGCACAATTCAAAGTGTTGGTGCTGACCTTTAAAGCCCTAAATGGCCTCGGCCAAGTATACCTGAAGTAGCGTCTCCACCACCATCGTCCAGCCCAGACACTGAGGTCCAGCACCGAGGGCCTTCTGGTGGTTCCCTCACTGTGAGACATGAGGTTACAGGGAACCAGGCAGAGGGCCTTCTTGGTAGTGGTGCCCACCCTGTGGAACATCCTCCCATCAGATGTCAAAGAAATAAACAACTATCTGACATTTAGAAGACATCTGAAGGCAGCCCTGTTTAGAGAAGTTTTTAATGGCTGATGTTTTAATGCATTTTTAATCTTTTGTTGGAAGCCGCCTAGAGTAGCTGGGGAAACCCAGCCAGATGGGCAGGGTATAAATTTATTATTATTATTATTATTACTTCAACAGGTGATGTTGAAGTTATATTGGGGGAAGAGGAATTCTTGAAGAGTGTCTGCTGCTGTTCACAATGTCAATTAAAAAAAAAGCCCAAGCTATTGGAATGTTGCTGGAGAGCATTAATGATAACATGCAACTGGAGGGTGATGCAGTACACAAGCTCAAGCACTTAGAGCTTAATTTATCTCTTATACCTTCAAACAAGGCCTGATGACTGCTATTCCTTCAACAAAGTTGCAAAACATTTAATTAGGTAGGTGATGCTTTGCCCCATATGAACAAACCATTAGTCCATATAACTCAGTATTGTCTGCAGTAACTATCAGTGACTGCCTCAAGATGGGAGACCCTGATATCTACCCACAGGATGTTGATGAGAAAGCTAGACTTGTACAGTTTTCCTCCTGCTTATCTATAACCAAGTAATAATGAATATTATTAACTGTGTGCAATGAGTAATTTAGTCCGAGCATTGCTAAAGGAAATCATTACATTAGCTCTTTGTTTACACTGTATTTAACTTGAAGAATATGCTGAAAATGCTTTCACGATGCTCTGCAATTTATATCTAACAGGTGGCTCAGAGGCAATTCTTAGAAGGGAGGGCAATTTAACATTTTTAAAGCAACGATGATACAATCAAGAATCATGTGCAAGCCAAATAGGCATCAGTTCCATTCAAGAACAAAATTAATAACAATACTGTCCAGAATAATAATTTTAACAGAAGGAGGAAACACTGCAGATGCTAAAAGCAAACACACACAAAGGAATAAATTGAAGGATATGGGAACTGCTGGCTTAGCAGGGATAACCAATGAGGTGTTGAAATAGGTTCTGGGTTTTTCTCAACGTGATTTGTAAAGCTATTAGCCACTCACAGTGTTCATGAATTTATTATACTCACAGGCAACATTCTCCAGTAATTTGTCTTTTGATGCATTTAGGCAAAAATAAGGAACTCGGGCAGTAATCTGGCACAATCACAAGGCAATGCTATAGTTGAGAGAGTTCAACCAAGTTAGCTGGGAACATGCAAGCAATTACAAGGTTCAAGAAAACGGCACCCTGGGCCAGTTTGAAACAGCAGTAGCCCTGAGTTGTGAAAACTCTTGAATCCGCAATGGTCCACTTACAAAAGCACTGAGGAGCAAATGGTCAACATCCTGCTATAGTAAACAGTAAAATGCTGCAGTCAAACCCCATGCTAACTGCAATAGAAGCTATCCCATATACCCGCTTGGAAACTCTAGAACTTACCAAGCTTGGGAACAATGATGTCTGAGTAGAAAGCAACACAAGATTCAAAGCAAGCACCCACATTCTATAAACAGGATGCATTCCATAAGTGCTTAGATGCAGTTGTGGGATCGGTAAAGGCTAACAAATTGAGGCTGAATCCTGGCAAGGCAGAGATCTTATGGTTTCCTGTTCTGGGTGGGGTTGCATACCCTCCAACATTTCTCTGATGAAAACAGGGATGCCCCATTTAATAATAATCATAATAATTTTATTATTTATAACCCACCCATCTGACTGGGTTGCCCCATCCACTTTGGACAGCTTCCAGCATGTATAAGAATATAATGAAACATTTAAAAAAACCTTCCCTATACAGGGCTGCCTTCCGATGTCTTCTAAAGATTGTATAGTTATCTCCTTGGCTTGGGGGTGGCATAACTCCATACCTTCCAACATAGGGACGTCCTACCATTCCCTCCAACATTTCTCTGATGAAAACAGGGATGTCCTAAGGAAAAGCGGGACATTCTGGGATCAAATCAGAAACTGGGATGGCTTCTGTAAATCCAGAACTGTCCTTGGAAAATAGTGACACTTGGAGGTTCTGACTTGCAGTCTCTCTGAAAGAACAGATGCATAGTTTGGTGTTGTTCCTGGAACCATCATCTTAGTCATTAGAGACCCAGGTGACCTATGTGGTTCAGTATGCTTACTACCAACTATGGTTGATACAAAAACTACTCCATTTCTTGGGTGGGAATAGATCAACTTCTGTGGCCCATGCACTGGTGACCTCACAAGTTAGACTCCTGCAATCTATTATATGTGGGGCTACTCATGTACTTGATCTAGAAGCTACAACTAGTGCAGGTTTCAGCAGCTGCATGTGCTACGTAGCTCGTTGAATATTCCACCTGTGTTAAAAGAACAGCAGAGGCTGACTATCAGCTACCAAACCACGTTAAAGCACTAAACAACTAGGGACCAGAATACTTGGCAAACTGTCTTCCTCTATATAGACAATGTAGATTCCTACAACCTTCAGAGGTGGGTCCTGTGGCTGGTGGACATCTTATGACATCACAAAGGCAGGTTCTCTCTGTAGTGGCACCAACCCTTCAAAATACATTTCCTTGTGCAATTCAGAAGATACCCACTGAGACAGGCTTTCAAGGCCTACTGAAAATTATTCCATCATGTTTTCCTGGGCTCTTAATTTTCTGAACTGCTCTGTTTTAACTCTTTGCTTAACCGTATACTGATTTTTTATTGCTACTTGATATTGTGCATTTACTTTTTGCTTGTGATTTTATGCTTGTAATTTAAACTGCTTAGAGATGGTTAGATTCAGTGGCATATAAGTTACGAAAATAAATAAATGAAACACGCCATTCTTCAAGCATTCTCCTCCCCTACCTCTGTAACTTAATATACAGTCCAGATACAATACAGTATTATTTTTTCTTTTAAAGTTAATATTCATCTTCAGGCCAAAAACCATAAACCTCTTGGCTGCATCTCTACAATTTTGTTTCAGATATTTTTGTTGCACATCAGTTGTAGGGAACCTCTGTCCCTCCAGATGTTGCTGAACCTCCCATCGTCTCTGGCCACTGGCCATGCTTGCTGGGGCTGATGGGAATTGTAGTTCAACAACATCTGGAGGGACAGAGGTTCCCTCCCATACAATAGGATAGAGCTGAAAAAATGCAGACCACATTTTTTCAACAATGAAATAGTTTTAGATTATTTAAAGTTATCAGCTCAAATGTATTAAAGAATAAACTTGTTTCTTTTGTTCTTTTCCTGACTAGGAAACAAAAGAAGAAGCCCTTTTTAAAATGCCACCATTAATCCTGTTTTTCAGCTTTTTGCTCCACACACATTTGCACTGACCACACACATTTGAAATCCCTGCCCCCCAAGTCAGTTACAAACCTCCTCAGTCAGAAACTCACTTACATGAATAGGAACTGCGAGGGCACAGCTATTGCAATTGGAATGTGCCCAGTGCCTTTATGATAGCTCCCTGGAAGTCTTGAGAGTCACAGCTCATTCAGCCAAAGGAAAACGCACGGCGATTGGCTCTTTGAAAATTAAGCCAGTGTTGTGCTACTTCAGCCAGCCAGCACGCTGGAGAAAACCATGCTTTTGTACTCCTCAAGACTCACACCAGTTCGTATCGGGGCCAGCTACAGCATGTTGCGTGCCCTGTGGTGTTCTGCAGACAGCGCAATGAAGCTCCCATCTCTCGGAGGCAACACTAATTAAGTTAACAGCAAGAAGCTTGTACCACTACACAACCTACCCAGAGCTCTCATCCGCCACAAGCAATGTACTGGCATAACTTTAACCAATGATTATAATTAAAGTGCAGCCAGCTTCTGTCTTTTTTCTTCTTCTCCCCACCCCTCCTCCCAACAAAGCATTCTGTTTGAGTGCGGAACCCATCCAAGTTCTGCATTAATCTTTAACAAGAGCGGATTCTCTTGCAGCGGTAAGGCTGCTTCTTCATTAAAATCTGCCCCTTCACTTTCCCTACCGCTACATGTGCCACTTCCAGTCTCCACCTGAGCTGACCTGCAACGAGAGCAGTTTGCAGCACTGCTTAGTGGTCTAGAAAGATTGCAAGCTGAAGCAAAGGAACTGAGTATGCATTCTTCCTCATGCAATGCTCTAAGACGGTGGTTTTCTTTTCTTTTTTAAATATTTTTTATTAACTGGCCAATCACATCAAATTAAATCACATCACATAAATTCCAAATTACAAAGCCAAATTTTTAAATTTTGTTGGGGGAACCCATACTTCAAGATCCAAAGGGTGATTCAGATCATCTTCTTATTACTGCGTTAATGTCCAAATCAGTCCCAATCAGTCCAGACAAAGTTCATAATTCTATCCAGTCTTATCTTGGTGTTTCCACATCATATCTTGTTCATATAATTTCTATTTTTCCTTTACGATCTCTTCTGTTAGTCTCCTTAAGCCAATAAGCAAAATAATAATCCTGTGTGGATTTCCCGTTCCTCCACTAAGTCCAGATGGTTTCCATATATCTCCTTCGTAGATAGCATCGCTCTTTCCATCATAAATTTGGCATTTGTCACTCTTAAGTCCCACCGAGAAGTTGATCCACGATATGTAAACAACTCTATTTCTCTCTTTCTCCTCCCAGACCCAAGAGCTCCAACAATGCCTCCCAAAATGGCGACGGCATTTTTTACTGCGTCATTCCAAAACTCTTAGCTTTCCAGCTTCATCTTGAAACATTGCTTTGGTTCGAAAGTTTATCTCCACACAGCCTTAAATCCGCAGCTTAAGTCCTTAGTTTCTGACACATTAGGGGAGGGGATTCTTGTTAAATCACATAAGAAAAAGGAAGGCAGGTTTTCCCCCCCTCCCCCCTCAGTCATTTGTCGTACCGTATCTTGACATATCTTCTCATATTTTATTCTTGTCTTGTTATCAGAGATCTCTTCTGTCAGCAGTCTTTACTCCCCTTTTTCCTTGAAGCATGTGCAATTTATCTCGTCCAAATTGTTTCTTTTGAAGATGCTTGCAACTAGCGGCGCGAATCAGGGACGGCGTCCAGGAGTGCCGGAATCCCACAGGAGGGCTTTGTGCCTAGTGCCCCCACCCCCACAAATTCGGGGGTGGTATAGGGCACAGCAGGCAAGGGCCGGCCCCCCCACAATCCTGGGGGGGTTAAGGAGGCTAATTACCCCCATCATAGCCTCCAAATTACCTCGTGTGGGTCGGAGAGATGTTATTGTCAGCCATCTTCAGATGCGCCACCTAGTGGCCCCCCCAAGACGGTGGTTTTCAACCAGTGCATGCCGTGGCACCCTGGGGTGCCTTGAATGATAGCAGGGTGCCATGAGCAGCACTGGCCTCTGCCCCTCTTTCCTTCCCCCCTTCCTCTGCTACCCTCTTGCATCTCTGCACAGTTGTTTGTTGCAGCAGCCCTGGCTATAAGCTCTGTAGACCTCTCTTTGGGGCGGTGGGGGGGGAGAGAAGCTCAGAAACCAGGTGTGGCGATAGTGGCTGCCAGGAGGACACCCAAGAAGAGGAGAGAGGATAGGAGGCTCCTATAGTAATCATCATCATCATCATCATAATTTTTATTTATACCCCGCCCTCCCCAGCCAAGACCGGGCTCAGGGCGGCTAACACCAAATATAAAAACAATTGATTGAAATACAGCTTAAAAAACAAGATTAAAATACAACATAAAAACATTAAAATGCAGCCTCATTTCAGTGGAAACTCAAATCCAAAACTTTTTTGGGGATGAAAATGTCAAGTCTTCACCAAGGCTAACTATCCAGGCTGGTCCTACATGGGCCAGAAAAAAGTCAGGGAAGTCCCCAAATAGGAGTTCCAACACAGAAGGAGAAAGGAAAAAAAGAAAGAAAGAGGGGGAGGGAATCAAATTGATTCCAAGCCAAAGGCCAGGCGGAACAACTGTGTCTTACAGGCCCTGCAGAAAGAAATCAGATCCTGCAGGGCCCTGGTCTCATGAGACAGAGCGTTCCACCAGGCCAGAGCCAGTGTTGAAAAGGCCCTGGCTCTGGTTGAGGCTAATCTGACTTCCTTAGGGCCTGGGACCTCTAGGGTGTTGCTATTTATGGACCTTAAGGTCCTCCTTGGGGCATAGTAATTAGTAACTCCAGTTCAGTGGCAGTTAGCAGGGTGAAGCTGCTGGCAATTGAGAGTAATGCGGCAGTGAGGAGGTCAGCATGGTCGTGGCTGCTTTCCCAATGCTTCACCCCAACAGCAACTACTGTGGGCTGCTACTGCCCCAGTTCTTCATTAATTGACTGGCAATGGTAAAATGATTCCCCCCCCCCATTTCTTTCTTTCTTTCCTAAAGGTGTAATTTCATAATTATCTTTGAAAGAAACCTTTAGAAGAGCAGCAGAAGCTTCCACTTCCTCTGGGGTTAAACTGGGTCTATAATAAGCAATAACTTCTATTAACTTCTCTCATATTATGCCTGCTGAAAATTAATTACCACTTGAACTGATGTATAGCAATTGTACATTCTTCCTATTGTTTCCTGCAACAGCACCTTTGGAGTAAAAAAAAATATATAATTACAACCAATAGCTTTAATTCAAAGGGGGGTAATTATAAGGCAACGTAGGGGAGTAAAGGGAGAATGATGCCATTTTCTAGTTAACTGAAGCATTTAAAGATTTGCTACCCTGTTCTTGGAGCCTAATTAAGCGTTTCTATTAAAATGCCCATGAAAACCGCAATTTATCCATGCAGTGATTGAGAGACTATTGGGATTTAAGGGTCCAAACATGCAATCAATGTTATTCTGAGGAGGCATTCCAAAACTTTGAGGGAAGGATATATTATTATTATTATTATTATTATTATTATTATTATTATTATTCAGAATCAGCATATATACCATGAGGCCAGGATTCCACCGGCATTTTGAGAACACCGGAGCATGTTTAAGTTTATCTATTTTATGTGTAGTTATCTACACATTTATTCAAAGAGCTTCAAGGCAGGTAAGTTGCTTTAAGTTGCTTTTAATATTGTTTTTAATGCTGTGACCTATCCTGAGACCTTAGGGTGAAGGGTGGATAATAAACAAACAACAACAAACAACAACAAAGACACTACACAGGAATAAAAAAGACTACTGTTGCCACATAATACCTGTTCCAAACAATAAAACAAATACAATCCCCCTTCACTCCCCAAAAATACTAACTTACAATAATCTACTACCAAGCCAGGTTCAAGGTTCTTGTATTCATTTAAAAAGCCCTGGGCAACTTAGGTCTATCTCAGGGATCACCAGAACCCTTAAATCTCAGCTCAGTCACTGAGGTCATTTGCCAGAGCGCCACTGGATATTCGCCAAGTTCTCAACATTCGTTTGATAACAACAACAAAAACAGAGCTCTCAGTGTCATTGATCCAGCATTGTGGGACAGTCTGCCAATAGGCACCTTCTGTTCCAGCTTTTAAATGCCTGCTGAATACTTATTTATTCCACAAGGCCTACAGACCCTCCAAGGGTCCCTATTTTCCAGAGACAGTCCTGGATTTACAGAAGCCACTCCAGTTTCTGATTTGATCCTGGAATGTCCCGCTTTTCCTTAGGATGCCCCTATTTTCATGGGTGAAATGTTGGAGGGTATGGAGTTATCCAACCTCCAGAAATCTGAAGGCAGCCCTGTATAGGAAAGGTTTTTAATGTTTACTGTTTTATTATGGTTTTATATATGTTGAAAGCCACCCAGGGTATAAATAGTACAATTTTTATGGAAAAGGACATCCCTATTTTCATCAGAGAAATGTTGAAGGGTATGGACCTATGCAGACTGTCAGGGAACTGCCATCGGAGCTAGAGGCGGAGGCAAGGCTCCAAAGCGATGCTGGAGAAGGGCCCAGCAGGGAGAGAGGCAGCTCATTGGCTGGGGAAGGAAATCAGCGTGACACCAGGGATAAAGGGGGGCAGATGGGGGAATCGGCGAGGGGGCTCCAGGACTCCTCGATGGAGACCAGCGGGGAGAGCATGGGTCCTCCGCTGCCCACACCCACCCTGCGCAGAAGACTTCCGCGCAGGGAGAGTAGGTGTAGACTTGGCGTCAAAGAACTTCTTTGCTGGAAGAGGTTCAAGAAATGCCCACTGACGGATTCTGCCAGTGACTGAAACAGCCATGAAGTGAAGGGCTGTCCAGACAGAAAGGGTTTACCTAGGCAACCTACCCAGGAGTGGCGGCAACTTACGCACGAGCAACCGCTATAACCATTACACAGACAATTAAGAATACAGCTTTCCACAACAGTTCATTGATGTCTGAGTTTGATATTTTTATATGGTTTTTTGCTGTATGGCTTTATGTACTTTTGTTGTAAACAGCTATGGTAACCCACCCCTAACTTGGACAGCCACTCCAGGAGGATGTCATGGTTGATGGTATCAAAAGCAGCTGAAAGGATGAGAAGAATTAACAGGGACATATTTCCCCTGCTTCTCTCCAGACAGAAGTCATCCTACAGGGCGACCAAAGCAGTTTCTGTGCCAAAACCTCAACTGAATGGATCTAGAAAACCAGTTTCCTTCAAGCGCGCCTGGAGGAATTTAAGTTGAAGCTATTCTAGCAAATGATGGTGAACTCTTCAGAAACTCTGTGTTTATATATCTTTCCCTTGACACCCGCTGCTTCAGTTCATGTTGTCAGTTGGATTGAAGAAGAGTCACATGTGGGGATTTTTTTTCTTGTTACAGGCGTACCTTGCCCGTCCTTCAGAAAGAGCCAGGTGGCTTACAGCAGGTTTGTGAAGACAGCTTTGATATATCAGCAAGGCTCAAATAACTATTTCAGTGTGTCTCTGTCTGACATAGCAGGGTACCCCAATCCACTCTGTTAAGCAATGGTGAGAGGAAGACCCAAGCAAAACTATGTGGTAGCCATTGTTAAGAACAAAGGCACAAACAGCTAGGTCCTAGGTTAATGAGAAAGTTGGGTAGCTCTTCATTTTGTTGTTGTTTAGTCGTGTCTGACTCTTTGTGACCCCATGGACCAGAGCACGCCAGGCACTCCTGTCTTCCACTGCCTCCCGGAGTTTCATCAAACTCATGTCAGTAGCTTCGAGAACATTGCCCAACCATCTCGTCCTCTGTCGTCCCCGTCTCCTTGTGCCCTCAATCTTTTCCAGCATCAGGGTCTTTTCCAGGGAGTCTTCTCTTCTCATGAGGTGGCCAAAGTATTGGAGCCTCAGCATCAAGATCTGTCCTTCCAGTGAGCACTCAGGGCTGGTTTCCTTAAGAATGGAGAAGTTTGATCTTCTTGCAGTCCATGGGACTCTCAAGAGTCTCCTCCAGCACCATAATTTTGAGGATAGCTCTATTCAGGGATTTCTATCTCTATGTGATTAGCATCACACACATCCATTATCTCCGTAATCCACTAAAAGAAACCCAAACTCCTGCCAGCCCATATTGCAGATCCTGAGGCTAGGTGAGCAAAGGTTTGCTAGAAGTCACCTAGAGCAGTGGTTTTCAACCAATGTGCCGTGGGACTTGGGGTGCCTTAATGGTGGTCAGGGGTGCTGTAGGAAACACTGGCCCCTCTCCTCTCCTCTCCTCTCCTCTCCTCCCCTCCCCTCCCCTCCCCTGATGTACTCTTGAATCTAGCCTCCCAAAGGTTTGCACAGCTGTTTGTTGCAGCACCCCTGACTACAAGCTCCCCAGGCAAATGGTGCCTCTGGGGCTGGCCAGGGGCTGCTTCCCAGGTTCCTGTGGGGCAGTGTGAGGAGGCACCTCTCTTTGGTCAGAGGGGACAGTTCAGAGGCCAAGGGTGGCAGCTGTGGCTGCCCAGAGGACTCCCAAGGAGAGGAGAGATGGGAGAGGAGAGGAGGCTGAGGGAACACTCTACAAGGGAGGATGACTGAAAAAGGGAGAGAGGCGGCCAGTTCTGCAGACAAGTGGTGACATAACTGGGCTCCTGAGTCCCACAGGGGTGCTGCAGAAAGAATGTAGTTGGTCAAGGAAGCTGTGGACTCAAAAAGGTTAAGAAAAAAACCTCTGACCAAGGGAGTTAGTATCAAGAGCTTCCAGGCTCTTACCGTCAGAAAGTTATTCCTGATGTTTCACGGGGAAATCCTTGGGTATGTGCCAATGGGCATTGCCAAGGTTATTCTGAGCAATGATGTAAATCACTTTTAAAACTAGGCTTGGAACAGAGAGGAGAAGTGGGGGGAGCAGACAGAAAGGGGTGCTTCTTTTGGCAAGGTGTTCTTGGAATGACAAGGAGGAACTCCATGCAGTGCTGACCGGAGGAGGCTGCAGTACCAAGAGACCAGGGACCATGACTAGCTATTGCTTTGGATCCAAGCTGAAAGGAGCCATCAGGGACACTTTTGGGGCATAATGTTCTGTGCCACCTCCACTGAAGGCTTTAGGTGTAAATATGTGTAGAACGTACCATATTTCTTAAAGATACGACAGTCTCCGCCGTGTCTCGATTCCCAACAGAAACACAACCCCGGGTAAGTGCCTTGAACCCATTAGAATCTTGCTACTGCTCAGTGGAGATTGTGAATGATGCACAACCTTTGTAACAATACATATAATTCTGAATGACTGGTTTTATGGATTCTCCACACCCACCCACAGTGAGTGACATTTTCAACCACATCGTATTTTCAGTTTATGAAGTGAGTTTCATATTTTGACATGACTTATCACTTCAGGGTTGCACCAGATATCTTAAATGGGTCAATTTAATGCTCTCTAAGCTGATAGCATATTACCAAATGTTATTAAAACCACTTGTAGATGGCCTTTGCAGCTATATATCAAAGCCAAAACAAATATTGAAGCTTGGGTTTTCCCCAAAAAAGGCCTGTAGAAATGTAATTACTATAAACTATAAACCAATATCTTCCCACTCTTTATCCAACAATACATAATGACAGTAGGAAAGGACTGTATATGTCCCTTCTCTGCAAGACAGAGTTGTTCCACCTGGCCTTTGGCTTAGAATCAGTTTGATTCCCTCCCCCTCTTTCTTTTTCCTTTCTCCTCCTGTGAAGAGGCTGCATCCTAATGTTTTAATGCTGTATCTTAATCTTTTAAAATGTATTTTAATCAACTTGTTTTATTATTGGTTGTTAGCCGCCCTGCGCCCGGACTTGGCTGGGGAGGGTGGGGTATAAATAAAAATTTATTATTATTATTGGCAGTGCATAACGGAAACTATTTATTTATTTAAAGTACGTTTACCCCACTCTTCAGCAGAAAAAAGGCTCCGAGAGTGGGTTACAAGTATCTCTGCCTGCAGGATTGAAATCTAAAAGACACAGCACAAAAGAAAAAGTGATTGGGGAGGGAGGAGGAGAAACTAACTCAGACTTTGGTTTTAAATGACAAGCTACTTACAAGAACCAGCTAGAATGAAAGGATTCAAGGAGAGGAGGAGCCAAATGTTGCTGGTCCAATCTCTCCCTCTTTTATAGCCTAATACAATGAAAGGTTGCTATTGGATGGCACTTGAGGGAGCAGCTTGACGAAGCTGGTCTTTCAACAGAGCAGACTCTGCAGTCTGATCTCTTCTTCTGCTATCAGTCATAAATCCCCCACTTTGCAGAGGGCAGGAGAGCGGAGCACAAGGTGCCTTGATTTTTTTTCAATATTAAAAAAAAAAATTATTTGGCTGCGTATAATCTTGTCCCTTTCTAAAATTTATTTACTGATGTGTGTTTTTCTTTTTATAAGGAGGTTTTTCAGGGCAGTGAAGGACATGTGTCCTGTTCTGTCACGGCTAAAAATTGGCTGCTGTTTCTTTAATGCTTAAAAAGCTGGGTCAGCATGAGTCAGCGGCCTGCACCGGGTTATATATATACAGTGGTTCCTCGGGTTACATACGCTTCAGGTTACATATGCTTCAGGCTACAGACCCTGCTAACCCAGAAATAGTGCTTCAGGTTAAGAATTTTGCTTCAGGATGAGAACAGAAATCGTGCTCCGGCGGTGCGGCAACAGCAGGAGGCCCCATTAGCTAAAGTGGTGCTTCAGGTTAAGAACAGTTTCAGGCGAAGTACGGACCTCCGGAACGAATGAAGTACTTAACCCGAGATACCACTGTATAGTGAGAAATGTTAGTTTGTTGTTGGGTTGGTTGGTTGGTTGGTGAAAGCTGGTAGTGTTGATGTGTGTAAAGTTGATCAGTCGCTTTTGCAGAAAGGCTTTTAAGAATAAAAGCAGAAAGTACTCTGCAAGGATACTTTTCTCGTGGTCTCTTTTATGCCGACAAGGGTCCAAGGACCAAGCTGAGGCTACAAAGGGAGGTCAGAACCTTTTTTTTTTCTCCAAACACTGACATGTTCCCTGTTGGTGATGGAAGCAGTTGCCCTTCTTCCGATAGGAAATGCTCTGCCATGGTGGGAGGGACCAAAAATGTGGGATTGAGGACAGTCAGTTGTGTGGCGTGTATATGTGTGTGTGTGTGTGTGAGAGAGAGAGAGAGAGAGAGAGAGAGAGAAAGAGAGAGAGAGATGTCCCTATTTTCATTTGAGGAATGTTGGAGGGCATATGATGCTTCTCTGCACTTTTTCTTTTCTTTTTGAGATGGAGGGATGCTTCTCCCTTCCACTGTAGCTAACTATATGTTTGCAATACTTTTTGCCACTTCATTCGCTCGGGACTCCTGCTTAATGAAGCTCTGCTTTTTGTATGTTTTCACCAAACAAGCAACGCGGATGCACATGTATAAATATCTGAAGCTGGTTTGGAAACGTTAGTGCTCAAGATTAGTTCTGTGGGAAGCAAGTCTGTGTCCATGCAACCAGGAATAGCTCCATCTTCTTCTTCAATAGCCCGCGTTCCTCCTCGCTAAGTTCGGAGTTGGAATATTCAGGCTTTCCAAAGAATTCAGACAATTAATGTGATGGTATGCCACCATGTATGCAGGTGGCGCTGTGGGTTAAACCACAGAGCCTAGGACTTGCTGATCAGAAGGTCTGTGGATGGAATCCCCGCAACGGGGTGAGCTCCTGTTGCTCGGTCCCTGCTCCTGCCAATCTATCAGTTCGGAAGCACGTCAAAGTGCAAGTAGATAAATAGGTACCGCTCCAGCGGGAAGGTAAACGGCGTTTCCGTGCGCTGCTCTGGTTCGCCAGAAGCGGCTTAGTCATGCTGGCCACATGACCCGAAGCTGTATGCCGGCTCCCTCGGCCAATAAAGCGAGATGAGCGCTGCAACCCCAGAGTTGTCCGCAACTGGACCTAATGGTCAGGGGTCCCTTTACCTTTACTTTATGTCACCATGTACAGGCAAAAATGTATTCTTATGCTATGAAACATGCTGTCCACTAACACATGTATATGAATGTAAAGAGCTGGATAAGGCCAAAGGTCTTATCTAGTTCAGCATCATTTTAAGGATGCTTTAGCTAAGATTCTTGCATGGCAAGGGGTTGGACTACATTACCGTCGGGTCCCTTCCAGCTCTACAATTCTATGATTCTATATTGCCCACAGTGGCCAAGCAGATGCCCATGGGAAGCCCACAAACGACTAGTGTCTATTGATAGCCACCAAGCCTATTATTATTATTATTATTATTATTATTATTATTATTCCCATGCTTCACCCTAATGTTCCAGGGCAAGTCACAACAATATAAAATACAGCATTAAAACAGTTTAGGAACACAGTCACAAAAATTATACATCTTGCGTATCAAAGGCCATGGTAATGAGGCACATCTTCAACATTAACCAAAATCTGCAAATGATAGTATTATGCTGTTTTAAATGTGCATTTTATATTTAATTTTCTTCTGTAATGTTTTATTTGGGATTGTTTTATCTGATGTTTTAACATTCATTGTGAATCAGTGTAATTTTTTTTCTTAAAATGGTATAGAAATGATATTATTATTATTATTATTATTATTATTATTATTATTATTATTAAGAGGGAGTCCCACAACCTAGAGGCTGCCATGTGATATTCCTCAGCTCATGCCTTGGGGGAAAAACCCCTGATATCAACAAAGTTATTGAATCAGAAACTATAACTGAAAGTTAGATGTTAAACCTGCAGTTATCTATCCCTACTATACAATTTGTCAAAAGAAGGGGTAACTAGGAACAGCAGCCTTGAATCAGTCTAACAATCAAGGCTTACAGATTCCCTGATGAACTCAACACTAGCTTATTTCATATGGCATAAGGCTACCATTTCAGACTGAACTCATTGTTTTGTTGCATGGTCAATTAGCTGTAGCAACAGGTACATAATGACATAAATTGGTAATCTTTGCCACCACCATCCCAGAGTCTCATCACTTAGCTTTCACAGGAGAACTAAAATTATTTTCTGCTAAACATTCAGAAATAAACATTGCTGATGGATAAATCATGGCCTTTTCAAATGTATGAATGCCACTGAAAACTGCTAAAATTACTCCAGCCACATTCCTGACTAACTCTAGGATTCTACATTTCTACTCTGAAGCTTAATGGATGGAGGTATTTGGTAGGTATCCTTTCTTATCTCTGCATATGTACCAAGGTAGTCAAAATAGCTATCTGTCCATGATTACAATCTTTGGGGGTGGGAAGAGATGGACACACTAAGGAAACAAACAGAAATTGGCAGAGCAGAAGGCATCTGATGAGCAAACTTCTCCAGCATACCTTAAAGCATTTAGAATTCCTTGCAAATGGAGTTTTTAGGGCAACAAGGAAGCTAGGAAGCTAAAAAGCTCTTCTAATATGCAAGATAAAAGGCAGAGTGCAGAATTAAAGTACAGCATATCCTTTTGCTGTCAGTAGTAAAAGTAATATTAACAGACACATCCATGGAAGATGAAAAAGCATCTTGGTAAAAGTTCTTCTTTTGATATCCGGTTAACCAACTGTAAGACTGCTCAGTAGATATTTTCAGTATGTACTCACAGCCTATATATCATTTAGCATCCCAACTGCATTTTGAAGATGCATCATGGAAAGCTAGCACAAAGGTGCTGGCAAATACAATTTGGAAAGGTCAAACAAAAGGGACTTGTTCCGACAGGCTTGTTTACTAGTTAAGTGATGATCTGCATGTATTTATGAGCCATCAAGAAACAAATATGACCAGTATAATTTCACACTTCCTCACATCACTTTCAGCACAGTGATTGTTGGTTGAGTAAATTCACAAATTTGGCAGAAAGTCACAGAGTGTGGAGTAAATTCAGTAAGTTCTAACAAATTCAGATAAAGGGATCATGGATGAACCACTACTGACTCACTAGAACCAAATTCATGCATTTATCTGAAGTGCAAGAGCCCAAAAGGTTGACAGGACAGGGGTGTACATGCAAGCCCCATCACCAGGGTTCCTGGGCACAAATTGAGCATGGAAGTTTGAAGAGAGTTTCTAAGCATGCGTGGTTGATTGAACTAACTAACAGAATTTTTTTTATAAAGCCTAGAATTCTAAATAATTGACAAATGAATTTTGCTATGGTCAACAGTAGGGCTGGGCGATATCTGGTTTTCAACATCATGATATATCACCAACTAAACACTGCAATATACTGATATATCGTGATGTCTGAAATAAAAATGAAGCTATGTTGAGGCATTGGTTGACTTCATGGTTTTTCTTGCATCATGATTTTTGCATAGCGCACACACATGCACACGCATTGTGATTCACAACATATTGCCAGGTCAAAAAATATGAAACCGATATCACGATATGAACTTCAAACCGCTTTTGGATGATATATTGATATATCACCCAGCCCTAGCAAATGGCAAAGGATGTACATGGCAAAGGATGAAGGAGTGTTACATTTGCTCGATTCATATTCTGCTTAAGACAGCTAGGACAAAGTTGGGCGAAAATGTTATAACATGTGAAACCACAGACTGCTAAGCAACCTGATATAAAGAGTAAACAATTATTTTAGCAGCATGCTGAAATCTTTGTGTAATCCTCTACACAAATGCTACGTTGTTGGCATCTGTCAGTCATGGGAGAAAATGGAGGAGTGAGCCTTTGGGGGTGAAGTCAAACTTTTGGAGAATTCCAGCGCTTTTTGTGGCTGTAGAGACCAATACGGGAGAGGCATGTTTTGTTGCAGCTGGGGCAGATGAAGGCATCAGGTTGTGATGCTGCAGATGCACCATGGTGTTTTTGCTCTATGTGCTCCTCCCAATGTTATTCTCATCTGGTCACTGCTGTTAATATATGGACTGATGGTGTGTCTCCAAGCACTGTGGCTGTCTCCAAGGGGTCCCCACTTGGCAAGGTTGATGCTGCCAGCCTTCATGTCTCATTTGCAGATATCTTTGTAACACAGAGTTGTCTGCCAATGGGCCTGGTGCCTGAAACCATAAATCACATCCTTGAGGATCCTGCCATCTTCCATTTTGTGGACATGATTGAGCCAGCATAGACGTCACTGAAACAGGAGTGCAAACATGCTGGGAATGTGGGCTTGGGAGAGCACATCTTTGTTTGAAACTGCCATGTGATGCTCAAAATCCTCCTGATGCTCATCACTCCATCTTCTGTATCTCACTTAGGCCATACCTTGTATCTCCTATGACAAATTTCTAACTTTTACCTCCTCCTGCAGCTTTGCTCTCTTTCTTTCAAGAAGAGAAGAAGCACTCCGACACTCTATTAAACTTAGCAGTGTTCACAGTGGATTCTAAAACATAGTCCTCCTGCTTCACATAAAAGGGAGTGTCTCCTTCGCTAGATACCTCCCATGTGACCAATGTTAGCCAAATCACACAAGAACTACTAGAGAACTCTCTAGAATTCAGTTACCAACCCATCCAATTTAAACACATAGTAAAGTGGTACCTCGGGTTAAGTAGTTAATTGGTTCTGGAGGTCCGTTCTTTTTTATTTATTTATTTTTTTTTAAGAATAATTTTTTATTAACCGACCAATCACATCAAATCAAACCAAATTACATAAATTCCAAATTACACAGCCGAATTTTAAATTTTTGTTGGGGGTACCCATATTTCAAGTTCCAAAGGGATCCAATCAACTTCTTGCTTCTTACTGCTGTTTTAATGTACACAAATCTAACCTTATGATGTTCACAGCACTATCCAGTCCTTTCTTATTATTTTTCCATATCTCTTGTTGTTATTTTCATATATTTTTCCTTTCTCTTTGAGACCTCTGATAGTCTCCGCAAGCTGGTTAGAACAGTTTGTAATCCTGCGTGGATATTATTTTTTTTATCAAGTAGCCATATCCAGACGTTTTCCATATAACATCACTTCCATACATCAAAACAGTCTTAGCATCATTAATCTTCACCAATCTGCCTCCTTTCTCAAAACCTCTGAGGAGATTCACTAGGAATGCAGTCTGAAAACAAGTCCATTCTTCCTCCCGGCTATAAATCCTTTGGCAAGATGACGACTCCAAATTAATTGCTGCGCCATTCCCAAAAGCTCTTATTGCTTCTCGGTCTCCATAAAGCATACTTTTGGTTAAAGTTTATCTCCACACAGACCTTAATCATCCTGCTTGGGTCAGTTCAACCGACGGTTCTAATGAGGAGTGGTTCTTGTAAATCACATAGAAGGAAAGTAAAAAAGGCCCCCCCCCATTCAGCCCCATTGTCAACATACCCCGCCTTTGGTGTATCTTCATCGTAAAATACTCCTGTTTCTCCAGCCCGTCGTCTTCTTTCGCAGAGGTCACTTAAATTAGCAGACTTCACTCCCCTTCTTCACTTGAAATATGTGCATTTGCTTCTTTTGTAATTAATTATTCCAAATTGCTGCAACTAGTGCGCGATCAGAGACAGCGTCCAGGAGAGCCGAGGTCCACACGGGGGCATTCTGCCTAGGGCCCTCACCCCCTTCTTTCGAATTAGGGGGTGATTTATGGGCACAGCAGGCAAGGGCAGTGTTCCCCATTTCCTTGGGGCAACAAGGGAGGCTGCCTACTCCCATAACAGCCTCTTAATTACCCCGTGTGGGTCGGAGAGATGGTATTGTCGGCCATCTTCCAATGCGCCCCCTAGTGGCCCCCCGGTTCCGGAGGTCCGTTCTTAACCTGAAACTGTTCTTAACCTGAATCACCACTTTAGCTAATGGGGCCTCCCACTGCTGCTGCGCTACCAGAACACAATTTCTGTTCTCATCCTGAAGCAAAGTTCTTAACCCGAGGTCCTATTTCTGGGTTAGCGGAGTCTGTAACCTGAAGCGTATGTAACCTGAAGCATATGTAACCCGAGGTACCACTGTAATGCATACAAGCATTTACAATTTCAGTGAATTAAATCACTATACTTAACAGCCTGGGGCGTGGGTGGCACTGTGGTCTAAACCACAGAGCCTAGGGCTTGCCGATCAGAAGGTCAGAGGTACGAATACCCGTGACGGGGTGAGCTCCCATTGCTCGGTCCCTGCTCCTGCCCACCTAGCAGTTCAAAAGCATGTCAAAGTGCAAGTAGATAAATAGGTACCGCTCCGGAGGGAAGGTAAACGACATTTCCGTGCGCCGCTCTGGTTCGCCAGAAGCAGCTTAGTCATGCTGGCCACATGACCCAGAAGCTGTCTGTGGACAAACGCTGGCTCCCTCGGCCTATAGAGCGAGATGAGCGCGCAACCCCAGAGTCGGCTGTGACTGGACCTAACGGTTACCTTTTACTTAACAGCCTGGGGTGGGTAGCAGTGAAGTTGGAGCCGATGGATGTTTTGGCAAGAGTGCCAGATTGATGACAGCACCCCTCTGGTACGACCACACAGCCCAAAACCCATTGCCACCCCACCCTTTCCAGGTAAGTAGCAGCGATGCTGGTGTTGGGAGGGCAATACTGCTCCATCACACATGCTGGCTGCCAGGTAGGTGCATACAGTAGACAGTTATCCTTCAAGTAGCAATGTCCTAAGCCACCCAGAGTTTTAAAATTTTAAAAATGGCAGTTTAAATCTGGGCCTGTGCAGCTAACAAAGCATAGGTATATTTACTGACGGCATGATTATCTGCAGTTGTTCAGACTTACGTTTTTGAATTGGTAGATTTATTGCTGTTCATTTGAAATGCCGGGAGCTGTTTTGGGCACAACCTTGTTGGAGAGCAGCAGACAAATAGGCATGATGAGGAAGATGGTGAGATTAATGCACAGCGGTGGGATTTTTAAAAAGGGAGCCTTAGTGTGCATTAATATGCACGTCACCTCACAGCACAGAGAAAAGGAGAGAGTGGGGGCAACATCTTTTCAAATATACAGAGAGGTAGAGATTAAGCAGCAGTCTTGGGAAGGAAAAGATGGTAAAAGGCAGGAAAGCATATGCAAAGCAGTGGCTACTCGCTGACCTTTTTGTACCCTGAAAAATGGCCATTTATTTCCACATCAAAGCTCTAACATGAAAATCCAGTGAAGCCCTAAAATATAAACGGGCAAACCTGTGTTTTTGTCATGTCAGATTGACCCTAAGAACAGCTGAACTAAAAATTCAGCTACACATGACATCATCTGTTGCCTCTTGTTGATGAATAC
Organism: Podarcis filfolensis; assembly: GCF_964270895.1. Taxonomy (NCBI): domain Eukaryota; kingdom Metazoa; phylum Chordata; class Lepidosauria; order Squamata; family Lacertidae; genus Podarcis; species Podarcis filfolensis. Next base: position 25,006,051 of record NC_139621.1, on the reverse strand, counting down.
ACATTTTATACATGTATGTCAATATTTTGTTTATATATATATATATATATATATATATATATATATATATATATATAATCCAGGAACAAAATGACAAAAACCAGCCATTATCCTGACAACTTCTTTAAAGAATTGGAAAAGAAATGAGACAAGAGCATAAAAGATACAAATGGAAATATCCCCTCAAACTGTCAGAATCTGAGAATATGAAAACAGAACATATGGGCGAAAGGTGTTGCTTTTAAATTTAGTTTTTCAGCATTCACCTCAAGAAGGGAGGAGGGGGGAGCACACCACTTGCTATTCAGAATTGGCTGAGGCAAATGATGCCAAGATTTGACAGCCTGAATTTGCTATGCAAGATTTCCTTCTTTTGAAGATTAAGACACTTATCATTCAGTTATCGTTTTCCTTTCCCTGGAAATAGCTCCAGGCTTGATTCATTGGAAATGCATGCGCTATTTAGACGAGATTTGCAAAGCGACTGAAAAACATTTTACTAAGGTACATTGCATTCTTTGGTGGCTTGTTGCTGATGTCCTTTTTCCATTGTGGCCACATTCACTCCAGAAATGTTTTCCGCTGTACACAGATAAAAAAGGGCAGCAAATACAACCTTATGAATGCCCAATTTATTTATTTTTCCAAAAAAAGATGCTGCCCTCAAATTCTATGTGCTTCGCTAGAATAGATTGTTTCTAGGCACTCAGCATCCATCAACTAAATGCACTCTTCAGAACAGGAAATCCCCACGAAGACATGAAGAATATTGATGTGTCAGTCTTATTATGGTGAACTGAACAACAGAGAGAGAGAGAAAGGAAGTAACTGGTGTACTATATAAGAACACTCTGAACACATGCAATACAATGCATAAATGCATAGGGTTCTCTCACTCCTTTTCTGAATAGTGGCTAACAGGTCAGTCGTGTTTAGTTCAATGGGACTAAGTCACAGACGTGTTTGTTGAAGATTTGAGGTCTAATATTATGAGCTAAGACGTTCCCAATTTTAAACTCACATTCATTGCAAAGTCAGTAAGCGGCCTTGAGTAAACCACTCTTAATTGCAACAGGGTTGTTGCAAAACTTACTAAAATAAGGAATGTGAAGGCTTTTTCAGTGGTTGAAATGAACCATATCGATGCTAATTATTAACAAGCAATGAAGGCATCAAGAAGATTGTATTTATAACCTCCCAAGATCTCAAGCTGATATGTGGAAATAGTTTTTGGAATTTGATTGTAATAATTTGATTTGATATTTTTGAGCAACGTGGTTGATGTGTTGCAAGTTATGTTGTTTAATTTGTGATGTGAAAAATGAAAATTAGTAACTATATATATACACATGAAGGAATAGCATTTCATTTTCCTTTAAATGAGAAAAGCCAGCAAGAGCAAAATTTGTATTATGTTCATCTATGACAACTGCATAGGAAACAGCTCAAGAAGTTCTCCCTTCCTTTGAGAGGATTTGTTCAGTTATATGCTTTACACAACACCAGAATGGCTGCTTTCAAGATACATTTCCATGACCCATAACTGTATTTTATTCTGTTTCATAAAATGTATATACTGCTTGGAAAACCTCATGTACTTCTTCTATGTCAACAGATAATTTGTTGGGTTGGTTTTTGTTTTTTAATTGGCAACAGATGAAACTTCTTAGAGCATTTCCTCCCCCACCCCCCAGAAAAAGTCCCTTTCCGGTTCTCGCCCTGTATACTGAAGGCTGTTTCACATAATACACAGAGGCAAACCTTTATTTGCTACCATGCTAGTACTCAAAAGGAGATTGCAATCAATCATGGCTCCCTGATGGGTGTCCCTGCATTTATTTTTACAAAGGGCACTGAGCATCCTTCAAGTGCTATGTGCAATCACTCCCTCTAATGATGAACTCAGGTGGTGAGTGCTAACAGAGTGGAGGAAAAATGAGGCCACTGATCAATAGAACTATTACTATTATTAAATTCATTTACCTAGTTAGTCATTTAATAGAAAAGAACATAAACAACATAAACAACATAAAAAATTAGAGTCAAAGGCATAGCATAAAAACAGACAGCAGTACATTGCAGTATTATGCCTTGCAAGAGCACCAGGTGACTCAGGTAAACCCCCAAACTAAGTACAAAAATCCCTTCAAAAAAACCCCGAGAGAGATGGGTAGGAAAGACCAACAAGGACTGAGCATGCTCAGCATCCATGACCTATCCAGTGTCAGCTGCGGGGGGTGGGGGGGAAGAAAGCTGAGATTGTGGTCTGCGCCTGGAAGACATGAACAGTCTGGAAGGAGGACACACTGCAACATTTTATTGCAGGTTCCCCACATTGGCAACCAAAATCAAACAATGACAAAAACGCATACAGTAAAGCCCACAAATTACACATATTTAACTCGTATGCTTTATGCGTGTGGCAAAAATTAAAAATTAAACTAAAAGGGGTGGAATTGCTAAAAGGACTTTAGCAATCCCAACTGCCATAGTAGTAGTAGTAGTAGTAGTACTAATAATAATAATAATAATAATAATAATAATAATAATAATAATAATTTATTTCTACCCCGCCCATCTGGCTGGGTTTCCCCAGCCACTCAACCACATTGAACCCAACGGATTTTGACTATACAGTATGTGATTTTGGCTTTAGGCATGATCGCCGGAACGTAACTCCTGCATAAGTTGTGGGCTAACTGTAAAACAAACAGCCATAATAAAATCGCATTTTATATCAATAAGGGCAACAAGACAGAAAAAAATACATTAGAGATCCCCAGGTGAATAAATATGTCTAATTTGCTCTGTGTCTGAAATAATCAGGGAGGTCTCCCGGATGAGTAACTGATTCCAAAGTTGCAGTGTGATAACTGAGAAAGATCTGGCATGTTTCCAGGTGTACGTGAGTGCTAAAATGCTTTGACTTGTGCTGAATCAGCACTGCTTAATTTCTTTCAGCACTACATTATCAATGCAGACAATCCCCACAGCAGGAAGTAATCAGTCATTCAGAGAGTCGGTCATCAGATTAGCCTGGAATCTCTGGGGCAGAGTGTTCTGAGTAGAACTTCACTTTGAGAACCTAGAGTTTATAATACCAAGCTACCAGGACTACACAGTTTGACTCGATATAGGGTAGCGATAGGGGAGAAATCCCATTCAGTTCATATTTAAAGGCAAGGCCATGTAATTTACTCTTTCCAAAACAGTGCACAAATCAAAACACAGCCATCTTTTTGAGTCTGGCATTTCTCCAGGTTTTGCAATGCAGTTTTTCAGTCAACTAATGTGTACAAGAAACATGCACAGTGCAATGCGGACAGTGAAGATGCTGACCCTCTGTGTTTTCTGTTGCTGCTGGTGAAACTTCCCATTCCATGTGCTTCCCAACCCTGTTCCTAGGTGTCCAGTCACCAGGACGCTGGTTTTGATTGGTAATACGGCTTTGTGGCCCAGAGCAAGAGTCTGGGTTGCCATGTTCTTGTGGGTGTCAGTGTTGCTGATGCTGTGGTAGTGGCCCAAAGGACCAGAATAAATGTGATAATGTGTACCCCTGTAAATCCTTGAGTGTGCTGCCCCCCCAAAAAAAAAATTGGGGCAGAAATACAGCTAATATGTGAATCACAAAGATACAGCTCAAAGCTAGAACTTAAGTTGCTACATGGTGCAAAAGGCTACAAGTAACACAGGTTCCCAACATGCACACTAATGCAATGTAACAGAACACAGTGGGAATCAGAACTTAATCAGTAGAAATTGCTAGTGCTTATTGTGCATGTGTAAAATGTGAAATGAGGTAATGATGTATATGATTGGTGAAAATTGAAATGCTTTGTTTGCCTGGATCAGCGGGCAGGGTTGAAGTTTTGCAGAACGATCCTACTGTAACCTATTGCTTTGCAATAAACAACACTGGACTCCTAATGCTTCACGTTTTTGAGTTTTATTGGCATAAACTCAGGAGATAAGCTATTTTTGGCTTACGACAATGCCACTCAGTATCAGAGACTGAACCAATGTAGATCACGGCCCCCATGGTGTGTGACAGACTGGGAGGGAGCAGTTATGTTGCTGTATTTACGATGCTATACTGCCCTAGATAGAGGCGGATGAATGAGCTGGTTGTTAGTTATGCTCAACACTGCTATGCATTTTTGTAGACAAAACATTTGCTCTATAATAACTGTTTGACTGGGGATTATCTGTATATATGGGAGTGAGGCTTGGATGTGGAAGACTGCTAATGATGCATTTAGGAGAGGTTATTGTGGGGGTTTTTTTCTGTACAGCTATATACAAATCAATTGCCTGTACAGAACAATTTCATATATTGCAAAGTTTCAAATAAATTCAGATGCCAACTGAATTTATTAATTAAAACCTAACAAATTTAATGTGTGTCGTCCCACCCCCCACAAAAAAACCCTGTTTATCTGTTTCATTTTCATACTGCCCTTCCTCCTGTGGGAGCTGATGGCATCAAAGAGCATAATAAACACACAATCTATGCAATACAAATACCTTTCAAATAAATCCTTCAAAAGCTATATCCAAATAATACTACCAGCTGACATTACACTAGACATTCTTTTCTCAAAGGCCCAGATGAACAAATATATATTTAGTCTGTGTCTTAGCAGCAATGTTTATCAGAGCAACAGACACAAGGAAAGGAATTGATAAAGACCACTTAAAAACTTTTCAGTACAGTGGTACCTCGGGTTAAGAACTTAATTCGTTCTGGAGGTCTGTTCTTAACCTGAAACTGTTCTTAACCTAAGGCACCACTTTAGCTAATGGGGCCTCCCACTGCTGCTGCGCCGCTGGAGCACGATTTCTGTTCTCATCCTGAAGCAAAGTTCTTAACCTGAAGCACTATTTCTGGGTTAGCGGAGTCTGTAACCTGAAGCGTATGTAACCCGAGGTACCACTGTAATTTCAACACAATAATTTTAGAAGCTCCTTGTCAGAGAGGTACCACTGTAATTTCAACACAATAATTTTAGAAGCTCCTTGTCAGAGAGGTAGGATGTATTTCAGGCATATTTTTTTAGCAAGCTGGAGGATTAAGTGTATTTATTGAAGAGTCTCCCTTCAGAAATTGAACCATATTATTTAAGATGCTAAACCTTTCAACAGCCTACTTACATGATACAGTATTTAAAGAAATTGGCCAAAACAAAATTCAAGAAGTAATGACAATTTGTAATAAGGGAGCAAGAGAGTAAGAAGAAATGGCATGCAGAAATGGTGCAGAATATTGTAGTGCAGATAATCAGAATGAGAGTGCAAATGTGTGTGGTTGGGATCATTTCTTCTCCTCCTCCCTGGATTTTTTTAGGGCAAAAAACTTGAGTTTAATGCAGTGGGATGTGAACCGTCAAAAAATAAAGGGGGGGGGGGAATCTGGGAAATATAGAATCTCCTATAAACATGACACATTTCTTCCTCCATATTGTTATCTTCCACTGCCTTTCAAGAGATTGCATACACACGAGTGGGAGGTTAGCTTTTAACACTGAGCCCAAACAAGAAGCAGCATTCATACACAATATGTTCACACCACCATTTGGAACACTATTATTATTGCAGATATTACAGACATGGAAATATTATGAATCACCATGTCAACACAATTCAAATTTCTGGTCTAAAAATATTCCTTTAAAAAAACCTGAAATAAATCATTAGCTCTGTATGTAGGGCCAGTGAAAACGTCAGAAGTAAGAGACTTATTCATATTATATTTATTTCCAGTGCAAGAGGATCAGAAAGACCTCCGGCAAGAGATAAATTGCACTGCTTATTTGAAAAATTCAAGCAAACTCAATAGCATGAAGGGCTGGCAACACGGGCAGTGCTGCACTGCTGACATGGATTCCCCATGTAATGTGTCTGTCATGGGGCCAACAGGCAAAGCAGGTCGTTCACAGGTCAGAGAGAGAGAGAGATTAAAACTTAGAAACATTGAACATTAGAACTTAGAAACAATGAACAAGAAAACAACCAGATATCTAAATGGATTCAGTGGATTGAAACATCACCACAGCAATTACTAATTTCCAGATCTAAAATATCATTTGCTCAGTGTTATGTACTGAGTTGAATAGCATCCAAAATGCAGCAGTCTGATTGGTCCTAGAACAATAGGATTCAGAATGCAGCAGTCTGATTGGTCCTAGAACAATGCCAGCAGTATGACTGGTCCACAGGAGCCACCCAATCCAGCTCCAGGTGGAAGTGAATCCACAACCTGATTGGCCTACAGGAGAATCCCACAATTAGTCAATCATGTGGGGCCCATTGTGTAAATAATGTATATAAAGCAGACATCCTGGGGGAACTTCCATTCTTCCTCACCACTATGAGCTGAATAAAGAGCATGAAATCCACTCTCGACTCCGAGTATATTTCACTCAGATTTGCAAAGCTGTCAAGGTGCAAAGAGAAAGCCTATGGGCACGTGAGCTTCAGAGAATGGCCTTGTTTTCTGGGAAATGACTTGATTGGAGGTGATCAACATCAAGGGATTTAAAGGGCAGAACAAACTATGGTATGGTGGATCTTCCACCTCAGAAACTCCAAATACAAATCCATTGTGCCAACAGGGTCCAATGGGATCTGCTGCTGATCATGACAACTAGCTTCATTTGGAAGCAAGTAGCCATGAAAGCTTGCTTAAGCTTGGGAAAAATAATCATGGCCTGATGATAATAGGTTCTATTATTGCCATTTTTAAAATTATCTCCACCAGCTTGGGGAGGAACTAGAATATAAGTTAGTTTCCCTATCAAATAGGATATTTTGATTAAAAAATCCAATCTCAAGTTTTCAGCTTAAGTGAACTTGTGACCCAAGTCAGCTGAAGTGACTTGTGACCCAAGATTTACAATTTATAATATACCATAATGCAAGGTTTTGAGGGCTATCTGGGGTCTCTTTCAGATTGCACAGTTGGTTGAGTAGGGAACAACATGCATGGACTCTAGTTGAATGGAGTCTGACCTCAGCCTGAATCAAAGGTCCTGGATTGTCAGGAGACAAAAGAAAAAGCTTTTTAAAGAAGGATTTTTGCGATGTTCCCAGTTCTACAACCCAAGAGTCATCAGCTCCATAGAGAATTTGAGCGACTTCACTTTAGAAAGGTTTTAAGGCAGGGTTAATAAAAAGCCACTTTTAATGTAGCAAGGTTTCGTACAGTTGTTCTAGAACTTTGATATTTCCACATGAGCCTTCAAAGAAAGGGTCTCATTAAAAAAAAACACCTCAATATATTTAAAGATCCAACATTGATCAGTCAGACACTTATCTCCTTACCAGATAAATATGAGGGGCTTCTTTCAAAAGACCATCACTTCAGTTTTTGAATAATTTATGGCTACATTTTCCTCACTACAGTTAAACCAGGCTCAAGGCAGCTTGCAGATGCTTGCTGGTATTAGAATTGGCTAATTTATATCAAAGATGGGTTCTAGCAATTAGATTAGATGCTACATCCACATGTAAGAAAGGCAGCATAGAAATGCTTAGCAGCATCTTTGATAGACAGTTTGGCAATATAGTAACATGTTAAACATTTGTAAATCATGTTTGGAAGCCTTAGTTCTGAGTAAAAATGCCTAGGATTGCAGTGTAAGGTTGCACAATCTTGACCCTGGTACCTGGGAGCAAGCTCCATTGGATACAGTGGGACTTACTTCTGAGTAGACAGTGTAAGTCTCCATTTACAAGACAGGAATAAATGTGCCACACATTTCCTAAGAAATGGCTGGCTACGGAAGCATTACCATTAAAAAAAATAAAGTGGATTGGTGACCTTTGCCTTCAAAATCATGTTGTTGTTGTTGTTTAGTTGTTTAGTTGTGTCCGACTCTTTGTGACCCCATGGACCAGAGCACGCCAGGCACTTCTGTCCTCCACTGCCTCCCGCAGTTTGGTCAAACTCATGCTGGTAGCTTCGAGAACACTCTCCAACCATCTCGTCCTCTGTCGTCCCCTTCTCCTTGTGCCCTCCATCTTTCCCAACATCAGGGTCTTTTCCAGGGAGTCTTCTCTTCTCATGAGGTGGCCAAAGTATTGGAGTCTCAGCTTCAGGATCTGTCCTTCCAGTGAGCACTCAGGGCTGATTTCTTTCAGAATGGATAGGTTTGATCTTCTTGCAATCCATAGGACTCTCAAGAGTCTCCTCCAGCACCATAATTCAAAAGCATCAATTCTTCAGCGATCAGCCTTCTTTATGGTCCAGCTCTCACTTCCATACATCACTACTGGGAAAACCATAGCTTTTACTATACGGACCTTTGTTGGCAAGGTGATGTCTCTACTTTTTAAATGCCAGCTTCACCATTTCCTTCATTTCGTGCAGGTATTTTATTTTTAGTATAAGCAGGACTCAGCTTTTGCACTTTTAATTGTTCTCTGAGACATGAAGGGAATGAAAAAGGAAAACTGGGACATTCTGGGATCAAATCAGAAATGGAGTTGGCTCCTGTAATTCTGGAATTGTCCCTGGAAAATTGGGACACTTGGATCTGCCAGAAGATGTTAGGATTCTGAGTGGACTAACTGGGTTTCCTTTGTTTTCCCTCAAGTGATGCTCAACTGCATCTTCAACATTCTACAGTTCCCAGAGCATGCTACTCCTCAAGGAAATGCAATATACTTTATATTTTGCTCTATAAGACTCACTTTTTCCCTCCTAAAAAGTAAGGGGAAATGTGTGTGCATCTTATGGAGCAAATGCAGGCTGTGCAGCTATCCCAGAAGCCAGAACAGCAAGAGGGATTGCTGCTTTCACTGCGCAGTGATCCCTCTTGCTGTTCTGGCTTCTGAGATTCAGAATATATATTTTTTCTTGTTTTCCTCCTCCAAAGACTAGGTGCGTCTTGTGGTCTGGTGCGTCTTATAGAGCGAAAAATATGGTATATACAGCTCTGGTCATACTTCTGACATTTTATGCCGGCAATCTGGATAGAAAGCTTTGCCATTTGAGATTTAACAGTTCTGTATTATCCTTCAAATCCAGCACACGTTAATTGGGTGGTTCAGGACTTCATCAAGAGGCAGACTTTGGAGTGAAATGGCGTGTGAACTAAATGAAATGAAACCATGTGTCAAGTATGTTGGTGCCAGTGAACGTATCTATTAGCATATATGCTAAGAGGGAGCTCTGTTGTATCTGTCTGGAGGTGTCCTGGAGAAACCTAATAATAATGGCAGTGTTTTTGCCATGATGGGGGATTCTCCAGGTACGGAGGAGGGGATAAGGTTGTTCATTCACACAAAAAAAGGTAAATGAACATGAAAACCTAGAAACAGACTGGCTGCACTCAGTGGAAGAAAGGACTCCTCCATTGTGTGGACAGGCGGAGTCCCCCAAACCCTGGGCAGCCCCCATGTGGAATAACGACTCAAGACAACATGCTATGGGATTAAAATTGGCCACAGCTTTATTATGTTTCAGATGTGGGTAGACCTTGGCTCAGGCATTGGGTGTTTATCCCTCCCAGTCTCCCGCTGGGGATCTGGGGAACATCAGGGTTATCCAGTGTGTGGGGGACGGGGGGTGGGCTGGCTCTGGAGAACGTATGTTCAAGCAGAGAGAGCGCGCCCCTGTTATGCCACTGTCGCCGTACGGCCAAAGCCTCCCCTCAAACAACCCCTTTAATGGGGAACCCTGCCCTGGTATTGCTGCCGCAAAGAGGAGGGGGGCCTGGGTCACAGCTGCACGCCCTCCCCCATTTAGTGGAGACAGACTAAAGGATTCCGCCCAAGGCCTGATACCGCCAAAGTTGTGACGTTTTGCTACAGGAAAGGCAAACCTGCCAATGCTGGAGAATTCCTTTCTGGCCCTTCAGTGTGGTGTAGTGGTTAAGAGCGGTAGTCTTGTAATCTGGGGAACCGGGTTCGCGTCTCCGCTCCTCCACATGCAGCTGCTGGGTGACCTTGGGCCAGTCACACTTCTTTGAAGTCTCTCAGCCCCCCTCACCTCACAGAGTGTTTGTTGTGGGGGAGGAAGGGAAAGGAGAATGTTAGCCGCTTTGAGACTCCTTAAAGGGAGTGAAAGGCGGGATATCAAATCCAAACTCTTCTTCTTCTTCTTCTTCTTCTTCTTCTTCTTCTTCTTCTTCTTCTTCTTCAACAGCAACCTTGACATAGCAGCTCCCGCGTACCTGAGGAGAAAAGGTTAACCTGCAAAAGAAGTTTTAACTGAGGGTGGGTAGGGTGGGAGAAGCTCTGGAGCCAACTGATGATTCCCTGGTAAGATCCTCCCCCTATTGTGCGGGCATGTGGTCCCTCCCCCTACCTGGCCTGATCACCTTGGCAACACCTCCCCAGGCGGGATTGGGCAACTGGCAGAGGTAGGCAGAGACCTCCAGGTATCCCACCTGGGGAAGGCGAAGCCAAACCTGCGCTAATGGTGCCGCATAGGGTCCAGGGGGCTGTGTGTGACCACACAAAGGGCGCCCCCCATTTAATGTGGGGAGCGGTCATTGTGGTGGTTTATCTAGCTGTGGTGGGTAGCAGGAGTGCAACACTCTGAAAAGCATGGGGTGACTGGATCTAAACATTATTTTAGCCTTCCACATTGCCCTGAGAGGTGCTTCATCATTTTGACCACAGCTCAAAGTAGGCTTTAAAAAAGGAGGAGAATGGGACCCATGCCAACATGTAGGGTGCTAGTGTGTGCCTTTAAAAATAAGGCTAATATATTGGTTTACAGGAACTACTAACGTGTGCTCTGAGCCTATCATATATGTCTTGATCTCCCATAGCAATAAAATAAAACCCGAAACCTAAAAACAGGTAAGTGTGAGGAAAATAAGCACAAACATTTCTTTTTAAAGGACCCATGTTGTATTCTACCTCAGAGAATATAATGTATTCAACAGTATATTATAAAGTTTCAAATAACTGAATTGACCTTCCTAGCATATATATGGAATGCTCCAGATATTAAAGTTTAAAAGAAGGGTCCACATCAAAAACTGTACTTTGGCCCATTTTTCTTTTGCTTTGCCCTTGAAGGGGGAAAAATGAGCTATTTCAGGCAGGAGGAAGATATTTCCACAAGACAACAGCAAGACAGCTGGGAGGTGGGCTGGGGAAAAGAGCTGAATCAGCAGCTATGGGTAGGCTAGCAGTTTTCAGAGAGAACAAAACAGCTGCAAGGTGATTCCATGATGTATAAGTAAAGGAGGCTGACAAGTTTAAGCAGAGAGCAGCCAGCAAAAACAGCAGGACAACAGTTGTTAGAACAGGCATCAAGATACCCTACAAATTTAAGGAAACGGGGGCACATTTTCAGGGAGAAAGGCTCAATGTTTGAGAAATGAGAGAGACACAGAGGAAAGACACACACACACAGACAGACAGAGAGAGAGAGAGAGAATATCTAGCAGAGGCATCATAGGAGGTGACCAATTCTAAAAGAGCTTCAGGGAAATTGCTTTTAAATTCTACACCGCAAATCTTGAGGGATGGGGGATTCTGGGAATTTCTTCTTTGGCCCTCTGGTCTTGAGAGAAACGCTGGTGAGGTTTTTGGGGAGGCTCTCGGCTGAGACATCAAATATTTATAAGCTGTCTATTCCGCAGGGGAATAAGAATGATGCTCTGTAAAAATTTAACATGGGGCTGTCAACATTCAATGCTCCAGTTACCTAGCATCTCATGAGAGGATGGAATCCAAATGTCAGCTCCAGAGAATGCCTTTTCTTTGACCCAAATGTAGGAGATTTTAGTGTGTAACCCATAGGATGTTTCCTGAGAAGCACTGAGTTCAACAGGACAATTTGGACTGGTGGGGGGTAAGACCGGAATCACAGAATCAGCAGAATTATAGATGACCCCAAGGATCATCTATGTCAGGAACACAGATGAGAAAGAGTGGTGGAAATCAACCAACCAAAAGCCCCCCAGGGAAGGCACAGAAGATGACTTAGATCCTGGATCCTGGTGGTGGGCCACAGTTCAGAGGTGGAGAGAAGCTGGGAGGTACTAGAAGCAGGCAGCTTGAATGATCACAAAGAGGCAGAAGTAGGCAGGTGGTCCAGCAGATGGAAGACAGATGACTTTTCCATTTTGGATGCAGGCTCCAACAGACAACAGAGTGGAGGCAGACCCTGTATCTGTCCTGCAGCTCCAACATGACAGCCTCTCTGCCGAAGGCTCTCTAGCCCATCTTACTCCTAGAATGCGAAGGATGTTACATGTTGTCGAGCAACGAGCCAGACAGGCACAGGGAGATGAGCCATAGCAGAAGATTACAGGGGAGGAGCCTGACTCAGAGGGCTAGAGAGTGAAAGAGGGGCTGCATGCCAGTTCAAGCAACTTCTTCATTAAGGTGACTTGCCTTTGTGAGCCTCCTTGCATTTCTTCCTTTTCTTAATAAAGAAACTAACTGCACGTTAGCCTCACGTCTCCCTCTCTGACCTGTGAATGCCCTGATCTTCCTGTCAGCCCCTTGACAATCTAGTCCAACCCCTTGCAATGCAGAACTAGAATGCAGCTATCCTGTGGGGGGGTGTCAAATCTGCAACCTTTTCAGCACTATGCTCTAACAAACTGAGTTACAAAGTATGTGGAGCCAGAACCAATGACAGGCACAACCACAGCTCATGATAAGCAGAGCCCACCTTTCGTCTTGGGGAGTTTAACAAGGGCAACATTGAGAGTGGGGAAGAGGAAGCTGACAGGCAATTCAACCCCAGGACGTGTTGTAAGAACAGGCAGGTAGGGGTTGGCTAAGTATAGACTCAGGTTAGTGGGGCAGTGCCCCATTTGCCCTAATGGACAGATTTCCACTATATGCAAGAGAGAAAAAGAGAAGAAGCCACAGCTTCCACTGCTAGAAATTTGGTGGCTCCTCAGCTAATATCCAGCCTGTTTTCCCCATGCTTTTGCTCAATCATTCCAAAGCCAGGATACATTTGAAGGCTTACCCAACAGGAGAAGCAAGAATCTCTTCGGCTAGAATTTAGTTTCCCCAAAGGAATTCATACATTTCCCCCTAGAATTTAATTAATGTTGAGTATTGCACAAGGCAACGGACCAGAGCACAATGAAAACATGCAATTAAATATTTACCACCAGCTCCATTGAGCGTTATTATATCAGTCTTCCTTCATAGTTGCTTCTCTGATGGTGTAACCAGGCAAGGATGAGACAAATTATAGAGTAGCATTGGGGAAATGCTTGTCCCTATAGCCCATTGCTATGCACAACAGATAAGTAGAAGACAAGGTACCAATAGACTAATGACGATAATAGGATTAGTAAATAGGTGACATATGGGTGATAGCTTAAAGGGTTTTGAGTCTACTTGGAATGGAAGTGGTGTCTATTTATGCATCTCATTGCTCTAATGCCATATAGATCAAAATAATTCATATTCCTTCACCTATGATCTGCATTTAACACCTTGCTAATAGAAATTCTTGTACAACACTGGGATTCCTTGTAAGATGCAGCAATTCCACTGTTGTCAAATGCTAAATATGTGATATGCCTGCAAGTCTGCATACGGAATGAGAGCAAATGGAGTGTGTAAACTCAGATGCTGTGCAGGCTCTTGATAACAACATCTAAGATGAAGCTGAAGCTTTAAAGGTGATGACTTCATCTTCATCTTCTTGGCTTTCAAATGGTTATTGATGTCTCTTAGGATTCATCTGAATTCCAGTGGGTTTTCTGGCTTCTAATGTCAGTGTTATTCCTTCCCCTTGCTGAATAGTTACAACAGCTGAACATATGATGGGGGAAGAAACTAAAGACATGGTAGAACATGAAACACGCATAAGGATGTTACTATCTCCAAAAGATACACTGCATTTAGCTTTTGTTTGACACTCAGCATCAGAAAGTGCCAGTGGACTTGTTCACACATTGCTCTTCTAAAAGTGTTAATGAAATAGGTAAAAGGTAAAGGACCCCTGGACGGTTAAGTCCAGTCAAAGGTGACTCTGGGGTTGCGGCGCTCATCTTGCTTTCAGGCCAAGGGAGCCAGCGTTTGTCCACAGACAGCTTTCTGGGTCATATGGCCAGCATGACTAAACCGCTTCTGGTGCAACGGAACACTGACAAAAACCTGCACAGAAATGCCGTTTACCTTCCCTCCGCAGCGGTACCTATTTATCTACTTGCACTGACGTGCTTTCGAACTGCTAGGTTGGCAGGAGCTGGGACAGAGAAACAGAAGCTCACCCCGTCGCGGGGATTCAAACCGCCGACCTTCTGATCAGCAAGCCCAACAGGCTTAGTGGTTTAGACTGCAGCGCCACCCCATCCCTTTGTTAATGAAATAACACAGTAGCAGCTAACCTCAGTCTACACCATGTTAGTCATGCAGCAAAAATGACATCATACATGGGCTGCATTGAAATGTCAGGTTGGATAGCCATCTGTCATGGATGCTTTAGCTGAGATTCCTGCACTGCGGGGTGTTGAACTAGATGACCATTGGGTCACTTCCAACCAGTGGCGTAGCGTGGGTTGTCAGCACCCGGGGCAAGGCAAGTAATTTGCGCCCCTAACCCTGAGTGAGCCAGGTAGGGGCAGAGAGCTGCGAGTGCGAGCGCCCCCCCCCAGATGTTGCGCCCGGTGCGGCCAGCCCCCCTGCACCCCCCACGCTACGCTACTACTTCCAGCTCTACAGTTCTATGATTCTATGACTTTAAAAGAAAAAGAGTGGTGAACCCCAGGCAGGTGACAAATGAATTGCCCAAAGCTTTTTGCCCAAACGTTTTCATCAGGAGTTATACAACTGAGCATTCTCATATGTCAAAATGTGCTTTCTAGCCGTTTTGGTTCGTGCGCCTGATGTGGTCTGAAAAGAAGCTTCTAGGAACCATCTTTTGATATATGAAAATGTTCAGTTGTTGCTTCTCATGAAGACATTTGGTGAAATGTGTTGAGTAATTTGCCTGTAGTAATAATTTACTCATCAGCATTTGCTTGAGGTTCATGTGTGCCTTTGTTGCTGTCTTGCCCTCTCTCCCCCTATCTGTGTATCCTCTGGATTTTCCTCATCTTCCACAGCAACCCACTTAAACTGATGTTTTCTACATTTCTTTTGATGGTTTGACAATCTTGAGGAGGAAAGGTGGGTTACAAAGCTTGAATTTTCAAGTGTTCCAAAAATGTACCCTGCGGCTATATACCCTCAGACTGACTTAACACATTTTGCTCATTTGCTTTTAAGTTAAGCAAGGTGGGGTGTGGGGGGGAAGGCAACAGGTTCATAAGCTGTCTTTCATATTCATTCCTGAGTTACCATGGGATGACTTTTTCAATTCAGAAATAGCTGTGTGAACAGATGCTCAGAATTGCAAATAAAAACTATCCCTTGCTAGTTTTTAGAAAGACCTCCTTAATATTAGGATTGGGTTTTCTGAGATTAAACACTCAGCATTAAAACACATAATTTCCCTTTAAAGGGAATACAATTCTAATTGCTGCTGATCTCTGTGAGGTCTAGTGGCAATTGTAAAGATGTAATCAGGGATCCAGGAGAATAGCTATTAGGTTATGCAATAGTCATTTCACAGAACTGCACACTTAAAAACTTCTGCTCTTAATCCTTTCTCTCTCACACAGCATCCAAAGACAGAGTATTATGTTCTTCATTGTTTTTGAGAATAATCAATCTCGTATAGATTGTACTTTAGAGGTCTGAGATGAGAAATTACCTAGTTAAGAGTCTCCGTGCAGGAGCACAGAGGGCATTCTCATGCGCCGTCTATCATCACCTTTTGTTCTAACAACACTGACCAAATTCTAGGCACTAGTCCAGCTTTGCCAATAAAAGTTATAAGTGCGACACACTTCACACATTTTGTTCTCATAGGTCAAAATGGAGACACACTCATTTGCTAAAAGACTACTAATCTGATGCTAAACTTTATGGATCAGGTGCCATATGACACCTGCACTCTGGCACTAGGCATGTACATTAGAAAGACACTTTTAGGCACTTCTTTAGCTCATTAAAAACAAAACAAAACAAAAAACAGAAGTATCTTCTACCTCTTGATATCAAAGAAACAGCTAGCACAAATAAAGTCATGATTTCACTTTCAAATAGTGAGCACTCACACTTTACATTGTGGGTGCCCTTTGCGGGATCACACATAGTGCTACAGTTCCCAGGGAGCTTACTGGCAAACAGGGGCCGGTTTGCCTCTCAGTGTTAATTTTTGGAGGTTTACACCCAGCCTCAGTGATCAAGTTTCTTGCTGGGAGGTGGGGCCAGTCCCATTTCTAAATAGGGGGTGGAGCCGACAATAGCCAGGCAGTCGGCTCTGGAGATTCACCCTTCCTACCCTCCCTTTGTTTAGTGTTTCTTGTTTGCAGGTTAACTATTTCTTCCTGTTTAGCGGGCGCTGCTATGGTCTTTGACTGGTTGCTGTTGAAGGATCGGGAAGAAATTTCCCTGCATTGGCAGGTTTTGTCTTCCCTGTAGCAATTCGCCACAACATTGGTGGTTATGGCCTTGGGTGGAATCCTTTAGTCTTTTCTTCCCTATATGGGGAGGGGGGACATGAAGTGGTGATTCACCCCCCTTAAAGGGGTTATATATATGGGTGTCACTGGCCATACACTGAAAGGTTGTCAGTGAACTACCCTGCGTGTGGGGCTATGGGCTTGGCTGCCTGCTACACTTACGTCTTGCAGAGCACCCCCATATCCCATTTACCCTGATGAACCCCAGTTCTCCCCGGCCACTGGTCTTGCTAGCTAGCAAGGATGGGAGTTGTAGTCCAAAAACAGCTAGAGACCCAACTTTGGGAAACACTGTTCGAAAGACAAAGGACTGGGAGGGGGACATTCTTCCTCTCAGATTGCTCCCTGCAGACAGTGCCTTCCACAGCTGCCACCTTTTCTTCTTCCTAATTTGACAGCAACTGGCACCCCAGCCTCAAGCCAGTCAGAATCGCGGAGCTCACAGCATATGTCATAAAACTTGAAATAAACTGATTCACTTATCCCCTCATCACAGCAGATCTGAAAAGCCTCAATAGCGCTTTGCCTCTCCACACAGGACAAGCTGGTAATTGCAACTCCTTTATTATAATTGTTATTTATTCAATTTCTATACCGCCCTTCATCCAAGGATCACTGGGCGGTTTGCAATATAATACACACCACAGTAAGAAACAAGAACAATATTTAAAGCCATGTGCAGGGGTTTGATTTGTCAGAGACATCACACAGGCTCTCCATAAAAAAAACAACCAGTGAACAAAGGATAGCAATCCAACCGCAAAGGATATTTAAAGGGCATTCTATCCTAATGTTTAGTTAGGCATTTGGACCACATGTCAGGCTGAAATGATAGGTCTAGCTGTCACATAGTAGGTCTAAATCCTTCATGTAGGTGTTCAGTTTTCATAGCAGAAATTTCTCAGTGGTTGATAAGAATATGTTTAGCTATTACCTTAGTATTACTTGCTTCAATCCAAAGTGATTGATAAACAATAACACATAAAAATGAAAGCACAATTAAAACACAGTCAGGATAAAAGGACACTACAATAAAAGCCAAATTTAAAATCACCAAGGCTGCAATCTTAAGCACACTTACCCGGGAGTAATTCCTGAAGGACTCATTTGGTCCTACTTCTGAGCAGATATCTATAAGATTACATTTATTTCACAAACAGCAACAGCAATAAAACCACCTTAGAACACCCTCATAAGACATGCTGTCAGGTGTTTTAGCACGCTGCTGTTAAATACTTACCCAGCCTGAATGCCAACTGAATTAAAAATATGACTTAACCTGGCTTCAAAATTGGTTGTGAGGGATCCAAGGGGAGGAGTTCAAACATTTGGGTGCCAGAATCAAAAAAGTTATTCCTGAAATCCCACACAAATGTGTATTTTATGGCCTGTGTCACTTTTGTGTGCCATAAGACCATTCCATCCCATTTTTTAAAAATCATGACACAAAAATCCATTTACATTAAACATTTCAATGCTCGGGGTTTTTTAAGTAAAAGGATTTTATATCAAAACAGGTTGCATGTTAATTGGTCACGAGGCTCTAGTTCATGAATGAGTTCAAGAGGAGTGGAGCACATCCAAGCAGAATTCACGAAGATCAAATTCCTCAAAAAAAGGAAAATCTGTAAAAGAGGTGATACAGAGCAGGGTATCATTTGACGATTGCTGGGAATGGGGAGGAAGCTATTTGCAAACCAATCGAGCTTTTGAATGATGCAATGGAACTAAGGTTGGAGCCTTGCATTACCTTTCCTGAACAGATTCTCAGTTAATCTGCTGCTTCCCACAAAAAAAGTTCCTAATTACCAGAGTCCACACCAGAATTCAGCAAATTATTTAGAAAAGAGGGTTAACATATTCAGGCTGTTCCAATGCAACTGTCTGCCTGAGGGGAAAAACCAAATGCTCAACTCCCCCAATTCATAATGTAGGTCAACTCATTTTGGCACACGACGTAGAAAATGTAACAATAAATTAAATGATATTACAACTAAGCTGTTTCAGGCAGCTTAGGGTAGGGCTGTAATACATGATTTAAACTATACAATGGAAATTAATGAAGTCTGCATAAAAGTAAGCTAGTAAGTAAGTTGGCACCCCTGCTGGACAAAATGGTCCAGTCGCTTGATCCAGCCGGCTCTTCATATGTCTTCTTCTTAAAATAACTTTAACTTTAACTGCATAAGGGACTCCAAATCTTTAGCATGGGCTAAATGAGAAATCACTTCTGCAATGCATCCAATATTCAGTTGCACACACAGATCTCCATACAGCTCAAGCTAGGATTATCTGAAATCCCATCAAGCAGTTAATTCAGGAATGAGTACCAATGCGCAGGACCGGATTTAGGTTTGATGAGGCCCTAAGCTACTGAAGGTAATGGGGCCCTTTATATGTCCAGCTGTCCTTTGTCAACAACAAATTGTCGCTGTTTCTTGTGTTGAATATACGCAATATGGTAATTTATGGATCTAATAGGTATCGAAAGCCATTTGCACATGCAGAATGTAGGCACCCTATATTTAGAAATGTGCAAACCAGTGATATTAGGGCCCAGTACTTACATCTTAGTAGCCTACACAACATGAAACACAGTTGCTGTATGTAGGTTTTATTTTATTTGCTTTTTATCTTATATTTTGGAAATGTACATCCAGTTTTTTCCCCTGATTTTTTTAGGGGCCCCCAAGAGAGTGGGGCCCTAAGCTATACCTTGTTTAGCTTACATACCTTGTAAATATATACATAAATCTGGCACTGCCACTGTGTTCAGTAGGGTCTACTCCCTAGGGACTGTGTTGCAGTTTAGAACATTTCCCCATCAATCATCATCTAATGTAAGGGTGGAAAAGTTGATGCACAGAGGCTGCATGCAGGCCTCCAGACTTGTTTGTCCAACTCTCAGGACACTCCCTGGGACATGCCCCTCAGCTGTCCAGTCCCATGCCCTCTTTAAGAGCTTCCTGGCCCAACTGCAATGCACCCTTGAACCAAGATATTGTATTTTGCCTGAACACTGATCTAGCAAACGGATATGCATTTCCATGATGTCAAAAATGAAGGATGACATTTTGATACTACTCACAATGCTCTGTTTTCAGTTTTAACCTATCCTTCAAATAGTTTCAGTTACAATCAAATTGGAGAATAGGCTACACTCCCCCTCCCTCCCATGAATAAGAATAGATGTATTTTCAAATATAACAATACCTCATGCGAGGAGCTTCAACACTGGCACTTAATAACACTGAAAAGATAGTAACGGAACAACACACAGCTCTTAATCTGTGGTTTCATTTTAAGGTACCAGCAGACAAGTTGCATTGCCTTGCTGCTGTTGTAGCTACTTGTTTTGTTGCTTGTTAAGCATTTTTCTGCTTCTGCACAGCAAGCTATGTTCTCTTTTTGTCTAGTATCATAAATTACCAGCCACGAGAGCTTCATCTCTCAGGGAACAAAAAGAATAGGCTTTGCGTACCCTTTTGCAGAAGAGCACGGCACGTACTTCATTAAAGACGGGGTCGGCTATTTCAGATGTTACGGTTTATACTAATAAAGGAAAGCTACTCTTTAAATAATTGTGATGCCTGTGGAAAAACCCTATCAGCAAAAAGATTGCTTTCCCTGTTAAAAAAGCAAACTTTTGCTATGCATTTTTGTGCCAAATTAACCATAACAGGCAGAGTCCCAAATATCCCTCCCCAACAGGAAGAAAAACAGACTATTTTGGTGCTTTTCTTTCAGAGCAAAAATTAGCAGGAAGAATCACAAAACATCCTGGCCCTGGTCTTGTGGTGAAGGAAATCTTTTTACAAAGGGGTGGTATATTATCTCTATCAGTATATAAGGGCCAGATCAGTTTCTGCAACCTGCTAGCCTCCAGCTGTTTTGGACTTCAGCTCCTATGAGCTCCAGACAGATAGTTCCAATGGCCCAGGGCTGATGGAAGCTGGGCTAGATAGAACAGAATAGAAAGTAAATATAAATATTACAAGTTCCTATAAGGCACAAAGGGAAAAAGTTATGGCAAGCAGTTGGAGCCACACTGGTGAGTCTTTCATCATTTCAGGAGAGCTTCAAAGACCCAGCTCAACCTGAGGGTGTCTGGCATAGTGCCCTAAATCCCAACCCTAGTCTCTGTAGATATAGAGTCTATTAAGATACTCTGTACTACTTCCACTAGTGTGGAATAAAAGAACTGTGTGTAAACTCCTAGAATTGGATTTTTGGTTTCCCATTTCCAAATCACAGCACTGTTTCCTCTAACTGGTGTCTTACAATCAATTTAAATGACACATGGAAGAATGCAACAAACTGTAGAACCACTTAGATTCAAAATATTTCTGATTTTAAGAGAGCAATTTGACGTGCGTGTGTGAATCTCATTGCAGATTAGCTCTCTACAAGCAAGGCCTCCAGAAACACAGAGGAAAACCAATTACCGTGCTAAAGAGTATACGGTGGTACCTCGGGTTAAGTACTTAATTCGTTTCAGAGGTCCGTTCTTAACCTGAAACTGTTCTTAACCTGAAGCACCACTTTAGCTAATGGGGCTTCCCGCTGCCACTGCGCCGCCGGAGCACGATTTCTGTTCTTATCCTGAAGCAAAGTTATTAACTTGAAGCACTATTTCTGGGTTAGCGGAGTCTGTAACCTGGAGCGTATGTAACCTGGAGCATATGTAACCCGAGGTACCATTGTCTCCTTTTTTTTTTTTTTGCCAAGGAATACCTTGTATTTTAAAGAAAGATAATAGGCCACAATTCTCTGTTATCACTTTCAGATGTTTTGTAGCAGACTTTGGTTCCCAAGAGTTATCACCAGGAATCTACACTTACAACATAGTAATGGGAAAGCTGATAGAATTGTTTGGACAATGATGGAATCTGCTTAAGAAAGAAAGAAAGAAAGAAAGAATAAAATAAAATAAATTAAAATAAAATACGGACAACCACACTTTGTCTCCCTTGTTTAATCCTCCTGGGCATAGGTGAAGTCCAGCAGAGCTGTTCATGGGTTGGTGACTGTGTACAACCCTACTGAAAGCTGCCACTGACTTGACTCCAAAAACTGTGTGCATGCAAGAACTCTGTCAGAAAGATAAGCTGATGAAAAGATCCCCAAATATGCAATTTCAGCACCAGACATGCAGGCAGAAATGTCCCAACTCACAGCAGAAAGCTTGGATTTCATATATGAGGGGTTCAAGGAGCTGTTCAGCCTTGTGCAGAAACTTCTCCCTAACATACAGTGAGGACAACAAAAGAAGTCCTCCAATGGAAGGGAACATTCATGCCCTTCATTGTACTAAATCAGGACATGTTTCGAGTCTACCAGAAAGCCCGTAAAACATCCAGTTATTAAATATTTAACTAAGTTTTGATGCTGTGTTATATTGTTTTGATTCCTCTACTGAATGTAACATACTTTTATTGTATATTTATTTTGCAATATGTATTAGTGTTCATTTTGGGAGTCTTTTAGGCCAAAAAAGGGCATATACCAAACCATTAAGTACTAAGGAAAACAAAGTTACTTAAACCTGGAAAACTGCTCCCATTATATGATGGACCTCTTTCCAAAGAATGGGAGATGTAACAGAGAGAGCTAACTTCTCTCCAGCTAGATAATGCCACCAGCAAAGAGCACAGCTTTATCTATAGTAGTTAATTGTAATAGTATTAGTATTAGTATTATTAGTATACTGCCCCACTCCCACAGGTCTCAGGGCAGTTCACAAGATAAAATCACAAGATAAAATCATAAAATAAATAATAAAAATAAAAACAAGTTTCAAGTAACTTGAAATACAGTACTTAAACAAGACAGACCTATCTTAGGGGTCTTAAAAACAGACTTCTCAATCCAGTGCATAGCCACACATAATTCAGCCAGAGTGTGTGTGGGAATCCTTCCTGGCCACAACTTGCCATGGATGCAATGTATCATGAAATACCAGTTAGCCATTTACTGAACTCAACTTTAGTGCTGACAAAGCTCTTTGCTCCAATGACTATGCAAGGAAGAGTCTCGAGGATTGAATTTCCGCCTAGGGTTTATTTTCCTGAGTCTCCATGGGACAGGAGGTGCATGAGCTGCAACTCTGGAGAGCTGTAATGAGTCTACAGGTAATTGTGCAAGATCCCATGGAGATTACTTATTACAACTGACAGTACAACTTACATTTCCTGCTGGCATAACTGCCACAAAGAGGATGCAGAGACAGCACAAAATTGAATTTTATACTGCTGAAGGGGGTTTTGTGTTGTTGTTGTTTTAATTGGATACTTTCTAGAGATTAATAGTGATGCACTCCACGGATTCAATTCATGGATATGATTTCCTGTTTTCAAGATATTAAAGAGGAATACCAAGAGGGTGAGTACATGGATTGGGGAGTAGAGATTCAGTAGGAGTACAACAAGTATATTTCTAGCCATGGAAGTCGTTGAGTGCATAGCACTGGGGAAGCCACATGCGCACAGTATAACTTAATTCATGGGCTAATTCTGAAGATAAATGAGAAGATCGATACATTAATTTCCATGCTCCAATGTGCCACAAAATTAATAATAATAAAATCCTATCCCAAACATTTTCATTCAAAATACCAGAATCTTGGATGTTTACATTATAATTCTTCTATGTATCAGTTCAAATCCCATCATCCAGACAATTGGCCATACTGGCAGGGACTTTATTATTTTATTGGACACCAGAATAAAGAAACAAGATCAAACAATATATGTATTATATTTTACATTTGTATTCCCCCCCAAAGACTTCAAGTTGGGTTGTGTAAAAGGTAAAGCAGACCAACACACACAAACACAGGGTTACAGAATAAAATCCAGACATTTATAAATAGTCTCATTTACCAGGGCATGTGATATAAATAACAGTACTGTCAGCTCCCTAGGTTATCAGAATAATCATCCCTTTTGACCAGTCCTTTTTTTAAAAAAAAAGGGGGGGAAGTGCTGGTACTCACCATGAAGTTGTCACAGTAAGTGCTGCATTTTAAACATTGGGGCGGTACTACGTACCTATGAGTACCCCCAGAAAGCACTGTTCATGACCACTTGTTAAAATGAGTCTTCATAGGGTGACATCTCCGTAAATTGGGAAACCACTAGAGAAAAAGCCCCTCCGCCTGAATTATCACTAGACTCGGGAGATTTCAAACCATGTTTGAAATCTGAATGAAATGATCAGGTTCTGAAACTGATCCTAAAACAGTTTAGGTTGTCCCCCCCACCCCCACTTCCCTGGGTGTAAAATTGGCTGGTAAATTGATCTACAGTCAATCAGGGAAATGGTGAATTTCTTTTTGTATGTATAGTTGCCATATGGATAATTAGTCCAGTTTTGCAGAATAATCACGAATCGGGGCACAGGAATAATTCACTTCCAAACTTGTAATGCCGTCAGCGTGTCCTGCAATGGAGGAGATATGCAGATGCCCAGACTTTCTTTGGAGCAGATGTCTCAGCAAATATCTTCGTACTCTTTAAACAGGAATATGGTTCTTTTTCTCTCCCCCAGCCCCCACATGTAATTATTATTATTATTATTATTATTATTATTATTATTATTAGAATTTATATACCACCCGATACCTGGAGAATAAAACCAAAATAGAAAACGACAAAATACATAATCAAAATAAAAACAACAACCCAATAACCCCCCCCCAAAAAACCCCACTTTTTTTTTTAAGGGCATAGGATCCTCACAACATTTAAATTAAGACAATTAACAAAGCTGGACAAGAACCACTCGCTGGAAAGACCATGATCTCAGAAATTTTTGCAGCAATATTTATTTATTGGCAACCAAATTGGCCAGGTGCCTTTCTGATACAAAGACCCCCCCCAAAAAAACCAAAAAAAATAGCTTTGAAGTAAGAGTGGGAGGGGGGAATTTGCCATGTAAGCAAATGGCAAGGGGTGGGGGGGAGAGAAGCCTTCCAAGCTTCAACAGAGAAGGTGCAAGGTATATAAACACATGCCATATTCTTTACCATGTATCGTTGCAGTTCCCAATGGAGCTTGTATGAAATCCTGGCCCCATACAGGCACTTAGCCAAGATGCGCCAGCAGCATAATTCAGACCCAATGATGCACGTGCAAGACTAGAAGGGGGAAGTAGAGCGCTGCCGGTATGACCAATTGCTCAGATAATTGTGCAGAACTGTTGACAGGCATTCCATTAGCAGCAGATTGGCCCTATTTAACTGGCAGCTGTGGTATGGCCAAGGCTCCTGCTGCTTGCAAGAGCTTACTTTGAATACACAATGCCAATTACATAGGCCGAACTCTTCAGGTCTTTTGACAGGTACCCTCGAGATTTCCGCAATTAATTTTATTATGCACTTTCTGCCTAAAATGCCCTTGGAAGTAGGGAAAAGTTGTCTAGTATGTGTCTGGGAGGGTGTGTGTGTGTGTGTGTGTGTGTGTGTGTATAAGGAGTCTTTCAATGGGTGGGTGTGCAGAGGGAACAGGGAGACGAGGCGTTGGAGTTCATTTGGAGACATGAAGTGGCAAAGCACTGCAGAAAGAACTTGAGCTACTCATTAGCGGCATTTAAAATTACAAGAGATCCATGGGCAGAAGTGGAGTCAACCTGATAGTCCTGATATACTCTTGGAACAATTGGAGGAGGGTGGATTTGCATTTAACACTCACAGCAGTAGCTTTAATTATGCCAAGTATCTCACAATCACAAGTGTACCACTGCTGTTCCAGGAGGAGAGATGTCATCTTACAATCAGCCCAAGATAAAGTAAGAAATACCAGTGTATATACACACAACTCCCCTTCGACTCTGTTACAGGGACACAAAGTTGTTTGGCAGTTCTTAATCATTCTCTGATCCAATGTGATTTTTTCTAAAACCTTACTGCTCCATGTAGCTCAAACAGCCCTTTGGTTAAATCCAATGGCCAATTGTCAGCAACTGTGCTATGGTTTCAGGATACAGCAGTGATCTGGACACTGAATTGGAGGCTACGGTGTCGTCAACAAAGGAACCCAGACCATGTTCCAGGTTCTGCAACCTGATCAGGGAATCAATGTCTCCAAATCAGGTACCCTATTGAACTTGATGCTAAAGCTCCAGAGTTAGGACCATCACGGGTGACTTCTCCTGGTCCTAAGGAACTAAGTGTTTCCCATTGTACCTTGCTAAGTTCAGCGGCACAGGGAGCACACCTGGTAGGAAGGACACAGGAGAAGTGCCTGTGTCAAAAAGGGAATACAGCCCAGAAGAGGTAAACTAGAGACAGAGGCCAGAAAGACTTCAGATCACTCCCAAACATGGTTGGAACAAGTTGGTCACTACCAGCTCTCCTTGGAATGGCAACAACTGACCTGCCGTGATGGGCAACACAACATTAAATGAGCTTATTATGCTAGGACAAGAATTAACACTAGCACAAGCAGATATGCTCCCCTCTCTTTCCCTACCCATCATCCCTGCACCATCCCCAAATCTGCTCTTGAGGCTTGGGGGGGGGGAAATCAGAACAGATTTTGAGGCTGTGCAAGGCAAGGGGTTGGGCAAAGATCCTTATGCGTTTGAAATGTTCATCTTCCTGCTACACTGAATACCATGCACTTGCAAAAAGCAAGAGAAATAGTGTTGCCAAGCCAGCCCCCCCCCCCACAACACATGGGGGGGGGGGAAGCACTGCATAACATTATTGCTTACATCTGAAGTCAAAATACTTTAAATGCCACCTTAGCAGTGACCAGTCGCCAGGAATCACAGTGTGATGCAAAGGGAATACCAGTGAACTGACAATGAATGAATCCTCTACAGGATAACAACCTTTTCCATTCTGGAATGGTATCCATCATAATATTTTTTTTTGGGGCGGGGGGACATGAATGAATTTGGGGACAGCTGAAAGGCAAGTGCCACTGTTCAAACACCCTTATAAACTGCAATTCAGTTCTGCCTTATGTGAGATCATACATATTTTTATATATATATATATATATATATATATATATATATATATATATAACACACCTTGTTGAGAGTGGAACACACACACACACAAATCTTTTCTGCTGTTGAGATATTCAAAAATAATTGCTGGATTTGTAGCTAGCTCATTTAATTAAAAAAGAAAAAGGTCCTTAATTAATATGAGCATGATTTGGATAGCTTGGTTCATTTGACATCCTTTCCAGAAAGAATTTAATCATTTATGGAGTGAACAAGGAATAGTTAATAAAAGGATCTGCTTATTTTTAAATAAATAAATAAAGTACAGCTTCAGAATTTACCCTTATGCTGCCACTGAAAAATGAAAGCCTTGGGTGAAAACAGTCTTTAAAATAATGGGGTTTTATTCTCACCCCTAAATTCCTTGTAAGACCAGATGTTTATCATGCATGTTTACATCAAGCAAAGTGTGTCCTACCTCAAAGAGGGCAAGTGTTGCGGTGAGACCTGGAGACTGACCTCCTGTGTTGTGGGTGGGTATATTGGACAGCCACAACACCCGATTAGTAGGTCCCTCGTTGCTGGGTTTAATCTGGCCAATGGGGTACAGTCTAAACGGATTGAGGGACCTATATATATGCGTACGTGACCCAGAGCTTCCTCTTTCAGCTCATGCATCGGAACACCCACCCACCTCTCCCTATATTTAGGGCATTTTGCGATTGACCTTGTTATGCCGTCGTGTGTCATCTGTCATTGGGACAGGGACATGGCAGGAATTTTCCCCACTTGGCTGATTGGCTGTTGCCATTTGGGTTTCACCTGCTGAGTAGCAAATCGTCACAACTTGTAAGGTTGCGGATAAGCACTGGTTCCGGTGATAGGGATGGGAGAACGGTCTCGCCATCCCTGTGTGAAGGGTATTCCATTAAAGGAATCCAGGGACTCAACTTGGTTTGGTCAACCCCCGTGAGGGGATTGTGCCTGTGCCCGAGTCCAGGGGAGCATCTGGGGAGTGGACATAGTCTGTTCCCAGGCTTTCTGCCTACCTCAGGTGTTCACCCTTGGCTGACCTATGATAGAGCTCTGGGTCAGCGCTACCTGCAAGGGTGCAGGGAGCTAGTCGAACCAGAGCCTATGCAACCACTAACTTTCTGTAATCAATAAAGTTGTGGCCTAAATTCTGCCAAAATCCAAAACTAAAATTTGAGTCAAATGTGTGTTTATTTAGGGAGGTCTGAACACGCAACTACAAGTTCTGAAAACAAAAGTCACCATGTGCTCAAAAAGATAGTCTAACGAACAAACATAAAAGAACTGCAAGAATGTCTATGGATTTGCATCCAAGACAACTTTGTTCTCTGTTGTTTACATCATTTCACAAGCATGCAAATTATTGTTTGCCCAAATAAATGACTTCAGGTAAAATTGTTGAAAGGATTTCAGATTGCTTTGCACTTGGCTGCTACATCACGAGGAAGACATATGCCAGGGCAGTTACTAATGCCTTTTTACACATTTGCTATGCTTTTAACATTGATCCAAAGTTTTTGAGCAAGACACAGTCTGAAGTCTTTGTGAGCTTACCGTAAAGCAAAGTACTTTTTGTGTTCTTCATTCAAGCTTGGACGTACATCGAGAGACACACGAGAAGCAAAGTTCTGTATTTTGTAGTGTTTCCAGAAGGATCTCCTGTTAGAAAACAAAGAAGAAATCTTAAGAATTCATGGAGAGAGCACCATTTCCTTTATAACTTCTGTGTTAATCAAACCATACAAATAATAACCCAGCTTCTGGTATACCTCCCAGGTTCATGATCAGCTGAGTTAAAACAACACACTGTTCATTTGCACCACATTTGAGAAGGCTGGTTGCTACTAACCAGTATGAGGAAGAGGTCATGACAACATTGTCAGTGTTGATGACTTTTGTCCTACTCAGTTGCTACAAGTAAAAGAATGTTTCTTGCCAAATGCAAGGTGGTTCTTTTTATGAGATTCAGAAGCAACACAAACACAAGTGAGTGAGAAGATTAAATATTTTATTCTAAACAGCAAGCATTATATACATTACCAAGCAAGCACTTTGATCTGCCACAGGGAAGCCCTCAAGAAGAGGCGAAGTGAACCCCAGGTAGTCTCAAATTCCACAAGCTTCTGGCCATGAGTTCGTGCACGAGCTTCCAAACTATGCCTCAAAACCATCTGATTTATAGATTATTGATAGCTACTGTAGCCTGTATGGCTTGCCCAACTGCCTATGTGCAGATTATTCATTAGCTAGCTCCCTCTTCCCAGTGGCAGAGCAAGCCGATCGGGTGCCTGGGGTGGCGCGCGTGCCTTGTGCCCGGGGGGGGGGGGGCAGCTGCCTGTGGGGTGGGGCCAGCCGGGGCAGGACAGCTGAGGGGGAGGGGGTGGGTGGACCGTTTGGGGCAGCATGGAGCCTGCAGGTGCCCAAGTCACCATGTCACTCCCGGGAGAGATGTGTGGCTTGGGTGCACTGCAGGAGGAGGAGTTTGGATTTGATATCCTGCTTTATCACTACCCGAAGGAGTCTCAAAGCGGCTAACATTCTCTTTTCCCTTCCTCCCCAACAACAAAAACTCTGTTAGGTGAGTGAGGCTGAGAGACTTCAGAGAAGTGTGACTAGCGCAAGGTCACCCAGCACCTGCATGTGGAGGAGCGGAGATGCGAACCCGGTTCCCCAGATTACGAGACTACCACTCTTAACCACTACACCACACTGGCTCTTTGCAGTATTTGCAAAGGTTAGGAGTCAACTCACTGCAATGACTATCTGCATCCCTGAGTCACATCTGATGTTTGTGTGTCCACTTTCAGTTCTGTATATTTCCTGTTACCAGTTGATTCTCCCTCTCGTCTCTCCATAGCATATTCAGAAGCTGAATTTCACACGTTACCCCCTCCCCAGATCAATAATTAGAACCATGCACCTGAATGCATTTGCACCAACTCTAATCAAGTGTTACTCTTTAAGAATCTTTCTTTTTCTAACGTGTCAGGTGGGAGGGGGAACCTGAAATCAAGAAACTGTGCAGAACTATATTAGCCGGCCATCAGCTTCCCTATTTCAGCAACCTAAGGCTTTTGTATCTGACAGCACAGTTCCTCATTAAGCATCTCTCTCTCTTCAGTATATGCAAATATGATGAGATTCTCACTCTTGCATAAGCCAATTAATTTACAGGATGAATAATAAGCATGGCAATCAGAAGAGCGCACTTAACACTGGTTATCTTTGAGATGGGACTGTACATGTGCCCTTTTCCCCTTCAATTAATAGCTGATGGTTACTTTGCCAACTGTGTTACTGCTGGAGTCATAGAATCATAGAACGGTAGAGCTGGAAGGGACCCAAAGGGTCATCTGGTCCAACCCCCTGCAGGAAATTAGAAAGACACAAGGTAGCTAAAATAATAATAATAATAATAGGATGCTACCCAAAGCTATGTATACACACTTCGTGTAGTCAGCACACACAACAAGTAACTATCCTCTGGATCAGGGGTAGGCAACCTAAGGCCCGGGGGCCGGATGCGACCCAATTGCCTTCTCAATCCAACCCACGAACGGTCCTGGAATCAGCATGTTTTTACATGAGTAGAATGTGTCCTTTTATTTAAAATGCATCCCTGGGTTATTTGTGGGGCATAGTAATTCATTCACTTTTCTTCTTCTTCCAAAATATAGTCCAGCCCACCACATGGTCTGAGGGATGGTGAACCGGCCCACGGCTGAAAAAAGGTTGCTGACCCCTCTAGGTATTGCACATCTTTGATTTTGTGATGCTGTTTTCAGATCAACAAATACCAAAGTCTTTATTTAATGACAAAATGTGTTTAGAAATATGTGCTTGGTAATAAATAAACTGTATAAATTCTTACTTTGTGAAAAAAGTTCAAAACAGTATTTAATACTTTAATATCTTTATTCTGGCGCCAATATTTCTTCTTCTTCTTCTTTACTACAGTGTAATTCAGAAAAAGGATGAAACAGACTTATGAACATGCAAGTCTGACACAGAGCAGAAACTGACTGAATAATTCATTCCTAACAGCAACCATAGCACAGCTAGATTAAAACCTGCACGCTTCTCTCTTAAGGATGTTCAGAACCCACTTCCGAAATTTCTCTGAGCTTCTCCAAACTCATAGCGCATTCCTCAAAACTCCAACCTAGGTTTGCCTGAAAAGGAATCTCAAGATTCACCAATTAAATTTTTATTTGTAAGAATTGTTAAACTGAGGATACAGAATGCAAAGCTGAAATGCATGGTCTTAGCCTAGATGTGGTTTGTCTAAGCCATTCCAGAAAGTATCCAGGTTAAATTTTGTGTGCATACCTCATCAAAAAGGTATTTTGTAGAACTGGCCTCACTATCACCCAACAAGAAATAAGATGTGCCCCCACAAAAGCCATGGCAGCTTCATATTGCGAGGAAGTGTTGGCAATAGCGAAGCAAATGCTTTTTAAAGAAACTTGTTCACCTTACTGGATTTGAGGAATCTGTGATAAGTGAACAAAGGCTGCACATAGTACTGATGCTGACTACTAAAGCTAGTAGACAATAGAACCCTATAAGTACTCTCTGCCATGATCCACTGTTCTGTTGCCAGCGTCAGAAAACTGGGCTACAGTAGGTCGCTGATGTAACCCAGTTAAGCACCTGTTACCCATTTACTTGTTTGTTAAGCACATCTTCAAAGTTTCTTCTCATGCATCTGTAATGTGTCAAATGCATTCTGACGCTATATGAAGTGCAATTCCCATAGAAGCCAGGATCTGAGGTTCTCAGAAATTCAGATATTACAATGTTGGCATCTAATTAAATAGGTTAGACAGGCCCGCTGCTCTCCCTAAAGCACAAAACTCTTCAGACCCAGTTGCCTGAAAGCCAATTAGTAAAGACGTTGCTCGTTGTGTTCTGGGAACTAAGGCTATGATCTGAAAAGCAGTGATATAAATATTAATACTTTCACTTGCTGTTCTGACATCTCACTAGTCTGAAACAATAGGCCTGCCATCTTGCGTGAGGGAACTTCTTTTAAGTCATAAGTTCAGATGACAGATTGGGTCCAGGTCACAAACTAAGTTGACAAGGAAAACCCATTAGTATTCTTGACTCTCAAAGATACCGTAATGTTTAAAGAAATGAAGACAAGTTATAGGTGAAGTGTGTTCACATTAGAATTTGAAACACAGTGGAATGGAGACGCAACCTCAAAAATATGTCATAGGTCTCATTCACATAACCATTATAAGCCAGATGAGCAGATGCATGTACCTCATATTGAGGTCACACTGTTGGCCCATGTAGTCCAGTGCTGTCTATTCTGATTGGGAGTGCGTCTTCAAGGTATCCCATATTTCCTAACTGCTGAGTTCTTTTGAACTGCAGATGGTGGGATGGTGGGGATTAATCCTGCACCATCTATATCATGCAGGGAATAAGCTCTGTCATTGAGCTATGCGAAATACGGGGAGGTTATGTAGTTTTTTCAGTGGTTTGTACCACACACACACACACACACACACACACACACACACACACACTTAAAAACTAAACCTAGATGAGTTCCAAGAAACACATTATTGTTAGAAATTCCTGCTCCATTAAAACCAAAGTGGGTTTGCAATCTATTTCTGTCAAAGGACTGCAGCCTTGAAAGCCTTCGATATGCTCTAAGTCCTCCAATGCTGCTAATGAATCACAGGTTTGGGACTATGAAATCATTTTTATTTATTTTCTATCCACTTTTCGCTGGAGGTCTCTCCAACTCAACAAAGAGCTTCGCTTAGTGCCACCAACTAGCATCTGGTAAGAAAAGTCACAAGTTTCTTGTGATGATGCTATAAACTTTGTGGCAGCACTAGAACTTCCTTTGACTAGATTTTCTACCAAATTTCACCTCAAGAAATTATGAGGTGAATTTGGACATTAGGTGAAAGATTCAGAGAAATCTTTAAACTGTTGGAGATTGGTATATATAGCAGTAGAATGCAGAGCCAGATAGTCTAGTATGACTTCTGATTGAGGTAAAAAAGAAATTAAATTTAGGATTTATAACTCCTTAGAAACAAAGCCATTCTGAGTACAAGCTTAGCATATGGTCAAGGAGCATTCATGAGGTAAACACTAACATTAACTCCCTGGAGGAGGAAGAAAGTAAAGCCTGAGAAATAATCTACATGTCAACAAACAGCAATTTAAGAAAGAACCAGCAAAGGGAACAATAGGTTGCCTTTTTGTCTATTACCCACTCCCCACTGGCCCAGGTAAGGGAATAAAAAGGTTATTGCTTTACTTCCAACACAAGGAAGGGAAATTAGTGTTAATAAGACTAACACAATTTCTTGGAAAGGATTCTGCAGGTAATAAAATAATCAGCTAGATGTCACAGACCTGAAGCTAGGAGTAGCCAATGTGGTACTCTCCAGATAGTGTGGATTACAAATCCCATCATACTTGAACATTGTCCATACTGGTTGGGGCTGATACGAATTGTAGTTCACACCATGTTAAGCTACCCCTGCATTCATCATGTATTAACAGCCAAGGTTGGCCCAAAATTGAGACACAGTGATGCAACTGTCTCAGGTGGTGAAGCATGGGAGCTGCAAAACTGTGCCCCCAAACGCCTCCTGCTCACTTCATTACAACTTGGTGTCTCCAAGTGCCCCACAATTTTATTATTATCTTAGCTGTGTGGATGACCAGCCACCTGGTGGGGCAAAACTCTTCACCACTCCCTTCTTGCCTTACCTCACTCTGAGAAAGGGTCAACAAGGTCCTTCAGAGGATGGCAGCCAGCAGAGTGCCTGAGCTGCTATACCAGTCAGAAAGGCTGTTTTGAATGTATATTGGTGTGGCGGTTTTGTGGCATTTTTAAAATTTGTTGATACTTCAAAGATATACAGAAATACATACCCATCAAAGTGTCTTTTTCTAATATAGAAAATATAGATTCTAATATAGATAGATAGATAGATATTTTTTTAAGGTGACAGAAAACATTCAAAACTTTCTAGCCGCCACATTATATTGCAACAGGCCAGGCAGTCTCCTGGCCAACTCACCCATAAGGCCATAGTGGCTATCACAGAGCAAGGCAAGGCAGGGGGGAGGCAGCAGAAGCCCCTACTACTGCCAGTAATGTGGCAGCAAAGATATAACGGGCTTTGTAATGTTATAGGAGGGACGCAGGTGGCGCTGTGGTCTAAACCACTGAGCCTTGGGCTTGCTGATTGGAAGGTCGGTGGTTTGAATCCCCGTGACGGGGTGAGCCCCCATTGCTTGGTCCCAGCTCCTGCCAACCTAGCAGTTCAAAAGCACGTCAAAGTGCAAGTAGATAAATAGGTACCACTGTGGCAGGAAGGTAAACGGTGTTTCCGTGCACTGCTCTGGTTTCGCCAGAAATGGCTTAGTCATGGCCACATGATCCAGAAAAACTGTCTGCGGACAAACGTCGGCTCCCTCGGCCAGTAAAGCAAGATGAGCGCCGCAACCCCAAAGTCGTTCGTGACTGGACTTAACTGTCGGGGGTCCCTTTACCTTTACCTTTTTAATGTTATAGGAATTCTAAGGTCTTAAATATAGAATAAATGTTGATACTTGCACAAGGTAAACACACATACGTAAATATATAAACTACATGTCTAAAATATTACACGAGAGCAATCTAAAAGCCATCTTGGCTCGCCTAAAGATTCCAAATATTTCCTCTGTCTCCTTAACCCCCCCCCCCCGGCCTGAGAACAGGTAGGCAGGTAGCAATCAGGGGAAGTTCCTGAAGGGATTCCTCTCCTATATCTATGAACCTCCTTTGTATGAATTGTCATTGTTTGCCCAGATGCTCTGCACTGAGGGATGTCTGATGGGCATCCTGATTCTCTTATCAAATGCTAATGTTTTGTGTAAACTATGTTTGGAACTATGTAAAACTTGCTAAATCCTCAGGAATAAAACACCTTGGCTTGCCTGAGCCACAGTAACCCTACCTTGCGTGTGATGTAATTTCTGACTTTTTGTAGAGGAGATGCCCTTCTTCTTCATGCCAAAATGCAAACCCTTAAAAGAGATGTTTCTTCTTGGTTCTGGCTCTCTTGCCTCCTTGCAAGGAAGGGAGTGAACTCTATTGCAACTGAAAAATAAAGATCTGCCTTGCTTTCACTGCATCCTGCCCCCATCCATTCATCTCTAACCAATCATGGACTTAAGGGACTCAGTCCCTTGGGGAGTTGAGCAGCAAAAGACAACCACCCCTATTTTTTCTATATCAGTAAAAAGAAGACGAGGATGAAGGGGGGCACGGAGAAGACAAAGATGGCACTGGGGCAGGAGTGGTGCTGGTGGCAATGATTAAGATGGGGGTTGGCGGTGGCGGCGGCACAACCAGTCACTTACGCCAGGCCTGCTGAAAGCTTTTAACAACTACCTGTTCCTCTGCTACTGAAGAAAATGTTGCAACGGTGGTTCCTTATTGAGAAAAACTCAACAAAAAAACTTTCTCAAGGAAAGAGGAAGCTATTGATTTACCAGGCCCTTTCCTATTTACCCATACCAAGGGATCTGGAACGGGGACAGAAAAGCTTTCTCCACAAAGAAGCTAGTTCAAAATTGGGACTGCCGTGCTTCTTTGTGCTACAGTGGCCACCATCCACTCCCATTTTGTCTCATCACCCTATATTCACTTCGACAGTAATTTCCGTCAATAAGGGGAGCTTTTCAACGTGCCGGTAGAGTATTACTTCAGCATGGTGACATCCTGTAATAGGAGGAAGCTTTTAGTGTGGGCTTCAAAGAAATCTACCACTCCCACTGCCGACAGCAATTGGCCAATTTACAGAAATTGGCCCATAGGAAGGAAAAGAATGAAAGAGATATGTGAGACTTGGAAAAAAAGAAATGGGAGAGAAAGGGTAGGATAGTCCTTAATCATTCATTTCTGAAGTATTTCCAGAGAAGGACACTTCCCAAATCTTCTGAAGCTTATTTTTTTATATAAAAAGAAGAAGAAGGGAGACCATTCTTAAAGGTAGAACTCAAGGAATTACATCTTTTGTGCATACTGTTAGTTAATGTCTTCACTGTAGGTCATAGCAAAAGCAATACCTTCATTCTCAACATAATTAATGTTCAAGCAGTTGCTCTGCCAAACATTTCCTAAAGTAATAACCACATATGACTCCAGTTTGTTTGGGAATAGGGTAAAATGGTCTGTCTAAAGCTGAAGAAATGTTTTATGCCAGGGGTGGGGGGAGATTCTCTTTCTTAGGGTTACAATCAACCATTTTATTAAAAGCTGCTTCTTCTTTTTAAGGACATAACATCTGTTTAATTCCCCTGGTGGCTGGAATACTTAAGATGGTTTTCCAGAGGTGGCAGTTCTAACATCTACAAACTATAGAGAATTAATCAATGACCACAACCCTTTGTCAATATTGGTATGTTATAGCTCATAATGCTCCCTTGCTTATAGACTCAAATGCTCCTTTAGATCAACAACAACAACATTGATTTACCCAAAAATGATCCATAGATGGTATTTAACTCCAAGCAGATTGGCTAAGATGTATAAGGTGGAATCAAGACATGTTGGAAATGTAAAGAAGTAGAAGGAACCATTTTCCATATGTGGTGGGTATGCAAAAAAGTTAAAGTATTTTGGGAAATGATATATAATGTGATTAAAAAAATGTTCCAAACAACTCCCCCCCCCAAAAAAAGAGAGACATTTATACTAGGAATTGTTCAGAGTTTCCCAGGAGTCAAAGAAAAACATTTATGTATGCAACAACAGCGGCTCAGATTCTGCTACCCCAACAATGGAAAGTAAGAGAGGTTCCGAGTAAGGGAGATTGGCAATTTAAGATGATAGAATATGCAGAATTAGCAAGTAGAATAAGAGAAGAACAGGTAATTAAAGATGAGTGGAAATTTTTGTTGAGTATATTGAAAATAATTCTGTACAGTTAAAAATGCTGGCAGTGTTAAAGTAATTCAAGAGCATAACATAGTTTGAACTGATGTAAGATAGGGAAATTAAATTGCTTGGATATATTAAAATATGCAGGAATGGTGGATAAGTTAAATCAACCTTGGAAGGGGAGGGAGGGAGGGAAGTTAATGAATGTATGGTAGAATAAAAGGTGCTTAATTTCAAATGTAAAATTTAAAAAAATTTTTTTTTTTACAAAATGTATTTCTTTTTCTGAATGTCGAAATATGAGAAGCTCAGAAGCTTGACCTGAAGTCTGACTGTTTGTCCTGGGCAAGATTATCCATCTGAACCCAGCGTGTTTATGTATGAAGCAGGAGTTCAGCATGCAATTCTCTTGTGAATGCCAGTCAAGATGACTACTCTGCAATTTTAAAGTTGACTTCTGTCCTCCTTCCTAGAGATGAGTACAATGATATCGAAGATCTTGAACTTTATGCTGTGAACCGCCCTGAGATCTTCATCTGAAGGGCAGTATACACTTTTCAGAAATTAATAAATTAATGTTTTTTCTCTGAAAGATTAGTACATGGAAGAAGTCACCCACAAAAGTCATATTTCTAGAACTTACACTTGTAGAGAAAACTCTCAGATGTATTGTGTAAGAAGAATCAGGTCTGTCTTGAGTACCAATTATGTTGGGATGGAATATGTGATTTGTAGATGAATCATGCCAATTGATTTTAGAGTTTTAAATCAGCAGTGGGAGAAGACCTGTGGGCCAAATCAGGCCCTGCATGGGGTCTTAATCTGGGCCACGTGACAGGGAAAGAAGTGGCTGTAAAGGAACAATTTGAAGCCTTAAAGTGTGCTCCTGATTGTTCCTTAACAGCAAAGCTTGTTATAAGCAGTGATCAGCTGATTGCAATGACAGTCATTTAGACAAGCCCCCATTTGTACCCCAAGTGTTGACGCAACCCAGTAAGTGACTCAGAGACAAGTGCTGGTGAAAACTGTCCACAACTTTCTCAACATGCAGGCTAAGGTGGGACTGGCAATGGCACTGTGGAGAGGGGGCTAGATCTGCTTCCGATCTGAAGCCCAACCATAATCATGGCACACTTGCCAGATATCCTCTTGGGAGTCACCTAGTGCTGAAGTCCCATAAGGCCAAGTGAATGAGACCACTGGAAGGTTCAAAATGGCTAGTGATCAGCCCGGCCCACCCCAGCTAGGTCCTGGGGCTATTCACCTCTCAAGGACTCCTGAAGGGCACCCCCATTTTGAGCCACCCTAACTGATGCCTAACAGCGCGGGTGGCGCTGTGGGTAAAACCTCAGCACCTAGGACTTGCCGATTGTCAGGTCGGCGGTTCGAATCCCCGTGGCGGGGTGCGCTCCCGTTGTTCGGTCCCAGCGCCTGCCCACCTAGCAGTTCGAAAGCACCCCCGGTGCAAGTAGATAAATAGGAACCGCTTACTAGCGGGAAGGTAAACGGCATTTCCATGTGCTGCGCTGGCTTGCCAGATGCAGCTTGTCATGCTGGCCACGTGACCCGGAAGTGTCTGCGGACAGCGCTGGTTCCCGGCCTCTTAAGTGAGATGGGCGCACAACCCTAGAGTCTGGCAAGACTGGCCCGTACGGGCAGGGGTACCTTTAACTTTAACTGATGCCATTCCCGTCAAGTTGCGAAAGAGAAGAAACACCTAACAAAACTTTGCTTCCCACTGGGAAAAACCTCCCAATCCTGTACCAGTTGTGGCTGAGAATAAAATTCCTTTTTAACTAGGGACTACAGAAAGTGCTAGTTGAAGTTTCTAAACTGAGGGCATGGAAAGTTTTCCTTTGCTAAGGAAGAATCAAAGTCTTTTGTAATCTGGAATGAATTTTATACTTTTCTTTCTTTCTTTCTCTTTTTGAAGTCTCAACATGCAACCAATGACAGTATGTGATGAGGTGTTCTATAACTTTTTTTGGACTCCTTTTCAATGCTAATTCAAACGCATACTCTCCCAGCTGTAGTCTGAAGTGTTGCAGTTCTAGGAACACAAATGATTTATCTCTGCGTATGTTGTTGACCCCAATATGTCTTCACTCATCACCACCTCATCTCACACATATGGCCCCCCAATATTCTAGGCATCTCAACTTTCCCCTTGTTCTCTCTTTCCCCCTCGTTCTGCAGTCACTACTAATGCCAAGTTTTCATAATTTATTACAGCATATTACAATTCTGATTTTTTTTTGACACAACTCCATCTACAAGCGTGTAATTTAAGCAACATCTCAAACATCCATATTTATATACCACTGCTTGCCTTGCCAGAAATGCTAATAAGCATATCATTATTCCATCTGTCTCAAACTAGGTGTCAGTACGAATTTCTATTATCAGTAGCAATACATTTCCACAAATGCAATTTCTAAGATAAAAACTTCATCAATTGATGGGTGTGATTTCTGACTTGACTCCTTTTAGCATTTTACATCCTTCCTCTTCATCAAACAAATCTTTACGCCAGCTCTCATGGAGAAGTGTCAAAAATAAAATGACAGAAATATCATTTAATTCTTAGGCATATGAGCCGTCTTTCGAATACGTATATTGAAAGACAGTTTCACCAGTCATAACCTACCAACTTACCTTTTCTGTTTCCTCTAAAATGCTGAGCAAGTGATTCTTCTAAACAGTCTAATATTCTTATCCTTAAGCTAGTATAGGCTAAGAAATCCTAAGTTCTCATAATTGTTCAGTTTAAAGTCTGATCCAAACAACATGACACGAATGATTTCAATGGAATTTACCTTCAATAATGTTTACAGCACTTGTGTTCCTCCCCAAGATTTCCCCCCACCAACAATGCTATACCAAATGTGCTGAATCACCACTGATTGTTCATTGCAACTATGAATATGATTTGAGTACCCTGGGAAAATTATTGTGATCAAAATCTAGAGTTTTCAGGGAAATAAGACCACCCACAGCTCCTGAGCTCTGGGAGTTTTCCTGGTCAACTTGATTTTGCAGTCTTTAGCATATGCGCTGCCGGGGTGCAAAGATCCGCCCAACGCCCCCAAATTTAGTTTAGCCCCCAAATTAACTGTTATTATGCTTATGTCAGACATCCTGCTTACACATTATCTCTTGTTTACGAAAGAAGGGAGGAAAAAGAACTTTTTTATTTGCTCCTTTATTTACAATACACTTAAGTATACAACACCAGAAGTGCCTGGCGTGCTCTGGTCCATGGGGTCACGAAGAGTCAGACACGACTAAACGACTAAACAACAAATACAACACCAGCACACTTAAACTTATAAATATTGTTTAGGCACCTACTTAGGAGAAACATCAGTCATGTAAAAGGTACCGCAGACCCTGCTGCCGCAGAGCAGCACAGCTCAATGTAATACGTAACATATTTTGATGTAAGAGTTAATTTTGTGTGCACAGCGCCATTGAAAATGACAAGCACCGTCATTGAGTCAAGTGCCGCCATTGTGAATGACAAGCGCCGCTGCTGACGCGGCACATCTTTGGTAAATGAACACACAAAGTCAAAAGTCCTTTAGTGAAACAGTAGGCATACATTTCAGTAATACCTAGGTATATATGTATTTTGTTTTTCTAGCTTGATCAAAATTATTTATTATTTCACAACAGGTAGGTAGTTAAGAGCTTAGGTGGCTTCAGGGGTAGGTGCCTGGTGCCCCCCAGAATTCGGTGCCCGGGTGCCCCACACCCTTTGCACCCCCAGGTAAAGACGGCCCTGTATGAATTTAAATATGAATTTGAATGATCTTTTAAAATGGAAAATTGCAGATCAGTGCTGAAAGGAACTTATGCATAAGAATATATGAAACTGGCATGGACAGTAAAAAGACTGGTCCATCCATTTCTAGGAATGGCCTCTTCTCATTTCTCCCTCTGCAACAGCAAGATAGGAGGGCTGCTGCTACATAACTGTTACGGAAGAGCAAATGGAGCTCTTTGGTTTCCCAGGTAAGCCAATGGTATGAGCCTTGGGTTCTTACCTCTTCTCCTGCTGCAGCCAGGTGGAATTACCAGCAAGCCTACATCACTTGCTCTTTCTCACCTAATACGATGTTGTATTCAACTCAGCAACATTAGGCTAAACCATTTTGCAGATTATTTTGACTACTCTTATTACTTGTTTTGTGTCAGTCAAGCAGAATATAAATTGTACGAAATAAAGAAATTATACTCTACTAGCAGCCTCATACCTGGATTGTGTGGGAATTCTATGAAACCCCCCAAAATAGTGTTCAGTCAGCCATCTTGATTCAAACTGGCATCCAACTGTGTCCTAACATAGCCTGGATACAGTAGGACTGCCATTGGATTTCCCCCGACATTACAGGGATTTGAAGCGCCCAGGAGAAATTTCTAAAAGGCAGCGCTTTGTCCTGGATCGTAGGCAAGTCAATCCTGTTTGTTATGCCCTGGTTCGTACTTTTTGAAATATGGCAACCCTAGGATAAGGGAACCATCACACTAAATTTGGGTACGATACTAAGAGGTGTCCAAATGCAAAACAAACCAAGAAGTAGATGATGAGCAGGGTGAATGGAAGCAGGGAGTTGGGTTCATCAGTATTAACCCAAATGCCAGAAATGTGACTACATGTTTTCATTTCCCTTATACTCCTTTTCTAAGTTGAGATGTTAGGCTTGCTCTCTTGCTACAGGAAAGTACCAACATGTGACTGAGTTATTACTGAAGTTATTATAACATCGGACTCAAAATCAGTCTGCAGGCATTGAAAGTGAATAAGGAAACAGCAGGAGAGAAGGGGGAAGAACCTGTGTTTCATTGCCTGGAGTACATGTGAAAACAAGGGAACCGAATGAAGTTTGACGAAATGTTCTTTTATATTCACTCACTGTTCCTTTTCACACCAAGGACCCAAGCAATACTGGCGAAACATGTTTTGACTTCTCAAATATCAGAGTTAGCTCGTTAACTCCTCCTCACTTACACCGCTCTGTAGCAACAAGATTGACAGCCTCGGTTGCCCTTGGAACTCTGAGAAAAAATATTTAATAGGCCCATTCATTTCCCAATGAAAACTGTTTATAGGCATATTTGAGAACAGTATAATAGGAACTGCACTATGTAATGGTGTGGAGAGTGTTGAAGAAAGAGTAGTGAAATTGCAGCTAGGAAGCTTAAACTGACATCCTTCTTTGGAAATTAAACCAATGTCCAGACTTGTAGAAACTTATAGTAATAGATGAATTAAAAAGTAATATTTACAGTCACGTGCTTCTCCAAGCATGGGCTTACAGTCTCTTCTTCTAAATTCAAAACAACTGCATTTTCCTCTCTTTCCAGAGCTCAGCACTTTCAGCCTTCTGTATCTCAACTGGACCATGCCCTGAAGCTCCTATGAGAGATTTCCACTTTTACCGTCTCCTGCGGCATTGCTGTCTTTCATTCAAGCTGAGAAGAAACACAGCAACACTCTATTCAACTGAGCAGTGTTCACAGTGGATTTGAAAACACAGTACTCTTGCTTCACATAATATGGGGTCTCTCCTTCACTATATACCTCCCATATGACCAATATTAGCCAATCACATGATAACTCTCTAGAATTCTGCTACCAACCCATCAAATTTATACACACAGCAACACATACAAGCTTTTACAATTTCAGTTAATTAAATTACTATACTTAAGCAGGCCATTCTGAATTAGAAATGTCCCTGGGCTGCTTTGACTTGTTGCAGTTTTTCTGCAATTTGAGCTGGTAGCAATTTTTTGTTTTGTTTTTTACCAGTTGAAAGTATGTATTTCACCCAATCCCTGAAGATCACAAAAAA
Organism: Podarcis filfolensis; assembly: GCF_964270895.1. Taxonomy (NCBI): domain Eukaryota; kingdom Metazoa; phylum Chordata; class Lepidosauria; order Squamata; family Lacertidae; genus Podarcis; species Podarcis filfolensis. The sequence goes on along the minus strand of NC_139621.1, from coordinate 24,963,785 downwards.
ATATTTTTGGTCCAAAAAGTTTGGACCAAATACTATGATCCAGCACTACACATTTATGGCAGCCAAGGATCAACAAATTCTATTCTTCACTTTGTCCTCACTGCAGATCTTATAGAACCCCATAAGAGAAACTCTACAGATGAAGACTGGATTTACCAATACAAAATAACTTTCAGAAAAGAGTGGTCTACCTGTTTAGAGTAGGAGCACCTTTTCAGAAATCAAATATTTATTTCAGACATAAACAGAATCACATACGGATTTCAAAAATAGAGGAAATTCATGATGGTGCAGAAATAATAGTAATACAACCTTGGATTTGCAGGTTGCACGCTTGATAAGCAGACGTGCCAGATCAAGCCCCCTTTCTTCCAGAAAACAGTCTGGCCTCCTTTCCCTTTCCTGGCAGCCCAAACTAATAGAGGCAAGCAAAGATCCCTTCCAAGCATTCATTTTCTAGTGTCTCCCGTGACACCTTGGCACTGAGTCATTCTGTGCACTCCTCATCAGCAGAAGTTGCTAAGGGAGGCAGAGAACAGCTGGGATAGTGAGGTACTGCTTGCTGATTGAGCTAGCCGCTTCTATTTATTTGTGGTGAGCGTGAACAAACAGTGTTGCTCTCTCCTTGCTGAACAGCTGGACAAAGCAAGTGGACAGTGGGGAGAAAGCACTTGCACTTGTACAACCTACAAGGCAGCTCTGGCTCAGGATCCTAGCAGAATCCTAAATTTAGCACCGCATATATCAGTATTGTTATATTACAAAGGGCCCCCTTGACTTTAACACTGTCAGCAACACAGATTGCCTTGCCAGCTGCTAACAATGGTGCCAGGGCACTCTCACTATGGCAAAGATGACACTTGTGATAAATTCTGCAGACTGTTATGCTGGGGCAGCGATTACCTGTTGTATTCATTAGTCATTCCTTCACCATTTCAGAAACCTGTTATCAAAAAGTTGATGCCATAGTGGCTTACAAAACACTACATAAAGCAGAACACAATTCAAATTAAATACATTACAAAATAATTTTTAAAAAGTTTTAGTAATTATTAACTGTAGTGGGTATGCATGCATAGGCATAGAAATTTCACACACAGACATAATTTGGAGGTTAAAAATAAACAAGGGGTCATCATTACACAAATAAGTCATGAGCTCATCAACACATTTCCTCTTCTGATGTGGATAGGAGGAGAAATCAGAAGCTTTTGTGTCTCTTTCTAACTACTCATGGTTTAGTGTTACATCTGAACCCAGGCAAACTGTGGTTAGCCTTAACTGTGGTTTCCTGAAGCCAGTCAGCTACAAGCTCTGGTCTATGGAGTTGGCTTTTCTCAATAAATATTAAGTTTAGACATCACCATTTAGGTTTCACGTGTAATGTTAAACTACAGCTACTGAAAAATGGAAGCAAAGGCTCCCAAACTCCACTTTTGAGCCATGCCAGAGAAGATGGGTGGGAAAATGCAAAAGCCCATATGTACTGGTCAATTGTTGCATCATGTTCAAATATGCATTAATACGGAGTGTTCCTCCAACCACTGCAATGCTGAACATTAAGAGATGGAACAGGGAACGGAGCTGGGCATAGAATATTAAAGTTGCTAACTTTAATAGATGTAAGCTAGACAGGCATGCCTGACCAGGAAGCAGCCTTGCCAATTTAAAAAGACAGCCACACACATGGCTAGAAGCTAAGGTATTCAATCCAGATTCATCACAGGACTGAGCAGACTCTCAGCATGTCAATTAGTTTCACTGTTTTTATCTTTGCCTACCTGTCATCCATTTTTTACACCGTTCTCCTGCAAATTCCTGTCTTCCATTTCAAAGCAATACATTAAACCCCTTCCTTCATGAATGTGTGCGTACTCAAGTAAATCAATAAGTCCATTTACTGTTGCTGCACAGGATTGCATGCCAAATATATCCATTAAAAAGCTATCTGTGGGTGAAGTATAATTTGGGAATTCAAGCTTTGGGCAACCTAATGAATTCCAAATTTAAATCACCGATCCTCTCCTACCAAGCTCCCCATGGAGGGAATAAAAACCTTTAATGGACAGAGATTACCACCATGATTTCCCCCCCTATTTTTTTGAGTAAACATAAGAGTAATGGCACCACTCTAAATTTATACCTGCTTACAGATGTGATCAAGAAGAATTTGTCTTCTTTCTGCATATGTTACTCACTTTTCTTATAAACAGTGCATCCATTTTTGGAACTATTTTAAACATTTTACTGGTCCAAGTGAACAAATAAATATTTCAGCACTCAGAGAACACACAGTGACGACTCAGTATCAAAACTCAAAAGGAAGAATATTTGGAGAGTAAATTCATACCACCAACTAGACAGTATTAATATTATCCAGTGCTGGAGGCAAACAAAAGAGGATGTCTTGCTGTCAGGAGCAGGTTCCAAGAGCAGGTCAGCAATAACTCACACAGCGTCAATAAAGTTAACTCTTTATTCAAAGAAACAAGACAATCCAGAAGGCAGCTCTTCTGCCCCTATGAGGCAGCTTTCTTCACCTTTCTACAGCTCCCTATGTCTCCTCCTCCCCAAGTTTATTTAGCTTACTTTAGGTGATTTATATGCCACCCTTTGCACAGGGTGCTTTATGATAAAAAACCCCTAATAAAATAACAATACAATAAAATTCATTTAAAACACAATCCATTACTAATAGCAGCAGCAGCAGCAACCAGACCCTTTGTTCAAATGTATTGTGCTCCAAAGACAAACAATGCCTAATCCTAGAAATGAACTTATCCACCTTTGGGGAGATGCACAGCGGGTGTATAAAATGGACAAATATAACAATGTAGAAAATTCATTTGAGAAGGAATGGTCGATGCGGAGCAAAACTTTGGAGCTCTGGCAATAAAGCAATAAGACGAGTACAACCTATTACCTAGTCATACAAAAAAAAAGGTACGGCAGACGAATGTTCACAGCATTTCCTGGCGGTTCTCCTACAACTGAATCCTCCAGATAAGATTGCAAGGCACTTTCTATAATAAGTTCCTCCTTTCGCTTGATCATAAAACTCCCTCAGACATTAATCTTGTTAGGCTGCAATTTGCCAAGCTCAGTGCATGCCCTCAAAAGGCATTTCTCTCTAGACAGGCCTTCTGAGTTTCTACCTCTTGTTGCAATACCTGTGGAAATGGCTCGGACACACCATGAAGTGCTTGAACAAAGCACATGGCTGGATACAGTGGGAGGCGGGGTTGAACAGGCCATCCCATATGATGAAATTCCTGTGAGGACGGCTTCAAGGCCCCAAAGGGGTGCACCCTCCCTGTAATGTTGGAGAGTTCCAGACTACGGTTTATGTGTGTTCCAGTTCACCAAGGTCTGGAGAAGTTCTAGCCTAGGCCTTACACAAAGCTCTGGGGTCTCATTTAAACACCACCACCACAACAATGGGTCTGGCTGGATTATTTGTGACAATACATCTACATCACATCAAAAACTCTACGCCAAATGTATTCCACAAACTGACAATTCTGTCCTGCATAGAAAAAGGAGATGACACACTTGGACTTAAGGTTCCTTTCTGGATGGAGTTATGGATCTAGAGAAACTTTCACACAGGAGAAATTACCTGTGCCTAGATAACCAACTGTTTATTTACACTTGTCAACTAACAAATCTCTCAAAGGGTGTCTATCCTGGAGACCTATTTGGTCTCACAACTGTTCTGCAGTAACTAAACAGGATTTTACTCTCTGAAAGACACATTGTTTCTGAGGACCACTTGAAATTTCTACTAATTGGCAATGTATCACATTTTGGTTTTATCCTTTTTCTGGCCAAACCAGCATTCTGCAGCTGTATGCAAGATTAATTCACCAGGACATTTTTGGTGAATCTCGTCTGCATTTTAATTCAATTAGTCTGGAGAATCCTTAATTAATTTAGATGCATAATCAACTTATGCTGATGCTAGCAAATTATGTCAATGATTGCATGTTTTTTCAAAACAACTACATTGAAAGGTAGAAATATATTCCATATTACTTAATCTAATATGTCACTTGACAGAACTTTCCTGTCTTTGATTCTTGTGCATTGCTTATATTAAATGCCAGTTTCCTTTTAGCACAGGTTGCTACTGAGAACTGCCCTATGGCTCAGCTATCTTCCCAACCAGGGTAGGTGCTTCCATAAGCCAGTATGAGGCAGGCATGAAAGATGCTTGTGTGCAGGGTAGCTACTCTCCTGTTCCCCAAGCCATTCCCATCCTTTGGAGCTAATTCCCAGTGACCTCTAGCCAAGGCTGGTTGCTTCCTTTAGCTGCCTTCTCCAAGCACCTTACAGACAGTGCCACTGGGAAAGATTACCTGATCTGGAGATGACAATCACACACTGTTCTGCTCATGGGATACATGTTAGGGTCATCACTGCTGCATTGTAGCATTTGGTCAAGGAGTCCGACCACAGGTGCTAGGCAAAGCAATGAGCAAGCAGTAGCATTGTCTTGGAAGACAAGAGCTATGATTCCTAGATGTGCCTGCTCTGCATCTCTCCAAAGCCAACCTGCTCCATCAACAATATTTGTGCACCATTCAACTTGAGAGTACTGCGTAACAGACCAAGCCTATGCTCAATTTCTACAGACACTGAACTAATCAGAATGTTTTCCTAAGCTCCAACACGTTGAACAAAAACCTGAAATATTTGGAATAAAATAGCACCAAACAAAAACAGTTTATAGTTCCCCAGAAGTCAAAATATTTGCATCTTATTGATGTGTAGGCTGTATTTCATAGCACACAGCTGAATTCAATTGGAAATTGCTAGTTACTTTACATGCTTGGGCTCAGTTCAGATGTAACAAACCTGGTTCTACAAACCATGGTTTATTGGCTTCTAGTTGAGCCACATGACCCGGAAGCTGTGTGCCGGCTCCCTTGGCCAATAAAGCGAAATGAGCGCTGCAACCCCAGAGTCGGTCACGACTGGACCTAATGGTCAGAGGTCTCTTTACCTTTACCTTTACTAGTTGAGCCATATGCCAGGGGGCTTTTTATGTCCAGCTTTGGAAATGGTATCTTAAACCACCATTTCCTCATGCTTCCTGAACTAAGAACCTATGGGTCAAGTGCTTCCTCATTTGGATCAGACCAGAGTTGGAACAGCCATAGCAGCAGCAAAAATAGCTCCAGCAAGAGAACTAAACTACTATTAACCTTCTCTCTAAAAAAGAAATGGCCCCATGAACCAATGATAATTGGCTCCACCATAAAGAATTTGCTTTGAGATTAGCAGTCCTCTACCAAGTATGAACTGTTGGTGACATTTGGGATTAATCTGCCATTTACCTAGAATTCGGAAGTGTTATTTCAGAGCCAGTAAAATATATTTTTATTGCTGATATATCACACATACACTCACCTTACAATACAGATTCTCATGTAGATCCACAGACATCTAATTACAGATCTTCAGACTGAGTTTTGTAGAAAAGGATGAGATTCTTGTATAATTGTGACACTTTTTGTTCAAACCAGTTAACTACCAGCATAGCTGAAGGAAGGGGCAGTGGGGAGGGGGGTATTGGTTGGTTCTTGTTTCATCATGTATTTTGTGCTTTTATATTGCATTTTTAATTTGTGAACAGCCCTGAGATCTGTGGATGAAGGGCAGTATGCAAATTTAATAAATTAAAATAAACATTACGTTGGAGTCCAACAAAAATCAGTGTAGAGTCCACATTGCCTATCACTGGCATAGGCATATATGAGCTCTGTTTTCTTCTTCCCCTTCAGTGTGCTGGACCATTATGGGGAATGAAGGCTTGACTTCCTGAACAGGCAGAAAATGGAGAGCTGATATGATGTTTGCTCCCATCTCAATATGGCCCAGCACAGTGTTTGAACATGTACCAGCACAGAGGCCCCATATTCTAAAGAACATTGAGGTGACCCGACGTGATTTCCTGACCTCGCTCTGTACCTGCCTCTGAGGTCAGCCTCAACAATGGGGGGTGCCCCCCCAAAAAAACATTGAGGAAGCCCAAACAGCCTCGGCTTGCAAGCCTTAAAAGCTGTGTGACTAAGCAAATACAATTGCCCATTTCATCTGGCTTAAATTGGACGTCCTGTAGGCCAGCATTTTCCTGATAGCAAGCCCTTAGAAAAGCAGAGGGTACAGTCACCTTTGAGAAAAGGAGGCTCAGCACAAGGCTCTGTCAGATTTGCCTAAGCTAGGAAGAATTGCTTATTAAAATAAGAAAAGTCTGCAGCGTTTTGATAACATTTAGACTCTTGGTAGCAAATTACAACATATATCATACATTCGACATAGCTGCCTTTTCTTCCCTACCAACCTTTCCAGTTCTAAATACTAGGACTAAAGCTTCTACTGATGCTGAATTTCGTTAACAACTTGGTATTGCTCACCATGGTGGCTCAGAGTTTCAGTATGCATAGGCCTGGATCACGGTGACCAGATTCCCATCTTGTGGGATCAACGTGGTGTTGTTGTTATTAGAACTCTACTGCATGGTGCAATATTGTGGTGGGCAAGCAAGGAAGGGGGCAAAAGATGTCAGATATCTGGCTTCACTTGCTGAGCTAAAACATGAGCCATGCACTGAGATGATGCACATAAACAAGGATGAATCCACATTAGGTCAACGGCAGATCTGAGGTTCTAATGCAGAACTCAAAAACTGAAGGCCTGCAGATCTGGTGGAAGCCAAGCAGTTAATATTCAAATTTAGCAAGTAAGAAATTCTACTGAGCCTAAGAGGTAAAAAAGGTAAAGGGACGCTTGACCATTAGGTCCAGTCGTGACCGACTCTGGGGTTGCGGCGCTCATCTCACTTTATTAGCCGAGGGAGCCGGTGTACAGCTTCCAGGTCATGTGGCCAGCATGACTAAGCCGCTTCTGGCGAACCACAGCAGCACACGGAAGCACAGTTTACCTTCCCGCCGGAGCGGTACCTATTTATCTACTTGCACTTTGACGTGCTTTCGAACTGCTAGGTTGGCAGGAGCAGGGACTGAACAATGGGAGCTCACCCCATCGCGGGGATTCGAACTGCCAACCTTCTGATCGGCAAGTCCTAGGCTCTGTGGTTTAACCCACAGTACCACCTGCGTCACTAGAGCCTAAGAGGTAAGTGAGTAGATAATAGCGTAAGAAGTGCCCTGCTGGTTCAGGTTAAAATTCCATCTAGCTCAGCATCCTGTTCTCAGAGTGGTGAACCAGAAGCCCAAGGGAAACCTGCAAGCAGAACCTGAGTGCAACAACACTCTCCCGACCTGCAATTCCTAGCAACTGATATTCAACAGTGGAGGGAAAACATAGCCATCATGGATAGCAGTGGTGTAGTGTGGGTTGCCAGTGCCCGGGACCATGTGGAGGGGTGAGTAGGAGGGAGGGAGGGAAAATGGATGGAATATGCATCTGCATTCAACTGCCTAAGGCATCCACATCACCCAGATGATCACAGCCACAGAGATAAGAAAAGAAGAGTCATTCTGTTCTCTGGAGAGGTCACTTTCTAGTTCGCATGGAGAAGGCATTTTCAATGGAGCCCAGTGACGGAAGCGTGTAGCTTTATTGAGGCAGTTCAAGAAGGACACTGACAAACTGGAACGTGTCCAGAGGAGGGCAACCAAAATGGTCAAAGGCCTGGAAACGATGCCTTATGAGGAACGGCTAAGGGAGCTGGGCATGTTTAGCCTGGAGAAGAGGAGGTTAAGGGGTGATATGATAGCCATGTTCAAATATATAAAAGGATGTCACATAGAGGAGGGAGAAAGGTTGTTTTCTGCTGCTCCAGAGAAGCGGACACGGAGCAATGGATCCAAACTACAAGAAAGAAGATTCCACCTAAACATTAGGAAGAACTTCCTGACAGTAAGAGCTGTTCGACAGTGGAATTTGCTGCCAAGGAGTGTGGTGGAGTCTCCTTCTTTGGAGGTCTTTAAGCAGAGGCTTGACAACCATATGTCAGGAGTGCTCTGATGGTGTTTCCTGCTTGGCAGGGGGTTGGACTCGATGGCCCTTGTGGTCTCTTCCAACTCTATGATTCTATGATTCTATGATTCTATGAGGCAGGTGTTGACGTTTTGCACCCCTAACAAATTTTGCTCCCAGGGCAACCACCCCTGTGCCCACCCCCCTGATACTATGCCACCGGTGGCTAGTAACCACTGATAAATTTGTTTAATCACCCTTTTAAGCTATTCAAGCTGAAGGCCATTGCTACCTCTTGTGGGAGTAGCACGAGGTAATTTTGTTTCTGTATTTTTTTAAAAATTTTTTTTTAAGGGAGCAGCACAAGGAACATTGAGTTACCCTTACGATTCCTATTTTACAGGTAAGGGACACAAGATTGTCCTGTCTCCTGCCCAAAACATGACAACAAAGGCTCCTATCTGTGCCGGAAGATACAACCTAGCTCTTAACGTGCCATAAACTGTATTTTGCTGCGAAAATCAGATTTTCAAACCAAAATGATACACATTTATTTATGCAATTCCCTTTTTCTAACACTGCTACCCTGAAAATAAACAAAAGATTTTTTTTTAATTAGGCTAGTTGCCATTCAGACAATATGCGTACAGAATGCTTCTCATGATGCATACAAAAAAAGCAGTCCTCTCTGCAGAAACCAATATGCTTCTGTCAACTTAATCCTAAAGAAAGCAACATAGGTTATGTGCAGCAGTGAAATGCACACATCAAGTTTTTTGGGGGTTTTTTTCGTCCAAAGGCGATTGAAATACCAGCCACATTATAAGAGGAAAGGCATTTCCAAATTAGCAGCAAGAGATCCAAGACCAATTTGCATTGCATAGCTGGATGTTACACAACCCCATGGATTTGCACAATATAAGAAAGAATAATAATCAGGCACCCCTGGTAGATTAATACATTTTCAGCAAGTGCAAGGCACACAAGTTCCTCAATTTACAACTCCCATTTCAGCACTAGGTCCACATCAATGTTGCAAGCGTTCATAAAGCCATTCCATATGGGTTTTGCATTTGTGTGTGTGTGTTTAATCCATACAAAAGTTTGCATTTAGATATGTATTTAATGGTAAAATACATATTAAAATATTGCATCCCATTGTATGTATTTCTAAACATATTATATCCTAAAATATACTTTCCTGCAATCTGGTATGGGGTTTTTTTGAGCCAACAGTCACATTATAAAATCCAGAAGAGTTCCAATCCATGTATTGTCTGAGGTGAGAATTTTGCCAGTTTTCTTAAAAATGCAGACCTAAATAAATTTTCCTCCACCCCTATTCACAGATAGTGTAATGAAGTATTCATGCTAGTTAAAGGTTATGTGGCTAAAGTTATGGATTCAGCTGCCATTTATCCTCAAAGCAATCTTGTACATTGGACCATGAGCTGAAGGCAGAACAGAGCAGAGTTATCCTAAAAATGAGCTTGCCCATTGCTTTACCTTCTGACTATGCCTTGACACTTCAGGTGAAGAAAATGAAAGGTATTGTGGAATGGATGGAACATGATACTTATTCCAGCAGACCACAACAGAGACAGCATTTTAACAAAATAGCCCCCGTACATTTATCCAAATGGCGGAAATACTAAGGGATGTATTCAAAGCAGCGCTAAGGAGATAGTTCCGTTGCTACAAGGATTTTTGCTTGTTGAACACAATGATTTCCACTCTCCTTCCCCTGCATGCTATTCTGGGGTTCTCTCAATCCTCCAAGGAAGATTTGGGGAGGAAGGAGGGGGAAGTTCTATTGCAGTAGCAGGCATCATTGCACTGGCTTCTCTTAGTGCAACTGTTCAGTTGAACAGAGCCCTCAGTATCATACTTTCAGATGTGATCCACCATAACGTTTACTGCACAGAGAAACTGACTTTGTTGTTTAGTCGTTTAGTCATGTCCGACTCTTCATGACCCCATGGAGCAGAGCACACCAGGCATTCCTGTCTTCCACTGCCTCCCACAGTTTAGTCAAACTCATGCTGGTAGCTTCGAGAACACTATCCAACCATCTCATCCTCTGTCGTCCCCTTCTCCTTGTGCCTCCATCTTTCCCAACATCAGGGTCTTTTCCAGGGACTCTTCTCTTCTCATGAAGTGGCCAAAGTATTGGAGTCTCAGCTTCAGGATCTGTCCTTCCAGTGAGCACTCAGGGCTGATTTCCTTCAGAATGGATAGGTTTGATCTTCTTGCAGTCCACGGGACTCTCAAGAGTCTCCTCCAGCACCATAATTCAAAAGCATGAATTCTTCGAAAACTGACTAAAGACATTTAATTAACGTTTATATACAGGAATTCCATGAATGCACAAATAGGGCACCATCCTCTTGAAAATCTAGTGGCAGGTGAGTTGGTAAGGGGAGCTCATTTTCAACTGAACAAAATACAGAATTTGCTTCTTTGTGTTCTCACCTCAGGGAAGGAGAGATATCCATTTCTTTGATGAGGGGGCATGCACAGGTTACGCACTGTGCCCCCAACTGAATAGCAATTATGAGGTAGACTTTATTGCAGCTGCATATTTCAGGGGGGAGCTGGAAAACGATGAGGAAGCTATCTTTCAGGGCAGGTTGCCCGTCAGTACTGATCTTCTCACTTAGGCCCCCCTGACAATGCTGAGAAAATTTCAGATATATGCTTAGGATACAATATGAAAACAACTTCAGCATCACATTATTTTTCTACTACACCATATAAAGGGTACAAAAGCCCAGCAGTTCTACTAGAGTTCTTCCTAGAGAAAAATATCCTAGAATGGTTTTAACAAAATCAAATAACTATTCAGGAAACTTACTGCTTAAACAGAGAGAAACATAGATTTCTTACACTATGGCCACATTCAGACATCACACTAAACCATAGATTAGCATTACATGAGTGATCCACAGTGATCTTTGGGTTCCTACACCCTTTCTTTTCCTTTAGTGTGTCTGCAAGGGAGAATGTGGAAGCGTTAGCTCCCATGTTTGCTTGACCACAAATTGTTAAGCTGGATTGTCACAGTTAAGCAAAATCCTAAACAAAAGCTTCTGAATTTGTCCTCATGGCCATTCTGGAGGAGGAGGAGGAGGAGGAGGAGGAGGAGGAGGAGAAGAAGAAGAGGAAGAAGAAGAAGAAGAAGAGAGAAGAGTTTGGATTTGATATCCCGCTTTATCACTACCCGAAAGAGTCTCAAAGCGGCTAACAGTCTCCTTTCCCTTCCTTCCCCACAACAAACACTCTGTGAGGTGAGTGGGGCTGAGAGACTTCAAAGAAGTGTGACTAGCCCAAGGTCACCCAGCAGCTGCATGTGGCAGAGCGGAGACGCAAACCCAGTTCACCAGATTATGAGTCTACCACTCTTAACCACTACACCAGGTGGGAGCATGTGAACCCAAGGGACACTGAGGCTAATTGATGGTTTAGCATAGCATCCAAATGTTGCCCTTATCTTTTTAATATCAGTGTTATCATTTAAAAGAGTTGGAATAAGAAATCCCTCTACATATATTTCACAAGCTGAAGAGGCAATGTTGGCCCCATAATTTTGCTACATTTAAACACAAAGTTTCATGAAAGGGGAAATTCATTCTTGCAAAGCAATAGTTACTAATTAGAGTTTCTTATAAATTGCCATATTTAAATGTTCCCATGAAAATTTTATGGTGCACTGACACTATACAGGTGCTAATTAATTGGATTTCCTACCCTAATCTCCTCAAAAACAAACATCAAATATAAAACACACTTTTACCCACTCCCTTATCACATAAGCACACAAAAAACAATGAAGAATAACCTAATGCATATGGCCACATGAGAATTTTTGTCTTAGCTTAATCATCTAAAGTAACTCTATCAGTTTGGAAGAATGTTATGCAGGGTCAAATCTCAAAACTTAATCATGTTTTCCATTCACCATAATAATTAAAGCATAGTTATACATGTAGCATTTTAAATCTTATCTTCACATGGTTCTTGTACTCAGCCTAATATTATATCTTTTAATTTCATTTCTAAACAGCAATTTTTGCTAGTATGTATTGAAATAAGAGGGTTATGTTCAAAAATCAAGATTTCATAGTAACCAATACCATCAATTTATCAAAACCCTCTCCAATTATTTGGCTCCGTGTGGTATTTGTTTGCATTCAGAGTAGAGTAGATTTTTGTGTGTTGGCTCCAAGCAGTTTATCCAATAACACTCTGTGCACTGTATCTAGCTTCACTGGTGCTCAGCATTCATTATAATAGGAAGAACAGTGGCTCCTAACATTGTGAACACCTGAAGACTTTGCCCAGCAGAGCTGACTGGAAGGTGGCAAAGCGTCTTCTGTAGATGGGCTATTGGGGTTCATAGGAAACTTATGGAATTCCCATGGTACAAAAGTGTGCCTTGTGTGGGGATTACTAGTTTAGAGGTACTGGATCATATTCCAGACTAGAAAAGTGTTGAAGTAAGAGTAACAAAAACATAGCTAGGAAGGTCAAATCATACATATGATTGACACCCTTTGGTTCAATGTCCAGATTTTAACATTCAAAAACTTACAGAAACCTATAGTTATAGATGAATTAAGACATAATATTTGCAGTTAAATGCTTTTCAAAGCATGGGTTGACAGTCTCTTCTTCTAACTTCCAAACAACTGTATTTTCCTCTCTTTCCAGAGCTCAGCACTCATCCTTTTGTATTTCAGGCCATGCCTTGCAACTCCTATGAGAGAGCTCCACTTTTACCTCATCCTGCAGCTTTGCTCTCTTTCTTTCAAGTCGAAAAGAAACACTCCAACGATCTATTCAACTTAACAGTGTTCACAGTGGATTCTAAAACACAGTCATCTTGCTTCACATAAAATTGAGTCTCTCCTTCACTAGATACCTCCCATGTGACTAACATTAGCCAATCAACATGAGAACTACTAGAATTCAGCTACCAACTCATCAAATTTAAACACACAGTAATGCATACAAGCATTACAACTTCAGTGAATTAAATTACTATACCTAACAAGAACACCAATTTTGCCAGATCAGAAGGGAAAGAATCTTTGGAACTGAAGTCTACAGTAGTTTCTGATTTATTTTGACATTTCTGCATTCTCAGATTTCTTCTATTAAGCAAGTGATGCAAATGGAAACATATACAGTAGGCAGTGGTATCGACACAGGTGCATTTAACTTCAGCTAAGCAGGCATTGAGCTTGGAACAAAGAATCCACTTCTTCCAAGAACTGGCTGCAACTACTAGCCATAATTTTCCACCTATTGTCCTAAGAGGTGGCATATAAACAATTATGTTCTAGTCCCATGTCTCAAAAGCATATGCACTGGTAATGATGCCTTAACATTAAAATGACTGTCTACTCATGAAAATTGGAATTGCGGTTGGGTCGTGCTCCTTATGTCATTTTCATTACCACCGTTATGACTCAGCAAGGCCACTTTCCAACACGGTTCATTAAAATTATCATTTTTTTTATGGTCGCCCAATGGCATACAATTGGAAGTTAATCCAAATAGGCATTTACATAAATTAAAAGCACTTACGGAGAACCAGACCACATGTGGCTGGTAATCAAAGATATAGGCAGCAGCCTATATTTTCAAGAGCTGAGGCTCCAATACTTTGGCCACCTCATGAGAAGAGAAGACTTCCGGGAAAAGACCCTGATGTTGGGAAAGATTGAGGGCACAAGGAGAAGGGGACGGCAGAGGACGAGGTGGTTGGACAGTGTTCTCGAAGCTACCAGCATGAGTTTGACCAAACTGTGGGAGGAAGTGGAAGACAGGAGTTCCTGGCGTGCTCTGGTCCATGGGGTCACAAAGAGTCGGACAACCCAACAACAAGCATTTGAACTGCTAAACTGCATTTTATTTTTAAAGAAGTTCTCAATTGTTTCCTATCCTAGACTCCAGGTGATCCAACACCAATTAAAATTCATCCCAAGAAATGAACAATCTTTAAGTAGAAGAATGTTGACATGCTACTCAGTGCAATGTCCAGAAGTGCTAAACTGTCTTGCTCTTTTTCTTCAAAACAAGATTTTGGGGGCAACGTTGGGAATCATAATCTCATAAATGAAGCTGTAACTTTCAGCTGCCATCAGTAGTCCTGATTTTCTATTAACTTATGGAATCAAGTTGTCTCCCATTAGATTTACATTTCACTTAAGGCAGTTTAAACTCCTAAATCCAAATCATTTGCAACTACCTACTCCTTGATGCTATTGGCATGTGAAGACAACAAGATGACACCTCAATTTGCATCAGATACTGTAGGCTGACAGTTGTCTGAAGGCATATTCGCTCATTAAACTGAGCAAACGAAGACTGTGCACGAATGCAGGTTCAAAATGGGCTGCTTTTCATTTGGTTCAGCAAACTAATTCTATGTATCAAAGGCTGGGGGGTGATCCTTTAAAACTCCTGTTCAAATCGAGCAGATAGGGCAGGACAGGAGTTATTATGGATAAGAGTGAGCAAGCAGAAATTAATCAGGCAATTTCCCCCACTCCAAGCAAAAGAACTCCTTCCTTCTGAACATTTGAAATCACCAGGTTAATTTTCTGCTCCTAAAACATGTTTCCTTGATTAAATATATATTAGGAGTAACAGCACTTAAAAGAGGAGCCAGTAATAAGATGAAAGAGATAAGATAATAGCTGTCCTTTTTTTTTTCTTTAGACATTTGGACATCTGAAAATTCCTGCTGAAATTTAATACAGTTAGCAAGAAAAAGATTGCCAAGAATTTTCTTTAAAATGACATTCAGTGGAGCATAGATCTGGGCTGATTACCCAAGTCTGACCTACAAGCTTGATAGAAAAAGGTTACATCAAGTGTAGAGAACTTCTTGCATTCTTTTTCTCCAAGACTCTCAATCTGGCCTTTGGGAGTCCAGGCCACACCCTCTTTGGCCCTCCTCTGTCATTCCTCAAGTGCTTCAACCTGGCAGAATGTGCTGAAGAGCTATGATATCTTCTACTTCCTGAATGGTGGTGGGAGAGGTATAGAAGAAATCTCTGGATTTTGAGTTGGTGGGATGTAGTCTACTTTGCCAAAATGAGAGTCCCATCAGCTGCTCCACCCACTTTCCCCTTTGACAAACCCTGAACAAAAAAAGTGACAACCAACTTTTCATAGGCCAACAAATACGTTGGCAGAAAGCCAACATAAAAAGTTGGATGTTTCGGTGAAGTGAGTCCTTTGGCAGCTGAGATCTGGGGATGCTTCTAGTCACCTACACAAAACTTTGAGTTAATATATAAAGAAATGAGGTGAACAGAGTTTAAGATTGGAAAAATTGAAAGCAATCAGAATGGACAGATTAGTACAAAGCCAGATATAGGATCTTCTATCTAAAATTTCAGAATGGATCAATTCAAGCAACAGTGGTGGAGAAATGGCCCTAATGTAGCTAAAGGTAAATAGAAACTTATTCTCCAAACACCTGATGTTTGCATAACAAGAGTTTCATTAATCCTATATCATTTCACACCAAAAGGTCTATTTGAGCTGTTCCACATTTAAAGAAAATTATATGAAAATATAATGTACTGGTGGCATTTGACTCCTACAAAGTTAGCAAAAATGTATAAGACAAATTCAAATATCTGCTGGAAATGTAAAGAAAACGAAGGTACCTTTTTATCATATGTGGTGGACTTGTAAGTTAATAAAAGCTTTCTGGGAGATGATATATAATGAAATGGAAAAAAAATGTTTAAAATAACTTTTGTTTAAAAACCAGAAGCTTTTTTATTAGGAATTACAGGTACCGACATTCCGAAGGAGCAGAAAAGACTTTTTATGTATGGAACAACAGTCGTGCGGATGTTATTGGCCCAGAGTTGGAAAGACGACAAAGTCCCTACCAGAGAAGAATGGCAAATCAAGTTAATGGACTATGCCAAGATGGCAAGGCTGACTGGAAAACTCAGAAATCAAGAGGATTAAAAACTTTATAAAAGAATGGGAAAAATCCATAAGTTATTTAGGAGATCACTGTAAGCAGTTGGAAACAAGAGAAGGATTTTGACTTACTTGTGTAAAAAACGTTACGGACAATATGGTGTGATATAAAAACTGGAATATGGACTAATATACAGTTGTAGATGTTGAAATAAAACTCCAATGATTGGATGGGGGGAAGTCACGAGATTCGGAGAATCTCCACATACAGTATGACTTTATTGATATGTGTTTACTTGTATTTTTTATTTGTAAAACTAATAAAATGTCTTGAAAAAACAAAAACAGTTCTATTTGGGCATTTGGTGTCTACGTACAATGGCAATCACACAAGGGAGAGTTCAGTGTACTGTCAAGTCCCACCCTCTCTCCCACATCCCCTTTTTTCAGCTGCCCTATGCACTTTAGAACCCTGATTAGGCATGTCCATTGGTACATGAGCCCTTCCCAAACTTCAGAAGTTAACCTGTCAACAAATGGAAGATTGGAGGGTGGAGAAGTAGGGGGCTGGAAGGAGCTGGCTCAGCAGCCCACCTTCTCTCATTGATTGCAACAAATGGACACCTTCATCTAAGCACACTCCTCCACTGTCTCCCGAGACAGATGGATTCCAACTAACACCGAAATAGGGCTAAATAGATATGAAGATGCAGCATCTTAAAGACTAACAAATTTGTTATGAAATAAGCTTTTGTCAGCTAGAGCCCACTTTGTCAGATGCAAGACTGAGAGTCGAAATTATCAGCTACAAACCACACAGCCCCAAATTACAAACTGATGCAACAAATTAAGTTAAACATTCAAACTGAATTAAGGAGACAGAGCAAACAAATACTCAGATTTGATTCATCATCTGGCAAATATGCAATTCATTTCCACTTGAGCCATGATGTTCTCTCCCTAATAAAATTATTTAAAGCCTATAATCATTGATCTCAGTTTGCCTATTGAAACCCAAACTGGGTTTCATTGCAGAATAAGCTTACAAGCCAAATTTAACAGCTGGCTGCCACCAAGAAACAAACTTTCAATTGCCTGATCAAGTACAGACCAACTTCCAGTATCTTATTTAACTGGATAGCTTGTAATCATTTAGACTTTTGTTGCCTGTACTAGCTACGATTTTACTAACAAAACGTTCTCTTCAAAACTTTTGGTCATATGTAGGGCTGAGCCACAAGCAAGGCAAATTACAAAAGTTTGGGCTAGGCATGCCCTAGGCATGTCACTCTCATTTGCTCTGGCTTCATAGCAAGCACTTGGCAAGCTATGTTAGTTTGAGCTGCTGACCATATCAAGAGACTATTCACATTAGGTTGCATGCTAGAAAGCATTAAAGAGTTCTGACAGGATTAATTTGATTCTGTGATGGCCATCTCTTTTGTACTTTATGTTGTTGCAATGTTATGATGCTTTAATTATTTTACTGTACAACATGATTTTTTAAAAAAGAGTTGACAGTTTATAAATACTTTTATAAACAACCAGTCAAACTATGGCCCAAAATTAGTAAGCAAAATCCATCTCTGTGTCTTTGCATTTATTCCACAGTCTGCAGGCTACCATCAATTGAAAGGTAACAATACAGTGGTACCTCAGGTTACAGACGCTTCAGGTTACAGACTCCACTAACCCAGAAATAGTACCTTGGGTTAAGAACTTTGCTTCAGGATGAGAACAGAAATCATGCGGCGGTGGCGTGGTGGCAGCGAGAGGCCCCATTAGCTAAAGTGGTACCTCAGGTTAAGAACAGTTTCAGGTTAAGAATGGACCTCCAGAACGAATTAAGTTCTTAACCTGCGGTACCACTGTACTATGTTGCAGAGTTTTTTATTCTTTGGTAAGTTTTTTTTTATCATCACCGGACATACCTACAAACTCATGGCATTTAGATAATTATTAAACTGTCAGTCTTTTAACAATAAGTGCCTGCAACTTAAAGCATAGCCCTATGTGATTGAGAAATGTGTGTTTGTTCTATGTACAACTGGAGCACATTGGTGGAGTTCAAATAAATGTTAACAAGGATGGTAGGAGTGGTGTCAGATTATGAAATGTTTGCCATAGATTGTGTTTCTTCTGTCTTCTGTCCAGAGACTAAGCTGATGCCATATTTGAAAAGGGAGGCCTTTTACTTCAAAATACTATCTCTTTTGTTTAACTTCTGCTGGATCAGCTGCAGAACCAAAAGTCTGGATGGAGACAAAAGATCCCATCTCCTGAAGAATTTCCTCCACAGTGAATTACCAACATATTTAACAGTATAGCTCCACAAAACACAACAAAACCACAGCAGAATGGCCCACTGTTATTGCAATGAAGAATCTACCCAAGGGTACGATAATAATCTGTTCCCGTCATTCTTTTCACACATCAGCAAATAAATATGTCAAGCAAATTATTAGTTTTGCTCTAATACACAGCAACTAATTATTAAGCATTTGCTATAGCGGACCTTGGAAGGCAGGATACAGCTTTTAATTGGCAACTGATTTGCAAGGACAGCAACTATGCCTTAAGGGCAGGGGCAGGCTATAAGTCCAAATCCTGTAAACTGATGCATCATTAAGTAAGGCAGAGCACACCGTCTGGTAATTACACCGTATCATCTAGGACACTGCAATCAACCTATATCTAGAACCTTGCCCACCTTAAAAACTGGGAAAGGCAGTATCAGAAATGGTGACAAGTGCACTAGGGGCCTGGCAGAGCATATTTTTACAACAGGTTGGGACAAGGGAAAACGTAGGGCTTTGTACAACAATTCATGCACTATACAGTATTACCTCCCATGAATGAAGAAACGAAGTACAGGAGAAGGCCTTGCTAGAGGCACTGGTGTTGAACAAAAGCCTCATAGCTGCCTTGCACAAAGTATACACCTACAACTGTTGAATGCACGCCTGATTCTGGTCCGCTTCATGTCCCACCCCAATGTGAAGAGGTGAGACACAATAACTTCAGACCTGGATTTGTAGAGCAGTCCACAAAACATAAACCTGGGCAGGGCAGGATCCATGTATCAAACCGAAAGGACAACATTAAGCCCAGATGGGTGGAAAATTCCTTATCTACTTTCAAGTGCACTTGTTCATGAAAGCCAGTAATGATATCAGCTCTCTCACTCTCTTCTCCCAAACAGTAAACCCTACTAGCAAGCTTAAATATTACTTGTTGTCAATCCTTTCTTTCAAAATTCTTAGGGGCCAGTGGGATGGGACAATGCTTTTACAGTAATATTTGCAGTAATCAAAGCAGCAGGAAAGGTTTTATACAGTATTTGGCTCATTTTGTAAAGCACACACACACGTGATGGACACACACACAGACACACACACACACACACACACAGAGAGAGAGAGAGAGAGAGAGAGAGAGAGAGAGAGAGAGACCATTTCACAGGAGGCGTGGGAAGACCCCAGTAGGAGAAAATGGAATCATGTACTCAGGGATTTATTTATATCCAAATTGCTTTTACCTGGGAGAAGTATAAAAAAGGTAATCATTATATGTTCCCCATATAAATGAATTGTTTCTTGACATCGTATGCAACTGACAAATAGGAATGAGTTTTTTATTGCTAGAAGGCTGTAATATATAAAGGATACAGGATATTGCACACAAAAAGGGGAAGACTGGTGGATATTAGAAACAGATTAATTTCCTAGCCATTCTTTCTGAGAAATCAGCATCATCAAAAAATATTTATATACTGCCCTTAAAGATCTCAAGGCAGTTAACAATAAAATAACCATGTGCAGTACAATACAAACAGGAAAAATTGTATCAACTCTCTATATAATTTTTTGGCTGTACATTGGACACACTGTGACAAAAATGGATATCTTGCATTCATCGTCTAACTTTGTGATGTCCACATTTAGGAGAAAGGGTTTGTGGGCTTGGAAGCAAAACAAAATGATTTCCTCAACAAAACATTTCTACTTATAAAGGAGGTAAAGTGAAATTAGTCATGCCAAGATTTACAAATGAATCAGTATACAAAAGTGCCATTTCTTTGTATATCACATGGGGAAATGACTTCTGCACAATCTAGAGTATTTGCAAGCAGTAAGCCTTTAAATTTTAAAAAGCAGCAAATCCAAACTCACAAGACAGCTAGAACTAGAACAAGACATTATAGGAAAATGGCATTACAGGTTTAAAAATAAATTGTATTTGCCTTCATTTCAGCAAGCACATCAAAAATATGAAGGAAACAGAAAAAAATCACAAATTTAAGGCCCTATTTAGTGATAAGATAGACAGAATGAAACCAATACCATCTCTTTAAGTGTGAATGGTGTTGAACCTTCCCCCTGCCCACAGACACAACAGAAAACCATTGTTATCCACTACGTAAATGAAAAATGGTGTGCCTTGGACTCACACACCTCTTTTCATCTTCTATGAGCAGAGGAGATGAGAAGCTTCCACTTCCTGTTTAAACTAACCACAGTTTCCCATGATGTCTGAACTCAGGGAACAGTGGTTTGTTTGAACATCAGCTGGTGAGAACAGAGCAGTCATTCTGTGACTGCAGATCCTAATTTGTTCTTGCTAAGGAGCATGCAAAACCAAGGCTCCTGGAGCTCATTCTATCCGAACTATAACTTTTCCCTTAGCTAAAATCTATTACATTTATTTGACAATGAGACACAAACTCCCCAGTACAATACTCAAAATAGCCAACAATTCACTGCTAAGCAAGCCACCATTTTAGCCCCCTACCATTCAGAGATGCTGTAAAGGTTACTAAAACAGTGTATGTTTGAGGCACCTTGCATCTGATGTTCATTTATATTGCTTCCTTTGGATAATCTTGACTTTGGTTTTTACCAGTGACAATAAGGTAGTAAAAAAATTATTCACAGCTAAATTCTGACTGGATCACCCCCTCTCTGGTTCTTTAATTCATCTTTTTCCTTCACGGGTGTCATGTGAGTTGAAGGGGTGTGGGATTAAATTCAGTTCTATTGCCCCACAGGAAATGGAAGGAGGAGGGGAACTGATTTCTAAGTATTTATAAAAAAGGAAAGTTAATTTTACTTACTCTCCAAGAAACAGTGCATTGTGAACATCAACATCTCAAATAATGGCTCACAGCTGAAGTCTTGCCGTTATTACCTCACTCTTGAAGTGATAAGTGTATTATGAAGACATTAAATCATAAGATTTCCACCAAGAGACTAAGGCAATTAAAACAGGCTCTGACTTCTTCAAAACTAAGTTCAGTGAAAAGTGCTCAAGGATTCACTGAATATTATCAACTCTGGATTCAAGTGGGATCTGCAACATCATTTGCAGGGCGGAGTGCTTCAGTACAAGATTTCAGCCAGCTAGCCAGTCATGCCCTTTTGCAGAATACTCCATCCCACTCACCTCAGTTCTTCTCCATTCATGCCAACTCACGGAGGAAGGGGTGTATGGTTGGTGCAACCCACCCCGGGTGTCATCCCTGAGCGGGGGTGACATCACCTCCCTGCCCCCCTGGGAATGCTTGCCATTGGTGGTGCCCCCCTGGGAAGCTAGCTCTGCCCCCCGGGTGAACAGCATGTGTGCCGCTTCAGGTGCCGGAGCAGCTAGCTATCTCCATTCCAATCTGGGTTCAAGCCTGGGCATGGGGCTGAGTCAGCCTTGGTCAGCCTGATGGATGACCTTTGTAAGCAAAGCCCTTAACAACTTGGGACCCGTTTACCTGTGAGATCGTCTTGCTCCATATATGCTCACCTGACAGCTCTGTTCTGCAAAAATGGCAGTGTTACAGGTGCTATATCATATCTGTTCTACATTTGAAAGAAATCCAATATTTTAGTGTGGTACCTTGGAACTCCCTGCCTACTGATAGCAAGCAGCTGCCTTCCCCTGTACACTGGTACCTCGGGTTAAGAACTTAATTCTTTCTGGAGGTCGGTTCTTAACCTAAACTGTTCTTAACCTGAGAAGAAGAAGAAGAAGAGTTTGGATTTGATATCCCACTTTATCTACCCAAAGGAGTCACAAAGCAGCTAACATTCTCCTTTCCCTTCCTCCCCCACAACAAACACTCTGTGAGGTGAGTGGGGCTGAGAGACTTCAAAGAAGTGTGACTAGCCCAAGGTCACTCAGCAGCTGCATGTGGAGGAGTGGAGGCACAAACCCAGTTCCCCAGATTATGAGTCTATTGCTCTTAACCACTACACCACACTGGCTCTCCTGAGATACCACTTTAGCTAATGGGGCCTCCCACCGCTGCTGCCTGATTTCTGTTCTCATCCTGAAGCAAAGTTCTTAACCCAAGGTACTATTTCTGGGTTAGCAGACTCTGTAACCTGAAGCGTCTGTAACCTGAGGTACCACTGTACGCATTTCAGTGCCTGCTAAAAGCGTTTTTGTTTAGACAAGTTTACCCAGATATCTAGAATGCTGATGTGTTTCTTAGTTCATCAGTTTCAATTTTTGCAATATTTTAAATAGTTGTTGTAATTGTTTTTAATCAACAATTTTATTGGTTTTTACAATCAAGCAGTATTTTTTTAATATAAAATGAAATGAAATAAACAAATCCCGCAATTATCACCGTTCAGTATCTACTGAGCATGCTCAGTCATCACTGAACTTTTGGGGGCCACCAGTCCCTTAAGATTTTCACCCCCTAAATCATTTTTAACTCCTACAAATCTTTAGGTTTTAGGTTCCCCCAAAAGTGCTAATGCTTATATCCTGTGTATCAGTGATACCATTTTAGCTATATAAATATCAATTTTCAGAGAAAATTGTCACACTGAAAGGTATGCAAAAATGCTATTACAGTGGTACCTCGGGTTACATACACTTCCGGTTACATACACTTCAGGTTACAGACTCTGCTAACCCAGAAATAGTGCTTCAGGTTAAGTACTTTGCTTCAGGATGAGAACAGAAATCGTGCTTCGGCGGTGCGGCAGCAGCAGGAGGCCCCATTAGCTAAAGTGGTGCTTCAGGTTAAGAACAGTTTCAGGTTAAGTACGGACCTCCAGAACGAATTAAGTACTTAACCCGAGGTACCACTGTATGTACTGGGAACCCATTCAAGTCAGGGACAACTCTTTTTACCCTGGAGACACACCGAAAACATATTGGTATGTACAGTATTCATGTGCTACAACAGCCCCCCTTTCCAATACAGAATTCCCAACCCAGCCGCTGAATCTCTCAGAAAATTGGTAATCGAAAGCCCCCCTCCCACAAATTCAGTTTGCTGAGAAAGAAATTAGTATTCACCTAAATGAAACAGAATAAAATTACAATGACATTGAATTCACAGTAGAAATTATCATAAGGTGAGAAATACAGCTTACGTTTAAAGTTAATGCTCTTTTTGTAAACTTTTTTTTTAAAAAAAGCTTTAAAAGTATCAGATATGAAAAAAGCCAATTTCTCCTAAGTAGATCTATCTAAAAGATAACCTCGCAAAACCACAGCATGTGATTGGAACATTGTGAGATACAGCCAGCTTCAGAAGATAATTGCCAGCAATAGATGTTAAATTGATTAGTAGTCTGTGTGAATAGATAGAATTAAAGATTTCCTTTCATTTCCTCCCACTACTGATGACCTCATGAATCAGTCAAAACCTTTCTAAAGAAAGCTTGATTTAAAAGTACACGAAATAGCAAAAATCAAAATATTTATCATGCTTTAGGTACCTTTAGGATATACATTATCCATCTACTGTTACCTGCGAAAGCTTCTAGTTTCTCTAGTATGTTTGCATAGGTGTACACACACACACACACATGATTCCCTTGGCTGTTACCCAAGGACTGAAATTCACACACATAAACAAATAAATGTCCCAAGACTAAGGAGTAAAGAATAAGCTTCATATAAAGAGATACCAAAAACTGAGATATAAATGCAAGCAATAAATAAATAAATAAATAAACATTCTGAAATTAAGAGAGCATCTAGATGGGCAGCGACAGAACTTCAAACCCGCATCCCACTTTTGAGAATTTTAATTAATGTCATGCATACACACTTCTGTACAATGATTTATTCTTCATCAATTTGAAGTGGTTATATATTTTCTTCCCAATGGGCCCCCAAATTGGATAGCACTCCCCATCCACTACGTGCAGGAGAATTTCATACATTCCTTATTTACCACCCAAACATTGATTGAGTTCTCCACATGAGAGATGCATTCACTGAACAATCCATAATCTCTTTTGTTACCATTGAACCATCATGATTAAGAGGATAGACTCTTTTCTTAGCTGTGACCAGTCTTGGCGTTGGACCAAGAAGCACCTAACCAATGGGTTCACGCAGCGGGAATGACAGAACAAGTCCTTGAAAGGTGTTGTAGGAGGGGTATTAGCAGGTCTGATTCTGTGCCTAGTGTTGATTCTGTGATCTGCTGATTCTGTGCCTAGTGATTCTGTGCCTAGTGTTGATCAGCCCAAGGTAAAAGAAACAATGTTTCCTGCATTGTTCAATATGTACAGGCACCCTACCTGGTGGCACAAGCAGTCCTTGAGAAAGGGCAGGAAAATCTGAGCTGATCATCATAGATTTCAAGGGAGCAACAGAGGAAGCCGGTAATTCATTGCCAAAAGGCAGCTTACATTGTAAGACATGTAGCATTCAGAAAGATGAAATCATTGGCATTCGGTGAATCAGGGGTAGGGCTGCTTGAAGAATTCAGTACAGTGGTACCTTGGTACTCAAATGCCTTGGTTCTCAAACGCCAAAAACCCGGAAGTCAGTGTTCTGATTTTCGAATATTTTTCAGAAGCCGAACGTCTGATGCAGCTGTCAGCTATTGTTTTCAGGGCACCTGCACCAATCAGAAGCTGTGCCTTGGTTTTGGGCATTTTGGAAGTCAAATGGACTTCCGGAACGGATTAAGTTTGGCACTTTTGTTTTTACTATTTATTTTGCATTTTTTGCTTTTGAGGCTTTTTTGGTTAATTTGTTTTTGTGACTGTGTGGAAGTCAGTTCAGCTACTGATTGATTGATTGTGTGACTGCAGAAATGGATAAAAGCCCCCCATTCAAATGATGACGATCGTCAGTGCAGGTAAGAAGAAAAATAATAATTTAAATTTTTATCATGTACAATACTGTCTTATTTATTTTATAGTACAGTACATTGATTGTTGCTTTCATTTGATGGATCAATGGTCTCGTTAGATAATAAAATTCCTATTAAATGTCTGTTTGGGGGGCAGTTTTTAAAAGTCTGGAACAGATCAATCCATTTTGCATGGTTTTGGAACGGACTTCCAGAATGGATTAAGTTTGAGAACCAAGGTACCACTGTACTGGAAAGGAACAACAGGGGAAGGAAGGCACCAATTTCACAGTCTGCTTTGGAGGCATGTGCCTGGCCACTTTGTGGAAACACAATGCCAGAGAAATGGAGACCTCCAGTGGTCCAAAATTCTGATTTACTATGAGGCAGATCCTTGTATATCTCTACTGTCTTCTCGGATGCATGGCTATTAAGTAGCTCCTATACGATATACAAATGCTAACAATGGAAATGGTCATGCTACGTCTTGGGTTGGGAAGAAGCAGATATCTCAACAAATGTCATTGTGGAAATGTAATCTCTGGTTTCAATTAAATCCCAAGCTCTACTTACTTCCCCACAAAACAGAGCTGAAAGGTGTCATTATGGCTGTGCCGAATAGGGACCAAAACCTACCAAACAATAAGTGTCCTATGGACACTATAGCACGATCTAGTGCTGCATTCCTGCAAAGTACATGTAACATTTGAGAACGTTTTCAGCAATACTACTCCTTATCACTCTGCCTAACACTCAGAGTTTGGGAATAACAGGTACCACGGTTTCTGCAAACTCCTACATGAAATCACCTGACCTGCACTTCGGTATGTTTAAATTGTTGAGAACTAAGTCTAAACACTTTAAAGTATTATGTTGTAGTAGTAATAGGAAAACTAGCATATCTGTCTCCTGTAATAATTAGACAGTGGTTAGAGAGTTCATCAAAGACCTAAGAGACCAGAGTTCAAATCCCATGAGGCTTACTGGATGACTTTATCAGGGTGGCACCGACTGCTGCCTCAGGTGACTTCCAAAATGCAACACTGGGGAGGGGGGTGCATCAGAAGTGAATGCATTTTTGGAATGAAATCATGACTGGTCCCTTACTGATACTATTACTGGCAGTATCTGGGACCATGTTGCTTGAGTGCAACCTCACGTTTCACCTTCAAAGGAGATCTGGAAAACACAACCGTGGTAATCCTCATCATTTTTGAGAGGTGTTCTAATGTTTTCTTCATTCTGATTCAATAGACAGCTAAAGGTCAGGCAATGAACGAGTGAAAAATAAGAAAGCCCTTATCAGCCCTATCTCCAGTTTCTTAGAAGTCCCTTCAGCAGCCCAGTAACAAAACCAGGAATCTGGCACACAATACTGAATACGGTGAAACATGCAAAAAGAGAGAGGAAAATATCCATTAAGCAGAAAGATATCCTTTATGCCTCACCAACCATCAATTTACCTTGAATCCAAGAGTTACTTAATTATAAGAAATGCCTGCATCCTAGGAACAAAGGCGAATGGTAAGTGGAGAGCATATTCTGGATTTAAACGTAGTCATAAATGATCAGACAATACCCCAATTATGCAGTAAGGTATTTACTTCATAAGCTATTTGCTTTGATTTACACCAGTGCATAAGCAATTGAAATCTATAAAAATAAGTGATTAATGATGAACTGAATGACTTTTATGGCTTCTGTGAAGGACATTCCAACACTTTAAACTCCCACAAAAACAGCAAGGCAAACAGCTAAATGAATTTCATGGCATGCACAATAGGAAATAAATGCTCTATTAAAGCAGAAATGAACCACAGATAGCACACACACAAAATACAAGTTTTAGTTTCACAGGGTGGAATTCAATGTCACACTCTTCGGATTGTTCTGCCTACCCAAGTGTTTCTTCTTGCCAAATGGAATAATCCTTCCTCTCCTTTCCCACCAAGTGCTGTTCTGGGGGTTCTCCTGACCCTACACGGAAGATTTGAGAGGGAGTGGGGGACATGCAGAGGGAAGAGAGATAGCCCCATTGTGGTAATGGGAACCCCTGTGCTAGCTATGACTAGTGCACCAGGTTAGCTGAATCTGGGGTACACTGTTTTGCTTTGGGTAATGCGAGTGCAGCCTTCCTTGAGTGAAGCTCTGTAGACATCTCATTTTCCAAGTCTCATCAGCTTTAACCAGCAGAACGAACAGTCAAGCCTGTTGTGAGTTGTAGTCCAAATTACCTGCAGGACACCAGGCTGGGCAAGGAGTTGAAGTATAGCACCATTTCTGGGGCGACAAGGACTGCATTTACCTATTAGCTAACACTATAATAAACACCAACCAGTGAATCTACACCTAGGTCTAGAAATAGCCCCTTGCCCCTACACTTGTAGTAAGGAAAAACTGCCTCCAGGTGCCTAGGCAAATAGTGTGTGTGTTGTTGTTTTTAAATGTCACCTATGACTAATATATGTATGTGTGGGGCAGGAAGGAGAAACTAGTAATTCCTCTGATCTTATCTGCAAGAATCCACATCTATAGGGCTAGGGAACTATTTTGAGAATGAGGAATTATTCCACAAATGCAAACTGTATCTCATGGCTTTTTATGACTCACCTATATGACCACTGAATTCACAGAAGCTCAATGTGACATTTGACTCTGATCTATTTCAATCTCAAGCAACATCTAAAGCCACTTCAAACCTTAGTACGGGTGTCCCTCACTTACACAGGGGTCCTGTTCCGGATCCCAGTGTTCGTAACTGAAATCATGTAAAGTGAAGAGCCTCCTCTAAACAGCCTGTTAACACTCTGTCTGCTGCTCTCCCTTCAATCCATACCAAAAATAACTTTATCCAAAATTATCCACAACTAGAATTGCAGCTCTGGGGCCAGCAAGAGGCTGGAGGACGTGGGGAAAGTGGCTATTGCTGCTGCTGCACTACTGCACACATCAGCTGTTAGACGGGGAGGCTAAGCAGCATCAACAAAACCCTTATCTCTTTGGGGCTTCCTCCGCCCTCACTGATGTCTTCTTCAGGCTCAGGGAGGGGCTCCACAAGGACTCTCCAGCTCTCTCCCGCCATTTCTAGGTTTGAATTGAATTATTAATTTCACAGTGTCACATGCAGACATGGTTGTGCGTAAGTGGAGGCACGCCTGCAATACATAGTACCCCAAAAGTAGGCATACAGAAGTAGATATACAGTTGATGGATGCAAGTGGTGCTGTGGTCTAAACCACTGAGCCTCTTGGGCTTGACGATCAGAAGGTTGCTGGTTCAAATCCCCGTGACAGGATTTGACTGTAAAGATGCCACCCTGGACAGGGTGAGCTTCCATTGCTCTGCCCCAGCTCCTGCCAACCTAGCAGTTCGAAAGCATGCCAGTGCAAGTAGATACAGTGGGAAGGTAAAGGGTGTTTCCGAGCACTCTGATTTCCATCAGGGTGTTCTATTGCACCAGAAACAGGTTAGTCCTGCTGGCCACATGACATGGAAAGCTGTCTGTGGACAAACGCCAGCTCAATCGGCCTGAAAGCAAGATGAGCGTCACAACCCCATAGTCGCCTTTGACTGGACTTAACCGTCCAGGGTTCCTTTACCTTTACCTTTTATACAGTTGGATCAATGAAATTCATTACAACAGATAATACGGATACACATAACTGACACACAATTAAGTGGCAGTAAAATTTGAGGCTGGCAGTTGGAAAGAATAGAGAAGTCAGATAAAAGGATGTTTTTTCTTTACTGGTATTGTGAATGATGACAGCGAACTTGAGCCAAGAACAAAGAAAGTGGATTCTAAAGCAGTATATCTGCTTTTGGGTCACCCTGTACATTGTTTGACTTCCTCTTTTACATTCCTCGGGCCCTCTCTTTCTGCTCATGTCCACAGCTCCCTCATAATGTCACCAGTGGTTTATACAATAACTTCAGCAGATGTTCATGCAAATTCTAATCCAAAGATGAAAACTTTTTACCATACATTGTGTGCACAAAAAATATTTTCCTACACAGTGTATCCCTTTACAGCCAGACCCTCATGTCAACTTGATTCCAGGCTTCTGCAGAGAACCAGGTCTTCGGTACAACTGAAAAGAGCAAAGCTGTCAACACAACTCCGTATGAGAGTCTGGATAATTTGCTGTTATGAAAGAGCTTACTATTTGCTCTGAATACACCTTGCATTCCTATGGTCTTCCTGCACAAAACGACAGTGTTTGGCTTCTTTATGAAAATACTAGAAAGGGTGTGAGTATGTGGCAGCATTTAGACAATGTGCTTTAAAATTGTTCTATTGCAATCACAGTGCAATCTTTCTTTATTTGACTAGTTCTTCTATTCACATGTACACATCTCTGAGTGCTTTTAAAGCATCAAACACCTCAGAGAAGTCTGTTCTTGATCCTTTAAGGTGCAGCTAATCACAAAAACCCATTTATCCTAGTGACTTAGAAAACACAGGTGTTAAAAGTTTTAAAGCAACTTGTTTCAGCTTCTGCATTTTTGAGCAGTTCTGCTGATTCTGTAGCCAAGTTGCTTATTTTATTTCATTTCTTTATTATATTTTGATACCGCCCTTCATCTGAGGATCACAGGGTGGCTTACAATATAAAAAACACAAAAATACATAACATAGTAACAAGTAAAAACCAGACCAAACCAAATCCCACAGATCAGGGTAAAGAAGGTGTAAGATGAAATGTTTTGCTTTTTTAAAAAAAATAGTATCTCTATTTTATTAATCAGCACACACATATACGCTAGGGGTATGCACTGAACACAAGATTCAACTTGTATCTGTAGGTTTGGGAAGCTGTTTTGGAGCTGCTCTTAAAAAGGCTGTAACTTCTTTCTCTTTCCACAGAAGTGGATGAAATTTGCAGGCAGAACAGCCTCTCCCAAGTGAATTAAGCCTGTCATATTGCACAGCCAGGATGTGTTTTATGATGGGCATCTATAACTTTGATTTTAAAAACATTTCTTTTTTTCCATTTTCAGGATGAAATTTGCAGGCATGGTTACTTCCTTCTGTGGGGGGTGAAAACTGCCATGTCTTATAATTTTATGGCTACAGTAGTTTCCCCACAAGAACAGGGTAAAATAAATAAATAATCATAAGGGGTGGTAGAGAGAAAGAAAAACAAACCATGGTGGTAGCAGGAAAGAACATGGATTCACAGATAGGGCTATGGTGGGGAAAATGTCACACCCCACCCAGAAATGAGCACTACTTGAAGGCTTGTTGGTGGGTGATTGGATTCTTCCATCCCTTAGTGGTTTTGTGTGTGTGTGTGTGTGTGTGTGTGTGTTTAGGATATAGCCTCTTCTTTCTGGAAAAGAGATCTCTTTAACCCCCCCCCCCAAAAAAAAAAACCAGTGACACAATTGTTTTTTTTCTATGTGAAAAACAACTTTTAATCCTTTCCTATGATTGGCGTACCCTGTGGAAATAATTCACCCTGTTTAAAAACTAGACCTGTGCATCAAAATGAACCTTCTCACCTCACACCTCTCCTTTCCACCCCCACCCCCTGAACTCTGGATGTTTCCCAGTCAACCTGGTTCCATTCAACTAATGTGAGTTGTTGTCTTTTTCAGAAGGTCAAAGTCACAGAGTAATGCAGAGGCTGAGGGAATCCCTGACCCAGGTCAAGACACCCTGTTAATGGCACAATCTGACTCAGAAATTCATCTCATAATTTGGGATACGCATAAAGCCAATGTATACTCGTAATATACACTGTGGGGGTGTATCTGTGTGCATACACGGACACATACATATATGAATATACATAAACACACACACGAAGGAAATTTAGACAAGATTTTACTGCTTTTTTAAAAAGGAAGCACAATATGTATCAGACACAGAGATTTGTTAAAAATAAAATGATAGCTCAATCCAGAAGCTAAAAGGAACATTGTTTACAATAAAAAGAGGAAGCAATAATTGGGCTTATTTTCATTTTACATTCCCAACACAATGAGATCTCTTACAGATAATTGCTACCATTGTCAATCCTATAGGAGTAGCCAAGAGCAATTAGATTGAATTCTGATAACTCAGTAACTGAAATAACAGAATATGCAAAGACTTAGAGACTTACTAGATAAAACTGCTGCTAGGATGTATATGCCACTTCGGAAAGCAGATTGGTGAAATGCATGAAAGAAATCAATCAGGTCATCATGTTAGACAGAAGCTTAGGCTAGAACCTTTTGGCTGATGTGCTGTTTTCCATAAACAGGTAAAAAAAGCAGTGGGACAGTGGGAGAGGGTAATCTGAAGTACTACAGTAAACATTTAACTATGAAATGGGTTGTATGCTTAAAAAGTCAGTTACCATGCCATCATAATATCAGCCACGTGGTTTCTTCCATTTGCAGCACCTCCCCTCTTCCCTGTCCTACACTTTCCACAGCACCTCCTGACACCAGAACAACCTGCATTAAACGTTTCTGTGATATGTCTCCAAAAAGCAGCATTCAAAAGTGCTAACCAAATTGGATATGCCTCCAATATTTTGGACAATTACAGCAACTGTCACCTCCATGCTGGCAGAAATAACCTCTTGGTGAGGAGGATTCATGGTGAACCTAAAGACTTATTGGCACATATAATCTACTTCTTCCTTCCACCCCAGCTACGGAAATGAAATACTCAAAAGAAGAAAGGTGAAAAATGTAAACAATGTGTTTTTTCTCACCACTTTTCCCTGAAGATATATTTAGAACCAGAATGTGGAAACACTTTCTCACATTAACGAGCACATGCTTGTGCACAAATAATTCAACTGAGACCCGCAAGGCTGTTCACTCTGTCCCTTGCTCACTAGATGGAGCGAGAGAAATTTACGGCGGACGTGAACAGGTACACTCTGAGGTCAATGCACTGAGTATTCACAGAGTGCCTTATCCTAATAGCCTTGAAGCCAATAGGAGCAGACAAGGATAAATGGCCAGGAAGCTACAAAATGCAGCTGCCAAGTGGGCAACTCAGAAGCAGCAGTGCCAACTATTTTGGAAACATGCAAAAGTCACATGCAAATTGTCTGCAAAGTGCTGTAATTTGGTTTTGCCAGCATACCTGTAAAGATGCCAGCATGCCTGTAAAGATGTATCGAGAGGAAAATTAAATTGTAAAATGTTTATATTTATTAAACATATGTAAGTAAGAAGGGTCTCCTGGGCATGTTCACAGCTGCCCACTGTGGCCATGCAAGCAGGGATTAGAAGTAAATGCTTCCTCTTTGCTATGGGTGCCTTGGGTATGTGAACCTGGCATGCACACCCTGTTCCCACTGCCTACTATTCATCAAAGTGCACATGCCAGACCAAAAGAGTACCCCAAGACACACACACACCCAAGTCAAAGACAGTGGAAAGTAGCTGAAGTGTGTCATAAACTCAATAATGCCTTAGGTGTTTATGAAACCAGTCCTTAAAAATCCCCTCATCTACCAGAGAAGCCAAATATTCTCCATGCCACTCTGAAAAACTATTTAGAATCACCCGACAGTGTGGAGTGGACAAAATAGTAGGATCCCAAAGGCCAAAAACCCCCCAAACAACCCCTACTTGACTCACCTTTGTCTCCCGTCCCCTTCCCCCTGGATAAACTATTTGACATTTCTCATGCCCATTCCAAAATGGAGACAAATTACCAATTTTTGAACCATCACCCCCATAGAGGAGCAGAGGTTTGTCTTGGTTTATGTGGAAGCAGACTTGGAAATGTGACAGAACAGCCACCATTTTACCCATGTTCAGAATCTTAGCAGTTAGCTCTGACATTCATTAGAGATTCACAATTTTTATTCGCTCAGATGTTTTTATCATCCATCATAACTTGACTACAGTTCCCCAAGGGGACTACTAACACAGTTGTCAGAGACCAAAATACTTTAGAGAAAAGGAAAACCTCTTGTGCCACCCAATCTTATTTTAACACACACATCTGTTTCCTTCTAGAATAACAACTTGCATATCGTACACAATTTTAGGTCTATAAAGTGGGCGGAGGGGGTGAGTTCAGAAAGGAGAACTCTTTTGTGACTGACAGGTCTAGTTTCTAACAAGAGGGAATGGTTTAACCAGGATCTTCCAGTCCCAGTGCTTTAGGGCAGTGGTTTTCAACCAGTGTGCCATGGCACCCTGGGGTGTCTTGAATGATGGTCAGGGGTGCTGCGGGCAACAATGGCCTCTGTCCCCCTTTCTTTCTCTCCCTCCTCTCTGCCTCCCAAAGACTTGCACAGCTG
Organism: Podarcis filfolensis; assembly: GCF_964270895.1. Classification (NCBI taxonomy): domain Eukaryota; kingdom Metazoa; phylum Chordata; class Lepidosauria; order Squamata; family Lacertidae; genus Podarcis; species Podarcis filfolensis. The sequence continues at coordinate 24,930,524 of NC_139621.1, read as the reverse complement.
TTTATTGCAGCAGCCCTGCCTACAAGCTCTGCAGGTGAATGGTGCCTCTAGGGCTGGCCAGGGGGTGCTGGTTGTCAGGAGCTGAGGTGGCCTTGGAGTAAGCAAGCAAACAAGTGGACGAGGGAGCCCAGCCAGCCAGTCCTCCAGCCCTTGCTGTTAGGAATGGACAGACAAGTCCCAGGCCCCTGTGGGGCAGTGTGAGGAGGCACCTCTCTTTGGGGCAGAGGTGGGAGCAGTTCAGAGACCAGGGGCAACTGCAGGACTCCCAAGGAGAGGGGAGAGGAGAGGAGGCTGAGGGAACACCCCACAAGGGAGGGTGTTTGAAAAAGGGTAAGAGGCCTTGAATGGTGGTCAGGGGTGCTGCAGGCAGCCCTGGCCTCTCTCCTTCTTTCCTTCCTTCCCTCCCTCCTCTGATGTCCTCTTGCATCTCTGCCTCCCAAAGGCTTGCAGAGCTGTTTGTTGCAGCAGCAGCCCTGGCTACAAGCTCCCCATATGAATGGTGTCACTGGGGCTGGCCAGAGCGTGCTTCCTAGGCCCCTGTGGGGCAGTGTGAGGAGGCACCTCTCTTTGGGGCAGAGGGGACAGCTCACAGATAAGAGGCAGCAGCTGTGGTTGCTCAGAGGACTCCCAAGGAGAGGGGTGAGGAGAGGAGGCTGAGGGAACACTTCACAAGGGAGGGTATTTGAGGGTAAGAGAGGATGCGGTTGTTGCTGTGGTCTAAACCACAGCCTCTTGAGCTTGCTTATCAGAAGGTCAGTGGTTCGAATCCCCATGACGGGGTGAGCTCCAGTTGCTCGGTCCCTGCTCCTGCCAACCTAGCAGTTTGAAAGCACACCAAAAAGTGCAAGTAGATAAATAGGCACCGCTCCGGCGGGAAGGTAAACGGCATTTCCATGCACTGCTCTGGTTTCATGCTTAGTCATGATGGCCACATGACCCAGAAAAACTGTGAACAAATGCCAGCTCCCTTGGCCTGTAAAGCGAGATGAGGACCACAAACCCACAGTCATCTGTGACTGGACTTAACAGTCAGGGGTCCTTTACTTTTACTTTTTTTTAAGAGACTGCCAGCTCTGCAGGCAAGGGGTGTCATAACCGGGCTCCTGAGCCCCACAGGGGTGCTGCAGAAAGAATGTAGTTGGTCAAGGTTCTGGTTGTATTGTTTGGTTGGAAAATGCTGGCTGTTAAAGCTCTTAGGTCTGTGCATGTGCCTTTTCACTTTAGTTTCCATTTAGTTTCTGTGTCTTTTGGTGCAAGTGAACAGAACACAAGCCTGAAACTCTCTAGCTCCTTCCCTCATAATTCAAAACGCTGAAAGTTACTTTCCTAGAGAAACCTCTATGATAAAACCACAAGGAGGAAAGCAAATCCTTTTAGTTCCCTCCCCTGCTCTCAATCAACTTCAAAAGATGCCTGGCACACAAAACACATGGCATATCTGTCAGCAATTCCATCCTCAGTAGTTCCATCATTGCACAAGCGAGTAAACATTATTTACCAGCCTTTCGCAAACCATTCAAGTTCCTGCCATAATCATCTCTTGTCTATGCAAAAACGTTACAGATTTATTGACTTTACCTCTTCATAATTTTCATCTAGTTGTTACCTCATGAAAGGATTCAAGCTTTTACAACACAAAACCCCTACTAAGCACAGATTTCTTTTCAGCAGCTACATAACAAGACTCATTTCAGGGTAACACCAAGTATCAATATTCTCTTACACAAACAACACGTTCTCTTTGAATCATCCAAGACCTTTGTTGCAGAAGAGTTACGCAAAGTAATAGTATTGATTACACAAATACACACTAACAAGGATTTTTATTTTAAAGAAAAATGTTGTCTATTGCAAATATTCTGCCAGTAACCACATTCTTGTTATACAAAGCCCTGTGGGGTAGCAGCTCGAAAGTGAAAGGAATAAAATTTAAGCTGAAGTTTTAAAATATTGCTCCTGGAGTAGCCTCCTTGGGATTTGACATTGTAACAAAACGGTGTCCAAACTAGACCTGTAAATTCTGACCATTTTACAGCCATGTTTTTGCAGCATGATGTCATAAACTATAATTAGACACTGTATCATTGCAGAAGATGTCATGAACTGTAACAATATTGTATTTCATTGTAGAATATGATGTCACATTAGTGGCTGAATAACTTCTACAGCCCATTCACTCTCTGTCACCTTCCCGGCTCACTGATGTAATAAAGAATTATGTTCCCATAATGCTTTTGTGGATGACTGCACAGGAGTTCTTCCTTCTGAAACCTAGTGCTATTGTAAAAGTTCTAGTGTTTATTAATTTCTCAGCCTGCCATCTACTTTTGTCGTTGTCGAAAATATCATGAGGCAGGAAATAGTACTTTTTCACTAGGTTTTAGTTTTTAAAGACACACAACAAAAAGCAAACTAAATGCTAGACAGTTGCAGGTGAGAACTGGAATGGAAGATGGAAGAGAAGCAAACTTGATGATCAAGATTAAGATGTAGAAAATTTCTGGGTGTTTTTTTTTTTAAGTAAGATTTTATTAAAGCTTTTTCACAATACAGAAAGACATAAGAAGCCTACATAAAGAAAAGCACAAACAGAGAGAAAGAGAAAAGAAAATACAAGAGTCCTTCCTCAAAAGCAGCTCTTAACCCTGGTCTTACACAAAAGTGGTGGACTGTCAGAGACCAGGCTGAGGAGTACAACTCTGATGAGGAATGGTGGGAGCCTACGCCTCCCCCCCCCAACTCATGGCCAGGATCCTGAAACTCCACAGGAGCAGTGGAGGATTGTTGATTTGGAACAATGGTTTGCTGAGGGGCACAGTTCGGAAGACAATAGTTGGGCAGAACTGGAGGGGCACAGCAAGAAGAAAAATGGGAAGAGAGTGAGCTAGTAGACTCACTGGAAGATGTGCAGTGCTAGGAGTTTAGTTAAGGTGGCTTTGCAAAAGGCTCAATGGTTGAGAGATCAGGTGGCTAGGAGACGAGAGGACGGAAGTGACTAGAAGGAAGTGGGCGGAACCTTAATTGGGAGCACCTGCACTCTAAGAACAGTCACTTGCTCTTTTGCTGTGTTCATTAACCATTTATGCAGCCAAGGGAAGAGGAAGCCGAGCCCCCAAAGCCTGACATGGACCCTCCCCGCTTTCACCTGGAAGCTTCTCTTTCTTCTCCCAGTCTCTCACCCTGGGAGGTCTTCCCTTTCCTGCCTCTCACTCAGGATCTGTACACCAAGCACCCCCCATTTCCATTTTTCTCAAGTACAGTGGTACCTTGGTCCTTGAACGGCTTAATTACCGAACAAATCGGCTTCCGAACGCGGCAAACCCAGAAGTAAGTGTTCCAGATTGCAAATGTTTTCAGGAAGCCGAAAGTCCGTCACTGCTTCCACTTGAGTGCAGGAAGCTCCTGCAGCCAATCGGAAGCTGTGCCTTGGTTTTCGAAAGGTTTTGGGAGTCGAACAGATTACGTTTGAGAGCCAAGGTACCAGTGTAATATGCCTATGACAGAGGCATCAAAGGGCCCATAGGTATGAAGAGGACATGTTCTGGACTGACTCCACAAGAACCCAGAAATATGCAATGCAGCAAATTCTCTAGTGATTATTTGTACACATTTTAAGTCAAGCTTTAGAAACAAAACTTACAATAGGAACATTGGCGGGGGAGGGGGGATACGGCATATCTGCATTTTCCCTGGTTTGTTGTGGCGAGCCAGAGGTGAGCAGTAGAAACAGAAATGGGGAGATATTCATTTGGGGCTTCTTCACACTTATCCCTCCTCTGCTTTTTCCAGGCAAGGTCCCCAATTTATGTCTCAGCAGCCTGTATTTTAGCCACAGGCTTTCCACTTGGAACACACACTCTTTAAAGCTCAACCAGAGCAAACATAAAACTGTAGAAAACCTGAATTGACATTTGCTCTGATTCAGCTTTAAAGAGTGAGTTTTTGTGGGGAATGCTCGGGACAAAAAACCCCAAACAAACCCATACACAGTCAAGGAGCGTTACAGCGCAGACTACTGCCTGGAAAGAGCAGGGGGGTAAAGTAAGTGTGAATAAGCCCTTGGTTTATATTTTAAGACAAGCCCATCAACTTTACTCTTCCCAAGCCAGTATGTGAACCAAAACACAACTCTCCTTCAAAATTTCCATAGCACTGAATTTTGCAATGCAGTCCTCCAAATGAAAGAATCTAGAGACCCCTGTGTATGATCATAGAATTGTAGAGTTGGAAGCGACCCTGAGGGTCAGCTAGTGTAATGCAGGAATCTCAGCTCTAGCATCCATGACAGATGGCCATCCAACCTCTGCTTAAAAACCTCCAATGAAAGAGTGTCTTCCACCTTCTGAGTCCATTCCACTGTTGAACAGCTGACAGTATGTTAATGAAAAGCACACAGGAAAATGTCCATATTAGTGAAAAGAATATACAAAATCCATTCTTTTCGGAGGAAACCGCTTGCAAAAATGCATATACTGGCAAAAAATGCAAAAAGACTGTATACAGAGCAGGGTTTCCCAAACTTGGGTCTCCAGCTGCTCTTGGACTACAATTCCCATCATCCCTGACCACTGGTCCTGCTAGCTAATCAAAACATTTTAGCCATTGTCTGTCCTTCCCAATTGTAGCCATTCATAGAAGCTCTCTGATCCAGTGGAGGCTTCCATGAAGGGGCGCTAGGAGGCAAATTTCTATCATTTCCCCTTCCTTCTGCAGCCCTTGCCCCCATCCTCAAATCTGATCCAAGGGTTGGGGAAGCCCTCGGGACAGTGGCAGGGCTAGCCGCTCGGGTGCCTGGAGTGGCGCAAATGCCGTGCACCCGGGGCGGGGCGATCCCCCCCCGGGGGTGCAATCGGCATGCCGGCGATCATGCCCGGGGGGTGTGTGATCCTGCATGGCGGATCGCCGCCGGGGGGGATTTTGTCAACCCCCTCAGGGATGTCACCCGTGGCGCCCCCCCGTGGCATTGGGAGGTGGTATTGAGAGCTGCAAGAGAAAGGTGGAACCTGCAAAAACCTGCTTCCTTCTGTCCATGCAAGCCTCCACTGGATCAGAGAGCCTTGAATGAGATGAGCACAGAATTTTGTTATTACAGTGGTACCTCGGGTTAAGAACTTAATTCGTTCTAGAGGTCCGTTCTTAACCTGAAACTGTTCTTAACCTGAAGCACCACTTTAGCTAATGGGGGCTCCCGCTGCCCCCACGTGATTTCTGTTCTCATCCTGAAGCAAAGTTCTTAACCCGAGGTACTATTTCTGGGTTAGCGGAGTCTGTAACCTGAAGCGTCTGTAACCTGAAGCATCTGCAACCCAAGGTACCACTGTATTACAAACAACACTGTTTGTATCCTTGGGATGAAAAAAATATGGACCGAGGGGTGGGAAAGTGTGGGAAGGCAACGATCTGGGAGCAGAACCTCATAAAGACAACATGGAGGTAGAGGAAGATTGCCAGCCACACTGAACAGCAGTCTGGGTGAGCCAAATGATACACAGATATGAGTTTTCATTTATACCTTTAAAGAGGCATCAACTTGTGAGGGAGATTGGGAGGACCAACGTCAGAAGAGTCAGGGAGTGGAGCCGAACATGGTGGCAGCATGGCTTCAATGGCAATCTGCTGTTCTATAGCTCCTCGACAGATGAGTTGATATAGAAACCATTCCATGAACCACCGCTCTAAACTGTCCGAATTGATTTTGGTATTTCCAGTGCTACAACCATGACTACTCACCTGAAGTAACAGCTATAATCTAAGCATCTTATGAAATGAAATGTTAATGAAACCCACTTCCCTTGAGGTCCAGTCCCTTGGGACCTACAAAGAGCACAATGAGGTATTTTCTTCACTACAAAATTAGATTTTACATCTCTTCTCCCCAATGAGTCTGGCTGGCAACGAAATCCCTTTTCTATCACTTGCACTGTGTTAAATGTGGAGAAAAAGATTAATTGCCATAAAATTAATAATGTAAGACTGTCCACATAATGAATTTAATCTCCTTGGTTCGACACATAGGTCATAAACTGAAGAATGACTCCATCACTTCCTTCTTGAAGGCAACTTCATTGTGTGTTGGAGGACAACAGAACACAATCCTTTTTTAAAAAAATACATTTTATTGAATTTCAACATTTTTAACATACAGTCAAAACACAATTTCATATTTTCTCTTATTTTTGTCTACTTCCCACCCCTTTTTCTGTGGAGTTGTTGTTTCTCCCCATCTACTGCACTATCATCTCTCTATCACATCATAACCACAATATTACTTCTGTTGCTCATAGCTCGAAATCCTGCTTGTGAGTTCATAATACTATATTTCTTTAAATTGTCCAAAAGTCATCCATTCTTCCATAATACACTCATCATTAAATTCCCTTAATTTTGCCAGTTCCACATAAACCATTATCTTACTTATCCATTCATCTTTGGTTGGAACTTCTTCCTTCCATTTCTGTGTATATAGAATCCTAGCTGCTGTTGTTACATACATAAACAATCTTTCTGGGGGAGATTTCTGACCCTATAATAAGAAAAGACAATCCTTTTCATTATTATTATTATTATTATTATTATTATTATTATTATTATTATTATTATTATTTTAAATAGTAATTGATGGTGTTACTTTGCAAGACACCTGCACAGAGCTAGTCCAGCACAGTGGTTCAGAATTCAACTGTGATTCACCAAGTCACTGCTTGGCAGAGTAGACAAACTGTCTGACCTGGCAAAAGGCAGCTTCTTATGTTGTCCCTATATAGATAAAACACAAAAGGACCTTTCTGACTAAGTCCCTGAAGGCCTGACTTATGGCCCAAGTGAGCTGTACATGAGCCCTAAAACATCCCTTAGAATCCTTCAATACACACTGATGCTATGGCGTGTGATTAAGGTTTCCTGGATAGACAAGTCCATGCAGACAGCATTTCCTAAAGGCAGACTTTTCAAAAACTTTTAGCTATGTACATCACACAGTGTATCCCTATTACGAAACCTACGGATAGGAGAAAAACATCATTATTCAGTTTCTCTCCAAAATCTGTTAATCATCTTAATCTAGGGGATATTTCTTTTGAGACTCATGCTATTTTGTTCATTATAATATATTCAGGATAGTTGGCATGACATTATCGAGGAATTAATGCTGCAGATTTGTAAGTATGGCTAAGTATTCCAAATATAGAACCAGGTTTCCAAACAGTTACTTGATATGCAAAAAGAACCAGCAGCTGCAACTCATAATAACACAAGTTGTTGTACAGATAAGCCAATTGCATCAAATGGAGAAAATGAATAGCAAGCACATCAGCATTTGACTGAATAACTGGGATGAGTGCTGGGCATGGCATGATACACAACAGCAAGCAAATGAGGAACAATCAGTAATAGTTCCAGTAGATGGCTGCACCATTGCTAAACCAATCTTTGTCCCTTTTCAGTCTTCAATCACACTCAATTACAGTAAGCTATGATCCAAACCTGTGCATTAACCTGTAAGGAAAAAAGGTAAAGCTAAAGCTAATGGAACCCTGGATGATTAAGTCCAGTCAAAGTCGACTATGGGGTGCGGCGCTCATCTTATTTTCAGGTCGAGGGAGCTGGCGTTTGTCCACAGATAGCTTTCCTGGTCATGTGGCCAGCATGATGAAACCACTTCTAGCACAATGGAACACCGTGGTGGAAACCAGAGCGCACAGGAACGCTGTTTACCTTCCCGCTGCAGTGGTAGCTATTTATCTACTTGCACTGGCATGCTTTCGAACTGCTAGGTTGGCAGAAGCTGGGACAGAGCAACGGGAGCAATGGCAGCTCACCCCATCATGCAGATTCGAACTGCCAACCTTCTGATCAGCAAGCCCAAGAGGCTCAGTGGTTTAGACCACAGCACCATACATGTCCTGTAGCTCCCATCAGACCCAGCAAGCATGACTAAGGTGGATGATGTAGTCCAGCAAATTCTGGAAGGCCACAGGTCCTCCATCCCTCCTGTAAATGAAAAATTCAGAATATCCTTCCCTCCAGAAAAGTGTCTATTCTTTTCATAGTTAAGTGTCTCCAACATGCTAGAACACTTTCTAGTGAAGCATAAATGTCGGTGAAAGAAACAAGAAGGTTCCTTCAGGAGCTCTCCATGTCTACAAATTCTCGCAGACTGAATTATTGCTAAAGAAACATGAAACCAGTATTCCACACTGGTGATATAAACTAGAATTGCATAGTAACCATAAATGGTGAGATGTGCTCTTCATTCCCATATCATGCCAAAGACCGACACAGTGGGGAAGAGCAAGCACAATGTCCAGGTAATTGAGTTCTCTAGAATTAAAGTTCATTATGATTGCAGAAAATGAATAAAGCAGATGAACAAGAGTTGACAATGAGCTGCTGCTACAAAGCTCATTTGAAACTGAGTCAGTATGACTGATCTAGTTATGTTACAAGAAGATTGTCACTGGCTGTATGATTTATTTAATTTATTTATAACCCACTCTTTGTTGTTCACATTGTCCCAGAGAGAGAAACAACATTAAAATAAAGTAATGTATAGTTTGCCTTAAATACAACTTAATGAAATAACAGACTATATATCAACAGCAAAATTAGATCAGACATTAGAAGGGACACTGGTTCAGTTCCTCCTATTCTTAGGGAATTTCAGTAGAAATGCTTTTTCCTTCCTCTTCCTCTTCCTCCTCCCACATCTGAATGTTCCCATACAAACCAACAGGACAAAGTCATCACTTCAAATGGGTTTGGTGTGTGTGTGTGTGTGTGTGTGTGTGTGTGTGTACACACTATATGTTTCACCATCTGGATTCCTTGGGAGTATGTTTACTACAAAAGCAACAAGAGAAAAGAATCACACATAACTCCCAATGCTTTTGTTTTCTTCTCGTCAGTCATGCTCATTTGTAAAATGTTCCATCATTTCAATTATGCTGCCACATAATGTATGTGAAGGAAAGATGAAGTCCTAGCAGCTGTTGCTCAGAGCAATCAATCATTATAAGAAGCCCTTATGTGTAATTATAACTTCATATTGTTCAAATCCTGTTCGTCTCTTAGTCATGCATTCCGATTGTTCCAGTCAGACATTGTTGAGATCCAGGTGTGGAGCTCCATGTCCATCTGCCCAATTATCTTCCCAGTCCCTGCTATCAGTCACTCTTTTCCTCTGCCCTTCTTCCCACCCCACCCTCACCCAAATAAATGAATAAATCTAAATTGAGGGCAATAAATCTTCTGAAACTGATCCAAGTCTCGGTGACAGCTCCATCCGTCCAATTTATAAATGGAAAAATAAAGCCCTGTGCACATTTGTTTTCCCCAGCAATCTTTGTTGCTTTAAAGCAACCCATTTCTAAACAATAACATGTTTTGTGGGATAAAAGAGGATATCACATAAGCTTGCCAGCCTCCCAATCTAGTGTTGTGAGGCTGTGTGTAACTACCATAGACAGAAATTATAGAAAGGCAGGCAAAGTTGCTCTCCCTTTCCTCTCTCACTGCTTTACAAGTCATGGAGTAAGTTGTGGAGAAAGTCATATTGCCTTGCAAGTCATGGAGGGAAGCTGCCTGCAGTTGGGAACCTTTTGAGCAGGGGCCAGCAAACTTTTTTAGGAGGGGGCCGGTTCACTGCCCCTCAGACCTTGTGGCAGGCTGGACTGCGCACGCATGTGCACGCACGCACACACACACGTATGTGGCAGAGGGGGGCTTTTTCTCTCCCCCTCTCTCCCCCAGCCCCTCCCCTCCTTTCCTACCTGCTCCTCTGCTCTGCCTGCGACTGGGAGCAGTGGCAGTGGCGGTACCTCTCCTTTCCGGGCCAGCTTTCCCAGGCGCCAGGCGCAGGGCCAGCAGGTGCGCCAAGCTCCAGCTGAAGCCCCATGATGCACCCGCCACAATGCCCACAGCACAGCCATGGATGGAGAGGTCAGCAGGCGGGGGGCAAATCTGAGCTGCAGCAAGGCTTTGGATTGGCTGGCACCAATCAAAGCCCAGCTCCCTTCCTCCACAGGGCAGGGAGAAGCCAGGAAGAGGGAGAGAAGAGGGAGGTGACACTGCCATGGTGTGTGTGAGGGAGGGAGGAGGGGGAAAATGGCGCCCCCAAAAATTGCAAAAAAAATGGAGAAGCCCAAACGATCAAGCCAAGCCAAGTGGCAATTCCAGGACCGTCCACAGGCCGGATCCAGAGGGCAATTGGGCCTGATTTGGCCCACATGCCTTAGTTTGCCAACCCATGCTTTTGAGTGACAGATTACTTATATGCCGCTTTCCCACAATGGGCACCCAAAGCTGATTACAAAACACACAGAGTAAATTCAGAAATGACAAAGACCAACAATTAAAAAAAGGGAAAAGAATAAATTTAGTATTACCAAAAGAAGCCAATACTGGTTTAAGTATATAAATAAAAAGCATAGTTCACGGCATAGGGGTTCTCTCACCAGGCTAGATGGCATACAGCTGGCTTCTATAAGCTTGCTTCAGAGGAGGTCTGGAAGCAGCAAAAAGCAAATGTTGCAGAGGCCAACGATGCCCAGTCACTTCCTCAGCTTCCTGGAAGTACCAGCTGCTGGTACCAACTGTGGTGCTGTTTCTTTTTGAACCAAGAAGGTTCCTAGTGAGTTATAGAAGACTGATTTTGTGGGGTTCTAAAATGCCCAGAAAAGGGTGCCTCCATAGATACAAAAGCCTCTCCAATACAAACAGCCACTTCCATGAGTTGGGTAATAAAGAAAGGTGGGAGGCAGTACTAATGTGCTCATCCCCACTCCTGCCCCATATGTTAAAATGTCTATGGTTCAGATTGGGCTGGATTCTGATACATATTTTAAAAATGGCACACCACCTTGGCTCCAAATAACAGGAGCAGCTGGAGGCTGAAATTTCCTTCACAAAATGGCCGGCAGTCATTGGAATTGTTAGTGCTGTGCTTAGTTGCTGTGGGTCATGTTCCCAGGGCATGACATACCCATAATAGGTACAAAAGGCAATGGAGAGCTTCAGTTTGCATAATGTTTTCCATCAAGCCTGTTGATCATGCATTAAAAGAACATCATTAGCAATCAAGGGAGAGAAAGCACACAAGGATCTCTGGCACACAAGTCTACTCCAACCCCCCATGTGAAATGTAGCGGTGAAGTGTTATTCCTTTTTAAATTTCAATTACCATCTATTTCTTTGGACAGTTCTTGGTTCCAAAATTAATGAAATGCCTTAGTTTTATAGATTTGTAGGGACATGTAGCATTAAAAAAACCCCCCAGAATGTTTAACTTTAAATGCAAATCCCTCTTGTGGGAATAAAATAGCAATCCAGGTCCAACTGCTGCCTTGCTGCTTAGATGTACTTGTTCTTGCTGGCGTTTGCCACAATTGCCCAGTCTGCATATGCATATTAGGCTAACATGCTCTAGGAAGCCCCGTTCTCAGTATCATTATGTGAGTTATGCAGCAATACCCTGACCCTCTTAGTCAGGCTTCCTCAACCTTGGACCTCCAGATGTTTTGAGATTACAATTCCCATCATCCCTGACCACTGGTCCTGCTAGCTAGGGATCATGGGAGTTGTAGGCCAAAAACATCTGGAGGGCCAAGGTTGAGAAAGCCTGCTCTAAGTTTTAGGGATGAGCAGCTGCTAGGCTACGGCTCGGATACAACTTGCAGTGTCTTCTCAACTTTAGCTGTACCACAAACAAGCTTGAAAAATGCTTTATATCATGGGTAGGCAAACTAAGGCTCAATCACCTTCTCAATCCGGCCCGCAGACGGTCCGGGAATCAGCGTGTTTTTACATGAGTAGAATGTGTCCTTTTATTTAAAATGCATCTGTGGGTTGTTTGTGGGGCACAGGAATTTGTTCATGTTTTTCTTCAAAATGTAGTCTGGCCCCCCACAAGGTCTGAGGGACAGTGGACTGGACCCCTGCTGAAAAAGTTTGCTGACCCCTGCTTTATATTGACTCCAATAGCTATTTTTCAAGTCTGTGGTGGCAGCAAGCGGGGTAATCTTACTGGAAAGTAGAGTGGGGATCAGGGAAGCATTAATTCCAGGAAGATCACCCCCAAGCGGGGACTGAGGCCAGTCAAATATTGAAAAAATAAGCTGATATACTTTTTTTAAAAAAATACCCAAAACCTGTGGGGATAAGGAGCAGTCTGTGTGTGTGTGTGTGTGTTTTGGGGGTTGGTGACACCCAATTTTGTCTTGGCTATTCCCACTACTGACACACAATTCCTGAAAGGTTAGCTAAGAGAGAATATGGCTGAAAAATTGTCTCTCTTTTCCAATACTGCATTTTCATCAGTTAAGACTGCCTAATCCTCACAGTACTATGGACTATTGACCCTCAGCACCTCATTTTCCAACCCCCCTGTTTCAATCTTTAGAAGCTTCGATTGAAGGCTTAATGTGCTATTCCACTCAGGTCAAATCAAAGTAGGCAATACAAAGAGAAAAGTTATAAGAAGAACGGTTATAACATCCACTTTATTTGTTCAAACTGTAGGTCATCACAAGAGGTTTCCTAAACGTGTAGCATTGCTGCGATGGAATCTCAACAAATCAAATGCAAGGCAAATATACCTCAAGATGCAGAACCAACAGAGGAAACAACAAGATCAAATGTGCAAGAAGTCCCTGTATCAAATGATTCCCATGACAATGAACACAAATCAATGGGAGGAATTTTTAATAACCTTCTGACCTACAAATGCAAACAAACAAACAAACAAAAAAGTACAGTTCTGCAAAAAATAATTTTTTGATTGGAAAGATAACTAGTCTTATCATGCATACCTATAACCCCATTAAACAAATCCATGATTAAGCCTTTTCCTAGGTATTTCAAAAATTCAGCATTGTGCTGATGATATCCTCAACAGATCCCCAACCATAAATTCTCCATCACAATCGGTGGAAGAAAAGCAGAGTTTTGGATTTAACAGATCTGATTTGGACCTGAATAAGAAATTGAATCAGCAATACAGATTGGATGCAAACAGATCAGGTTGCATCCTAAAACTACAGACACAGATATAAGGCAAACTATGTGGTCAATGCACACCCTAGTAACTGGAACCATTTAAGGAGCTAATCCGACTCCTATGTGTTTCCCCCACGCAACAGCTCAATTCGCACAGCCTTAGCACAGCTGAAGGGACCTCAAACCCTTACCACTTAAAGGTATATATTACCCAGCTGATTCTGTGCCTCTGAAGTCCCTGGTTTGCTTTGTACCATAATCTCATATTGCAGGACACAACCCTCAATAACAATTCAAGGAATTAAGTCTGGGTGGCGCTGTCATCTCTCCCAGATGTTAGTGAGACACTCGATCATTTCTGTACCTTAATACGTTTAATTTTATCCCTGTTTAATACAGACCAAGGACAGAGCCCATTGCACAATCATATAACAAAAGGAATGAAGATCCCTAAACTACAGGGATCACCAACGTGGTGCCCATGGGCCACCCTCTAGGGCTCACCCCTGGCAAATGTGAAAATTCTGAGCCTTCCCCCTGCCCAATGCCTACCATTTGGTCATGAAGTGGTAACAGTGGTTACCTTTCCCAGTTGTGATGTATGAAAGTGAGAGCTGGACCATAAAGAAGGCTGATCGCTGAGTAATTCATGCTTTTGAATTAGGGTGCTGGAGGAGACTCTTGAGAGTCCCATGGACTGCAAGAAGATCAAACCTATCCATTCTTAAGGAAATCAGCCCGGAGTGCTCACTTGAAGGACAGATCCTGAAGCTGAGACTCCAGTACTTTGGCCACCTCATGAGAAGAGAAGACTCCCTGGAAAAGACTCTGCTGTTGGGAAAGATGGAGGGCACAAGGAGAATGGGATGACAGAGGACGAGATGGTTGGATAGTGTTCTCGAAGCTACCAGCATGAGTTTGACCAAACTGCGGGAGGCAGTGGAAGACAGGAGTACCTGCCGTGCTCTGGTCCATGGGGTCACAAAGAGTCGGACACAACTAAATGACTAAACAACAACAACAATGTACTGAGAAGTACATAGAGCTGAAGTTGGAAGAAAGGTGTACTTTTCTTCTGTACCACCCACAGCACTCACTCAAAAATCCAAATGTGCCCATGGGCCTAAAAATTTGCCCATCCCTGCAATATATATTATAAATTCTACCAACCTGAAATCAGACAGACAATGAACTGCAGTATTCACAGTGCTACTTATATCAGAAACTTTACAAACTCTTGTGTGCATGGGTGCAAAAACTATCCATTGTTTCTGTATGAGAGGAAACAAACCACATATTCACAGTTGGCTGAATATAACCACACATTCCCAAACAGTTATTGCAGAGCCACAAAATTGGTTCTGGCTGCAGTGAAGCTTACTGCACACATTGGGGAGAAGAACCCGTATAAAACAACAGACCAGCCAGCCAGTGCTTTAAATAAGAACTGAAATTTGTAACTGCTGAGCATAATGCACAGCAGCAAACTGGGGGGGGGGGCAGTTGGGGGGAGGGGGGTTGTTAAGAATAAAATGTGTGTATATGTGTACTTTTGGTTTTGTTTTGCTTTTAAAAAAAGATGACAATTGAATCATGTGTGTGTGTCTTTAAATAGAAATGATGCACACAAACGCTAGGATCCGAACACAAAATCAAAGTTTGATAACCTTCATGGGGGGCGGGGATGCCTCTCATTGCAGGAAAAAACAACCGTAATAAGTTCTTTGCTGGATTAGAACAAAGGTCTATGATTCTGTTCCTCACAGTGGTCAACCAGATGTCTACAGGAACCCCAGACGCAGGCTAAGAGAACCACAGCATTTTCATATTTCCTTTCAATGGATCTTCAGAGGCAAACTCCAGAATTGAAGGTACCATACAGCCAATCATGACTAGAAGCCATCAGTATCAACTCAACACACCAATACTTCCCCATGTAATGGAACACCCATGTAATGGAAATACGGAAGATTCTACAAATGACTAATTGCGTGCAAGGATAATGTTAGTTGTGGGTTTTTTTGTTCTAATTCTCCTCTGCCATGTGTTGCAGCTACAAAATTAGTAACTTCATCTCATACCGATGTTTGTTTTTCTCCCCACTCCAACCTTTACTTATTTTATTTCATAAACATGCAGCTTAATGACACATTATGCTGCAGAGAACATCTTGGGGTTGGGGTGGAGGAGAGCAACACACAATACTAGCCCTTACTGTGACAGGTTAATTAGGAAGCACTCTTAGAAGAGACTTAGCAATCAGCCAGTCATCCTTGGTAAATTGAGAGAAGATAATTTCCCTGCATCTCAGAATAATTAAAAAGGTAAGGTTTCAATTTTATATTACTATATTCACAAGGCAGCACCAATGTGTACACGGCACCTGCTACCTCTTTTTTAAATCATTATTCCTGCCTTTCTCTTCATAATATAGACATCAATCTTGGAGTAGCTTTAGGCGAAAGCATGGAGATAAAAATGAATGACTTTCATTTAAGTCCATGGTCTTTTAAGCTTTTCTCAACCTGAAACAGTAAGTAAAGGGATTGTTTTCCATAAGATTACATCCCAGCACTGTACGGAGTAAGGACACCCCCAGCTAAAACAGCAAGCCTTGACTTTGCTGAAGTTCATTCACTCTCTGTTGGTGAATCCAAGTAATGATCTAATGTAACAGAAGCTTTCTGGTGATTCTGAAAAGATTGCTTCATAAATTAGTGCAACATCATGTTTTTAAAAAACAGAGAAAGGAATAGTGTGCTCTATCTTGACACATCTTAAGGACCAGTAGGCTTGGATCCTCAGACCCATGAACAGAAAAGAAATTTCCCATCACTTCCTCCCAGCTCTCCAAATCCTTCCTAGAAGACTGCTAGCTCTCCAAATCCTTCCTAGAAGACTGGGAGAAATAATAATAATAATAATAATAATAATAATAATAATAATAATAATAATACACCCATCTGACTGCGTTTCCCCAGCCATTCTGGGCAGCTCCCAACAGAGGACTAAAAACAGAATAAAACTTCAAACATTAAAAGCTTCCCTGAACAGAAATTCCTGAATGATATGGGAACAGAACACCATGTTAGGAAAGGGAGGCTCACACCCCAAAGAGAGATAACTCACATGAGTAGAGCTCCAATTCGAGAAGATTTCTCCTTCTGCACTGTGGCCATGCCAAATCACACACCATTCAGCAGGTTTTCCAAATGCTCTGGAGATGCTTTCTGGAAAGCAGAGAAAGCTGCCAAGGGGAGGACCAGATTCCCCTTTGGAGAATTTTCTGTAGCTTCTCTCAGTTCCAATATATGCACTAACACACCAGATACAATTATTCCCATAGCAATCTGTTCCTCTGAATCAGGTGTTCCAAGCCCTTTCTTTTTTAAAAAAGAGACAGACAGACATGTGTCACCAGGGACAAAGGACAAATGTCTGAGCACCCTCTAAGCCACAAACCTGAATACAGCTAAAACACTGTGAATTCATGTGTGCAAGTTAAAAGCTGTCTGTTGTTGGGTTGTTTTGTTTTTTTTGCAACACTAATCAGTACATTGTCTTGCCTTCAAGGTCCCAGCCCTACCCACCACAAACATTTACAATTACTGAGTACTACACATCACCTGCCTCCGCAGATGACTACAGAAACTCAGAGTCACATTCCTAGAAATAGCATCCCCCATGAGAGATTCACAAAAGTGGCAGACAACCTTTTTGAGCACCACACATTGAATAATGCCTCTCTAGCTCATGTTGCACAGTACATGCAGAGTGCCCCATGACTTGGCTCCATGAACCTGGGCAAGTTTGACATGGAAGCAAGTACTGTAATATGAAAGACTTTTGTCAAACATGCTGGAGTACCACTGGGCTAGATGAACAAATATTCCAACCTGATTTAGGTTGCCTTCCTATGGGAAGAAAGCAGCAGAGTAAGGGATAAGGGAATAAGGCATAGCTCGGGTTATGGCATAGCCAGACTCAGGGGCTAGTCTGTTTTTACATAGGAGTGCCACAAACTCCAACTGCTTATACCACCTATGTCACAGTACCTTCTTATTTGGTGATCACTCATAGCCAAGTAAGATGGTCTTCCATGAACATGGTCTTAACAGTGAGTTTGTAAGTGACTGTGGAGACCAATTCTGGATCCACATGTCCTTCCATAGTGCGGACATAGGTTTCCAGATGGGAATTGATCATGGTGAGGGTTTGCCAATCGTGCCTTCTTCTTAGCATGTTTCTCCCTTTCGTCCTGAGGTCGAGCATCTTCAAAGTCAACAAAGTTTAGGGTCGTGGCAATGAAAACAACAGAGTTGGGGCGACAACACAACCCTGCTTAATACCTGATCCCACTGTGAATGGCTCACTTTGAGAGCCATTGTTATCTGTGATGGTTGCTGTCACATTATCATGGAGGAGCCGAAGGATGTTCACAAATTTATCTGGGCAGCCAATTTTCAGAAGGACAGTCCACAGGGCATTACAATTTATAGTGTTGAAGGCCTTAGCCAGGTCAATATACAGGTGTTGGTTTTGCTCTATGCATTTTCCTTGAGGCTGTCGGGTGGTGAAAATCATGTCCACTGTCCCCCTAAAAGGACGAAAACCATTTGGGATTCAGGAAGGGTAGCCTTGGATAGAGCCGCAATAGTACCATATATTTAAAGCACTTTAAACATTCATGGCTTCCCCCAAAGAGTGCAGGGAAGTGTAGTTTCTTTAAGAGTACTAGAAGTAGTTAAGAGAACTCTATTCTCCCACATAGAGGTATAATGTTCAGACTTTCCTGCAAATGGTGATTGTTAAACCATTCCGAGAATTGTAGCACTGAATCAAAATGGGAGTCTCCTTACCACTCTCAGCCCCTTTCACAATCTATATTTCCCAGCATGCTTTGGGGGAAGTCATGGCTGTTTAGAATGGTATCTCAGTGCTTTAAATGTAAGGTGTGAAAGTGATCTAGGTTTAACAGAGGAAAATCTAGCGTTTTTTGTTACAACAGAATGTACAATTTTATGTAAATTTCAGATTTAAGTCTGTGCTGAATGAAACTTTGATTTCTTTGGGATTCCACCTCTGCCTCTATTTCTATCTGAACAGCTTTGCAAGTTCTTTTTTTTTTTTTTTAAATCATTTCACCAAGAGAAATCAGTCCAATAAGAGATATCGCTTTGCTTGCTTTGGGCATCTCAAACAATGACATTGCAATAGGAGCCATTTATATCAGAAATGCTGACGGCCCCTTAAATTATGTTATCTTGAACAGGAATCCTATAATAAAACAGAATGATTAACATCAGGCAGGTTCAAGTGAGATGCAGTTAATTATCAGGAAGCCTGTTCAATTTTCAGATTTTTATGTAATTAGATTTTCGTGTCTCCCTTTTTTTTATTATTATCAGAGCACTTATGGCTTGCTATTATGCTCAAGATCCAATATGTCAAGAAATACCAAGACATAAAGTAATAAGGAAATAACTTATTATATCCAAATTCTATCAGTGAGAGCATATAAGCAATGGCGTGTCTGCTACCAAGTATTATGAGCTGTTTTGATGAAGAAGCTATAATGTACACGTTCCAGTATCAAGAAATGAAATATTCTACTACAGTACTAGAACACAACCCCAGAACAACCACCAAAGTCCATGATGGCCCCCCAGGCTGGGCAGCACATCTATAGCACATGTGGGTTCGAGTCCCAAATTGGGCAAAAGATTCCTGCATTGCAGGGGGCTGGACTAGATGAATCTCATGGTCTCTTCCAGCTATACAATTATATGAAAAAAAAAATTGTAGGTTATAATTTGCAGTGTCTCAACACTGCGCCTAGTAACCTGGCACTCAAAGTCTTTCATCAACTCAAGAGTTAACAGCGGCACACACATAGGCCACTGTTTCACAATAGCAAAGGGGATGGATGGCATGTCCCATGTAGTAAGAGTGTACTAAACCCCTGGCCTACCTGGCAGCAAGTCAGTATGTCAAGTCCCCACTCCAGGGTTAAGCCATGTGGCCAAAGTCCAAATTGAAGCACAGTCCCATAGAGATCCTAGAGCAGGCAAGACCAAACTTGGCCCTCCAGCTGTTTTGGGACTACAATTCCCATCATCCCTGACCACAGGTCCTCTTAGCTAGGGATGATGGGAGTTGTAGTCCCAAAACAACTGGAGGGCCAAGTTTGGCCATGCCTGTCCTAGAACATTGAAGCTGAGGTCCATCAACATGGGCTGTTGAACAGACACAGCAACTCAGATCTGCTTCCCTTTTATACTTCACATGCTGATTGCAGCATCTGGGCTTGATGAGGCATCTGACCCTCACCTGTTCCAAGTCTTCTCCAGCTGAGGAGAAGAGCCACCTTGCAGAGCTAGTGAGCTCTATCTGGCAGCTAGGGAGCTGGGCTGTGGGCCCTTGCCTGCCTCAGCCTCTTGGAGCGCTCTGCCTGCTACTCCCTATGCCTCAGAGCCCGCTGTGTTTGTGGAGACAGGGGCCCCTCTGGCTCTGGGGATGGGTCCCATTGCTCTGGTTCCTGTGCATCCCCTCATCATCCTCCATCGCCCTGTGAATACTTCCTACACCAATCTCTCCTTCCCCACCCCCAGCTTGCCCCGGTGTGTCCAGTCCCAGCTACACCTCTTCGCTGGGATCTTCTTCCTCCTCAAAGTTCATGATAAAGAGCAAGACATCTCTATTCCACTAACCAAGTATTGGCTAGCAGTTTAGATACTCAAGTCGGAGCATAAAAGCATGGATAGCCAATATAGTGCCTGTTCCAGGAAGCATAGTGAATGGTCAAAGATGACGGAAGCTGTGATACAATAGCTTCTGGAGAGTACCCTGCTGGATAACTGTTCTCCAACGCACCAGGTTGCTGAAGGGAAGGGATCTGAACTTGCAAGCTTCCATGCTCTCTCTAGCGTAAATATGTCCAATGAAAAAATGTCACTTTCCTTAACTTGCACTGACAAGATTCACAGTTCACAGAACATGAGCACGCTATTGGAAGTTTGCAGGGATGGTGGCTTCAGTCAACAGACATGTACTTGCAACAGCATGGAATAGAATAAAATATGTCAGAAATGGGCCATAGCTTGGCAGCAGAGCAAACACAGAAGGTCCCATATTCTGCAGTTAGAAGTATTTCAAGCTGAAGAGCTGAAGGGCTAGGAAATAGTCTGCCCCAAATCACAGAGAGCTGTAGCTACTTGGGAACAGAACAGGGGTAGCTAACCTTTTGGCCCTGGGGGCCCCAGTGTCACATTCCAAACCCTCCAGGGCCACAAATGTGGCCAAAAAGTGGGAACAGTCACTTCACAGCTGGCATGCACATTTACATACCACACATACCGGAATCACACCAGTGTGCTTGTACATTCACAGAATGGGGGGGGGGGATCCATAACATGCTGGCAACAGATTAGTCTTGTGAGCAGTGGGAGGGAGAAATCTCAATATAGATGGTGACATTGGGATGGGTGGGGAGGTTTAAACCTCTCCATCCACCTCAGTGCCCAAGATACAGACGCCCCCCCCTTTCCTAATACAGCCGCCTCCATATTGGCTGCAGTTCTGGGACGGAGAGGTTTAAATCTCTCTGTCCACTTCCACACCATGATCATGATGCCCATCCTTCCCCATCTTTTACTTTACAGGCTTTTGAAGTTAAAAGTGACCCAAGTGTTTTTTGAAGCCTCCATCACCTTCCCTTGGTGTTATAAGCTGTGGAAGTGTCCGTCACTAGGAAATGATGGGCAGTTCACAGGATATCACACTTTTACCACCACTACTGTTCTATGGGATATTTTTCTGGATACCCATAACCATGTGAAATGAATGGGAAGTAAAGGTGAATATTATCTAAATACGGGAAAACAGCTGCCACCAAAAATTGAGGGTGTCACTTGCATTTTGAGATGTAGAGGGGGTGTAGATATGGTCCATGGGTTAGCCACCCCTAAAGTAGAGAGTATTAGGTTCGATGGAAAAACAACTTGACTCAGCTTAAGGCTTCAGGACAGGCTGAATAAAAACTATGGGTAGGGATTCCCCAGACATTTTGGCAGTTAAATTCATCACACCATTAAGCTAACTTTCAACATATCTGCAAGAAAGACACTGTCCTCCCAGGTTTAGGGTCAGGCTCACACTGCCAGATCACCTTACCCTGGTGATCGGGAGCATTCTATGGGTTGACACAGTCTTCTTCATCCAGCAAAGGAATCCCCACCACCACCAAATTTATATAGACTTAGGTTGCTACTGCTGCAGTGGCATCCCAGTACTGGGGCAGATAGAACAGTAGCTGCCGTATTTCATCCTGAAATGGAAAGCAGGGAATTGTCTGCAAGAATGGGATGCTGGCAGAAGAGTACAGTGGTACCTTGGTTCTCAAACTTAATCTGTTTCGGAAGTCCGTTCCAAAACCAAAGTGTTCCAAAACCAAGGCATGCTTCCCCATAGAAAGTAATACAAAATGGATTAATCCATTCCAGGCTTTTAAAAACAACCCCTAAAACAGCAATTTAACATGAATTTTACTATCTAACGAGACCATTGATCCATAAAATGAAAGCAATAAATAATGCACTGCAGTCACACATTCAATCACTCAGTAGCTGAACTGGGTTCCACACAGCCAAAAAAACAGAAAGAGCAGCAAAAACAAAAATGCAAAATAAGACAGAGCTCAGTGTATCACTCAAATCAGAAGTGTAACACTCAAAACAGAGCACGTTCTGCTTCCAAAAAAAAAGGTTGCAAACCGGAACACTTCCAAGTTGTTTGAGTACCAAGGCATTTGAGAACCAAGGTACCACTGTATGTGAGTGAGGAGAAGGTAGTGTGCAAGACTGCAGGGCACTCCCAAAAGCCTAACTGAGCTTTACGCTGGTGTAAATCCACAAGTGGCTGCACCTTCTCAAGCTCCATCCCATTTGCCTCCTGCAACTGTGAATGGGTGGATAAGCATTAGATTACAATCCCCAAAGCCTTGGGTGCTATATGAAGCTCCAATTCTCTCACTTAAGAATGTGGCACACACACACCCTGCCCACCCTCTAGCACCCATGAAAAACCATTCAGTATAATGAATGTTTACTTGCTTCGGGCAAAAAAGGAAAAGGGGAAAGAAGACTAACAGTGTAGAAACAATATATTATCACAGTGGCACCGCTAGCAACCATAGATTCTAGCTGGCATTCTTATCTAACTCTCATTTCCAATTCAGCTAAAATACGAAGATGTTGACTAATGACCTGAAACACAGTGGGTGACTGCATAAATCAAGTCTTTTTTTCATTCCTACTTGAAAAGTTTCTGGATACCTTAAGGTCAGGACTTCCGAAAAGCCATGTTTTAAGCAATAAGTAGTACTTGCATCATGCCAAAATGAAATCTTTCTCAAGGACAAAAATATCAAAGGGTAGCATAAACAGAAGTCATAGCAAGCCCTTTTTAACATATGCGTGGTTGGTTACCGAGACCGACAATTCTTTCGTGCCTGCAGAGATGATGGTGGAGAAACGGTAAGGTTTGTATGCTCAACTTCTTCATTTCATCCCCTCTACGCCCACATGAAGCAAAATGGTATGCAGTTTGTTCTTGCTTTACAAAATAGTGAGCCAAGTGGTAACTTTTAAGATCCTGGAGATGTATCTGTTATGTAGAACAACAATCTTTCATAGTTAGAGCCGAGGTTTTGGGGCATAGGGTCATAAAAAAACATATTTCAAAATTATTACAAACTGCTCTTGAAAACCAGATGATCAAAAAGCAAGCAAAGCCTAAAAAATGAATAAATAATATACCCATGCATGACTGGGCCATTTAACAATACATTAAGGTTCTGCAGACCCCCACAAAGCTGATCTGAGGTCACAGGAACATGAAGGGATAGGAGGAGGAAAGCCACATTGCACTAGCAGAGCTCATTGTGCTGGTTCTCACTAGCTCACCTACTTAATTGAATCCAGCCCTAAAACAAAATCCCTAAATATTACAGGATTCTTTTGCAGGAAAGTCAGAAAGTCCTTTGAAATGGGAACAATGTTCTTATAACAGTCAAAAGCAAGGACTTTCCCTTAGCCTCTTAAAATGCAACATGTCAAAAGTTATGATACCATGTTGACTGAAATATTTCTCCATTTTTCGCACACATTTGGGAATGGGATTTTGGTTATGTGACACTTCCATGCTGGATATTCATGCCTGCACAATTGTACTTGAAGTATTTAACCAAAAAATGACGGTGGAGTTAAGGGCTAGCCCTGCTATCAAGTTAAAGATCCTTCCATTTCCCATGAGAATGATTGGATAATAAAACTTCCAAAAGCAAGCAAACTATAAGTAGATGATCATGCATCTTATGAAGGTATATTCCAAGACCCCAGGAAGGACTGTACAGGTACAGGTACCATCTACATTTGAATTAAGGAACAGGATACTGCTTTTTCTTAAATAAGTAGACGTTTTTACATTATTCCATGTTTGCATTGGAATAACAGCTATTTAAAGCTTGCATTAAAGAGAACAGCAGAGTTGTGGAATCACTGAGGCTCTGTGCTGTCCATGGTGCTGATGAACATACATTGGACTACTATAACAGTTTGAAACTATTAAGCAGGTATTAGTGTCCTCCTTCCGAAAACTCAAGTACTCGTTTTGAAACTCAGGCACTTTCTTTACCTAAATAACAACAACAATAATTTATTATTTATACCCCAACAATTTAGCTGGGTTTCCCTAGCCATTCTGGGAAGCTCTCAACAGAATATTAAAAACACAATAAAACATTAAACATTAAAAATTTCCCTAAACAGGGTTGCCTTCAGATGTTTTCTACAAGTCAGATAGTTGTTTATTTCCTTGACATCTGATGGGAGAGCGCCACTACCGAGAATGCCCTCTGCCTGGTTCCCTGTAGCCTCACTTCTCGCAGTGAGGGAACTGCCAGAAGGCCCTTGGAGCTGGACCTCAGTGGGCTGAATGATGGGGGTGGAGACACTCCTTCAGGTATACTGGGCCGAGGCCATTTACTCATCAATACCAGCTGGCCCTCCTCTTTGTCTTTCCGACCACTGGTCTTCAGCTGGTGGGTGCAGAACCACTAAGGCACCACAGCCTGATCCAAGGTGGGTTGCAGCAGGAGTGCTACCACCAGGCAAATACATGGTAAACGATTAAGAAATGGGGTCCCCAAATGCATGTTTGGGTTGGAAGTGGGTCCTGGGTCTGGAAAGGTTTAAGATACATGCTATTAACCGTATGGATAAGTGCCTTGCCAATTCACTGCAGTGCAGATACGGATAAGTCTGAACTGCTTTTCTTGAATTGCCAGTTTGGGGAAATTATATACAATGAATTGACGAAAATCTTCCATCTAACATTTGTTAAAAAACCTGAAGCATTTCTGTTAGGGATTGTACGAAAAAACCTGCCAAAGATGTTGAAAAATATCTTCATGTATGCGACAACAGCGGCGAGTCTTAATAGCACAAGGATGGAAGATTGAGGAAATCCCGACTAAAGAATTATGGCAAGAGAAACTGATGGACTATGCAGAACTGGCAAAATTGACACATAAACTACGGGACAAGGATAACTGTGACTTTAAAGAGGAATGGGAACCTTTTACAAAATATCTAAAGATGCAACAAAGTGAATTGGACTCCTTGGCAGGCTTTGAATAAACACTCACAAACTTTTTATTGATAATAATCCGTTAGATAAATTAAGGACTTATACAATTCTGTAACATGCAGAGAATAGCATTTATAGAGAAACCAGAGACTGGAACTGAGGGAAGCCAGAGGGTGGGGAGGGGGGTGGGTTGTTTTGTGGGAGGGAGGGAGAGGGGGGAAATGGGGGGGGAATTAAGGATGATATGTTTTAAGATAATATGTTTTGTTGAATTACCTAATAAAAAAATAAAATAAAAACATTGGCAGGTTGCACACTGAAAATATAGCATTCTTAAACATGGCACCAGTCTTTTCAGCTCAGTGATTAAAAGTTCTTGAGTTAAGACGGGGAAGACCTATGGCCAGGCCATAAAGCTCCTGGGCCAGTCATCTCTCAGTTTCACAGGGTCAATATGTTACCACAAGCCACTTGCACCCTTTGAATCCCAGCCTGAGTGTACAATTGAAAGCCCTGTGCCATTTTGTAAGGGAGTCGGGTAAACATGCATTAATTTCTCGGGAGAGCTGGCCATTCTTGGAAGAGCACAAAGGCTGCTAAGGTCATGCTTCTCAGGAAGTCACCCCATGTGCGCAGCCATCCCTTTCATGGTGGTAAACATCATTTTAGCTGGGCAGGAAGCCATCCTATTTGCATAAATATATTTGGCCTTGACAGACACAATTGCCTTCATGTGTTTGAATACAAGCTGTAGAAAACAAGTCATGGGTCTGACGTTTGAGATGGAATCTCAGTGGGCCTCACAAAGTCTGAAGTAATCAGATCTAGGAAGTGGCATCTTTTCAATTGTTCATGGTCCCAGTGGCTATCAAAGCCAACTGAGGCAATAAAATGAGGCCAGTGATTCAAAGCAGTTTGTGTTTTCAGCAAGAACCAAAAGCTGGTAACAGCCCTGTTTAATTTATCATTGTAAAGTTTCTAATATTTTGCTTGTTCGTTATTTTCCCTTTCGCCACATGACGATTCCCTTCATGTGAAAGAAAACTTATTTCTGATTTGTGGGAGAACCTCCTTCAGCAACTTGAAGGTGTTAAACAAATTTCATTCAGAATATTCTGAAATTTCGTGTCTGCCACCCAAGATCCATAAACTGTTAAGGATAATGATTTAATTTCCTGAAATGGGAATGCTTACTTACGTTAAATTACTGTGTACTTTTAACGTGGAATTTCCCCCCTCTGGCAGTATCTCTCATGTGATTAGCTGAATGTGAGTCACATGAGAGAAGAATTCCATTCTGTTGTGACTGTTATTCCAGTAACTGTTGTTTTCTAACTGCTCTCTGTTCTCCCTGTGTGGCAGAATGGCTGCTGAGAGAGACTTCTCAGGATACTGCTGAGGACAGTGTGTGATCTGTCTGAAGTGAAACAGACAGAGGAAGAGCCCTAAATATTAACAGGGAGAAACCTGTGCAGGAGCTCTCTCTAAGGAACAAAGAGGATACCGCTGAGGCGAAAGTAGCAACCTTTCATAAGAAACTGTAAGGTCTGAGTGATGTAAAACTTTGGTGCAAGGCTCAACTAAGGTTGGATCAATAGTCTGTACAGAGGTCGGGGGGAGGAGCCCTGCCCACCCTCAGATCAGGATCAAAATTCAGGGGAATCCAGTAAAGAGGGTCCAGAGGGAGAGTTCTGTCTAGTAGTCCAGACAGGGCCATCAGGCCACAGAACACCCTACTGGCACTCAGGTGGGACCACTTCACTTTATCTGTGTCATGGGGAGATCCCTGAACCCAGGATCGACCCTGAAAGAGGAAACAATCAGCAGGAGGGGTGGTTGATTCACCCGGTGCCTATGCCAAAGCCTAACACATCTGTAATCAAGAAAGTTGTGGCCTATTTCAACCCCAGATTACGATCTTGTAGTAATTTCTGCCTTTATAAAATCACCACCTGAATCACTAACCCACTGTGCTTGGACCTGCAAATATGAATCCAAAGGAAAGCTGAGATAGAGAAGAAGAAAAATAGTCAACATTCTGGGCTTGCAGCAGTTTGTAACTGAAAAATATGCCTTGCTGCTCTTGTTTTTTATTCCATATATAGCATCATTTCCCACCCCCAGCCCTTAACTCTGAGCTCTTAAATGTACTGAATATTAAAAGAGCTACATCATAACAAGGCTAAAAACAAATACCGCTAGAAGAGCACCAACATGAAAATACCTCTTTACTGGCATTTCAAGCCTCTCCTACATAATCATGCCCTGCATATACAGCAAAATTGTGCTCGTGTCTCCATTCAGGATGCAATAACAAAAAACAAAAAAACCCCGAAGTTTAATTTCATTCATATTTTAAAAGCACTAATGGAAGAGTACAGAAAGTACTGGAAAATAAACTTCATCGCCTCCTACCGGCTAGCTAACAACATATAATCCATAACACCTATTTGCAAAGCTTGTTTAATTGAAGGGTTTTCCTCCTCAGAATTGCATGGCATGTACATTGGTAACAAGGAAAAATGCCCTTTTTAAACAACAGGAGCTTTCTGAAAACCGTTATGAAAGGGGGAAATATATGAGACCCCTTAAAAGGCACAAGACACTAGAGAGAGAGAGAGAGAGAGAGAGAGAGAAACACTCTCTCACAAAACGCACTGAGCAGCTTGGAACTTGCATTTTTCGATGGCTTTTCTTGCCTACCGGAAGGTTTTTTTGTTTTGTTGATGCTAGGAGGAGAGCGATATTTTCCCAAATACCATGCAGTGCATGTAGGTGTTAAAAGCAAGGGGAAGAGGCTTCAGACTGGAAAAAAAAACTAAATCTAAAGAATGCTGCAGTTTGCCCTTTGGTAAGTGACATATTTTCAAACAGAAAGAAGTGGCTGGGGGTGGGGATGAGAAATAATGGCAGTGAGGGATTAGAAACACATTGTTTTTTTTGCAAGCATTGAGAGAATGTCATAAATAAGTCTCTGAGGCAGAGGCGGTCTGAAACATTTTGGTGCCCGAGGCAGGAAACCCAAAATGGAATGGAACCCTCCCACATGGTGATAAATCTGCAATAATGCACTAAATAATTTACAATTTGCCACTCCTTTTCACAGGGGAGGGAGCTTTCTTTAAAGCAACAACAACAAACTTTATATGGTTGGCTTTTTTTGCAAAAACAAAGTATAGCATCATAAACACATAAGCAATATACAGGTGAGAGCATTGGTTGAATTTCTGCTGTCCTGTAAAATATCTCTTGTTCTTTACTTATGAGCAGAATTCTCCTCTTTTGTTTATAGTGTCACCTTACACAGTCATTCCACAGAAGACCATGTGTGGCTAGTGGTTACAAGCTATGCTCCTTTTGTGCTACATAAGTACAGTTGTACCTTGGTTCTCAAACTTAATCTGTTCCGGAAGTCCCTTCCAAAACCAAAGCGTTCCAAAACCAAGCCGCACTTTCCCATAGAAAGTAATGACTTTTAAAAACAACCCCTAAAACAGCAAATTAACATGAATTTAACTATCTAAGGAGAACATTGATCCATAAAATGAAAGCAATAAACAATGCACTGCAGTCACACAATCAATCAATCAATTAGTAGCTGAACTGGGTTCCACACAGTCACATATACAAAAAAATAGAGCCACAAAAATGCAAAATAAATAGCAAAAACAGACAGACCTCAACGTAACACTCAAAACGGAAGTGTCACACTCAAAACAGAGCATGTTCGGCTGCTGAAAATTTTTTGCAAACCAGAACACTTACTTCCGGGTTTGCAGTGTTTGGGTTCCAAGGCATTTGAGAACCAAGGTACCACTGTAATAAAGAGATGCCTTGTCATTTGAAGCTTTTTTCCCCTTTTGTCTTTTAAAAAAATTGTTCCTGTCTTTTCCCCTTTGTGCCAGTTTTTCCATCAGTGCAGTTGTCCACATTCCTTTCCAGGCGTTGTTGCAAGGATTCCATGTGATGGCTAACTTATGGGGTACTTGGAGGAAGAGCGGGATGCACAGCAGCCATTCCTTAAGCAGCCTACTTTTTGAGATGCCCTGAACATTTGCATTCAATGCCATGTTTCCAATGGTCCACAAACATCAGCTTGGCCAGCCAGGTAGTATGCATTTGTCCTTGCTACCAACTTCAGCATTTTGGGAGAAACAGGGATTCCCTTCATTCGCACTGCAGTATGGTGATGGCAAGAAACAGTACAAGACTTTCTCCTACTGCTGCTTCCCTTCTCTAAAGTGTTACACACAGGAGAGGAAACATTGAGCTCTCTGGCAAATGAAGAAAGCTCCACATATTTTTCTGAGGGGGTAAAGATCCGGCTATCTTCAGACCTGTTGCAAAATTCTGCAATGGGGACAAGACAAGCTGTGGTGACAGTGATGACAGGCGAATGAGTACTGATTTTAATCTCTGGAATACAGATTTTAGCTGAAGGAGGCTTATTTTCAATGTAAGTTTATAGGGAATTTTTAATTGCATCCACTTCTTCATGAACTTGTGGCAAATGTTGTTGTTGTTGTTAACTTTGCTGTCTGGTCTTTGACTGCAATAAAGATAGATAGATAGATAGATAGATAGATAGATAGATAGATAGATAGAATGGTTGGTTGGTTGATTTCTGAGGGGGATTTTTGACTTGCACAAACGTTTGGACAGGTTGGGGAGAGGGGGGACTCCTACAACTTCCTATCGCCTTAGACAAACGTCTCTGCAAATGCAACAAGAGCCCAACACACCCTGAAACTTTCTGCAAAGTGCAAGGGCTTTAGAACAGAAACTCTCTCCCTTGCAATGCAAAGAGATCAGTGATGAGCTGTGGTGAGTAGAACTGGAGTCGTCTAATATTATTATTACTATTTATTCAATTTATATACCACCCTTTATCAAAAGGTCCCAGGGTGGTGTACAACATCAAAAACACATCACAGAACTTCAGTCATAAAAACATAATCAAAAAAACATACCAACAGAAAGCCTAATAGTAAAGTAATCATCATAATAACAGTCCACCTCCCCATACTTTCACAGGACATAGATTATAGCCATAGGCCTCTGTAAAGAGGAATGTTTTTGCCCGGCGCCTCTGGTGAGCCTTTCTGAGGACCGCATTCTACAACTGAGGAGCCACCACTGAAAAGGCCAGTTCTCTTGTTGCCACCCTCCAAACCTCTCTGGGATGGGGGACATAGAGAAGGGTCTCTGATGCCAAGCACAGGATCCGGGTTGTTTACAAGCTAGCATCAAACTGAAGTTTTATCTCTCCAAGTGCTCTCTCTAGGCTTATTCACATTTATCCACAGATTGACATGTGCTCTGATTTGGAGCTAAAAAGCAGGTTTCCCCCCAAGAAAGCATCAGAGGAAGGGGAAACCCACTCAGACCCCTACCTAGATAGTGCACAGGTCAATTGGAAAACCACTCAGACTTGTGCTTCCTAGGCTTGGGACAAGTGGATGTACGGACAAGTCCTCTCTCTCATCTTCGTGAATGTCCGTACTGACTCAAATGCACCGAGTGAACCTTTTTTAGTCAAACCCCAATCCTTTATTTTACCATCTCCGACACGCTTAAAAGAAGCCTCTGCATAAACTGGATTAGTTTCCCAATACTTGTTCATGGAATAATCAAAACCAAGGAAAGCAGGGGCAACAGCCCTTTCCTTAAAAACAACAACAGTGCTACAATTCCTGCACTTGACACAGCCTATAAATATGAATTGTGATTGCTAGACACAAGCAACCCTTAACTCTGTTTCTACCCTGCAGTCATTTTGTTTAAAATTAAATTTATCACCATCTGGGACACCAGAACCGTGGTTTGGTTTTTTTTTTTTTTGTTTTTGCAAGACAGGCGTGTGCAGATTTCATTTCTAAAAGTGCTATCACTAAGGAAAAAATATGGTATTTACCCCGAGACAACAGGCTGCTATGAATATTTAAGATGACACATAAAATATGAAGTTGTTTGGTATTCAAATGTAATCTATTAAGTGAAAGTGTGTATTGAATAAGAAAAAATCAGGAGGAAGGCTGCTGACATATAAGTGGGTCAAGCAAGTCTGACATCCACGAGATTGAGGAAATGCTCACTGTGAAGAAGATGTCAATTCTCTCTCAGGAGGACATTGGTTCTGTTTTGGTCAAACTTAGGAAGAAACATAGGAATCCGCGTTCTTTGGGATCAGCATTTCTGCCAGTCTACCTTAAAATTACCAACTGGGTTTCAAATGAGAGCATTTTCATTGCTGTGCTTGGCATTCCTGGGGTCAGTCCCTGGCAACCTCCACCTGCAAAGCTTGCATTTCACCACCAAGATATCCCTCTTCCTCAATGTCAGAAACCAATGGATTCAGGTAGGTAGCCGTGTTGGTCTGACGCAGTCAAAATAAATAGAAAATTTTTATCCAGCATAGCACCTTACAGACCAATTAAGTTTCTTCTGGGTACAGTGGTACCTCAGGTTAAGTACTTAATTCGTGCCAGAGGTCTGTACTTAACCTGAAACTGTTCTTAACCTGAAGCACCACTTTAGCTAATGGGGCCTCCTGCTGCTGCCATGCCGCCAGAGCACGATTTCTGTTCTCATCCTGAAGCAAAGTTCTTAACCTGAAGCACTATTTCTGGGTTATCGGAGTCTGTAACCTGAAGCGTATGTAAACTGAAGCATATGTAACCCGAGGTACTGCTGTATAAGCATTTGTGTGCACGCACACTTCTTCAGATACACTGAAACAGAAGTCACCAGACCCTTATATATAGTGGGAGGGTGGAGTGGGGTTTTTCTCAGAAGGATAGTAGGAAATGGGTGATTGACTCAGAATTTCAGAAATAGACTTGAAAAAGAAGTTGCTGAATTACAGCTTATTACTAAACTGAAAATTATGGAGAGACCTGGTCTGAATAGAGATATTGGATTCTTGTCTCATTACACATGCTAAAGCTGTTTTTGGTCATCTGCATACTATCCCTTGCTTTTTCTTGTAGGACGAATTGCAGTCATTAACAGTCATCAACAGGTTTACCATACCCATTGAATCAATCACCCCTCTTCTACTACCCTTCTGAGAAAAACCCCACCCCACCCTCCCACTATATACAGTGGTACCTCAGTTTACAGACGCTTCGGGTTACAGATGCTTCAGGTTACAGACTCCACTAACCCAGAAATAAGAACTTTGCTTCAGGATGAGAACAGAAATCGCGTGGTGGCGGCGCGGCAGCAGCGGGAGGCCCCATTAGCTAAAGTGGTATCTCAGGTTAAGAACAGTTTCAGGTTAAGAATGGACCTCCAGAACTAATTAAGTTATTAACTCAAGGTACTACTGTATAACGGTCTGGTGACTTCTGTTTCAGTGTATCTAAAGAAGTGTGCATGCACACGAAAGCTTATACAGTGGTACCTCTAATTAAGAACTTAATTCGTTCTGGAGGTCCGTTCTTAACCTGAAACTGTTCTTAACCTGAGGCACCACTTTAGCTAATGGGGCCTCCCACTGCCGCTACACCGCCACCGCACAATTTCTGTTCTCATCCTGAAGCAAAGTTCTTAACCGGAGGTACTATTTCTGGGTTAGTGGAGTCTGTAACCTGAAGCATCTGTAACCCAAGGTACCACTGTACTCAGAGCAAACATAGTTGGTCTCTAAGGTGCTACTGGACAAAAGAAACCAATTGAGTTAGAGCCAAGGACCCTGTCTCTGCATGCAGCTGCTTCATGAGTCATCAAAATGGCCTCTTCTAGAAGGTTCCCCACTGTGGGTGGGTGCTTTGAGTTCAGAGGAACCTTTCCTTCCTTAGCCAATTTATTTCACATTAGTCAGCAGGGACTGACGATTTCCCCTTGCTCTAGCAATGCCTCGACAACATCCTGACATATGTCATTCCTAATGAGACTCCTAATGAGACATGGGTGGAGGGAGAGAAGAGGAGACACATGGCAGCTACTAGTGATGGTGGTGAAACTTAAGTTTTTAAAATAGACACCCCACAAAGCCCAGCCTTGTCCAAGAAAGTCCTTCATCCCCAATGGCTTCTGTCAATTTTCCTCTTCCCCCTGAGATATGGTCAAAAATCCCCCCTCCCTCTGGGATCCTTTTTGTAGGCTGTGCATGAAGTTTTGAAAGGAAGAGGCTTTTTGCCTCAACACATTTATACCCTCAAATAAAAGAAGCTTCAGATGGTACAAGATTTGTTTCCTAAAAAATGAATTCAAGAATTAAAATACTGTCTCTATAGAAGAAGTTGGTGATCATATTCATATCGCCTTCAAATACGTTTGCAATAACTATTATGCAACAGCAATCGGTTGTCAGAAAGCTGACTGTAACACATGTCTTAGCGTTAACTCATGGTCTGTGGAGAGATAAAAATGTAAAATCGAATCCCTCCACTCATTTATTACTGGCACATATTTTTCTCCCCTTCAAATCACAGTCAAGGCATTACTCTATAAGCTTGAAAATTCAGGAGTGCAAAATGCCCGGGTTCATACCCCCAAAGCATTATTTCTCTGTTTCTTCCTGTGCCCCAAATTTACATATGATTCTTGAGTATTTACCAGACCTAAGCTTGGAATAGCTGCCTCCTGGCTTTTTGCAAGTCTGCCCTCTGAGCAATATGCTCTGCTGTCCCTCTGTGACACTGCCAGCTGCCACACTTGTCCATTGTGAGTAATTTAATGTTGGTTTATTAAAAAGAAAAGATGACTAGAAGGGACAAAAAGGAGCAATGACTGCACTCTAACTGATCTTGAGTGACACTTGAAGATTCATTAGCCAGGAGCCTGTGAACCAACAGACAATTCAACAAGAATGCAGTATATGCTGACCCAGTCTGCTAAGGTCAGCTGTAGTTGGTTTTTCTCCCTCCTAGAGCAAGGCAACAGGTATAGTATCTGCTTTTTAAAAAAGTAAAATAAAAAATATGACACTACAGAACTACTCTGCATAGCTAAATCTATAGCCGCACCACTCTGGGACAACCTTATCAGAAGTTATCAAAATAACATTAACTGGAAGGTTCCCTCACTACATTTAGAAAACACAAGCATAAACGTAGTTCTTAATTTTTATGAGCAGGGAAATGGGTGAGAAGCGCCAGCCAGACACATACATTTTTTGTCACGACCATATACAGTGGTACCTCGGGTTACAGAGGCTTCAAGTTACAGACTCCACTAACCCAGAAATAATGCCTCGGGTTAAAAACTTTGCTTCAGGATGAGAACAGAAATCGTGCTCCGGCGGCGCGGCAGCAGCAGGAGGCCCCATTAGCTAAAGTGGTACCTCAAGGTTAAGAACGGTTTTACGTTAAGAACGGACCTCCAGAACGAATTAAGTTCTTAACTTGAGGTACCACTGTACAGACTTCTCAGAGTGTCCCTATTTTCTAGGAACAGTCCTGGATTTACAGAAGCAGTCCCGGTTTCTGATTTGATCCCACAATGTCCCCCTTTTCCTTAGGATGTCCCTATTTTCATCATAGAAATGTTGGTGGGTATGTAGTTATGCAACCCCCGAGCCAAGGAGATAAGTAACTATACAACCTTTCAAAGACATCTGAGGGCAGCCCTGTATACAGAAGTTTTATAATGTTTCATGTTCCATTATGTTTTTATGTATGTTAGAAGATGCCCCGAGATGATGGTAGTGGTGGTGGTGTTGATTATAGGATGTCCTGATTTTCATCAGAGAAATGTTGGAAGGTATGCAAATGGCTAAATTCAAGTGAAGCAAATTACTTAATGGCTCAGTTTCAGAAGTTTGGCAAGGCAGACTCATGCCTTGCCACTCTTCCGAAAAATAGAAATGGGGGGCAGGGCTTTAGTTGGGGCAAGGTTCTCCACAGTGCCCCAAGCCTTTTCCTCAGAAGAGGCCTATGTCAGATGGGATCGTGACACACACTTTGTTCACCAGCCGCACAAACCCTGACATACTTACACTAATGAACAGCTTCATAGCAAGTAAGATTCACACTGCATGAAGAAACAGAACCCTTAAATGGGGATCTGAGTTGCTTTCAAGGCTGCAGTGTATTCTTAAGTCAGTCCTGCAATATGGTTGCAAACATTATGCCTTTCAATGCAAATAAGAAAAAAAGCCGAGAGTCACACAGACAGACCCATGGAGCCACCTCGGATGTTTTAAATGCACAACTGTAAGTCTAAAGTGTGAATGTGACAAATAGTGTTTGAAAACACATGTAAGAATGGTACATCAGAAGCCTGTGATTGGCTGAGGCTCCCTGGAGGGTGTTTGCTTGTTGGGAAAACTGGATAATTTTTCAAGAGGGTCTTCTGCAAAACACCAGATATGTCATTGGCATAACTTTAGTAGCTTACATGCTGTCTACTTTCTCTGGAAACCAAAGTAAGGATCCAGCCTCACCTCTCACAATTTTTAATCTTTAAAAAAAAAACCCCTGCAGATTCCTTTTTATATCATCAGATGCCTACGTCTGCCGCTGTTACTTAAAGGAAGTTATAATCCATATTTTATCTGCAAATTGTCAAAGTATATGAATAGCAGCGTGGATACTAAGAGATGAACTTCAAATTATCCTGAATATTAAAGTTCTTCTTTTCCTAGGGCAGATTCTCTCAATACAGTGGTACCTCGGGTTACAGACTCTTCAGGTTACAGACTCCGCTAACCCAGAAATAGTACCTCGGCTTAAGAACTTTGCTTCAGGATGAGAACAAAAATTGCACAGTGGCAGCAGGAGGCCCCATTAGCTAAAGTGGTATCTCAGGTTAAGAACAGTTTCAGGTTAAGAATGGACCTCCAGAATGAATTAAGTTCTTAACTTGAGGTATCACTGTACATTTACACATGAAAGCTGACCAAACCCAGTATTTTTAAAAATAAAATAAAATAAGAAAACATAAAACTATTGGATCTAAAAGGTTCTCTTGCATAAACAGAACACATTTCCACTCATACAACGCATGGGTCCCAGTTTTATTGCTGCTGAAGGTTGTGGAGCAGCACAGGTCAGCAAAAAACTGGTGTCTCCCCACCTCAGATTGGACTACATCTCCCACCATCACTAACCATTACCCATGCTGCTCAGGGCTGATGGAAGTTGGAGTCCAAGAACATCTGGAGGGCCACAGGTTCCTCAGCCCTGGCTTACCACTCAGTGCAATGGCAACTTCAAGTCCTGGCCATTAGTTGCTGCTCTGTGAGGTCTATGCTATTTCCCTGGAGGAATGAGTGATTTATCTTATGCAACAGTTGATATTAGCACGCGCAATGGGGGAAAAAAATGAAATCAAAGCAAATTTAACTCCCATTCACTTTTGAATCATCTCATTTACACATTGTTTTTTATAATGCAAAATGGCAGCTCAGCCTTCAGTGCTCAGCATCTTCATAAATCCAGGAGAAGGTGAAACAAAGGAAAAGAGAAGAATAACCATGCAGACCTACAGCGGTATATTCCAGACCCCAGACCCCCCCCCCAAAAGGGCCTCTATGACAGCACAGATCCAACAGAGAAAAGCAATGCTGTTACATTGTCTCTTATAACTATGGATCTATTAAAAACAACCACTGAACTGGAATGTCCTAGCCTCAGATGATGGCCTGGGGAAAACGTTTTGCTTGAGGACCTTTACAATGACAAACATTCTTGCCTGAAAAACCATTGCTCACCATCACTGATCATCCTTGGAATGCACAGCCACAAAATAAGGCCCATGCATTGTCTGCAGAAGACAACAGTGAGACTCCAGAATGTGTCTGATAGATATGTGGGGTGAGGAGGAGGTCTTAGCAAGTGGAAGTCTGTTCCCTAGAGGTATTATGGAAACTACTCAGCTAAAAAAAACAACCCATGCTGGGCTGGAATCAGACAATAATCTGCATACTTTAGGATGGCATTCCTTGCACATTCCCTAATGCCCCTTGTGGTTACCGAGAAATTGTGTTTTGAGAGCCTCCAATCCACTTTAAGTGACCACACTCCCGTTCCTCATTCTTTCTGTCTTCCTCCCTCTTTCTGAACTGTGGTTGTATGACTTCTGAATGATGAATAGAAGCAAGGAATTGATGTTTGGGTTCCTGAGACACTGTGTGCTGGGGAAGTCATTAGTGCTAACTGCCCATGTTAGACATTTGCCTTATTAGAGAGTCATTAAACGCCCGACGCCAGGTTGCTATACCTATCCTTGGTAAAGTGTTAGATTGCTTCAATTTTGTTATCATAGCATGAGAGACAAGCTGCCCTGCTGATGACAGTGAAAGCAGGTTGTATGGAAACTCACATTTTTCTAACCATATCCCATGGTCAAACCAGCCCTCAACAAAGAAAAAGAAAAATGCTTCTCAAATTAAAACCATGCTGCTAATAGAACTGTCAGAATCGTATGAGGAAAGAACTGGGGAAAAGGTGGGAGAACTGTAATTTGAGAGTGCTGCAGACCTTAAAATACAAATTGTAGAAACAATGTCAGAAAGGACAAGAATATGTTGAGGCTAGAAATGATGTCTCGTCCCAGGGATGTTGGACTATGATCTCGGAGAGCAGAATTCAAATCATGACTCAACCATGAAGCTCGCTGGGTGACCTTGGGGGTTGCCACTGTCTCTCAGTCTAACCTACCTCACAGGGTTGTTGTGAGAAAGAAATGGGGAGGAGGAGAACCTTGAGCTCCTTGAAAGAAAAAAGTGGTATATAAATGAAGCAAACAAGCAGTAAGACTGAACTCCAGTGATGTCAAATTCTTAGCACTCCATGAACACATGTTGATTGACCTTTTGTTAGGACACTACAATGACATTTTCAAGGACTTTTTAATATGGGGAAAATATATTTGTGATATGAAATACTTGATCTCAAATTGGGCTATAAAGAATGTCTCCGGAGATAGCTTCCCGAGTATTAATACCAATAATATTAATACCAAAGTTTTATGAACAAACCTTCAATGCAGAGATGCCTCTCTTACATGACAGAGATGTGTCAACAACGCCACGCTCTGTTACCAGTCTTAATACCCATCACTATTGCCCACCATGAATGGAGATCATGCTCTAGAACAGGGATGGGGAACATTTTTCAATCTGAGGACAACAGAGGCAACCTTCTGAGGTTGGTGGAGTCAGAGGAGAAAGTGGGTGGAGCAATGGAAGTGCCTCTTCCTTCATATTCCATCAATGCAGTCAGAGGGTGACACTGAGGCAATCAATAGACTTTATTACTTTTCACAGAGATGCTCCAGGACTGTCAAGTGTACTTGATAGTACAGAGCACATCCAAAGAGGAGTGTGACCTGGGGAGATTTGGCATAGGCCTGAAGTCTTCCTCTAGAACATCAAGCACTCATCTTGCAGAGAAAAATTCTATTGCCACAAGCATGATGTATTCAGGAGAACTTGGCCAGCATTATAAATCTTCTCTTCGAGGATTCCTGATAAGCTTCAAAGGAAACCAAGCATTCCCCCAGAAAACCATTGTCTTAAAGCCATCATTGTTACGTATCCTCCATTTTAATCACCAGTGAAAAAGCACACAGTGGAACATGCTACAAATGTATTAAACCATCTCAAAACAGGTCACTATTTTTGAAATAGTCTTCATACTTTGAAAGGTCATGCAACAGCATTCCTGGAGCACTGGGATTCATGAGTAGACCAAACCCTGAAAGGCAAATTCTGGATGCCTTAAAAGGCTTTGCTGAGGTAGGTTTGCAGAGAAATTCCAGCTAAAATTTTTTGAAAACGATAACCAGATTACGTTATAGCATAATGAAATGTGCCGATTCACTTGCTCAGTAAAGAAAGCAATAAAAGTACAATGCGTGCCATAACATTTCAATTTGTGGTTCTTATTAAAATAAAGGCCGGGCGGGGGGAGGGAGTGGAGGAAAAGGAGAATAAAGTCTAGGTTGGCGATGTAATTCTCAGAGTAGCATCAATAAATATTTTCTTTTACAGAAGTTATATTTCTGCCTCCATCACAAGATTCCTGGAAAAAAGTAGGGCTGGAAATAACATTGATGCTTTGTGCTTACATCCAGCAGAGAACAAAGACAAACAGATTTTATTTAATTTTTAAAGCAGCTTTGGAAAATATAGGTCTTGCAGATATCAACTGATTTATGAAACAGAGAGTATCTCAATTGCTAGGAGAAAAAAGTCGCTTTTATAAAAACCAGCATGATATTTATAATATACAATGTGAATACACAGGGAGGTAATTTTGATTTGCATCATGGAAGAGTCCTTTGTGTTTTCCCCCCTGTGAAGTGAAATACAATGGGCTATTTCTACTAGTGAAATAATTGCTGAGGACTCAGTCTAACAATATTCCATCTAGATCTGATCATTCAGCCTTACTTTTTTCACAGAAAAAAGGCAATTTCTTTGCCAGATGGACAAGCATTCAAAGACGACTCCTTCTCTTAACCATTCGGGATGCCACTACACTGAAATTCCCACTGCTTTCAATTGCTGTCACCTAGAAATTAACCTTATGAGTTTTAGGATGCTGGAATCTTCGATGAAGTTGGAAGTGACAGAACCACAACTGTTTTAGACTTGAGAAGTGTGTGGCTGTTTCAGCTATTTCTGACAGGGACATGCACCTCCAGATGGTGGAGATGTTAGGTGCCATCTTTACTTGGTGGCGAGTGACCAATAGCCAGGTGCAAAAGGCACCTGGCGCCTGGCTAATTTTGAACATGGTGTGCAGCATGACTAAAGGTTTGGAATATGCTCCCAGATGGCAGAAAGAATTGGTTGAGACTCAAAGAAAAATTCCCAAGGAACCATTGAGGTAGATAGGAGACATTTTCAGCTAACATGTTGAAAAGGGACAGGGGCATAAGATAGAAGAAGAAGAAGAAGAAGAAGAAGAAGAAGAAGAAGAGGAGGAAGAGTTTGGATTTGATATTCCGCCTTTCACTCCCTTTAAGGAGTCTCAAAGCGGCTAACATTCTCCTTTCCCTTCCTCCCCCACAACAAACACTCTGTGAGGTGAGTGGGGCTGAGAGACTTCAGAGAAGTGTGACTAACCGAAGGTCACCCAGCAGCTGCATGTGGAGGAGCGGAGACGCAAACCCGGTTCCCCAGATTACGAGACTACCGCTCTTAACCACTACACCACACTGGCTCTCGCCAGTGCAGAGAGAAGCAAAGGGGGGCCCATTGCCTCAACCCTTTCCCTTACCAGTGCTCTGACATGATGACTATAGACTAAGGCAGGCTTCCTCAACCTCGGCCCTCCAGATGTTTTGAGACTACAATTCCCAGCATCCCTGACCTCTGGTCCTGCTAGCTAGGGATCATGGGAGTTGTAGGCCAAAAACATCTGGAGGGTCGAGGTTGAGGAAGCCTGGACTAAGGAATGTACCAATATTTTCCCCCTGATCAAGATGTCCCAGATAAGTGAAGAACTATGGAAATACAAGAATGTATTGAAACACACAGAAGTACTCACTGTGTGCTCTAACCCTTCTGCAGTATGTACAAGGCTTTCCATTTCTCTCTCCCCTCCCCCGCCAAATCCACTATCTATTAAGATTACTTCTCATGCAGCTGCAAAGAAGTTAGTTCTTGTTGGGCAACAATATAAATAATATATTAGAAATACAACTTGAATAATAATGGTAACTCATTGTCTTTGCGCACAGCCTATAATGCTCGAAGCAACAACATGGATTTCTTCCCTGGGCCACATAAATATGAATAACACATTTCGGCGCTAGATCATACGCCCAGCTACAAAAGAGAGTAGCTGGGGACTGGACACATATTTATATTTCTCTCCAGAGGGCTTTTGAAAACTCATAACTCTATTAAACAATTTCTCCCAGAATTCGGCAGATGTTTACTTCCTGAAATATACTGCAGGAGTGCAAGGAATCTAATGGCCCAAGACTCCCACATGCTGGTTAAAAAAATGGGAGAATTCACTTTAAAAGGCAGAGTGGTAAAATGGCTAAGCCATCTTATGACCTTTTATAATAACACTGATCCTGGGCAACTTTTCTTCTTCATTCCAACGGCTGGGATCTCTGTCTCAGCGCACAATGCAGTGGTATAGGGAAGGGAAAGTTAGAATTGGCTTAGAGCACATGAGCCAAAAAAAGGAGAAATTTGCAGTGAGACGAATGGGAAAAACAAAACAGGAAATGACCAAAATCATGCCTTCTCTGGCCCCATCATCTCTCACTATCATTGCCACTCAAGTCAAGGTCTTTAAAGTTCTGAAGACTGCACAGCTCATGGGTGGCAGAGCGATGGTTCTGGACTGCAACCCCTTTTAACCTTGATGATTAGGCCATGCAATGGACCACTGGCCCATTTTCATACCAAACAGTGGTCATATAACAACAACATTCTTGCATTTAAACTTCACCCCATAAAAATCCAATTGCAAAAAATGTGGAGAGGATGATTCCCAATTGGTATCTAAAAAGTTTGTTATGGTACCAGGAGGAGAACTGGGTAAATGGTATAGGCAAAATCCCATTAGTTTGGGCTTCTTCACCAAAAGCCTGGTTATAAGATTATAGGAGAGATAGGGGTATGCACAGTTTGAACAGGTCGAGCCTTAGGCTCCAGCATAAAGGCTGTGCCTTTTATCCAATAAATGTACAGCTAAAGAGGCCATGGATTGCATTCAACTAAGGTTTACTTGGAACAGACCCACTGAAAATAAAGGTCCTAAGTTAGTCCTACTATTGGGGGACCAGGTAAGCCCCACCCTGCATAATCGATCACATGACACGGTGCACATACACCATTTGAATGGCAATGCCCATCAACTTTGGGGGCCCCAAGACACCTGAAATATTTTTGGAAGGAGGCCAAAGACCCCTCAGCCCCTAAGAGTAGGCTCGTATGTTCCTAAACATGACTTACAACCCTGTAAGTTCTCTCACCTA
Organism: Podarcis filfolensis; assembly: GCF_964270895.1. Classification (NCBI taxonomy): domain Eukaryota; kingdom Metazoa; phylum Chordata; class Lepidosauria; order Squamata; family Lacertidae; genus Podarcis; species Podarcis filfolensis. Next base: position 24,888,992 of record NC_139621.1, on the reverse strand, counting down.
TTCAGCTTTCCACACAGATGGGCATCATTTTAGAGATGTACAGGACCCTGTAGAGAAAACTCCATAAGTGTTATTGAAACTGATTACTTCCTTAGGATATGGTTTGCCAAAGCAGGAACTTCCAGATGAACCATATCACATTGCCCACTCAACAGACTGTTCTAGATAACACAAGCAATCATCCCACTGATCTAAATTCTCCTGGAACGTTTTTAAAAAAGCAACAAATACAAGTTAAAGACAAGCCATGGAGTCAAATTCTCACTCAGATAGACAGCTCACCAGCTCAGCTTGGGCTAGTCACTCACACTCAATTTACTTTGAAGTGGTTCCCCCCACCCTGTTTTCATTATGTATTTTATGTTTTAAATCTTGTGTTTTGATGCTGTGAGCCACCCTGAGACCTATGAATGAAGGGCGGTTTACAAATTCAATTAATAAAATGGGAATGCCTCCATTTTTCACCCTGAGCTCCTTGGAGGAAGGTTGAGGTATATATTTGATGAATAAATAAAAAGAAACTCAGTTTGTCACTGTTACGCTTCCATAATGCTGACACATTTGTTAGGCAAAGGAAAATTCATCTGATTAGGCTGTTTCACGACTATATCCCCAGTTGGTAAGGAAAGAATTAGCCTCCAATTGTACTTATAAGTTTGGCTGACAGACATTCTGCATTTCTCTACAAACATCACAAGTAATCAGGAGCCTCTGGACAAAAGCCCCAGACACAACCGTCATAAGCATTCTGCTTGTACTTCTAAAAATTAAATCATAGCACTGTATCTTATACACATCTCTATTATTAAAGAAATGTGGAAGTTCAGAGAAAAATCACACAAGTCCCTGTTTAGAAGATATGGCAGCATCAAGTACTGAAACAGATTCCAGTCACATTCAGTTTGACAGAGAAAACTCAATTCCACTCTAGACTGCTAACAGAAGTCTATGAAATAGTATTGGACTCAAACATTCTTTCAACTTGCAATTAATTCTATGAAACAGAACAGCAAAATAGGTTTCGGAGATAGCCAAGGTAGTGCTCTCCAGAATGTTGTTAGACTATAATTGGCATGAGCCCCAGCTAGTACAGGCAGTGGTCAATGATGACACAGGTTGAGTCCAACATCATCAATATGGAGGACACCGTATTAGCTACTCCTGTATAGAACAGAGCTCACTCCCCAACAGTCATTGCTTGGAAATAGCAGCCTTAGCTTAACCACTTTTACTCAGAAGGAAGGACCTCCAAGCCCAGTGGAACTTAATTTTCAACTAAATACGCAGAGGACTTTTTATTAAGTCACTTATCATCATATACATACACAACTTCTTTATTTCCCACCCCTCCATAACCCATCAATTGCTTCCATTCTTCCTTAAAAAGTTTGTCATTATGTCCTCTTAGTTTAGCAGTCAATTTTGCAACTTCTACATAGTCCATCAGTTTTATAAGCCATTCATCCTTGGTTGGTAATCCTCCTCCTTTCGACTTCTGTGCATATAAAGTTCTAGCTGCTGTTGTCGCATAAATATATTAGTCAGCTTTCTTGGGACCTCTGTTCCCATTATTCCTAGTAAAAAAAAGGTTTTGGGTTTTGTAGGGGTTGTCAGTTTAAACATCCTTTTCAATTCATTATATATCATTTCCCAAAAAACCTTCACCTGCACATGTAAAAGAGATGTAGAATTGTGTGCCATCAACATATTGCTGACAACATACTCCAAAACTTTGGGTGACCCCACTCAGCAGTTTCTTGTAGACGTTAAACAGCATGGGGGATAAAATGAAACCCTGAGGAACCCCATACTGAAAGCTCCACAGGGCCAAAGAGCACTGCCCAAGCATCACCCCTTGGAAATGACCATCCAAGTAGAACTGGAAGCACTGCAAATCAGTACCACCTAACTTGGACAGCTCCAGAAGGATACCAAAAGCTGTTGAGAGGTTGAGTAGAATCAGCCACAACATATTTCCAGAGACAAAAGCAGGGCAACCAAAGCAGCTTCTGTGCCCAAACTGGGCAAAACAGTTTCCTCCAAGAATGCCTGGATCTGGGCCGTGATCACCTGCTCAAGAACCTTGCCCAAGAAGGTGAGATTGGCAACTATCTGGTAATTACTTAGATTTTCTGAATCGAGAGAGTTTCCTCAAGCCGGCAGGGACCTCCACTTCTCACAGAGGCAGTAAATCACCTTCCTGGTCCAGCCAGCTGTCCCCTCCCTTCCATTTTTTATCAGCCAAGATGGGCAAGGGTCCAGGGCACAAGTGGTCACCCTGACCAATCCAAGCACCTTTTCTACATCCTTGAGCCTTACTAACTGAAACACCTCCAACATAACATGACTAGACACCTCTCGAGATTCATTTGCTATACGAGTGGAGTCAAGGTCCCACTGGATGCAAGCAATTTTATCCTCAAAATTGAATCTCAGAAGTTATCTCCCCACCTTCCTATATCAGGGGCCTGAACTGGCTCTCTTCTTTTTGTTTATGGAAGAGACGCTTCAGAACCGATCCCATGTCAAATAATCACATTACATTTATTGTTATTGATACTCTTAACATACATATTCATATGCACTTATTTTAACAGAAAGAGCACTACTCTGGTAAACCCTACTCTAAGGCAAGGGCCAACACAGAATTGCCCTCTCCTAGCAAAAATTGTACACGCAAGCATTACAATGAAATAGCCTGGAGTCCATCAATTAAAAAATGAAATTTCTCAGCAAAGCAGACAGACATCAGATTCAAGGTTCAAAGTGAATTCAAGATTAGCTTCTCATCAGACACATACCTCTGAGAAGTTTGATTGCAAATAATCATCACAGGTATTATTTTATGGCTGTTTTCTGTGGAAAGGAGGGGGAGGGAAGAATACCAGGAACAAAACAAAATACTTGGCTTGCCTCCCTCCAACAGAAAGTGGGTCACTGAAATGTCACTCAAACATGCCAAGAACAGTTTCCATTTGCATGGCAGAAATCCACAAATCAAGCTGGAACTAAGCTAGTTAAGTTTTGAGGAGGGAGGGAGAAGTGGGTTATGATTCACTCTGTGCATCTACTCTTTATGTGTTAATTTGTGGGAAGCCATAGTGGTTATGCACCACAAGAAAACATAATAAATGAGGAAACTTTGCAATACAGATGATCATTTAATACTTCTCATTACCATCAAGTTATAGATTGTTATCTGATAGATAGAAAGCATTCTTCCTTAGAAAACATCATATCTAGAAAAGCGTGTGTGTGTGTGTTTGTTCTTTAAGGGGGAAGAATAGGTTGAATAACAAACCCAATTAAATTCATTTTACACCAACCATCAGACCAACTCTTCAAAGAACTGTAAATGGATCTAACCCAGAAGGGGTTTTAATTGTATCTTCCATTTGCACAAAGCATTGTTTTCTCTCTTAAACCAGTACTTGCAGATTTAAAAGGTATGAACATAGAAGTGTTTCAGTTGATAGAACGGGAAGGAATGCATTTGCTGGTCTGAAGTCCATCAACCTTAGCATGGCTGATTCTCAGCTTGGTGTAAGAGAAGAAACCACAGAATGTCAATGACTCAGTGTAAAAGCATTAATTGAAGAAATACATCTTACAAGTGTGTGTGTGAGTGTGTGTGTGTGTGTGTGTGAGAGAGAGAGAGAGAGAGAGAACAACCTCTTAATTTATGCCCATGATGTAGAACAGAAGTTAAACTGACAAGAACACTGAGAAATATATAAGATTAAATCCATTTGATCTGTAAAATATGCCCATATGTGAAGCATTAAGAAGAGACTTCATGTGAATAAGGAATCCTAGTCAACAGGGTGAAGAAAAGTAAGTTACCAACTTCACATCTAACCAAAGTTTATTCTGAAGCAATGCCTCAAAGGAAAGTGTGCAACTTCATTATGAGAAGCTCATGAGATCTCTCCAGGGATGGACCTGCTCAGCAACTAAAGTACTACCATTTGTAAAAGTTAATAATAATAATAATAATAATAATAATAATAATAATAATTTATACCCCGCCCATCTGGCTCGGTTTCCCCAACCACTCTGGGCGGCTTCCAACAGAATATTAAAATACAATAGTCTATTAAACATTAAAAGCTTCCCTAAACAGGGCTGCCTTCAGATGTCTTCTAAAAGTCTGGTAGCTGTTTAAATGTATGTATGTGTGTACGTATGTATGCATGTATGTATGCAAACCTGTATTAGGACTGCAGGAAGTGAACTCGAAGGTCTATATTTGGGTACCCAATTTCTCCTAGCTTGATTTCTCAACTATTTCAAGATCATTCAAGTTCTTCTCACATGCCCCAATTCCACAAACCATCAATTGAACCTTGTTCGGTGACAGTGAATTTTTGAGATCAATCTGTGCTCTCACCCTTTGTTCAGACAGTTCCATAGACTCAATATATTAAGAGAACAGCCTTAAATTAATAAAAACAGCCCCAATTTTGGACTACATATTGGTGCAGACTTTTTTACATTACCATGAAAGCAAGCCCTCCCTTCTTCCCTGACATAGCTGTCAACTTTTCCTTTCATTAT